>NC_080581.1:50716096-52049013 GCF_029962835.1 Magnolia sinica | reverse complement strand
CCTGAAATTAACTGAGGGTTGATTTGTGATAGCCCAGGAAAATCATAAAGGGGGTTTGATTGTGATAGCCCGTGAAAATCAAAAGAACTGTATTAGGTTGTTAAGGTCAACCTGTGAAAACATTGCTATAATGAAAGCCAAAATTACGAGGGTTGTAATTTTGGTAGTGGAGTAGGTATGGGTTTAAGCACCGAACCACTATAACCCCTTATGCCTTGTGGTGAATGCTTATTTCTTTATTTGTGGTGAATACCATACTTATTTCATTTTGTGTGGTGAATGTGAAAAGGGTGAGCTTAACAGTCCTAGAGGGGGGTGAATAGGATTATGCCAAATAAAATATAACTTGTTGAAATAATAAATAAATTAGGAAATATACTCTCATTAGTATTGAAAAATTTATTCGAACTTATTTCGCAGGACAACCTACATACAAAACAAAGTTTAGGTAGGACAACCTTATTTCACGAATAATCGTAAGGATCAAGATCTCAAACCAAGCAAGAAATAATAGAGCTATCTATTACAAGCATTCACCACATTTGCATAAATAAAATTACAAACATTCACCACAAATGCAAATAGTAATCATTCACCACAAACACCAAGAGTTATAGTGGTTCGGTGTGTACAACAACTGTTATCAAACAGCCACACCTACTCCACTCCCAATAATCACAATCCACGTGATATTGGCTTTCACTATAAATAAGATTTTCATAGGGTCACCTTAAAACCTGATATAGTTGTGATTTTAAAGGGCTATCACAAACAAAAACCCCAGATTGAGATTTTCTGGATATCTTAGACAAACTAACAATTGAGATTTTCTGGCTATCTCAAAGAAACCAAAATACAAAAGATATAAATATACTTATCTTCACCTTGAAGACGTATCTCTTGGTGTAGCCTGTAGAACCGCTTCTCTTGTAGTAGAATGTTCAATGTCCAGTCACGTAAATAAGGGTTCTAGGTTCTAGATTGATTTTAAATCGATTCAAACCAAAGGCTACTTGCTTGAATTCTTTAAGATCTCAAAGAAGAGTATCTATTCTCTTTAAAGAATAAGATTCAGAAAAAGGAGACCAAGGAATTAAAATAAAAAACTATTAAAGAAATATTAAAAATACCATGTAATAGCTTGAGGATGATGGGGATTACTTTCTCTCTTGATGAAGGCTTTTACTAGCTTGGATTAGTAAATTCGGATTGAGAGAAAGCCTCTATGTATAGGCTGAAAAGTTATTGCTTTGACTCGTTTAAGATCTCCTTCGACTCATCTAAAACCTCATTTGACTCGTCTAAGGTTTAACAAATTTTTAAATTTTGAGCGCGATCGAATAAAATGGTACTTCCACTGGTCGAAGGCTGTAATGACCCTGAAAATTTTGTGCTAATCTTTCCCTAGTAGTTGTTTTTGGGGTAATTAGTGCTAATCTCGATTGCTTGTGAAATTCGCATCAATCACTTTAAATTCGATCTGCATGACTCTAAAATTGTAAATTAGTTAGCGCTATTTTACTTTGAAATCTGGGATCCATCGCTAAATCCAGTTGTTCTGGGGAATTTTTGGAAGTTCTGGATCGGACCTGGACCGCGCGTCGAAAGTCCGAAAGCGATGATCTTAGGCTGTTGCGGTCACCATGTTGGACTTGACCATCACCTCAAAAATCAAGTCCATGTGATGTTCTAGGTCGATTTGATTGAGTTCGGAGTGAAGAGTGTGAGAACGGTTGGAAATTTATTAAGCTTTTATGAAATCTGAGTCGTGTCACTTGCGCGACGATTTTAAGCTATCTGACCGTTGGATTCTGACCCAATTTCACCCTCTGATCAGGGAAGGTGGCCCAGGCATGTCCTTGTGCTTGTGGACCTGATCGAGATTCAGTGACCGTTGAATTAAGTGTGGTCCGCCACGGCTGATCTGAAAGTCGGTCGGTACGAAAACTCAGCTTGACCTAGATCCATGGTCAGAGAGCTTAAGTCCGACCTTTCATGGTAATAGGCCCACCGGAAGTGCTTTGTTGGATCGTGAGAGGCCGGTTTTGGTTATACCCTAAGTATACCTTGGCCTTGGGGTTATTTTCATCAATTTTAGGCCTATTTATAGACCTTGAAACCCTAGCTCTCTTTTCCATATGAATTTCCTAACCCTACCTAAGAAAGAGAGAGGAAAAGAGAGAGAAAGTGAGAGAGAAGTTGGTGAATCATCTTAGATTCTTTCCTGTTCTTCTTCATCCTTGAACCTTCACTTTGAATCGTTATTCCGGCGATTCTGAGTTCATCTTTGGGTAAGTTAACCTAACCCTAATCTGTGTTGGAGCTTAGAATAGTCTTGGTGTTGCTGTATCTCATTTCTATTCTTGTCTTAGGTTATTCTGTCGCCGTTGACAAAGACATATCGTCTAAAATCAGTTCGGTGTTCTTTTCTGGCTTAAGGTGCGGACTTTAAGTGTATAGGTTATGGTTTTCAAGGCTTTCAATGCCAGTGAATGGTTTATCCTTGTTATGGATGAGATTTCACATGCCAAATGTTATGTTTGCTTTGCATTCCTGATATGCATGTGTTATTTTGAGATTTGTGTATTCTACGTGTATGTATAAAGTACCGTATGCATATAAAATATGAACATGTAATTGCCATGATTAATTGTTGTGTACTTATGCTAATGGTATGTATGACAACTCCTTGGCAAAAGGAATTGTCCACATGCGTGTATTTCAACATACGTCATGTATGTTGAACTATGTATTCTAAGTGTTTGTAGAAATGTCTGAATGATCTAAAGTGTAACTTATTACACTATTTGCGGGCGTTGAGAAGTGATTCTCAACACTCCTATTGATGTATATGATTTCCTTCATGTAAGTTACATTCTTTGTTATTTAATTTCAAGTCTTACTTATGCTTAAATCCATGTTAAGTTGATATTCGTCTAATGCTTGCGTACTACATGATTTGAGTTGTTCTTCCATTACTATTCTAAATTTTAGTTATGAATATCTGTTGTAGTATAATGTGTTTGGGACTATGCATTAGTCCAGGAGATCGGTAATCGACCTTAACATCGTGGTTGAGGTTGCTTTTACCACGAAGGACGTGATTAGACGAACCCGAGTCGTATTAGAGTTGTCGGCAGTGGTTTGGCCACGCGGAGTGTTTGCGCACTCTATGTCGTTCAACCCAACGTGCGCTCGTGCTAGTCGAGTTCGTCAAGTAACCCGATTGTCCGATGTATGTTCACCATGTATAGACGCTACTACTTGAATCTAGGGTACCAGACTTACCAGTGAAATCCTATTAACCATGGTACCTTGATCCGCTAAGACTCATGAGCCAGACATGGTGGTATGGGACACCGTGGTCGAGCTGTCAGCCTACGCTAGGGTGACAAGCCTCCCCGTAGTGACCAGTGAGCAACTAAACTCGTGAGCCGATTATGTTGGTATGGGACACTATATTCGTGCTGTCAGCCTACATTGATTGGTGACGAACACTTTGTAGTGACCTCGAGCATACCTGGATACCGCATTGAGGTGACGAGCCTTAGTGTAGAGCGAAGGTGTAATAGGCATGCATTGATTGGTGACGAGCCCTTTGCAACGACCTAAAACCATATGATCGTATGAGATGTCTAGGACTGACGGCCCTAGTATGGATCACTGTTTGGATGGTGATATGAGGAAGGTACTTTAGCTTCCCAATCCTGTTGTATGAAAAGGACTAATTACAACTTGGTAATCATGTTTATGCACAGCATTTGCATGTGCTTTATAGATGTGGCGCACTTTGAGGTGGTGTCATGCGTAACGTAAGATGAAGACGCTGAGGGTGTACGCGCGAGGGCACGCATCATTCTGCATACATCCTTGCATTAACAAGAGTACTTAGGACATATTTAATTGTTCTGCTTTATTATTACTGCTTGATTGAACTGATAACATGTTAACCTGTGCCTTATTGTTCCACTGAGTTGATCACTCACTCTCACATTCTGAGGCGGTATTAAACACCCACCAGACTCTGTCTTAGGTTCTGATGTTGCAGATGTTGATGCGACTTCTGAGGCAGAGAGGGAGATGGATGATGATGAGGCTGCTTTCTCTTTTATGCTATTTTCAGACGGGTTCTAGTGAGCCTCGTTCTGATGCGCGGGATGCTGGGATTTATTTTGGGAATTAAATGATGTAATTTTGATACTTGTAAATTTGATAGTAACACTTCATTATAACCTGGTATGTATATGTACTTCAGGGATTTACACTTGTACACATATATTTCTATAAGTCTTCCGCTTGCTTTCTTCACTCATCCCTGAATTATATTTGTTATTTGGCTTAATCTATTCCATGTTTTATGAACTAATACAGACAACATACATCCATCATTGAATATGTTGCATAAGTGATGTTTTGGAACTCGGGAGCTGAGTTATGCTTGACCCTCGAATTTCAGGGTGTTACAAAGGCCCTGCTCGACTGGTCGAGGGCCCTGTTCGACTAGTTGAGCATCGGCTTTGACTAGTCAAGGGTGCCAGATTTTAGTTGTTGGACTTCGAATCGAGCAACCCTCGACTGGTCGAGGAAGCAACAGAGAAATCCATTTTTTAGAATTTAAACTTAAACTGGCCGAAGATTTTCTTAGACTAGTCGAGCTATAGCTTAGTCGAACCTAAGCCTAGACTAATCGAACTTAAGCTTAAGAAAAGTATAAAAACCCATATAAGTTTGTCATTTGAAAGCAGTTAAGTCTAAGTTCTTTCTAGGGTCTATTGTACCTGAAAAGACTGAACATTAAAGTTTGAAACTTGTTCTTCTGCTTGATTCTTCAATAGAACGTGTAGTTGAAGATGAGGCTTGTTCTTCTACTAAAAGTGTAGTAGAACTTGAACTTAGTAAAGCTTAAACTTTCCATCTTGATTTACTTCATGACTTAAACTACAATAAGGTCTTGAATCATAGTAGATGTTGAACTTGCTTGACTTGAAGTGAGGACTTGAACTTTTCATCGTGATCCACATTAGACGGACCACTTCATCGGCTATTTTATCTAAACGAAATTTGACAAAGGGGTGCTTTATACAATATAGCACTTATAGAATGATATATTTATTTTATCTTCTCTTGCTAGATTGAAAGATTAATTTCAAAGATGTTGTGAAATAAGGTTGTCCTACCTAAAATTCTAGGTGAAGATTGTCCTACGAATTATTTGGAATCAATGTTTCAATACTTTGGGCGATTGAGATTATTTGTTTATTTATTCCACATTATCTTAAAGAATTTGTTATTGTGCTATTCACCACCCTCCCTCTAAGACATCAATAGCTCATCTTTCATGACTTGTTCTAATGTCAGTTATTATATTCTTGTGCAATCGCAATGGCTGCTCTTCCTACAAATGTAAATGTTTACTTCACGCCCAATGTGTTTATCGTAGCTTATGTAGGCAAGGATAAAATATCACCAAAGAAGATACTAAAGAAAGTCGAGCCAACTGTAGTCTGAAGCAAACAACCGCGAGGAATGGCAGAAGTAATTTCTGCTTCACCCATGGCACAAAAAGCTGACAAGGAATGGAAAGTAGTAACACTTAGGAGAAGAAAGGCCTTATCTCCTTTCATAAAAAGCCTGGTCTTACCGAGTGTGATAAGAGGACCAACCGATCACGCGGAATACTGCAAGCCGCAATCCTGCCTTAGCTCCACCTTCACTCTACATAGGGCCTACCACCTCGCATAATTTCTTGGGTTACTTTATGCTTTTCACAAGAAAGGACTTCCAGAATACCGATGAAATCAAATAAAAGGTAAAACTCACAATCGATCACTAAGAGCAATTGCAAGAATGTGTCTCTTAAAAGATCTGTGTGATATAGGATAAAGAACAAATCCAACATATAAGTATAGATTTGGATTACAACTAAATATTATAGCTAAGAATTATCACTACTGAATTATTAATACTCCTAGGATAAGCAGATATAAAAGACAAATTGATAGATTTGGTTTGATTGTGTAATGCCCCATGTTTTCAGGACCCGAGTATACGACCCGTTTCCTAAAAACCCGAGTGTTAACTTATAGAGAGCCAATTTCTGCCCATATATATATATATCAGAGTAAACAGATTAGCGTAGTATGGACAAATCAAACATAAAGGAAAGTTTGCATTATCATTTAAATATACAAGAGCTACCCATAATGAATTATACAAACCAATGTCCTCATTCTTGTAGTTACAAAATAAAATAATATTACATGTGAAACAAAGTAAATTTACAACAATCTTGAGCTATGAAATCCTGTAGCAACCCTTAACAAATACAGTCATGCACCCTTATCAACCATAGCCTGCTCTTCATCAATATGAACATGAATGTCGTGTAGGCCACCTATGCTACCTGTACGGTTATATATTTGAGGAATGAGTGGCCAACTCAGTGTGAATTCCCCTCAAGATTACACACCGCCACATTAGGTAAACATAGTTATGAAAACATAACAAAACAATACATGATGCAGTCTTATTATATGCATGGATACGTGAATGCAATCATCGCCCCAGGGATGCTCATCTGTGTAGACATTGGGCTCATCACCCATGCAATCATCGACTCGGGAAAAGCATCCAGACGGCTGGATACATACATCACGTACGATAACAATAGATATTAGTCTGTGTCATGTATGCATGATTAACCAACCCATTATTAGTCCGATTACAACCAGCCAATTTACATAAGCTCAAAGGTCACTACGGGGGCTAGTTGTCAGTGTAGGTCGACAGCTCGGGCATAGGTCCCATACCACCATCCCCGGCTCATGAGACTACCACCTTAGGATATTTAATGGAACCCCGTCGACTAGTAGTCAATCATATTATAATATATGGGGCTTACCATTACATGGTTACACAGTATAAAGCATCGAACCCATATAAGAAAAATACAAAAATAAAGCCACGTAGGGCCAATATCAAAACAAGCCACATAGGGCAAATATCAAAATAAGCCACATATGACGAGTATCAAAACCATGCGATAAAAGACCATCCTTGAAAAACACTCAGACACAACAACCCTTGGATGGTAGGCCCACATCAACATTTAATTTAAACTACCATTCAATAACCACTAAGTTGAAGGTCCATTACAATCACATTCAATCAAGTTATATCTCAAGTATGGGTGTACATTTATAAGTGGGGGTCTCCCACTAATGTACCAGTTTAAATCCCAGAAGCAATCCACAAGTAATCCAATAACATGAATTAAATATACAGGATAAACATTAAGCATGTGATGTAGCAACTGAATTCCAACAATTAACACATATGGTTATAGAATGGAGATATCATTTATAAATTAAAATAAAACTATAACTTAAACCCATGAGAAAATGGAAAGCTCAAGGGGAAGAATCATCACCTGATGAAATAAATCACCTTCTAGTGTTGCTAAGTGCTTGCACCTTATAACCGAACCCTACCATGAATTATAAAGTTATACAATTAGACTCAAGCCTTATACGCCTTTTATAGTTAGGGTCTTAACCTAGGGTTGGGATTGGCTAAGTTTTAGGGTTTCGCCCTAGGGTCTAGTCCTAAGAATTGAACTATAATACATGTATAGATTACTCGATGTAATAATATGTTAGTTACAATTTAACGTTAATGATACAACTAATACTAGTGACCATGGTAATATTAAGTGTTACAATGGAAATAAAATAGTGTAATCTATTATTATTGATAATATTTTCAAGTGATGGACACTATACTAATATCATTAATGGAAATTTTATTTACAATAACTAAATTAGCACAACAACGTCTTGATGGCTATTATTATATTAGGTTACCTAGATCAACACACGATGAATAATAGTGCTAATAATTCCAAAACAATTATTAATATTAACAATGTACCTAGTATTAGCTAACGTGACACTAATAACCGTTAAGGTAAAAATATGTAGTGTGTTCTAACATCAATGATAATATCTAATGATGGAAGAATAAATTTCTAATATTTAATAATGATAATTCTTATATGTAATGGCTAATATCCATATAGATAGTTTAGCAACTGTTATCCATTTCTAATACTCATGATTCTAATAATGATAGAAATGACAGAAATGGAAATTTTAATTGAAAGAATTTCAATATGGGAGGGAAAGGTGGGCTCACCTTAGCCGACTCGGTTCAAGTCGAGTTGACTTGGCTCAACACAACCACCCATCTGCTCTCTCTCTCTCTCTCTCTCTCTCTCTCTCTCTCTCTCTCTCTCTCTCTCTCTCTCTCCTTCTTTCTTCTTTCCTTTTCTCTTTTGTTAGGACCTCAGTATAGCCCGAACCAGGCCCAACTCGAGCCGAACTCGGCAGATTTTAACTGAGTTGACTCGGCAGCAACTTATAATCCAAACTCTCTCTCTCTTCTCACATTCTTTTCTCTCCCTCTCCTTTCATTCTTCTTTCTTCTCTTCTCTCCTTAGACTTCTCAAGAGTCTAGACCGAACCAAACTCATGCCCAACTCAGATGGACAGCAGCCCGACCCACCTGACTCGGCCCAGCGACTCGGCTCGGCTCGAGCTGGTGCAGCAATGCGTCACTCGGATCCTCTCTCTCTTTTTCTCCTTCTTCTTCCACTCCTTATTCTTCCCACTGTTCCCCCTCTCGCCTTCCTACTGGACCAGACGGGGCCAGGGCTCGACCAGCAACTCGAGTAGTTGCACTAATGAGTCGCAACGGCGATTCGGTTTGGGCTGAGTCGAGGCTGCACACCAGCACATTCCTTCCCTTTTCTTTTCTGTTTCTTTATTTCTGTCTTTCTCCAATCTGCATAGACCACATCAGAGATGGCCACCTAGTAACTAACCTGGGACTAAGGGTTACAACAGGAGCTAACCGGCTGAGCTTCCAACAGGGAAGACGACCTGCCATTAATGGCAGATCGTAAACGTCTGCATTTTCCTTCAAAACGGTGCTTAAGGACGATGTAAATAGGCTTATGGGAGCTTGGGAAATCAACGGATCAAAGCGTCATGGAAGTTCCCATGGTGGGTTTGATCGTTGAAGGCTGCGGCTGGTTCTCTCGCGTTGCAGCAAGAATAGGAGAGAGGCTGCCATTGTCCGATCCTCCTTGTTCCTCTTTATAACAAAACCCAACTTCCTAGGACCGTTGGATGGAGAAGGAACGCTCTGGATTAGATCTAGGGCTTCCAGCCTCTTTCTCTACGTTGGAAATGTCTTGATGCTCGACCGGATAGCTGGCAACAGCGCCTGCCATTTTCAACGGTTAGGATAGACTCCCTATGGATGGCCAGGAGGATAGATGCAGAAGGACGTGGATTGCCAGCCTGGCAACAAGAGAGAGAGAGAGAGAGAGAGAGAGAGAGAGAGAGAGAGAAACCGAACTTTCCGTTTTTAGCAAAACAGCCGCACCCACGTGGGATTTCACCTAAGATTGTGCATGTGCATAGCTACCTGGATGTGTACGGACAATGTAGGTTTGTTCGGGCCCATCAACCTACGAGATGGACGGTTCAGATCTTTCATGGGGTTGATCACGGTAGCCCACGGATGGATCAAAACATGATGAAGAAAACACAAATTCAAGCCGTTTCAAATGGCTGTAGCGGGAAAATTTCCCATTTCTGGAAAAGGTCGGGTCCACGCGGTTTGACCGAGAATGGTGGTCCGGTGCACAGCTGGTGCTCTCGCACTGGTGTACACGCACACCAATGTGGGGCCCGCCGTGGTGGTTATGATAAATTCGCCCCGTCCATCCTCTTCCACGGGTCTTATTAACACCCTAGAGCTGATTTGAGGCAGATCCCATACTCAGGGGGCCCATACCAATCGAAATCCTATGGGTTTGGTGCCTATTAGTATAACTCCAATGGTTTGATCATCTTGGAAATTTAATAATTAAGATTCTTAAGCCCAGGGCCTTATTTTAAAGTGGCCATGGGCCACCAACATTTAATTAAACTCCTTAGTAGTTAATTACAAGTTTCTTTTGAAATTTGATGGTCGGATTTGGTTTCGAATTGTTGATCCATGTAAATCTAGTGATTTGATAGCTTTCATTACTAGTTACGGATTAATTGATTAGTGGATCTATGAGTTTGGTCCCGACTCTGGTGAATTGCAATTTAGCCTCATTACGGCATGATGGTCCACCCTAAGAGTCAATGGTTGAATAGTCTAACTACGGATAAAGGTTACTCCTCGTGGATTGATCTAGAGGTTGATCAGATGAGTTGCCCTCACAGTTTGATTGAAAGGTCATACGCATTTACTTAGGGTAAAATTTGAGGCTTCATTAATCTTTTCGATCAAATGAATATGATACCGAAACTTCAACTTTCTGCTAGATCATAGACGCAATCCTACTATGAGCAACCAAGAGTGAATTTAAGGTGGATTGACCTCAGACCTTACGATTGTTTTGTAGGTCGCCTTGATCCAAATTCAAACACTTAAGATGGTCAAATTGCGACTTATTGAGAGGTGGTTAGCGGTGCGGGTTATATGTGTTCCCACACGTGCCTGCTAATTAGGTTCGTATAGTAACACCCGAGTACTGAATGTACGGGGTGTTACAGATTGGTTGTTGATTTGGATTGGTTGGGATTTTTTGTGTCGGCCAAGACTTTGTTTTTCACAGTTATTGTTGTATCTTGAACATCGCGACTACATTTCTCTTTTTGCTTGTAACTCAATCACAACACTCCGACAACCATCTCTTAACATGTAAAACTAAATTTCAGGCAATTATAATCCTACAAAAAGCACCCAAGTATTTTGAAGATATTTTCATCCACTCCCTATTTTTCATGTGATGTCACATGTTGACCCTTAATTTGGCTTTTTCAAATGGCCAAAAAAGTACAACAGTAAGGACATGCCTCCAGTCCACCGCCAGCGTCCATGGGCTCATTTATGAATACAGATGGAAGGTATCGCCCACATGCACTTAAAAAGCTATTCTTCCGGAGTATTCGCGTCCGAATATTATTCGTCCAGAGCTTCTTTTTTTTTTTTTCAGAAGATGATTGTCAGAAACTCATTTTATATATAATTTGAATTTGCATATAAAATGACTGTCGACATGAAATGGTTAGTAAACGCATCCTTGGTCTCTCTTTTCCTCACTACACACAAACACATGGGCGCGCACGCATACGCATAGACGGTAGTTGAAATAGACATAAAGCAGAAAGCAGTAGAACATAGGGATAAAAATTAAAGTTCACCGCCATAAAAGAAAAAGCTAAAAATAAAAATGGGCAACTTGCTAAGTACGCGTTGCAAAAAGAGAAAATTCAAAGTAAAGAAAAGCAGATATACGAGCGTAAAAACAGGAAAAAAAAAAAGAAAAAAAGACCTCTTATAAGTAGTTTCTTTATCTTGTTAGTGCATGCCAAATTTCACCAAATATCGTGAAATCTTTCACCAAATTAGACTGATTAATCAAGGCATCATGATATCTGGTTCAACCAAACGTACTCTTATAGATGGATGTATGCAATTGAACATTTCACAAAATGCAACATATTTCATTAGTAGACTTCTAATTATCTACTTTTTTGAAACCTCTATGAACCCTGCTAATGAAATCCACGGCCCTGCCATTGACGTCATCCTCAACTACACGCAGAGATTTCGGCCCATTTCCCGGCTCGATCAAGTAAGACAACACCTTAGAGTCGCTCCCTGGCTCCTTAGATTTTTGGCTTCCTGGGTCTTGAGGCTGTAGCTCCGACGCCGACCCAGTGCCTAAGGTCATCATGGACCCACGGCGTTCAGGCGGCACATCTGACGATCCTAAGCTTATCTCGGCTAGAGATAGGGACGACACCTTGATGACGTTTACTACAATCTTCATGGACTGCTCGAAGAGAGACTTATCCTTGCGCTGGCCTTTCTGAGTCATTGCTAGTCTGCAGGACCTAAGGATGTTTGTTTGTTTGTTGTTGGATGAAGATATGATGTTGTGTATTTAAAGTAGGAAAGATACTTGATTTCCAAGCAATGAAAGGAAAGGAAAGGAAAGGAAATAAATTAAAGCAGAGGCACTTATGTTCATGTGCCGCGTATTCATTGTTATGCGGAAGGACACGATATTTCTTTTGGGTGGCCCCCTGTTATTCCTTACGCTGATGCTTTCTTCTCAGGCTTCTCGGATAAGAGCATACGTACAACGTATGACGCCATCACACTCAAAATTCCACTTATGCCGGCACCCCCGCAAGGGAGGCGAATTACGTGGATATCCCTTTCATACGGAGCGCCCTCGTAACCCAAAGCTCCGTGGACCCACTATAATGTCCTATGACATCACATCCACTCATATATCAGTTTGGCCGTATCAAATTATAAAATAATAAGATAGAACTGATGGACCGAGTGATATCACAGACATCGCAGTGGCCACACCAGCTCCATTAACAAAGGTTACACGCGCGGCTACTCACTTTCCTCCTGAAGAGAGCCAACCTAATATTTCATGGACCACCCTATGGGTTAAAGTTGTCTATAAGTGGGTTCAGGTGAGTTAAGAGTCTAACCAAGCTCAAACAATTTCAAGATTATCAGACCCCAACCTTCCTGGAATGCAATTTCTTCGTGCGTCTTAATCATAGAATGGAATTTTATAAAGTACTGCCTAGTTATTAGGGTATTTTCATCCCGAATCTTTTTTAAAAAAAGATTATTATTAAGATACCTAAGTAATTTAATTTTCTTTGATGCACATTCCCTTACATTTCTCTAATGATAGTTTGATTGATTAGATTTCTTTTGCTAATGATGAAACTACCATCCAAATAGGAATGCATTGCTATTTTTCCTAACTTACCCAGGCCCCAGCTATGGACCGGTCCATGTTGTATATGTGAAATGTTGTATTTTGTTTTAAAATAATATTAAATTTTGATTTTCAAATTTTTGGTGGTTTCCCTCCACATTTAAATTTTGGTGTTTTTAGATTGTGAGTTTTGTCCGATATCGGATTTGACAAAGTAAATCTTCTTGTATATAAGATAGGCTTTTTATCTTGGGCTTGAGCCCATTTAGGGGGCATGTGAATTTGATCCTTTGGGGGAGGGTATGCCAATAGCTCTAATCTATGTCATTGACCACACACACCGCGCGCGCGTCGAGCCGAGTCCGTATCCGTGTCCGCATGCACGACGGGACGGGATGGGTTGGGCGTGGGCGCAATGCGGGTGTGGGTACGATGTGAGTATACTCATGTGTGTGTGTGTGTATGTGTGTGTGTGTGTATGGGAACTCACGCTTATTTGCAAGAGTGTACTCGCACATACGCCTTTTCGTTTTAAACTAGAGAGATGTATCCATTCCAGTTGATCGCTCCTGTTGGGTTTAAACCCAACGGACCTAACCCTTTGTAATGGGTGCTTATGCACTACTTCGGAGTCTATATAAAGACTTCCAATTCACATTTCAAAATATAAAAATCATTATCTCTTATAAAACACTCTCTGATATTCTGTTTTAAGCATTTTGATTGCTGAGTTCGTCACTGAGTCAACTCAGCACTTTCGGGTTAAACTGCAAGTAGTTCGAGCCCGTGTACAGTGAGTGCACCGCTGGGACCGGGTCATAGTCGATGTATCCTGGAGGTCGATTGCTTTGGAAATCTATTGCACTTGGGACGTTGTCCAAGGGGAGCAAATTCGATTTCAAGCTGAGTGACTCAGTCATGCCTCGACTCAATTCAATAAGTCTTCTTTCTCAAAATTTTATTTTCTTTTTTGGTTCTCGATTTTCTATAGTCTATTTAATTCAACCAAATATTCCAACTTGAAATCCATTCTATCCAACTAGTGAGAATGCTTATGTTCACCATACATACAAAAGATCATCTGATAAAAGATTCATGCGAGCCACAACAATGATTTAAAAAAATAATAATAATTTATGCCTAAAATCTTCATGTCTATGCAGTATGGCTTGCCTGAGTTTTGAATAAGGCTTAATTTTGTATCTTCCCTTTATTCTTGGGGTTGGGTTTCCATCCCTTTTGTTCTTGTGGAGTTGCCCATCTAAGTTCTTCATCTGGCTTATTTTTTACCTAAGACCTAGGTCTATTGGCTAGGAACACGTAACCTGCATAGATGTGACAACTTGGGTCTACGGAGCTAGGTTAGGCATAGAGAGTACAGTGCCTAGAAGCTGCTAAAATTGGGTTGTAGTGGATATTTCGTGGACAATGCGTGCCCATTCAAGGGAGGCAATAGGTTTTGAGTTGCTGGAACACATCCCAACTTATTATAATGTATTAGGACTCTGGCGGATTGATTTGGTTTTTTTTTTTTCTTTTTTTAACAAGACTCTCCTTGGACAAGGGATTCCCAAAATGACTTTCAGGTTGAATATTTCAATCCTTATATTGTACAAAGAATATAGACATCCGTCCATTATCAAATCAAAATAGCAAAATTATTAAAGGCTTGAAACAATCAATCCGAGAGCTGTAATTTAATGGACAATAAGAAGATATTAGGGGTGCCGGTTGTGGTCGGGGACCCTCCGATGCCTAAATCAGGTGTATAGACTCACTGTAGGCGTAGTAGAATCGGGATAGTTGTGCGCAACTCTTCCTCGAAGAGGATGATATATTTATAGGTGCTCTTAGGCAAATCCTATATCTAAGTAGATTTATAAGATACGCTGGAGGGGCCCATATTGGACTCGGGATCTATTCTCGAATATTTCTCTAATTATGCCTCAATTGACGTGATCTTTGGTTAAAACTTTGTTGGGGAGTCCCGCCCATATAGGTACAAGATTCTCTATGGATGTTTTCATTCCAAACTCAAGGTCCGCATCAGAGGTCGAAGTTAGTATCTGACCTTGAGGTCGGCATTGGAGGTCGAGGTCATCATTTAAGGTCAAGATCATTGTCCGAAGTCAAGGTTGAGGTCGGTAGGTCTGTTGATCAATCTTGTTTTCAAACTAGTTCAACTATTTCAGCTCGGTGATTGAGCCTCCTTGCTTGGCTTACCTTCTACAGCCTTTCGATAGTTTAGAGAGTTTGTTCTAATGGTCTTATTATCACATGTCTCATACATTAGGTTAGCTTGATTTTACCCAAAACAGTTTCCCCCTACTTCCAAGTTTCATGTTCATGAGTTCAGGAAGTAATCAAATTTGAACTGATGTATGAGTGGGAAGTTTTGATTTTCTAACTTAAGGAGGTCAGCTCATTTCATAAGTATTTCTTGATTTTTTTGGTTTGGTAGTTAATGTCATGCCCCAAACTCAGAAACCGGGCTCAGAAAATTCCCGATCGCCGAATCCGGCGCCAACAGCCTTCGTAATACCCCATTCTCGGCTCTTGGCACCCATACACCAGGTTCCGATCTTGGGATCCTACAATGAGGATTTATATATCACAAGTCTGATTTAAATTAGTATACCCAAGATCATAACCATAGGAAATAACTACAGGAACAATATTACAAAATTCACTAAGAATTAAAACTTTTACAGTATAAGGCTCGAAACAAGAAAAGGTACAATGATAGATAACAAAAATTCTCAAAATCAGATAGCTCCTCAGCAAGCTCTTGGTCTAGCACCTAGTACTACCTAGCGTCACCTGCACGCATCAATCGTGCATAAGCTTATAGAAAGCCTAGAGGGTGGTGAAAGTGTGTGCGGAACAAGTGCCAAGTATGTAATATCACAGTATGCAAAAAAAGCTGGCAAGACCACGAATATCATCAATATTATCAGTCAGACCAAGGTGATGCAATGAGAGGCTTATATAGCCAAATGTCATATGTAAGGTGCAATGCAACCATGCCAGTCCTCATAACAAGTCCACATATCAATACAGTTCCTCTCTGGGAAACCACCGGGGTCAAATACACTATATGCTGTCTTCCACCTCCTTAGCCGCGTAGACCAGCGAGCATAAGAGACCTCACTACCCGCCTGTAGAAAGCCAATCACCAACAAGGCTCGACAGTAGCAGACCCATTTATGAGCTGGTTAAATTCAGCTTCGCATAAATGCCCTCTCACTTAGGCGGATAAGGCCACACCCCTTTCCAACGGACCACATTACAGTAGGAGACACGGCCTCAAGGTGTAGGCACTGGAACTCATATTTCCACTCAGTCTAGACATTGGAGTGTCTCATGGTACCCTGAAGGTTTTAGGACTTTCACCTAAGGACATCCTAAGTGCCCACAGTGCTCAAGATAATATTTTCGATGTCCAAATCTGGCCATCCATGTCATGCCTGTGGAGGCTACAACCCTGATGAAGCTAGGCCGAATATCTATGCCATACAAATGCAAGATGCATGAATCACGCCAGTCAACCATGCATCAGTCTTGCGCATCCAGCACTCATGTAGGGCACTCCATATCTCCGGGAGTCCCATAGAAATAATTTGCCCAACGGCATAAGTCATGATCAGTCAATCCATGCTCCATGCATACATATGATGCACATGGATGAGTCGTGAAGATAACTAAGTATGAGACGATGATGTACTCTCCTCTTGCCATGGTTAAGTCTAGGTACTTAGATAAAGCCTCAAAATGAAAGATACATACTCCTAGTGGGGGCCCAATGGTTTCGGATAGCCCACAAGGTCTAAGTAAGCCATACTGCGGGCCTAAGGGTTAGGAACGGGCCCAAACAAGGTCTAAGGTGGACCTCCAACCACCAAGGATGAGAACGGACCTAAAAAATAGGCTTAAGGTGGACATTCAACCACCAATAGGCCTAGAGACGTCCACAATGGGGGCATTTAACCACCATTGCCCCCAAGAAGGTGGCCCAATCAAGATAGCTAACTAAACCAAGGCCCAAGGCTCGAAAACTACTATAAAAGTACAATGGGCAACCATACATTCACATTACAACACATAATGGGCCTTAGGAGAATGGGCCAAAGTCCTCATGAATATCATGGACATAAAACATAGCCCAAGTACCATCATTATGGGCCAAATGGAGCATTTATGGCCCAACCCTCACATGTCACCAGATCCATGCATTATGTGAGGCCTTTATCCTAGCTCGTACCGTTCCGTAGACTTCCGTAGTCCTCTCGGTCGAATTTTGACAACCCGCGACGCATAGATAGCATTTGCGCGTAAACCTGAGTCGTATCCTATATTCCAGAGTCGGCTCGACCTGAGACTTATATCCTTACGACCGCATCGTCGCCACAATTCTGACGGCGCATCTTACACGCTGAGGCGATACTCGGGCTAGGAGATGTGAGCTCGCGTTCAGTTTAAGGAAAACGTCTCGCGTTGCAAATCCCAAGAGAATATATCCCATCAAATGTCAAGTACACATCCCATTACTCCCATCGACTCACACCCATCCCCAAGTACAATACCCATCCCCAAAGTTGACTATGTCAAGTACATCCATCACCTTTCACCCATCACACCCATCTCTTACATCAGCTCTCTCTCTCATCTCTCTCTCATTTCCTCCCAAGCTCCATGAGAGCAACCGTCCAAGCTATTTTTCATGAGAGAGAGCTAGTGTGGCCTACCTTCCTACCATCTAATCCCACCCTCCAAGCTTCATCTCGACCGTTGAAATGCATTCCATGGAGCTCTAGGATGCATTGGTGGAAAAAGGAAGAGGAGATCAAAGGTAGGTGTTCATAGTATTTGATTTTGATGTAGGGTCCACATGATTTGGGACCCACTTGATGTATGCATTGTATAGGGAGGGCCCATAGTGGCAGGGTCCCTCCCCTTCTCTCTCTCTCTCTCTCTCTCTCTCTCTCTCTCTCTCTCTTTCCTTGATTGCATGGCCAACCTTGATGATTATCCTCACCATCCGATCTTGAGGCCCACCATGTTGCTGCCCATTTTTGGGACAGATCTAATGAAGGAAAAACATAAATATTGGTTTGATCCAAAGCTGGTGGGCCACGCTGCTATGGAACCCACCCTGATGCATGGTGTATCCATGTTGTCCTGCGTGAGGACCACCATGATTTATGAGTCTTATTAAACTGTCTAGCTTGCTGGACGGTGAGGCCCACTTGAGGTGGAATCGGATTGGCTAGTGTACCTCACATAGCTATTTAGCTAGTGTATGGACGTCAACCCCATGTGGGCCACACCGTGATATACATGTTTTATCTATACCGTCCATTCAACTGGACGTGGCCCCACACCAGCTATGTAGCTGACGTATTTACGTTAGTAAGTGGTGTGGGACACCACTGAGATGTATGGGTCTCATCTACACCATCCACTATCTGGGACGGTGGGACCCACCTTGATGTATCCATCCTATAATCCACATCACCCGTTTATCCAGCATCCAGGTCTAGACGTTGGAACTTATATATATAATATTATATATATATATATACACTGTATATATATGAACGTGGTGGGCCCCATGTGGGACCCACCTACTGGATGGTTTATAGTATTATATTATAAAACTATATACTTATATTGCATGTATATATGAACGTGGTGGGCCCCATGTGGGAACCTACCTGCTGGACGGTTTGGCTGGGGAACCTCACACTAGCTAGATAGTTGAGTTGAGATCATAGATAGTTGAGTTGACATCAACAAGTGTTGTGGGGCCCACAGCTATCCAGCTGGTCAGTTGACGTTAGCCAGCTTTGTGGATCTCGTTTGATGTATGTGATCTCCATGTCGTCCACCTATTTACATCCAAACCATCCATCCAGATGGTGAGCTCATCTTAAGGCTCGAGATAAAAATAAATAAATAAATAAGACAGATTTAATTATCAAGTGGACCACACTACCAAAAACAGTGGGGAATGAACGTGTACCAATGAAACTCCTTTAGGGACACGGAAGTTTTGGACCAATATGGAATCTGTTTTCCCACATAATTCAGGTATTTGTGACCATATGAACAGATTGGATGGAAAATAAACGTTATGGTGGGCGTAAGGCCCATATCCTAGCCCGTACTGTTCCATCAACTTTTGCAATCCTTCCCATCGAAGTCAGGCAATCCGCGACCTATAATCGATGTTTGCATACGACCCTAAGTCGTATCCTGTAGATTTGAGTCGGCTTAATTCGAGACTTGTACCATTGCGACTGCGCCGTCGCTGCGGTTCAGGAGATGTGGACCCGCGTTCAGTTCGAGGAAAACGCCGCGAGTGCGAAGCTCAAGAGAATCTCTACAACATGTCAAATTAATCCGATCAATCACCTCTCATGTCAAGTACAAAACCCCATCCCCAAGCAACTCCAAAGTCAACTCTTTCTCACCCTCTCTCTTACACACCCATGCTAGTTAAGTACACCATCACCTCACATCCATCAACCATCACTCCTCTTACAACAACCCTCTCTCTCTCATTTCTCCAACACATTTTCCAAGCACCAAAATGAGCTCATGTCCAAGCTTCCCATGGAGAGAAAAGTGATTTTGGTGGCCCACCTTCCCATCCCAAAAACCTTCATCCTAACCATTCATTTCTCATCTTCCACCATCAAAGAGGAACACAAGGAGACCGGTGTTCCAACGGACCAAGAAGATCGATGGTGGGTACTTATTAGGCTAGATCTTTCCATATTTTGATGATGGGCTAAGTGAGGCCTACTAATTGATGGTATGGATCTCACTTGGGACCCTAGATGTGGCCGATGGCCCACCTTGATTTTATTATCATTCCATGATGGGGCCATTCTCCATGGACCCCATCATGATGTTTACTTTCTAGTCTAAAAAGGGGTCATCTAGACCTTACATCTTGGTGGAGAAGGGATCTCCACCATTAATCTTTGATTTGATGGGCCCACATGCAATGGGACTCACTTGATGTATGATTGGATGCTTGAAACGGAGGTCTCATAGTGTCGGGGTCCCTCCATCACACGTATCCCTCTATCTTTCTCTCTCTCTCTCTCCCTCTCTTTTTATTTATTTATGTTTTTGTGTGTGATGAGGTGGCCGTGTGGCCCACTTAAATGGACCCCATCATGAAGCATGTATTAGATCCAATCCTTTTGTAGGTGGGGCCCACTTTATATGTGTGTTGTTCTACACAACCCAGCCATGTGGTGGCCCACCTAAGCAGGGCCCACCTTAAATGTATTTGACTTACCAGTAACCGTCCAGTGTTTGGACATGCACTGGGAAAACACAAATATTAGCTTGTTTCATAAAGCTTTGGGAAGGGCCATTTGTATAGGCCTCACCTTCATGTATACATTCAATCCACACTGTCCATTCCATTCTTCAGATCATTTTAGGTGTTGAGTCGAAAAATGATGTTAATCCGAATTTCTGGTGGGCCATAGCATAGGAAACTGTGATTTTTATCATTGAAAAATCACCTGATGATTCTATACGCCAAAACCCCTCGAATATTGGGCTTGTTTGGCTTGTCTTGAGATATGGGGAGCAATGGATGGTGTGGATTCCTCTGATGCGGGCCCCACGCATGAAAAACCGTGAGCATACGCGATTTCAAAAAAATAAAAATTAAACAGGCAACGCCTGCCGCAGCTGACGCTGCAGCAGAACGCTGCTGCGCTGGTGGCGGACGGATAGCAAACCCACGGCCCTAGCCACCGTGATGTGTGTTTTGTATATCCACACTGTCCATTTTGTAGGCCCTTAGGGCAGTGGGCTGCCCTCTAAATATTAGTCTCATCCAAAGCTCAGGTGGCGCACATCAAAGGAAACAGTGGGATTGAACGTCTGCCCTTGAAACCCTTTTCTAGGCCACAGAAGTTTTGGATCAAGATGAAATTTATTTTTCCTATTTAGCTAGGTCCATGCGACCTTATCAGCAATTGGATGGAAGATATACGTTATGGTGGGCCCCACGTGGGACCCACAGTGATGTATGTGTTTCATTTGCACCGTCCACTAACGGTGGACGGTGGGACCCATCATGATATATGTGTTCTATCCGCATCGTCCGCACTGGACGGTGGGACCCACCCCACGTGTGGGGGACTGCAACTGCAGTGTGTGTGTGTGTGTGTGTGTATTATATTATATTATATTATATATAATATTGTATATATATTATATTATATATAATATTGTATATATATATATTATATTATATATAATATATACATGATGGTGGACCTTCATGTGGACCCCACCCTTGTTTTTTTGTGTTGCATCCAAACCGTCCAACCACTTGGCGAGCTTGTCTTAACAGGCTTGAGACTAATAATGAGTCAGATCTAAGGCTCAATTGGACCCCATCATTGAAAATAGTGGGGACAGTGACATCCACCATTCAAACTTCTTAGGGGCCACATTAGCTTCCAATTAAGCTTCTATTTTGCTTCCACTTCATCTAGCTCTATGTTAACTTATGAATTGGTTGGATCTCAAACACATCACGGCGGGCCACTCCGTGATATGAGCATCCATTGAGGCCCACTTTGATGTGTTTTGTGGCCATCTGTGAGGCCCACCTTGACGTACTTTATGGCCCATCCGTTAGGCCCACTTTGATATACATGTTGACTCATCAGGATGTATCTTTGACCCATGAGCGGGGCCCACCTGTTGCACGTTTTGAGGCCCAAGTGAAGGGCCCACCTATCATGTATTTTGAAGCCCATGGGTGAAGGCCCATTGTGATTTATTAAGGCCCATGGGTTGAAGGCCATTGTGATGTAATTGGAGGCCCATGGGTTAAGGCTCATTTGAGGAGGCCCACCTTGATATTTATGAGGCCCATTTGATGTATTGGAGGCCCATGGGTCGAGGCCCAATGGGATGTACATAAGGCCCATTGTAATGTGATTTCACCATGGTTTATGTAATGATGTTTATGGCGGGCCATGCCTAGGGAGTAATGTTGGTTTGACGTCCACATTGTAAGGATGATGTTGGTTAAATGTCCACATTGTCTCTCTCCTTAGGGCCCATTGATAGGCCCATACTTGTACGTGTAGGCCATCTAGGCCCATCTTCGTTGCGAGGATAGTTCATCACTTTATAACATGCTTAGTATAATTTCATAGATCATGTCATACGCATCATATGTATGCTTGAATGAGGAATGTTTAATCATAGCATAAGCCATTGGGCTGAGACATTTACGGGACTCTTTATAAGACGGAGCACCCCACATGAGCACATGGTACGCGCGAGATTGCTACATGATTGTACGGTATGACTCATGCATCTCGCATATATGTGACTTGATCATTGTACGCCCTAGGGACATCAGGGTCGTGGCCTCCACAGACACATCGTGGATGGCCATATGGGACACTGAAAATGCTTGGTTCTAGCACTGTGGGCACGTAAGATGTCCTTGGGTGAAAATCCTAGAACCTCCTTGGTACCAGGGGATGCTCCAACGTCTAAACTGAGTGGAATCTGAGCGTCGGTGCCTATACCATAAGGTCGTGTCTTCCATTATGTAGTGGTCGGTTGGAAGGGGGTGTGGCCTTATCCGCCTGAGTGAAGGGGCTATAAGCTAGGATGAGTATGACCAGCTCATAAATGGGTCTGCTATCGATGAGTCAGGCCCGATATTGATAGGCGGATAGTGAGGCCTCTTCCACTCACTGGGTTGTGCAGTTGGGGAGGAGGCAGTCGGAGTGGAGTGTAATAGACCCCGGTGATTTCCCTAGAGAGCAACCGTACTGGTATGTGGATTTAGTGAGCAGGAATCGTATACTCAATCATTCATTTATTCACTATTCACTCGGGTTGGTGGTGCGCAACTTATTATTACGTGTACCTTCACATTGTCAGGATTTCGGTTGGGCGTGCGACTAACCTAAGATCAGGAGTTTACCACGTTCAGTCTGACTATCCAAATTTAGGTATGGGACTGGTTTAGATAGAAGTCATTGTGGTGGACCTCGTAGCCTGTGATACTACGTACTATCATCCCAACTTCACACTCCAGCATTGTTATTCCATTTGCACCGCATACTTCATTACATCCCCAGCATATGGCCTTTTGGGTTACTGTGTTTTTGCATTATTTGGTCTAGGTACGGCATCTGATAGTTGGCTCTTTATGACTCCTTATTTGCATAGTTGATCTATATTGCGTACTTTGATATTTTTGACTCATGGACTTGTCAGTATTTCCACTTTACTTTTATATTGTATGATTCATGATCTTACCAGTATTTCTGATATTGTATAATTATGACGTTGTGTTAAATACTTGGCACTTACCTTACACATACTTTCACCACCCTCTAAGCTTTCTATAAGCTTATGTATGATAGATGCGTGCAAGTGGCATTAGGTTGCAGCAGCGTTGAGCTTGGGGCGTGCAGCGATCTTCTGGAGTTTTAATTTTCAACATATGTATTTCCCTTGCAGCATTGCATTCAAATATTTATATTAGTGGATATGTGATGATGATGTTGCCTTTATGATTTGGGTAAACTTGTGGTTATGCTCCATGTAGTTAAAAAAATATCATACTGAAAATTCTCCTTGTAGGATCCCAGGATCAGAATCTGGCGTATGCGCGCTGGGAGCCGAGAATGGGGTACTACGGAGGCTGTCAGCACCGGATCCGGCGATCAAAAATTTTATAAGCCCGATTTCTGAGTTTGGGGCATGATAGAAGTTGGTATCAGAGCATAACTTAGGAATACCTGAAGATAACATCACATATCTGTTAATAGCTACCCTGCACTTCATGATTGTTGAGAACTTAGAATGATTAGATCCCCGAGTTCGAATGACTTAGAGGTTTTCTGATAAAGCTCCCTACCGTTGAAATTGTGAGGCTGCATAGTTTCGATCGTTTCTGTTCTAGGATCCGATGTTCAATGTGATCATCATGGTGCTGACAAGGCGTCTTGGGAGTAAGAGGCTGATATTCATGGGCATTGTCCCCATCTCTTAGGTGTTTGATTATTATATCTATAGCAATAAGATTTCCCTCCCTTATGAACTCTGTATTATTTGTGTCGTGTTTTAAATTTCGAGGATGAAATTTTTATTAGGTGGGAAGAGCTGTAAGGCCCGTATCTAGCCCGTATTGTTCCGTCGACTTCCACGATCCTTCCCGTCGAAGTCCGGCAATCCACGACCTATAATCGATGTTTGCGCACGACCCTAAGTCGTATCCTATAGATTTAAGTCGGCTTAATCCGAGACTTGTACCATTGTGACCACGCCATCACTGTGATTCCGACGCTGCGTATTACACGCCCAGGCTATACCCTAGTCAGGAAATATGGACCCACGTTGAGTTCGAGGAAAACGCCGCCCATGCAAAACTCAAGAGAATCTCTACAACATGTCAAATTAATCCGATCAATCACCTCTCATGTCAAGTACAAAACCCCATCCCCAAGCAACTCCAAAGTCAACTCTTTCTCACCCTCTCTCTTACACACCCATGCTAGTTAAGTACACCATCACCTCACATCCATCAACCATCACTCCTCTTACAACAACCCTCTCTCTCTCATTTCTCCAACACATTTTCCAAGCACCAAAATGAGCTCATGTCCAAGCTTCCCATGGAGAGAAAAGTGATTTTGGTGGCCCACCTTCCCATCCCAAAAACCTTCATCCTAACCATTCATTTCTCATCTTCCACCATCAAAGAGGAATACAAGGAGACCGGTGTTCCAACGGACCAAGAAGATCGACGGTGGGTGCTTATTAGGCTAGATCTTTCCATATTTTGATGATGGGCTAAGTGAGGCCTACCAATTAATGGTATGGATCTCACTTGGGACCCTAGATGTGGCTGATGGCCCACCTTGATTTTATTATCATTCCATGATGGGGCCATTCTCCATGGACCCCATCATGATGTTTACTTTCTAGTCTAAAAAGGGTCATCTAGACCTTACATCTTGGTGGAGAAGGGATCCCCATCGTTAATCTTTAATTTGATGGGCCCACATGCAATGGGACCCACTTGATGTATGATTGGATGCTTGAAACGGAGGGCCCATAGTGTCGGGGTCCCTCCATCATGCGTGTCCCTCTATCTTTCTCTCTCCCTCTCTTTTTATTTATTTATGTTTTTGTGTGTGATGAGGTGGCCGTGTGGCCCACTTGGATAGACCCCACCATGAAGCATGTATTGGATCCAATCCTTTTGTAGGTGGGGCCCACTTTATATGTGTGTTGTTCTACACCACCCAGCCATGTGGTGGCACACCTAAGCAGGGCCCACCTTAAATGTATTTGACTTACCAGTAACCGTCCAGCGTCTGGACGTGCACTAGGAAAACACAAATATTAGCTTGTTTCATAAAGCTTTGGGAAGGGCCATTTGTATAGGCCTCACCTTCATGTATACATTCAATCCACACCGTCCATTCCATTCTTCATATCATTTTAGGCGTTAAGCCAAAAAAATGATGCTGATCCAAATTTTTGGTGGGCCATAGCATAGGAAACTGTGATTTTTACCATTGAAAAATCACTTGATGATTCTATACGCCAAAACCCCTCGAATATTGGGCTTGTTTGGCTTGTCTTGAGATATGGGGAGCAATGGATGGTGTGGATTCCTCCGATGCGGGCCTCACGCGTGAAAAACTGCGAGAATACGTGATTTAAAAAAAATTAAACAGGCAGCGCCTACCGCAGCTGACGCTGCAGCAGAACGCTGCTGCGCTGGTGGCGGACAGACAGCAGACCCATGCCCTAGTCGTGGGCCCCACCGTGATGTGTGTTTTGTATATCCACACCGTCCATTTTGTAGGCCCCTAGGATAGTGGGCCGCCCTCCAAATATTAGCCCCATCCAAAGCTCAGGTGGCCCACATTAGAGGAAACAGTGGGATTGAACGTCTGCCCTTGAAACCCTTTTCTGGGCCACAGAAGTTTTGGATCAAGATGAAATTTGTTTTTCCTATTCAGCCAGGTCCGTGCGACCTTATCAGCGGTTGGATGGAAGATATACGTTATGGTGGGCCCCACGTGGGAGCCACAGTGATGTATGTGTTTCATTCACACCGTCCATTAACGATGGACGACCCATCATGATTTATGTGTTCTATCCGCACCGTCTGCACTGGACGATGGGACCCACCGCACGTGTGGGGGACTGCAACTGCAGTGTGTGTGTGTGTGTGTGTGTGTGTGTGTGTGTGTATGTGTAGTATATTATATTATATTATATATACTATTGTGTGTGTGTGTATATATATATATATATATATATTATATTATATATAATATATACATGATGGTAGGCCTTCATGTGGACCCCCCACCATGATGCATGTGATGCATCCAAGCCATCTAGCCCCTTTGAAAGCTCATTTGATGGCATGAGCTAAAGAATGAGTCAGATCCATAGTTCATGTGGACCCCACCCTTGTTGCATGTGTTGCATCCAAACCGTCCAACCACTTGGCGAGCTTGTCTTAACAGGCTTGAGACTAATAATGAGTTAGATCTAAGGCTCAAGTGGACCCCATCATTGAAAATAGTGGGGACAGTGACATCCACCGTTCAAACTTCTTAGGGGCCACATTAGCTTCCAATTAAGCTTATATTTTGCTTCCACTTCATCTAGCTCTATGTTAACTTATGAATTGGTTGGATCTCAAACACATCACGATGGGCCACTCCGTGATATGAGCATCCATTGAAGCCCACTTTGATGTGTTTTGTGGCCATCTGTGAGGCCCACCTTGATGTACTTTATGGCCCATCCGTTAGGCCCACTTTGATGTATTTTTGTAGCCCAATCGAGGGGCCCACTTTGATATATATATGTGACTCATCAGGATGTATCTTTGACCCATGAACGGGGCCCACCTGTTGCACGTTTTGAGGCCCAGGTGCAGGGCCCACCTATCATGTATTTTGAAGCCCATGGGTGAAGGCCCATTGTGATGTATTATGGCCCATGGGTTGAAGGCCATTGTGATGTAATTGGAGGCCCATGGGTTAAGGCCCATTTGAGGAGGCCCACCTTGATATTTATGAGGCCCATTTGATTATTAGAGGCTCATGGGTCGAGGCCCAATGGGATGTACATAAGGCCCATTGTAATGTGATTTCACCATGGTTTATGTAATGATGTTTATGGCGGGCCGTGCCTAGGGAGTAATGTTGGTTTGACGTCTACATTGTAAGGATGATGTTGGTTAAATGTCTGCATTGTCGCTCTCCTTAGGGCCTATTGATAGGCCCATACTTGTATGTGTAAGCCGTCTAGGCCCATCTTCGTTGCGAGGATAGTTCATCACTTTATAACATGCTTAGTATAATTTCATGCATCATGTCATACGCATCATATGTATGCTTGATATGAGGAATGTTTGATCATAGCATAAGCAGTTGGGCTGAGACATTTACGGGACTCCTTATGAGACGAAGCGCCCCACATAAGCACATGGTACGCGCGAGATTGCTACATGATTGTACGGTATGACTCATGCATCTCGCATTTATGTGACTTGATCATTGTACGCCCTAGCGACATCAGGGTCGTGGTCTCCACAGACACATCGTGGATGGCCAGATGGGACACCAGAAATGCTTAGTTCTAGTACTGTGGGCACGTAGGATGTCCTTGGGTGAAAATCCTAGAACCTCCTTGGTATTAGGGGATGCTCCAATGTCTAGACCGAGTGGAATATTAGCGCCGGTGCCTATACCATGAGGTCGTGTCTCCCACTGTGTCATGGTCGGTTGGAAGGGGGTGTGGCCTTATCCGCCCGAGTGAGGGGGCTATAAGCTAAGCTGAGTATGACCAGCTCGTAAATGGGTCCGCTATCGATGAGCTGAGTAGGTATTGGCAGACTGCTAGCTAGGCGGATATGCAGCTAGGGAGGAGGCAGTCGGAGTGGAGTGTAATAAACCCCAGTGATTTCCCCAGAGAGCAACTGCACTGATATGTGGACTTAGTGAGTAGGAATCGCATACTCATTCATTCACTACCCACTTGGGCTGGTGGTGCGTAACTAATTGTTACATGTACCTTCGCATGGTCAGGATTTCCGTTGGGCGCGCGACTAACTTGAGATCAGGAGTTTACTACATTGAGTCTGACTATCCAAATTTAGGTATGGGACTGGTTTGGATAGAAGTCATTATGGTGGACCCCGTAGCCTGTGATACTACGTACTATCATCCCGACTTCACACTCCAGCATGGTCATTCCATTCACACCGCATACTTCATTACATCCCCGGCATATGGCCTTTTGGGTTACTGTGTTTCTGCATTATTTGGTCTAGATACGGCATCTGATATTTGACTCTTTATGACTCCTTATTTGCATAGCTGATCTATATTGTGTACTCTGATATTGTTTGACTCATGGACTTGTCAGTATTTCCACTTTACTTTTATATCGTATGATTCATGATCTTACCAGTATTTCTGATATTGTATAATTATGACGTTGTGTTAAATACTTGGCACTTACCTTACACACACTTTCACCACCCTTTAAGCTTTCTATAAGCTTATGCACGATAGATGCGTGCAGGTGGCGTTAGGTTGCAGCAGTGTTGAGCTTGGGGCGTGCAGCGGTCTTCTAGAGTTTTAATTTTTGACATATGTATTTTCCTTGTAGCATTGTATTCAAATATTTATATTAGTGGATATGTGATGATGATGTTGCCTTTGTGATTTGGGTAAACTTGTGGTTATGCTCCATGTAGTTAAAAAAATATCATACTGAAAATCCTCCTTGTAGGAACCCAGGATCGGAATCTGGCGCATGCGCGCTGGGAGACGAGAATAGGGTACTACGGAGGTTGTCAGCACCGGATCCGGCGATCGGTAATTTTGTGAGCCCGATTTTCGAGTTTGGGGCGTGACGGCGAAAATCATTATCTCCATTGTTATTTGCAGTATGGTCCAGATGATCTTTCGTTATGAATCTTTTAGGTCATGCTCTAAAAATGATCTCTAAAATAGATGAATGGTGTAGATGGTGTGGCCTATTATTGCGGCCCACTCGTTGTATATGAGGCCCATTGGTGCGGCCATTGATGCGGCCCACTTAATGTATATTGAGGCCCATGGGTTATGGCCCATTATGATGTATATTGAGGCCTATGGGTCGTAGCCCATTATGATGCATTTGGGGCTCATGGTTCATGGCCCATGATGATGTATATTAGGCCCATATGAGCCGCCCATTGTGATATATTTTCGGGCCATGCGTTGAGGACCATTGTGATGTATTTTTAGCCCATGCGTTAAGGACCATTGTGATGTATTTTCGGCCCATTTGGTAAGGCCCATTGTGATATATTTCCAGCCCATTTGGTAAGGCCCATTGTGATGTATTTTCGGCCCATTTGGTAAGGTCCATTGTGATGTATTTCCAGCCCATTTGGTAAGGCCCAATGAGATGTATTTTTCGGCCTATATATTACGGCCCATTTCACATACATGGGACCCATGTATTGCATCCCATTATGATATACATGAGGTCCATGAGCGAGGCCCAATGTGATGCATATGTAGCCCATAAGTGAGGCCCATCATAATGTATATTAGGCCCTTGAGAGAGGCCCATGGTGATGTATATTGGGCCATTGTGTGAGCCATGGGCCCACTATATGTTTGGCTCTATGTGGGTCACTCCTTAGGAGCAATGTTGGTTAAATGTCCACATTGATGGGCAATGATGGTTAAATATCCTCATTATGACCTTCCCTAAGGCCCTTTGTTAGGCCGATTACTGATTCCGATTGTCGAGGCCGATTATCGAGGATGATTTCGATTGTCGAAGCCGATTCCGATTGTCAAGGCTGATTGTCGAGGCCGATTCCAATTGTCGAGGCCAATTTCGATTATCGAGGCTGATTCCGATTGTCGAGGTCGATTATCGAGGCCGATTTCGATTGTTGAGGCCGATTCTAATTGTCGAGGCTAATTTCAATTGTCGAGGCCGATTATTGATGCTGATTATTGGTGCCAATTGTCGATACCGATTATGAGTATGTAACAGCATAGCATCATATACATGCCCATACGCATCATCTGCATGTTTATTATGAGATGTGGTTGACCATTGCATATGTCATTGGGTAGGTTATTATAAGACTCCTTGATAGGGGGAGATTGTCTCACATGAGCGCATGGTATGTGGAGGATTGATGCATGACTGGATTGTATGATTCATGCATCTTGCATTGTGTGTTGTGATTACTGTACGCCCTAGCAACATTAGGGTCGTAGCCTCCACAGGCATGTTGTGGATGGCTAGATGGGACACCAGAAATGTTTGGTTCGAGCATTTGGGAACTTTGGATGTCCGTGGGTGAAAGTCCCTAAACCTTTATGGCCAAGAAACGCCCCAACGTCTAGACCCAGTGGATACATGAGCGGCCAAGTGCCGAGTACTAGTAGGCCGCGTCTCCCACTATGTCGTGGTCGGTTAGGAAGGGGTGTGGCCTTATCCGTCCGAGTGAGGGGGCAGTAGCTAGGCTGAGTTTGACCAGCTCCTAAATTAGTCCGTTATCGATGAGCCGGGTAGGTATTGGTATACTATTGGTAAGCGAGTAGTGAGGTCTTTTTCACTAGCTGGGCTGCGCGACCGGTCGGGGCGGTAGCTAGCTTGGAGTGTACTAGACCCCTGTGATGATCCCAGAGATATACAGTATTGATATGTGGACTTATTGAGCAGGAGTTGCATACTCAGCATTTTAACTATTCATTCATTCATTCACTATCCACTCATGCTGGTGGTGCACAACTAATTGTTATGTGTACCTCCGCAATGGTCAGGATTTCGGTTGGGGCGCACGACTAACCTGAGATCAAGAGTTTACCACATTGAGTCTGACTATCCAAATTTATGTATAGGACTAGTTTGGATAAAAGTCTCTTATGATGGACCCCGTAGCCTGCAATACTACGTACTATCATCCCGACTTCACACTCCAGCTTGGTCATTTCATTCGCACCGCATATTGCATTACATCCGCGACATATAGCATTTTGAGTTGCTATGTTTCTGCATTTATATGGCCTAGATGAGGCTAATGGTATTCGTAGCTCTTCATAATTGTATATTGCATTGCATCCTCGGTATCTGATATTTGGCTCTTTACGACTCCTCATTTGCACAGCTAATCTGTATTACGTACTCTGATATTGTATGACTCATGGACTTGTTAGTATTTTTGATATTGTATGATTATGGCATTGTATTGAATACTTGGCACTTACTTATGCACACACTTACACCACCCTCTAAGCTTTCTATAAGCTTATGTACAATAGATACATGCAGGTGGCATCAGGTCGCAGCAGCGTTGAGCTTGGAGCGTGCAGCCGTCTTCTGGAGCTTTGATTTTCGATATATGTATTTTCCTTTTAGCACTATATTCAACTATTTATATTAGTGGATATGTGATAATGATGTTACTTTTGTGATTTGGGTAAACTTGTGGTTATGCTTCTTACGAGATAAATATATGTTGGAAAATCCTCCTTGTAGGATCTTAGGATCGGAATCTGGTGTATGCGTGCTGGGAGCCGAGAATGGGGTACTACGGAGGCTGTCGGCACTGGATTCGGCGATCGGAAATTTTGTGAGCCCAGTTTCTGAGTTTGGGCCATGACACATTAAATGGATCAAATGGGCAGCCCATAAGCCCAAGGATATGAGGCCAAGGCCCAAATTATTTATGTGGGCCTCTCAACATCAGCCCATGACTTGGCAAGGCCTAACCAACAAGTTATAAAGTGGGCCTTGCAAGTCAGCCCATACTAGGGGTTTAACTATGGGCATTCAAGATTTATTTGCTAAAAAGTTGGGCTCATAGATAGCTTATTGGGCCCATAACACAATAAGGTCAGCCCTTGCACAATACTGGGCTCAAATGGAGGGTTTCCAGCCCATCTAGGGCTATTGGACCATAAAATTTGGTTCATACATGGTCCACATTGTACCACATGGAATGGGCCTCATAATGTATCAATTAAGCCCAGAAATACGCCTAAAAAATAGACTGGATATGTGTGTACTCAACACTCCATTGGTGGGCCACACATCCCTCAAAACATCCCAACATGAATCATACAATTTATAGTATATTGCTGGACTTTCAGCCCACCCAGCTTCTTGGGCTTGCTAACGTCCAACAGGTGGGATTTATAGAAGAAAATAGATCTAGTGGTGGTTCTTGATAATCATAGTGGGCCCCAACAGATGGAGAGCATGGATACATTACTCAAAAGAAGGTGGGCCTGCTATTGGACTACAAGTCCAGCAGCACCACCAACAAGCTAGATGTCCAGGTGGGCCTGGGCGTCCCAGGGCCGGATGGCCTAGAACACATACATCAAAGCAGGCTCTATGAAGTGGGCATCCCTCCAGGGAGTGGTCCACACATCAGTGGGCCACCCTTAGGGAGGACGGCCTAGATAAAACACATACATCTAATGGGCCTCAAGGTGGATGGCTAGCCCACACCCTTAGGCATCCCAAGGGTGGGATGGCTAGCCCATCTAGAGGTCCAAGTGAGCCCCACTTTGGGAAGTCCCCCAAGGGGCTGGTCCCCTACGGCCACACAATGTATGGAAGGTTAGGATAAACATAAACCCAAGGTGGGCCTAAGGTGGGGTGGATGGTCAGCCTATTGCTGGACATTCAGCCCAGCTGGATGTCCAGCAAGGTGTTGCTGTCCCAACCCCCCAAAACACTCCAAAATATGATTAGGTATGTGGCCCACAAGCACTTGGGGTTATCTTCTATAAGGTGGGCCACAAATTGGGTGAATGGGAGGGCCACCACAAGACAAAAGCCTAGGCAAACATGCATGGACATCGAGGTAAAACAATTACAACAGAAAATTAAAAACATTGCTTTCCCTATTTTGAGCACCCAAAGGGGTGAGCCCAAGTTCTCCAAAAACTGGGAAAAAATATTTTTAACCTCCCCATATATGTGTACTACAAGGTGGGTTCCACAAAAGTGGCCCACCATTACAAAAACTATTTTATATTTAAGGATTTCCAAACTATAATGTTGCTGGATAGTCCAGAAAATCTAGGTTGTCCACCCCACTTGGGCCACTCCTTTGGGACCTCAATCAAGGTCAGATGGAGCTAAAATTTGGGGTACATTTATGTGGGGTCTACACCTTCAAGAAAATTATATTTAAGGGATAGAAATAGTTCCCCAAATAGCCCAAAAATTTGACCCAAAAACAACCAGAAACTGTCCAGAAAATTTCTGGGCGGTAACATGCATATGAAATAAACTCAGTATATAATTCAAATTAAGGGGAAAACACCTCATGAAACCTGAGTTGTGGTCCACCTCAGTGGGCCCCACAAATATATAGACCTATTCCTCACATAAAAATTCATTGCATATGCCCCTAAAAGGGCAAACAAGTCATCACCATCTATAGAGTAGACTACCATGGGTGTCCACTCTCCTTGGATGATCTAGATATTTCCAAGCTATATGGTGGGCCACACACCTCAGAAAAATAAGAGATTATTAAGAGAAGAAAGAGAATCGGCCACAAGGGAAGGGGCACTGCCACATTGAGGCTCTTCCCTTCATCACAAACTACACATATATCACTATATTGATGGAATGACAAGATTTACCCATGCATGCAACTTCTAATCAAAATCCAATGGTGGAGATGCTATCTCCACCAAGGATCAAGGGTCTAGATGACCCAAGAATCCTTCTAATCTAAGGAAAAAAACCATGGTGAGGTCCATGGAGAATGGCCCTACCCATGAGTTATGCATGCACAAAAGGATGGGCTAATGGCCACATCTAAGAAGGCATGGGGCCTCCACCATCATTTGGTGGGCCCCACATGCTTCAAACATGATATGAAGAAGAGAAATAAGAAGAAGGAATGCAAATCCTAAGATTTTAAGTACATGCGCACCCACCTACAAGGTCTTCAAGCAAACACTTCCAAGATAGTTTTCAAGCTCCAAGGAAAGAGGTTTAATGGTCAAGATGTTAGACTAAAAGCTGGATTATGGGGTAGAAGGGAGGATGAAGGTCTGGAAAATGGGTGGAGGGTGGGACATCCAAGAGCTTGGAGAGGGAGAGGGAGAGATGAGGAGAAGAGAGGGAAATGAGGTGGATTGCTAGCAACTAGGGGTTTTTACTTAAACTAATGATGACATTGCTAGAAAAGAGAGGGCATGATGGCCTCTTTCTCTCTAGAGAAGAGGGAAGTCAGAAATTTTCAGATTTGGGAAGATTAAAAGGTGGCTAATGCATGGGATAGAGAAAAAGAAGCTCTCTTGGTAAGAGAAATAATCATGACTTGCTAGCTAGGGGGTTTAGCAACCTAGCCTAGGCTAGCTACTCTATTGATGGCCTATGGTGATGAAATCAATGTCTAGGGATTTGTGCAAATCCTAGGTGGGCCCCATAATCATGATCTACGGCCTAAATCATGCACGACCCACAACTCATGATCTACAACTCGAATTGCCGCACGAGACGCGGCGCTGGAACCGTGGCGATGATGCGGTCGCTATGGCACTAGTTTCAGGTCAATCCGGGTCGAATTTATATGATAGAACTTAAGGGTCATCACAAATGCAATCCGTAGGTCGCGGATCGCTGAAATTCGACCGGTAGGACTGCGGGACCCGACAGCGTGAAATGGACACCAAAGTTAAGGGTCTCACATCTAATGCGGGAAATGGAAAGAGAGGACTCATGTTGATGTGATCGAGAAGGATATTATGACAGTGGTTCCATACGAGGAGGCATGTACGGAGTTGCGAGCACCGCTTTACCTCTGGACAACTCATAGGCAGACACATGTCCATGCTTCATTAATGCGGGCTGAAAGCGAACCCCAAGTTACCACATGGAGATCATGCATTGAGGATATTTTCATATCTTGGTAAGTAATGCGAGCATTAAATGCCTTTCTTATGGGATTCTTATAAATAGGGGTTTCCCTCATTCTTTTGCTCACTGATTTCTACATAGTCTGAGCTATGCCGACGTCTTCTCTCTTTTTCTTCTTCTCCTTTGTTGAGTGAGTCATCCAGTCACTTAGGCTTTTTCTGGTATGTTTCCTGCCATGCTACCTTCTTTCATTTTCTTTCTTTTTATCATTTACTACGATGTCGTCGGAGGGTTCCAGGGGAATATCCATATCGGGGGGCTTTCCACGAGGAGTCCATCCACGATAGCATGAATTCTTGGATAAATGCGTCATCGAACGAACCATCTCTAGCGATGGCAACTTGGGATGAGGAAGTTTTTCCACCCCAGGTAGAGGCAACTCCCATGTCTTCTCATGGACCAGCTTTGTCGCCAGGTCCTTTCAGTTCGAAGCTCCGACTGGAGGATTTGGTTGCCCTCCGATTGGAGTTCCATATTCCTGACTCGGTGGATTTATGGCTTCCTGAAGTTAAGGAACTTATGGGCCATCCTCCCGAGGGGAGGTAGCCCTTTACCATATTTTCTTTTCCTGCGGCTTGCGGTTACCTTTCCACCCAATTTTTAGAGAGGTAGTTCATCGCCTTAGGCTCGCCCCATGATAGCTTAACCCTAACATGTGGCGAGCTATCTTTGGGAGATTGTTCACAACCCCAAGTGTAGGGTCGCGATGTAGTAATAATCCTGATAAGACTAAGGTGAAATCTACAAGGACTGAAACTTGTACATTTTTAAAATTAAGTAGAAGTAGAAATAGAAGAAGATGTTAAACTAATTCTGAAGTATTTGAGAGAGTAATTGTAAATAGAGTAATTAAAACTAAGAATTTAAAGGAGAGAATTAGGGTATCAAGGATCCACTTGTAGTGATCAGGGAGCCATCTTGCTTGATTCAAGTAACACAATTAGAATTGGAGTCTTATCCTATCCAATTGGAAAATATATCAAGAAAACCAATTCTGAACTTCCATTGACATAATTCTCAATGAAGGAGAATTATGATAATTGGCAGGGATTTTATCACCAAACCATGCCCAGGAAACAATGGCAAACAACAAGATTTACCAATCTCATAATCTTAAAGCAGGAGAATTGTGAAGATTAGGAAGGATTTCATCACCCTACCATGCCCAGGGGATGATGGTGAACAACAGGACTTACTAATTTCACAATCTCAAATCAAGAAAAGAAGATACTCAAAGCTATTGCAGATCTACTGTAATTTGAGTCACAATAAACCATTAAAAACTGAAAGTATTTCTTAAATATCAAATTAGAATCCATGGAGTTCAACATAAACATGAATCAAAGTAATAGAAACGTCTCATCATGATACAAGCTTCACCTCTTAGCCTTCGCTAAGAGATTTAGCCAACCATTGACATGATTGGACCAAAGTCTTTTAAGAAAAACATGAAAACAACTAAGGAAGAAAAAGAAAAACTCTTGGTGACAGCTTCTCCACCCTTTTGCTCCACTCCTTAAACCCTAGAAAATACCTAGGAACATCCTAGGGAGTCCTATTTATAGTTGTGGAACTCCAACTTTTGCACCTTGTCACGCCCTAAACTCGGAAACTGAGTTCACAAAATTCTTCACCGCTGAATCTGGTGCCGACAGCCTCCGTAGTACTCCATTCTTGACTCCTAACGCCCATACGCCAGATTCCGATCTTGGGATCCTACAAGGAGAATTTTTTATCGTACATTTATCTCGTAAGAAGCATAACCACTAGTTTACCCAAATCACAAAGGCAACATCATCATTACATATTGACCAATATAAATAGTTGAATATAGTGCTGAATGGAAAATATACATATATCGGGAATTAAAGCTCCAGAAGACAGCTGCATGTTCACTTTCTAAGTATAGGGCTGTGATGCAGTAATAAACTCGGTGAGACCGAGGTCGAATCCCAAGAGACTGGAACCTGTATGTAATCTGAAATTAAATAGAACTAGAACTAGACTAAGATGAAATCTAAATCGAATGTAATTGAGGGAATAATGATGAAATATTTATCTAAAACTTAGAGAATTTAGAGAAAGGAAACTAGGGATTCAGAGGATCCACTTGTAAAGATCAGGGAGATCTTATGCCTACTTCAAGAATTCAACTAGACTTAGAGTCCCATCTTCATCCAGTTGAAGGGTGTGTAACTATAAAATTAAAACTAAACTTCCTTTAATATAGTTTTCAAGAGATGAAAGGCATAAGAATTAAAATGGATTCCATCACCAAACCATGCCCAGGAGATAAAGCAAACAACAGAATTAAACTAATTAACAACCAATCATAAGATGTATGAAGGTTAGGAAGGATACCATCATTCGACCATGCCCAGGAGACGATGGTGAACAACAGGGCTTCCTGACGTCATAATCATATGCTCAAAGCTATCACAAACCCATTGTATTTTTAGTCACAACAGACCATTAAAAACTAAAAACATTCCCTTAATTAAGCCAAAATCAACATCAGTTCAGTCTAAACAAAAGGCACAAGCAAAAAGTCTCTCATTACACTACAAGCTTCACCTCTTAGCTTCATGAGGCTATAATCTCTAAAAAAATTCATAAAAGAAAAGAACTAAAGAAGAAGAAGGGAAATTAGAACCCGTCTGTACCTCTCTCTCTCTCTCTCTCTCCACGTCCCCACTTGGATAAAATCCCACGTCTCTCTCCCTCCTTTATAGAAAGTTCCAATTGGTGCTGATGTAGAGGTTGGTTGTTGAGAGAAGGACGGTGGCGTGCGTAGAGAGTCGATGGAATAGCTGGACGAAAATTCTTTACACAGCCACGAGATCTCTTACACAAATCTGTTTACGCAACCAAAAAGGCGCACAGAAAATCGCCTACCTTCCTTGCTTTCTTTCTAAAAGATCAATGTCACTTGGGACATTTTTTGCTGGCCTACACGATGGACGGTCTGGATTTTCGAATCGATCAGAGACGGTGAGACCCAAAATCCTAGATTTTTCGCTTTTCACAGATGCAAGCTCTGTTCGCAGGCGCTACACTGAGCTCTCGGTGGAGCCCTCTTAGGCTGTTATTTTGAAAATCCACACCATCCATTAGATTCAGCATGAAAAACCAGTTGGAATTGACTAGTTTTGGGTTAGATTCGGTGTGGTCCATGTGGTTTTCTGTTCTGCTATTTGTCTTGCATTTGGATGGTTAAAAACTGATATCTGCTGTCATTTGAAGTACCGCCACCTAGGAGATGGTAATATGGGCCATGATGGTCTAATGGACAGCCTGGATTGGACCATCGAATCATGATGGTGGCCCACAACAGAGGATCACAAATCCCTGTTCATTTTTTATTTTGAATTGGAGCCAGCGTCGAGTCAGCGTAAGCTTACCAGCTTTGGCTATTTCGGTACATGGCAAGTATACACCTGCTGTGTACACCATCCACATGAAGTGGGGCCCACCTTGATGTGTTGAGAAATCTGTTCCGTCCATTTATTCTATCATATCATTTCAAGCGTTGAGTCCAAAATTGAGACAAATCCAGAGATCAAGTGGGCCCCAGACTGATGATTTGTGGGTTGTTCTGTCTATTGGGCCACTCCTACAAGGTTCCAACGGCTGAATTTCGACGTGTACGGCTGATTTATGGTCCTCGGGCCATATATGAAGTCTAAAGTCAAACGGATGGTGAAAACCCTGTGATCTCACATTCTAGACCCTTTTTAGACCACTTGAGCTTCAGTTTCTCGATTTTCTCAGATCTCTGGTGTGTAAATCCATAAATCTTGATCCCCTGGGGTCTGTCCCTTGCCTTTGGTGTCATCATAGCGTTAAATCCATGCTTTTAGTACCTTTTTTCGGTTCAAGCTCATAAATACATCCTGCATCACAAACACAATTAAATCAAGCCGTTAAACAGTACCATGTTCATAAATCCAGGCAATAACTGGGGTCTGATATGTAATATTTGACCCTCAACATAACCCCCAACCAGCATCTTGCTAGTCCCGAGCAAAGTATGCGAAAAATACGTTGAGAATTAGAGGAGAATTTCTCGAGTGATTTTTGAAAATCTATCCAGATCCTAGAATTCTAAGATTCATAAATGTCACGCCCCAAACTCGGAAACCGGGCTCACAAAATTCCCGATCGCCGAATCTGGCGCCGACAGCCTCCGTAGAACCCCATTCTCGGCTCCCAGCGCCCATTCGCCAAGTTCCGATCCTGGGATGCTACAAGGAGGATTTTCAACATCAGTTTGATTCGTAATAAGCATAACCAAAGGCATAACCCACAAACAACAACCAAAAGCTCCATCACATTTCCACTATAATAAAAAACTTTACAAGTACAATGAGCATAAGGGAAATACAAGGATGATAGACCAGAAACTCCAAAAAGATCAGCTACGCGCCCAAGCCTCAGCGCTGCTGCGATCCAACGTCACCTGCACGCAACGGTCGTGCATAAGCTTATGGAAAGCTTAGAGGGTGGTGAAAGTGTATGCTCAAGGTGATAATACAGTTATGCAGTATCAGAGTAATGCGGAACATGCTGATGAATGCCAAGAATACCATTAGCCGTACCAAGGCCATGCGGTACAAAGAATGATGTCGGCCATACCAAGGTCATGCAATGCGAAATGCAACTCAAGCATGCAAATCCTCATCTAAGTCCACATATCAATACAGCTCAAATCTGGAATATCACCGGGGTCTAGTACACTCCAAGCCAGATTGCCGCCCCATCGCGCGCAATAAGGTGAGTGGAAAAGACCTCACTATCCGCCTGCCAAAATCGGGCTCGGCTCGTCAATAGCGGACCCATTCCTCGAGCTGGTCAGACTCAGCCTAGCATTGCCCCCTACTCTCGGGCGGGTAAGGCCGCACCCCCTTCCAACCGACCACGACACAGTGGAAAGCGCAACCGTCTGGTAATCGGCACTCAGCGCTCATGCATCCACTTGGTCTAGACGTTGGAGCAACCTCCTGGTACCATAAGGGTTTAGGGACTTTCACCCAGGGATATCTATCGCACCCCATGTAGAATAGTATTTTCGGTATCCAATCCTGCCAACCACGATACGTCTGTGGAGGCTACGGCCCTGATGTCGCTAGGGCGTACAGTAACCATATCACACAATGCGAATGCATGAATCACACTATCCAGTCATGCAGCAATCCTGCGCGTATCGTGCGCTCATGTAGGGCAACACCTCCTGTACGGGAGCCCCTAAACCATCTGCCCGAAGGCCTATGCTATGATCAGTCATTTCTCATATCAAGCATACGTATGATGCATATGATTATGAATCATGGAATTTAAACATGTTATATGGGATGGATGATAATCATAACAAAGATGGGCCTAGACGGCCTACACATCAAACGTACGAGCCTAACAATAGGCCCTAGGGAAAGTCATAATGCGGACATTTAACCACACTATACTTGCAATGTGGACGTCAAACCAACATTGCTCCCAAGGCACGACTGATACAAATAAATTATGTTGGGATCGTACATTGCAATGGACCTTAGGTACATCCCATTGTGCCTTAAATACGTCAAATGGGCCATATCATATGGGCCTTATATTCATCAAGTGGGCTACATCATTGGGCCGCACCAATGGGCCCCATGCGCATTGCAATGGGCCATAACCCGTGGGCCTTACAATGCATTAAATGGGCCTAATCTCATGGGCCTTATGAGTATCAAATGGGCCACACCAATTGGGCCCCATATGTACATCAAGTGGGCCTCAACCCATTGGCCCTATTACGTCTTAATGGGCCTCGACCCATGGGCCCCTAATGCATTAAATGGGCCTTATATATATATCAAAGTGGGCCTTGCATATACATCAAAGTGGGCCTCAACCATGGCCCACAAGTGAACTGAAATGGGCCTCCCACCATCAATAAATTATATATAATATAATATATATACATATATATATATATGTAACATATAATATAATATTGTATATATACATATAACATATAATATTATATATAAATATATATACACACCAACACACACGCACCCACACACGCACACGAGCACCCACCCACACAGTGGGCTCCACATTCTCAGTGGGCTCCACGTCCACCGTCCAGGCGGATGGTGGTAAAGAAACTCATACATCTATGTGGGCTCCATATGGGGCCCACTGTAATGTCGATATGCCATCCAACCCGTTGATAAGGCCACATGGGCCTCGGTGAAGGGTGAAAAGAAATTTCACCCTGATCCAAAACTTCTGTGGACCCCAAGGGGATTTCAAAGGTAGAAGTCCAATCCCACTATTTCTTTGATGTGGGCCACCCGAGTCTTGGATCAAGCTAATTTTTGGGGTGGGCCCACGTCAGGTAGTGGCCCACCCCATGAACGGTTTAGATAGCATATAAACATCAAGGTGGGGCCCACGGCTACAGCTGTGGGTGGCTGTGCATCGGCCAGACCGTCCGCCGCTGGCGCGCTGGCAGCGCCTGCCGCTGCCTGCTCTGACACAGCAGCAATGGCTGCATGTTGTTTATTTATTTTTTTAACTTTTTTCTGATTTCCCACAGTTTTCACAGGTGGGGTCCACATTTTTACAATCCACACCGTCCAATGGCATCCCATAGCTCAGCACGAGCAAAATAAGTCCAATATCGGACATATTTTGGCGTATAGAAAATCAGGAGAGGTTTCAATGGTGAAAACTGCCATTTGGTATGGTATGGCCTGCCAAGACCTCGGGTTGACACCATCCTTTGGTTCAACGCCTAAAAGAAGGATGGGAACGGAATGGGCGGCATGGATTGAAGACACGCATCAAGATGGAGCCTACACAAGTGGACCACCCCCCTTGCAAAGCTAAAATTTGCATTTTTTTTTTTCAAAAACGTCCAGCGTCTCTGGACGCTGGACCCTTGCAAATATATTAGAGGTGGGCCCTGCTTAGGTGGGCCACCTCATGGAGAATGGTGTGGATACTACACACAACGTGGGCCCCACTTGTAAGTGATTTGGATGGAATACATACCCTGTGGTGGGGTCCATTCAAGTGGGCCATACAATCTCATTATCATCACAAAAAAATAAAATAAAATAAAATATAAAAAGGAGAGAGATAGAGAGAGATAGAGTGGGACCCGCGTGATGGAGGGACCCCGACACTATGGGCCCTCCCTTGCACTAAATCGTACATCAAGTGGGTCCCATTACATGTGGATCCATGAAATCGAAATCCAACGGTGGAGATCCCTTCTCCACTAAGATAGACGGTCTAGATGACCCTAAGCATGCAAGGAAATAAACATCATGATGGGGTCCATGGAGAATGGCCCCATCATGGAATGATCATGATGATCCAAGTGGGCCATCGGCCACATCTTAGGGTCCAAAGTGAGATCCAAACCATTGATCGGTTGGTCTCACTTGGCCCATCATAAAAATATCAAAATCTACCCTATCAAAACACCCACCACTTGATCCTCTTGCTCCCTTGGCTTCCTTAGCTCCTTGTGCTCCTCTTTGATGGAGAAAGATGAAAAATGGATGGTTGAGATGAGAGATGAAGGGGTAGGAAAGGTGGGGCTCACAAATGCAATTTTCTCACCATGGGGGACTCATACGTTTGGGACTTGCTTATGGGAGAGTATGGAATGAGAGAGAGACTTGTAAGGGAGAGAGAGAGAGAGAGAATGATGGGTGATGGAGTGATGGATGGGAGAGAGGGATGGGTGTAAGAACTTTTTGACTTTTTTGGCTAAAGGTGTAAGAAAGGGTATGGGTGGTGTAAGAGCTTTTTGACTTTGGGGGGTTGCTTGGGAAAGGGTGAAAGTTGATGTGTACTTGACATGATGGGATTGATGGGATTGATTGATTGATGTGACACCTCATAGAGATTCTCTCGGAATTCGCACGCGCGGCGTTTCCTCGCACCGAACGCTGGCCCACATCTCCCAACCAGAGCATCGCATCAGCGCGCGAGTCGCGGCATCGGAACCGCGGCGACGACGCGGTCGCTAGGGTACAAGCCCTGGGTTGAGTCGACTCGGGTTGACGGCACGAGAATCCAGGTCGCGCGCAAATACTGGTTAAGGGTCGAAGGTTGCCGGAATTCGACCGGAAAGACCGCGGAAGCCTAAGGAACGGTACGGTCTAGGATACGGGGCTTACAATAAATGTTGGGCATTACTTTCTCAGGGACTCAAGCACATGGTAAACTTCATAATCAAGTTCAATATATTAATCCATCAATCAGAAAAATTCTAAACATTGAGTTCCATGGGTGTATAGTGTAATCTCAGCTTACCATTATTAGGAGATCCAATTGTCAATTTCCATGATACATTGATGATCGAATGAGCATTCAGGACAACCAAAACCTAAAACAGAACTTACCTTATAGTTCTTTTTTTTTTCATTCTTCCAGCTTTTGATTTTTCCATTGAGGGGAGGGGAATCGAATCTGCACCTATAGGGAGCAAACCTATGGTGAAGATCATACACCCAACCCTTTCCTGATGACAACTGTTTTTTAGCTGGGTATTCTTTTTCTTTCATTCTTTCTCTTTTTTTTTCTTCAATTCTTCTTTTTGAACATGATGGACAAATTCCCCAGGTTGGTTCCTTCCATGCTTAATGATCACCAAGTTATAATTCAATATCGAATTGAAACCTTAATGTGCAAGCGAGATGTGTCATGTGAAATCATCACTCAATCAATGTTTACAACTTCTAATAATGGATTAACAATTCAAACTTAACTGTGAAATCTAATAGATAACTGAATCCAAGAGTCATAAATTACCAACATCACGTATCTTACAATTCTAAGTGCCCTAGATAGCCGTTAGAATCACTTCGAATTCACAAGAAATTCCAGAAAATTTTAAAAAATTTCACAATTTTTGCTTAAGACTAAGAAAACACTAATTAGGTAACCTAATCTCCCACCCCCAACCTAAAATCTACATTGTCCTCAATTTAAAAGATATATGAGCATACAATACACATGGGACAACGAAAGTAAATGAGTAGTGATGGGAAGATAGTACTTAAACGAAGGAATCAAGAAAGATGTTTCTACAATGATCACAGCATGAAAGCCGGTCAGCACAAGAGTGAAGACACGAAAGCAAACTATCCTAAAACAATGTAGGAAGTAAACTAACCTAATGGCATAAAACCGTCTATCCTAGAACAACATAAAGAAAACTACCCTAGTCCTATGAAAGCAGGGAAAAACTACTCGATTATACCGCAATGTTCCTCTTCTGGTCAATATCTTGATAAGTTTCTCAGTAAGTTCCTCAACACGATCATCCAAAAGCCCTTTTTGTAATAGGCTTGGATGCCCTGGAGTATGACTTTTCAGAGAAACTTATGTACCTCATAAGAAATTTTTCGTTGAATTGCTTGAGGTATCCAAAGTGTATATGATTCACCTGTGATAGAATAAGTTTCAACGTTAGTATCCCATGGTGAATCGGAGACTACACAGATGAAATTCAAAAAATTTCTCAAAAGGTGATGTAGTCTCGACACATTCCAAAGTTTCAGACTCTGGCTTAATTTCCAGCTCCTCCCCCTTTAATGGTAAACATTCAGGATCTAGGGAAGGAGAGGCTTCAGAATAAGGGCTCTCTCGGTCAATGATAACTACCGAGGTATTGTCTTGCAAAGCATCCACTATTTCTTTTATCATAGGTTCATTTGAATCTGGAAAGTGTGCCAAGCAATCATCCAAAGAGTTGAGACATTCAGCTGAGAGTGACTCATTTTCCACATTGAAGTGTATGATGATCTGCCTAAGGATTCCATCATCTTTAAAAGTAGATGGAAGTATGCTCTCTTGCTCCAGCCCTACATAGACAGATTGAAAATTAACAAGGGGAGCATTGATGTGAACACTTTGTTCATTGAAACTACTCAGTCGAGGCATTGAATCGTCAAACGTGTACAACTCAGATGATGACCTCAACTGATTGGTTTCAAATTCTAGAGTCATAGCGAGTCACTCATCCTTCTCCCGAATCACATCATCATTTGATTCAGAGGAGTGGTCCAAACATGTTTCACAAGAGTTAGAAGGGTCGGTTGTAAGGGGCTCATCCTCCACTTTTAAATTAGACATGTCAAGTGAGAGGAGTGGCTCATTATGACCGACCACTTCGTGTACTTCTTGATCATTGACCTAGACCAAACTTGAAATTAATTCCAGGGGAACTGGGGTTATACATTCATGATCATCATCCCAATACTCATCATATTCTAGTTCAGTGCAGTGAACACTTACGATGGGATCGCTTTCCTCACATTCTATTCTTAGATTGGGTTAAGGTTCACATAAACTAACATCTTCCTTATCATTGAACTCAAGTGTGTCATCATCATTATATTTGAAAGACACCCATGTCTCTTCACCATTCTTTTGAACAGTCATCGAGATCGACTTATTGGGAAATTGAACCGTATGCTCATTAATGGAATCCAACTCCTCATTCCAAATTTCAGAGTTCTCCACAATCGCATCATGTGAACTCCCCTGTTGAATATCTTTTATAAGTTCTTGTAGTCTTTGGAGTGTATTTTGCTGGCTAAGCTCTAGAGTTTGGAAGGAATTCTGAATTGAATTCTCTTGAATTGTTTTTGATTGGATCTCAAAGGTAGGGGATCCAAGGGAATAGTCACTATAATCCATTATTGGTTCATCTCTCCAATCTTGATGTTTCCACTGATCATAGTTATACGGGTCATAGGTGGGAGAGTTTGATGGTTGTTAGTACACATTATCATCCCAATATTCATGATGACCCCAATAATCACGTACTATTTTCTTAATCAGTGGGGTGTAATTATTCTTCCTCATATGATCGCGTATAGACTTCTTAATCGGTGGAGAATTATATTTCGGTCGGTGCTCAATCATGGTTTTAGAAAAATTTTGAGGCATAGGTTGTTTCCAAGTATAAGCATCCAACACTTTTTCACGGAACCTCTCGTTTTCTAGAAATAAATTACCATAATCACGTGCCCACTCTAGCCACTCTTGTTCGTTCATGGGGAAACCTTAATTCTAAATCTAATCCTTAAAAAATAAATAAATAAATAAATAAATAAAGAAGAAAAGATCATACAGAAGAATGGAAAGTAAGAGGAGAAGTTAGAAAGAAGTTACCAGATGAGAGATTCCTAAGTTAAAATCTGAAAAACAAAACAAAATAGGTTAGTTTCTAAAGGAAGGTTCTAAACCTAGAATTAGAAAGTAAGTTAGATTCTAAAAATAAAAGAAATCCTAGAATTAGAAATTTTCTAAGAATAGAAAAACAAAAAAACTAGAAAGAGATTACCAATTTAGAAAGTCTATCTCAGAATCCTACAAAACAGGAAAGTTAGGTTAGTTTCTAAAAAAAAAAAAAAAAAACCTAATCCTAACCTAATCTTAAACTAATCCCAAAACTAGTTAATCTCAGAAAACGTAACTGTCAGTCCCCGGTAACAGCGCCAAAAGCTTGTTCACTCCCCAAGTATAGGGTTGTAATGTAGTAATAAACTCGGTGAGACCGAGGTCGAATCCTAAGGGACTAGAACATGTACATAATCTGAAACTAAATAGAACTAGAACTAGACTAAGATGAATTCTAAATTGAATGTAATTGAGGGAATAATGATGAAATATTTATCTAAAACTTAGAGAATTCAGAGGAAGGAAACTAGGGATTCAGAGGATCCACTTGTAGAGATCAGGGAGATCTTATGCTTGCTTCAAGAACTCAACTAGACTTAGAGTCTCATCTTCATCCAGTTAAAGGGTGTAACCATAAAAATTAAAACTAAACTTCCTTTAATATAGTTTTCAAGAGATGAAAGGCATAAGAATTAAAATGGATTCCATCACCAAACCATGCCCAGGAGACAAAGCAAATAACAAAATTAAACTAATTAACAACTAATCATAAGATGTATGAAGGTTAGGAAGGGTACCGTCATCCGACCATGCCCAAGAGACGATGGTGAACAACAGGGCTTCCTGATGTCATAATCATAAGAAGGAAATGAACATGCTTAAAGCTATCGCAAACCCATTGTAATTTTAGTCACAACAGACCATTAAAAACTAAAAATTCTCTTAATTAAACCAAAATCAACATCAGTTCAATCCAAACAAAAGGCACAAGTAAAAAGTCTCCCATTACGCTATAAGCTAGCTAAGAGGTTTAGCCAGACATGATGAGGCTATAATCTTTGAAAAAATTTATAAAAGAAAAGAACTAAAGAAGAAGAAGGGAAATTAGAACCCGTCTCTGCCCTTGTCTCTCTCTCTCTCTTCTTGCTCCACGTCCTCGCTTGGATTGAATCCCACGTCTCTCTCCGTCCTTTATAGAAAGTTCCAACTATTGTTGATGTAGAGGTTGGTTGTTGAGAGAAGGGCGGTAGCGTGCGTAGAGAGTCGGTGGAGTAGCTGCATGAAAATTCTTTACGTAGCCACGAGATTTCTTGCGCAAATTTGTTTACGCAACCAAGAAGGTGCACAGAAAATCGCCCACTTTCCTTGCTTTCTTTCCAAAAGATCAACGTCACTTGGGACGTTTTTGGCTGGCCTACACGATGGACTATCTGGATTTTCGAATCAATCAGAAAAGGTGGGGCCCAAAATCCTGAATTTTCTGCTTTTTAGGGACGCAAGCTCTGTTCGCAGGCGCTACACTGAGCTCTCGATGAAGCCCTCTTAGGCTGTTATTTTGAAAATCCACACCATCCATTAGATTCAGCATGAAAAACTAGTTAAAATTGACTAGTTTTAGGTTAGATTCAGTGTGGCTCATGTGGTTTTTTGTTTTGCCATTTGTCTTGCGTTTGGACGGTTAAAAACTGATATCTGCTGTCATTTGAAATATCGCCACCTAGGAGATGGTAATATGGGCCATGATGGTCTAATGGATGGCCTGGATTGGACCTTCGAATCGTGATGGTGGCCCACAACAGAGGACCGCAAGTCCCTGTTCATTTTTTATTTTGAATCGTGATGGTAATATGGGCTTTGGCTATTTCGGTACATGGCAGGTATACACCTGCTGTGTACACCATTCACATGAAGTGGGGTCCACCTTGATGTGTTGAGAAATTCGTTTTGTCCATCTGTTCTATCATATCATTTTAGGCGTTGACTGCAAAATTGAGACAAATCCAGTGATCAGGTGGGCCCCAGACTTATGATTTGTGGGCTGATCTGTCTATTGTGCCACTTCTATAAGGCTCCAACGACTGAATTTCGACATGTACGGCTGATTTATGGTCCTCGGGCCAAATATGAAGTCTAAAGTCGAACGGATGGTGAAAACCCTATGATCTCACATTTTGAACCCTTTTTAGGCCACTTAGAGCTTCAGTTTCTCGATTTTCTCGGATCTCTGGCATGTAAATCTATAAATCTTGGTCTCCTAGGGTCTATCCCTTGCCTTTTGGTGTCATCATAGCATTAAATCCATGCTTTTAGTATCTTTTTTCGATCCAGGCTCGTAAATACACCCTGTATCACAAACACAATTAAATCAGGCCGTTAAACAGTACCATGTTCGTAAATCCAGGCAATAACTGGGGTCTGATATGCAATATTTGTCCCTCAACACTGCATGCTCTAAGCCCAACGCTGCTGTGACCTAATGCCACCTGCACGCTTCTATTGTGTATAAGCTTTTAGAAATCTTAGAGGGTGGTGTAAGTGTGTGTGCGAGATAAGTGTCAAGCACACAATATCAAAGTAATGTGAAAACATGCTGGTAACACTACAAGAAATTTCACTTTTACCGACGAAAACTTTCGTTGCTAAAAGCCAAATTTTCATATGTAAAAAGTTTTACTGACGAAAATTTTCGTCGATAAATTCATCGGTAAAAGACCATCGTAAAAGGCTTTTACCGACGAAAATTTTGAAATGTCGGCAAAGGCAAGATTTTTACCGACGAATATTTTTATCAGTAAAAAGTAAGTAAAAAACTTTTACCGACGATTTTTTTTGTAGTTATAAATATTTACAAAACTTTTACCGACGAATAGTTTCGTCGGTAAAAAATAAGTACAGAACTTTTACCGACGATTCTTTTTGTATGTAAAAATATGTAGAAAACTTTCACCGACGAATTTTTTCGTCGGTAAAAAATAACTAAAAAACTTTTACTGACGAGTTTTTTCGTAGGTAAAAATATTTAAAAACTTTTACCGACAAATTGTTTCGTCGGTAAAGAATAAGTAAAAAACTTTTACCTATGAAATTTTCGTAGGTAAAAATATTTACAAAACTTTTACCGATGAATTGTTTCGTTAATAAAGAATAAGTAAAAAACTTTTATCTACGGAAATTTTCGTAGGTAAAAATATTTACAAAACTTTTACCGACGAATTGTTTCGTTGGTAAAAAATAAGTAAAAAACTTTCAGAAACTTTTAGGATGAGCATAGGTAAGAGCCTCTTTTTTTTTTCAATATTCTAGCATAAATTTTCTGATACACACCTGTCACAATATATTTCATCATATTCTTCCTCGTATACACCTTTTATATAATATATTTCATCATATTCACATTCACATCCATCTAAACCCAAACTACTTAAATCCATCCAAATATAAACTACATTCATCCAAACATAAACTACATCCATCTAAACAAAAACAATCTTATCCATATCACATTCATCCATGCATAAATACATATAAGTTTAACATCATAAATAAATAAAAAAAATTATTCATAGCCTATTTCCTGGTGGGGCTCACAAAATTCAGTGTGGTGAACACATCGCCGACTGTGCACACACACCTAGGTCCTTACTCATGCCTTCATGGTAGATTCGAAATAGTTTCAATACAAGGTCATAAGTTCAAGTACCCATTGTGGCCGCAAGCGACTCTGGTGTGTGTGTGTGTGTGTGTGTGTGTGTGTGTGTGTGTGTGTTAAAAGAAAAAGAAAGAAAGAAAATGCTGATTTATCTTTTGGGTTGAGCCTAATGGTACTTGGTGATTTCTCATCAAGTAGAAATTATTATTAGTTGTTTTTAGAAAGGTGAGATTAGGCTACTTATAATTATATTAACATGATAAAATGTTGTGCATGAGCAGACGCCACAAAATAAACAATTCTATGGAAAAAAATAAATGAAAAGAGAGATAACATATGAGAGGTGATCCTTATCTCCTTTGATGGATTCAAGTTACATGTGCCCTACCCAACTTCCTATAAGGAGAAGTTATATGGGTCTTGGAATAATGTTGGTGACAAATCCACCTTGTCTATTAATATTATCATATTGTGTTAGGACATGACTCTAAAAATGAGATAAATCCAAATCTCAAATAATCTATACTATAAGAGATAGTGGAAATGGAAATAGATGCATTGTGATGCTTGACTTCGAGTATGCTTGCCAACAAAGCAATATTTTCTTGTTTGTTGCCATGTGATTGGGCTACATTATTACATCAATCGGGTTCGGGTTCGGGATCGGGTTTTCAAGTTTAGGTTTAGGTTTAGGTTAGGGAGTTAAGATTAGGATTAGGTGTAGGTTTAGGTTTAGGGATTTGAGAATACATTTAGGTTTTAGGTTTAGGTTTAGGTTATAGGTTTGGGTTTAGGTTTTAGGTTTAGGTTTAGGTTTTAAGTTATAGGTTTAAGTTATAGGTTTAGGTTTAGGTTTTAGGTTTAGGTTAAGGTTAGGTTATAGGTTATAAGTTTAGGTTGGTTATAGGTTAAGGTTTAGGTTATAGGTTTTGGTTTAGATTAAGGTTATAGGTTTAGGTTTAGGTTTAGGTTTAAGTTAAGGTTAAGGTTTAGGTTATAGGTTTAGGTTAAGGTTTAGGTTTATGTTATAGGTTATAGGTTTAGGGAATTGAGAATAGGTTAAGGTTTAGGTTTAGGAAATTGGTTTCGGGTTTGGGATCTGGTTTAGGTTTGGGTTTTCAAGTTTAGGTTTAAGTTTAGGTTAGGGAGTTGAGATTAGGATTAGGTGTAGGTTTAGGTTTAGGGATTTGAGAATACATTTAGGTTTAGGTTATAGGTTTAGGTTTAGGTTAGGTTATAGGTTAAGGTTTAGGGAATTGAGTTTAAGTTATAGGTTATAGGTTAAGATTTAGGTTTAGGTTTAGGTTAAGGTTTAGTTTTAGGTTATAGGTTTTGGGATTTGAGAATAGGTTTAGGTTATAAGTATATGTTTAGTTTAATGTTGTAGGTTATAGGTTTAGGTTATAAATTTATGTTAATGTTGTAGGTTATAGGTTTAGGTTTAGGTTTAGGGATTTGAGAATACATTTAGGTTTTAGGTTTAGGTTTAGGTTTTACGTTTAGGTTAAGGTTACAGGTTTAGGTTATAGGTTTAGGTTTAGGTTATAAGTGTAGGTTATAGGTTTAAGTTTAGGTTAGGTTAGGTTATAGGTTAAGGTTTAGGGAATTGAGAATAGGTTAAGGTTTAGGTTTAGGAAATCAGGTTCGGGTTCGGGTTTAGGTTTGGGTTTTCAAGTTTAGGTTTAGGTTAAGGAGTTGAGATTAGGATTAGGTGTAGGTTTAGGTTTAGGGATTTGAGAATACATTTAGGTTTTAGGTTTAGGTTTAGGTTTTAGGTTTAGGTTAAGGTTATAGGTTTAGGTTATAGGTTTAGGTTTAGGTTTAGGTTTAGGTTTAGGTTATAGGTTATAGCTTTAGGGAATTGAGAATAGGTTAAGGTTTAGGTTTAGGAAATCGGGTTCAGGTTTGGGATTGAGTTTAGGTTTGGGTTTAGGTTTTAGGTTATAGGTTATAGGTTTAGGTTATAGGTTAAGGTTTAGGTTTAGGTTTAGGTTATAGGTTTAGGTTAAGGTTATAGGTTTAGGTTGGGTTTAGGTTATAGGTTATAGGTTTAGGTTATAGGTTTGGGTTTAGGTTTAGGTTATAGGTTTAGGGATTTGAGAATAGGTTTAGGTTTAGGTTTAGGTTTAGGAATTCGGGTTCAGGTTCGGGTTATATGTTTGGGTTAAGGTGTAGGTTTAAGTTAAGTGAATTAAGTTTAGGTTTAGGTTTATGTTATAGGTTTAGGTTTAGGCTAAGGGTTTAGGGATTCAAATTCGGGTTCGGGATCGAGTTTAGATTTGGGTTTTCAAGTTTAGGTTTAGGTTTAGGTTTGGGAGTTGAGATTAGGATTAGGTGTAGGTTTAGGTTTAGGTTATAAGTGTAGGTTATAGGTTTAGGTTTAGGTTATAAGTGTAGGTTATAGGTTTAGGTTTAGGTTTAGGTTGTAGGTTTTGGGATTTGAGAATAGGTTTAGGTTATAAGTATAGGTTTATGTTAATGTTGTAGGTTATAGGTTTAGGTTTAGGTTTAGGTTTAAGGATTTGAGAATACATTTACGTTTGAGGTTTAGGTTTAGGTTTTAGGTTTTAGGTTTAGGTTTAAGGATTTTAGAATACATTTAGGTTTTAAGTTTAGGTTTAGGTTTTAGGTTTAGGTTAAGGTTATAGGTTTAGGGATTTGAGAATACATTTAGGTTATAGGTTTAGGTTTAGGTTTAGGTTATAGGTTTAGGTTTAGGTTATAAGTGTAGGTTATAGGTTTAGGTTTAGGTTAGTTTATAGGTTAAGGTTTAGGGAATTGAGTTTAGGTTATAGGTTATAGGTTATACGTTATAGGTTAAGGTTTAGGTTATAGGTTAAGATTTAGGTTAAGGTTTAAGGAATTGAGTTTAGGTTATAGGTTTAGGTTTAGGTTAAGGTTTTAGGATTTAAGAATAGGTTTAGGTTTAGGTTTAGGTTTAGGTTTTGGGGTAGATCCAAAGCACAAGTAAACCTCGAAACGAATTGGGGCCACCAAAGTTTTCGATCAAGCTGATATTTGTGTTAGTCCTTCTTCAAGTCTAGGTCTGTATGAACTTACTAACAGGTTGGATCTCAAATAACCACCATGGTGGGTCCCAGGAAGGAATCAACTATCGAGGGCACTGTCCCCACCATGATGTTTAGTTTTAGGTATTATTTTAGGTGTAGGTTTAGGTTTAGGGTTATACTAGGGTTTGCTCCAACAATTTCGAGCTAATACATAAACACGGCCTATCCAAATGGTCAGGCCACTCCAATGCTGTCCATAGGAAATGAACAACTTCATCATGATCATAACAGCGGTTCCCACCTTCTAGAGACCCCTGCTCAACATCCAGATAACTCCAACGCACATCCGAGTTTACTCCATCAATTTCAAACAAATACATAAACACGACCTGTCCAAATGGCCAGGCCACTCCAATGTTGTCCATAGAAAATGGACAGCTTTATCATGGTCATAACAGTGGTTCCCACCTTCTAGGGACCCCCGCTCAACATCCGGATAGCTCCGACGCACATTGGGATCTTAACAAAGAGAAATAAAAACATAGAAAAATAAATACAAACGAAATCATCAAAAAAATGCTGAGGGATTTAAGAAATGAGGTAGACATATATAAGATCTCAAAGAACATGATTAAAAGCATTTAAGAGAAATGCATTAAGATGAAAGCCATTTTCAAGCCATAGATAACATCAAACAAGCCATGCAAAAAACAACAGATCAAAACACAAAAACAAAGGATCGATGGAAATATCAGACATATTAGGTAAGAAAAACTAGATTTGAAGTGAAAATCAGATGAAATACTTTAAACGGAGGGAAATCTCACATCATAGTGGCATAAGTCCTTATCCTCAGTTATATCGACAAGGAAGTGCTTCGCACGGACCACGCACTTTGAGCCGAGAGTTTCGAACCCGAGCCGAGTCGGGAATCGGATCGCCTTCGTCGATGATAGTGGTGGCAGCTGTTGCGCTGGTGTTGGCGCGGGCGCGTTCGATGTTGCTGGCGTAGAACGTTCCTCCAAGGACACACGCTGCTCGAAATCGCAACTTAAAGATGAAGAAGAAGCAGAAGCAGTCTTCTTTCGGTCCTTTTCTCTCTGGTCATACCTTATTCCTCACAAATCATTTTAGTGTGTGAAGGTATCTGTATACAAAACCACTATGTTATACGTATGAAAACATGGATATATGTAGTTTATGGAATGAATAAAAATTTTAATAGGTTATACCACCTTTCGATCGGATACATCCAACGATATTATACTGGGCCTGCAAGCTTCGCCTCGTGCGGTAAGTGAATCGCTAGGTGTACCATGACATCGAAAAATGCAGACAATTGTTGTTAGCTCGCATCCAACTTTTATCCATCTCTACAATGAAAAGACTAGAGTCAGTTTACGAAAATAGGCTTAAGATTAGGATTAGGTGTAGGTTTAGGTTTAGGGATTTGAGAATACATTTAGGTTTTAGGTTTAGGTTTACGTTTTAGGTTATACGTTAAAGTTATAGGTTTAGGTTATAAGTGTAGGTTATAGGTTTAGGTTTAGGTTAGGTTATAGGTTAAGGTTTAGGGAATTGAGTTTAGGTTATAGGTTTAGGTTATAGGTTATGGGTTAAGGTTTAGGTTATAAGTTATGGGTTTAGGTATAGGTTTAGGTTATAGGTTTTGGGATTTGAGAATAGGTTTAGGTTATAAGTATAGGTTTAGGTTAATGTTGTAGGTTATAAGTTTATGTTAATGTTGTAGGTTATAGGTTTAGGTTTAGGTTTAGGTTTAGGTTTAGGGATTTGAGAATACATTTAGGTTTTAGGTTTAGGTTTAGGTTTTATGTTTAGGTTAAGGTTACAGGTTTAGGTTATAGGTTTAGGTTTAGGTTATAAGTGTAGGTTATAGGTTTAGGTTTAGGTTAGGTTATAGGTTAAGGTTTAGGGAATTGAGTTTAGGTTATAGGTTATAGGTTTAGGTTATAGGTCATAGGTTATAGGTTAAGGTTTAGGTTATAGGTTAAGGTTTAGGTTTTGGTTATAGGTTTAGGTTTAGGTTAAGTGCCATTGTTACAATTTTAACACCTATGAAAACATAACAATTTTAACCCAAATGTAAATATTTTCAGAAGATAGATAATACAAACACACACACACACATACACACCACACACACACACACACACACACACACACACAAAACAAACTCTAAGCCCCCCTTTCGTGCATTATCAAAACCCATGTTTGGAGAAGAAAACCTCATTTTGATGGGAAACAAGGGTTAATTGGCAATCATAGGAAAACCCACTTGAAAACATAGTTTTCAAGATCAACTGATGAAATAGGAATTAAAATGCCACCCATCCGAAAATCAATCAGATTAGTTTTCACCTACTAAATGAAAACAGTGATTTTACTTTTGTAAGTTGCATCCAAACAACACTAAGGAAGATTAAAAATCATATGATCATTTACCATAGGATGATGGGACATAGATAGTATACTTAGATTTTTCAATTTTTACAAGTGAGGCCAAGGTCCTTAGAAGCCCATAGATGGTTATGATTGTCAAATGAAGTAGAATTACAGTGCATGGCCCATCAAAAGGTAGCGCCAACAGAGAAGTGCTCTGAATGCACTGAAACATGGGCACCCACTTGTACAAAGATGTTCATATCTCAGGTCGAGGATCACACTGTCTAAGACCTCCAAAGCCATCTGCTCCATTCATCATTTCAGGTCTAAACTGGCGGGCCAACAGAGATAACATGCAATACAAATCAAGAAACACACTCATATTCAAAAGTCCTTAATCAGCATTCTAAAATCGGGATGAGATCTATCAGGGGACTGATTCAAACAAATGCATAAATTAGAATACTCAACAGCAATGATAAATAGTCACTATCCCACAATGCAGTATGAATCACACTTTGTTGTCAAAAAAGGCTACACGCACCAAACCCTTTGAACTACCAATATGGGTGGATCCATTACAGCATGTGATTAGAAATGTGATTAGGGTACCATAATCCCCAATTTTAAAAACCCCAGATTCGAAATCCCCATTTTCAAAACACCTAGATTCGAAATGTGATTAGAGTACCATAATCCCCAAATTCGGAGTGGTAGTTGGGTACCCAAATCCCTAATTTCAAAACCACCAAATATGATTTGGGATTAAGGTACCAAAATTCCTAAATTCAAAATGGGATTAGGGCCCACCTTCATTTTGTCAGTGTGTGCTTCGGTCATGGGTTGGGGTGTTTACCTTTCGAGGTGAGAGGAAGAGAATGAGAGGAGGGTTTGAGTTGGAGCCCCAATCCGGTTCTCGAGCTTTGAGGAGACAGATTGAGAGAGTTGAGCTGAGAGATCTCCAATCAGGTTTTCGAGCTTTGAGGAGAGAGAGAGAGAGAGAGAGAGAGAGAGAGAGAGGCTGCGAGAGAGAGAGAGTGAGAGGCTACGAAGAGACCGAGAGAGGACAGGGTGGAGAGATCAGAGAGAGGAAGAGAGAGATAGAGAACGAGAGGAGGGAGAGGGTGCAAGATAAAGAGAGAGAGACTATCGCAGTCTCACGGGCACGGCTTAGATACAGGTTGAGTAGCGAGTTGGCTACTGAAGTGACGTCACTAAGTTCTGTGGGCCCCACTATGATGTATGTGTTGTATCTACATCGTCCATCCATTTTGAGATATTATTTTAGGGCATGAGTCAAAGAATGAGGCAGATAAAAAGATGTAGTGGACCTCACCACAGAAAACAATGGGGAGAGTGATTCCCATCGTTGAAACTATCCTAAGGCCCACCATAATTTTTATTTGAAATCCAACCTATTCAAAAGTTAAAAAAGACATGAAATAAGGTAAAACACAAATATCAGCTTGATCTAAAACTTTCGTGGCCTTTTGAAGTTTTTTAATGGTGGGTGTCACTATCCCCACTGTTTTCTGTGTTGGGGTCCACTAAAGCTTTGGATTTATCTTTAGATATTGCCCTAAAATGATCTCTCCAAATGGATGGAAGGTGTGGATATAAAACATACATCATGGTGGGGCCCAAAAATGAGAGGTATATAAAAATCAGGTGGACCACTCCACATGAAAATAATAGTGATTGGATATCCATCATTAAAATCCTCGTAAGGCCCACTAAATTGTTTATTTGGCATCCAATCTGTTTATTAGGTCATACAGGCCTAGATGAAGGGGAAAAACAAAAATCATCTCGATCTAACTTTTATGGCCCCCAGAATGTTTTAAATGGTTGACGCTCATTCAACACTATTTCCTGTAATGTGGTCCATTTCAGATTATGATATGCCTCATTTTTGGTCTCATGCCATAAGATGATATTTAAAAATAGATAAACAATATGGATTAAACACATACATCATGGTGGGTCCCACACAGCACCAACCACCAACCGTGGTGTAGGGGGAGTAGCCAATCTGTTCCCCTTATTTGTGGTGTGGTCCATTTAATCTTTGGATATGATTCATTTTTTGGATAATTCTATAAAATGATCTCGAAAATGGATGAATGGTGTGGGTTGATCCAAATTTTCGGTAAATCCAAAACTCAAGTGGACCATGCCACACAAAACAGTGTGGAATAATGATTTCCACCATTGATACCTTCCTTGGGCCCACAGTATTGTTTATTTGTCATCCAACATGTTCATAATATCAAAAAGATATGAATGAAGGGAAAACACAAACATCAGCTTGATACAAAACTTCTATGAATGTTATTTTTAATGGTGGATGTTCAATCCCCACTTTGTAGTCCACTTAAGCCTTGGACCCGCCCCATTTTTTAGTTAATATCTTAAAATGATCCAAGAAAAGCGTTGAATGGTATGAAGAATGTTAATTCATGACTTGGGTGGGCCAAGAGCTTAAAAATAAAGTCAATCCATGACTTGGGTGGGCTAAGAGCTTAAAAATAAAGTCAATCCATGACTTGGGTGGGCCAAAAGCTTAAAAATAAAGTCAATCCATGACTTGGGTGGGCCACATCACATAATATAGTGGAGAGGGGTTTCCTTAAAACTTTCATAATCATATATTGGGCCTGCGTAAATGTGATTCACATATCTAACCCGCTCATTATGTGTGTCCCACTTGGATGAGGGGTCAGACCCAGTTTCAGCCGCATTCAAAACTTATGTGGGCCCCACCAAGTGCTTTTGGATTTTTTTAGATGTCTTCACCTAGTTTTAGATGGTATGGCCCACCTGAGTTTTGTATATGGATGATTTTTAAGATATCTCATAAGCTAAAGGGGACACATCAAATGCACAGTGTTGATGTTCGACACACATCATGATGGGCCTTACAAAACTTACATTAATTCTTAGGTTCTCAGGGTGTCAATAAGTTGGGTCACAATTTTGACGAGAATATTTGACCCATTTTACATGTCTGGTCCATTCACTCTATTTTACTGATCATTACCCTCAATTTGACTAGTTACTCCCCCGATCATGCTACATATGAGAAAGATATTGGGCAAACAAGATTGATCAACAATTTGAGTGAATTTTGATTTAAACATCTGAAGTTATTTACTCTTCAATCTGGACTGATCAAATTGTCCAAAAATGATTAAAGGTTGTTCATAATATCAAAAATATATGAATGAATAGAAAACACAAACATCAGCTTGATCCAAAACTTCTATGGCCTCCAAGAAATTTTAAATGGTAAAGGTTCAATCACACTATTTCCTATGGTGTGGTCCACTTGAGCTTTGGATATGCTTCCTTTTTGTTCTTTAGACCTTAAATTATCTGTTAACATGGATGAATGGAGTGGATAAAATAAATAAATAACGATGGACCCCACAGAGTTTACTCTGGTAAGGGTAACGAGTAACTCACCTAAACGTATTAGAGAAGGGTTTCCTTAAAACATTCGTAATCATATATTAGGCCTGCCTAAATGTGATTCACATATCCAACCCACTCATTATGTGTCCCACTTGGATGAGGGGTCAGACCAAGTTTCAACCGCATCTAAAACTCATGTGGGCCCCACCAAGTGCTTTTATATTTTTTAGGATGTCTTCACATAGTTTCATCACACACTGCTAGAGGATGCTGTTGGAGATAAAATGAAATGAAAGAAAAGAGAGATGGTTTATGGTTTTTAATGAGATAGAATATTTTAATCTCTTGATCCATCATTTAGTTCTTACTTTTAATATCAGCCATCTAATCAATGGCCTGAAAAGATATCGATTGTCTTATGTCTAATTAGTTGCATGAAAAAAAAGTACAGTTTTGGGACAATCCTAACTGTCTAATTAATGGGTTGAATCTCCATTTTTACTGATATCCACGCCGTCCATTCATTTTTATATATCACTTTAGCGGTTAATCTAAAAATGGGGAGATCTAAATCTCGGGTGGACCACACCACGAGAAAATAGTAGTGATTGAATCTTCACCATTAAAACCCTCTTAGGGCCCACTTAATGTTTATTTGATATCCACGCTATCCATTTATTTTTACAGATCACTTTAGGAGTTGTTCCTAAAAATGAGGCAAATCTAAATATCAGGTGGACCACACCATGGGAAAATAGTAGTGATTAAATCTCCACCATTAAAACCCTCTCAGGGCCCATTGTAATGTTTATTTGACATCCTTCAGTCATACAGACCTGGATGAAGGCAAATTACCAAAAAAAAAAAAAAAAAAACAAATATCAGCTTGATTAAAACTTTTGTGGTCCCAGTAAGTTTTTAATGATAAGCTTTCAATCAACTCTGTATGTGGTCCAAATACCGTTAATCATATGGAAAAATAGATGGACGGAATGGATGTAATAATAAATCATGGGTAGTGGCGTGGTCACTAGCCAATCCCTTTCCTGATGGAAAATAAAAATAAAAACTCAGGGCGAAAATTTTCTAACTGAAAAACATAACACTTTTACCGAGGAAAATTTTCATTGGTAAAAAATTTTCCTCGATAAAACCATTATTCCCGACGGTTTTAGTTCGTCGGCAAAACTTAGGGCAAAAATTTCTAAGTTAAAAACATAACACGTTTACCGACGAAAATTTTCATCGGTAAAAGTTGTTTTGTGCTTTTTACCAATAAAAATTTTCGTCTGTAAAAGTCTTACTATGAAAATTTTAAAATAGAGGGAAAATTTTCATCTTAAAAATTAAAATACTTTTACCGACGAAAATTTTCGTTAGTAAAAACATTATTCCTAACAGTTTTAGTTCGTCGGTAAAACTCAGGGCGAAAATTTTCTAACTTCAAAACATAACACTTTTACCGATGAAAATTTTCATCAGTAAAACCATTATTCCTGACGGTTTTAGTTCATCGGTAAATTTCAAGGCAAAAATTTCTAAGTTCATAACATGACACTTTTATCGACGAAAATTTTCGTCGGTAAAAGTTGTTTTGGGCTTTTTACCGACGAAAAGTTTTGTCGGTAAAAGTCTTACCGTAAAATTTTTTAAATAGCAGGAAAATTTTCATCTTAAAAATTAAAATACTTTTACCGACGAAAATTTTTGTCGGTAAAAACATTATTCCCTACGGTTTTAGATTGTCGGTAAAACTTAGGGCAAAAATTTTATAACTTAAAAATATAACTTTTACTGATGAAAATGTTCATCGGTAAAACATTATTCCTGATGGTTTTAGTTCGTTGGTAAAACTCAGGGCGAAAATTTCTAAGTTAAAAACATAACACTTTTACCGACGATAATTTTCGTCGGTAAAAGTTGTTTTGTGCTTTTTACCGACAAAAATTTTCATCGGTAAAAGTCTTACCGCAAAATTTTTAAAGTAGCAAGAAAATTTTCATCTTAAAAATTAAAATACTTTTACCAACGAACAGTTTCGTCGGTAAAAACATTATTCCCGACAGTTTTAGTTCGTCGATAAAACTCGGGGTAAAAATTTTCCAAGTTAATAACATAACACTTTTATCGACGAAAATTTTCATCGGTAAAAGTGGTTTTGTGCTTTTTACCGATGAAAATTTTCGTCAATAAAAGTCTTACCCCGAAAATTTTAAAATAGCACGAAAATTTTCATTGGTAAAACCATTATTCCCGACGGTTTTAGTTCATTGGTAAAACTCAGGGTGAAAATTTCTAAGTTAAAAACGTAACACTCTTACCGATGAAAATTTTCGTCGGTAAAAGTGGTTCTATGCTTTTTACCGACGACAATGTTCGTCGGTAAAAGTCTTACCGATGAAAATTTTAAAATAGCACGAAAATTTTCTATCTTAAAAATTAAAATACTTTTACCAATGAAACTTTTCGTTGGTAAAAACATCATTCCCGACGAAAAAAATTTGTCAGTAAAAGTGCAGTTTTATCGACGAAATTTAACAACGTACTTTTACCAATGAAATTTTTTTCGTCGGCAAAAATTTCATCAGTAAAAGCGTTGTTTCTTATAGTGTAAGTCCATAAATATCATCAACCTTATCCAAGCTATGCGATGCAAAAACATAATAAGCCAATATCATATATTGGGGTACAATACAATATGCAAATCCTGATGAGTCCACGAATACCGTCAACTATCATCTAGGCCATATAAATGCATAAACATAGCAACCCAAAATGTCATATGCCACGGATGTAATGCAATATGCGGTGCGAATGAAATGACCAAGCTGAAGAGTGAAGTCGGGATGATAGTACATAGTATCGCATGCTATGGGGTCCATCATAAGGGACTTCTATCCAAACTAGTCCCATACCTAAATTTGGATAGCTAGACTCAATGTGGTAAACTCCAGATCTCAGGTTGGTTGCGTGCCCCAACAGAAATCCTGACCATTGTGAAGGTATACATAACAATTAGTTGTGCACCACCAACCCGAGTGGATGGTGAATGAATGAATGAATGAGTAAAATGCTGAGTATGCAACTCCTGCTTAATAAGTCCACATATCTGCACCGTACCTCTCTGGGATCATCACTGAGGTCTACTATACTCTACGCCAGCTTGCTGCCCCTTTCCGAGCGCACAACTGGGTAAGTGGAAGAGACCTCAATATCTGCCTGCCAATATTGAGCCCGGCTCGTCGATAGTGGATCCATTCCTCAAGCTTGTTAAACTCAACCTAGATATTGCCCTCTCACTCAGGCGGGTAAGGTCACATCCATTTCCAACCGACCACGATATAGTGGGAGACACGGCCTACTGGTATACGGCCCTCGTGTGCTCATGTATCCACTCGGTCTCGATGTTGGAACGTCCCTTGGCCTCGAGGGTTTAGGGACATCTATAGCGCCCATATGCTAGAACCAAATATTTTTGGTGTCCCATCTGGCCATCCACGACATGCTTGTAGAGGCCATGACCCTGATATCGCTAGGACGTACAGTAGTCATATCACAAAATGCAAAATGCATGAGTCAAACAGTCCAATCATGCATCAATCCTACGCATATCGTGTGCTCATGTGGGATGACTCCACCTATCAGGGAGTCCTATAAACAACCTGCCCTATGGCATTGCAATGGTCAATCACATCTCACTACAAACATTCAGATGATGTGTATGGGCATGTATCATGATGCTATGCTGTCACATACTCATAATCGGTATCGATAAGCAACATCGATAACCAGCATCGATAATCGGCATCAATAATTGGCCTAACAAAGGGCCTAAGGGAAGGTCATAATGTGGACATTTAACCATCATTGCCCATTAATGTGGACATTCAACCAACATTACTCCCAAGGAGTGGCCTTCATAGGGCCAAACATATATTGGGCCCATGGCCTCACGCAATGGCCTATTATACATCACCATGAGCCTCTCTCAAGGGCCTAATACACATTATGATGGGACTCACTAATAAGTTACGTATGCAACATGTTGGGCCTCGCTCATGGACCTCATATACATCGCATTAGGCCACACTCATGGGCCTCATATAGATCACATTGGGCCTCATACTTGGGCCTCATATACATCGCATTGGGACACTTCCCATGGGCCTCGAATACATCATGCTGAGCCTCATTACACAAGTGGCATATACATCATAATGGGCCTCGAATATGGGCTGCATATACATCACAATGGGCCACATCTCATGGGCCTTATAAATATCACATTAGGCCTCAATAATGGGCCTCAAACACATCACAATGGGCCACAACCCATGGGCCTCAAACACATCACGATGGGTCACAACCCATGGGCCTCAAACACATCACAATGGGCCTCATATACATCAAGTGGGCCGCATCACATGGGCCGCACCAATGGGCCTCATATACATCAGTGGGCTCACCGTCCTAACTAGACTATCTGCACCATTCATCTATATTTAGAGATTATTTTAGAGCATTATCCAAAAATGAATCATATTGGAAGATCATCTGGAGCATACCACAATTAGCAGTGGAGATAATGATTTCTACCGTTGAAATTTATAGGGCCTACCATAACGTTTATTTTCCATCCAATTTGTTCATAAGGCCATAAAGACCTAAATTAAAAGGAAAAGCAGATTTCATATTGATCCAAAACTTTTGTGCTTCCAAAAGGATTTCAATGGTGGACGTTCAATCCCACACTGGTTTGCAGTGTGGTCCACCTGATAAACGGTTGGGATGAAGTACATACATCAGAGGTGGTTCCCACCAGATGGACGGATGGCATAGATGTTTCTCAAATACATCACGCAGGACCCATCGAACTTGTTGACGAATACAACAACTATATAGCTGGTTTGGTAAACTAACCAGTCAGCACCCACCGTCCATGGATTGGATGGTGTGGATACAACACATGCCTCAGATCAGACCCTCAAAACTTGGGGATGTCCGTGCATATGGATGGTTTAGATGTAACAGGTACATCATACGAGACCCACAGACTTGTTGACGTCATTCCAGCAGCTGGGAGGGCTGCTAGCCCACTGTCCAGATGATGGACGGCTGGGATATAACATATACATCATGAGTGACCCACATATCTGAACGGTTGGATATAACACATGCCCATGATCAGCCACAGAACTTGCTTACGTCAAAGGCAGCATAGCTGCTGGGACCCATCACTCGTACCAATGAACGGGGTGGATGCAAAACTCACACATCATGGTGGGGTCCCACCCCACACATGCAACACGTGTGGGTGGGCCCTACGTCCAGCCACACGGGCGGATAGCTGGGATAACAGGTACATCACGGTTGGCCCCTTCAGCATGTCCAGATGGACCGCTGGTATATAATACATACATTAGGGTGGGCCCCACCCCCACACGTGTTACACGTGTGAGGTAGGCCCCACTTATAAAAAAAATAAAATAAAAATGGACGGATGGTCTAGTCAAACACATCCTCACGTTCAGATCCACAGAACCTTGCTGACATCAAAGCAGCTGTAGCTGCTAGCTGTCTAGTAGATGGACGACCCAGATTCAAACACATATATTAAGGTGGGTCCACATGTATGGGACCCACCAGCTTTGGATGAAGCTGATACTTGTGTTTTCCTGTCCAGACGGACAGACAGCAAGCCTGTCCGCTGGACAGTCCACCAAGGTGGGCTTCATGGTGGACACCATGGATATGGAATACACACATCACGGGTCCCTCAGGGTGGGTCACACACATCAACACCATAAAAGAAAATGGAAGAAAGGAGAGAGAGAGAGAGAGAGAGAGAGAGAAATGGTGTAGTTGAGGGACCCCGCCACTATGGGCCCCTCTTAGATCACAACACATACATCAAAGTGGGTCCCATCATAAGTGGGCCCTAAATCAAAATCACGATCTAGAGCTACGAACACCCACCGATTTCGCTCCTTCTTGGCTCCTTGGACTCCTAAACTCCTTGGCTTTCCCTTTGATGGAAGTTGATGAAGGTTGGATGCTAGGATGGGAGATTGGGTCACACTTGAGGTTCTTTCTCAGCATGGAAGGCTTGGACGATTTCTCTCTTAGTTGCTTGGGAGTGAAGAGAGAAATGAGAGAGAGAGAGTGATAGATAGGAGAGAGGGATGGGTGTGATGGGTGAGTGATAGGTGTACTTGAGAGGTATGGTTGTGTTGACTTTGGGTGAAAGAGATATGGGTGTTGTACTTAATTGATTAATGTGATGTTTAGGTCGAGATTTTCTCAGAATTCGCAACACGCAGTGTTTTTTCGAAATATGCGCAGGCCTACAACTCCTGGCCTGGGTATCACATCGGCGCGCGAGACGCGGCGTTGGAATCAGGCGATAATGCGATCGCAAGAGTACAAGTCTCGAGTTAACAGGGTATGATTCAGGGTCCCGCGCAAATGCTGATTACAGATCGCGGGTCGCCGGAATTCGATAGGGAAGACTGCAGGAGTCTATGAAACGATACAGTTTAGGATATGGGTCTTACACACCTAGTTAGAAAATTCTAAAAACTGCCTCAAATTTACACAGTTTGCTAAAATAGACTTCACTCTGCGCAGTTTTTCAAAATAGACTTATTCTACGTAATTTCACAAAATGACCCAGAGTTTCAGAATATGCTTTTTTAGGATGATTTCAGGATTCCTTTTATTCACTTCAAATCTTTGATCCTCTTCATTCCTCATATGGTTTTCTTGGATCTTCAGCATGTGAATTCTTCAATCTTAGTCTCATAAGATCCATCCCTTGCCTTGGTGATTCTTAAGCATCAAATCCATGCTTTTAACACCCTTTTCAATCCAAGCTCTTAAATTCACCTTGCAACACAAACATGAGTAAAATAGAACGCTAAACAATATCATGTTCATAAAACCAAGATATAAATGAGGAATAATATGCAATATTTGACCCTCAACACAATCCCCAACCAACATTTTGCTAGTCCCGAGCAAATTATGCAAAAAAATTTCGAGAACCATAGGATAATTTCTATAAGCTCAAGTGGTTTTAAAAAAGCGATCCAGAAAATAGAATTCTAAAATACATCAATGTTGTGCATTACCTTCTCCTAAACGCTAGCACTCGATAAGTTTCATAATCAAGTTCAAAGCATTAATCCTCCAATTAGAACAATTCCAAACATTGAGTTCCATGGGTATATAGTGAAGTCTAAACTTATCACAATCCAAGGTTCAGTTCTTCACTTTTATAATAACATTAATAGTTAAAAGAGCATTCAGGACAACCAAAACCTAAACCGAAACTTGCCTTATAGTTTATCTTTTAATTCCCTCTTTTATTCCTCCAGCTTTTGATTTTTCCATCTGTAATGACCTTAGAAATTTTGTGCTAATCTTTCCTTAGTAGTTGTTTTTGGGGTAATTAGTGTTATACTCGATTGCTTGTGAAATCTGCATCAATCACTTTAAATTGTATCTGCATGACTTTAAACCTATAGAATAGTTAGCGCTATTTACTCTAAAATTTGGGATCCATCGCTAAATCCAGTTGTTCTTGGGAATTTTTGGAAGTTCTGGATCGAACCTGGACCACGCGTCGAAAGTCCTATAGCGATGATCTTAGGCTGTTGCGGTCACCATGTTGGGCTTGACCATCACCTCGAAAATCAAGTCCATGTGATGTTCTGGGTCGATTTGTTTGAGTTCGGAGTGAAGAGTGTGAGAACGGTTGGAAATTTATTAAGCTTTTATGAAATCTGAGTCGTGTCGCTTGTGCAACGAATTTAAGCTATCCGACCGTTGGATTCTGACCCAATTTCACCCTCTGATCAGGGAAGGTGGCCCAGGCATGTCCTTGTGCTTGTGGACCTGATTGAGATTCAGTGACCGTTGATTTGAGTATGGTCCGCCACGGCTGATCTGAAGAGTCGGTCGGTACGAAAACTCAGCTTGACTTAGATCCATGGTCAAAGAGCTTAAGTCCGACCTTTCGTGGTTTTTGGCCCACCAGAAGTGCTTCGTTGGATCGTGAGAGGCAGGTTTTGGTTATACCCTAAGTATACCTTGGCCCTGGGGTTATTTTCATCAATATTAGGCCTATTTATAGTCCTTGAAACCCTAGCTCTCTTTTCCATACGAATTTTCTCTAACCCTAGCTTGGAAAGAGAGTGGAAAAGAGAGAGAAAGTGAGAGAGAAGTTGGTGAATCATCTTAGATTCTTTCCTGTTCTTCTTCATCCTTGAACCTTCACTTTGAATCGTTATTCTGACGATTCTGAGTTCATCTTTGGGTAAGTTAACCTAACCCTAATCTGTGTTAGAGCTTAGAATAGTCTTGGTGTTGTTGTATCTCATTTCTATTCTTGCTTTAGGGTATTCTATCGCCGTTGACGAAGACAACTCGTCTGAAATCAATTCGGTGTTCTTTTCTGGCTTAAGGTGCGGACTTTAAGTGTATAGGTTATGGTTTTCAAGGCTTTCAATGTCAGTGAATGATTTATTCTTGTTATGGATGAGATTTCACATGCCAAATGTTGTGTTTACATTGCGTTCCTGATATGCATGTGTTATATTGAGATTTGTGTATTCTATGTGTATGTATAAAGTACCGTATGCGTATAAAATATGCACTTGTGTTTGCCATGATTATTTATCATGTATGTATGCTAGATGTACGTGCGACAACTCCTTGGTAAAAGGAATTGTCCAAATGCTTGTATTTCAACATACGTCATGTATGTTGTATCATGTATTCTAAGTATTTGTAGAAATGTCTGAATGATCTAAAGTGTGATATTCCAACCTAGTATGGACGTTGAGAAGTGATTCTCAACTCTCCCACTAGTGTGTATGATTTCCTTCATGTAAGTTACATTCCTTGCCATTTAAATTCAAGCATTACTTATGCTTACATTTATGTTAAGTTGATATTCTTCAAATGCTTGAGTACCTCATGATTGAAGTTGTTGTTCCATTACTATTCTACATTTAATACGAATATCCGTTGTAGTGTAATGTGTGGGACTATGCATTAGTCCAGGAAATCGGTAATCTGCCTTAAGGTTGTGGATGAGATTGCTTTCGCCACAACGGACGTGATTAGACGAACCCGAGACGTATTAGAGTTGTCGGCAGTGGTTTGGCCACGCGGAGTGCTTGTGCACTCTATGTCATTCAACTCAACGTGCACTCGTGCTAGTCGAGTTCATCAAGTAACCCGATTGTCCGATGTATGTTCACCATGTATGGACGCTACTGCTTGAATCTAGCGTACCGAACTTACCAATGGAATCCTATTAACCATGGTACCTTGATCCGCTAAGACTCATGAGCCAGACATGGTGGTATGGGACACCGTGGTCAAGCTGTCGGCCTACGCTGGGGTGACGAGGCTCCCCGTAGTTACCAGTGAGCAACTAAACTTGTGAGCCGATTATGGTAGTATGGGACACTATATTCGTGCTGTCGACCTACATTGATTGGTGACGAGCCCTTTGTAGTGACCTCGAGCATGCCTGGATACTGCATTGAGGTGACGAGCCTTGATATAGTAACGAAGGTATGATAGGCATGCATGATTGGTGACAAGCCCTTTGCTACGACCCGAAACTATATGATCGTATGAGATGTCTAAGACTGACGACCCTAAAATGGATCACTGTTTGGATGGTGATATGAGGAAGGTACTTTAGCTTCCCAATCCAGCTATATGAAAAGGACTAATAACAACTTGGTAATCATATCCATGCACCGCATTGCATGTGCTTTGTAGATGTGGCGCACTTTGAGGTGGTGTCATGCGTAACGTAAGATGAAAATGCTGAAGGTGTACGCGTGAGGGCACGCATCATTTTGCATATATCCTTGCATTAATAAGAGTACTTAGGACTTATTTAATTGTTCTGCTTTATCATTACTGCTTGATTGAACTGATAACATGTTAACCAGTGCCTTATTGTTCCACTGAGTTAATCACTCACTCCCACGTTCTGGGGCGGTGTTAAACACCCACCAGAATCTGTCTTAGCTGATGATGTTGCAGATGTTAAGGCGACTTCTGAGGCAGAGCGGGAGATGGATGACGATGAGGCTGCTTTCTCTTATATGCAGTTTTTAGACGGGTTCTAGCGAGCCTTGTTCTGATGCGCGGGATGCTCGGATTTCTTTTTGGGAAATTAAATGATGTAATTTATACTTGTAATTTTGATAGCAACACTTACATTACGACCTGGTTTGTATATGTACTTCAGGGATTTACACTTGTACACATATATTTCTTTAAGTCTTCCGCTTGCTTTCTTCACTTATCCCTGAATTATATCTGTGCTTTGGCTTAATCTATTCCATGTTTTATGTACTAATACAGACAACATACATCCATCATTAAATATGTTGTATAAGTGATGTTTTGGAACTCGGGAGCTGAGTTATGCTCGACCCCCGAATTTCAGGGCGTTACACCATCGATGGCTTTTACACTATGTCAACCTTTTTAAAGATCTTTAATAGGTAACCCTTTTTGACAACAACTATTTTTTTAGCTGGGTATTTTTTTTCAATTCTTCTTATTGAACATGATGGACAAATTGCCCAGGTTAGTTCCTTCCATGCGTAATAATCAACAAGTTAATAATTCAATATCAAACTGACACTTTACTGTGTAAGTTAGATGTTGTCATGCCCCGAACTCGGAAACCAGGCTTACAAAATTTTCGATCATCGAATCCGGTGCTGACATCCTCCGTAGTACTCCATTCTCAGCTCCTAGCGCCCATATGCCAGATTCCAATCCTGGAATCCTACAAGGAGGATTTTTCGATGTACATTTAACTTGTAATAAGCATAACCACAAGTTTACCCAAATCACAAAGGCAACAGCATCATCACATATCCACTAATATAAACATTTAAATACAGTGCTGAAAGGAAAATACATATATCAAAAATCAAAGTTCCAGAATATAGTTGTACGCTCCAAGCTCAACGCTGCTGCGACCTAGCCCACCCGCACGCATCTATCATGCATAAGATTATAAAAAGCTTAGAGGGTGGTGTAAGTGTGTGCGATGCACATCCCAACCATATAAATATCATAGTAAGTAGAAATACTGGCAATCCATAAATTGTACAATGTCAGAGTAATGTGAAAACATCTAGTAAGCCTATAAATACCATCAGCCTTATCCAAACTATGTGATGCAAAACGTAATAAACTAATATCATACACTGAGGAAGCAATGTAGATCAACTATGCAATGTGGAGACATAGTAAGCCAAATATCAGATACCGAGTCCACGAATACCGTCAACCTTAATCAGGTTATGCAATACAAAAGCATAGTAAACCAAATGTTATGTTCTGAGGATGCAATGTAATATGCGATGCGAATGAAATGACAAAGCTGGAGTGTGAAGTCGGGATGATAGTACGTAGTATCATAGGCTACGGGGTCCATCACAAGGGACTTCTATCCAAACTAGTCCCATACCTAAATTTGGATAGATAAACTCAATATGGTTGACTCCTGATCTCAGGTTAGTCGCACGCCCTAACTGAAATCCTGGCTATTACAAAGGTACACAACAATTAGTTGCGCACCACTAGCCCGAGTAGATAGTGAATGAATGAATGTTAAGTGTGCAACTCATGCTCAATAAGTCCATATATCAATATTGTACATCTCTTGGATCATCACCGAGGTCTAGTACACTCTACGCCAGCTTATCGCCCCTATCTGAGCACACAACTGGGTAAGTGGAAGAGACCTCACTATCCGCCTGCCAATATCGGGCCAGCTCGTCAATAACAGACTTATTCCTCAAGCTGGTTAAACTCAGCCTAGATATTACCCCCTCACTGAGGCACGTAAGGTTACACCCCTTTCTAACCTACCACGGCACAGTGGGAGACACGGCCTACTGGTATACAGCCCTCGTGCGCTCATATATCCACTCAATCTCGATGTTGGAGCGTCCTCTGGTACCTAGACGGTTTAGGAATTTTCACCCAGGGACATCTATGGCGCCCGGATGCTAGTAACAAATTTTGGTGTCCCATCTGGCCATCCATGATATGCCTGTGGTGACTACAGCCCTGATGTTGCTAGAGAGTACAGTAATCACAACACACAATGCAAGATGCATGAGTCATACATTCCAGTCATGCATCAATCATGAGCATACCGTGCGCTCATGTGAGACAATCTTCGCTTATCAGGGAGTCTCATAACAACCTGCCCAATGGCATATGCAATGGTCAACCACATCTCATATCAAGCATGCAGATGATGCATATGGGCATGTGACATGATGCTATATTATCACGTACTCACAATCAGTATCGATAATCGGCCTAATAAAGGGCCTAATGGAAGGTCACAACATGGACATTACTATCATTGTCCATTAATGTGGACATTTAACCAACATTGCTCCCAAGGAGTGGCCTTCATAGGGCCAAACGTATAGTGGGCCCATGGTCACACACAACGGCCTAATATACATCGCCATGGGCTACACTCTTGGGCCTTAAATACATCACAATGGGCCTCTCAAATGGGCCACAAGTATATCAAAGTGGGCCTCATAGATGGGTCATAAATACATCAAAGTGGGCCGCAACAACGGGCCTCATATACATCAAGGTGGGCCGTAACAACGGGCCGCACCAATGGGCCTCATAAACATTAAGTGGGTCGTATCAATGGGCCACACCAATGGGCTCATATACATCAAATGGGCCGCAATATATGGGCCTCATACACATCACATGTGCCGCATCACATGGGCCACATCACATGGGCCTATATACATCACAATGGGCAGTATCACGGTGGGCCACATACATCACAATGCGTCGCATCACGGTGGGCCATATACAATCTCAATGGGCCACATCCCATAGGCCTCCAATATATCATAATGAGCCGCATTACGTGGGCCATATATACATTACATCAGGCCTCACACAAGGGCTACATATATAATGGACAGCGTGGTTGTAGAATACATACATCAAGTGGGTCACACATCCCACGGATGGTGTGAATAAAACATGCCTCATGGTGGGTCACACGTCCCACAGACGGTGTGAATAAAACATACATCAAATGGACCCACCATCCAAAGTTTGGACGGTGTGGATGCAACACATATCTTGGTGGAGTCCCACCGTCCAGGATCTGGATGGTGAGGACAGACCCATACATCACGTGAGTCCCACACAAATGGGCTGTGGATATAACACATCCTCATGCCCCCAGAACTTGCTGACAGCATGATAGCAGCCATGCTGCTGCTGGATGGATAGGATAGATAAAACACATATATCATGGCGTGGCCACTACACGGACAGTGCAAATGGAGCCCATGCATCACAGGTGCCCCCACTAGCTAACGTCCATGTAAATGGACAGTGCAAATGGCGGATGGGGCCCACAGAGCTTGTGACATCACTATAGCAGCTAAATAGCTGGAGTGAGGTACACTTGTCGTCCCACTCCCCACACGTGGGGACGATGTGGGTAAAACACTACATCAGCGGGTTCCAAGTGCTGCCCACCATAACGTTTATTTCCATCCCATCTGTACATAAGGTCATAAAGACCTGAATAAAGAGGAAAAACAAATTTCATTTCAATCCAAAACTTCTGTGACTTAAAAAGGGTTTCAATGGTAGACGTTCAATCCCCTGTTGTTGGGTGGTGTGGACCACCTGAGTGCCGTGAACGACTGATTTTTGGGATGTCCCAATAATTAAAGGGGACCCATCAAATGGACAGTGTTGATGTTCAACACACAAAAGGTGGGGCTTGTGGTGGGGCCCACGGTCCCTGCCCGTTAGAAGCAGCAAGACACTGCTTGCTACAGTGTCCTCTGGACACTGACAGCAGCAGCGTCACTTATTTTATTTTTATTTTTATTTTTTTGAGGAATTTCATAAGTGGGGCCCATATCAGGAGGATATACTCCGCCAGTTGGGTCCCTAGGCTTGTGACAGGTCTAACAAGCCCAATATTGGGTATGTTTTGACGCACAGAAACGTCACAGCAGGCCGTAACAATTGAAATCACCCAAAACCATTATTTTTTACAATATGGCCCGCCAAAGATTTGGATTAACTTCATTTTTCGGCTCAATGCCTAAAATGAGCTGGGAAATAGGGTAGATGGTGTGGATCAGATACATACATCAAATTAGGGTCCACATATATGTGGCCCACGAAAGTTTGGCTCAAGCTGATATTTGATTTTTACCTGCATCCAGGCCTACTGGACGGTCTGAACAATAGCCATCCAGCAGGTCCTAGCCTGTCTGGCCCACTCTAAAATGATCTAAAAAATGGATGGGCAGCGTAGTTATGGACCACATGCAGCAAGGTGGGGTCCAAGTGAGTGTGGCCCACTAATTGGAACAAGCTAATATTTGGGTTTCCGTCCAAACGGATTGCCAAGTAAGCCCACTCAATGGACGGCATGGATAAAATACATTCCTCATGGTGGGCCACAAAATATGGAAGAGAGAGATAGAGTGAGAGAGAGAGGCAGGGAGAGAACGTGAGACGGGGGAGCTCCACTATGAGCTCCCCTAGGTGGGCCATATACAATGCATACATCAGGTGGGTCCCACAACAAGTGGGCCCTTAAAATTAAAATTCAACTACTGATTACCCACCAATTGCAAAGCTTCTCAGCTCCTTGGACTCCTTGGCTCCTTGGCTCACTCTTTAATGGTGGAAGATGGGGATCGAAGGGTGGAGTTTGGGGCAGGGAAGTGGGCCATACCTAGCTTCTTTCTCTCCTTAAAAGGCTTAGACGGTTGGCTCTCTTTAGGAGTTGCTTGGAATGAGAGAGAAATGAGAGAGGGGTGATGAATGGAGAGAGGGATGGGTGTGCAAGAAGATGGATGGATTGGGTTAATGTTTATGTGAGAGAGGGATGGGTGGAGAGAGAGAGAGAGAGAGAGAGAGAGAGAGTTGACTTTGGGTAAAGTGGTGTAAGAGAGGGATGGGTTGGGTTGCTTGTACTTAATTGATTGATTGAATGATGGCTTGATGTGATGTTTGATAGAGATTCTCTCGAAATTCACAACGTGCGACGTTTTTCTCAAAATAAATGCAGGCCCACATCTCCTGGCCTGGGTGTCGCATCGGCGCCCGAGACGTCGCATTGGAACCGCGGCGACGGCGAGGTCGCTAGGACACAAGCTTCGAGTCAAGTTAATATAGATTTTTGGGATGCGACTTAGGGTCGCGCACAAACGCTAATTACAGGTTGCGGGTCGCCAAAATTCAACCGGGAGGACAGCGAAAGCCTACGGAATGGTATGGTCTAGGACACGGGCCTGACAAATGTGACATGTGAGATCATGACTCAATCAATGTTTAAAACTTCTAATCAAGGATTAATGAGTTAACTTAATTTTGAGATCTCCCAAGTGACTAAACTCCAAGAGACATAAGGCATCAACATTAAGCTTCCTTTAATTCTAATTTTTCAAAAAAATTCTAATTTTCCACAATTTTTTCTCAAAGATAAGAAAACACTTATTAGCTTGTCTAATCCACACCTCAACCTAAAATCTACATTTCCTCAATGTAAAAGAAATAAGCATATAATGCAGAAGAGGCAATGGAAGGAAAAAGGAAGTAATGGAAAGATAATACCTAAAGAAGGAATTTTTGAGGCTTTTCCAATAATCTCAGTATAAAGATGGGTTAACACAAAAGACTCAATAAACAATAAGCAAACTATCCTAAACAGCGAAAACCAAACTATCCTAAAACAACACAAAGAAAATTATTCTAATCCTAAATTCTTTGAAAGCAGTAAATCTAACTAGGAAAACAGGGAAAAGTTACTCAATTAACCACAAGGTTCCTCCTTCGGCCAATATCTTGATAAATTTCTCACTAGGTTTCTCAACAAGATCATCCAAAAGCCCTTTTCACAATAGTCTTGGATGTCCTGTAGCATGAATTTTTAGAAAATTTTGTGGACCTCAACATGAAGTTTCCTTTTAATTTCCTGAGGTGTCCAAAGTATATATGATTCACCTGAGATATAGAAAGTTTTAGAATTAGCACAACATGGTGAATCAAAGACTACAAGTAGATAAAATTCAAAGAAATTCTCAGTAGGTGATGTAGTCTCAACATATTCTGAAGTTTCAGACTTCGGTTCAACTTTCAACTCCTACTCCCTTAATGGTAAACATTCAAGATCTATGGAAGGAGGGGCTTAAGAATAAGGGTTCTCTCGGTTAGTAACAACCACCGAGGTATTGTTTTGTAAGGCATCCATTATTTATTTTATCATGGGATCATTTGAATCTGCAAAACATGTCAAACGATCTTTTAAAGAGTTGAGATAGTCAGTTGAGAGGCTCATTTTTCACATTGATGTTTGTGATGATATACCCAATGATTTCTTCGTCTTCTCTTCGAATAGAGGGAAACATGATCTCTTTCTCTTCACCTTGGTGAGAGTCAATTGTCACCAGATACATCTCACCCTACCCTACATAGACAGATTGTGGATCAGTAGGGGCATTGATGTGAAGATTTTGTTCATTGCTACTACTCAGTAGAGGCACTATATTATTAAGGGTTGACAGCTCATATGATGGCCTTAACTGGGTGGTTTCAAATTCCAGAGTCATATTGAGTGACTCATCCATCTCCCTAATCATATTATAATCTAAATCAGGAGAGTGGTCTACACAAGCCTCAAAAGAGCTGGAAGGGTCGATTAAAAGATGATCATCCTCCATATTTAAATCAGGTGTGTCAGATGGGTGGAGTAGATCATTATGGTCAACAACTTCCTATACCTCTTGATCATTGACCTAGACCAAACTTAAGGTCGATTCCAGTGAAATTTGGGCTATAAACTCATGACTCTCATCTCTATCCTTATCATTTTTCAATTCAGTGTAGTACACAAGTGGGATGGGATCACTTTCCTCATACTATTTTTCTAAGTTGAGTTGAGGCTTGAATAAACTAGCCTCTTCCTCCTTGTTGAAGTCAAGTGTGTCATGTGACTAGAGTATGTCAGTATTATTATATTTGAAAGACACCCACATCTCTTGATCATTCCTTTAGACAATTATTAAGATTGACTCTTCGGGAAATTGAACCATATGCTCATTAACACAATCCAACTCTTCATTCTCAATTTCAGTACCCTCTGCAAGCGATCTAGGATCATTTTCCTCACATTGTGTTTCTAGATTGGGTTGAGGCTGCAATAAACTAGCCTCTTCCCCCTCATTAAGGTGTGACCGATGTTCTAACCTAGTTGATTTAATCAATTTGATAGATTTTTTAAATTTTTATGAATGATTACATGAGATATTGATTGAATTGCTCTTGTGCATTCATGAGTTTCTGAAATGAATCCTCTTGAATCACTTCTGGTTGGATTTCAAAGGTAGAGGGTCCAAGAGAATAATCACTATAATCTCTTGTTGGTTCATCTCTCCAATGTTGATGTTTCCACTGATCATAGTCATATGGGTCATAGGTGGAAAAGTTGGATGTTTGTTGGTACGCATTATCACCCATATTATAATCATGCATTGTTTTCTTCTTGTCTAATGGGTGATACTTGTTCTCACTCCAATACAGGGTCATATGGAGTGTAATTATTCTCCCACATACAATCACCGAAGGACTTCTGAACCGATGGAGCATTATATTTCATTTGGTTCTCGATGATGTTTCTAGAAAAATTTTGAGACGTAAGTTGTTTTCTAACATAATCATCTGATAGCCCTTCACAATTTCTTGCATTCTCTAAAACTATCTCAGCATATTGACGTTCCCACTCTTGCATATACATGGTGAAACTCTAATCCTGAACCTAATCCTAACATAAAATAAAAGAAAAAAAAATCCTACGACATTATAGAAAGTGAGTAGAGGAGAAGTTAGAAAGAGTTTACCAGTTTGGAGAGTTTTATGTTAGAATCCTACAAAAAAGAAAACAATGTTAGTCCCTAAAAAAAATCCAGAAAAATCCTAACCTAAAAACAAAACAAAAAATTAGTCCTAAAAATAAATTAGTTTCTAAAAGTAAATTAAGAAAGTTTCCAAATCTAGAAATAGGAAGTTAGTTTTTAAAACAAATTAAGAAAGATTCTAAATCCAGAAATAGAAAGAAAAGTTAGTTTCTAAATCTAGAAATAGAAAAAGAAAAATTAGTTTTTAAAAAAATTAAGAAAGTTTCTACATCTAGAAATAGAAAGTTAATTTCTAAAAAAATTAAGGAAGTTTCTATCTAGAAATAGAAAGTTAGTTTCTGAAACAAATTAAGAAAGTTTCTAAACCTAGAAATAGAAAGAAAAGTTAGTTTTTAAATCTAGAAATAGAAAAGAAAAATTAGTTTCTAAAAAATTAAGAATGTTTCTATTTTGGGATCCTATAGAAGAAAAAGGAAAGTGAATTAGTTTCTAAAAAATGAAAAAAGAAAGTTTCTAAAAATAGAAAGTTTCTAAAAACAGAAAAAGGAAAGTGAATTAGTTTCTAAAAAAAGAAAAAAGAAAGTTTCTAAAAATAGAAAGTTTCTAAAAACAGAAAAGGAAAGTAAATTAGTTTCTAAAAACGGATTAGGAAAGTTTCTAAAAAATAAAATATTAGTTTCTAAAAACAAATTAGGAAAGTTTCTTTCCTAGAATTAGAAAGTAAATTAGTTTCTAAAACAAAAAAGGAAAGTTTCTAAACCTAGAAATAGAAAGTTAAGTTAGTTTTTAAAATAATTATGAAAAAAACTCTAACCTAAAAATAGAAAGTAGAAAAATCTTAATCTTAACCTAATTCCAAAACTAATCAAATCCAGAAAACATAACCTTTAATCCCTGGCAACGGTGCTAAAAACTTGTTCACAACCCTAAGTGTAGGGTCGCGATGTAGTAATAATGTCAATAAGACCGAGGTCGAATCCACGGGGTCTGAAATTTGTACGTTTCTGAAATTAACTAGAAGAAGATGTGAAACTAATTCTGAAGTATTTGAGAGAGTAATTGTGAATAGAGTAATTAAAATTAAGAGTTTAAAGGTGGGAACTAGGGTACCAAGGATCCACTTATAGTGATCAAGGAGCTCTCTTGCTTGATTCAAGTAACGCCATTAGAATTGGAGTCTTATCCTATCAAATTGGAAAATATATCAATAAAATCAAATTTGAACTTCCATTGACCTAATTCTTAATGAAGGAGAACTATGATAATTGGCAGGGACTCCATCACCAAACTATGCCCAAGAGACAATGGCAAACAACAGGATTTACCAATTTCATAATCTCAAAGCAAGAGAATTATGAAAATTAGGAAGGATTCCATCACCCTACCATGCTCAGGGGACGATGGTGAACAACAGGACTTATTAATTTCACAATCTCAAATCAGGAAAAGAAGATACTCAAAGCTATTGCAGATCTACTGTAATTTGAGTCACAATAAACTATTAAAAATTGAAAGTATTCCTTAAATATCAAATTAGAATCCATGGAGTTCAATATAAACATGAATTAAAGTAATAAAAGCATCTCATCATGCTACAAGCTTCACCTCTTAGCCCTAGCTAAGAGGTTTAGCTAACCATAAACATGATTGGACCAAAATCTTTTAAGAAAAATATGAAAAAGACTAAGGAAGAAGAAGAAAAACTCTTATCGACATCTTCTCCACCCTTTTAGTCATGCCCCAAACTCTGAAACTGGGCTCACAAAATTTTTGATTGCCGAATCCGGTGCCGACAGCCTCCGTAGTACCCCATTCTTGACTCCCAGTGTCCATACGCTAGATTCCGATCCTGAGATCCTACAAGGAGGATTTTTAACGTACATTTGTTTCATAACAAGTATAACCACAAGTTTACCTAAATCACAAAGACAACATCATCATCACATATCTACTAATATAAACATTTGAATACAATGCTAAAAGGGAAATACATATGTATCGAAAATCAAAGCTCCAGAAGTCCGCTACATACTCCAAGCTCAACGCTGCTGTAACCTAATGCCACCTACACGCATCTATCGTGCATAAGCTTATAGAAGCTTAAAGGGTGGTGAAAGTGTATGCGTAAGATAAGGGCCAAGAATGTGATACAATGCCATAAAACATATAACATCAGTAATACAGGCAAGAACATAAATCATACGATATCAGAGTAAGCAAAAATATACTAGCAAGTCCAGGAGTGTCATCAGCCGTACCAAGGCTATGCGATGCAAAGCATGAAGCTAATGGCCATATCAAGGCTATGCGATGCAAAAACATAATAAGCCAATATCAAATGCCGAGGATGCAATGCAATATGAGATGCGAATAGAATAACCAAGCTGGAGTGTGAAGTCGGGATGATAGTACGTAGTATCACAGGCTATGGGGTCCATCACAAGGGACTTCTATCCAAACCAGTCCCATATCTAAATTTGGATAGCCAAACTCGATGTAGTAAACTCCTGATCTTAGGTTAGTCACGTGCCCCAACCGAAATCCTTGCCATTATGAAGGTACATAATAATTAATTGCACACCACCAGCCCAAGTGGATAGTGAATGAATGAATGAGTATGCAACTCCTACTCAATAAGTCCACATGTCAGTACGGTTCCTCTCTGGAAAATCACCGGGGTCTATTACACTCCAAACCAGATTGCCGCCCCATCATGCGCAACATGGTAAGTGGAAGAAACCTCACTATCCGCCTGCCAATATCGGGCCCGGCTCGTCGATAGCGGACCCATTCCTCGAGCTAGTCAGACTTAGCCTAGCATTGCCCCCTCCTCTCGAGCAGGTAAGGTCATACCCCCTTCCAACCAACCACGACATTGTGGGAGACACGGCCTAACGGTATACGGCCCTCATGCTCTCATGCATCCACTTGGTCTAAATGTTGGAGCAACCTCTGGAACCAAGAGGGTTCTGAAAGTTTCACCCAGGGATACCTGTAGCACCCCATGTACAACAAATTTTCGGTGTCCATCTAACCATCCACTATATGCCTATGGAGGCTACGGCCCTGATGTCGCTAGGGCGTACGTTGGTCATATCACAAAATGCCAGATGCATGAGTCATACCATCCAGTCATACATCAAACCTGTGCGTACCACGTGCTCATGTGGACAACTCTTCCTATCAAGGAGTCCCATAATAATCTGCCCATTGGCATTTGTTATGATTAATCATTCCTCATATCAGGCATACATATGATGCACATGGGTATGGGTCGTGAAGCTATACTAAGCATGTTATATGATGATGGTGTGATGCGCATGGGCATGGGTCGGAAGCTATACTGAGAATGCTATATGATGATGGTGTGATGCGCATGGGCATGGGTCCTGAAGCTATACTAAGTATGTTATATGATGATGGTGTGATGCACATGGGCATGGGTCATGAACCTATACTAAGCATGCTATATGATGATGGTGTGATGCGCATGGGCATGGGTTGTGAAGCTATACTAAGTATGTTATAGGATAATGGTTTACTTTCCTCATATCAAGGATAGGCCTAGACAGCCTACTCATAATAAGAATGGGCCTCATAATGGGGCCAAGGGAAGGTCACAATGTGGACATCTAACCATCATTGCCCATCAATGTGGACATTTAACCAACATCGCTCCCAATTAATGGCCCGCATAAATATCATTACATATATTATAGTGAAATCACACATTACATCGGTTCGCACATTCATCGCATTGGGCCTCACTCAAGAGCCACATATACACCACACGGGTCTCGCCATACTGGCCACAAATACATCACAATGAGCCTTATCAAATGGGCCACAAATACATCACAATGGGCCTTATCAAATGGGCCACAAATACATCACAATGGGCCACATACGTGGGCCTTAATACACATCACAATGGGCCGCATGACATGGGTCTAATACACATCATGATGGGCTGCATGACATGGGCCTAATACACATCACAATGGGTCGCATGACATGGGCCTAATACACATCGCTATGGGCCTCGGCACATGGACCATAAATACATCAGATCGGGCCTCACTCATGGGCCGCACATATATCATAATGAGCCTCAGTACATGGGCCATAAATACATCACATCGGGCATCAAATATACATCACAGGTGGGCCTTGCACATAAAGTAAGTGGGCCCTAAAAACTGATGGACAGCATGGATAAAACATACATCATGATGGTCCCCTGTCCCTCGACGGTGTGGATGAAATTACACATCAAGGTGGATCACACGTCCCACAGACGGTGTGGATAAAACATACATTGTGTGGGGTCCACATCCCATGGACGGTCAGGATATAAGGTACATACATCACTTGTGTCCCACGTGGATAGCTGGGATGAAACACGTACATCATGGCAGGCCCACCATCCCATGCTGGACGGTGCGGCAGATACATCACCTAGGTGGGCCCCCAAGGTGTAGGTATCATGATGCTATGCTGTCATATACTTATCATCGGCATCGACAATCGACCTCAACAACCACCCTCGATAATCGGCCTTAACAATCAAAATCGGCCTCGGCAATCAGAATTGGCCTCGGTAATCAGAATCGGCCTCAGCAATCAAAATGGGCTTCGACAATCGGAATTAGCCTCAGTAATCAGAATCGGCCTCGGCAATCGAAATCGGCCTCGACATTCGGAATCGGCCTTTGCAATTGAAATTGGCCTCGACAATCGAAATTGGCCTCGGCAATCGGAATCGGCCTAACAAAAGGCCTAAGGAAAGGTCACAATGAGGACTTTCAACCATCGTTGCCCATCAATGTGGATATTTAACCAACATTGCTCCCAAGGAGTGGCCCATACAAGGGTTCATACACAACGTAATGGGCCATACATACATCGCATTGGGCCTCAACCATGGGCCTCGAATACATCACAATGGGCCTTGCCCATAGGCCACGAATACGTCATAATGGGCCTTGCCCAAGGGCCTAACATACATTAAGTCGTGCCTCATCGCATGGGCCTAATATGCATCGCAATGGGTTGCACCAATGGGCCTCAAAAAACATTAAGTTAGCCGCACACATTCCCTAAAAATGAATCGTATGGAAAGATCATCTGGACCATACTAGAGGTAGCAATGGAGATAATGATTTCCACCGTTAAAATCCTATATTGCCACCATAACATTTATTTTCCACCCAATCTGTTCATATGGTTACTAGGACCTGAATTAAGTGGAATATCACATTGATCCAAAGCTTCTGTGCAACCAAAAGGGTTTCTTGGGTAGCCGTTCAACCCCCACTGCTTTTGTAGTGTGGACCACTGATAGTTAGATCTCTCTTATTTTTAATCTCAAGCCTTAAGATGAGCTCACAGGATGGATGGACGGTTTGGATGTGTCGCATACACCAAGGAAGGCCCGGCAGGTGGGTGGCGTGGATGAAATACATACATCAATGGTGTGTACCACCATCCATCTGCTGGACGGTGGATACAACACATACATTAGGTGGGTCCTACCCATTAGGGATGGATGGAGTAGATAAAGCACTTACATTACGGTGGAGGACCACCAAGTGAACAATCTAGATGTTAGGTGGGGCCTACACAACACCGTCCAGTAACTAGACGGTGCAGGTACAAACATACATCATGGTGAGGTCCACACGTCCAGAGATTGGACGGTGTGGATATCTCACATGCATCATGAGGGACCCATGTGTGTGGATAACACACATTAAGTGGGGTGCATGGCCGAACGGCCTGGATGGTCAGGTCCATCACAGTGGAGACCCACCGTCACTACCATGGACGATGTGGATAAGAACATATACATCAAGGTAGGTCCCATCCCACACATGCCACACCTATGGGGTGGGCCCACGTCTCCAAATGGATGGATGGTGTGAGCAAACACATATATTACAGTGGACCACACCGTCCTCAACTGGACGGGTGGAGAATAATACAATCAAGGTGGGTCCCACGTCTTAGCTGGACGTGGAGACCCCACATGTGCAGGAGGTAGATCCCACACCCCAGGACGGACGGTGGATATTCAATATATACATCAAGGTGATTCCACGTACACGTGGCCCACCCATCTGCATTAAGATGATATTTGTATTTTCTCTTCGTCCAGATGGACGGTTGGGCTGCATCAAACATCAAGGTGGGGTCCACACGTGGCCAAACTAATGGATGGTTGGATAGAATACATGCTTCCAAGGGGCCCACCATCCCTGGCAGATGGACGGCTATAGATACATCATGGTGGCAGTTGTGCACCGTCCAAACAATCCAGCACCGTCCAAATGGTCTGGTGGTGTGGATGAAATAAATACATCACTGGGGTGGCCCGCAGGGCCTGCTGACCTTAATAGGCAGCCTAGATACTGGTGTGGCCTGCTGGCCCACCATCCAGATGGATGGTTGAAATATAACACATATATCATGATAGGGCGCATAGAACCTGCTGCGTGAGACAGCAGCTGCTGCGTGCAGCGTGGAACCCACCATCCTAGTTTGGACGGTGTGGATCCAGTACAACATCAAGGTGGGCCCACACGAGGGTGGCCCACAGGTTTTGGATCGGCTGATATTTTTGTTTTCTCTTCATCTAGGCCTATCTAGATGGACGGGTAGTAAGCTTGTCCGCGAGACAGGCAACGAGGTGAGTTCCACCACCAGCGAACAGCATGGATCGTGCATCAAGGTGGGCCATAAAATATGGGAAAAAGAGAGAGAGAGAGAGAGAGAGAGAGAGAGAGAGAATCATAGAGATGGGACGGACCCCGCCACTATGGGTTCCTCTAAATACAATGCATACATCAAGTGGGTCCCATTATAAGTGGGCCCTAAATCATAACCGAGATGATGAACACCCACCTTTAATCTTCTTGGACTTCTTCTTCCATCAACACATCCTAGAGCTTCGAGGGATGCATTTCAACGGTGGAGATGATCTTTGGATGGTGAGATTGGGTGGTAGGGAGGTGGGCCACACCTAACTTTCTCCTCTCCCTTGAATGTTGGATTTTCATGGGGTTTGCTTGAAAATGAAGAAATGAGAGAGAGGGATGGGTGAGTGAGTGATGAGTGATGGGTGTACTTGACATATATGGGTTGCTTTGACTTTGGGGTTGCTTTGGTAAGGGAGTGATGGGAGATGTACTTGACATATGAAGTGATTGATGTACACTTAATTAATGGGACATGTTGTAGAGATTTTCTTGGGATGCACAGTGTTTTCCTCGAATTGAACACAGGCCAACATCTCCTGGCCTGGGTATCGCATCAGTGCGTGAGACGTGGCATCGGAACCGCGGCAAGGCGCGGTCACTAAGGTACAAGTCTCGGGTTGAGCTGATTTTGGAGTACGGGATACGACTTAAGGTAACGCGCAACTGCCGATAACATATGGCGATTTGCAGAAATTCGACCAGGAGGACCGCGGGAGCCTAAGGAATGGTAAGGGCTAAAATACGGGCCTTACACTTTTGCTCCACTCCTTAAACCCAAGAAGATGCCTAGGAACATCCTAAGGATTCCTATTTATAGTTGTGAAACTCTAACTTTCGCTCCTAGTTGGAAAACTCTAGAAATCACCTCAAATTTACCAGTTTGCTAAAATAAACTTTACTCTGCATAGTTTCCCAAAATAGACTTCAATCTGCGTAATTTCACAAAATGATCTAGAGTTTCAGAATACGCTTTTTTAGAACGATTTCAGGATTCCTTTTCTTCACTGTAAATCTTTGTTTCTCTTCATTCCTCACTTGGTTTTCTTGGATCTTTGGCATGTGAATTCTTCAATCTTGGTCTCCTAAGATCCATCCCTTGCCTTGGTGATTCTTGAGCATCAAATCCATGCTTTTAGTACCCTTTTCAATCCAAGCTTTTAAATTCACCTTGCAACACAAACATGAGTAAAATAGAACATTAAGCATTATCATGTTCATAAAACCAAGATATAAATAGGTGATAATGTGCCATATTTGACCCTCAACAGAGATGTATTTCGTGGCACTAGCTCAGTCACGCCAAGCTAACTGTGGATAAGCTCATGTACTCATATCGGGTCAAGACTAATCCGAGTTCTCTTAGTTGGTACTATTTTTCTTCATGACTAGGAAAAGGTCAGGCCTTTATCACCAATAACCCCTCCTCTAATAATGGGCTAGAAGGGCAAGTAGTTCTTTGCTTCTAGAGAGTGGGAGGCCCCAGTGGTGGAGCTAGGTAGGTTGCGATCTTAGGTCCCCACCAAGTTCACCTCCCTAGGTCAAAACTCCAACTTGTAGCTTCTGGTTGTTTATAGTTTATTTTACCCATTTTGTTAGCTTTTTTGCTAGTTCTAGTTATGTCATCTTGCAGCTCTAACGTGGAGCCAGCCCTAACTCACTCCGATCTAACTCTGCTAAGTTAGGATCGCCCAGGAGTGTAGGTTGGATTAAAGGAATTAGAGGAAGTTGATCACTCCAACACTCTTGGAGCAGGTCGGCTTATCAACAGTCGAGTTGGCAGGTACGTTGGTTCTATGGATTTGAAGAGCTTACCCATTTCTTTATATCTCCTAACCATCGTGCTTATTGTTTTTTATAGAGATGAGAGATCGCACTCGACTAAAGAGGCTGAAGCTCCCCTCCACAGCAGAACTGGAGTTGTCGAGGAGGGCTACTAGGAAGGATACTCCCTCATCCTCAGTCCAACTAGTTCCTGGGGTCGAGACTTCAGAGATCAGCACTAGTGGATTGAGGCCTGCCCTCGAGGTTCTCCCCTCGACCGAATAGTCGGAACCAGCGGAGGCAACTGTAGGAGGCAAAACTGTGGTGCTCCAGGAGGTTGCCTCATATGGTTCAACCTAGGGTGCTCCTCCTTCGAATTCAGCCTTGATGGAGTTTGTCAAACTTAAGTCATCCGCGGCACACACTGAGGAGGAGTAGACAGAGGCCGCTGCAACTATGGAGTTGGAGGTGGTGGCGGGGAGCACCTCAAGACGTCAGGCTCCTGAGGGAGTTCGGGTGTCAGGGTTAGCAGCTCCTATGCCCCTCCCTCGTCACATGGCGATGTCGGCTCACTGGAACAGCCGTCATATGAGTGAAGAGGAGGTCGACTCCATGCTTGCCCTGCAACCTGAACCCTTGCTGGGCGAGGTGGTGTCGATGTTGATCAAGGTAATGACATCTTCTCCCTTTACTTTTTATACACGTTTTCTTTAATTCATGTCGACTGAATTTTGTTGCCCTCCTTTGTTTTTATAGGGCGCCACCAAGGTTCTCACCTCCTGCCATGCTTTCTTTGAGCTAAGGGGCCGCCTCAAAGAGGCAGGTAGGAGGCTCGAGTCTACTAGGGTCGAGCTTCAAGCTAAGGCTACTAAGCTAGCAGTGGCTGTGGAGACCACGGCAGCTGCCCAGGGTGAGATCAAGGTCCTACATGAGGCCTTAAGGGTCACCGAGGAGGACAAGGCCACCAACACTACTCTGTTGATTATAAAGTAATAAGAGAAGGCTGAGTTGGCAGCTCGAGTGGTGGGAGTGGAGTTTCGCCTTTCTAAAAAAGAGGGTCGAGCGGGGGACGTGGAAGCAAGGCTAGCCATGATTGAGGCCTCAATCCCTGCAAGGGAAGTAACGACCGTAGACGCGGTCAAAGCTCTCGAGGAGTGCATAGTTGAGTTGGAGGAAATTTTAAACCTTAGCTTCCAATGTTACCGGGAAGATGTTCGGTAGAGTTATCCAAACTTAGACTTGTGTTACTTGGACAATGACGCTCCCGAAGACCCTGTTACTACTACTGACGAGATGAGCCTCCTCACAGATAGACCTCCCTTCCTTGTATTTATTATTTTTTATGTATATTTTCATGAAATGAAAGAGTATTTTTGTTGATCTGATATTGTGGTTCTATGTGTGATTGGTCGGTACATTAGTTACATGTGTGGCCTTTTTACTCGGTAATTGAGCGTGTAAATTATTAGGTCATAAAATTGGTAGGCAAGGCAGTATAAATGAGGGAAAGAACCTTCTTCCCTTTAACTGAGGAAGGTTTCTTATAGTTGAATATGTAGGTCACGAACATAGTAGGTAAAATAGTGTAAACAAAGAAGAGAACATTCTTTCCTTTAACTAAGGGAGGTTTCTTATAGTCGAGCACAAGTAGCTTTTTTCAAGGCGATCAGTCAAGTGCAATCATGACACCAGTAGAAATCCCTCATGAATAGTAGATTTTAGGTGCTTAGCATTCCATGGGTGAGGTAAGAGCTACCCCTCCATGTCCTTCAGTCGATAAGTCCCTGGTCGAACCATGCTGGCCACCCTGTAAGGTCCTTCCTAGTTCAGCCCTAAGGCTCTTCTCGAAGGACTAGGTCTCCTGCTTGGAATTTGCACACCGTGGCCCTTGAGTTGTAATGCCGAGCAGCCCTGTGTTGATAAGAGGGGACCTTTAGTTGTGCCTTTTCTATCAGTTCTTCAATCAGATCGAGACTTAAAAGTCATTTGTTAGTCGTTATCGCCCGAGTCGAACAACTAGTTACTTGCCTCCAAGTGCAGAGGTTCATAAGTAGTATCTTGTGAATATAGGGTCGATCCCACAGGGAGATGATTTATAAGAATGAGAAAATTAAATGCAAAACTAACTAAGTAATGGAAACTAAACAGATGAAATGATTTTTAAAGTTTTGAATGTATGAAATTCAATTGAATTAAAACAACAACTAAGCTTCAAGTTCCACACATAATTTAATGATCAATAAATTATGATGACTTTAATAACACAATTAGGATATGAACACTATGGTCAGGAAAATAAAACAGTTTAAATATTTTTAATAAATGATATAAAAGATTAGAGAATCATGGATTAGCATCATTAACATATATTCTCAAGTGCCATTGATTGTAAGCATTCAATATCCATGAGATAATGAATCAAATAATGTAACATGTTAAAAATATTTCCCATCTAGGAAATATAATGATCCAAGTTAAGCCTATCCATCAATATGGATCTCACATGATAGAAATATATGGATCTCACATGAGGATAAAAAAATCTAAACCTAGATAATTGATAACATACATACATCATTCATCTCATCATTAAAAACAAATCAATTAATCATAACTTATGAATCATTAACCCATGTATTTCCCTTCTAGCTTGAGCTAAAGAGAACTAGAAAGACATAATTAAAACAAAAAAAATAAAAAGCAAGTACATAAACAAATAAAGATCTAAAAAAAATTATAAAGAAAAACTAAAACTAAAACAATGAAACTTGAAACTTTTCTAAAAAAACTAGAAAGCTCTCTAAAAACCATAGATCTTGCCCTTAAATGCTTTGAATGATGCTTAGGAATGCCCTGGGAAACCCTATTTATAAGTAGGAAACTCCCTCCTTCAAACCGACTTGAAAAATTCAGAAACCGCATCAAATTTTCTCACTCCGCGTAGAATTTGCGTAACCTTTGGCTAGCCTAAGCAGAGCTTCGGCTAACCGACCAACACTTGGGCTAGCCGAACCGACACTTGGGCTAGCCGAACAACACTTCAAAACTTGGATTCTCTTCATTCCTCACTTGGTTTCCTTAGATCTTTAGTATGTGACTTCTTCAATCTTGGTCTCCAAAGGTCCATTCTTTGCCTTGCTGATTCTTGAGCATCGAATTCATGCTTTTTGCATCCTTTTCAATCTAAGCTCTTAAACTCACATTGCAACACAAACATGTATAAAATATACCATTAAGCATTATCATATTAATAAAACCAAGATATATATGGGGAAAAATATACAATATTTGAGTCTCAACAAACCCCCAACCAGCATTTTGCTAGTCCCGAGCAAAATAAGTGAAGAAAATTTTCAAATAAAAATAAGAATAAAACTAATTCTAGAAACAAAATGAAAACGAAAGAAAAAAATTCTAACTACACCACTTTCGCAGGTAATCTCGATTGCATTTAGCATATGCAACAAGCTTTTAAACCCTTAGGTTTCCCCTAGTAGACGAGTTATAGTCTTGTGAGGGTTTCCAGAAATGTTACCCACAAACATTGATAACATGAAAAATAGTTCAAAACTCATAAATTTATAGAATTATGCCTTCATTCATCATATGAATTCTAAAACAAAACAACACTTGTCCTAAGTCTGAAGTTAGTTAGAATCTCAATTTCCTAATCCATTACATCCTTGAGTTCAGAGACCTAATGTCACATCCCAAATTCAAAAACCGGGCTCACAAAATTCCTGATCGCCGAATCTGGCGCTGACAGCCTCCGAAATATCCCATTCTCGGCTCCCAACACCCATATGCCAGATTCCAATCATGGGGTCCTACAAGGAGGATTTTTAGTGTGATTTGTTTAATAGTTAGTCTATTTAGGCGGTTACACATTTTGTACATTGTATCAACGCATATCGAAGAGACGAACCTGTTCAACATGTCACACATAATATGGTGTACCAGCTCAATAGTAATGAAGGAAACAATAGAAAACTCCAACAGCTCTTATATGAATCTAAAAAAGTACAAGTCATACGTATGAGCAAACCACAGCTCGTGAGTCTACTGCGTGCCGGGAGTAAAACATGTCTTATCAGGGTGCTCCCATAAAGACATCCAAAACAACCATAGGCATGTTATCAATCAATCATGCTATCATAGGTAAGTAGCTTATCAATCAAGCATGTCGTATGACTATACAGGTTATCATGAACATAACATCAATAATATGCATGTCACTCAATAAACGACCATGAACCATTAGAATAGCCAATCAACATGAACAAGATAATTAAATTTCATTTTCTACTATATGGCATACGATGGAAAGGAAATGGCAAGGCTAATGTGTAATCATTCGAGTACAATGACATAATAAACCAAATGTCATATATTGAGGAAGCAATGCAATAGCAAATCCTGACGAATCCACGAATATGTGGGACAAGGTTCTGCCTTCACTGTGTGCATACTAGCTTGTCCCCCCACTGATAGCTCGCCCAGGCCTGCTAGGCCCCGACCACATTAGCGTCCCCCCACGTGTGCCCACCCATGTGTGCAACAGTGACAGGGCGTCACAATGTCAGTACCGTACATCTCTGGGATATCACTGGGGTCTAGTACAATGTTGTCAACCATACTAAGGCTATGCGGTGCAAGGCCTACGTGGCCGATATCATATACAAGATGTAATGCAAGCATTTCTGTCCTCATCAAGATCCACATATCAGTACAGTTCATCTCTAGAATATCACCGAGGTCTAATACACTCTAAACCAGATTGTCGGCTCACCTGGATGCACAACCATGCAAGTGGAAGAGACCTCACTACCCTCTTGACTAGTAGTCTGTCAATATCTACCTGTCACATCGATAGCGGACCCATTTACGAGCTTGTCAAACTCAGCCTAGCATTACCCCCTACCCTTGGGCGAGTAAGGCACACCCCCTTCCAACCAACCATGACACAGTGGGAGACGCGGCCTCCTGGTATTTGGCCCTCATGCGCTCATACATCCACTCGATCTAGACAATGGAACATCCTCTAGTACCAAGAGGGTTTGGGGACTTTCACCCTATGACATCTATAGTGCTCCCATGCTAGAACAAGTATTTTCAGTGTCCAATCCCGCCATCCACGCTATGCCTATGGAGGCTACGACCCTGATGTTGTAAGGGCATACAATAACCATATCATATAAATGCAAGGTGCATGAGTTATACTATCCAGTCGTGCATCACTCCCGTGCGAACCATGAGCTCATGTGGGCAACTCTATCTCTTAGGGAATCCCATAATCAATCTGCCCAATGGCATATGCTATGATCAATCACTCCTTATAACAAGCATACAAATGATGCGTATGAGCATGTATCATAATGTATACTAAGCATGATTGTCAGACATAAACTATGATTAGCCTGAACACATGATGTGGTCCACAGAAGGACGATGGTTCTAGTCAAAATATCAAGATAGGCTCTAACAGTGTGTACAAATCAAGATATGCATTAGATGCATGTATAGGATGAGGAGGACATGAGTAATGATTAGTTTCTAAGGCATGGGGGGAGAGATAATGATGAGTTTTGGAATAGAATCCAATTGTCTTGTAGTGCTTGTCTTATATGTGCTAGCTTCTTATTTTGTCATGTAACAATTGTCCTATTTATTGGTAATTTCCATGTTCTAAAAGTGGGCTTTAAGCCCACATGGGCTCAAGTCTAATGGGCCTAGCATAATAAAGGATGCTTGTGTTACTGGATACATAATTTGGGCCTTACATTCGATGGGTCATATCTCACTAACGGAGTGTCGGATTGACGCGCGGTTTTCACCATTACAATCACAACGACAATGAGGTCCACATGATAGAGGTCTTAAGATCATCTGGAACAAATCACTTAAGTGAGTTTTCTAGGTGCACTAGGGTGCAGTATATGGTCTATCAACAGTGTGAGTTGGGACACGTGTGCATACGAGCAATGTTGCAAAAGACCGGGATCCCACACCTAATCACCCTTAGATGAAGATTCCCACCAGGTTTGCTTCATAACTAAGGTATCGTAATTGTAACGGTAACAACAATGGATACTTAGGTATCCTTACTCCAAATTACTGACACAACTGTTATGGTCATTACATTCATGCTCTATAATAAAATTTTCTTTTTCCATCACTTTTTTTTCTTTTTTTTCTTCAATATTCTCTGTTTTAAGCATATGTCAATGGTACTAGTTCATTCAACTTTGTTTGAATAAAAATTTGTTATTCTAGTTTACATATCATATTCCTCACTTAGTTAGCTAGGGTGTATTGTGAATTCAGTACATCAAATTACAACTCACTCTAAACTAGTGATTAGATAATCAAACTCAAGTTAATAATTTTTAATTATCAGAATTCTGACTACTATCAACCTAGACTAAGTATTAACTTTGTCTTTGGAATTCACATAATATCACTTTCACATTCTTGTATAAAAAAATTAAGTTTAAAAAAAAATTTCCCATAAACCAAATTTTTTTCTTTTTAAAAGGTAGATGATACTATTCCTAAAATAGAAACTCACATGGCTGACTATCCACACCCCCAACCTAAAATCTACATTGTCTCCAATGTAATGCAGAAACTATGAGAACAAAAAATAAAAGAAAGGATGTATAATACCTGCCATGAAGAACTCACCTATAAGGTAACACTAAAAAAATAAATATTATACAAATGCTTGGTCAGACTAGGAGCATCAATCTAAATATTCTTACTCATGAAGAGGGACGGACTCCTCTCCCAAATGAAAGTTTTCCATATAAGGCTTCAATCTTTTACCGTTAACATTGTACACATTATTATTACGTGGATTCTCAATTTCAACAGCCCCATGAGTATATACATTCTTCACAATGAAGGGACATGTCCATCTTGACCTTAATTTTCTCAGAAAGAACTAGAGACGAGAATTGTACAATAGGACTTTTTGCTGAGGTTCAAAATTCTTCCTCAAGATATTTTTGTTAGGGAAAGCTTTGGTCCTCTCTTTATAGATTTTAGAGTTTTCAGAGAAGTCTCTCCTCAACTCCTCTAATTCATTCAACTCTAATTTCCTTTATCCACTTGCTTAGTCCATGTCAAAGTTTAACTTCTTTATTGTCCAGTATGCTCTATGTTCCAATTCCACTGGCAACTAGCAAGCCTTCCCATACACCAATCTGTATGGGGACATTCTAATCAGGGTCTTATAAGAAGTCCTATAAGCCCATAAAGCGTCGGATAGTCTGAGAGACCAATCTTTCCTATCTGGCCTCATAATTTTCTCCAAAATGTGTTCGATTTTTCGATTAGAAATCTCAGCTTGCCCACTCATTTATGGGTGGTATGAGGTGCTTACTTTATGCTTAATACCATATTTCTTTATCAAAGCCTCAAATATCCTATTACAAAAGTGAGACCCGCCATCACTAATGTGGCATTTGGAGTTCCAAATCTAGAAAAAATATTTTCCTTAAGGAATTGTATGACCATTTTGTTGTCATTGGTCCTAGTTGGAACTGAAATTGTGGTAACGATCGCTTTAATTGAAGTGGAATATGCCAATATGTCCTAGAGGGGGGTGAATAGGACTTTTTAAATTTTTATGAGTATTTTAAATTCATATCAATCTTACCCTGAGTAAATATGCATGTATCAGGATATCTTCATGGTAACTCTAATGGCTTCCAAGCCAAATAGAGGATCCAGTCATAAAACTATTTGAAAGATAAACACGATGCAGATCATAGTTTATGATGGACGTGACTGTGTGTGAGGTGTGATCTCAGATAATCAAATATGAAAAGATTCAGGGAAATCTCACAAGCAATAGAAGAAAATAATAATCTCAAACAGTTGTTTTTATAGTGGTTCGACTACTTGTCTACTCTACTTCTGGCGGACGCACTCAACCCTTGAGTGTACCGGATCTCACTAACGGAGGTTTCACAATAGGTTCACCTCAAACCAGAGGTTTCAAATCAGATTCACCTTAAACCAATACAACCTACTCTAGGCTGACTCTAACGTGTCTACACGACACAAGTTTATGCCCCACATAGGAGCAAGGGTCAACACACAGCACCTGAATTTTAGGCCACACAGGCCAAGGATCCACACAAGGAAGCTCACCAGTTTATGCTCCCATGAGCAAGGGTCAACACACAGCACTCGAATTTTAGACCACATAAGTTAAGGACTTATACAAGGACCTAAGAGTTTATGCTCTCCACAGATTAAGGGTCAACACAAAGCACCCACCACATACGCTCCCGTCAGAGGCCTCCTATGAGGACTTGAAAGGGGTGAGAAACACCTTAGACCCAATCCTACAGAAGGAATGATCACAAGGGTCCAATAGACTTTAATGACTTACAGATAAGTAGATGAGCCCCATTCAGCACATTGATGAAGATCTCCTCCTTCGATGACGAAGAATCTTTAGCTTCCTTGAACCGCAACTCAGATGATTTACCAATGTAAGGCGACGGGTTGGTCAAGGTTATGATAGAATCCTACTCTATTAAGTATTTTCCTATAAAGGAGAGAGAGCGATTCTAATCATCTATGCATTTAAGGCATCCCAGCTTAATGATTTGTCATTAAGATGGTAGCTGCAGGATCTTTTAATGTGGAAGTTCATTCCCCAATCCACTCTATTGAATGTCAATGATGAGAGTGGATTGGTGGATGAACTTTCATGAGAAAAAAGGCTTAGGGTGTATGATCTGGGGTTAAACACTCAAAAGCACTCTCTATTTTCTCTACAAACAACCAAGGGTAAGCTCTCATTAAATAGGCAAAAGGTTCTAACAGATATAAAACGGTCCTATTTTTTACAGAGTTCGATATCATCGAGCAGGGTCGATATCATCAATCGTATACTCCCGATAGCATCGACTGTCCGCTCGTTGGTACGAACTCAACCTGTTAAACGCTTTTGAAACTTTTTACCAACTGGTTGAGGAAATCGAACATGCTTCGATATCATTGAATTTTGAACTCCGATTTATCAACACGAGGTTCGATTCCTCAACATTTGAAAATGTGAGAGCGCTTGTCTTTGAAACAATCAGGTATAAGAAATGATCAAGCATCACTCGATATCATCGGAATTTGAATCTCGATGATATCGATAGACAGTGTCGATTCATCAATAATTCTAAGGAATTTTTCTATAAGCTTGTTGGATAGTTTATGTCCACTTTTGATGACATCGACCTTGTCTCGATATGATTGATATTTGAATATCAATTTTATCGAGTGACCCTCGATCCGAGAAAGATTAACCTGAAAACTTGCTGGATAGATTTGTGTCCCAATCCGATATCATCGAAGGTCTACCGATATCATTGAGATTTAAATTTCAAGGATATCGAGGAGCCCTTTAATGTATCGAGAATCACATGATTTTCCTTAGCAGTTCTTTGGACACAATAGACCAGATGTCAATTTTATCGAGTCAACTTCGATGGACTCGAGATTCATAATTTGATGATATCGAACGTTTCATCGATTCATCGATAATTCAGTCTAGAGTTCTTTGTGGTTGCTAGACATCTGAAGTCCTCAATTCGATGATAACGAGTGACCTTCGAGGGCATCGATAGCAGGGTTTGATTTCATCGAACCATGTATCGATAAATCGACAAAGGTAGAAAACTTAAGGATTTTCCTGAGTTTGAAAAAAGTTTTCTTACAACAAACCCTAGGATGTTCTATTTAGTTTTAAGGGTTTTAACTACCTAGTGTTTTGGGACATGGGATGTGAGGCTAAGATTTACCTGTGACAAGTTCGGGCACACATCCTGTTGAGGCAGACGCTTGATCAATCTTCCTATGGGGCTCCTTTGTCTAGCTGACTCAACACTCACGGTAATTGACAAACCAAGGCACTTTCAGGAACTGGCTTAATCTACCATGAGACATAGTCCACACCAACCAATATATAAAGAAATCCAAAAGAAGATGGAAATGGGCCCATAAAATGATTACCCCAACAATCAAAATTTTTCAATGGTAAAATAGGGGATAAAGGCATCATGTTGCGCCAAGACACACTTCTCAATCTTTGACATCTATCACAAGCAATGCAAAAAAGCGTGGGTGTCTTTAAACATGGTGGGCCAGTAAAACTCATACTGTAGAATTTTTACAGTGGTTTGCTTAGCAGAAAAATGGCCACCACATGCTTTCATGTGGTAAAAGAAAAATAACACTCTAAACTTCATTCTCTGAGACACAACGTCTAAAATTTTGTTCAGTCTCATATTTATATAAATGTGGGTCATCCTAGAAGAAGTTCCTAACCTCGGTTTTAAGACGCTTTCTATCTTGTAACTTCCAATAATATGACATTTTTTCCGTCACAAGATAGTTCACTATATCCGCATATTAAGGCAATTTGAAGATCGCAAATAATTGTTTAACGGGGAAAGAGTCCTAGATATGCATCTCTTTAGTGGAATCATCTAACACCAATCTGGAAAGGTGATCAGCCACTACGTTCTTTCTACTCCTTTCTTATCTTCTATCTCTAAGTCAAATTTTTGGAGTAGGAGGATCCATCTTAAAAGTCTTAGCTTTGCATCCTTCTTAGATAGCAAATATTTCAAAGACAAGTGGTCTGTGAAAATGACTACTTTGAATCTTAGCAAGTATGACCTAAACTTATCCAAAGCAAAAACTACTACAAATAACTCCTTTTTAGTTGTTGAGTAAGTCATTTGGGCCGAGTTTAAAGTTCTACTCGCATAGTAAATAATGTAGGGCCATTTATCTTTCCTTTGGCCCAAAGCAGCCCCTATGGCATAATCACTTGCATCACATATTAGTTCAAAAGGAAGTGTAAATCTGGTGGACGTGTGATAGGTGCAATGGTAAGGATGATTTAATTTTATTAAAGGCACTTGCACACTTATCTTTCCACTTAAATGAGACATCCTTTTGAAGAAGATTAGTCAAGAGTCTAGTAATAGCACTAAAGTCCTTGATGAATCTTCTATAGAAACCGGTGTGCCGTAGAAGTGATCTAATATCTCTAACAGTTCGGGGAATAGGTAGATTATCAATAATGTCGAGTTTTGAGCAATCTACCTCGATTCCATTTTTTGAGATAACATGACCCAAAATAATTCCCTTTTGAACCTTGAAATGACACTTCTCCCAATTTAAGACAATGTGCTTCTCTTCACACCTAAATAAGACAAGAGATAAATTGTTGAGGTATTCCTCAAAACTACTCCCAAATACAGAAAAGTCATCCATAAAAACCTCAAGAAACTTCCCAACCATATTTGAAAAAATACTTATCATACACCATTGGAAAGTTGCTGGGGTATTACATAATCCAAATGGCATCTGTTTGAAAGCAAATGTGCCACATGGACAAGTGAACGTGGTTTTCTCTTGGTCTTCCAGGGCTATCTCTATTTGGTAATATGTGGAATATCCATCAAGGAAGCTATAGAATGAGTGACCTACTATACTCTCTAAAACTTGATCAATGAATGGTAGAAGAAAATGGTCTTTCTTTATGACTGTATTCATTTTTCTATAGTCAATGCAAACACACCAACCTGTGGTGACACATGTTGGTATGAGTTCATTATTAGAATTTTACACAATAGTTATTCTGAATTTCTTTGGAACTACTTGGGTTGGACTCACCCAAACACTATTAGATATTGGGTAGATGATTCCCACATCCAATAATTTGGTCACCTTATTTTTTACAACTTTCATCATGTTTGGATTGAGACGCCTTTGAGGTTGTCTAATTGGTTTGGCATCCTCATCGAGGTGAATCCGATGGGTACATATGAAGGGCTTATACCCTTAATGTCAGAAATGGTCCAGCCCAAGGCCCCTTTGTGGTCCCTTAGAACATTAAACAATTTAATCTCTTGATCCTTGTCTAAAAATGAAGAGATCACCACAGGATAAGTTTCATTTTCACCCAAGTATACATACTTAAGCTTATATGGTAGTGGTTTTAAATCAAGCATTAGAGCATTGATCGGTGATGGCAGAGGTTGCAAGTCCTCGATAGACAGGATTTGAGTGCGCGGTCTCCATTAGTATTGTCACGCCCCAAACTCAGAAATCGGGCTCACAAAATTCCCGATCGTCGAATCCGACGCCGACAGCCTCCGTAGAACCCCATTCCTGGCTCCCGGCACCCATTTACTAGGTTCTGATCCTGGGATCCTACAATGAGGATTTTCAACATCAATTTGATTTGTAATGAGCATAACCATAAGCATAACCCAGGAACAATAACCACAAGAACACCATCACAAAATCCACTATGATCAAAAACTTTAAGCTACAATGCGTAAGAAGGGAAATACAAGACAATAACTGCAGCACATTCCTACTCCTGAACTGCTACTGCCTAGTGCCACCTGCACGCAACTGGTGAAAGTGTGTGCATATGGTAGAAATGTAAGTTTGCAATATCAGAGTAATGCAGAAATGTCGGTAAGTCTATGAATGTCATCAGCCATACCAAGGCTATGCGATGCAAGGCATGAGTGCTATCGGTCAAACCAAGACCATGCGATGCAAGGAGTGAATGATGTCGGCCATACCAAGGCCATGCGATGTAAGATGTAACTCAAGCATACCAGTCCTCATCCGAATCCATATGTCAATGCAACTCATCGCTAGAGCATCAAATATCAGTATAGTTCTCACTCTGGATAATCACCGGGGTCTAGTACACTCTATGCTAGCTTGCCACCCCTATTCAAGCACATAATTGGTGAGTGAAAGAGACCTCACTATCCGCCTACCAACATCGGGCCCAACTCGTCAATAGCTGACCTATTCCTCAAGCAGGTCAGACTCAACCTAGAAATTACCCCCTCACTCAGACGAGTAAGGTCACACCCCTTTCCAATCGACCATGACATAGTGGGAGACACGGCCTACTGGTATATGGCCCTCGCGTGTTCATGCATCCACTCAGTCTCAACATTGGAGTCATCCTCGGGTACCATCAGGTTTAGGGATTTTCACCCAGGGACATCTATGACGCCCTGATGCTAGAAAAGTATTTTCGGTATCCAAATCTGGTCACCCACGATGTGTCTGTGGAGGCCACAGCCCTGATGTCGCTAGGGCACACAGTAATCGCAATCACACAAATGCAAATGTGCATGAATCATGCAGTCCAATCACACATCAATCCTGCGCATACCGTGTGCTCATGTAGGGTAACTCTACCTATTAGGGAGTCCCAAAAACCACCTACACTATGTCATATGTAATGACCAATCACATCTCATAACAAACATACAAATGATGCGTATGGGCATGTATCATGATGCTATGTTGTCACAAACTCATAATCGACAATGGTAGTCGGTATCGGCAATTTGCACCAATAATCGGCATTGATAATCAACCTCAATGCAAGGTGGGGCCCATAGATGGATGGCCGATGATGGATCAATTAAAATCAATAGGGCCCAAGTGTTTGGGTTAACCCACTAGAGAATGATGAGAATGGGCTTAACAAGGCCTAAGGGAAGGTCACAATGTGGACGTCCAACCATCATTGCCCATTAATGTGGACCTTTAACCAACATTGCTCCCAAGGAATGGCGCTCATAGGGCCAATCGTATAATGGGCCCACGGCCTTATACAAGGGTCTAATATACATCATCATGGGCCTCGCTTATGGGGCATATATACATCACATTAAGCCTCACTCATGGGCCAATATATATAACATCGGGTCGTATCAAATGGGCCGAATCAAATGGGCCAAGTCGAATAGGCCGAGTCAATTGGGCCGATCAAATTGGCTAAATCAATTGGGCCGATTAAATTGGCCGAATCAAATGGCCAAATCAATTGGGGCTAATACACATCACTATGGGCCTCTACCCATGGGCTCCAAATACATCACAATGGGCCTCAACCCATGGGCTTCAAATATGTCATATTAAGCCTCTCAAATACAACAAGTAGGTCGCACTACTTGGGCTGCACCATTCATCCATCTGTAGAGATCATTTTAGAGCATTATCCAAACAATGAATCAAATCAAAAGATCATCTAGACCATACCACAAATAACAGTGGTGATAATGATTTCCATTGTTAAAATTTAGAGGGGCCCACCATAGCATTTACTTTCCATCCAGTCGGTTCATAAGGTCACAAAGACCTGAATTGAGAGGAAAAACAAATATCATATTGGTCCAAAACTTCTGTAACCTAAAAGGGGTTTCAATGGTGGACATTCAACTCCACTGTTTCTACAGTGTGGTCCACCTGATAATTGGATCTGTCTTATTTTTAGTCTTAAGCTTGAGACAAGCTAGCTAAATGGATGGACAGCTGAATAGTCCTCAGCATCAGGGTGGGCCGCTGGATGGCGTGGCTAAAACATATACATTAAAGTGGGATCTCCACCATCCTAGTTAGCGAACAGTGGAGATGAACGGTCTAGATGTTACACATACCCCATGATTAGACCCTCTTGCTGGCGTCACCACGACAGGTAGGTGGGACCCGCAGAGTTGCTGACGTCAATGCAGCAACCCCACAGCTGGTGCGAGGTACGCCAGTCAATCCGCTTCTATCCATGTCCTGGATTGGATGGTGTGTATAGCCACATATCAAGGTGGGCTCCATCGTCCATAGCTGGACGGTGGATGAACGGATGAAATACATACATCTAGTGGGTTCCACATGCAAGTGGCCCACCATTTCATCTCTTTAAATATAATATAATATATTATATAATATTATATATTATATATAAATGCATAAAGAAGAAGGAAAAAAATGGCAAAGGGCTGCCTAGAACCCACGGTGCAGATTTTTTTTTATTAAAGGTGGGTTCCACGTGGGAGTGGTCCACTAGCATAAGGTAATATATAATATTATATTATATAACAATATATTATATTTATATATGTATACGTGTGTGTGTAAGAGAGGGAGAGAGGCTAGCGTCCAGACCCTTTAGACGCTGGATGGACGGTTGGATGGAAGAAGCACATCCATCATGGTGGGCCCCACAAGAATGGACGATCTGGATGACCCCACGCCACACGGTGGCCCCCACATCTAGTGGACCACGCTATGGAACAAGCTGACTTTGTGTTTCCTTTCATCCAGGCCCGTCCAAATGGACTGCCAGGTGGGCTCACTCAGTGGATGGCATGGATGAAATACTTACTTCATGGCGGGCCACACACACACACACACACACCATCCATACAAGAGAGAGAGAGAGAGAAACGGTGAGATGGAGGGACCCCGCCACTATGGGCCCCTCTCTCATACAATGCGTTCATCAAATGGGTCCCACAACAAGTGGGCCTTATAAACCAGAATCAACGGTGGATCACCCACCAATTGGCCTTCTTCTTTAGCTCCTTGGACTCGTATGCTTCGTACCTTCAATTTTGATAGAGGTTGATGAAGAATGAATGGTTGAAGTGGGAGATGAGAGGGTGGGCCACACTTGGCTTTGGGAGAGAGCTTGGGGAGTTAGACGTTGGATTTTTTTGTTGATTGAGAGTGAAGAGAGAGAATGAGAGAGAGAGAGAGGGAAGTGATGGGATAAAAAGAGATGGAGTGATGGGTAATGGGTGATGGGTGGAGTGATGGAGTTGTAAGAAAGGGATGGGTGGAGAGAGAGAGTTGACTTTGGGAATGGGAAAGGGATGGGTTGCTTGTACTTGTGGTATAGTGTGTATTTGACTCGATTGATTGATTGAATAGGTCACAGAGATTCCCTCGAAATTCACACGTGCGACGTTTTCCTTAAAATGAACGCGGGCCCACATCTCCTAGCCTGAGTATCGGATCGGTACGTAAGTTGCAGCTTTGGAACAGCGACGACAGCGCGGTCGCTAAGGTACAAGTTTCGAGTCAAGCCGACTTCCGTATGCAAGACTCGTCTTAGGATCGTGGGTCAAGGGTTACCAGAATTCGACCGGGAGGACTATGGGAGCCTATGGAATGGTATAGTCTAGGGTACGGGTCTTAAAGGTATATACAAATGTCCTGGGTGGTAGTGCTCTCATTATCATCACAAATTTCAGCAAACACTTTTTCTAAATCAGAATTTTTTAAGTCCCCAAAGACTTTAATCAATTCCTTAGATAAGATAGGTTCCAATTCTTCTTCCTCTATCAAGCAGTCCATAAAATTCAGCTCATGGATCTCATTATTGTCAATGGGCTGCTTACATAGATTGAAAATATTGAGCTCTAAGGTCATGTTACCAAAAGACAACTTCATCATTCCATTCCTACAATTGATGATTACATTTGAAGTTGCTAGGAATGGACGGCCTAAAATAATGAGAACTTGAGCGCTAACATTTACACATGGTTCAGTGTCTAGTATAATAATATTCACGGGGAAGTAAAATTTCTCTACTTGGACTAACACGTCCTCTAAAATTCCCCTTGGTACCTTAATAAAGTGGTCAGTGAGTTGGAGTGTAATCGTGATTGGTTTAAGCTCGCTTAACCCCATTTGTTGGTAAATCGAATAAGGTACTAAGTTGACACTTGCACCCAAATCTAGTAAAGCATGCTTAATTTGGAAATTCCCACTAATACAAGGAATAGTGGGACTCCTCGGGTCTTTGTATTTGGGTACAACCCTTTTCTGAATGATAGCGCTCACTTTCTTAGTGAGGAAGGCCTTCTTGTGCACGTTTAATTTCCTCTTCACAGTGCACATGTCCTTGAGATATTTAGCATATGATAGAATTTGTCTAATAGCATCAAGCAAAGGAATATTAACAGTAACCTTTTGGAGCACATCCAACACCTCTTGATATTTCATGGGGACAGTCGGGTTCCGAAGTATAGATGGAAACGAAACTGGAGGCTCATGTGACTTAGTCTCTTTATCCTTTCGTCATTCCGGCTCTTGAACCATAGTTGGTTCATCATTCTCTTGAAATGGTGGCTCATCCTCCGAAATTTCTACCGGTTGCATTATCTTGTTATTGACTTCTTTTCCACTTCTTAAGATAATGATGGCCTTAACTTGTTCATGATTTAGCTCACTTGGATTTGTGTCTCCAATGAAATATGTATTTCTAGGGTTTGGCACAGGTTAACAAGAAAGTGTGTCTTTTTCCCTAGAATTTAGTTAAGTCTCAATCCTAGCCATGACTGTCTTTAATTCCTAATTTGATTGGATTAGAGACTGATTCATTTAAGCTTGAGAGTTCATAATGCGATCAATGCATGCTCCACAGATGATTGCTTTGGTAGGGGCACATATAGTGCATTATTAGGTGCTCCAAAGAAGTTGTTTTGTGGAGGCCCTTGAGGTGCATTGGACGCATTAATTTGTGGTCCACTCTTCCAACTAAGATTAGGATGGTTACGCCAATTTGGATTGTACGTGTTTCCCATTGGTTGCACAACTAGCTTATGGTAGTTATTTATAGCATTTGTTTGCCCATGCTCATGCATGATATCTTGTACAACTGGGATTGCTGGACAATCCTTTGTGTCATGGTCAGCACCACTACAAATGCTACAAAAATTACCTAAGGAGGTGTTTGCTTTAATCGCATCAACTTTCCTAATTTCTAAGGCTTCGACCTTTCTAGACAATGCAGCAAATTTTGCATTAAGGTTGTCTTCCTCTCTTAGGACGTACATCCCCGCTTTCTCTCTAGGAATGTATCTAGTTTGGTCCGGTTTAGTAGAGACATCCCATGTCTGAGTATTGTTTACTAACATGTATTGAAAATCCCAAGCCTCATTGTGATCTTTGTCAAGAAAGGTTCCACCACACATTATTTCTATGAACTGATGGGTATCCATGGTGAGCCCCTTTCGGAACGCATCAATCAAGTGTCATGGTTCATAACCATGAGGGGGGCAAGTGAGTAGAAGGTCTTTGAAGCACTCCTAAGCTTGGAAAAATAGTTCATTCCTTTTTAAAAATTTTAAAGGTATCTTGTGAATACGAGGTCGATCCCACAGGAAGATGATTTATGAGAATGAGAAAATTAAATGCAAAACTAAGTAATGGAAACTAAACAGATGAAATGATTTTAGAATTTTTGAAGGTATGGAATTCGATTGAATTAAAACAGCATCCAAGCTTCAAAGTTCCACACATGAGTTAATGACCAATAAATTATGATGACTTTGATAACACAATTAGGATCCGATCACTATGGTCAGCCTAATCAAAAAATAAAATATTTTTAATATTTTTAATAAATGGTATAAAAGATTAGAGAATTATGTATTAGAGAATCGGTACACATCGAGCTGTTTGACTCACGTTTCTCCTGTCATCATTCGGTATGCCCAGAGTACGTGTGGCAGCTCGTCCAACTAGGCCTCTTTAGATTCTTTGAGTTTAGTTTTAAGTGATTCTTTACGATTTTATTAACGACTTTCATTTGTCTGTTAGCTTGGGGGTGTCGAGGTGAGGAGAAGGCATTACAGATTCCCAAGCCTTTCACATAGTCCTCAGAAACGGGCATTGTTGAACTTCTTGCGGTTGTCCATGATGATGGTGTGAAGGATGCCATATCTATAGATAATGCTCTTCCAAATGAAGTCGGTGGTTTTCTACTTGATAATTTTAGTTGAGGGCTCAACCTCGATCCACTTTTAAAGTAGTCGATTGTAAGCTTTTGTCTCGCTATTTTATGTATGGTGTTGATCCGCCATTATTGGTGTTGGGATGTTCATGTTATTTTATCTCGCCTTTTATGTACATTTTGTCTTAATTGAGTTGATGCATTGTATCTTGCCTTTTACGTACTTTTTTTACCTATTTTCAATTTAACTTTTTTTACCTGTTTTCAGTTTAACATGACTCTCCCTCAATTTTTTGTTTATTGGCCCTTCTGGAATTATGACATGATGTCCATTGTAAGAAGTCTTCCTGAATTCATGTGGGGCTATGGATACGAGCCTTGCTCTTGTCTTTAATCTTGTTTGAGTTGGCTTTTACCACTCACCTCTTATTTGAGCTGGTCATTGCCACTCGTCTCTTATTTACCTTAAAGGCTCAGGTAGGTATCTTGATATTCCTAAACTCCCATAGTTCAAGGGTTTCTCTCTTGGTGCAAGTACTATGTTGGGAATCCCTCCTCTAGTAATCGAATAAATATCGTGGACATAATGCGTTTTTGGTAGCAACCCTGGGGGCGACACGTAATTCTATGTTTCATGGGTGATGTTGCACCAGTTGGTGTATGTAAATTGTTATATATATATATGTGATACATCAATTCTTTTCTTTTGGGGGTTGGTTGTCGCAATTACTCGCTCCAATCTGGGTTGTATGATTCACCTGGTCATGTGTTGTATCCGTCTTGGGATAACCACATAAAACCATGTTAAACATGGGACACGCTGGTAAATCTCCATAGTATGAGATGTGGGGCGAGTTAAATAACTCTAATTATATTCCACATTACGATGAACGCTAAGTGTGATACACCGCATATACTTTGCTAGGCATACATCTCATATAGACTGCTTGTGCATTGATACCTCATGTAGTTGTGGAGTACGGGACGTATCAGAACCTTTACATTACTTTTATGAATCTCTTAAATTACTGTTAATCTTAAAAGATGACCATCAATATGAGTAGGGCATTGACCCTCTCCCAACCGTACAGATTATGTAGGTGATGTACAGATTGAAGACCTAGTGAACAATCTCCCTAAGGAAGATTATGTTGAAAGAATAAGAAGACAATTTATGGTTTAGTTTTATACTTCCGCTGCTAACCCGATAAATGTAATAAGCTTTCATTGAGAAGGCATTTGATTATTCTTTTTACTCTGATGAAATATAATCATTACAATTTATTTTATTCTTATGAATGTTACCTTCATGAATGTATCTGGATGCGATTTAAATAAAAAAAAATAAGGTGTAATTTTTAAAGCACCCAATTTATACATTATTAACATCCAGTTTTCTCAAGCACGAGTATAAACTCTGGCCATGAAAATTCAGGATGTTACATCGACAGCGACGATGGGGAATCTAGTCTATCACTTGCCCATGGGTATAGGTCCTATGATATCAATGCCCCACTACGTGAAGGGCCAAGGGCTGGCCATTGGGGTCAACTAATCGGGCGGCTGCCACAGTATCACAGCAAAATATTGGTACTTATTGCATCTCTTTATGTATTACTTTGTGTCTCTGTGGATGGTTGGCTAGTAGTATCCCTGTCAAATTACTTTATGAGCCAGAGCTCTCTTACCTGAATAATTGTCGTAGATGCCTTCATGAATTTCTTTTAGGACATATTCGACATCGCCCTGTTACATGCATGTTAAGTATGGCAACAAAAGCCCCCTCGTGTAGATTACGTCTCTCAATATGGTGTACCAAGCGGATCTATTTTTGACTTTGTGGGCTTCGGTTTGTCGTCAAGCAGCTCACCCTGCCATAAGTAGCATATGATCTGATCCACCAGTTCAACGATTGGTTTATCGGTAGAGCCTCCTTTTAGTTGGGTTGGCTGATACTTGTTCGTCCCCATGACGGTCATACCCTACTACAACCAATCAGAGGGGATTATGTGTGATATGTATGAAAGCACATGGTGCACTCAGAGATCTGTAGATATGTACGAAGGACATTTCTCGATAAGTGGAGTCATAACGTATCAAGCAGTGCCATGCGTTGTTAGAGCAACTGAGCGGGATGCGGCTGAGTCAGCGAAGAGGATCGAGTGGTTGCGTAACACATGGCGAAAGGAGAAGCAAAGGAAGCAGAACGTGAGAAGTATCTAGAAGTCAAGTAGTGAAGAGCGGTTATAGTTACCATCAGAATGTGAGAAGAATCTAGAACTGCCGGATCAAGGCTATAAATAGAAGAAGAATTCTGCAAGAAAAATCATCTCACACCAACCCAAACAAACCAAATCTATCTTTTAAATCATCCTGTCAATTTACATTTCCTACTATAATCATTTCCCTTCCTTATCAAGCAAGTTTACATTTCTAGCACAATCTTTACTTTCTATTTCTACTGATTTACATTTCCTAGCATAAACCGTAGCAGTAATCCCTTATCATGTAATTCTAGCCATAACTCAAGTCTACGCTCGAACATTGGACTTAGTTCATCCATCAGAAAGGCATTCTTCTAATGTTCTTCGTGAACAATTATAAGGATTTCTTTCTCATTCCATTTCATTTATATTGAAAAGTCCTTTCATACGGAAGGGAAATGAGTAACCCATCATCAGAGGATGAACCCCACCCTCTGACTATCGCATGGTCCAATTTACACATTGAACGAGTGGCTGAATAATCAATCAGCCTCTCTAAATCCCGGTCATACACTGTGTCTACCTACCTCGGAGCTTGAGGTCATTGTTGTTCAGTTCAAATTGGAGCTGCAATTCCAATTTTAACACGCCCGCATACCTAATGTAGGAAAAATAGTGAACAATTTCCTAGCACGCCCGGTGGGATAGTATTTCTAAATTACCGTTGAGATATTGCCATAAATGCATAGAAGGAGAGCTCGTATTGCCAGGATTGAGCCCTCAACACAAACTGCATCGCCTCCAGGCGAGGACGTGCTGGTTCTTACACCCCTTAAGGCATCAAATCTGAATAATAACCCAACAACGACCACTAGAGACAAGGTAGGGTTGTCCATGTCTCGAATTGTACTCCCCGATGACGTGGTTGTTGTGCTTCAGGATGTCCATATGAGCATTGAGATGGTGCAAGAATATGGAAGGGCCCAAGGAGAACAATTTTATGCTCAAGCTGAGAGCACCAATCGATATATGGATAGTCAGACTGAGGCCATGCAACGACTGGTGACTTTGATAACGGAATGAACACCACCAACAACATAACATAATGTCGATGGAAGTTCGATTAGCAATGCGGTTCCATTGCCGCCAATGCTGCCTCTACAACGTAAACCACCACCAGTTCCTACCCCAAAGGTAAGGAATGCACCACCTCCTATGTATGGTAGGCACCCTGAATGGGCGGTCAGGAATTTCATACCCGAAAATAAGAATCATGGACCGCCAAGTGGGCTAAATCTACAATAGGCCCATACATTTCAAGATAATCTAACCACTTTGGTCCAGATCACCCACCAGCCTTGGAACCTCAGTGGGTGGATCGTGACCATATACTGCAAATGGTTCAAGAGATTGCTGGCCAAGTGCTCGACTGCAATGTTATTCTCGTGTATCACAAACCATACCCTGAGTGGGTAGATTGGCAACATCTATTGTCGAGAAATTATCAACCGGATTTTTCCCTATTCTAGGGTGAGCTTGGTCAGTCGACTATTGAACACATTAGACGGTTCATAATGTTGTGTGGAGAGATGGCCAACAATAATTACTATAAGCTGTAATTATTCGATCACTCATTGACAGCAGCAACCTTCACTTAGTACTCAAACTTTCTGCCAGATTCAGTATATACTTGGCAGGAGTTGGAAGAAAAATTCCACACTCAGTTCTTTTCTAGAAATAGAGAGATGACCATCGCCGATCTTGCGTAATTTTGACAGTTTCCTAGGGAATCATGTGCAAGCTATTTCATGTGGTTCAAGCAGGTGAAAATTCATTGTAAAGTGGTCATGACTGAGATTGAATTTGTGCAACTAACACAAGATGGACTAGAGTACAAGCTCCATAAGAAATTCATAGGTACGGAGTTTCTTGATTTATATGACCTGACTAAAAAGGTCTCTCATTATGAGGAGCTCCTGAAAGAAGGGGCTAGGTAGAAAAACTTGTCATTAGAGACATATTACAACGACCTTAATTATGAGATTGCAATTGCTGAGGTGGTGGCTAAGAAGCCATTAGTGTGTTCAGCATTAGTTAAAGTGGAGTCGCCCGGCCTAACCACAAAAAAGGCTCAGAAGGTGTATATCTTTGATATCACTTGAGCTGAAGAAATATTTGATATTTTGTTGGCCAAAAATTTTATTAAAATTCTATAAATCATAAGATACCTCCAGCTGATGAATTACAAAAGATCAAGTACTACAAGTGGCATAGAACTCGGTCCCACTAAATTAATAAGTGTGTTATGTTCAGGGACATTATTCAAGACCACATCGACCATGGGCTATTGAAATTCTTGGAAAAAGGTGAAGAGGCAATGTTGATTGACATTGACCCATTCCCAGCCAATATTGAGGTGAATCACCGCCAATCTCAGGAACCAACCACGACCGAAGATTGATCTCGATTTGAATGGTCAGTGAAGAATGCCTGACTAACCCATTTAAGGGCTCTGTTAGGTGCCTTGTCCTCGAGATGATCAGTCGATCGCCATCAAAAGTAGACACCAAGGTCCTCTAATCTATGATCGGTGCACTTGGGAGATTGCATCTAGGACAAGAGATTCCCCCAAGATAGAAAGGGAGAATTGCGATCACGGTCTTGACCATTACCAATCGCCGCACTCAGCCTCTAATCACCGATTACAATGGGGACCACCTTTGACAAGGATGGTCTAACCCCCTGCTATGTGAGAAGGGGTGTGGAAACGAGTCGCTCACCCACAGTTTCCAGGAATAGCAGAAGCTTTGACAAGGACCTAGAAGCACTGATGGGAAAGACAGTAAGCTGTTGTTAAAAGGGAAATGAATGGGGAAATGACACCTCCTTGACCAAAATCTAAAATGCCACATCCTTTTTGAAAGATACCCTTTTCTGATGAACAATTGGCCATAAACATGATTGAAGCAGTATTACCAACTACAGTACAGGAGGGTCCAGATGGGCTTGACCATTCCGGTTGGTAAGGGGATCTTAGAGAAGAAGATAGCTTTGGTAATCTACCAGATTACCTTACTGAAGACTATTTCCTAATAAAGGAATGGCTGGCCAATGAACTCTCATCAACCAACACTCTAAAGATCTCATCACTCATCGGTCTATCAAACAAATTCATGGTTGATCAATACTCTGAACAGATCAAGGAGATTGGATATGAAACACTAGGGGGAGTTCAAATGGTAAAATTGTGTTTGGTTCATTTCCGCCAGTGATGTTTCATTACAATATGGTCTTCACCTTGCCGTCCAGCTATTAGGTGAGGCCCACTTAACTAAATAAAATGGCCAGTCATGTAGAAGAATATGCTCCTCCAGTGATCACACAGCATGCTTCTTTCCTATTTGAAGAGAGCAAGGGAAATGAATCCAAAGTTGACAAAGCACCACACGTCAACACAGTTACCATCGTGGCCGGGGGTATATCTGAAAGGGTAATCATCGACAAACCCACCTGCGACATGACAAAGCATCTTAAGCCGTTGTACATATCGGCTCATCTAAATGGATACCCTGTCACCAGAATCTAGTGGATAATGAGGTCGTAGTGAACTCGTTGCCATTGAGGATGATGGCCAAGTTGGGAAAGACCACAGCCGATCTGATCCCATTAGAAGTGACCATTAGCAATTTTGCTGGCCATGTCACAAACACATATGGTCGATATAACCGTGGGCACTAAAATAATTTTGACACCATTTTTAGTGGTGGATACTTCATCAATCTATAATGCACTATTGGGGAGAGTTGGATCCATTCTTTTGCATCCATCCCATCCTCCCTCCACCAGTTTGTGATTTTTTTAACTAAAATAAGGTCGAGCTAGTCCTAGCCGACAACAAACCTTTCTTGGCCACATCAAATGCCAATGAATCTTAATACTACAGTGAAGAAGTGGACTTATCATATTCACTGGGAGAAATAAGTTCGGTCGCACTACTAGGATTACAATAAAAAGAACCCAAACAACATTGTGTAGGCTATTTCGGAGATCACCAAAACCAATGATGCTCAACCGAAGGATATTGTCCTATATTGACCTGCCTCCCACTGCACTGTTAAAGAGATTCCATGATTAGGACGCCAAGGACTGAGGAAAATTGGGCCGACTTCATGGCCAGAATAAAAGGCTCGAAGAAAAGCCTGAAAGAAGCCGATGAACCTTCCTTATCAAGCAAGTTTACATTTCTTATGCAATCTTTACTTTCCAAGTCTGCTAATTTACATTTCTTAGCGTAAACCATAGCAATAATCCCTTAGCATGTAATTCTAGCTATAACTCGAGTCTACGCTCGCACGTTGGACTCAGTTCATCCATTAAAGAGGTGCTCTTCTGTTGTTCTTCGTGATTGACCATAAGGATTTCTTTCTCATTCCATTTCATTTATATTGAAAAGCCCTTTCGTATGGAAGGCAAAGGAGTGACCCATCATCAAAGGACGAACCCAACCCTATGACTATCGCCTGATCCAATTTACACATTGAGCAAGTGGTTGAATAGGCAACCGATCTCTCCAAATCGCGGCCACACACACTGTGTGCCTACCTCAACAATCAAGGTCATTGCTATTCGATTCGAAGTGGAGCCGCAATTCTAATTGTGGCACGACCGCATACCCAGTGCAAGAATAACGAACAATATTGGGCTCGAGCAAGAAATCAATTGACACAATCTTGGTGAGGTTATCATCAACTACCATGACCAATTTTTCTAGAGCATCTACTTTGGAATTTTCTGACTTGAAAACTACGATGATTTCGCACTTCTCAAACTCGCTGAGCAATTCTTTCACTTCTTATAAGTAGGTGATTATTCTTTCTCCTTTATCTTGGTATTTTGTGGTGACCTGGTTAACTATGAGTTGAGAATCTATGTACACTTTTAAGGCTCGAGCTCCTATTACCTTGGCTAGCCTGAGCCCGGAGAAGAGCGCCTCGTATTCTGCTTCATTATTGGAGGCAGGGAATCCAAATATTTAGGTGTGTTGTATATTGGTCTGGCCGAGTGCGATGAGGATTAGACCTACCTCACTTCCCTTTACGTTTGATGATTCATCAATGTAGAGGGTCCATTCCTATGGTTGGCTTCCTGCTCATTCTCGGCCTCTTGTGTGCATACAAGATAGGTGAACTCGGTAATGAAGTCAGCCAGGGCTTGTCCTTTGATGGCAGCTCAGGGTTGGTATATGACATCGAACTCCCCGAGCTTGATCGCCCATTTCCTCAGTCGCCCTAATGCTTCAGGCTTTTGGAGCACTTGGCGGACCGGTCGATCAGTTGGGATAATGATAGTGTGAGTGTGAAAGTATGGTGAGAGACATCGCGATGATATTATTATTGCCAGCGCTAATTTTTCTATTTTGAGATATCATATCTCGGCTTGAACCATAGCTTTGCTGATGTAGTATACCAAGAGTTGTTTGTTCCTAACCTCTTGCATCAAGGCCGAGCTGATTGTCATAGTCGAGACTGCTAAATATAACAACAATGGTTCCCCTGGTCCAGGTTTGGAGAGTAGTGGAGGTGATCCTAGATATTCCTTAAGTTGTTGAAACGCTTGCTCACATTCACTTGTCCAGGTTGGCTTCATGTTTCCTTTTAGTTGCTTGAAGAATGGTAGGCACATGTCCGTAACTCTAGAGACAAACATGTTCAGAGCTGTTATCCTACTTGTGAGGCATTGAATTTCTTTCGTAGTTCTAGGAGAGTTCATCTCCGGAAGCGCTTGAATCTTGTCAGAGTTTGCCTCATTCACAAGCATAAATTGAATTGCATCCATATAAATAATCGCAAAAACAAGGATATGTAGTGGTTCAGTTAAATGCTTATTCCACTCTCGATTAACACACTCAAACTTGAGTGTATCGGATTTCACTATCTCAATGGTTATCTATACTTCACCATTAACCTTTACAATGGTTTTTAATAGGTTCGCTACAAACCTTCAAATAGTTTTACACAAGAACTGATCTACATACACTCTCGTCAGAGATGGTCTTATACAAAGACCTACATGTACACATCCATGTTGGTGGCAGTCCTAAACAAGGACCTACATGTACACACCCATGTTGGTGGCTCACTTGGAGACTCACAAGGTTTTCTATTGGCTAACTAGGAACCTTATATGTATGCACCCATGTTGGTGGCTCACACGGAAACTTACAAAGGTTTTCTATAGGCTAACCAATAACCTACACATACACACCCATGTCGATGGCTCCCTCAGAGACACTCAAGATTTTCTATAAGTTAACCAGATCCAATGTGATCCTACACAAGGACCAATGTATACTCTCGCTAGAGGTGGTCCTACACAAGGACCTACATATACTCCCATCGGAGGCAGTCCTACATAAAGACCTATTCGAGTTTAGGTTGCAAACTCTATGGACTGTTAAATTAAACTCTTAAAAGTTTGGATGAGCCCTATTGATGGAGCCTTCTTGAGATGATTGATCAATCTTGATGTGACTTCTCCTTTGCTTCCTCGATCTTAAATGTAGATCTTCTTTAGTTCCTTTGATTAGCTACCTTACAATGATCTTCTTATTGAGAGTGCCAAGGTAGTGGGAGAGAGGGTAAGTTGAATCTCCTATAACAAAAGATAGTTGGTTTCAATTATTATGATTAGTGTCTAACCTCTAGAGAATGCAAGAGAACATCTATATCCTCAAAATGAGCTTAGAATGCTCCTATGGAGTGATGAATCACAAGGAAGATGACATGAACTCCAATGATTAGAGCTTAGGAGCAATCGATAGTAGTTGTATACCTAGGGACTTTAAAACCATGAAAAATCTCTCAAATTTGTAAAGGTCCAAGTGCCAATTTTATAGAGAAAAATATCCAACAGACAAATAATGGCTAGTTCGATCGAATTGATCTTTCAATTTAATTGAGTGTCCACTGAATTTGCCAGTTTGCTGGCTAGATAGTTTAGGTCATTCTCGATTGGACATCGATTCGATCACAAGACCTATCGATTCGATCGACTTGAATTAAAGGATTGTTGATTCGATCAATAGTCCTCAGAATTCTACTGATTATGATTTCTAGTTTTTAGTAGATCTGAACCTCTATGGGCCTAGCTAAACATGTTTATTTTAAAACTAAGGTTTGGGATAATCAAAGTTGAATTTTTCCATGGGAGAATGGATCATATAGAGGTAGATTGTTTTGGAACTAAGGGGTCTAGGGCTAGTTTCACCAAAGTACCTTAAGTTTACCTACATCTTCAAGCCATGATGTTGCACGTCTTCAAGTCTTCGGTCTTCCAATGTCTTTCAATGGGGGCTTAACTGACTCAAGACACACTAGCACACGGTATTGATAAACCAAGACACTAACACAATGGTGGTCTAGTGAAGAGGAGTTGAGGAGAGAAGCAATGATGTTATGACTATCGCTCGCATCAAGTGCACCCCACTCGCTTCCTTTAGTGCGGAACCCCAAGGGACTTTGCACTATTTATTTTTCTTGGTTGTGCAATGCTTTTCTAAGGTTAACAGAATGGCTCGTCTGAGTATTTAGAATACTTTAGAAGTTGTCACTAGCCAGAATAAAGCTTTAAAATCCATGATTGACTAGAGTCCATAGAATCACCTAGATAGTGAGAAATCTGAAGAATTCTTTACTCAAGTGACTCCTTAGTTGATTAACACCATGGATTCTAGGTAAGGACCTTGGTTACAAAAAAGGAAGGGGTTAGGCACCCTTTTTTGCCTATGCAGAGCACGGTCTCTACTTTTTTAGGCTGTACATTTTTAAAGGTGTTTCATGGAACTAAATTTTAATACGAAAATTAATAGTATTATATTAGCCTATAAGGCCTAAGTAACTAGAAAAAAAAGTGAAGCAAGATAAAAGCGTGAATAGAAGCAATACTGAATTTTCGATTACTCCTTTAAATCACATTTTCTGATATAGAAGATCCCCCGAAGAGGCAACTGTAGAGCATACTCTACGTGACGGCGAAGCAGAGCCTACTAATAAAAGTGTGCATAAGTAAGACAATAAAAAAGTGAATAAAAAAGGTGAGGGGAGCAAGGATTTTGGATATGTAGTGAATATGCATAATCTAATAGGGATTAATCTAATATGTTAGAGGGAAACAAGGGAAATTAGACACCCTTTTGTTTTAAAAAAGCTGGCCGATATAATGGACGGAATGGATTATCCACTTGTGGATCCCACATAGTAAAAAACAATATATATATATACACACACACACACGGAAGAAATAAAAACAACAAAAAGTGTCACTAGCCATTATTGCCCATCGTGAGGGTAGAAGATTATTTGGGCTCCCCACACATGGACCCCATCATGATGAATTTTTTTTAATCCACACCGTCCACCATATTCTCCATATAATTTTAGGCCGCGGGCCAAATTTTGAAGCAGATCCGTGCCTCGAGTGGGCCGCACTAAGGGTGTTAATGCCCATCTGTTGAAACCTTCTAGGGTCCGCTTTTAAGTCTCTGATCATCCAAATTTTGAAGCAGACCTCATTTGAGGTGGTCATGACGGTGAACGGATTAGATCATCCAATTGGGGCCCACCTTAATAGTGTATGCAAAACATACAACAAATATAATAATAATATAATGATAATTATATATGAATGCCATGCATGTGGGTGGTAACCCATTCTTGGCCAATTTTGGGTCTCACAAGTGGGACCCTGTTCTGATGCTTATATTAAATCCACACCGTCCACGACTTTTCAAGATCATTTTAGGCCATGGGCCAAAAGATGAGACGGATTCAGGTCTCAAGTGGATCGTAATGAGGGAAACGAACCATTGCTGTTGAAATCTTCCAAGGCCCACTATGGAGTCTTTGTTCGTCCAAATCAACCCAAATCAGAACCCATTAGACCCGCTCGACATGGACTACGTGGTGAATGGAGTAGAAGATACACGTGGGGCCCGCATTAATAGCATATAAAAAAAGAGATAAACAAAAGGAATGTGTCCCTAGGCATTGTCACCCAGTGACGTGAGGGCGGAAGCCACCTTGGGCTACTGCCCCCACACATGGGACCCTACATGATGTATGTAGTATATCCACTCCGTTCATCCATCTTATCAGACCATGTTAGGCCATGGGCCCAAAACTCAAGTTGATCAAAATCTCAAGTGGGCCGCACCATAGGGTCATGTGGGAGTAGAAACCTCTTAGACTTGGGATTTCTTAGTTTTGGCATCCCTTGGACTTGGGAATCCCTAGTTTTGGGATCCCTTGGACTTGGGAATCCCTGGAATCGAAATCCATTAGGTCTTTGGTTGTGTTTGGCATCTTGGATTCAAATCCTTAAATTACTTAGTGTGAATGTTGAAACTATGGTTTTATTAAATCCATTTAAGCATATACTTTGCCTAAACTAATGAAGTTCCAAGACTCAGATGGGTCACAAGCATATGATCACATCCTAGTGACTAATCCATGATCATTCTACTAAATTAATTATAGTGATGTCATTGATAATCTGATTATTTTGGGACATCATTAGTGGGCCATATGCCCAAATGGATTGGTAGCCTAATGACACACGTGTTGTAATGTGGGTGTCCATCCTGGTCAGTTCCAGTGGACCCCACCTTATTTTATATATATATATATATATATATATATATATATATATATATATATATATATATATATATATATATATTCTATTCATGCCTTGCAGGCTACATGAGGAGCTGATGTTAGTCTAACGTGGGCCATACCATATAGACTTCTATATTTCTAGTGGGGCATGTCGTTCAGTTCCCACTCTTTAAATATGATGTGCCAATTAAGGCCGATTATTGTCTGATATGTCTGATAACATGCTAATGTACTTGGCTTGGTATGACACACTAAGAACATGCTTAGTATAATGACATCATGCCCAAACATATGCCCATACACATCATTTATATGCATGTTGTGGGTGGTGATTAATCATAGCATATGCCATTGGGCTGAGATACTTAGGGGACCCCATATGAGATAGGGTTGGCCCACATGATCACCCGGTATGTGTAGGTTTGATGCATGACTTTGATGGTATGACTCATGCATCTCTCATCTTGTATGTCACGATCACTTTACACCCTAGCGACATCAGGGTTATGGCCTCCACAGGCATATTGTGGATGGCCAGATTGGATATCGAAAATATTTGTTCTAGCATTAGGGTGTTATGGATGTCCTTGGGTGAAAGTCCCTAAACCCTTGTGATACTAGTAAATGCTTCAACATCGAGACCGAGTGGATAACATGAGCGCTCAAGTGCCGAATATTAGTAGGTCGCGGTCAGTTGAAAAGGGGTATGACCTTATCCACCCGAGGGTAGGGGGTTGTAAGCTAGGTTGAGTTTGACCAGCTTGTAAATGGGTCCACTATCGATGAGTCGGGTGAGCATTGGCATACCACTGGCAAGGCGGATAGTGAGGTGTCTTCTACTCACTTGGTCATGCACGCGATGGGGCGGCAGTTAGTATTGGAGTGTACTAAACTCAGGTGATATTTCTAGTAACGAACCGTACTGATACGTGGACTAGTTGAGGATTGGCATGCTTGCATTACATCTCTAGCATATGACATTCGGCCATGTAGGCCATGTATTGCATAGCTTTGGTATGGCTAACATCATTTATGGACTTGCCAGTTTAGCCTTCCATCATTTTCGCTTACTTTGACATTTATATGCTTAGCATATGCATTGCACACACATGCACGTACTTTCTAAGCTTCGTAGTAAGCTTATGCATGTTCGTTATGTGTAGGTTATGCTAGACCGCGATAGCATTGAGGCAGGAGCATGTGCCCGATCTTTTGGAATTTTGTTATATGATGTATTTCCCTTTCAGCACTATACTCAAATATTATATTAGTGGATATGTGGTGATGATGTTTTAGTGACTTGGGTATACTTGTGATTATGCTCCTTTACAAAAAAAAAAATTTACCCTGAAAATCCTCCTTGTAGGATCCCAGGACCGAAACCTAGCGCATGGGAGCAAGGAGCCGATAATGGGGTATTACGGAGGCTGTCGGAACCGGATTCAGTGGCCAGGAATTTTGTAAGCCCGGTTCCCGAGTTGGGGTGTGACAACATGTTGGCAAATCTGTACATACTCATGTGGATATTTTTTTTGGAGCAATTGACTAAGATTTATATTAAAAGAACAAAGAAGAGACAAAAAGAACAAGACACTCTCAGAAATACATAGAAACAGATGATAAATGCAAAAGGACTGAGGGAGCCAAGACACCTTACTTACATCATGGTGGGAGTCTACAGAGGGCACCACTTCATCTAAATTGGATAGTAAACAAACATTACAATGGGCCCACCCACGTACATAGTCCACATGAACCTTGGAATCTTACTCATTCCCTATCGACCCATACATCATGGTGAGACTCTACAGTGGGCTCCACGACCTTTAGATGGGTTAGAAAGTAAACATTACAGTGGGCCCAAGGAGGTTTCAAGGGTAGTCATAAATGCCCATTATTTGTTGTGGTGTGGTCTACCTGAGATTCTGAATTTATCTCATTTTCGAGCCCATGGCCTAAACTAATATTCTAAGTAGGATGGATGGCTGGATAAAAGCATATATACATCATGATGGGTGGCCACCTGCTGGACAACATACAATTGCATCTTGTCTGCAGTTTGGGATTAAGCTTATATTTGGGATTTCCCTTCAGCTAGGCCTGCATGACCTTATGCACGGGTTAGATGATTAATAAAAGTTGCAGGTCAGTCCCAGGGAGGTTTCAACAGTGGACATCAATGGCCATTGTTTCTTGAGGTGTGGTCCATATAAAATTTAGACTTGTCTCATTTAAGGGGCCCTGGCTTAAGATGATCTAGTAAAGCGGATGGATGGAGTGGATGGATCACATACTTTCAATTAACTAAGATATATTCCATACTTTTTTCTGAAAATCCAAGATAAGGAGTTATGGCTTATCGGCGGTTGGACTGGCGAGTTGTGGCAGGGGTAGGGGCGACTGAGTAGGGCAGGGACCACTGGACAGTCGATGTGGCAACCGGACAAGGCAGTTGTCGTAGCACAATCGAGCAGGGGGGCCAAATAGTTGAACGGGCAACTAGACAGGACAGTGGCCGTAGACCCGCAGCACAGTCAAGTAGGGGGCACCGGACAGGGCTAGGTGAGTGCTTGAGAGGTGCCGGACAGGGCAAGGTGAGCGCCTAAGAGAGGAGGGAGAGACTAGGGAGAGAGAGGGAGGAAGACCGGAAGATGGGAGCTCGAGCTCGGGTTAGGGTTTAAGGGCGCTGGGTAAGGGAAAGGGGTTAGGGTTCATGCAGCCATGTGGGTAAGGGAAAAGGAGTAAAGGTAAGTAGGTTTTTTTTAAGGGTATATATACCCCTGCACCGAGCTGAACCAAGTCAAACTGAGTCGAGCTGAGCTCAAGCTAGATTCAATCCGAGTCGAGTCGAGCAAGGGCAAGCTCAAACACGGCTTAAACTCGTTTTTGAGCTCTAAAAATCAGCTCGACTTGGTTCGAACTCAGCTTCGAACTGAGTCGAGTCGAGCGAGCCAACCGAGCTAGCTCAGTTCATGTACACCTCCACTCATTCCCTTTCATGTTTAATCTTCTTTCTCTTTTCTTCTCATTTTTTCATGCTCCAACACTTGCGTTATAAGAGAATAATGCCATGATTTAAATTATGTAACACTTATTCATATGGTGAAGGTTAACAATAGTAAACTTAAAGCATGCAAGAATAAAATAATCAAATCAAACTATGGCAAATTTAAAGGAAATCTCTCACCTCTAACGTTGTTTCTTCCTCAAGTATGAGTATACGTCGTAGGATTTGAATCCTAACCTAGTTTTTTTTAACAATTTGGGTGGTTAGATCACTCCATTATCTTTCTTACATAGTAAAAAATGAATACTAGGATTCGGTTTAAGATCTAGGGTTAGGATCAGTCTTACCAATATGACTTCTTAGATGTGAATTTAGAGAGGATTTTTTCGGTTAGTACTCAACCTTAACCGACTCGACCTGAACCTTTCATAGGATTTTCTAGTCAAGTCAACTCGGTTCAACTTGATCCTAAACAACTTATATCAGGTTGTTGAAAAAAAGAGGAAACGAAGACTTAACAAAAAAAACCTAGACCTGGGCCTACCTCTGATTGTCAAGGGAATCCACCCCCGATCTGGCTCAACTCGGCAACTAAGCGAGTTCTTGTTTGGCTCCAAGTGGCACCCGACCTCCCTCCTTATCTATTCTCCTCCTGCTCTTCCGCTCTCTCTCTCTCTCTATTCTTTTGTTATGTTGTTGGTTAGTGAATTGTGGAGGTGTTTATACAGCATGTCACACCTCAAACTCGGAAACCGGGCTCACAAAATTCCTGATCACCGAATCTGGCGCCGACAGCCTCCATAGTACCCCATTCTCGGCTCCCGGCATCTATACACCAGGTTTCGATCCTGAGATCCTACAAGGAGGATTTCAAACATGATTTTGATTCAGTATAAGCATAACCCACGAACAATAACCACAAGAACACCATCACAAAATCCACTATGATCAAAACTTTTAAGTATAAGGTGTATGAAAGGGAAATACAATATAATGAAAATATCAAAAACTCCAGAAGCTCGGCTGTACGCTCCAACTGCGCCGAGACTATGGCTACGTCCTAGCGTCACCTGCACGCATCAATCATGCATAAGCTTATAGAAAGCTTAAAGGGTGGTGTAAGTGTGTGCGTAATATAAGCGTGCTCAGAATGCAAGGTCAGAGTAATGCAGAATCATGCTGGTGAGTACATGAATGCAATCAGCCGTACCAAGGCTATGCGGTGCAGGATATGAATGCTATCGGCCATAACACGGCCATGCGATGCGAGATGTAACTCAAGCATGTCAATCCTCATCATATATCAGTACAGTTCTCATTTTGGATAATCACTGGGGTTTAGTACACTCCAAATGGCACTACCGCTCTCCCAGCCGCACAGTCCAAGTGAGCGTAAGAAACCTCACTATCCGCCTAGCCAATAGTCTGTCAATACCTATCCGGCACGTCGATAGGGGACCCATTCACGAGCTAGTCAAACTTAGCCTAGTAATGCCCCCTACCCTAGGGCGAGTAAGGCCACACCCCTTTCCAACTGACCATGACACAGTGGGAGACGCGGCCTCCTGGTATTCGGCCCTCGTGCACTTATATATCCACTCGGTCTCAATGTTGGAGTCATCCTCTAGTACCATCGGGTTTAGGGATTTTCACCTAGGGGCATATATGGCGCCCCGATGCTAGAAACAATATTTTCAGTATCTAATCCAACCACCCACGATGTGTCTATGGAAGTCATAGCCCTGATGTCGCTAGGGCATACTATAATCACAATCACATGAATGCAAGTGCATGAATCACCCTGCTAGACATGCAACAATCTTGTACGTACCGCGCGCTTATGTAGGGTAACTCCGCCAATCAGGGAGCCCATAAACAATCCGCCCAAAGGCATATGCTATGATCAGTCACTCCTCATATTAGCCATACATATATGCGTATGATCATGAATTATGGATCTATACTAAACATGTTATATGGTGATGGGCTCTAATCATAACGAAGATGGACCTAGACGGCCTACACACTACAAGTGTAGGCCTATCAATGGGCCTTAGGGAGAGTGACAATGTGGACATTTAACCAACATCATCCATACAATGCGGACGTCAAACCATCATTGCTCCCAAGGCGTAGCCCGCCATCGAGATCATCACATAAACCACGGTAGAAACACATTACAATGGGCCTTATGTACATCTCATTGGGCCTCGACCCATGGGCCTCCAATAAGTCAAATGGCCTCATACCATGGGTCTCATATATATCAAAGTGGGCCTCAACAATGGGCCATAAATATGGTAAGTGGGCCACATGTATATCAAATGGGCCACACTCAAATATAAGTGGTGATAAGGATTTCCACCATTAGAATTCCTAAGGGTTTAATGGTGGATGTTCGAACCCACTGTTTTCTATAATGTGGTCCACCTGATCCTAGATCTGTCTTATATATATATATATATATATATATATATATATATATATATATATATATATATATATATATAATTCCATCACAGGCCTTAAGATAATCTCCAAAATGGTTGGACGGTTTGGATGAAACACATGCATCATGGTGGGTCCCATAGGGATGGACAACATAAATGAATTACATAACTCATGGTGGGGTCCAGACTAATGGAAGGTGTGGATTACCATACATACATACATCAGTGGGTCCCATGTGGGGTCCACCATAATGTTTATTTTCCACCCAACCTGTGGATAAGGTCACACAGATCTGGGGCCCACCAAAATGTTTATTTTTCCACCCATCCTGTTGACAAGGTCATACAGACCTTGGGGCCCACCATAATGTTTAATTTTCACCCAACCTGTGGATAAGGTTACATAGACCTGGGGCCCACCATAATGTTTATCTTCCAGCCAATCTATTGATAAGGTCACGTGGACCAGATGAAGAGGAAAAATAAATTTTATAATGATCCAAAACTTTTAACCCAAAAGGGTTTCAATGGTAGACGTTCAATCCACTACTTCCTGTGACGTGGGCCACCTGAGTCATGTACACAGCTGATTTTTGGGGCAGCCCATAGCTAGAAGGGGGGCCCACTAAATACACAGTGTCAATATCAACACACATCACAGTGAGGCCCATGGTTGGGACCCCTGCCTCCATCGCCCACGCAGTAGGACGCTATTGGGCGTCCTTGGGTTGTCAGTGGCAGCAACGTCTGCTGTTGCTATTGTTTTTTTTTTTTTAATGAATTTTTCTAAAGAATTTCCTAGGTGGGGCCCTCATCAGACACATCCACACCAGCCATTAGATCCTATGGCTCATTACAGGCTAAATGAGCCCAATAACCTAGGTATTTTAGCGCATAGAAAACTTCAAAGTGAATTTTAATGGTGATAACCACTATTTTCTATACTATGGCCCGCCAGATAGTTGGATTGACGTCATTTTTCAGCTCAATGCCTAAAATGATCTAAGGAACTGGATGGACAGCATGGATTGAATTCATACTTCAAGGTGAGGCCTGCATGAGCAGCCCACCCCAAACACCAAATATATGAATAATATATCATATATATATATATTATTATTATTATTATTAGCTGTTAGTGCACACCCATGGCAGTACATGCACTCCATGTTTACCACACCCTACGTCCAGCGTCCAGGGACGCTGGACGGCATGGATATAACACAAGCGTCATGGTGGGTCCCACATGTACCTGGCCCACCATGCATATATATATTAATATAATATTAATATAATATTATGATAATATAAATATAATATACTATATATACTATGTAGATGGTGGATCTCTCCTGAAATGCGGTGGGCCACACCATCTGATGGATGGAGTAGATTTAACACAAATCGATGGGGCCCACATCATTCTAGGGGGAGGATAGAGAGAGAGAGAGAGAGAAATGAGAGAGATGCTGATAAAGGGACCCCGCCACTATGGGCCCCTCAGAGTTACATCACTTACATCAAAATGGGTCCCACCAACAAGTGATCCCTAAATAAAATGAAATCTAACGGTCGATCACCCACCTATCGGCCTTCCTCTTGCTCCCTTAGCCTTGTATGCTCCTATGCTTAACTTTTAACGGTGGATGATGGAGTTTTGATGGTGGGGATAAGAGATGAGAGGGTAGGGAAAGTGGGCCACACTTGGCTTTGGGAGAGAAGGGGCTTGGACGTATGGAATGTTGTTGCTTGGGAGTGAAGAAAGAGAATGAGAGTGAGAGAGGGAAGTAATGAATTAAAGGGATGGGATGATGTGGTGGTTGTAAGGAAAGGAGATGGGAGGTATGAGTGAGTTTGAAAATTTGTAAATGACTTATGGAAAAGGAGGGATGGGTTGTTGTACTTGAGGTATGGCTTGTACTTGACATTGATTGATTGATTAATTGATGGGGCATGTCATAGATTCCCTCGAAATTCACAACACGCAGCATTTTTTCGGAATGAACGCAGGCCCACATCTTCTGACCTGGGTATTGGTTTGGTGTGCAAGTCATGGCATTAGAACTGTGGCGACGGCGCGGTCGCTAAGGTACAAGTTTCGAATTGAGCCGACGTTGGTACGCAGGACTCGGCTTAAGATCACGTGCAAACGTCGGATATGGGTCGAGGGTTGCCGAAATTCAACCGGAAGGATCGTGAATGCCTATGGAACAGTACGGACTAGGATATGGGTCTTACATAGCATGCTTGGACAGAGTTCCGTATTGGAGAGGGTTTTTGGTTCAAGTCACGCAATTTAAGTGGAAGTTCTTGTGCACGCTGTGTAAGCAGACATGCCGGGATGTTTAGCAGACTGTTTCGGCATGTGGAGTTGCACTCGCTCCTTTTCATCTTCATTGATCTTCTGTTGAGCATATGGGTCTTAATGTGACCGGACGAGATCTAAGAACGGTGGTCGGACAGCCTCCTTCGGCTGACCTTCTTTCGGTGAGGAAGACAATCTGCATCAATGGCAGTGTAACACCTTGAACTTTTCAATTCCTGAGTATTGAAAGTCCTCGAGTGTTACCATGAATTTAACCTAATATGTATACGTGTACGGTACCAATCTAACTACTTGACCTCTACATCCATCCGTACACTTATCAGATCAAGATTCTGATCCATTCACCTTGTTCACCCTATATGAATATGCTTAACCCACCATTAGAATTAGAATATGAGGAACTTACAATGTATGGAAAAAGTCACTCGAATCTAATGATATACATGTCCTACCCCTAATCACTCCAAAAACTACTTTATGTCTATCCGTTTACGAAACTAACCGTACATCTACCTATATATATTGTCAGAGTGCTAACCATCAAGTTCCCTTATTATTAGCAAGTCGTCTGACCGTCCATCATGTTTGGATTCACCAAATGGGCCACATGAACATTGTGGTAAATCGATGTTCATGAAGATCTCAGAGTATAGGCCTAGACCACATGGTGACTCATCAATTAGATGTGTACAAACACTATTTTGAATTACAGAGCATATTAAACATTAAAAGAGATCTTAGTCATCCTCAGGAGATCAGGGTTCAAATTTGGACAACAGAAAGAACGTGAAAAATAAAGACCACCTATCAAATTTCATCACATTTGGACGCTGGAGTCATGAGTTACGGATGACGGAAGTTTGGACAAAATAAAGGGTAAAATTGTAAATAAGGTGATACCATGTGCATGTCACTGTTGCACGAGAATCTCAATTAAAGTTTCAACGGTGAACGTTCTCGATGCTCGATCGGGTGGATGGCCCACCTGATTACTGGAATCATTTCACTTTTGACCTCATGCCCTAAATTAGCGTAGCAAGTCGAATAGACGAAGCAGATCCTCGATGGAAACAATTATGTGGGCCCCACACAATACCACAACCAATCACGTCAATCACGTAACTTTGTTACGTGATTTTCAATAACTTTTAACCATTGTGAAACACCCACCCATCACATGTATTGTGGCCCACCCGAAGCTTGGATCTAACCCATCTTTTGGCCTATGGCCTAACACTAACCCGAAGAATCAGATGGGCAGAGTAGATCCAATTATACATCCTTGTGGAACCATGCTTATACAGTGCTTGTGCACAAGGAATGCACACCCGCACCGCACCAAGACTAGAAATTCGATTAAGGAGGTCTGACCCGACTCATTTCAAAAATTCCTTAAACCACCGCGACGGATGATTAGACATCGCCCGTTTGGGACGATCTATGGCTCACCTAGACGGACCAAAAGAATAATCCAAACCGTCCATCATGTTCAGGACGAGGGTCTGACCAAACCCCATCCGGTTTCATGCACTGTCACACATGTGCATGCATACAATCTCGAGTGCAACAGCGCTGTGCGTGAATGGATTTGCTAAAAATAGGAAGATTCGATTCCTCCCTCCTTTCCACGCTGGCAATCCACGTATGTTGCCTCTACAGCATCCCATCCCTCCACTTATTACCATCAGAGCCTCTCTAAACTAGGGCTACCCTAGCCATGATTCAAGTTTTCCAGTTGACGCCACTGTTGGGAATCAAACCATTAAGAAATGCTAATAGTCGTTCATTTAATGGGTCCCACAATGATCCTGAGACAGATCCAAACCGTCCATAAGATCAACCACTCAAGGGTGACCCGCCATCAATGGCTAGGTCATCTTCTTCGTTAGATCAGAAAACCCACCAGCTTCCAGTGGGCCCCATTTGCTGATCTAAAACGTTTATTAGGTACACCATTAGGCCAGAAATCCATCCATATGGACACCTTATAGCCTTGCACGAGGGATTCCACACGGTCATCATTTCTTGAGGCATTTAACTCGAGTGAAAACCCAATTGGTAGCTAATCCAATGATTAGCATTCGAAAGCTCTAAATGGGGATTAGAGTGGCTTATAAAAGCCACCCTTCTAGGGCTTCCTTTCAAAAAAATGAAATTGGGAGAGAGCCGTGAGTGCCATCTTCTAGCTGTCCGCTGCCGCACCGAGTTGCAGACTCGATCGAGCCACAGTTCGATTCGGGGTTCCTCCCCTGTCTAGAGAAAACGAAGAAGAATAAGAAAGAAGAACTAGGAGTGTGAGCTGCTGATCATCTTGTCACACCCACTCGACTCACTATCATGTTGTTAGGTTGGTCCGGGTCTGCTGGACGTGCTCCAGATGGGAGCAAGAAAGAAAGTAAGAGAGAAGCAGAAGAAAGATAAAGGAAGGGAAGGTCAAAGGGTTAGATGAGAGAGAAGAAGAGCATTGAATGAAGGCTGCTGTTGATTGAGTTGAGTTCATGACTCACTGATCAGAGTTGTCGCGGAGTCACGGGTCGGATCTAAGCCTAGATCTAGTCCAAGTGCTGTTGGAATTCCGGTAGAGAGAGGGAGAAAGCAAGGATGAAAAGGAAGAAGAATGAGGTGTGGAGAGTTACAGTCTATTGGGTCGGATCGGGTTTGACTCGGTAATCTGACAAGTTCTACCGAGTTAATAGCCAAGTAAACCCGTTCTGGCCACTACAGGATGTGGACTAGGTGGTTCTTCAAACTCAAAACCAGTTGTGCTAACAAGGGATTACATCACTGGTTGAAATCGGTTCCAAAACGAGTTTGATTGGTTTTAGACCCGCTGAGTTGACTCAGCGAGTCGACCCACTATTACAGCAATGAGTCTAGCCAGGCGTGGGTTGAGTTTTAGTCCAGCTTGGCCAACATTATTGCGGAAAAAGTCAGGTTGAAGAATTTAACTTGGTTTGAAGTCTAGTCGCACCACAACTCCCATAAGTAAGTTGATTTCAGAGTTTTAACTTAAAAATTCAATATAGCGATCATCTAACTATGCTATTTTTATATTGGAATTCAAATCATCTTCTTTAAGTCATAGATTCATACTTAACTTCTATACTATTTAAATCTCTAAGTATAATCTTAAGGAATGATGTGGAGTTCTAACTGAACAAATAGCTAAATTGCGGTAGGATTGGATTCGCGAATATGTGCAACCAATTCCAACAACACAGGAAGTCAATCCGACTCTTGAAAGGTGAGGACACCCTTCAAGCTTTCCTTCATCTTGATAGTTAACTTGTTCATTCATCTTCGTTCAGTTATTTTATTGATTGCTTAATGTGATTCATCACTCTTATTGATTTAATTCCTTACAAACGATTGATGATTTGGAATTTAATTCAATATTTAAACATGCAATGTGATTTAAATACTTCTATTCTAATTTAAAATAAATGCTTCAAACATACTTGTGCTATCGATATTAGACATAATTTAATTTGTTATATATGATTACTTGATAGAATGCTTGAAGGTCCTTGAATTAGTGGCCATTGCGTCTAATAGGCTAAAAGGAATGTTTGTTGTGGATTTACCACCTCATGAATCATTTGGGCCCCTGTGGCTTTTAGGAAATAATCCCTTCTGATCAAATCATTAAATTGAACATTTGGCCCTTGCCGCTTTGATGGAATATTTTCCCTATGAGGCTTTAATGGTTTATTTTATATAACTTTGTGGTGGTATGTTACACTTATAGAACTACGATTGGCCACTAGTTGTGTAGGTTAGCTTTAAACATCCTACTTGTTAGTCTCATGAGCCAGGGATGGTGGAATGGGACACTATGCCCGAGCTATCGGCCTATAGTGGGTGGCAAACCCCCTACAGTGACCTTCGAGCTTTCCTAAAATGATTATTTGAAATTGAAATAATAATGGTTGGGCTAATTATGCATTTTCATAGCATATATTATGATTTTTTCTGGATGGTTAGTTCTCTTTGGGTGTACCTTTGCTTACTTTTTCGGGTGACTAATTCTCCTTGGGCGATCTATATTACATGGTCTTTTCCAGGCAGTTAGTTCTCCTTAGGCGTACCTTTGTGTACTTTTTTGAGTGACTAGTTCTCCTTAGGCGTACCTTTGTGTACTTTTCCGAGTGACTAGTTCTCCTTGGGCGACTTTTTACCAACTGGATATGTATCCCCAGGTCTATAAGCATGTGCATGCATTCATGCATTTAAATAAGATTATCTTTGTATAATTTATTTAATGAATGCGTATTTGATGAACCTTATCTGATTTCCATGATAATCATTATATAATATTTGTTATACACTATCTCTGATAACTATGCTTAATTATCTTGATGATATGATAAATCTTAGGGGTTATACCTCACTGGATAGCCATTGACACTACCGAATCGCATTCAGTGTGCAGGAGACGCAGATGATGCGTATACTGGGGTTCATGTTGAATGAGAGGAGCCAAATAATCTTACGACTCTCCATTCCTGAATTCACTTGTATTTAACGTATACTGTTATATTTTAGGACATTGGTTTGTATAAGTTTTTGGGTAACCGCTTGAAACATTTGGATTTGCACATTTGGACTCCCTCTTATACTTATTGCTCATATTCCGCTAGTTTATTAACTCTGATAAAAGAAAAAAAAATGTACGTGAAATTTGAGCCAATGTTAAAGGTTAACACTCGGGTTTTTTGAAAACGAGTAGTGTACTCGGGTTTCGGGAATCAGGATGTTATAGGTAGATTTCGTCTCTGACCTTCTTTCTTTGAACTGATTCCTTTGGGTGGTCCAGATTGACCCACTGATGCTTGTTGGGCCATAAGATCGAAGGTTCACATCGATTCCTTTGGTGGGTTTCACACTTCTTTGGGATGGCGTTTTCCGCATGCTGCTGCAATCTTAGTTCACAAAACTCAACGATTCTGGCATCGTGGGACTTTCCTATTCTCTCTGAAATTCCAGGTTGGAGTCGAAACTTCCTTTTGGTGGAGTTTGAATGGCTCAGATCCTTTGGAGTTGTCAGGTCCAAGAGTTCTGATGGGAGAACTTCTCATGGACATGAGTTACTCGTACACTATTACAACGTATTGAGGAAACCTTCGGTTCGGTTGTTTGAGTATGTCGGGTCCACTATCATTGGTTCCTTGTAAGATCCACTCCTTTCATCAGCTTCGCCATGCCATGTTGGTCTATGGGCCCAAATATGAACTAGATCTGAGCTCCGGGTGAGCCACTCGATCAGCCAATGTGCGAACTACACTCACCATTTAAAAAGACTTCACTCGCACATTTGTTTAGTGTTATGCACCTAGCATCACTTATTTACAAGTTCACCATCTATTAATCTACCAACTTCCAACGTCTGTCACATCGGAATGCACCATCCGAATGCCTTGAAATTTGGTGGGCATCCCTTGTTTTTCATGCTCTTTCCATCAGTCTAATTTGAGCCTTGATTGCTTACTAATGAGTAGAATGCCTTTTTAATGGACCATATTGTTCTGAGACTTAAGACGATGCTTTTATACATTTAAAGGAGAAGTTAACCGGTAGTTATGGCGTGTACCTTACGATCTTCAAACTAGGTAGATTGTTCTAATATTTGGATGGTCAGTTTGGTGGATCCAACCTTGATGACTGGTCATATGATGTTTTTAGAGGAAGGAAACTGGATAGTTAACATTCTGATCCTATATCTCAGTGTTTGTATGGTTCATTTGGTGATTTGTTTAATGAGAGTGATTTTTTTATCCTAAGAATGTTCGCAGTTAGTTTAAGGATTCTATGTAATAATCTAAATCATTTAGACCCTAATATGGGAGATCCGGGTTGTTACGAATAGTGTGTCGATCCCATCGAGAGAATTCAGGAATTTCTCTGATGGTTGATGGACTCATTCTTCGATCTGATCGAGTGAACCTTCGATTGGATCGAGTCCCAACGACAACCTATCAATGGGATTGAAGACCGCTCGAAAACTACTGTTTTGGGCATACAATTTCACAATAACCTCACACTTCTTCTAACCTTACTTATCATGTTCCAAATTAGGCTCCTAAGGTTAGGAGATGAATAACAAGGTTTACCTATAGGGTTAGAATTATCTATAGCTTCAAGGGGTAGTTTTAGGTCAAGGTTAAGGTTACCAAGGCACCTCGTTTACCTATTTTTGCTTCTTGATGCTCATGTCCTCTTGTGTCTTTTTTTAGTATGAAATATTGCATATTTTCCCTTTGTTATACCTTGGGTTTATGAACATGAATACACTTAATCGATCACTTTCACATGTTTTTTCTTGTGAAGTGATTTGGAGAGCTAAGGAGAAAAAGATGCCTAAAGCATGGATTTAAAGCTCAAAGGATTGCCAAGATGAATATTGGATCTTTGGAGGTCAAGATTGAAGAATTCAAGAGTCTAAGATCTAAAAAAACCAAATGAAGAAGGAAGAAAATCGAAATTGAAAAGTGCAGAAAATCGGATCTGCTAAACCTGACAGTTCGATGCCATCGATGACACCTTCGATGCCATAGAAGTAAGTGGTCGATGCCATCGTAAAAATCACAAAAATCAGATTTACTTGCTAGACTTATTTGAGCACCCTTTGATGCCATCAAGGGAGTGTTCGATGCCATCAAAGAGTGTTCGATGTCATCGAAGTCAGCTTGATATCATCGTAAAAATCACGGATTTCTAACTTTGGTCATTGGACACCTTGGAGCATTCTTCAATGCCATCAAGGAGATGTTTGATGACATTAAAGCCAAGTTCGATGCCATCGAAGGATGTGCGATGACATCGAGACATTATGTAGATTCAAAAAATGGTTGTTGGAAAGTTTTCCAATTCAACTCAGACTCTTTGATGGGACTTCGATGCCATCGAAAGTGACATCACGTCTGCGATAACTACATGAATTTGAGGCAATTTTGAAGTCGGTGTGAATCAAGCCTATTTAAATGGATATTTTAAGAGTTTCTAAGCATGAATTATAGTAGAAAGAGTAGAGCAAGGAGTTGCGGAGATTCAATGAGTCCCCCATCCTCTTCAATCATTTGGTTCTAATTAGTTTTTATGTTTTTCTTTAAGAGTTCTAGTTCAATCATATCTATGGTTGGCTAATCTCTTAGTTACAGCTAAGAGGTGAAGCTTGTAGTTCATTTTGATGTTTATTTTACTTTTATTCAAGTTATTTGATTTATATATTGAACAATTAATGGATTTGGTTTGAATGAAGAAGTATTTTCAATTTTACTTTGATCCATTGTCGACTCCTAGTACTTTGGATGCTTAGGAAGGCTTTTGATATGTTCTTATATGTTTTGCAATTGTGTGATCTGTAAAATTCATTGATCTATCATTGACTCAGGGCATGGTAGATGCTTTGAATTCCCTACGATCATTAGATTGATGCTTTTTGAGGGAACCAATATGATGAAAGTTCAGAATCTGTTTTGATATATACATGATATTTCAACTATTTTATCATCCAACTAGTAGATTAGGATTTCGATTCCAGTTAAGTTATATTAATTGAATCAAGTAAGATAGCATTAAGATGACTATAAGTGAATCCTTAGTACTTTAGTACTTTATTCTTGATAATTTCAGTTCACAATTCATCTCTAAAACAATTCAATGTTTAGATTAGTTCCTGATTCTAGTTCTACTCTTAAGTAGTTCAGAATTTGCACAAATAGCAAGTCCATGTGGGTATGCCCTCGGTCTCACTGAGTTATTACTACTTCACAACCCTACACTTGGGGTTTGTGAACAGTCTTCGATCTTCAACTTTTAATGGCTTAACCAACTACATGACACACGGACTAACATGATTAATAAACAAGGTGCACAAATTAGTGCACTAATAGGTTTAGTGTCTAATCTTTAGAATATGGAAGAGATTAAGTTCATATTCAAATGGATCTTGGAATGCTCATTCAAGTGATAAATCACAAGGAATATGACTTACATCTCTTTGGTGTAAAGTCTAAAAGAGGAATATTTGAAAGGAAAAATACCTAGCCTTAATTTGCACAAAAAACTCATCCAAATGCTCAAGAACCATATGCTAATTTTATAGAAAAATATTTTCAATAGTTATAAATTGGCTAGTTAACAACTCTATCAATAAGATCAAAAGGCTATTTGATAGGATCGAAGGTCCTTCAATAGGATCGAGAAACTCCAGGAATTTTCTATTTAGTCACCGGATTGTTTCTTTGATTGTATCGAGCTGGTCTTCAATTCTATCGAGTCCCATTGATAGTCTGTCGATAGGATTGAGAACCACTAAAAAATTGTTATTTAGGCTATGTATTTTACAACAGTTTTGCACATCTTAGAAGCCTAACTTATCATATTCATTACGTGTCTAAGGTTTGCTTTAGACGAGTCAAATATTTACCTATGTGATAATTCATCTATAGGTGGGTTGTTTTGGTTATTAAGGTGGTTTAGGGCTTAGTTTAGATGAGTCATTACCTATGGGATGTTTCATCTATAGGTGAATTGTTTTGGTTTTTAAGGTAGTTTATGACTAGGTTTACCAAGGCACCTCATGCTTTACTTATTATCTTCGGACTTTAAGCAACCTTAATGCTTCAAGTCTTCGAATCTACGGTCTTCGATGTCTTCCTATGAAGGTTCAACCAACTGAAGACACTCTAACTCACGTCATTGACAAAATTGATGCACTAATATCTCATACGCTAGGTTGACAATAGTTTGTAAGACCGGTATTACATATTTCTTACTCATTAGCGTGCTGCTCGATTAAACACCCCCATATTCTTAGATTATTATATAGGACGGTGACCCTTAATAGTTGTAAGTTTCACTATTTCCGATCTTAAGCTTCATTGTTAGTTTCTATTCGAATAATACTTGCATTACTTTCAAAAGTTCTTATTTTTTAAGAAAAATAAAATAAAAATCTATTGCACGAAAAGTCCCATCCTCTTCAAATCATATGACAGTGCACTTGATAATTGGTAGAATAGACCGTTGCTCTATCATCATTTAATTCCAGTGCTCTATCTTAATGCAGGAGGTCACAGGTCTTCAGTTGAATCAGACTGTAATCAGTTATGGCATGGCCGCATCCAACAGTGTGGTGGGAAAATTTGTGGACAAAAATAGGAGAGACATGGGCAAGAGGGGAGATGGAGGAGCTGATCTCCCTGTGTAGAAACGCTTCCTTGTGAGACGTTTGAAGATGAAGTGGGGACTCACATTTTTGAACGTACCCTCACCAAAAGGCGGAAGTTGGTTCAGTCCACTCATTGGAGGGTGCACCCACATGGGAGAAATTTCGACTGTAAATCTCACCTTTTACCCATTGTCTTTTCCAAACGCTCCCAAACTTTACTTTCCCAAACTAAACCATTCTGTACGGACATACTATTTGCAAATGAAAATACCCTTGCATTTAGGGGACACCATGAAATCATAAACCGTAGCCATAGGAAAACATTAAATAAATTTCATATTTTCCATTGGCTATGGTAATAATCCATAGCTATTTATTTCACGGTGCCACCTGCAGAACTATTTTCGTCAGCAAATAGTATGTCCAAACATAAAGGTTTAGTTTAGGAAAGTAAAGTCTGGGAGTGTTTATAAAAGACGGTGGTTGAAAGGTGGGGTTGCAGTCGTAAATTTCTCCACCCAAATGTTCGATGAGTATGGACCATTCGATGAGTAAAGTCTTCATCGATTTTTTTATCGCACCTTCTTATCTCGACCGGCCCAATTTTCGATCTCGGGAATTTTGACTCCCACCACGTGGGGTTTCTAACTGTGGGTATTTAATCACAACTGTTTCCTATGCTAGGGTCCACCTGAGATTTGGATCTGCTTCATTTTTGGATCACGCCTAATATGAGCTGTCGAAGCGGATGGATAGCGTGGATGTAAGGAACGTACATCAAGTTGGTCCCACAGAAAGGGATCCACCGACAACGCGTCCTTTGGAAGTCTCTTCGCGCGAATGGCCCGAAGAAGCTTGAGTTTTCTTCCCTCTCCTCTCTGTCTACATCCCAGCGCAAGTTTTCCTCCATGAATTGACATGTTATCCCGGCCTTGAAGGTTAATGAATAACGAGTGGCGTCCAATGCCTTAAAAATAGAAGATATCCCATACACACCAGAGAGAGAGAGAGAGTTTTCATTTCAGTCGGTCCCATTGCATTGCGTGAAGATGAGTCTGCAAGCGGCCTTTTACAGTGTGGGCATTCCGACCTTAACACCTACCCCTAAACGTTCCCTCCATCCCATCCGAGCCCAAGGTATGCCTACCACTTTCCTAGTTTTATTTTCTTTTTCTTTTTTTCTTTTTGTAATTCCATAAATGTTTTCTCTATTGGAATATATATCATTACCCAATTCTTTTAGAATGTTTTCTTTATCATCAAATTAGAGTGGTTAATCATGAAATATCATGATATTTGGTGCAACAAAACACACCGTTAACCAATTTTCTCTGTACGTTTCTCTTATTAATTTTTTAAATGAATATTTTCCGTTTCCACTGACTCCCACAAATCATTTTGTTGAAGTTGCAAGCGTTGCAATGTCTGATCACTGTCCGTAGAGCAATATTCAATGATCTTGTTTTTTTGATTGTTTGGAAATGGCTATGGATTGAAACAAAGACGTTGATATGTGTTTACAGGCTATCATTCTCCATGATGGCTTTGGAAAATTGTTAGGGGCCAATTGGATGCATGGATTCACAAAACTTGCGAAGACAATCCCTACGAAGAGATTTTCTTCTTCTTTTTTTTCCATTCTTGACTAAGATGAGTTCAATGTCTGGATGGCAAGTTTCTGTAACTATTTCTCAAAACAACAGGCAATTCACACCAGGAAAATAATCTTCAAAAAAAAAAAGAAGAAGAAGAAGAAAGAGAAAAAAAGAAAAGAAAATCACACCAGGAAAATTGAAGAGGTGGATCACGGGACTTGTTCCAAAATGGTACACATTTGCAATATTGTATATGTTCGTTAGGTGGGGTCCAGTTGAGAAATATATGAATAACAGAGGGAGCCATGGGAGAGGTGTGGAAGGTCTTCTAAAAACACCCAAAAGAGGATCCACTTTCTTGTAATGTATCTTTTCTTTTTAGCAGTGAAAGCAAAAACTGGCAGAAATGCAGAAAGGAATGGAGAAGTGCAATCCACGGCCTTTAGCACTGCCAAATGTGATACACTACAAAAGTACTGGCATATCACATTCAAACTCCCTTTTAGTTCTATGCATCCAAACCAATGTTTACAATATCGATTAAAACTTGCTTGGAATATATTAATTCCCTGATATCGGTCAATGTATCGTCAAAGTATTGCAATATATCGCTGATATCACAATGTATTGCTAGATATCAACAATCTTTCCTTTGAAAAAATCCTTCATGTTGATGATATCTGTTGATATCGACAAATATCGTTGACACCAAATAGGAACCGTAGGGACTTCCTCCAAAAGCCCTTTCTAACTCAGTTTTTTTTTTTTTTTTTTTTCTTTTTTCTTGTAGTTTTTCCTTTAATCTTCTCTCTTCTAAACAGATTGTAGGTGGATTTCGGTCCATTCTTTGCAATCGTTTGGGAGAAACCTAGATTTTAAAGCACAATCAATATTTTTCTAGATTTGGGGCCGGTTCTCATTTGGTTAGTGTTTTTGCATTTCAATCCTCTTTTTTTTTTTTTTTGTAAATCATACAAAATTAGTGTGAAAAGGTTAGAAATTCTTGATTCTTCATGTTTTGCATGAAAAAAAAAAAAAAAAAAGGATTTGAACATTTGATTTTGAAATTTGAGGGTTGGTGGTCCGATTTGGAGGAAATTGAGGAAAATTCAATATTTTTTTTTTTGCAAATTCTCCCAAATTGGTTGCAATCTTACACATCTCCAAACACGAAATCAAACATGTATGATGCCTGATCTATTGATCCATGAAGTTTTTGTGATTTTTCATAAAAACAAATTTTAATTAAAAATAAAAAAATATAATTAAAAAAATATATTTTTTTTTCGAAATTTCACTTTTAGCAACAATCTATTGAGTCCAATTTCATAGTATTTAGGAATGTTTGATAAAATCATCATCACGGTCATTCTAATTTCAAAAATTGAGGCAAGTGGTTCAATTTAGGGGAAATTTGGAAAATTCAAAATTTTCCTAAGTACTCCCAAATTGGTTGCAATCTTACACTCCAAACACAAAATCAAACATGTATAATGCTTGATATACTGATTCATGTATTATTATTATTTTTTTTTTTTCTGATTTTTTGAAAAAAAGAAAAATTATTTTTATAGTTGCGTCAATTCAGTGAGACAGCGCATATCTTAGGACCCTATACAAAGGAAACCTATTATGTGCACTTTTTTTTTTTTTTTTTTTAATGATTTTATGATTTAAAAGTGTGTATTAAGGTCTTTTTTAACAATCCTTGAAGTTTTGTTGAAAAATTCGATCAATTTACCAATGTTTCCCAAAAAGTGCAAGACATTACCCGATACAAATGATATATCCCTTGTGATAACAAATATGTATCTGTATCCCGAGGGTACAATACGTAACGCGATACCCAATATGGTAAACACTGATCCAAACCCCATCGAACCTTAATCTAGACACATGTCCACCCTAAACAAACTTTTATTGGAAACCCTTCTATTGTGTCAACAGTGAACAGTGTCCTAATTGCATTCAAACTCTCCTTTACTTCCCCAATTTAGAAGAAATTGGAGAGAGATTAAGGTGGGCTTCCACTAACATTAACACTCCTATATATGTAATATTTTCAATTTAAAAAGATGCGCTCATGCATATAAAGGTATTGGACAACAGATACTAATGCTAACCTCATTCAAACATCTCTCTTCTAACATCTAAAAAGTAACTTGGCAGTGCACAATTTTTTGACTCAGTTTTTTTGCTAATTAAGCACCCTATCAACTTTCTTGGTGTTTTCTTCAGTAGGCCTACTAGATCAAGGAGTATGGAGATCCCAAATCATAGATGTAATAAAGCAATCAATCATTTCTGATAGAGTGGTATAGGAGCTACCTTCTAGCTCAAGTTGGTCAACATATAACTTTTGATTATCTTTGTGATTATATATTAACTACCTTGCATCCATTGCACTGTTGCATATCGTTGCTCTTAAGCCAATTTATGGCTGATCAGCACATGTCCATGCAACAATAGTGTGATGATTAGATGAATGTTTGATGTTTTTGTGTTTTCTGCTCTAAGAAAACAAAACACAAGGAATTGAAACACAAACTTGTACAAATTCCCCCCCATGGAGGTTTTCATTAAATTACAGGGATGATATCCATGACATACTACAAGACGTTAGCTCATCGTGAAAACCCTTGATTAAAATATAAAATCGAAGAATCCATCTTGCGTAGTAAGCTTGCAGTGTGTGCATGATAATCAAGCGTTTTCTAGCTTTAGGGCATCAAAGATGACTGATTATGTGTGAATCCTTATGTGAGACGTGTGCATGTTTATGCACTCCCACAGAATAGCACAGGGTTATGAGAATTTGGGAACACATGGGTGTTCATGCAGAAGTGCAAAGGGATTGGAACAGTAGTCGCCTAGTGGGTAGAGACTCATAGCACTATGGTGTTGTTGAGGGTCCCATCTGGTATATTAGTAAGCTACTCTTTCCTTGTTAAACCAAAGTAATTTGCACCTGGGCTATTCTTAAGGTAAGTTTAGCTGTCCAAATCTAATTGCAGTCCTGTTTGGACTAAATGGTCCTGAGAGTACTCTAGTAGGATGAAGGCATGTAGTTGAGACTAAAAGCAGTGGCCAGGGAGGCTGTTTAGATTCTAGTAATAAAAGAACAAAAGTGTTTTGGACAAAAACTCCCCTCGACAGGGTGCCTTTGTGGTGCAATGCATTGTTGCATACAAAATATGGGAATGTTATGACATTCAGGGTGTCACAGTTGACACATGGCTGATCCTGTAAGGTGTAGATCTTAGGTAAAAGCATAGGATCCCTTGAAGGTAACTGAGTCCGAGTGCAAAAAAGGCCATAGAGCGAGTGAAGGAAAACAAGTGTCATGCTCATAGCTGACACACGAACCTACTCTGGCAGATGCAGAGGACTCAAAAGGAAGAGCACATGGTGAATTTTGTAGAGAAGGTTACCAGTGCTGCAATGCATTGTTGAATGCAGAAGGGAACCCCTATCTGTTTATGAATGCTGTAAAACTGTACCTTGATGGAATTGGAAGTGTGCTCGCAGATGATCATGTAACAACCTAAGGCTGGTAGGATAACATGTGGAGTGCTTGAGGTCAAGCCTGGAGAACCTAACAAGACCTCTAGAGTTAGGCCAAGAGGATGATACATTGGTATTAGAAGGGAGAGCAACAACCTACAAGGGTTCCATTGGAGCCGTACCAAAACAGGCAGTAATGCTAGTGTGTGCTCAAGGAGGGAACTTAACTGGGAAGGGGTGTTGCTGTTCACAGTACCTGTATATCCTTTATTCATGAGAGCAAAAAATGCACAGTGACTGTGAAAATTACATCAGACAGGAATGCCCCCTTACATATCTTCTCGTAACTTCACAAATTGTAATTTCAAGATGATTGTAAAAGTTTGTAGTGTGGGCAGGATAGTGTAATGAAATTGTCTTTCAGTTCTTGAATGTCAATAAAGAACAGAAATCTAACCCTAGTTATTAGTTTGATTTTTTATTTTTATTTTAAAAACCTCACAGATAATCCTGTTCTAATTGATATACATCGCTGTAACAATATGCTGAACTTGGTGATTTGTGTGATATGTTCAGTGGAGCCTTCAGAGAAGTCTGTTGAGATAATGAGGAAGTTCTCAGAGCAGTATGCACGTCGTTCAGGGACATATTTCTGTGTTGATAAAGGAGTTACGTCTGTTGTTATCAAGGTAGATAGCTTGCTGGTTATTTGTACATTCATGTTATTGATGAAGCTGTGTGACATGAGTGGCATTCATATTATCTATGAGGTTTGAACATTTTGTACCATGAGAATGTGCTTAGTGCACATTTCATACATGATATATCTGAATGTTGTACTTCAGTTGAAGCACTTCATTGTTCTTTTACTCTCTACTCTCTAATTACTTACCAAATTCTTAGGTCTCTTAGTCAAGCTTTATGAAGAGAACTACAACCTTTGTTTTTATGATGCTATGTAATGTAATCCACCTTTCCCTTAAATAAAATTGTCAATTTTGCCTCTAATTCTAGTATCTGCTTCTTTCTACCGGTCCTAAACTGATCTAAGAAGTGTTCTAAGAAGAGTTAAAGGGTATATTAATACTGAAGTTCTGCAACCGTAAAGGTGTATTCTAGAATCCATGGAGCCGAAAGGTCCTTTGTCAAGTAGAAAAGCTAGGAGTCCTATGAATAGGCTAAAATGTAATCGGCAACATTATGTCCCTCTGTGATATGTTATGATTGCAAAGGTCACCTATGAAAGAAAGGAGCTGCTTCATAGTGTCTTTGACGTGGCGGGGTCATTAAAACTCTGTTGTGAAATGTTCATATGACTTGCATAATATGCTTTCACGGAATGAATTTTCTTGATCATTTGCTTAATGGGAAATTATTAGGAGCTTGTTCTTGATGATTTGCTTCATGGGAATTTATAAGGACCTTCAAGGTACTTTATGACCTAAAAGTTTTTATCAAAGATTGGAAAAAAGCTACACTTCAAACTCGTGGGTAATAGGAAGAACTCTATTCTTCGGGAAATCTAATCCATCAACCTGAAGGAAGAAAGTGCTACTTTCAGAGGGGGAGAAAGCAAAATCAAGAAGCTCTCTAATGCAAACCCGAAAGGGAAAGAAAATAAATCAATAAGAAAAGAAAGAGATTGTGGGAAAAGACCCAACAATCCTCTAGCCGAATGCTAGAGATCTCGAATGCAAGAATGTGAGCAAGCTCAACAGTCCTCTAGTCTTGAACTAGAGACCACTCCCCCTCCCTTTAACAACTATTGTAGAAAAAATAAGAGAATTTCATAAAGAGAATATTAACCAACTTGTTTTATTCCATAGGACATAGGCCTTATTTATAATCAAACCTTACAATCTGTAATAAAGGCTATGGAATCTAAAAATCTGCGAAAATAGGACATCACCTAAATAACAAGGCATTATAATTAAGAAAATCCCTAAAATGAAGATACTTAGACAAGAAAATATTTAAAATTATTCTGTGCCTAAAATAAAGATATGAAAGAAAGAGGAAATTTCATAATTTAGAGATTTGAAAGAAAAGAAAAGTGGTGATGGGCTAAAAAAGGAAGGTGGTCCTTTTCTTATACACTCGTACGAAGCGTGCACGTGTGGGATGTGGGACAGTTGCATCAATTCTACCCGGCTTGAAAAAACTCGGCTCTGTTGAGTTAATGGCAATGTACTCCTCATAGAGTTATGGGTTGATGCACCTGAAATCCTCTGTTGAAATCCATGTGTTGTTGGACCTTGGTCGGCCCTTCCATTTGACAAGAAACTTCTGATACCCCCCTTGGGATGTGGAAACTATCTGATCATCCAACACGTCCTCAATGATTTCTTCGAGCTGGCGTGGTACGTCAAGTATTTGGATAGCTTGTTCTTCCGTGCTCTCGTTTGCATGATGATGGGGACATCACGTGCACACGCACGCCTCCTACACACGTACGCAAGGAGGAGGAGGACCCCACCGTCGATCTGAATTGATGACGACGTACAGGGAGGACCTCCTAGCTAGAGGATTGCGTTTTAGTCCCTTGGAGTGGACCCGATCGTCATGTGAATCCCACCATGGGTTCTCATGATCGTGGCCCACTATTCTAAACGATCTAATACTTAGAGTTTTGGTTATTTTTGTTATTAGGAACATCATGGACAGTTTAGATTGCTTTGATTAGTTGTTATTTGTGGTTACTTCATCTCTAAGTAATCGATTGCGCACATGGCGCGAGTTTTGGGATATAGGGTTTTATTATAAATAAACACCCCTTGTAGGTTTTTTTTTCAATGAATATGATGAATAAAATTCTACGTTTTCCTGCTTCTCTAATTCTCTGAGTTGTGGAAATCCAATGGGGTGCGAAACCCTCTTCTTCGAAGGACTAACTACCGTGGTGCGAAGCCACACCCATCTCGAGTCGCCCCCATGTCCTACCATCAATATCCACCATCTCTTACGACCACCCAATCATCAAATCCATCATCCTTTGGCAGCAATTCTCCCCCTACAACAAAATTTCGGAATTTGGCCATGCAGGAGGGCTGAAACTTCGGTGGAACACTGTGATCAAACCGATCATCCGTTTGGCCTAAAACTTGGAGGGAAGGTAGCCCACCCCTGGCCGACTAGAGCCAACTTGGCCTTTTTCTGATTTGTGGGCCCTACACACGTGCGGGCCACCACTAGCACATGTGCATTAGGCGGGTTAGTTGTCCACACGTGCGGAATCGGTTCCAGGTTCTCTCTTTCCTCTCTTTCGCTCCTCTCACCTGATTTCCCTAACCCTAACCCTAGATTGTCTTAAATCCCTATTTCCAAACCCTAGGGTTTCCCGAATTGAAATCTGTGAATCCCTTGGATTGGGGAAATATTTTCGTGCATGTGTGGATGAATTTACTCTCTTTTGAGTATTGTTTGGTCTATAATTTTTATTGAATAAGTCCTAACATGTGTAGGCTTAGACCCGCATAGATTCCCCTTGATTGAGTGCTTGACTTTATGTGGGATGTGGAATTTTGTGTGATTGTTTCTAATTTAGTATGATCTTGAGCCTGATTTTTTTTTTTTTTTTTTTTCATATTATGTTTAATTTCCATGTCCTGCAACAAATTTGATAACAGAGCACAAGGTTTTTATAGGGGAATGCATTGCGTGTTTAGGGTTTAGTTTATTTGTGTCCATTATACATCAAGTATCATTATATAGATCTGTTTAGAGGTTCATAATTCCTGATATAAGCTGTTGAATTTTCTGCTATCAGAAAATCCCCATATCCCTTTGCTGAATTTTCTGTTGACAGATTCTTTGGGCAAATACGTTGCTGAAAATTGAGTAGTATTGGGTCATTTTCCCTATATAGAGTCGTATAGGAGCATTTAGTCCCATCTAGGTGCATATAGTCGTATTAGAAGGTCCTTAAGTTGTGTTAGTAGTTGTATGCCCACACGTTCGGGTCGTGGTTTTGGCTTGCACCCTACACTAAACATGTATCAATTGCAAGAGTCAATGAACAAGCTGACCCAACAGTTTGAGTCTTTGGGTAAGCGCTTGGAATAACATATGGACCAACGCTTCGAGCAGCTTGATGTGCGTATTACTCAACTAGAGACCTTCACCAGGGCAAACCCCACTATTGGGGAAGATGCCCAATCTCAGGCAGGTGATCAGGAGGATAGACCAAGGAATGGAGGTGGCTAAGGAATCGGTTATGGGCACACACCTGTGCACCCACCCCGTGATGGACATCAATACTACTATAACCCCAATACACAACTTCTCAAAGGAGTTAGAGTAAATGTGTCCACGTTTGATGACCACTTGGACCCTAAAGCTTTTCTAAATTGGTTGGCATGCATGGACCACTATTTTGAGTGGTACAACATGTACGACCTTGTGGCTAGAGGGAGTGCACTAGAGGTTAGTGTAGAGTTACCCACTGAGGCCATTTCGATAGTGGATGAGTTTCGTGATGCCTTTCCTAATGATCTACTGAATGAGTTTTCCCCTATGAGGAATATACAACACACTAGGATGTGGGACACCATACTACCTATAGCCGAGTTTGCATTTAATAGTTCTGTCAATAGGTCCACAGGTCTAAGTCCTTTTGAAGTTGTTACTGGTTATAAACTTAAGAAATCTATTGATCTTGTCCCTATGTCTGTCCCATAGGTCATCAAAGTCTGCAGAGTCTTTTGCGTGTCACATTCATTCATTGCATCAAGAAATCAGGTGAGAGATTACTACTAGTAATGAACATTACACACTTTCTGCAGATCAACATAATCATTTTAAGGAACTCAATGAAAGGGGCTCTATGATGGTCTGCATCAGGCCAGAGCAGTATCCTCAGGGAGTCATTCGTAAAATACACGTGAGTAGCGCTAGACCATTCAAAATTATAAAACGAAACGGTCTCAATGTGTATGTGGTAGATCTTCCACCCTCCATGGGAATTAGTTTTACATTCAATGTGGAGGATCTAGTTGCATTTCAGAGGGCCACTAATGCATTGTTCAGCCTTTCACCTAACCACCTGATTCTCCAGACTTTTCCCTTGATCCATGGCCATTTTCCGGCCCATCTTTCCAGCCTCTATGTCCCATACCTACCCTTCCCGACCCATTTTTCCAGCCTCTACCTCCCATACCTACTCAGCTTGACCTATCTTCGCAGCTACTACGTCCATGCCTACCTGTCCTGACCCATCTTCTCAACTACTACGTATCATACCTACCCTTCCCGACTCATTTTCCTAGCCTCTACCTCCTATACTTACCCGTCTTGACCCATCTTCCCAGCTTCTACCTCTCATACCTACCCTTCCCGTAGTATTAACGATGGACAACGGATTTCAAAAGTTTCTGGTTAAGTGAAAGTCACGCCCAGCTTCAAACAGTACGTGGCTCACTAAGGAAGAACTTCAGAGACTTGATCCTGACATCTTGAAGCGGTTTAGGAGTTTTATTTTGCCAGTGGCGAAATCTTCGCAGTCGGAGAGAGTTGATGGGGATGTCACGCGCACACGCACGCCCTCCTACGCACGTATGCAAGGAGGAGGACCCCACCGTCGATCTGGATCGATAACGACGTCCAGGGAGGACCTCCTAGCTAGAGGACTGCGTTTTGGTCCCTTGGAGTGGACCCGATCGTCATGTGAATCCCACCATGGGTTCTCATGATCGTAGCCCGCTATTCTAAACGATCTAGTACTAGAACTCGGAGGGCTGAAACTTCGGCGGAGCACCGTGATCAAACTGATCATCCCTTTGGCCTAAAACTCGGAGGGAAGGTGGCCCACCCCTGGCTGACCAGGGCTAAGCTGGCCTTTTTTTGATTTGTGGGCCCCACACATGTGCGGGCCACCACCAGCGCATGTGCGTCAGGTGGGTTAGCTGTCCATACATGCGGGATCAGTTTCAGGTTCTCTCTTTCCTCTCTTTCGCTTCTCTCTCACCTGATTTCCCTAACTTTAACCCTAGATTGTCTTAAATCCCTATTTCCATGCCCTTTTGAAACCCTAGGGTTCCCCGAATTGAAATCCGTGAATCCCTTAGATTGGGGAAATATTTTTGTGCATGTGTGGATGAATTTACTCTCCTTTGAGTATTGTTTGGTTTATAATTTTTATTGATCCAGTCCTAACATGTATAGGCCTAGACCCGCATAGATTCCCCTTGATTGAGTGCTTGATTTTATGTGGGCTGTGGAAATTTGTGTGATTGTTTCTAATTTAGTATGATCTTAAGCCTGAATTTTTTTTGCATATCATGTTTAATTTCCATGTCCTGCATCACGTGATGCCTAAGATAAATTGTAAGGTCTTCTACATTAAAAATGGGGCTGATCTTCATTTCAGGTGGTAGCTTGATTAGGTATGCATTATCACCTAGCTTCTTCAAAATGTGGTAAGGGCCTACCTTTTTAGCTTGGAGCTTTGTATAAGAGCCTGTTGGAAACCGCTCATGCTTAAGTCGCATCATGACTCTTATCTCCTTCTTGGAATTGTGCAGAGCGTCGTTGAACATCTACATAGCCCTTGTAATTTTCATTACTAAGGGTGATCTTTTGCCTAACTTCTTCGTGTATCTCCTTAACATGCTGTGCAAAAGCTTCAACGTCCTAGCTCGATCGAGTCACACTAGGAAGTGGGATTAAATCGATAGGTTATCGCGGTTGCATTCCGGTCACAATTTCAAAAGGAGAGAGTCCCGTAGTGAGGTCCATAGAATTGTTATAAGGAAACTCAGCTTATAGTAATACGATGTCCCATGAGCTGATATGATCACCAACCAGACATCGAAGTAGATTCCCAAGGCTATGGTTTACGACTTTAGTCTGCCCATTTGCTTGCGAATTATACGCACTCGAGAATTTCAACTAGTTTCCATGTTTGACCACAAGGTGCGCCAAAAGTAGCTAATAAGCTTGACTTCATGATTAGATACAATAGTTTTGGGAGCACCATGTAGACAAACCACCTCTTTAAAGAAAATATTGGCGATGTGCATGGCGTCTAATGTGTTCTTACTAGGGACAAAATGAGCCATCTTCGAAAACCTGTCAACCACAATGTAAATAGAGTCATAGCCACGTTGAGTCTTAGGCAATCCGAAGACAATCCATACTAATGTCTTCCCATGGAGCATTTGGCACGTGTAATGGCGTATAAAGACTAGTATTATGCTTGCTACCTTTACTCAACTAACACGCTCGACACTGACGAACAACGATCCTGACGTCTTTCTTTAGACTTGGCTAGTAGAGACGGTCCCCGACCAGGGTTGTCATTTTATTGGTACCAAAGTGACCACCCAAGCCACCTGAATGAAGCTCTCGTAAGGAACTCTTAGGAAAGCACAACCTTATATCGAAGAATAAGTACCCATTGTGCAAGCTATACATTAGGTACTTGGTGCCTGCACCGGAAATGAGTGCTGAAAATACCTTACCAAAACCATCATTTGTGGCATAGTATCGTTTAAGTTCTTCAAACCCAATAACAAAAACTGATAAGGTAGACAATATGTGTGATTTTCGATTGAGGGCATCCACTACCTTATTTTCAATACTGGCGCGATGTTTTAGGTTGAATGTGAACTCATGAAGAGAAGCACTCCACTTAGCATGCCTAGCACTCAAATTCTTCTGAGAATTCAAGTAACGTAATGCCTCGTGATTAGAATAGAGCACAAACTCTCGATGAATGAGGTAATGACGCGAATGCTTTAGAGCTTGTACAATAGCATAAAACTCCACATCGTATGTAAAATACTTCTTTCGTGCCTCATTGAGTTTCTCACTGAAAAAGGCCACTAGATGTCCTTCCTAGTTGAGGACATCTCCTATGCCTATGTGCAATGCATCACAGGCAACTTCAAACAATTTTCCGAAATCAGGAAGTCTAGGAACTGAAGCCTCTGTAATTTTCTGCTTGATTTCTTAAAATGCCTTTGTTGCTACTTTAATCCACTCAAATGGATTGGACTTCATACATTCAGTAATTGGCGCCATGATGGAACTGAAGCCTCTGTAATTTTCTGCTTGATTTCTTAAAATGCCTTTGTTGCTACTTTAATCCACTCAAATGGGTTGGACTTCATACATTCAGTAATTGGCGCCATGATGGAACTAAAGTTCCAAATAAACCTTTGAAAAAATATTGCAAGCCCATGAAAACTGCGAACCTCATGAATGTTTATGGGAGTAGACCATTCAACAATGGCCCTTATCTTTTCTAAATCAGCCTTCACGTCCTTTGCTGAAACAACGTACCCCAAAAAAACCATGCTAGAACTAATGAAGGTACACTTCTTCAAATTGATGTAGAGTTTCTCATAACGTAATACTCTCATCATTTGGGGAAGATGGTCTGGATGATCTTGTCGTGAACAACTATAGATGAGGATATCATCGAAGTATATGACAACAAACTTGCCCATGAATGGTCGTAGAGTTTGCGTCATCACCCGCATGAATGTGCTAGCCTGCTAGGTGCGTTCGTCAAGCCAAAGGGCATAACTAGCCATTCACACAATCCATCATTTGTCTTGAAAGCAGTTTTTCATTCATCTCCGAGACGAATTTTTATCTTGTGGTACCTACTTCGCAAATCAATCTTCGAAAAAATTGTAGCATTCACCAGCATGTCCAGCATGTCATCTAGGCGCAGAATGGGAAAGCGGTACTTTATTGTTATCTTGTTGATGGTGCGACTGTTAACATACATTTGCCAACTGCTATCCTTCTTTGGTGTCAGCAACGCCGGCACAACACATGGGCCGAGGCTATCACGAATGAACTCTTTTGTTAACAATTCTTCCACATGTCAACGAAGCTTTGCATGCTCTGTTGGGTTCATTCAATATGTTGGAAGATTTGGTAATGGCACTCCAAGTACCAAATCAATTGTATGCTGAATGTTGTGCATGAGTGGGAGCTCACTTGGTAGTTCATCATGGACCAAATCTTGAAATTGGGACAGAATGTCCATAATCTCAAGTGGTTGAATAACAACATTATCAACTGGATCGGTCTTGCATCCTACAAGAGCATACGTGATTCCACGTTCACGACTCTCCTCCACGAATCGGGCCATACTCAACACTGTGGAAGCCGACTTTGCCTCTTCAAATTCATCATACTTCATAGGGTTTAAGAGTAATGGGCTTTCCTTTGTATATAAAGTTTCATGTGTTCTTGCAACCCTTGTGAGTTATATTCCTGTCGTATATCCACGGATGCCCTAGTAATATATGTGTGACCTTCATTGGAATGATGTCACATCAAAGTGATTCTTCATAACGACCTAGAGAGAAGTTGACTAAGCACCTCTTAGTCACAGGGATGAACGTGTCATTCACCCACGCAATCTTGTATGGCTTGGGATGCGTTTGAGGCTTCAGTTTCAACTTGTCCACCACGCTTTGTGAGATGATGTTCATGCTATTACCTTCATCAATAATGACCTTGACAACCTTTCCACCACACAATACTCGTGTATGGAAACTATTCGTTCGCAACCAGTCTTCTTGGGCCTCCTCCTTTGGTGCTGTCAGAATCCTTTTAACCACCAATGATAACTCGTTTTCATTTAGGCCATCGAGGCCTTCCTCAAGTTCCTGCTCATCATCTTCTGGATCATTTGCATGTTCAACTTCCACTTGGTTTGTAATGAAGTCTTTTATCTCATAAAAATGGAGATTGCGAGGGGGTCACTCAATCGCATAATGTCCACTAGCACCACACTTAAAGCAATTGTTGGTCAACCTCCCTTGCGTTACTGCAACAGACTTTCCCTTTGTATCATCATTTCGGAGAAGAGGATTGGAAGCGGATTGGGCTGAGTTCTGACCAATTTGTAATCCCGAGGTAAGTTAGCGCGGGGCACGAATGGTTGTGAGCGCGAAGTGGAGCCACTAGTAGTGGGACAGGTGGATGCATAGCCCCCACCTTGAGGGTTATCGAACCTTATCACCAACTTTTGCTCCACTTTTCGAGCCATTTGATATGCCTCGTCTACGCTGTTAAGCCAAACAATTATCAACTCTCTTTGAATCTCGAACCGTAGCCCATTACAATAATGCGCCACTTGTAATCTTCTAGTTTCCGTTAAGCGACACCAAATGACTAAGTCATAATAACGCTATATGTACTCCTCCATGATCAGATTGTCCTGTCAAAGTGTGAGGAGCTCTTGAAAAGATGTTGTCTCGTAATCTAGCAGTAGAAACCTTCGCTTCATTCTTGTTTTCATTTTCTCCCAATTGCTTATGGGAGTAAGGCCACACCATTGTAGATCTTCTTTGATGGCGTACCACGAGTCTTGAGCTACACCTTTAAGTTGCAAGGTAGCAAAATGCAACTCGACAACTTCTTCCATTTTGTACCAACGAAAATATCGCTTCATTGACTTTAGCCAGTCATTGAACACTTTGGGATCTAAATTACCATTGTAATTTGGAATATCAATCTTGACATGCTTGGCAGAATTTGAAGTGCGAATATTCCTTCCTCCTTCGGGATAAATTGGATGATCCCGTTGGAGGTTGTTCATCCCTCTGGCTCTTAATTGCGCATTACGATGATGTTGGGCCCCGTAGTCAGGCTCATATTCTTCTTCTTAGAACCATTCCGACCAGGATGCCTTGAGTCAACATTTCCGAACTCCAATTCTCCATCAAGGTCATCCATAGATGTTTGGCAATCTGGATTGATTCCCTTGTTTGCGTTTTCGATAATAATAATACGTCCTTTTCAAAGCATTCATTCTGGCTATGGAACGGGCCTTTAGGTCATCCACCCATTTTGTGATCAAATCGACCACTTGTTGCAAGGTTGTAACAGTTTCATCTTGAGGTTGCATAGCCATCTCAGGATTGTAAATTGTCCCTCTTCTAGTGTGGCGCATAAGACAATAGGCTTTGGCCAAGCATGCGATAATTTTTTTCTTCTTCTTCTCTCTCCCCTTTTTTTTTGGTAAGGAAAGAGTGGAAGGGCAAGGAATTGATATGTTGGAACGGGATTAGGATGTGGTAGGGCGAAGAGGTTTTTTTTTTTTTTTTTTTTTTTTTTTTAATATATATTTTTAGGGTTAGGGTTTGGTGATTTTAAGATTGGAAAAAAAGGAAAGAAAAGAATATGAAAGATGGATGAAGGGGAAAGATGAAAGGTTGAGATGAAAAAAATTACCTTCTTCTAGTTTTCCTAAGAGGAAAACTTGCTTTGATACCAATTTGATGCAAACCTGAAAGGGAAAGCAAATAAATCAATAAGAAAAGAAAGAGATTGCGGGAAAAGACCCAACAATCCTCTAGCCGAATGCTAGAGATCACAAATGCAAGATTGTGAGCAAGCTCAACAGTCCTCTAGTCTTGAACTGGAGACCACTCCCCTCCCTTCAACAGCTACCATAGAGAAAATAAGAGAATTCCATATAGAGAATATTAACCAGCTTGTCTTATTCCATAGGCCATAGACGCTATTTATAATCAAACTTTACAATTTGTAATAAAGGCTATAGAATTTGAAAGAAAAGGAAAGTGGTTATGAGCTAAAAAAGGAAGGTGGTCCTTTTCTTGTACACACATGCGGAGTGTGCACATGTGGGATGTGGGACGATTGCATCACTCTCAATCAATGTTGTCACAAATATCGCACCTTCGAGAATGGGAAATAATGCGGAAAAATATCATAGATCTCGTTTATGGTTCCATAGTTTGAGGGAGACATTGGGGGAACTTCCGAAATTGGTGGAATTTTTTCAATAAATCTTTAGGAGTTGTTAAAAGACAAATCATTGCAGATTTAGAACTCAAAACATTACAAAAAAACCTATCCATAATGGTTTTCCATTGTTAAAGGGAGCGTTGTTGACCATAAGTGATAAAATTATATCCAAAATGAGTTTGTTTCAAATTTTAATACAGTACAAGCAATAGACACACACACACAAAAAGAGAAAAAGAAAAAAAAAAAGCAGCAACAAAAAACTAAAAAGAACAAAAAATATTCTATTGAATTTGTAATTCAATAATAATTTTCAATATTTTGTGGTTAGAAAAGCAATTTATTTTGCAACTCAAACAGGGATTGGCTGACCACAAAGATGCATTGGGAGCCCCATTGTGCCCTTGCAGGTAAACATTTTCTCACATGCTTGAATAGAAATTTTGGTATTTTGTTTTGTAAGTTCCCAGCTACTCAACGAACCAAGGAGTGATTTCATCGTATGCCATGTGAAACCATGTTCCAGGCATTATGATGACAAGCCTGCTGAGGCACGGCAAGGATTTTGGAACTGTCCATGTGTTCCCATGAGAGAGAGGTATATCTCTGCTTCAGTTTCAATTTGAAGTTATCTATAGCTCAGAATATTCTGTCATATTTTCTATATTCCTGCAAGGGTCTCTTTGGAGCCGTTAAAACTAAGTGAGTTGTGGACTTATTTGCTATCCAAACATCATAGATAATTCTATCTACACATATTTCACGCACACATGCACACGCACACACGCACATGGACACACATATGTAGGGGAATACCAGCGTCTCCCATCTTCATGGGGTTGTTACCAATGGCCCCAAGAGCTTCTAAATGATGCACATGACATGCAATCATCAATATGGACTATCCGTTTGTTCCATACCACTGTTGGCAAGCCATGATGCAAAAATGACACTTATCAGATGGTCCTAACTTCCGATCAATCACATGAAAAATTGGCAGTTAAAATCTAGTTGGGAAACCCAATAAGTCCAAATCATCTTTTATCATCTATACAATAGGCTGCACCATGGATTGCTTATGATTCCAAAGAACTTTGGTAGATGATCTTAACAATTTGATATATGGTTTGTTAAAACAGCAGACGCTCCTCCGTGCAAGGTGTTCCAAAACAGTAACGGTGGCCGTAACGGCCGCCACCGGTACCATTATGATACGGGCCATTACGGCTGTTACGACCCTTTTTTATTTTTTGAAAAAACTGTTACAGGACCGTTACAGGACCGTTACGTTCTGTTTTTTCTGTAACGGCCGTTTCGACCCCGTAACACATAATGGTTATGACTGTTACCATTACATAACCGATTTGGAACACTTGGCCTCCGTGTCAATTTAAAGTACTGTAGAGGGAGGTGGAAGGAGGGAAGGTTTACAGTCACCCCCATCAATTTAAGCATTGGGTCCATCATTGTGTTTTTGTATGTCTACATCTGTGTGTCATTGGAGCCTTCCCTATCTGAGGTCAGTTTTTTTAGATATTGTATCTAAACTCGCAAGATCCGAAATAGGAATTCTTGTGATTGATTGTCAATAGTGCAGCAAGTGGTTGCACACCTTACACCTACCCTCCTTTGTCTAGGCTCGGGACCTGCTGCCACCTGTTACTAGGTGGAGTTTCTTAACAAGACACACATAAAGATTGATCTATTGATTGATAGATACACATGGACATCATTGATCATCATAGCCTTGTCCAAGCAACACACACACAGATAGATAGATACACATAGACATCATCATTATCATCATAGCCTTGCCCAAGCTATTGGTTGGCCCTACAAATCATGTTTCTCCAGTAATTGCTATCGAAGGCTTTATCCCCAATAAGTGAATGACCTTTCCTATCCCTTCTCCCCACTCAATTCATTTCCTTTTAGATCATCCTCTCGTCCTCTTTTAAGGCTTTTAAACCCTAATCAGTGCTCCCGTCATGATGCATTCGATTCTGATCTTTTTCACACATAACATGACCAGTGTTCGAAATATAGGTATCGCGCTATGTATCGCACCCTTGGGATACAGATACGTATCGGTTATCGCACAGGATATATCGTTTGTATTGCATAATTTATCGCGCTTTTTGGGAAACAAGGGGAAACATTGGGAAAATTGTTGAATTTTTTAATGAAACTTCAAGGATTGTTAAACAAGCCCTTGATACACACTTTTAAATCATAACATCTCAAAAAAAAGGTGCACATAATAAATTTCCTTTGTATAGGGTCTTAAGCTATGCGATGTTTAACTGAACTAATGTAACTATATTTATATTGAATGCATAACATTTATAAATGTATCAAAGACATATGAAACACAACCAATTCATTGAAAAGCAAAATAAGAAGTAAAAATTGATAAATATACATATCAATGGTGGGGATTGGTTGTGGCCTGGACCCACATAGTTGCACGGTGGCTCATAATCATCATCTCCATCTCGACGGGGCTGGGAATAATACTGTTGCTCTACAAATCGACAATATTGTGCCCAGGTCATAGTAGAGTGGTACTAGTTAAGATACTCCTTGACATAACACAGGTACTTATCCTCTTCGAATTGAATCAATACGCCCATCCATGGGTACTGCGTAATCATCACAGTCTGTAACTGATATGGATCTGGGAAGGGCACATATGAAGCTCCTTGGTATCCATATTGTTGACCATATCCATACTGCTGCTCATATCCCTGCCCATATGCAGAAGTGAACTCTTGACCATGGTTGAAAAATTATGTGCCGTAATTGCTGGAGTCACTTGCCGCATATCCACTAGGTCCATATCCATGCCCATACTGTGGCATAGAACTCGACCTACTCTCTTGTGTTTATGATCTAGATTCATATTATGGCCTGTAACTCGAGCTCCCCTCCCTCGTCCGTGATCCAAATCTAGAGTCACCTCGCCTGTCACGAACGCTTGTGTCCCTCATGCATTTTACGAGCAACTCCTCAAAATCTGAAAGTTTCTGAGTCTGCTTTTTCTGCAGTAGCTTTTGACGATTGTATGTCTTATTGTAAATAAGACGGGGTCGTGGTTCTCCTGAACAAGAACGATAGTCAGGGTCCTGCGTGAAATGATCGAAATTCTCCTCCCTGGTGAAAGGGTTAAGAGGCCTCTTATCTTGACTCCCACTCGTGCCGCCACCATCCCCGTTGCCATCATCATCATTATCATCTTTACTGTTATTAGAGTCATCGTCACTCTTATCGCCGCCATCATCATCATCGGACCCATTCCTCGCATCACTCCTGACTCAGTCTCGGTGTAAGACAATGTCTCCCCGCCATGTGTCCCGCGTGATAGTGACTGTCGTCGGTTGCCTTCTGGATTCCTCGTCAATGGGTCGAATGCTTCATCAGAAGACCTTTGTTGCTCCACTTGTGCATCAACATCAATCCCTTGTGTCTCAGCTTACGCCACAACATGTGGCCTTGGTCGCCCATCTGAGGTATCCAAGTCATTTGACCTAACCCGCTGGTAAACTGGGTCATCCTCCTCATCCTTGACATATGCATGTTGTCCGACCGTCATCTAGTCCAGTGGGTCTTCCTTCGCTTTTTTCCTTCCTTCCGCGCAGAGCAGCCTTTCTCGTAACTTCATATTATAGTGACAATACACTAGATTCTAAAGCCTCTCATACCCTAGTTTATTACGTCTATTTATGTGGATGACAGAGAATGTACTCCAATTCCTTTCACAAGGTGACGAGGACACCGTCTGTGCAAGCACACGGACAACCAGTCACTGTAAAGCCTCGCAGTTAGTCCCGTACATGGATCACCATTCATCTGCGTATCATAAAATTCTTTCGTTATTTTAGATCTTCCAAAATAATATGAAATCTATGTTTACCGCAGTAACTCGCATGCCATCATGGTGTTCCTTGACTTCACCGCAGGGTGGCATCCAAACATTGCAACCGTGTCGCGGAATCTAACAATCTGTTAATGGCATATACAACCAGGATAAGTATGGAATGGTTGAGATAAAGATAATGAGAATGTGAGTGTGGAACATATTTACCTCACTACCAACGGTGCCTTTCCCCGTACAGTCGGGGAATAAATGATCGTACACTTTATGTATAACCCTCTTTAATGAATTATCTTCGTAGAGTTTCCGGCTGTAATGGTATTTGGGATTCAAGAAATACACTGAAAACCAACATCCAAACATCAGTACAACCCTCGTTTATTATGGCATATAGAAAAAAAAAAAAATCCATGTGAGTACTTACCAGCCTGATGTAGTGGGTGAGAAAGCGTCCTTTCCCAACAGCCGTCTAGTATTGCATGCACTCACTTATATGCATTGGGAGCTTTAGCCATGATGGCCTCCTTCATCAGCTATATGGACGGATACGACGACCCCATTGACGGATTTGTCTCATTGTCCACCATCCTCAACACCACATAAATGGGCTCTAGAATACTCACAACACCACATATTGCGCTATTTGGTATGACATCATAAAATTGGCTATAAAAAAGAATGAATGGAGTGGATCTACTACATGTCATCATTGTGGACCCTACATTAAGCGTAACACCCACTGAATTGTTTACTCTTATAGCAACAAATCCACCACCTTAATTTACATTGTACTTAGTAAACTTTGTGTGGTCCACCATGATTTATATATTTTATCCACTCCTATCCATTTTAGCAAATAATTTTATTACTTGAGATCAAAATTAAAGCATATCCAAAGCTCAAATGGACCACACCACGAGAAACTGTGTGAATTGAACGTATACCATTGAAAAATTCTTTAGGACCACAAAAGTTTTGGATGAAGCTTATGTTTATGTTTTTGTTTCATCCCTGTTTCTTTGATCTTATGAACAGGTTGGATGACAGAAAAATATCATTGTGGAGCTTGACAAGGATTCAACAGTTTAAATCATTATTCCCACTGTTTCATATGGTATGGTCCACTGGAGCTTTGGATATGCTTTAATTTTGGGCTCGATCGATTAAATGAGTTGTAAAAACGGTTGGACGGCGTGGATAAACTACATACATTCACGGTGGGCCCCGCATAGTTTTCTCACCGAGGTAAATGAGGCCCTGTTTCAGACATAGATTAACTATTGATAGGATGGTGGTCAAGTGACGTCACCAAGTTCCGTGGGTCCCACCATGATGTATTTTTTGTATCCACACCGTCCATCCATTTGGAGAGATCATTTTAGGGCATGACCCAAAGAATGAGTCAATCCAGAGCTCAAGTGGACCCCACCATAGAAAACAGTGGAGAGAGTGACACCTACCATTAAAAACTTCTAAGGGCCACAAGAGTTTTTGATCAAGATGATATTTGTGTTTTCCCATATTTAAAATATTATTTAACTTATCAATAGGTTGGATCTCAAAAAAACATCATAGTGGACCTTAGGAAGGTTTCAACGGTGGGTATCACTCTCTCCACTTTTTTCTATGGTGGGGTCCACTACAAATTTAGATCTACCTCATTGTTTGTGTCATGCCTTAAAATAATCTTTCCAAATGAATGGATGGTGTGGATACAACACATACATTATTGTGGGACCCATAGAACTTGGTGACGTCACTTCAGTTGCGAGTCTATTACCGAATAGCTAATCCACGTCCCTCCATTGCAAACGCAACGCAACCCCTTTTGAAATGCGAGGCTGCGAGGGTTCCGGAAGCGAGAATTTGGCGAGGGTTTCGAAAGGAAGAGGGTTCCTCAATCACAGTCAATCCGTTCCGATTTCTCGTTGGATTCTTCGAGATATCCCCATATCTTCTCATTTGAAGAAAATAAAGAAGAAAATCGGCACAGAAAGAGGGAAATGGAACTTACCTCTGTCAATTGTGGAATGGCCCACCTCTGATCATGTAGCCACAAGTGCTTTCCAATTTTTCCTCCTCCTTCTTCTTCTTCTTCTTCTTCTTCTTCTTCTTCTTCCTTTTTTTTTTAAAAAATTTCTGGTAAACACGCAACCCCTTTTTATCATCGTTGTGGGTTGTTGGCCTCAGTGGACTCGTGAGTCCTCTGCAATCAACTCATGAGTCCGTCAACAAATCTGAAAAAAAATGGGCGAGCAATCAACACCTATGAGTGCATCATGAGGATATCGTAGATATCGCACGAAATCTGCAATATGTCACGTGATATCGGCCGATATATCACACGATATCTAAATTTGCGGTGTTTTAAAACTTCTGATGGATATCTTGTGGGTTTCGTATCGCTGGCAAGCAATAACGATAATATCGGCCGATAGTATCGATATTACGAACACTGATCAAGTGCAAGTATTAGGAATGCAGCTTTGAGAGGTATGGACTTCAAATGTGAGGCTTGAGTTAAGTTTAATGGTTAAAAGAATCCTTAAGTGATTTGTTCAGTTATTTGACTCTTTTATCTTTCAAAAGGAGAGATCGAGGTGGATGTTTCCAATAGAACTAGAGTTGGGTGTGTGAAGTAGAGATGGCTTCTGGTACATTGTATAGCTGGACATGCAAGTTAAACTTAAAAAGGATTATTTATGGAACCGCTATTCAGCCGTCTATGCCTATGGGGCAGATTGTTGGGCAATTAAGAGACGGTCAGCAAAAAGGATGAGAGGATAAATGTTGCAAAGATGGTGATGTTGAGAAGGATGTGTAAGAAGACTAGGAAGGATAGTATTAAGAAGAAATTCATTCAACGCAACCTAAGATCAGCCCCAGTAAGAGATAAAATGTTGGTGAGACAATTGAGATGGTTCAACTATTTACTAAGAAAACAAAAGGCATCTAAATTTGGTTAGGTTTGAAGCACGGGAAAGGAAGACATAGGGAAGACCCAAAAGGGCTCGGATCAAGGTTGGGAAAAGGAATATGAAGGTTTGTTGAACCAACGATAGGGCCTTAAATAGGAACATAGGCGAAACAGACATTCATAGAGCTGGCTCAAATAGTTGGAACAATAAGTTGCTTTGTAATTGTGTTTAGGAGTCTTCTAAGGGTTTGAAACATGCAATTGAACCAAGGAATGGTAGAAGGCTCCGACTAGTGATGATTAAAGCTTAATATTAGTGGAGGTGTTGAAGAAAGCACTAGCACATAGCCTTCAAAGTCATCTTTTTCAATGATGACTAGGTCATCTAGTAGTTAAAGATGTGATCGTGGCAATTTAGCAAGGGCATTGCAGAGATAAGGATGTTGTGATGGATGTGTGGGGAAGACTATGAAGGATAGTAAGAATGAGATCATAGAAACATCCTAGAGGTAGTCCCGGTAGGAGATAAATGATAAGAGAAAACTGAAGTCTTGTTCAGTGTTCGTAATATCGATACTATGGGCTGATATTATCGTTATCGCTTGCCAGCGATAGGAAACCCACAAGATATCCATCGGAAGTTTAAAAATACCGCAAATTCAGATATCTCGCGATATATCGGCCGATATCACGCAATATCCTCATAGGTGTTGATTCGCCCTTTTTTCGGATTTGTTGGTAGACTCACGGGTTGATTGCAGAGGACTCACGAGTCCACTGTAGCCTACAACCCACAACAACAATAAAAAGGGGTTGCGTGTTTACCAACAAAAAAAAAAGAAAAAGAAAAAGAAAAGAGGAAAAATTGGAGAGTACAGGTGGGTCACTCCATCAATTGATAGAGGTAAGTTCGATTTCCTTCTTTCTTTGCCGATTTTGTTCTTTATTTTCTTCGAATGAGAAGATATGGGGATATCTCGGAGATTCCGGTGAGAAATCGGGCTGGATTGACTCTGATTGAGGAACCCTCGCTGAACTCTCGCTTCCGAAACCCTCACTTCTAGAACCCTCGTTGAACTCTCGCAGCCTCGCGGTTCGAAAGGGGCTACGTTGCGTTTGCAATGGAGGGACATGGATTATCTATTGAGTAACAGACTCGCTATTGAAGTGACGTCACCAAGTTCTGTGGGTCCCACAATAATGTATGTGTCGTATCCACATCGTCCATTCATTTGGAAAGATTATTTTAAGGCATGACATAAACAATGAGGTAGATCTAAATTTGTAGTGGAACCCACCATAGAAAAAAGTGGAGAGAGTGACGCCTACTGTTCAAACCTTCCTAAGGTCCACTGTGATGTTTTCTTGATATCCAACCCGTTGATAAGTTAAATAATATTTTAAATAAGGGAAAACACAAATATCATCTTGATCAAAAACACTTGTGGCCCTTAGAAGTTTTTAATGGTAGGTGTCACTCTTTCCACTGTTTTCTATGGTGGGGTCCACTTGAGCTCTGGATTGACTCATTCTTTGGGTCATGCCCTAAACTGATCTCTCCAAATGGATGGACGGTGTGGATACAAAAAATACATCATGGTGGGACCCACAGAACTTGGTGACATCACTTGACCACCATCCTATCAGTAGTTAATCCGCGTCTGAAACAGGGCCTCATTTACCTCGGTGAGAAAACTCCGTGGGGCCCACCGTGAATGTATGTGGTTTATCCACGCTGTCCAACCGTTCTTACTACTCATTTAATGGGTGGAACCCAAAATTAAAACATATCCAAAGCTCCAGTGGACCATACCATATGCAATGGTGGGAATAATGATTTCAACTGTTGAAACCTTGTTAGGCCCCACAGTGATGTTTTTCTATCATCCAACCTATTTATAAGATCAAAGAAACAGGGATGAAAGGAAAACATAAATATAAGCTTCATCCAAACCTTCTGTGGTCCTCAAGAATTTTTCAATGGTATACGTTCAATTCCCACTATTTCTCGTGGTGTGGTCCATTTGAGCTTTGGATATGCTTCAATTTTGAGCTTAAGTAATAAAATTATCTGCTAAAATGGATAGAAGGAGTGGATAAAATATATAAATCATGGTGGACCACACAGAGTTTACTAAGTACAATGTAAATTAAGGTGGTGGATTTGGTGCTATATGAGTAAACAATTCAGTGGGTGTTACGCTTAATGTAGGGTCCACAATGATGACATGTAGTAGATCCACTACATCCATTCTTTTTTATAGCCAATTTTATGATGTCATACCAAATAGCGCGATACCGATATTTCGAACACTGCGTGAGACACGTGGCGGGAAGACATTGTCTGACACCAAGACTGAGTTAGAGAGTGATGCGGGGAATGGGTCCAGTGATGGTAATGGCAGCGATAAGAGTGACGATGACTCTGATGATAGTAAAGATGATGATGATGATGGCAACGAGGATGGTGGCGGCGCGAGTGGGAGTTAGGATAAAAGGCCTCTTAGCCCTTTCACCGGGGAGAGAATTTTGATCATTCCACGCAGGACCCTGACTATGGTTCACGTCTAGGAGAACCACGACCCCGTCTTATTTACAATAAGACATACACACGTCAAAAGCTACTACAGAAAAAGCAAACTCAGAAACTTTCAGATATTGAGGAGTTGCTGGCAAAGTGCATGAGGGACACAAGCGTTCATAACAGGCAAGGTGGCTCTAGATTTGGATCACGGACGAGGGAGGGGAGCTCGAGTTATAGACCACAACATGAATCCGGATCACAAACACAAGAGGGTAGCTCGAGTTCCGTGCCACAGTATGGGCATGGATATGGACCTAGTGGATATGCGGCGAGTGACTCTAGCAATTACGACACATCATTTTTCAACCATGGTTAGGAGTTCACTTCTGCATATGGGTAGGGATATGAGCAACAATATGGATATGGTCAACAACATGGATACCAAGGAGCTTCATATGTGCCCTTCCAAATCCATATCAGTTACAGACTGTGACGATTACGCAGTACCCATGGATGGGCGTATTGATTCAATTCGAAGAGGATGAGTACCTGCGTTATGTCAGGGAGTATCTTAACTAGTACCACTCTACTATGACCTGGGCACAATATTGTCGATTTGTAGAGCAGCAGTATTATTCCCAGCCCCGTCGAGATGGAGATGATTATTATGAGCCACTGTGCAACCATGTGGGTCTAGGCCACAACCAATCCTCACCATTTATTATGTATATTTATCAATTTTTACTTCTTATTTTGCTTTTCAATGAATTGGTTGTGTTTTCATGTCTTTGATACATTTATAAATGTTATGCATTCAATATAAATATAGTTGCATTAATTTAGTTAAACATCGCATAGCTTAGGACCCTATACAAAGGAAATTTATTATGCGCACCTTTTTTTTTGAGATGTTATGATTTAAAAGTGTGTATCAAGGACTTGTTTAACAATCCCTGAAGTTTCATTAAAAAATTCCCCATGTTTCTCAAAAAGTGCTATAAATTACACGATATAAACAATATATCCTGTGCGATAACCGATACATCCTGTGCAATAACCGATACGTATCTATATCCCAAGGGTGCGATACATAGCATGATACCGATATTTCGAACCCTGGTCTTGATTATGCTAAAATTTTAAATTATCAATGCATTATAACCTTCCTCTAACACCCTCCTTAATAGGGGTGTGGCAAGTGGCTCAGCCTTGTAGGGCCAGGGCTTGGGCCCCAAAGCTTGGCCCGAGGGCCAGGTCGGGCTTGAAATCTAGACCTATTGTCTGAGCCCAGGCTACAAATGGCCCAATTCAGCCTGTTGGCCTGATCCAATCATCAAGCAGGCCATTCTTATACAAAAGGATTGGACGGTTTTAAAGACGCTTGTGTGCGGTTCCATTCATTAAATGTGTAAAGGCACTCTTGGATTGGGGTTATGTTATACTGATCAAATTTCTATGATGGGACATGTCATGGATGGATGGGATACAGCTAATTAATTGTTAGATTGGACTATTTTAAACCCTTAATCATTTCAATCTTTCTGTTGCACGGCTGACCCTGGCTCGGCCTTAAGGGCTAGGGCTAGGGCCAAGGCCTTTTCAGCCTGATTAGGGCCAAGGTTGGGCCAGGCCATGGCGTAGGGGATTAGCCTGAACCATTGCTACCCTGCTTGCTGACGAGCACCATGTCATTTTGAAAGCATAAACCAAGGGACCTCATTCTATATATTAGCAGCTAATTTCATTTATAATTAGTACAGAAAGGGGTTAAATCATATCCACATCATAAACAGTAAATGGTATACATCTATCACAATACTTATAACCATTGTTTTGAGAATAATGTGCGAATCATAAATTGCTCTAGGCGTCAAATCAATTTGGATTGTAAATTAGCATTCGTTCAATTTTCTTTAAATATTTAAAAATACAAAAAATCATAAATATGAGAAAAATGATTAACTAGTAATTGAATTAGTCATGCAATACTATGAACTAAGAATAAGTCTATATCATCAATAAATAGGTGTAATCCTTCAAAGAAAAATCAATAAATAGGTTATAGGTGTAATGTATTACTCATCATTGTCATCCTAGCCTTTCTCCCAGCAATTTGGGGTTGGCTAAAGATTCGTGAAAACTCTAGAATTGGCTGCCCACTAGACACCAATCTTCCTCTTTTACTCGGGCTCTTTGGATCGGCCATGGCAAAAACTCATATTGACACAACTCATAATCAATACCCAATCTGACCACCTACCCAAACTATTATGTGTGCATTCCAATATGTGAGCAATCAACATGGGCTCATGGAGGGACAATTGCGTGCAAACCATGAATCATGAAGCACCTGCACACCTGAATGGTCATAGTTGAGTAGTTGGATGCTCAAAATAGTAGTGAACCATCCCATGCATCCATGTTGACAAACATGACTCGCATGCCAACATGGTTAGGGGCCCCACTTTGCACCATAGCGCAACTAATTTACGCTACCAACAAAGGGAATTTGTGACCAGTTATATCTAAGCATGCAGTGCCAAACTAGCCCCCTGACTATGACCACCACCTAAGAAATTATCACTGTTTAATAGGCCTTTGCAGTTTTACAGTCTGACTCTGAATTGGTTTTACACGTGATCTAGATTGTAAATGATGGCTTAGATCTAGTATGGAACTTGTCATCAATAATGTTTAAACATCTACAAACTCGATATGGAAAAGACCTTCATTTATGTAGACCGGAATGTTTTTAATTAAATGATGAGGGGGCTAGGATTCAAGGCAAGATGGAGATACTGGATGTTAGAATGTGTTAGTTCCACTCATTAGTTGATCCTTGCATATGGAGATACGATCGAAGTGTTGAGAAAAATGATTGTCTATTCATGACATCCACTCTGTACATCATGTGCAACCTCCAGTGTTGGGCCCCAAGCCAAAAACGCAGCCTATCCAAAACTTAGGTAGGCAACACCACATGGAATAGTTGCGCATTAAGTCTATCACACCATGATGATGGGATGCCCAAAAAGACCGGCCAATCCAACCATGAAGTGGGGGCTAGCAGAGGAACCTGCTTCTCTGTGTGTGTTCATGGTGCCCATGTATGTGTGGGGTTGGCTACATGAATCATGTTCTATCATTCCACTCTATCAATAACTTCAGTTAAACCATGGGCCATCAAGTCTTTTTTTTTTTTTACATCGTTCAAAAGAAAAAAAAAATCAAGTCTTTTCTTACTACCTTCATTCACGTCCTTTACAACCTTTCCCTACCCTTTTAAAGCCTACAACTTGTACCAAATCACTTTTAACAGGTGTAGTTCTTGTTCTCCATTGCTCATGACCAAACCATCTAAGTATACTTTATCTGATTACCTATTGATGCCTTCTAAGTTCCCTCGAATGCATTCATTTCTAAATCTATCCTTCCTCATCTTGCCACACATCGATCTCAAAATGTTCATTTCAGCTACACATCCTATGAATATGTTGTTCCTTAACTATACATTCTATCCCATAAAACATAACTGATCTTATAGCTATCCTATAAATTTTCTCTTTCAGTTTGAGTGGTAAACACGATCACATAGAACTCCAGAGGCATATCTCCATTTCTTCCACCTAGCTTAATTCTGTGGAAAACATTTCTCAGTCTTTCCATTCTCATGGATTATCGACCCAAGATACTAAAAGTGGTCACTTTGGGAAAGCCCGTGTGGAAATCCTTCCTCCTCTCCCTATATTTCTCCATCAATTGTCTAGGTAGGAAAATAGCTTCGGCAGTAGACCTCCTGGCATGAAACCAAACTGATTTTCTAACATATTTGTCTCATGCCAAAGCCTTTGCTCTCATGAGTTTAATCCCATGATAGTTAATGCAGCTTTGAACGTCTCTTATATTGTTATAAATAGGCACCCCAGTACTTTTCCTCCACTCATTTGTCATTTTCTTTGATATCTAGTTGAACTACTTTGCCAATGAAAATAACCCAGTATATGCCATACACTTTCAAACCACTATTGGTATACCATCTGCTTTGAGGGCCTTTCCTGTTTTTATCTTTCTCAAAGCTTCTTTCACTTCAGATATCCTAATCCTACGAACGAAATCCTACGAACGAATATATTGTCTCTGATGTGATTTGAATTTATGGTTCTGTCTATCCTTATGCTTTCTAAGTGTTTGTCATTTAACTAGTTGCGAAAATAGCTTTTCCACCTTTCATTAATCTCATTGTCCTTAGTACCCTCTGGTCATTGCTCGTAATGCATCTAACATGATCTAAGTCCATACCCTTCCTCTCTCTCATTTTTACAAGTTTGAAGACATCTTTCTCACCTTCTCTTGCAACTTCCTTATCAATCTTTTTGGCATTTCTATATTATTCAAAACTTTCATTGTTTCTAGTCCCTTGCCAGGCTTTCAAACATGGACACTTCTTGTTAATAGCTTTTATGCATCGTCATTCTACCACTAATTTTTCTTTATCATTGGTTTTTTCCTTCTAGATACTCATAAAATATCTTTTACTACTTTCCTAATTTACTCATCCATCTCATTCCACATAACGTTTACTTATTCTTCGACATTTCACTTTCCATCTTCCATCAATTTATTTTCGAATAACATTATTTTCTCTCCTTTTAAATTCCACCACCTAGTTTTTGGATACCTATTAATTTCACTCCCTTCTCTTAATATAAACATCCATAACCATTAATCTATGTTATGTGAGACTCTCTCCTACTTTTATCTTTGCAATCCTTACAGATTGATTGTTCTATCTTCCTAAGTATAAAGAAATTTATTTGCCTTGCATATGATTTACTTTTGAAAGTTGTTAAATCTTCCTCCCTCTCTCTCTCTCTAAGTATGTGTTTGGTAGAGTTGGATTGTCGACCATAACAAAATTAGGCATCCCCCATCTCATTTCTTCTCCCAAAATCATATCCTTCCTATACCCTCTCATATCGTCTATTTTCTTTTCCTACCTAACCATTCGAGTCTCTTCCTATCCTTCCCAGTTTGGTCCTCCCAGATTTGTTTCTTGTTTCAATTCTCGAATCCTACCTGCTGCGCATATGCACCAATAACATTGATTTGCTGCCCTCCGAACACAAATTTTATTAGTAAAATTGTAACACTTACTCTTTTAACATCTACAACTATATCCTTTAAATCTTTGTCTACAACCGCTGCCCCGCACAATTTCTATTATTGTCCTTTCTTTTATATATACATCTTTGTGTGTGTTTGTGTGTGTGTATACATACCAATTCCTATTCCGTCTTTATGTGTACATATGCATACATACATATAGGTATATACATATAGATAAATGTGTGTGTGTGTGTGTGTGAATATATACCTGTGTGTGTGTGTGTGTGTGTGTGTGTGTGTGTGAATATATACCTGTGTGTGTGTGTGATAACAGTAAGCAAGTGCACTTTGGTTTTTGAAAATATTAAGCACCTCTCTAATTTCGATTAGTGTAAGTACCTCCCCTTAGCTAGACACGTTAGAAGAATTTGTAACAAATGACAAAAATAACCTCATATAGTACGGTTTTTTTTCCTGCATGTGTGGCCCACTGGTGTGTGTGTGTGTGTGTCTATATATATATATGGTATCCAACTCGTCAAGCAAGGTCCCTCCGCCATAAATATTGGACACCAAAATAACATTATTCATCAAACTTCTTGTGTTTATACACCTTAACAAAATGGAGTGGTTAAGTGTAAGAACAATGTTTTAAATAGAAAATAGTGTGTGGTGTAGCATTCACCCCTCTAAAGTGTGAGGCTTTATGCTACACGCTTCTTCTAGATTTTAAATTAAGGTTGTGCTTGGTTACCACAAACATCGTGAAAATTCATGATATTTTGCCCCAAATTAGTCTGATAAATAATGAAATTTAATGACATTTGGTGTAACAAAACACAACGTAAAATACTAGGAGCAATAAGCAAAGATTAAGTATAAAGGTAAAGAGAGCACTCTAATTGATTTAATTCTAGTATTATTTTATGAAATCATAGAAAAGATTAACTAATTGTAATTAAAAAATGAAAAATGTAACAAATAATTGAAAACATTAATTAATTCTAGTGTTTTAGTGAAAAATAACTTGTAATATAAGCTATGTAGCGTATACCATAGGCTATGTAGCACATAGCATAGGCAAAGTTAGCATGTAGCATAGGCTACACGTGATTTAAAGCTATTTTCATGAGCTATGTGTTGTTAAGACTTAGCTACATTGCATCACGCAAGCTACATGCTACATAGCAAAGCTATTTAAAAACTGTATAAGAATAGACATTTAGTTAAAGTTACCTGTGTTTTGTTATTAGAAATGAATTTCCTACAGGTTTTCTAGAGTGTTGGCAAAACGCCATTCTCATTGTTGTTTCTTGATCAGTCAGTTTTTTCTGTTCCTCTCAAAGTGTTTGGTTGTACTTGCTTTGTTTATATATTTTGGGTCAAATCAAGATAAACCCGTGCATCGGTTAAATGTTTTTTTTTTTTTTTTGGGAGATATTCTCATATTCAAAAAGTTATCAATGATATTCTTCAACACTTATGAAACATTTTGTGACTGTTGATGTTACTTTTTTTTAAATGTCCCATTCTATGTTAAAAATGAGTTTATTATTGAAGCCACATCTTTAAAAGTTCCTTTTCCTAATGTATTTCCTTCGTACTTTTATATTGGAATGTCGCTACCTTAGAAGGATTTCATGCATTTGAATCTACACAATCTGCTACATCACCTATTGAGGTTGTTAGTTCTTTAAGTATCTTGAACTTACTAATGATCTACCTACTACAGTTTGAAAAGGTAAATGTTCTTGTGTTACTCATCCAATTTCAAACTTCGTCACCTTTAGCCATTTGTACAGAAATTATCTTTAGTTTGTTCTTGCCTTTCCTCTTGTGTCCATTTCTAAGTTAGTCCAGGAAGCATTGTTGGATGAAAATTGGAAAAAGAACTATGAATGAAGAGACGGAATCCATGTACTCCAATGGCATCTGGAAATTGATTGATTTTCCATTGGGTAGGACTTCGGTCAAGTGTAGATGGGTTTGCATAGGGGAGTTTCTACCTCATAGATCAGTTGATCATTACAAAGCTTGGTTGGTCGCCAATGGGTATACTTAGATTTATGGAGTAAATTATCTGGATGCCTTTTCACCAACGGGTAAGATCAATTCAGTTTGGGTTGTTATATCCAGTGTTTGAAATATTGATACTATCGGCCGATATTATCGTTATCGCACCCCTACTAGACGATAAACTCGCGATAACCCCCGGAAGATACCAAAAAAATCAAAATCCATATATCAACCGATATATCGTCGATATCGCATGATATTTCGATGATATCACATGATTTCCTCGAAAAAATCGGAAAAAAAAAAAAAAAAAAAACAAGAAACTAGATTTCGGTACCTGTACAAGAGATCGTCATCATCGAAAGCTTCCATTTGGTGGGTCATTCCAATCGAAGCTTCTTTCGTAGGTTAGTGCAAGCAAAATCTTCGATTTGAGAGAAATCATCCGGGTATTTGGGCGACATCGGGGGAAATCCTCGTTGAAATCTGGAGAATCTTCGTCGAAATCCGAAGATTTGGGAGATATTTGGGGCCGGAACCCTCTCTGCTTAGAAAAAAAAGGGCGTCCAGCCTTTTTTTGGAATAGAGTGGTGTACCGCACACCACCGACCGGTGTGTTGACGTCGTCACCGAGTTCTATGGGTCCCATCATGAGGTATGTGTTATATCCAAACCGTTCATCCATTTGGCGAGCTCGTCGTAAGGCTTGAGCCAAAAAATAAGACGCATCCAAAGATCAAGTGGACCACACTGAAAACAGCAGTGGAAGATTAAAGGTCTACCATTGAAACCCTTTTGGGGTCACAAAAGTTTTTGATCGATATGATATTTGTTTTTCCTCCTCATCCAAATTTGTGTGACCTAATGAATGGATTGGATGAAAAATAAATGTTATGGTGGGTGTTATGGTGGGCCCTACAAATGTTTTAACGGTGAGAATCAGTCCCCACTGCTTTTTGTGGTGTGGTCCACTTGAGCTTTGGATATTACTCATTTGATCTAAAATGATCTCTCCAGATGCATGAACAGTATAGATATAATAAATACATTACTGTGGGGCCCATTTAACTTTGAACCGTTCAGACAACTTGAGCAGGAGGAGCGTCTGCGATGGACGTGGATTTCATGCAAAAGACTTTCGCAGTAAGTTCCTGCACCGGGAACCCAGGTGGGGCCCATTGTGATGTTTGTGAGAAATCCTATCCGTCCATCCATTTTGTGAGTTTATTTTAGGGCACGATGCCAAAAATGAACCGTTTCCAATTTTCAAGTGGGCCAAAAACGTGATAATTGAATGTCCACAGTTGAAATATTCATGGGCCATGAAAGTTTTGAATCATGCTAATATTTGTGATTTCAGTTCATCCCTGTAGGAATGAAGTTATTAACAGTATGGATGGCATGTAAACATCACTGTCGAACCTAGGTAGGTTTCAACGGTAGGAACTTCCCTAACCACATTTTCCTTTAGCACGGCCCACTTGAGCTTTATATACTGTTCATTTTTGGCATATTGTCCTGAAATGAACTCACAAAACTGATGGAAGGGGAGGATTTCTCACAAACATCACAGTGGGCCCCATCTGGGTTCCCAGCGCAGGAAATCCCTGCGAAAGGCTTTCGCAGGAAATCCGCATCCATCTGGGGTGGGAACAGCGTAGTGAGTAAACTCTGTGGGGCCACTATAATTCATGTATTTTATCCGCTCCGTCCATCTATCTGACCATATAATTTTATGATTTTAGCCCAAAAAGTGAAGCATATCCAAAGTTCAAATGGCCCACTAATGGTCAATTACCATTGTTTCCTATGATATGGTCTGCCTGATTATTGGATCTGCTTAATTTTTTGCATAATGTCCTAAAATGGTACAGAAAAACAGATAGACAGGGTGGATACTGGATATAGTTGTCTTAGTTTAATCAGACAACGCAGAGCTTAGGACCCTCTACAAAGGAAACCTATTATGTGCCATTCTTTTTTGAGATTTTATGATTTAAAAGTGTGTATGGAGGTCTTTTTTAATAATCCCTGAAGTTTCATTGAAAAATTCAACTATTTTCTTAATGTTTCCCCATGTTTCCCAAAAAGTGCGATAAATTATCCGATACAAACGATATATCCCATGCGATAACCGATATGTATCTGTATCCCAAGGGTGCGATACATTGCGCGATACCGATATTTTGAACACTAGTTATATCATGATTAGCCTCTTTCAACTAGATGTAACGGACGTGTTTCTGGATGGAGACTAGCATAAAGAAGTCTATATGGAGCAATGTCCTAGATGTGTTGCTCAGGGGGAGTCTTCTAAAGTGTGTAAGTTAAACAAGTCTATATATCAAAGCAATAACCACAAGCCTAGTTTGAGAAGTTCAACATTGTGGTAGTGTCGTTTGGATTGAAGAAGAGTAACCTAGATCACTTGGTTTTCTCAAAGTATGTTACCTCTGGCTATATAATACTTGTTGTGTATGTGGATGATATTATAGTGATAGGTGATGACTTGGAGAGTATTGAAAAGCTGAAGTCGTATTCTCACACAAGTTTCAAATCAAAGACCTTGGTCTTCTTCGACATTGTCTAGCCATTGAAGTGGCAGGATCCAAAATTGGAATAAATCTATGTCAGCGAAGATGTGTTTATTACTTGTTGGAAGAGACATGCACGTTAGGTTCCAAACCTAAAGATACCACATTAGGCACTCATCTCAAACTTGAGCCCAAAGAAGGAGAGTTCTTAGTAAATCCTGGTATGCAAAGTCCTAGGGAGCCACATCAAGTAGTAGTCATGAGGATCCTCAGGTATTTCAAGTATTCACTTGGGAAGGGTATCCTATACAGGTATCATGGTCATTTCCAGGCGGCTGTTTATTGAGATGCAGATTGTGTAAAGTCGAGATTTGGTAGGAGGTCGACTACGGGTTATTGCACTTTCCTGGGTGATAATATGGTTACTTGGGAAAGTAAGAAACAAAATGTGGTTGCCAGGTTGAGTGCCGAAGTTGAATATAGGCAATGGCGCACACAACTTGTGAACTTATCTAGTTGAAATATCTTCTTGACAAATTGAGATTTGTGGTTCAAGTTCCAATGCCTTTGCACTGCAACAATCAAGCTAACTATATATATTGCCAATAATTCAGTGTTCCATGAGAGCGAAACATGTAGAGGTTGATTGTCATTTAATGAGAGACAATATCTTAGAGAGAGAGAGAGAGAGAGAGAGAGAGAGAGAGAGAGATCCACACTTATATTTCGTCACATGATTAGATTGTAGATTTATTCACCAAAGCACTTGGGAAGTCCCAGTTCGATAAACTCATCTACAAGCTAGACATGCAAGATATTTATTCTCCAGCTTGAGGGGAAGTACTAAATCTATCAATTGGACTTTGTTAAATCCGTTATTAGGCTTGATGTGTGAAGTTTAGTTGTGTTTTAGGCCCATAAGATTTGTTTTAAGTGGTTGTTTAAGCAAGAAAGGTATTATTGTAAATTTGCTATTGGTGTTTAGTTCTACCATAATAAAACATAAGAGAAGTGGGCGTGGGAGGCTAGTGGATCCAACCGTCCCCCCTCTTTCCTCTCCTCTCCTCTCTCTTATTTTCTCTTTTCCCTATACTTTCTCTTCTATTTTTCTGTACTATACCAGTTTACACGTATAATATTTATTTTAGGTTTAAGTAAAAATCTATCTATGCATGCTTAAATATCCATCTATATGTCATTTTATCTTCTTGGGTTGTTTCTTGTGTTATTCTTTATCATTGTACTTTAATGTTTATTGTGTTCCACGCTAAAATTCCTAAATGGACTAAAATTGTTTAATTTTGAAAAAGAAAATATAGCATATGAAGCTAGATCAAGCTATTCTCATGATTTACAGTTTGTAAAGGCTTTTGAGTTAACTGTTCAAGTCCAATACTAGGTGCAAATTTCACCAATGGTGTGAAGCCTACCCAAGACTCGGTCTATGTTTGGTTGAATATAGAGTAATCCCCATTCTGTTGGCTAACTAAGCTTGGTTGTCACTTATGTCAAGGTAGTCAAGCTGAGGTTTTTAACCTTGATTGTTTGCTGATTTCATATTTCCATGTTATAAATTTTTATTTGGATGCTTTAGGTTGCATGTAAATGGATCTATTATTTCTAGTATAGAAGATAACCGGTGTTTTAAATAGCAAATGGCGTGTAGTGTAGCGTTCACCCCTCTAATGTATGAGGCATAAGCTGCATGCTGCGTGTAGATTTTTAATCAAGGTTGCACTTAGTTGCAACAATTTCATGATATTCTGCACCAAATTAGAACGATTAATAATGAAAGTAACAAAGTTTTATGATATTTTGTGCAACCTAAAGTAATAGGAAAGGGCAATGATTAAGTATAAGTAAAGAAAGAGCAAAGAAACTGATTTAATACTAATCATTGAAAACATTAATTGATTTTAATGTAGTGAAAAATAACTTGTAATATGAGCTACGTAACGTGTAGCATATGCAAATTAATCATGTAGCATAGGCTACACACGACTTAAGCTATTTTCATGAGCTACATAGCGCTAAGGCTAAGCTATGCCACGTAGTGTAAGCTACATGCTACATAGCATAGCTATTTAAAACAATGAAGATAACTAATAAATATGATTCTTTTTGTTGCTTTCTATTCATTCTTAGAATGTATGTGACAGCAGGTTTCTTTTTTACTGGTTTTGCATGTTTATTGCTTTTCTGTGAAGGAACAAATCCTTAGATTAAGTACATTTCTGTTGAAGTTGGATTTCTCACATGCTGCTAATAAACAAGGGCTGAAACTACCTGTTTGAGACCTCTGCATCTTTTCTGATATTTAATTTTCTCTTGACAGGAAAGAATGCCACTGTATGCTTTTTCTCACACCCGATAATGACTTTGCTGGGACAGAACAGGTTTTCCCACAACCCATTCTTTGCCTATTTGTTTGGTCGAACCAGCTTCAATGTGGCTAGAATGTGTCATTCTAGACATTGTGTTGTTGTAATTTTTAAATATCTAACACATTGAATTAGTCCACTTGCAGGCCAGATATATGTGGTTGCTTATAATATCTTCTTAAATAGTTTATAAGTTCTATTTTAGACTGCCTCAACCATCTTTCCTCTAAACTTTGTCACCAGATGATATTTTCTTCTCCCCTCAGTTGTCACCATTTTTCTTGCATAGATATATAATTGCATGTGTTTATCTGCGACTCTAATTGCTAAGGCATGCAGTTGTTTACAACTCCGGGCACTACTAAGAACATAAAGTGTATCATGCCCTGTGAAATATTGCAATATTCACATTAGAAGCCCATTGTTGGGCTTCTTAAATTTTCCAGTTTATAAAAATATACACATGATTGTGATGTTATTGCATCGCTTGATCCATAATTACCTGAAAATATAACGTGCCACAATGCGCGAATGAAGCCAACAATGACATGGTATGGGCATGGATGGGATTCATGTCAAATATGGCTTGGCTGTACAAAAGTATGCTAGCCTCAAGAATAACTACAATTGAAAAAGAAAAGAAAAAAATAAAGAGCATATTAAAAGCGTTTCAGAAACAAAGGAATGCTTAATATCTCATGCATGTCCATGTCCCTATTCGCTACAATCTTGGTGTCAAATGAGCCCGACACATTGACCTGAACCCTTAGCTGATTGACATAAGTGATATTAAATTGGGTGAAGATGAAGGCCAACTGAGGGTGATATAATCCCTTTGTAAGACAGTTCCATTGACATATGCAGTCTCACTGAAGACAGAGATGGGAGTGCTTTGTGATCGTAAGGCATATAACTTGCAGTAAAGAAAAACAAGTCAGGAGAATAAAACATGAACCTTCACTTAGTAACTACACTTGTACATCATCAATATTTTAATATTTTATGTACACACACACACACACAAGCTATACATTCTAACTGCTAGAGGAATGATCGCTAAGGGCTCATTTGGATCATTGTTGTTAAAGTATTTCTTTATGAGGATAGATGGATTATGTTAGCAATTGATGCCAGCTGGGCATCACTAGTATAAGATGATCCAGCTTGAGGGGGAGTGTTGAGAGTGCATCTTAACTGAGTTGAATAAGTCTCTCATGCTCTCTCGACTGTTGAGATGGCCCACCATTGATCAGACACTGATAAATGATTGGTGTCGTTTAACATGGTATTAGAGCAAAGGCCATTCCCGGGGAGATCTGGTTGATCCTAGATCTTCATCGCATGTTGATTCATTCATGGAATACTATTGCTGTTAATGGTATTCTGTTTTTTACTACGTGTGGAGTTTTTCAGATCTAGTGTTTGTAGCAGATATGTTGATGTTCATCCAGATCTCTCAGATCTGCTGAATGATTGCCCCCATTCTTTCTTCTCTGATCTCTGCATCTGCACTCCACATTGCTGACCCATGTCAAATCTGCTGTTGTTATTGTTTCTTGCATTGTCTGCTTTGATCTGCATCTACCATCAGATCTGCGTCGTCATCTTTTGCCACTCTTTAACGTGATGCAATTTTTTGTTGTCAGTGGATGAGATCATTGGTCCAGATCTAGAATTCTGATTGCTGAGATCATTGGCAATTCCCTTTCATTGTTTTTCGGTGATGGTTGTTAATCTGTTCATGGTGATGGGTGTTAACGTGAAGTTGCCGCTAACGAGAGCTTGATTCCATGTTGGGAAGTGTAGTTGCTTTGTTGGATTTTTTTGAAAGCTCCTCTCTTTAATTCATCCTGCGCTTGGTGTTGCTGTATTTGGGTATCTCTTGCGGTGGATCAGTGGGGACCATTCATGACAGCTGTGATCACCCACGTTTAAGAGATCTAACATTGATAAACCCACATCTGATAACCGTCGTTGATTGCTGTTTTGAAACCATGTTGGACCATTGTTTTTGGCCCTAACTAGTCAGGCACTCCAGATCTTTGATTGGTCCCAGCTTTCGATCGTCAGCCCATATCGTTGATCTGCTGTGGACCATCCCAGGAACGTGTTTGGCCGGTGTGACGTAGTTTCTGTTATTCCTGAGATCTATGCGCCATCACATCGTTTTGGGCCATTTGCATCTGCTGTGTATTGCTGCCATCTGTTTCTCGTGGAATGTGGCCCATTCAATTGGGATTTTAGATCGCTGATTTGGGGTCGTGATTTTTTGTCGTCAAGGTCTTGTTGTCACTGAAGCCATCGCTGCTGTGAGCCCACCTATTAGAACATCGCCAATCCACTGCTACTGGGCTAGCATGTGGGCTGTGAACATGTATACTACTGGCCTTCCCAAACCACGTGTTGTCTTGGTGGTTCCCACATGTGGTCTTGCTGAACCGAATCTTCCATTGGTGCTCATATGACACGCGTTCCTCTACAGGACCATGTTTGTTGATTGCTAGTTACCACTGTTTGCCATTGGGCCATCGTATTTGATGCTGGGCCTATATGTTTGTTAGCCCTGTTTTGGGCCTGGAATGTGTTAGACGCTGCTGGATATCATTGCCTGTGTTGATTGGATCTCTTTTTGCTGTGATCCGTTGATCTGTTGATCATGTTGGATATTTCTCTCACCTGTTCACGTGTGAACTATGGGCCAGTTGGGCCTGGATCTCGAGTCTGGGCTCAGGTTATTGTGAGCTTGTTGGTAATTATGATGTTTGCCTTATTAGTGAGCCATTATTATTGTTGTTGGACTGTATATATTGGGCTATTATCATTGTGGTCCACCTTGTTGATTGTATCGTGTATCACTGTACGATGCAGGCTAGCTCCTTCTCCACTGCCTCCTTTAATGGCATGGCTTCTTCATACCAGCCTCTCTTTTGCCACAATGTGACTGTATTTATACCAGGTAGTTAGCCTGGACTCATTTATGTACTAGATAGTTGGTCCGAACTTATGTTTGAACTCAGTGGTTGTCCCAACTCCGTTTACTTCGAGCAATTGGCTTGGACTTGTTTTTATACTAGACAGTTGGTACAGTCTCATTTGTGCCAGATAGTTGGTCCGATGGCTCACGTCGCTCAAGTCACAAAAATGCTTGTTCGCTTGAGGTTATTTTGTCATCTTATCACCTCTACTACTCGTCCGCTTGCTCGCCTCTCACCACAGCCCGTGCTACTCATCTACGCCGCCATGTTACCTTTAATTTCTTGCTTTTGATAAATGTTTCTGCATCTTCACTCTCAAGTTTCTCATTCCCAGACCACCTTGAGTTTGAGGGGAGATGTTACAGTATGTCTTTATTAGGATAGATAGGTTATGTTAGCCCTTATTGCAACCTGGACATCATTAATATAAGATGCTCCAGCTTGAGAGGAGGGTATTGAGAGAGTGCATCTGGACTGAGTTGAATAAGCTAGGCTCATGGGCTTATCCCACAACTAGAAGCCCAATAGTAGCCGCACGGTTTGGAAATATATAAAAAAGAGAGGAGTGCTAGGGTTTAAAACACCAAGCAATTTCATCTCACATTTTGCATCTCTCTCTCTCTCTCTCTCGGATAGCCCACCATTGATCAGTTGGTCAATCCAAGATTGGCAAATACATGCATTTTAAAATTGGATTGGATCAAAATTTTACTTTAAAATGCATGTATTGGCCAATCCTAGGTTGACCAATGCAAGGATTGAAATGGGCCATAAGTGAACACAATGTGATGCAACTTGAATCTCAAGGTCAGTCCCACTTGCAAATTGAGATGTACCAGATTTTTGCACAACATGATCACCACAAGATACAGGAATTGTAACACTCAGGAAATCAACTGAAAAAGATAAATTCTGTACCAATACCGACTACCATGTAAGAGAACAAACTGAAACTTTATTAGCATAAATTGACCAAAATTATCTTGCCATATATATATATAGCTGCAAATGTGAAGTTCCCTGTTTGAACTCGTAGTCTTTCATATTCAACGTGCAGTCTTGCACTTTCTAAAAAAGATAAATAACAACTCAAGACTCTTTCATATTCAATGTGTAGTCTTGCACTTTCTAAAAAAGATAAAGAGAAAGTATAGAGACTCCACTTATCTGTAGACTTTCTAAACTACACATGCATCTGGTGTGTGTGGCTATATCCACACAAACATGTATCCAAACTGATGGTTTCCCACTTACTGCTAAATTGCAGCTACGTAGGGCCAAAATAGCAACCAACTGGAACTTAACTCCTATAACATATATAAATCATATAAAATAGGAAATAACATCATCTATGTACAAGGTAATATGCTCATGGTACTGTTATTGTATGTACATATGACCCTGACACTCCAAGAGCTATATGGATGTGTGTTTTTGCTAAAATACCATAATAGACATGTAGTATCTTGGCCATGTATGGTGACCAGAAGAAGGCTCTGTGCACCTTGAGTGCATCATGATGGAATATCATCTCTAGTTTCAGCTTGTGTTGGAGTGAAGAGATACCTTGTGGTTATGGAAAATGCTTTTTCATTGTTCCTCGACTCCCTCTGCCCCTTGTGCTCTGACTATATATATATATATATATATCTTTAATAGGGTGATGAGATCGGAGGGACCTGTTGTGTATTTCTTCTCAAGTTTAAGTTATTCCCCCCTGGAATAACCAGAGAGAGAGAGGTGCAACTCACCTGCATGCGCTGGTCCCTGGTTGACATCCAAGAACCCACCGATGTTTGATTTGAAGACTCCCTGAGGGGTGAGGGAACCCGACTTCAGTCTGAAACAGAAGCATCCATCCTCCGTCTATAATTATATCCTTCACCATCCAATCACTGAAAATACTCGATGTTGTTGGCCATTCCATGATCAAGCCTCTGACCCTGTCTATAATCGATTCCGAATTTGACTATCTTTGAATATCTGATGGTTTCTCTTTCCAAATTTCCCAGAAAATGGCAAAAGGGATAAGGCTCCATAGAATGTTCATTTTGCTCTGATGAATCTCTTTGACTGATGCTGAAACCAGGAAACTTTGAACATGGAAAGGAAATGGCTCCAAAGAGCAGAGGCAATGGCACATGGGGGAACAGATGCTGATGTTCTCTCCCTTGCTTTGCACTTATACACCAATTTGGAATAGGGATGCCCCTACCCTAATTTCTCCACAGTCAGCACCTAATTGAGAGCAGCAACCCACATGAATGCAGTAACTCCTGGGGAGCTGACGTCTTCCACATCGACTTTGCAAATGGGGCCTTCTCTTGCAACCTCAGGTTGCAGAAGAATGATTTGGTTGAGAAACAACCTGAAAATTCCTCTTTCCAAATCCTGACTTCGTCAGAGTTTGGTGCTGAGCTGCACCTCTTCCAATTTATGAAGCAAACCTTGGAGATCCTCCATCTCTGTCTTTAAGATTTCTTCTGAGGTTGATGTTCCACACACATTTGGCTCTGCAGATCTGCACAATCTATGACCAACGCATTCCAGTTGCATGCCATCCTATACAGACGGGGGAATATGACTGAGGGAGGGCTGTTCCATTAGTCAATGGACATTTGGGTGTAGGTAACTATCTATGGACATTTGGATGTAGGTGACTATCAGTGGACATTTTGGGCAAACTTCTGTTTCAAAGGGAATCATGGAACTCCAGTCATATCATAATGATTTCTTTGAGTCCCAACTCTAGGTATTGCAACATGGTTTGAGGAAATGCTCATATCTTTTCCCTTAAATTTGTATTTTATTTTATTTTTTATTTTATTATTTTTTTTGTATTGATATAAAATGTTTCATTTTTAAATTAGTCCATGATACTTTATTTTCATCAAACAGAACGTAAGTACAGATTTGGGGCTTTGCAGGGGACCTCAATCCTGTTTGTTCTTGAATTTAGGGGTACATAAGCAAGCATTCATGCACACTGTGGCATTGGAAGTACATGGTAGTATTTTGCTTGTGTCCCAAGACTAGAAATATAATATGAAATATAATATATTATCCACACATTAGAAATCCAGAATTTGTTGATTGGAGACCTTTTCCTCCTTCAAACTATCTCTATTGTATGCATTGGTAATCTCACTGGCATGAATCAGCTTTTTCCATTTGAGTTTTGAAGTTTCTTTCCTTTATTGTGATGTACATATTTTTACAGAGTCTGGGTTGTGGATCTCACACAGATTGATTTGGTTGAAATGCAGGCCATCTCCTTGGAAGAAATCAAGGAATCTACGTCTAATATGTAACCATTGTCCTCTGTGAATTCTCTCATGTAATCATGCCTACTTTATAATTGTATGTGTATAATGAGAGAAGCACTTGTCGCTTGTGAAATTTCATAATCGTTAAATCGTTCCATACAAGGGCCACATTGAAGTTTTGTTGTAAGGCCTCGAATAATTCATTACTCGACAGGGTTTACCGGAATTTCCTCGGGCGATGGTGTATTGCAGCACTAATTCTTTTCAGGTAACTAACTACACAATGGTCGGCATGGATTATTTTTATTTTCCCAGCATCCGATTCAGCTGAGATACCTGCCTTTCTTTGATCAATACCATCTGTCCATCCATCCGGTGGATGGACCCTCTAGTGGGCCAAACTCCTCCCCCACCAAATGAGTCACATTTCCTGACCCATATGGACTGATGGATTATATCTTGTTGTAAACCATGCATCTTTAGGCCAAATTTCGGATTTTGCATGGCCATGATTGCCCAGATGGGAGACTTTAGTCGACAGCACATCTAGTGTGACCAACTAGATGAATGGTCTGGATCACTGAAAAGCTGCCTCGAATAAGTTTCATCCAGAATTTGTATATTTCTTCATTATCTAAGAATGCTAGTTGTACATATGAACCACTCGATCAGAACTGAGAACGAAAAATGGATGGTGATTTTATTTATTTATTTTTTTTTTTAACTCGAATTGAATGGTTAGAATCATGTCTGGCCTATTTTTGACTGTCTACCAGAAATTTGGTTCCAGATCTGGCTTGCATTGCGTTCTGTCATGCCAAAGAGAGAGAGGGGGCATATGGCAAGGATGATCAAATTACACGAAAATAGCAAGCCACCATCATAAAAATCTGGCCCGATCAAGAAGGCACGGGAACTCATTTGCGATGGAACGAATTTCTACGCATGCATAGGTGGGGCCATCTACAGTTTCAATGGAGGGGATCGTTCATCGGGGCCATGATATCCGCAAGCAGGCCCCGCATCTGGAATGGCAGCCGAAAACAAATTCCCACTGGCATCCAAAGTCAACCATTGTTCTCACAATAGCTCCTGTCATCTCAAAAATGCCCCAGGAGGTGTGAACTACCACATAAGCAGCCAGGGAAATCGGATTCACGTCGCGTCACCTATACAAGCAGCCCATTCCCTCATTTGGAAGAGGCCTAGAAAAGAGAGGGAGAGCAAAAAGGAGTAGGGATTGACGTTAAGGGGGGTGAAAACACCGAAAAGAGAAGAAAATAAGAAGAAATGTGAAAAAATAATAATAATAATAAGGTTCTTCCAAAATCTGTGAGGTCAGAATCGAGGATGCCTGACTATCTCTTCTAAGAAAAGTTTTTGATCTCCTCTCTTCACTCTCACATCTTATCAAGCTTACATTTACTTTTTGCACATTTCTTTACTTAATTTTGCCGGACAGTGACTAAAATTAACATTGAGCATCTGATATTTGGGATCCTGGTCACAACCTTTTTTATTGCCTTTTTTTTTTCCTACTTTGGTATGTCAAGCTAACATTGAGAAATATTGTCTGCATAGTCCCATCCCCTAATATAATAATAATCTAGAAGTTTGTTAATACCTCAAAAATCTCAAAATCTCATAAAATAAAGACCGCACAATTGTGCATGTGAAAAAAGAGATGGCTAATCCATTCTTTTTTCTGTCAGCGAGCCTCTTACTCGAAACCTCTGACTGTATACCAATTGTCAAAGTTACTCGAGTTTAGGAGTCCTGTGATTCCTGAACTCCTTAGTGATTCTATAGTAATTAGTCTCCTTAGTGATTCTATAGTATAGTCTGCCGTATATTCTGAGCTTCATTTTACTAGTGGTCACTCCAAAAGTATTGTATTTCTAAGTCCACACCCCATTTGCAAAAACAAGACAAGAGAGAAAGTGGGAAGCCCACGTGCGCCTCATTCTAAGTGCATCCACAATTTGGTATTAGAGTAATTCTAATCGTCATCGTGCCCTCACTGCAACAATTAAATATCACTACCACTTGTTTGTTAAAGAAAAGGTCAAATTGCCAAGATGTTGATTGGGTAAATCCTCTTTCAATCCATTTTCTCCTTTTTAAAGAACCAGTTGAGTTCTCCCCTTTTTAAGTGAATGGTGTAATCATCTACAAAATCAAAAGTGTCAACTAGTTGGGTCATTAAGATCGATTGGATCCATTGCGTGATAGCTGAGATTAGTTTTCACTGTTATTTGACGCACTGAGTTCATTTTCATTGTAATTTAATCTACTGATCAGTTTACACTGCTGCTATTAGATTCAAGTGTGTCTGGCTGACTGTAAGTCACTAAAGAAGTGTCTGTCATTATTTGATCAGTGGTCTCGCTATTGTGATCAGCATTGAGGGTGATTGGCCTAGATTTGTGGTCATTGTTGTTTCATGTAGATATACTTCTTCATCATCAACCATGAGTTATGACCTCCACTATATAAGACAATTGTTTCACTCCATTATCCTTGTTGTGACTTTCATTTACCATTGATCATTGTGATCATTGGATGACAACAATCTGTTCAATGCTGCTTCACTCGTTGTTGTTGTTTTAGTTGACAACCCATTTATTATTAATCGACGATGTTATCCACATAATCAAATTTTCGGTTATCATCATTGTTGTTGCCCATTTGCTACCCAGATTGACATTGTTCTCAGTGTTGGTGATCATGCTCGGACCTCTTGATCATTGACCATTTACATTGTGGCCCACATTTGCTTGGCATTCCTTGTTATCATTGTTGTGATTGTGTGATATGTGGTGGTCAACTTTCATTGTTTGCCCTTGATAAGAAACATCATCCCCACTATCCTATGCATCTATTGTTTTTATTGCTACTATTATTAGCTCACATCATTCTTGGCCCTTAATAAAAATTTTAAAAAAAATAAAAAATAAAAAAATAAAAAATGCTAGATCATTGCTTGAGGTCCACTCTTTGACGTTCAACATTGGTTGTTAACTGTGGCATACTCTCTAATCAGTGTTGCTCACTCTCTGATGTCTAGCATTGGCCCACTCCCTTATCAGCATTGCTAACCGTTATTCCATCCTATATGAAGAGCGTACCACATGTACTGGGACATTGTTGTACGTACTGATCTATAGTGGCCCATTTCTTCATCGTAGAGTGGAAGCTACGTTGGGTCTATTATTGTCATTACTTAATCTACCCACCGCTGGGCCCATTATCACCATGCCATTATCACAGTTTCGCTACCATTTATTTAAGTTAGTCTACATTGATGTATGGGGTCTAATTAGTATACCTAGTTTTCATAATTTCAGGTATTTGATTATATTTATTTATGATTATTCAAGAATGACATGGGTATTTATGATGAACGATCGATCATAGAATTCAACATGTTTAATTCTTTTTTAACTGAGATTCGTACACAATTTAACATTGAAATCAAATGCCATAGGTGTAATAATGCACTTGAGTATTTCTCGACCCGCTTCTAAGAATCATTGACTTTCACTGGTATTATCCATCAAACATCTTGTCCCTATACAACAAAATAGTATTGCTGAAAGGAAGAATCAACACTTGCATGAAGTGGTACACTCCCTTCTTACTCATATGCACATTACTAAGCACTTTTGGAGCTTTTCCATCATTACATCATGTCATCTTATTAATCAGATACCATCCTCCATTCTTAATAATAAAATTCTATTTTTATTATTATTTTCCAATGCATCAACCTTTCCGTTACCCATAGTGTTTGGTTGCAATGCGTTTCTCCATGCACTATAACCTAGTTCTAACAAACTCGACGCATATGTCATCAAATGTGCTTTCTTAGGATACTCTTAACTCAGAAAGGGTATAAATACTACGACCCATTATGCACTTAGATAATTTAGTGCAGATGTGACGTTTTTATAATACTCCATTATTTTCACCTCCTCTTAGTCTAGGAGAGCTCTCTCTCTCTCTCTCTCTCTCTCTCTCTCTCTCTCTCTCTCTCATTCATCATTCTTTTATTCCTCCACCAAAGGCCATCTCATTTCATTTGGATAAGTTGATATCACTTATTAGAACCTTTCCTAGGATCTCAAGTCTCTCTCTCTCATTCCTCATTCTTTTATTCCTCCACCAAAGGCCATCTCATTTCATTTGGATAAGTTGACATCACTTATTAGAACCTTTCCTAGGATCTCAAGTTCACACCAATCACTATCTTCTTTAAAAGAGACTCTTGTAGCATAGCCACCACCTAGATATCCCAATTACATTTTATAAAGGTATTTGCTCTTCTATCGTTCATTTTATCTTTAATATTACTTCGTACATTTATTTGCTTCCATCCACATGTACCTTTGTGATGCCCTTGTCTTAGGTGGTCATTCCTATATCCCATCACGAGGCATTACCTCACCTTAGGTGTCCAAGAGATATGAAAGAAGAAATTATCATTATGCACCGGATTGGTACTTAAAAACTAGTCCTTTTACCTCATGATAAACATTCGGTTAGCCGTTATTGGATTTCTTCATCAAATACATGCCCAATGGCTTAATTGAATAACTTGAATAACTAAAAACATGATTGGTGGTAAAACGTATAGTTAGACAACATACTTGAACTATAAAGAAACCTTTTCTTCACTTGCGAAACTCAACTTTGTACGAGTCTTGGCTTCATTTTTAACTGGATATCAAGAATGAAATTACGGTAGGACTACTACTATTGAAGTATGGATATATGTCCAAGTGTCCTAGGGGCTTGAATAGGACTTTTAAAACTTTAATCCTACCAAACTATAAATCTAAGTGTTGCATTATATCAAACATGTATTGTGCATAATATAAACATTCCAACAGTCAATACATGTGAGCAAGAGCAATCATTACAGACACAGCAATATATAGTGGTTCGGATATGTGCCTAATCTACTCCCGTCTGATGCACTGGAGTGTGTTAGATTTCACTATCAATGGTTTTAAATCAGGTTAACTATAAACCTTTACAACTTATACAAGGTTAGATAAGGAGTCTACACAAGACAACCTTAGGAGCCTACACAAGGCAACTCACTATGCCTACACAAGGCAAACACATTATGCCTACACAAGGTAAACACTCATGCCTACACAAGGCAATCGGCCCTATACAAGGATACTACATGTATTCTCTTATCGGAGGCCTACAAAAGGTCTTAGTGAGTTTGTCAACTCAAACTCTAAATCTCAACCTTACACAAGGAATGGGCTTTAGACTCAACGGACTCTGTATACTTACAAGTAAGTGAGTGAGCCATGTTTTCGCACATGTTGTTGAAGATCTTCCTGGTGGTAAAGAGTCTTCAGCTCCCTTAAACCGCAACCACTTGTTGATGCTTTAATTAATGCTTCGAGGTTGCTGGTTTAGGGTTTGGTCTAATCTTCTCTAATAAATGATTCTTCTTTGAAAGTTAGAGAAGATTCTCATAAGCTAAGTATTCAAGTATTCCAGTACAATGATTTGTCATTAAAGAATGTTGTTGGAAACTTAATGAATGCTAGAGTTCATAATTCAATCCAAGTAATGAAGATGATAATAAATGTTTGAGGTATGGATTGAATGATGAACTCTTATGGGAAAGAGGGTTTGAGGATGATGGTATTAACTATTATAATAACTCTCTCAAGCTCTCTTCAAATCTTGCTCATTTTCACAAGAAGCAACCCCAAGAGTTTATATATATAAAAAAATCTCAACAATAAAAAAAAAATGGGCAGAAATCTGCTCTTGTCGATGCAATCAAACATACTTCGATTCCATCGAGATTTTCTCTATAAGGATCTCTTCGGTTGTTGGACAGGTTTTGTCCATATTTCAATGCAATTAATCAGATCTTCGATATCATCAGAATTTGAATTTCAATGTCATTGAACAATCGGAAATATTAGATTTTCCTAGAAAGCTTGCTGGACAAACTGGTCCTTATATCAATGCAATCGAACGAGCTTCGATACCATCGATAACTTACTCTCGATGTTATCGAAGAATGCTCAATTACATCGAGGAACACTTAAAGTATTTTAGAAATTGAGGGAATAAGCCCAAGGTTGATTCAATCGAAGTGGGTTCGATGCCATCGAAACATAAGTTTCAATGTAATCATCAATACCCAGCATATGTTCAGTTTGTTGCTGGACTATTTGGGCTTATTTTTGATGCAATCGAACCATGTTTGATGCCATCGAAATTGTACTCGATAGCATATCTATGCAATCATCAGGACATTAAGTTTACCTATATTAGCTCATTTTTCCTCCAATACTCAAAGTGCAAAACCAAGCTTTACCAAAGGATATCCAGAAGCAGTTGTGGGTAAGTTAGGTTCTTATTTTGGGGCATATACCTGATTAGGGTTTGTTTGGGTAGATGAGGTTTAGTTTACCGTTTAAGCTCATTCGTATATCTTCATCTTGATGAGTCTTCAACTTGTGGTCTTCAATTAGGAGCTCACTTGACTGACAGACTTATCATTCACGTATATTGACAAACAAGGGCGACTTTCAAAGAATGTCTTTTTGAATGGTGACCTCACTGACAAAGTGTATATGTGAAACCCTTAGGTTTTTTTGCTTAGGGGGAGAACATGAAAGTTTACATACTCAGAAAGGTCATTTATAAGCTTAAGTAGTCTTCGAGGGCATGGTTTTAGAAGTTTAACCGAATTCTAGTGGAATCTAAATTCCATAGATATTACATGGATACTTCGTGTTCATGAAGCAAATGTCCAAGGGAATAGTAGCATTGGTTTTCTTTATAGATGTTTTTTTTTTTTTTTTTTTGTACACACGCACCCCACACACACACCCACACATGCCGTAGTAGGATTTCACCACCTATGGGTATTGAACCCAAGACCTCGTGTTGAAACTCTTTAGAGTCTACCACTGAGGTAAGGACTCGAACTCTCTTTGTAGATGTTAATCATAACAAGAAGTGATGAAGATGGTATAATTAAAATTAAGTAGTACATTAAGAAAAATTTTCAAACCAAGGATCTTGGCTCCCTAAGGTATCTCCTAAGGAGTGAAGTAATTTGGTCTACCACATAAGAATAAACTCATCTCAAAGCAAATATGTGCTTGACCTATTAAAAGAAACTGGTCTCTTGGAGTATAAATCTTATGAGTAGGTTCATGTATCAAAACAAGGTCCAGCTTTGGAAAGCCATCCTCTGAATCCTCCATCATATGAAAAATGCACATGGGCAAGGTCTTCTCTACAGATCTCGTGGGTACCTTAAATCGAATCCTATGCAAATGTTGATTGGGTAGGCTTCGTTGTAGATAGAAAATTCACATTTGGATACTATACCTTCATTAGGGGAACTTATTGACATAAAAAGGTAAGAAACAATTAGTTATTTCTATATCAAGATCTGAAACTAAGTATAAGGTCATTAGTCATGCCGTTTGTGAGCTATTGTAGATACGATCATTTTTTTACAAGAACTTCAATTTTTTGGTGGAGAAGATTACATATCATGATAATCAAGCAATTTTATGCATTGCTAATAATATAATTTTTCATTAACAGATAAAGCATATAGAGGTGGAATATTAATTTGTTAGAGAAAAAATAACAACTAAAGAAATTATCATTCAGTGCATTTCATCCAAAATCCTATTAGCTGTTATATTCATCAAGTCTTTTCCACGATCCTAAGGATCGTTTATTATTACCATGCTCGGTATGTTTAATATATATGCTCCAGCTTGAAGGGAAGTATTGAAAGATAGTTGAATAAGTTTTATACTTAGTTGAATAAGCAATAGTAATGAGTTAAATAGGTAGATAATTGAGCTCAACCCACATTAAAAGCCCATTGATGGCTAGAAATGGTTTGTAAACGCATGTTGCTTACTAAAAGAAAGGGAGAGGATTAACATTCATGACCAACCTCTCCACCTCATGTATTTCTCACTTCATCACTTCTCCTCTCCTCTCTTTCTTTCCTTCTTTTTTCTCATTTTCTTCCCACATTTTATAAATGTAATTATGGTTTTCCAACTTGGATAAGTTCCCTAAGCAATATAGTTTTCAAGGCAAGCGAACCAGTCTTTGTGTACATGCATGGGAAGTGCTTTTTGAAAAGCCTTCTCAATGGAAAGACTAGAGAGGAATTTCCTACAAGCCTCATAGGTTCCCACACAACAAGTGGTTCTTACGGTATGAATTCCAATGGTGTAAGGCTCTCGACAGAAGAGAATGAACATAGAAAAAATAAAAGATATAGAAAATAAAGTGTTAGAACTTAAATACTAGAATGTGAATTGTTATAGAATTAAGTGTTAAAATATAAACTGACTATTATTGAAAATTCTCAAAAAATAAAAAATTACATATTTTAAGTCAAGCCTAGATAGTGGCTAGCATGACCCATGCCAGATAAGCAGCTCACTTGCCTCTTGCTTTTGGTTTTCTTTAGTTGGATGTTGACTTGGGGATAGTGTGATTAGACTTTGACTCGCCACAATTAGATGGTCTTAAAATATCAATAGGCTAAACACTATAGGCCCACAAGGGATCGAAAAATCAAAGACTTTCCCATGTGAGTGACTCCTGTGATTGGTCTGCTACCGAGATTTCGAGTAAGGGCCTTGGTAACGGAGAATGAAGGGATTAAGCACCCTTCTTCGCTCATACTGAAGTATGGTCTGTATTTTATGGAATATATAAATGTTTATGTATTATTCAATTCTTAAAAGATGAAATTAACTCAACTCTATCACGATCATGACCATGGAGACAAAGAGCTCGACATTGATCATGGCAGAGGAGACAATTATTATAAAAACTAAAAAATAAAAAATAATAAGAATAAAAAAAATACAACAAAGATGAATAATGAGAAAATATTGTAATTAAAAATCAAAATACATCACAGTGCACTTAGAGATGTGAGGGAAAAAGTGAGAGACCCAACACTCTAGGTATTAGAGATGATCAGATATCTCGAGATCCACCTATACTCTTCTCAATTAAAACTATTAGGAAGGCTCGAACTAATGTGATGTGAAGTAGGCTAGCTTAGATTAATCTCTCTCTCTCTCTCTCTCTCTCTCTCTCTCTCTCAGCCTCTCCACTCCATTTTCTTTGCCTCTTACGTCTCTCCTTTGAATAGAGAGTTCCCTTTTTATAGAAATGTTAGTGGTAATCAAATTTCTACTTGCTATTAAGTTGACTTGGTTCGAACCCTAAGGCTCTTTAAGTAGAAACTAAGAGATTTGAGCTTAACAGTGGGAAGCGAGAACCAAATTCTTACTATTGTACCAAACTTAAATTCCAAGGCATTCTAAATGTAGGGTAGCTTTGGATTAACCAGTAGGAATTAGATTTCCACCAGTCTCATTTTCTAATTATGGTCCTATCTTTGGGAGTTTTTAAGGCTGAATGGGACAAGATTTAGGTACTTGCAAGATCGAATTCAATTGTTAGTTCGGATCAATTGGGGTAGGTTTTCCTTTTTTGGTTGGGGTGTATATAGAAAGTAAAGGATTTGATAGGGGTCGAGGTTGGAGTGGGGAGAGGATTTACCTTTGAACTAGCATTGTTGTTACGTTATTGTAGGGTCAAGCTAGTGGTGTGAATACCTTAAGCTTATGTTTCATTCTTACCTATCGGTTTTAATTGGGGTACTATGCATTCCCCCTTTGAGGTAGTTGTCTTTGTTTAGGAGTGAATGTGTTTCCTTGAGTGGCGTGACAGGGTTGCTTTTTGTTAGATGTTGGACGAGGCATTTCCACTCCCATTCCCACATCTCATCGACTTTCCTTCAATCAATCCATTTCACGTGGGGGTGGTATGGTGAGGCCAAGGTGCTATTGTCCTGGCCCAAATTCTTGCTTCGAGTTGTTTCCCGTCAAGGATAGGGTGGATGAAGTTAGCATAAGGTTAGAAGATTTTTTAGTTGGGAGAGCTTGGTATTCTTAATAGAAGTAGGGGAGAAGTCAACAACCATAGTTGGGGTAGGAGGGAGATTGAAGAATGGAGGAGACTAGAGAGGTTGATTGATTGGGGTGCAAGGTGATTGTATCTGCACATATTGGAAAAGGATGTGGCCCCGCCTTAGAGGAACCATGTCATGAGATCCTGCAACATTTTGATGCTTTAGGCTGTGTCGACCATGGATGAGGTTGTTGAGATTTTGTCGGCCACATATGTACATGGCTCAGGGGCTAATGAGGATGAGAATGGCATCTTGGAACATTATAACCACGCGTGATCTAGTGAGAATGGGAATGCAATAGATAATTTCTCTTTGAGGGTGTCTAATGTGTAGGCTGCTTCTAGTTTCAATGACGACGGTTGACACTTTGCTCATTTTTACTTTTTCAGTGTTTGTATGTATATTTTTGGATTTTATTTAATTGCTTCTTCTTCTTCTTCTTCTTCTTCTTCTTCGCCTTCTTCTTTTTATTTTTTGTTTTTTGTTTTTAATTATGTGCTTTGATGTACATTTTATATTCTTTTGGTTACAATGAAAATGCATCGAGAGCATGCAAGTGATGAATGCAACTAGGGCTTTCCCACTTCAATAGGTTCTCTAAGCGATGTAACTCCTGGGGCCAGATGGCCCGGTCCTTGGATATGTGCTTGGGTGGTGCATTTCAGAGGGTCTTTTCAATGACAAGAGTGGAGAGGAATCCCTTATGGGTTAGATAAGTTCCTACATGGCATAAGGGGCTTGTAGTGTGAATGCTAGTGGTGCAATGGATCTCAGTTTACACAGGAAAATAAAGGTGAGAGAAAGTAAAGTACGGAGAAATAAAGTACTAGAAAGTAAAGTATTGGAAAGTAAAATAATTAGAATTAAAAATCTCCAAAAATTAAAACATCCCACATTTTTTAGTCACGCCTAGATAGCGACTAGTGAGATTCCCAAGTAGAGTAGCTATATTTGTTGACGTGAGCACCAGATGGCGAGGATGGTTCCGCATTGATGGTGGATGGTTTCTTTGGGTGATATGCGATGAGACATGGGTTGCCAGTGACTGATAAGCTCAAAATCTATGGCTAGTTAGATACCATAGAATTACAATGGATTAAGGTGCTAGAAACTTTCTAATTTCAATGACTCCTGAGGTTGGTTTACGAATTTTGAGTAAGGGTCTCAGTGACGGAGAAGGATAGAATTACATTCTCCTTATGCACAAATGCGCATCTCTACTTTGTGAATTTAGGAATTTTTTGGGTATTTTGCGCTCTAGATTATGACATTACTCAACCAGTCACATACAGTATTTGAGACTGAGGTATTTATGGCTCGAGTATGATCATGACCAAGGAGACTGTCATTGCTTGACTGTAATCATGATATAAAGAGTAAAGACAAATCGATTCCCCATTTTTTATGCATAAAGATTGATAAAAAAGACTAGTAGCATACTTGGGAGGATCGATAAAAAAGGACATTTAGTGGGAAGGTGTATGAGAAGGAGATATTACAACGTAAAAGTAAAAGTAAACAAGCAAACTAGAAGCTAATCGCAGAGGGTGACTGTGCACTAGGGACGTGAGAGAAGACCCGACACTCTTTACAAAAGAGATGACTAGGTATCTTACATTAGAACTCTACATCGCGGGATTTAGACCGTTGAAGAGGCTTGAATAAGTAGGATACTATGAGTGAATGGCTTAGATCTCTCTCTCTCTCTCTCTCTCTCTAGAGAATGAGTCCAGTAGCTTAGCCTGGATGAGGCTTATGGATAGGTAGAAATGAAAGGGTGAGGGATATTTATAAATGACTCCAATGTCATTTTGATAAATAATGTGAGTTTAGAAGACAAAATATCATGTGGCATGCTCTCATTAGCTATTGGAATTCCTAGGGACACTTGACACTCTCATTAGTAACTAAGATGGCAATTCTTGTTATTTGGCCGAGAATCAGGGACTACTAATCAGCCATTGGAGGAAATTCAACTTCTGCTGGTGACTATACCTGCTCAAATCCTAAGAGACTTCAACCTAGGGTTCCATGAAAAGCGCCAAGTTTTAGACTTATGGGGGTCAACAAGGCTGATTTCTACTACCTTATTGGACCCGAATTTTGAAGTGCAAGCGATTCACCAGTGCCTAGAATGCCACATGGAGCCCTTTGATTAGTTGGTGGGTGTGGCTTCCAGCCTGATTTAGCCCTGTGTTGGGGTTTGGGAGGTGTAGAAGAGGTCCTGGGTTGGTTTGATTTGGGTTCATAGGTTTTGTAGTGGGACAGATTTTAGGGATTCCGGTGTGGTCGGTCACCCCATTTCAAGTGGTTGTAGACTTTAAAACATCAAATCTAAGACCCTGTTTAGATTTATTTTATTTAAAAAAAAAAAAAAAAAAAATTTTAAATGCATCGTAGAAACCTTCCTAGAGCTGATCTTGATGTTTATATGTCACCCAAAACTTGTATGGACCCCACAAAGTTTCCAATGGTAGCCGTTCAGTCCCCACTGTATCATGTGGCGTGGTCCACTTGAGTTTTGAATCTGTCTGATTTTCAGACTCCTATCCTCCTGCCGTGAGCTTGAGAAACTGATGGATGGAGTGGATTTCTCATGGGCATTTCTTTGGGCCTGACATAGCTTCCGACAACAGAGGCCCACCATTTTCGAAATGATGTGGCCTTGTCAACCAAAGTTAGGCATGGCATACTGCAAACCAAATTATGCAAATTAACAACCCAAATTGTGTATGGAGCATAAGACAAAAATGGCATTGCATAATGTATAGTAAGCTTATGAATTTTCCCTTATAATTTAGAGCATAGTTTTAACCACCGGTATTAATAATCATCATCTGGATAGTTTGATTCGATTCATCGGTGTTATGTTTTATACATGCTCCATCTACAATCTGCCCTACAACTTTGATTGCCTTGAACTCAGAACCTTACTCTCCCTAGGTTGCCAGGGCATTGCCTAGGATCGATCCTTTGGGCTCTTTTTCTTTGGCTCAATATAAGTGGACGTGTAAGAAATGAAAACCTATGTTCTTTTTCAAGTGGTCTAACATCGAGGGTGTACACTAATGGTGTGTGTGTGTGTGTGTGTGTGTGTGTGTGTGTGTGTAACAGAAACTTACATAAGATTTGAATGTCATGTGGTTTAGCTGAGGATATGGTCCTTAATAAAGTGGAACGGCAAAATAGGATTCGTGCAGCCAGCCCCAATAAGTGGGAATAAGGCTCAAATGATGATGATCAAGAAAGAACATTAACAAGTGATTCTCACTCTTGTGGTATGTATACAATGGGGAAAAAAAAAAGCATTACTTGTTATCATACAGACAGTGTAGTACATATGCAACAATTTCCTTAAAATTGAAAACTTGTTAAGTGCAGCCATCAAAGTCAGATATCTACAAATGGTGTTTACATTTTCATTATACTTGAGTGGGTTAATCAGTCAGTAGTACTGGTGATAATACTGGCCTCATTCACCAATTGCTCCGTCAAAGACGATAGCCGGGCAACTTCTCTTTGGGCCACTTTAAAACATTCACTCATCCTCAGACAATTGCCAGTTTGTTCCACTTTCTCCTTCTGAAAGATAACATCATCAAAACTCAATGCAATTCCGGTCTCATTCAAAAGCTTCTGGCTCATATCTGCAAGGCTGTGCAGTGCGCTCGTCGCAGCTTCAACTTCCAATCCAGCAGCTTCAAGCTGTAGCTTCTCGATAGCTAGATCAGCGACGTTCCTGTCCCTAATTGTTTCCTCTGCAAGTGCATACAGTTTCTTGAGGCCTTCAGCTTCTTCCCTCATCTCTTCTTCGATCCTCCTCTTCATTTCCATCTCTCTCATACCCCATCCATCGAGAACTGTCTTGAGCTCCTCATCCTTGGCAGCCAGATCTCTCTGCACTGCCACAAGTTCTGTTTCTCTCCATCTCAGGTTTTGTTTTGCCATCTCAAGCTCGTCCTCCAACTGTTTCACTCTCCGTAAATCATGTACGGGTTTTTCTACTGCCTGCTGCATCTCATTTTCTGTCCCAGGTAGGACACTTGTATCATCCAACAGCTCCAAAGAATTGCTACCATAGTTTTCATAAGTAACAAGCTTGTTTGTCAGCTGAGAGATTCGTTCCACCACAGTCACAGCCTCCAAAAACCTTTGCTTCGTGTCATCAAGTTCATGCTGCATCGTTTGAACATGCTCTTCCTTCTCCCACAGCTTTCCAGTTGCTTCAATAAGATTGTCTTCTTTGTTTTTCATGAGCATCTTCAACTCAGCAACCTCATGGTTCACATCCTCCAGCTTTTCCTGTGCATTCCGAAGATCCGCATCCTTAACTTGTAGAACACGCTGAACAGATGCCTGCTCAGATTTCAGATGTTGAATTTGTAGTCTGGCATCCACCAATTCTGACTCTTTAACCTGCAGAAGATTCTGAGCTTCATTGAACTCACAAGTTTTCCGCTCAAGCTCCTCCCTAAGCAATCCTTGTTCTTGGGTTGCCTTTTGTAAAGAAGATTTCTCATTATTTAGTTCCTCTTGTAGAGTTCCGATCAGATCTTGCTCCATCTGTAACTGGTGTTCAAGTTCCTTGCTTCGAGCCTGTTCGACTCTCAGCTTAGCCCTCTCACTCTCAACTTCCTCTTGGGCTTCTTTCAAACTCGTCATGTATAACATCATGACAAGCTTTAGCTCGTTGACTTCTGCTAGTTGTCTCTCGACTAGTAGTTCTTGATCCTCCATTTTCCTGCGAAAGGAGGTGAGAGATTTTTGAGCAGAAACCAACTCAGACCTCACGTCAATGAGAAGCTTTCTTATTGTTTTGAGGCCCTCCATGTTATCCTTGGTTTCAGTCAAATGCTTTGATGTTTCTACTTCCAATTTACTCAACACTTCCCGTGCCATTAACCATTCCACAGTCCGCTTCTCTAAGTTGGCCTCCATAACTTTCATTCTCTCTTCTTCATCTTTCCTAAGCTGCACAGATGCCGCAAACTCATGCTCCTTTTCTCTGACCGATCTTTCTAGCTCTTCAACTGTGACTTGTTGTTTCTTAATGACTTCATTCGCTTCCTTGAGCAGCTGATCCCTGGTGTTGAGGTCGGAATAGATCCTAACTGCTTCCTCGTTCTTCTTCATCAACTCATCTCTCATTGTATTTACTTCTTCTTCTTTAAGAAAGAGTGCAGATTGTGCAGCAACAATCTCCCTGTCCCGCTCCCCAACCAGGAGTTTTAAATCTTCGATCTGCCTCGCTTGAGACACCAAATTGTCATTGGCCTTCTTCAGGTCTTCCTCCAGTTCTTCCTGCTTGGAATATACAGCAGCGATTTCTTCCTCCTGCTGCTCCAGGTCTCGCTTCGCCTGATTCAATTCAGTGACCATCCTCTCTGCATCTTGGAGATCTTCTTCTTTCTTTCGCAAGGCTGCCAAGGCACCTTTAAGGTCGGACTCCAGGACTTCAAGGTTAATGCTGACGCCCTCAGGAAGGTGAGAACCATTACTCATCTGTTCTTCCAGCTTCTGTGTTTGCACGAACAGTTTCTCGAGAAGGACTCTGGTAGGTTCCCCTGCTCCATTGCCACTGCTACCAATGTTTGACTCTAGTAATGATCTGATTATCAGCCGAGCAGGCCTCTTCCTGTTTTGAGCCATCGGAATGGCTAATACTCTGTGCTTCCTGTTGAGCCTCAGACAGCAGACCTGCAAAGAAGAAAGCAATGCTACAATACTAAGATCATTTTGCTTTAATCTGATAAATTAGATAAACCAATCAACTACAACAACTGCTTAGGACACAAAGGATAATAATAAACAGGCTAAAATAATAGTCTAACATGCACAACATGAGAGTTGAAGATAACAGCATCCCGATCAACATGACATCAATCTGGAGTTCCACTCCAACTTTATCATTCAACAAAAGAGAACCCACTAATTAAATACAATACTAATCATCTTGCACCATTTTGATTAGTGTCCAAATGGCTTCATTAGGAAATTATACAGCAGAGCAGTTGAACTGTAACAGTGGCAAGTGGCATCTAAAATCACCTTTCAAAATTTTTTACTGTATTATTGTTATTTTTATTTTTATTTTTTTACTGTACAAGTGCCTTTAAGATGTCACATGGCAATTACCAAATGGTGCTCTACCTTATTATGGTTCAACCGGTTCTACCATATCATTTCCTGGATTCATAAGCCAATATTGGCGTTCCACTGGGGAACCATCAAAGAAAATGGCTTAACATTTCTTGGTTATCACTTTGCTGTAAAACACATGTTGCACAAAACTTCATCTGATCTATGAGCCTGACCTTGAGATGTGCTCTTATTGGTATATCCCCACTATGATGGATAGTACCAATTAATCCATGTATACAGCCAAGAAACCTAAAACCTCGAGTGCACGCGCGCACACAAAAATCCAACAGACTGTCACTTACTAACAACCAGCAGAGAAAGTAGTACACATATTTCCAGCAAGCAATATAGGTTCTGAATGCATGCACATTTTGTTAAATGTAGAATAAATAAATAAATACTTCGAGCCGGGGAATAAGGATCCCCCATACAATGATTCAACTTCATAACCCCTTAGAAAGCTCGTAAGCTAGCTTCATTTGTCTGCATGCTAGTAGCCACATAACAGCTAGAAATCAGTTTTTTTTATATATATATATATATAACATAGTACGATGTTCAATACTGGATGTGACAAAATAATTCTGAGCTAATAATGTTACATTTGCATCTTCAACACTTCCCCTCAATGAGGGATTCTGAATAAGAATCAAATTTTATTGACATCTTCAACAATATCTTCTTACAAATACTTCCCAACATATTACATCAAGTTACTGTGAAGTGAACATCTTGCAATAATCCTGCTGAAGTAAATTAATGCTTTGGATAGAATAGTAAAAATTCCATGGCAACAAAAGGTAATGAAAAAGTTAATAAAGAAGTCATTCGAGGCATTGGAGATCAATGAACTAAAGGATCAGTTAAATCAAGTCTCACAACTTATATGGCAACAGTAGTCAGAATGATCGAGGAACACTTTGATGCAGGACCATCGATCATGCAATGGGAGATCATGAGTCACTGCACTAGTGATCAATTGAAGATCAATCCCATTCAAAGGTCCAGTCTAGAGACCCTGGCTAGCCAATTGCAGCAAGTTCAATCCGATGTCATTAGGATCTTGATGTAAAAATTGGGTATGTGTTAAAAGCCCCCTGTAGAAATGTAGGAAGCATATAAACCCCAATACAGTTGTGCATACAACTGTCTCAAGTATTTGGACTCTTTTTAGATTTGTTTCCTAGTCTATTTTCCTTTTTAATTACATGTCTTTTGAGTAGTGTTTTGTTTCCTTATTTGGTCAATCCTTTTATTTCATTTATAAGTTTTGGGGTAAGATTGAGTAAGATTACGAAAGGAATGTTGGGTCATTAGGCATCAAGCCTAGGCTTCTTTAAGTAGGACTCTGTAAACAAGGCAGCCATACATATGGAACTTCGGAGATGCTGGTGATTTATTTTATTTTTTTGAACATTGACAATATCATTAATACAAGCCTAAAGCCACAATATACAAAAAAAATACAGCACAAAATTACAACAACCACCAACAATCCGGGAAGCGGTCCATAACATCCAAAGCCCCCGCCCATTCCATTACTAGAAGTTTTGCTCTTGTAAACACGACTATGGCTTTCCCATTTTGATTCCTAAAGCATTGATCATTTCTTTCTAACCACAAAGCCCATATACCGGCTAGGATACTCAGCCACCATATTTCTCTCCCGTTTTACTTGATCACTTGTCATGCCATGACAAAAGAAAGTTTTCAATTGAGGCCGGCAACACCCATAACATTCCCAAATAGCCGGAAGAAATTCTCCCACACTTATCTTGCGAAAGAACAGTGAATGAAGAGGGGGTCAACCGATTCCTCGGCGTGATAACAAAGCAAGCAAACATTCGGAAGGATCATCTTTCTTTTACGGAGATCGTCTATAGTTAGCACCTCCTGCCTCCTCACCAACCAAGCAAATGCCGTCACCTTTAGCGGGGCACCATATTGCCATATAAACATCTTCGGGGAGACCCCTTCTCTGACAGCATTACCACTTAGCATCCGATAGAAGGATTTAACAGAAAATTTGCCAGATTTTTCTTTTAGCCACCTAAACGAGTCCACGTTTGTTAATACCGGAGATTCCTTGGCTAGCAACTCTAAAAGAGCACAAAGATCTTCAATTTCTGCATCCTCTATGTTCCTTTTGTATGGAGGAGTTCAAAATACTTCATCTCCCCTCTTATAGAAACAACTAGCCACCCTTAGGTCTCCCTCCCTAGCTATTCTCACTAACCTTGGAAATGAGACACTCAAATTGCTATCTCAATCTAATATTTTTTTCCGTCCCCCAGATAAAAGCTTATTCCTTCCCGCACCCTATGTTTTAGTGATGCTACCGACCTCCAAAGGTAAGAAGCTCATTACATAGAAGACGAACCACCACCCCCTTTTCTTCCACTCCATATTTCTCCCTCCATCTAGATCCCACTTCTACCCCAAATCTCCAAACCCATTTTCCTAGCAATGCTAGATCCATCTCCTCTACCTTTCTAAGCCCTGCACCTCCTAGGTTCCAAGGTTTGCACACCTCCCATCTCATAAGATGAAACATATGATTGTCTTCCGACCCTTTCCACAAAAAGTAACACCTTAACTTTTCCATCTTCGCCAAAACCAATTTCAAGCATTTAAATAGCGACATATAATAAACTAGGTGATTCGACATTGATGTTTGATAAGTGTAATTCTCCCACCCGGAGATAAGTATCTCATTTTCCATTTAGATAGCTCCATTTCAAAACGTTTGATTACTTCATCCCATATGCTTCGTCAATCTTCCAATACATAACGGAAGGTCGAGACAAGAAATCGAAAAAGAACCCTCCTTACAACCGAATAACGATGCATAACTCCGAACATCCTCTTTAGTAATACATGTTAATCGATGTCTTAAATCTGTAATTCAACTGACTGTCGATGACAAGTTCGATGCCATCGAGCATGCCATCGAAGTTGGCTCGATGCCATCGAGATTTTCTGGAATAAATCGATTTGGTTACTGGACACTTTGGTGCCCTTTTCGATGCCATCGAAAACCGTTCAATGTCATCGAAGATCGTTCGATGTCATCGAAGGCCTGGTCGATGTCATTGGTTATATCCGGATTTTCATATTTGGTTGTTGGAACGTTTTGGTATTTTTTCGATGTCATCGAAGTGGCTTTGATGTCATCGAAGGTTAAGTTTCGATGGCATTGAAGTGCGTTCGATGACATCGAACGATTCCGCGCAGATTTGCGAATTTGTGAATTTGTGGGATTTGTTTCCGATTTTGATTGAGATTATCCTAGAGGCTATATATTTGGGAGTAATCAGGACTGGGAGGCATCTAAGGTTTTCTATTTCGTTCCTAGGGTTTCAAGGGCTTGTAAAGGGAGATTCGAGGTTTCTTCAAATCGGGTATTCTCTCTCTTGTAATTTTTTGCTTTCATAGTGCTTTCTGTCGCTTTGTGCCGTGGTTTTTTTTCCCGCAAGGGTTTTTCCACGTTAAAATTTGGAGTGTTTGCGTTGTGCTTGCTTGGTACTATTGGATTACTTCACTTTATTCATCTTTGTGTGCTTCCGCAGTCCCACAACAAATGGTATCAGAGCTATCGTTGGGGCGCGGGCTTGAATCTAAAAGTGAGTATCAATGGTTGCCAATCATAAGTTTGATATTGAGAAATACTTCGGAAAAAAAAAAAAAACAATTTTGAATTACGGAAGGTCAAGATGACCAGCCTATTGATTCAGCAAGGATTGGATGAGGTCCTTGAGAAGCGACCAGAATCTATGGATGATGATGAATGGAAAAAACTAGATAAGAAATCAAAATCCTCAATCCAATTGTACTTAATGGATGAGGTTCTCTATAATGTCTAGAGGGAGAAAACCGCAGCAAATTTGTGGGCAAAGTTAGAAGACATCTATGCGAAGTCTCTTGAAAATTGCTTACACTTGAAGCTGCAATTGTTCAACTTCAAGATGGCAGAGAGGGGATTTTGAAGCCCACATTAGCAATTTTAACAAGATGATCTGCAAATTGTTAGATGTAGAGGTAGTGGTTGATGAAGAAGATCAGGCATGTATCTTGTTGAATTCTCTTCCTGCTTCGTATGAGTCTTTAAAAGACAACTTATGCACCGGTAACACAACCTTTAGTGTTAATACCATTATTTCAGCCCTTCAGAGAAAGGCAATGAGAAAGAAAAGCGGTAGCATGGGGGCATCCACTGATGCATTGTTTACGAGGGGTCGGAATTCAAATCGAGACACAGGATCTTCACGATCGCGGTCCAAATCCAAGGGCAAGGGCAAGGGTAAGTTAAAAGTGCTGGAATTGTGGGATGTCAGGGCAAATGAAGAAGGATTATACAAATCCTAAAGCGAAGAAAGAAAACTCAGAGGCTTCTTCTAAGGAAGCCAACACTGCCACGTCTAGTGAAGAGATAAGTGGAGGTGATGTGTTGTCAGTGTCTATGATTGGACACTAATACGATGATCGTAAAGACGAGTGGATTCTTGACACGGGCTTCATATCACATGACTCCACATCGAAGTTGGTTCGTCAGTTATTGGGAGTGCGATGGTGGACAAGTGTTTATGGGCAATGATAATGCCTGCAACGTCGTGGTTGTTGGTACGGTATGCATCAAGATGTTTAATGGGATAAAGCGTACCTTGACTGAGGTGAGGCACGTTCCTGATATGAAGAAGAGTTTGATTTCTCTCAGTGCACTTGAAGCAATAGGGTGCAAGTTCACCGGTTTCAATGGTGTCCTTAGGTTTCTAAAGGGGCGCTCGTAGTGATGAGAGCACAGAGGCATGGTAACCTTTAAGGGCTGTTTGATTTTTCGTGTATCAGGAAATACCCGGGAAAAAGCTCATTATTACCTTTTTCCTCTGTTTGAAATTTCAAGTGTATTTTCGTCGCGAAAATTGGTCCAAAAAAGCTAACTTCAATTTGTGGACCCCAATGTGATGTGCATGACATATCCACACCATCCATCTGTTTTATCAGAAGATTTTAGGGCCTAACTCCAAAATTGAGACAGATGCAATGCTCAAGTGGCCCATACCACATGAAACAATGGCCTTAAACGTCCACCATTGAAAGTTATTTTCGTTCATTAGGCCCACATTGATGTTTCTTTGTCATCTAACTTGTTCATGAAGTCATAAAAACATTGATAAGGGGTAAACACAAATATCAGCTTCATCCAAAACTTTTGAGGGCCACACAAATTTTTATACGATAAGCATCCAATTTCCACTGTTTCCTGTGGTGTGGTCCACTGGAGCTTTGGATCTGCCTCACTTTTGGGTTCATGCCTTAAATGAGGCTGACATATAAGATGAATGGTGTGGATACGCCACGTACATCACAGTGGGCCCTACATTCATTTGGCAGCCATCCTCGATTCTAGCACTGCAAAGTTAGGCCATCAACGTCTGCATCAGAAACGATGCGGTAATTACCTGGGTAAGTAATTATTACCCATTTACCAGGTAATTACCTCTTACATGAAAAATCAAACAGGCACTTACAGGCTGATCAGAAGCACTTCAACAAGTGGAGCTGCAGCTGCGGTAGCGAATTTCACGTCTCCACTTATGTGGCATGCACATCTAAGCCACACGAGTGAGTGGGCATGAAAGTACTTTTTTACCGATACTTAATTCCAAGTTTTAAAAGTCTTTATTTAAATATATGCGAGCATTGTATATATGGTAAACAATCTAAGTTATTTTTTAAATCTGGAAAACATGTATGTAAAGGAGTGCTTGACTATGTGCATTCTGATTAATGGGGGTCGTTGCCCGTGGTTTTCGCCGGAGGGTCATCATGGTTTGTCACATTCATTGACGACTACTCCCGGAAAGTTTGGGTTTATTTCATGAAACATAAATCTAAGGTTTTCACCAATTTCAAATAATGGAAGGCCATGGTGGAAAAACAAACAAAGCAAAAGGTGAAAGTTTTAAGGACTAATAACAGTGGTGAATTTACTTCCAATGAATTTAATGAATATTGTAAAAATGAAGGGATCATTAGACACAACACAGTGCGCCACACGCTCGAGCAAAACGGTGTGGCTGAGCGGATGAATTACTCTCCTGGAGAGGGCCCGATGCATGATTATGCCGTGTTGGGCAAGGACCTATAGACTGAGACAGTTAACACGGCTTGTTATTTGGTGAATCAATCTCCTTCTACGGCAATTGATTGCAAGATTCTAGAGGAAGTATGGAGTGATCACAAGATAGACTAATCAGATTTGCATATATTTGGTTGTGAAGCTTACTCTCATATACCGTCAGTTGAGAGAGATAAGCTAGACCAAAGAGCTAAAAAGTACATCTTCGTTATATATAGTGGTGGTGTAAAGGGGTACAGGTTGTTTGAGCGGGTCACACGGAAGATCATATTTAATAGGGACGTCAAATTCGACGAAGGATCTTTATTCCACAAGAATGAGCAGAATGAGTAAGAGGAACCGGAAAAAATGATGGTAGACGTTCAAGTTGACACAGATGTTACTCAGGTTGATACAGATGCGTAGACAAAGGTACAGGAGCAGGTGGAGCAGCCACTTGTGAAAAGAAATTCACCGCAAGATCGCAGGTTAGCGGCAAGATACAAGGACAACTCTAATCTCGCATATGCCCTCATTATAGATAAGGGAGACCCGTCTACTATTTGGAAGGCTCTTGATGAGCCTGATGCAGAAAAGTGGAAAGCAGCAATGGACGATGATTTAGACTCTTTGTGCAAGAACAACACATGGGAGCTGGTGGAGCTTCTAGTGGGCCGAAAAGTGATGGGGTGCAAGTGGATCTTCAAGAAGAAACATGATAGATACAAAGCAAGGTTGGTAGCGAAGGGTTATGCTCTGAGAGAATGTGTGAACTTCACAGAGATATTTGCGCCAGTAGTAAAGCAAGTGTTTATCAAATTCGTGTTGGCACTGGTTTCCCAATACGATCTCAAGCTAGAACATATGGACGTGAAGAATGCATTTCTGCACGGGGAATTGGAAGAGCAGATCTACATGAAGCAACTAGAGGGCTACGAAATTAAAGAGGTAGAGAACAATGCTTGCAGGTTAAAGAGGTCGTTGTGCGGCCTGAAACAGTTGCCTAGGCAATGGTATAAATAGTTTGATTCTTTCATGTTAAGTCCGAAATTTACTAGGAGTGTGTTTCAACAAGAAACGAATGTATTTTGATAGGGAAATTATCATTCAATATTAATAAAGAACAAGAGAGAAGTTTCGTCATCGATTATATTTTATTAGTTATAAAGTCTGTTTACATCCTCATATATCCCTTGATTCATAAAGTATATAGCGTTAAGTACAAATCATGTGAAATAATTCAAAAGATAATTTCAACAGCATTTCGACTTACAATGCATTTATCTAAGCGAGACAAGTGTTATGCGGATCCGAACATCTTTCATTCTCCTTTTTACTTATCCAGAACGACGACTCTTGTAGAAGAATGGCTAAGTTCTAAGATGAATTGTAGAAGATGTGGAAATCTTGTGTATACTGCTGGCGCACAACGGAGCCTTATTGCGCGGGCTAACGTAACAGGATTTTGTTGCACGGTCCGGCGCAACAGGCCTCTAGCCATTCCTTCTTTCTTTCTTCTCTTTCTCAGAATACCTTGCAGAGGTATTCAGAAATCTTTCTCTGAGAGCTCTAATCTTGCATCTAACTTGAATGAATGAGCAAAGGAGTATTTATAAGCATTCGCAAGTGTAAAGTCTCAAATCTCGTGTTCTAGGGCCCACTGTGCACAACACTCCTGCTGCACAGTGCGTAATGAATCTCAGACTTACATTGTGTTGCGCGATCACGCACAACACATCCTCTTCTATGTATTCCTTCACTTATTTCTCCCCTCTTTTTCTTCTTCTTTTATAATTTCTTCCCATTATTTTTTATGCTCCAACAATATGATCATTGTGTCTACTTCAACACACTGAGTGATGGCAAGTTCATCATCATAGTATTGTATTTTGATGACATATTGATTGCTAGTCATAACATGTCAGAAATCGATGTACTGAAGACTCGGTTATCAGGGACATTCGAGATTAAAGATCTGGGGGCTGCAAAGAGAATTCTCGACATGTAATATTCATAGAGACAGGAAGAGCAAGCTTTGGTTATCACAAGCATAATATTTTGAGAAGGTGTTAATCAAGTATGGGATGGACGAAGCAAAGCCAGTTAGTGTTCCCCATGTGGCTCACTTCAAGCTTTCTTGGGAACAATGTCCTAAATCAAATAAGGAAAAGTAGGATATGTCTTGTGTGTCTTATTCAAATGTCGTTGGTAGTTTAATGTATGCCATAGTCTGTACGATACCAGATATTTCACAAGCAATTGGTGTTGTGAGCAGATACATGTCAAACCTCAGCAAACAACATTAGGAAGAGGTGAAATGGCTACTTCGATACATTCGAGGTACAAAAGACTACATCTTAACTTTTGAGAAAACATGAGACAAGTTAGTTGGATATGTGGATTCAGATTACGCAGGGAGTATTGATTCCAGAAAGTCGACTTCAAGTTCTCGTTTGTGCTAGCGAGTGGAGCAATCAATTAGATGTCGAAGCTTCAGTCAATGGTAGCTCTTTCCACAACCAAAGTTGAGTATATTTTTTGCTTCCGAAGCATTCAAAGAAGGTGTTTGGTTAACAGGCGTGATAAATCAATTAGGGCTTCAGCAGGAGGCCGTGTCAGTTAATTATCAATTTGGCTAAAAACTCTATTTATCATTCACATACTAAACGCATTGATGTTTGTCACCATTTTATCCGACAAATGCTTGAGGAAGGATGCGTGAGCCTGGAGAAGATTCACACGAGCGTGAATCCGGCGGACATGCTCACCAAGGTGGTTCCTATAGAGAAGTTCAAGTTCTCTGCAACTTCTCTAGGCTTGACGAAGTTGTAAAAGAAGGACGGAGTGTACACGAGAAGCGATGATAGAGCTATGATACAAGGCAGGATTAGAGAAGGAGAAAAAAAGCTATGAAGGATGGCGATTGAAGACATGGTAGAGATTGTTGATAGATGTCTTAAATCTATAATTCAACTAACTGTCAATGACAGGTTCGATGCCATCAAGCAGGCTTTGATGTCATTAAAGTCGGCTCGATGCCATCGAAATTTTTCGAAATAAATCAATTTGGTTGTTGGACACTTTGGTGCCCTTTTTCTGCCATCGAAGACCGTTTGATGTCATTGAAGGTTGTTCGATGCCATTGAAGGCCCGGTCAACGTCATTGGTCATATCCAGATTTTCATATTTGGTTGCTGGAACGTTTTGGTATTTTTTCGATGTCATCAAAGGTTAAGTTTCAATGACATCGAAATGTGTTCGATGACATCGAATGATTCCGCGCAGATTTACGCAGATTTGCGAATTTGCAGGATTTGTTTCTGATTTTGATTGGGATTTTCCTAGAGGCTATATATTTGGGTGTAATCGGGATTAGGAGGCATCTAAGGCTTTCTAATTTGTTCCTAGGGTTTTAAGGGCTTGTAAAGGGAGACTCGGCTTGTTCGAATCGGGTATTCTCTCTATCTCTTGTAATTTCTGCTTTCATAGTGCTTTTTGTCGCTTTGTGCCATAGTTTTTTCCCGAAAGGGTTTTTCCACGTTAAAATTTAGAGTGTTTGTGTTGTGTTTGCTTGGTGTTATTGGATTACTTCACTTGATTCATCTATGTGTGCTTCCACAGTCCCTCAACAATACCCACCCACAAGATCTCACTTTTGCTTATATTAGCCTTCATCCCTGAGACCACCTCAAAGCAAACAATAATCAACTGGAGATTCTGCACTTTCATGACCTCTGCCTTACAAAATAATAAGGTATCATCCAAATATTGTAAATGCGTAATCTGAAAATTTGAGTTGTCCACCCCAAATCCTTCCACCAAACCAATCTTTGCTCCTCTCTATCATTTTGCTGAAAGCCTCCATTATTGTCATAAATAAATATGGGGAAAGTGAATCACCTTGACGGCGCCCACTTGAAGCTGAAAAGAAGCCATTTGGGAACCCATTCACCAACATAGAAAATTTTGCTGATCTAACGCACTTTTGAATCCAAGATCGCCATATCACCCCGCAATCCAGTCCCCCCAACATTTAATCGAAGAATGCCCAATCCATATGATCATATGCTTTTTCAATCTCTAGCTTACAAAAAATACCACTCTCCCCTCTTCTATTACAAGAGTCTATGCATTAATTCACCAATAAAGAGTTGTCTACAACCTGCCTGCCGTCCACGAATGCCCCTTGTAAAGTCGAAATAACATTTCCCAACACCGCTTGAAATCGAGAAGCCAATAATTTTGCCAAAATCTTATATGGACTGCCTAATAAGCTAATACAACGGAAGTCACGAAGACGTTTCCGCTCCTTCCTTTTTGGAGATTGCTGCAACAAAAGTAGCCCCTAGCTCTGTCGCTATTGTTCCGCTTTCGTAAAATTCATTCATGAAGCCTACCACATCCCTTCTAATTAATTCCCATTTTTTTTTTTTAATGAAACGCTATCGGGAAACTATCAAGCCCAAGGGCTTTATCACTTTCCAATTCCGCCATTGCTCTGTTCATTTCTTCCTCTAAGAATGAATATTCCAATGATTCTGTCGCTTCTACCGATATGGAATCAAACTGCAACTTATCCAACACCGGCATTCGCCATTCATCTTTTGATAAGAGCCTTTTGTAAAAGTTGATTATTAAATCACAAACCCTTGACTTGCCCTCTATCCTTTTCCCCATCCACCATTAAAGATTTGATCTTGTTTTGATGCAGGGACATATGATGGCCTAACCCTAAATGCATGTATAATCAAGTTGAAGAGATTCGAATAATAAAATTAATCAAGTGACTGTTTTTAATCAAGAGGATTAAGCAAATCTCAACACAGAGATGAAATCATTCCGTCGGGATCATGCCCCTTGGCATAAAATCACGTAAACAGTATAAAAAAAAAAAAAATAGACCTAGGGATATGACGATATCTCACATCTAGCATAAGCCAATACATAGTCAAGTTTGGATCCGATTCTCCTGACTAGCCATCCCTTTTTTCTGTTCAAACCAAAAGGGAATATCCAAATAAGAACAAAAGAGATGAAGAAGAGACGGGTTCGAGATAAAAGAAAGTACGGATTCTAGGGCATCAAAGAAAAGAAGACGACTGATTCTTACCTTTTCCTGCACCTCGAAAATCTAAAAAGAGAGAATTTGAAATTGGCGTGGAATCCTCAACACCCAATGGCCAATCCTAAAACCCTAATCTCTTTGGTAAAAGAGGAAGAAAGCATTTGAATTCTCATTCATTCCATAATAAAATAGGGTTTCTCAGTGTATATATAAGCCATGGAAAAAATGCAGTAAAGCCCTTGAAAGCAAGGAAAAGAACAAAAACAAAAAAAAAACCCACCCATGCGACAGGGTGTGAAATCCACCCCAAGGGCCTGTGGTCAGGGTGCAGTCATATGCCGCTCCTGCACTCGTAACGCATCAAAAAATGGGTCTGATGGAACTTGGCATCCATCCACATCAACTCCTCCGCTCTGATACTCTATCGACGACGCCTCCTCTGGTGCACTTTAGAGTGCACCACTGATGTCTGCATCATGTTTACTCACGCTTTGGCACTAGCTATTGTATGAAAAAACTTGGCGTTCTTGTCCCCCTCTTTCATTTCAGCCATGTTGCTCTCGATCTTTGTCGCCATTTGATCTCTTCCTCGTGCAACCTAGCATTATATTTTGCCCAATGAACTTCACGCCATGCTTTCCTCTTCCAACAGATCCTCTGCCTCTTCTTTTGAGTCCAATCTTTGAATTTCTTGTAGAAACTTAGTGGTTTCCTCCTCCCGATCTTGTAGATTTTCTTTCTTCCTCAAACATATTTTCTTTTTTAGCATCTTTAGTTTTTGGAATAGAATAAAGCATGTGCCTCCTCGTACAAAAAAGGATGACCACCATTCGGCTACCTTATCTGCAAAACCTTCTATTTCTAACCATGCTAATTCAAATCTAAAGGATCGTGGGCCCCGGTCCTCATCCACCTCAAGTAATACTGGACAATGGTCGAAAACCAACCTAGGTAGGCCTCTTTGATGTATCAACGGGAATTTATCTTCCCAATCCGTAGAGATGAGAAATATATCAAGCTAAGATTTAATTGGTTTAGCTTGGCCATTTGACCATGTGAAATTGACTTCTCCCATAGGTAGGTCCACCAGCTCATTCCTTAGGATCCAGTCTGAAAACCTTTTCATACTTCTAGTAATCCAACCCCCATTTTGATTTTTCGTGCAAGAACCTTACAACATTAAAGTCCCCACCCAAGCACCATGGTAATCCCCATTTGCTTCGACACGTATCTAGCTCTTCCCAGAGTTCATCTCGTAATTTCGGTTTGCATGGCCCATAAACAAATGAGAACACCCATCTGAAATGAGAGGAAATATCTTTAAGCACCACTAAAACTAAATAGTTGCCTTTCCAACAGTCCTCTTTGGTCCATATCACAGAGTTCCAGACTACTAAGATACCTCCTACTAACCCCACTGCATCAACAACTTACCATTCTTTTTGTTAACCCCACCATAACAAATTAATCACCCCCATATCTACCACTTGCGACTTAGTTTACTGAAAAGCTGCGATTTAGTTTACTGAAAAGCTGCTAGTTGAATTTTGAATCTCTTACACATATCCCTTATCTGCCCTCGTTTTTGTGAACATCCCAAGCCCTTGATATTCCAAGATAATCTTCATTGGTAACTAACTGAACCCTGGTGGACCCCATATGTTCTGCTCTCAGTTTCAATTTCAGCACTCTGATTACAGTTTCATATTCGCTTTGTTTGTCTGCTATTCTCCTGGATCTCGTTTTGGCCTATCTGCCTTCCCCTTTCCTCTAAAATTCAAGGCCACATAATCCTCTGGCTTATCCCCAAAAGTTACCACAACTAATCAAGCTCTCTCCAGTCTCCACTGTTATCAGCTTCATCCATTTCATCCCTTGAGCCATAGACATCCTCTGATTCTTCTTTGCTTTTGTCGCATGTCAAGTCCCTGAACCATTCCTTTCTCTACCTCTAAAACCATTCTTGCTGTCTCCATTGAAATCATCTGACGAATGATGGCCAATGGAGTCATGATCTTCAGATTGCCCAAACCCTCCATTAACGTTTGTTCATATGTGGAACCTGCATACCACCCTCTATCCTTATAGCCCCTGAAGACTGTGGACACTGCTCGCCATATGTTCGAATGACCTGCGAAGATGGAAAGTTGTCCTTCTCAGCAAAGGGAACCAATTGGGTATCTCCAAATCATTTCAATCCCCCAGCCTCTCTGGTGTCGTGGACTGTCGTTCATCAACATCTTCCCAGGGCACCACTACATTGTCGTCTCTTCTCTATACTCATTTCTCTTATTCGTTCCTTGCACTTTCACATAATGAGGGTGTCTGTGTGAATCGAGAAGAGAGACTGAAATGGGTGACAAAGAAACCGTCTCGCAAGAAATTTGAATCTGCCCTACCTCTGTCAACGGAGACCTCTCTCTGCTCCTTTGGTTCCTCTGTGTGCAAAGGCTCGGGATAGGTTAATAAAGGCCTAGGGATGCCACACGTGCCTCCACTTAAAATAAGCTGCACACATTCGGCAGCTGCTCTATTATCTCATATGAGAGACTTAACGCATGAGCTCGAGTATCCTCTACCCGACCCATGCTCGAAACTTTCATCTCTCTTCGGTGTTAAATGTTGTGTCAGACCCAACTCCATGTGTCGCAATTTGGCCAGCTTGACCAATGTTCGTTTTAGTGCATTCGACATGTGTTGGCTTCCCTTCCCAAGAAATTGCCTCTACTTTTTCATAGCCAATGGGTGATCGATAACGCCTTTCTTCCACCAATGGTGTTTTGTGTAAACACAGACCATGTTCCATCTTCCATCTTCATCATTTCTCTCTTCTGCCATTGCCAACTTTCGCTTCTCCTCCTTCTGCTCTTCGTGTTGATCTTCCAATTACTGTACTATTATAACCATAACTTTTGCATTCTCGACCCCCAATATGATCCCTTGGGGCAGTGGATCTAACTTTTTCTTCCTGATTTTTAGTCTCGCGAAATGTAGCTCGTCACTACTATCCGCCCAGCTATCGACCTCCATTACAAAACCAATGCAAGCTCCAATTACCTTAAGAATGTCATCAATCCAGAATTCCAACAGGATATTCCAGAACCGGTACCAATGTTCCTCCCATCCAAACCTCGACCAAGCCTAGGATTTTCGCCACCACTTCTTCCCGATTTGAATTAAGACTGCAAAAACCTCTTCAGCGTGTCCTTGGCTTCCCAAGGAGACGAGTATGATGTCCTGCAGTCTTTTGACAACTATATCTTCTTCATCTATGCCTCTGCAATTTCATGTTAACCATTCCACCACATCCAATTCCATCACACCCCCATTTACTGTAGCAGCGAAGCAGAATTCACAAGTCTTCAAAGAGTCCTCAAGAATTTTTTTGTGAATTTTCACTTCCATGCCTTCCTCTGTATCCACCCTCCAAACCCACCTCTCCCCTGGAATCGGTGCTTCCTCTGAAGCTCTGTCCCCTGAGTCGGACTTGTTCATAACAGCTTCTATGAAGTATTTTCCGTTAACCCCCAATGTCTTTAACTGTGCTGTAGAACCCTGTCTGTGCCCCTTTCTCTGTATACCCTACCTTCTCCTTTGAATTCTCTCTTATATGATGTAGAACCCTCTACCTGCGCCCTTCTCTCTATACATTGGTGATATTTTTTATAAGATAAACGTTAGTGTTTCGTGAGATGGGCAAGACCTAGGAGAATTTCTTCTAGAAACTAGTGAGGTTCCTGGACCTCTTTGTATTGTGTGACTCCAAATAGTTTTTTGTTTTCCCTTTATTTCAGTTTTGTTCTTTCATTGGATCAAATGAGAAATATGGGAATATCTAGAGGTGGAAATTGACCATTCAGAAGTATTGTTCCTTCCTTAAAGGTAAGACGCATTGCGTGAGTAACGCGTGCGTGACCCTTCAGCTGCCTATCCTCATCTATAATACCAGGGGAACAGTAGCTGTTTTCATGTTCTACTGCTTCCGAGTCGTAGTTGCGTGAACCCATCTCTGGCATTAAGCAATCCAGACTTGGAAGGTTTGGGTAACCCTTCCACCTGTGTACTTCATAGCACAAGGTGAGATTAGAGATTTGTTGCTGCTGTTTCGCTCCAACTGTCTTAATGGTCCACTGTACACTCCACCATAGTGCAGGATACCACCTTAAGTGAAGTGGTTGCTATGCCTCACCACGAAGCAGCTTCTGATCTTAGCACAAAGAGGACTTCAAACCAGCAAGAGGTGATTCTTCCTCGCATGAGAGATGTTTTCACATGGCATGAGTAAAACTGTCTTCATTTTTCCTATTTATAATACTTTGCACCATTTCCTAATATCTTGTGTTGTTTTGACAAGATGGCTCATGTCAATAAGATGATGCACCTCAATCCCAACGCTGTATTCTCAAGCATGTGTTTTAAATAGCTACGGTATGTAGCGTGTAGCTTACACTACAGTGTAGCTTAGCCTTAACCTACGTAAAACTCATGAAAATAGCTTGAATCGTGTATAGCCTACTCTACATGATAATTTGCATGCGCTACATGCTACATATACTACGTTACACACTACGTAGCTCACATTACAATTTATTTTTCACTACAACATTCAAATCAATTAATGTTTTCAATGATGTGTTACATTTTTCTATTTTAATTTTTTTAAAAATATATATATAATTAATCTTTTCAATTCTTTTAGTAAAAAAATATAAGTAATAGTATTAAATTAGTTTTGTTGCTCTTTCTTTACCTTTATACTCAATCATAGCCCTTTCCTATTACTTTAAGTTGTGTTTTGGTTATACCCATTGATCGAAGCATCCCCGATATTATCCATATCTCCAACTTGGCGATATCGATAACACTGATAGTATCAGAAATTCTAAGTATTAGCGATATATTTCTAGGTATCGCCAATATTCTCGACTATGCAAATTCAAGGTATCTCCGGTATGATCAATATTTTTTACTATGTAAATTCCAGGTGTCTCTTATATTGTTGATATTTTTTACTGTGTAAATTCCAAGTGTCGTTTCTATGGCAAATGTATCGGCGATATTTTAATAATATCGCCAATGCATCCATATCACCAAAAATCTGTCTATTAAAAAACATTCAAAGCCAATTTGATTTGTCCAAATAAGAGCTATATTCCTTCCTTTTTGGATTTTTTTTATTTTTATGGGTGCATGGTTGTGCGATGAAATGCATGTTTGTATGCATGTATATGTATGGAGGATGGATGTGTGTGTGCATTCATGCATGGATGGATGGATGATGCGTGTGTTTATTTGTATGTATGTGCATGGATGGATGGATAGTTGAATGGATGGATGAATCCACCATTTTCCCCACATTTCCCCAATGTCTCCCTGAGTCAAAGATACATGCTTTTAGGCCCCATTAAAGGGAAACTTATTATGTGATTACCAAATATGCAAATATGCATCTTTTTCGCTATTATTTGATTTAAATATGCAAATATGTGTATTTTAACATCTCCTGAAGTATCATTGAAAATTTTCACCATTTTCCCCATGTTTAATGTTGATGCTAAAATCTGGTCGTCCCTTCTAGACCGTCATTTACCTGCAAAACTAAACCACAATGGGGACCCTATCTGCTACAAGGGACCCCCCGATGCCAAAGTTAGGGCAGGCACTTTGGGTCTAGTAGAACTAGAGTTTTATTTGTGCATACCTTTTACTGTGTGTAGGTTTTCTATTTATAGTCATTTGCTGCTAGTTACGTATATGGCAATGAATTTGTCATATAGTCGTGTATTGTGAGAGGAATCGTCCCCAGGATACACAGCGTTATCCTTGGCGCAATCTCGGGGAGTTAACCCTCTTCGTACACAAAGTTGATCTCCGGGCAGTCGGCTTCCGAGGAGGTCGAGGTCATGGTCGACTGCCGACCTCTAAGTCCGGTTGGTCGAGGGCGTGGTCGACTACCGACCTCTAAGTCCGGTTGGTCGAGGGCGTGGTCGACTGCCGACCTCTAAGTCGGGTTGGTCGAGGTCCTACAGACCAAGCCAAACTGTTGATTGTGGTCGAGGCCTGTCTTCGAGGTTGAGTCGGTATTTATAGTCATTCGTTGGTTGCAGTAGCGGGATGTCAACTGGAGCCGAGGTCAATGCTACCTATGTCGGTACTCGAGCTGCTCGTGGAGGTCGTGCGCTCTAGACCAAGCTCTTACCTGACCTCCGTTTCTGAACTACTTGCCTTGCGTTTTCTATCCCATTCTGGTTGCCTGGTCAGTCCGATTTTACCCATAACAGTAGCCCCCTACTTCCGAGCACTTTTTAGAAGCTTGGGAAGTAAATGGATTCAAACTGATGACTGAGTGTGAGGCCTCATGCATGGGAGGTCGGGAGGTCGGAAGCGCTTGTCATTATGGTGGAAGGGTGAAAGGCGACAAGTGCGTGAATCGAGGAGGATCTACTAATGATCGTGACGAGTCGTACGAGGAGACGTGTGCTGGAGCTGCGCCTCTTCGTCTTTCGGCGTATAAGGCGAGGACACGTGGTCTTGCCTCGGTAGTCGGGTCGATCAGCGAACCAGCAGTTGCCACATGGAAGGAGGCGTGAGCTGTAATGCCTCTTCGGACTGCAGCATTGAATGCAGGCATTCAATGCCGCAGCCAAGGAACTTATAAATAGGGGAGGGGGATACCCTAAGCCCATTTCATTTGCCCCTCTTCATTTGCTGCTCTCTCTGCCTACCCGAGTAGACGATTTCCGATAAGTCAGATTCCTATTACTCCGGCCTTCCCTGCTAGTTATCTGTTGTTTGTTTCTTCTTCTAGGCCGTTCATGCCCTTCTAGTTGCCCGCCGATCATACCAACAAGTAGGGCAAGGCTTCAAGAAGATGGAGGCGGACCTTCGGGCCAAAGTTGTCGAGCTCAAAGTCGTTGCAGCTATTAGAGATGCGGTTGTGGCCCAGGCAGAGGCTTTGGGGATCCAGCTTGATGAAGCCTAGCGGAATGAGGCAGCATTGTGGGCCGAGTCGGAGGGGCTGAAGGCGCGCCTCTCAACCTCTAAGGAGGAGCGGGCCGAGGAAGAAGTCATGGCCGCAAGGTCGGAGGCCAAGGTGGCGGCCAGGTTAGCAGAGGTCATGGCCAAGTTAGCGGAGGTTGAGGCCAAACTGGCCAAGATTGAGGCCTCCATACTAGCAGTTCGGGCGGCTGTGGTGGAGGAGTACAAGACCTCTGTGGAGCGGGCCGAAGAGGAAGAAGTGTACTTCAACTTCGGCTATGAGCAATGTCTGGAGGACGTCGAGCAAAGGTATCCAGAGCTTGACCTAAATGGCTTGGGCGACGAACCTCCTGAAGACCCAGCCCCCGTTGAAGCCGAAGCCGAGCAGCCCCCCTCCCGAGCAAATTGAGCCTCGCCACCCCCTATCATAACTTGTAAAAATATTTTGGTTTCTTGATGTAATGACTCTCTTTATCAATAAAAAGATAACTTTTTGCATAATTGTTGCGTATGATATTCTTAAGTAGTTTTAGTAGGTCGAATGAAGTAGAGCGAGTAGGCCGAGTAGTGTAGGATCGATAAGTCGATTGTATAATGGTAGGTCGTGCACGGTAGAATTAATATGCCAACTACTTAGCAGTGGATAGAGCAGTTGGTAGGAGGACTTTCTTTCCTTAAACTAATGGAAGTCCCCATAGTCGATCGCGTAGTTCGGATAGTCAAGAATAATATTTAAAAGAAATTCTCTTCCCCTGACCTGGGGAAGTTCTTTTATTGTAGAATTCACAAAAACAGTAGACAGAACAGTAGTAATTTCCCAAACACCTTTTTCCCTTTGAGAAGGGAGGTTGCTCTCATCAAGTAGATCAGTCAGTCGACGCTTTCTTAGTCGAAGGACTTCTTGAGTCCTCGGGAGTAGTAGATCTTCAGGTGCTCGGCATTCCATGGGTGAGGTAAGGGCTGACCATCCATGTCCTCGAGTCAATATACACCCGGTCGCGACGTGCCCGTGATCTTATAGGGTTCTTCCCAACTCGATCCCAATGTCCCCAACCTGGGCTCCTTGGTGTTTTGGAATGTTTCACGACAGACCAAATCTCCTATTCGAAATCTTCGCACCTTGACTCGGGAATTGTAGTATTGAGCAACCCATTGTTGGTAGGTTGCGATCTTCAAGTGCGTTCATCCCCTTTCTTCCTCGAGTAGGTCTAGACTCGGGGCCATCTGCTCTGCATTTTGGCTTTCGTCGAACAATTCGATGCGCGTAGTCGGGAGTCCCACCTCGACTAGTACCACGGCTTCTGCGCCGAATGCCAAGGAGAAAGGAGTCTCCCCAGTCAAGGTTCGAGCAGTCAATCGATATGCCCAAAGGACATGTGGTAGCTCATTGGCCCAGGCCCCTTTGAACTTCTCAAGCCTAGTCTTGAGGTGACTTCTTATGATCTTGTTGACTGCCTCTACCTATCCATTGGCCTGGGTATGCCAAGGTGATGAGCAGGAGTTGCCAATGCCAAGTCTCTCACACAGTCCTCAAAATCGCACGTTGTCGAACTGCTTGCTGTTGTCCGAGACAATAGTGTGTGGGATCCCATATCTGCAAATGATGCTCTTCCAGAAAAAGTCAGTAATCTTTTGTTCGGTGATTTTGGCAAGCAGCTCAGCCTCGACCCACTTGGTGAAGTAGTTGACAGCCACAACATCAAACTTGGTCTAACCTCTGCCCATCGGTAAGAGTCCTATAATGTCAATTCCCCACTGGGCGAACGGCCAAGGGTCAGTCATGAGGGTCAGCTGCTCGGATGGCTGTCGGGGTATCACGGGGAATCGTTGGTATTTGTCGCACTTCCTTGCATACTGCTTAACATCCTCATGGATGGTCAGCCAATAGTACCCTTGTCGAATTACTTTATGGGCGAGTGCTCTCCTGCTGAAGTGATTACTGTAGACCCCTTTGTGGATCCCCGTCACAACATACTCGGCTTTGTCGAGTTGGAGGCACCTTAGGTACGGTAAGGAGAATCCTCTTTTGTAGAGGACATCTCCTATCATGGTATACCAAGCTGCTCAGCTGCGAATTCTTCGTACTTCAAGCTTGTCGTCAGGTAGCTTGTTTTACTGGAGGTAGCCTATGATCAAGTCCATTTAACTCGACGTCGAGCTGACAGGGAGTACTCCCTCCAGTTCGGATCGGCCGATGCTGGGCTCGGGCAAGAACTCAATTGGAATTGATTTGGCGATATCATTGTCGATTGTCGCAGCTAATTTTGCTAGAGCATCTGCTTGGGAATTTACTGCTCAAGGGACCAAGGTGACCTCACACTTACTGAATTTCCCGATGAGTTCTTTTGCTTTCTGGAGATAGGTGATCATTTTTTCTCCCTTCGCTTGGTATTCGTCAGCGAATTGATTGACAATAAGCTGGAAGTCATTGTGGATCGTCAAGATTTGAGCTCACATAGCTTTCGTCAGCCTGAGCCCGGCGAGGAGTGCCTCATAATCCTAGTTGTTGGACGTCGGGAATCCAAATCTCAAGGCATACTGTGTGCAGGTCTGATTGGGTGCGACAAAAATTATTCCTGCCCCACTGCCTTTTGAATTAAAAGACCCATTGACGTGAAGGGTCCATACTTGTGGGTTGATTTCTTCCTCGATTTCCTCATCTTTGGCTACCTCAGGGAGCTCGGTATTAGTGAACTCAGCAATGAAGTTGGCCACTGCCTGGCCCTTAATAGCAGTTCGGGGTCGGTACTCAAATGTCGAATTCGCCGAGCTCAATCGCCCACTTTGTCAATCTCCCAAATACTTTGGGTTTTTGGAGTACTTGACGGAGGGGTTGATTGATCGAGACCACAATGGTGTCGGCCTGGAAGTAGGGACGGAGGCGTCACGATGACATATCAAGGCCAGCGCGAGCTTCTCGATGTTGGGGTATCTGGCCTTAGCTTGGACCAGTGCCTTGCTGACGTAGTAGACAGGTAGTTGTTTGCCTCCGACCTTTAGCATCAAGGCCGAGCTAACCGTTGCAGTTGAGATTGCCAAGTAGAGCAGCAGCGGCTCTCCCTACTCGGGTTTAGAAAGTAATGGGGGTGACCCCAGATATTGCTTGAGTTGCTAAAATGCTTGCTCACAGTCGTGGTCTATGTCGGCTTCGCCTTGCCCTTCAGCTATTGAAAAAACAGGAGACACTTGTCGGTAGCTCTGGAGACAAACCTATTGAGGGCTACGACTCTGCCTGTAAGACACTGAATCTCCTTTGTAGTTTTGGGCAAGCTCATGTTCAGCAATGCCTGGATCTTGTTGGGATTTGCTTCAATTCCCCTCTGGTTGACCAAGAAACCGAGGAGTTTCCCGAGCTTACCCCAAAGGCACATTTGCTCGAGTTTAGCTTCATCTAATACTTCCTCAGGATGGTGAACATCTCTTCGAGGTCAATCACGTGGTCCGCCGCCTTGACACTCTTGACCGGCATGTCGTCAACATAGACCTCCATATAGCGTCCAATCTGCTTCGCGAACATCTTGTTGACGAGTCGTTGGTACGTCGCACCGACGTTCTTTAACCCGAAAGGCATGACCTTATAGCAGTAGAGCCCCTTGTCGGTGACTAAGGTCGTCTTCTACTTGTCGTTCACGTACATGGTGATCTAATTGTAACCTAAATATGCATCCATAAAACTGAGGAGATGGTGCCCCGCCATGTTGTCGACCAACTGGTCGATCCTTGGTAGAGAGAAATTGTCTTTAGGGCACGACTTATTTAGATCTGTGTAATCTACACATACTCATCATTTCCCATTTGACTTCTTCACCAGTACAAAATTTGCTATCCAACCGGGGTAGTAGATTTCTTCAATGAATTTAGCCTCTAGGAGATTACCGACCTCCTCTCTGATGATGGCGTCCCCGACTGGATAGCAAATGTCGTGCTGGTGAAGAAGTCAAATGGGAAATGGTGAGTATGCGTCGACTACACAAATCTGAATCCGGCCTCTAGGAGCTTACCGACCTCCTCTCCGATGATGGCGTACCGTTCTGGCTCGAATGCCCGTCACTTCTGCCTCACTGGTCGATGAATGGGGTGAAGGTTCGGCCTGTGAACCATTACCTCAGGTTTGATCCCGGGCATGTCCTGGTGGGACCATGCAAAGACGTCGGCATGTCGGTTCAATAGGCCGACGATCTCCTCTTACTGTCTTAGGGCTAATAACAAGCCAACCTGAACTGTGCGGGTCGGGCCAACCTCGCAGAGGAGTACGACCACCAGGTTTTCCACAGGAGACCCTCTTTCAGTTGATTCTTCTCGGGGATCAAGGGAGGTGATAGCAATTATATGTTGTCGTGTTCATGCCCTTAATGTTGCTGAATAGCACTGTCGAGCCCGTGTTGATCACCTTTAACTTGGCTAACCCCATGCTCGGTCGAGAACTTCATTGTGAGATGATCGGTAGACACTACTGCTTGCATGACATTGAGGGATAGTCATCCCAGAATGATATTGTAAACGGAGAGACAGTCGACTACTAGGAAGTCGATCATCACAGTAGTCTGGTTGTGACCCTCCTGCAGTCACGGGCAGTAGTACTTCCTTCGGATGTAACCTTCTCCTGCAAATCCGAGCAGGGGAGTTGGGATGAGACGTAGTCGGGATCTCCCGATCCCCATCTTGTCGAAAGCAGCGGCAAAGAGGATGTCGGCCAAGTTGCCAGTGTCCACCAATATACGATGCACTTTATGGTTGGCCACTGCCATGGTCACCACCAGGGCGTCATCGTGAGGGTGGTGGATTCATCAGGCGTCCTCCTCGATAAAAGTCAAGCTACAGGGAATTAACTTTTGTTCCTTCACAGCCTTACTTGTGAGGTTGATGTGATGCTCGATGTTGCTGCCACTAATGCTCCGTGCATGAGCCCTGCGAGCTCTATTCGAATCCCCACCCCCTGCGGGGCCTCCAAATATTGTGCAGATCTCGCTTGTTGCTTCATTGTCATTCCTGTCGCTTTGTGGCTCGTGCCTCATGTCTAATCGCTCATCTCTCCTCCTGTGAATGAACTCCCGTAGATGTCTACCGCGAATGAGGGACTCGATCTCTTCCTTGAGATCAAAACAGTCTGGCCGTGGCCGCGATGGAAGTGGCAATACTTCCTTTTATCCCTTTGTCTGCGTCAGCTTTCATCCTGCTCAGCCATTTCAGGATCCTTTTGTCGCGAACTTCCATAAGGACTTGCTCGGGAGTCAAGTTTAGCAGATTGTAGGAACGGAATTTGCACTCCGGTCGCCGGTTCGGGCGTTGACTTCTACTCGAGTCGTTTCTCCTCTTATTGTTGTTGATAGTAGGTGACTGCTGCTCCTTGCATTTCTTGTCCTTAGCCAAGCTCCCGGCACTCCAAGTAGCTTTCCGCGAGCTGAAGAGCTCCTTCGCATTAGAGTACTTTGGTGCTCGGTTAAGGAGATCGACCAACGTGGTCGGAGGGTTCTTGTCAATTGAGAAGAGGAATCTCCCTTCCCTAAGACCAGATATCGTGGCGGCTAAGGCTATCTGGTCTGAATAGCCCTCTACCTGCACCGCTTCCTCATTGAAACGAATGATGTAGTCTTTCAGTAGCTCATCTTCTCTCTGAGTAATAGTGAGGAAGTGAGTCGCCGACTTCCTTCTACCCTTTCCTCCGAAGGAGCTAATGGACCTCGGCTTCAGCTGCCTATACCACTTTCGTGCTGCTCCTGACAAGGTCAAGGAGAATGCTCGGCACATCACTGAACTAATCGCACCGTGTAATTCCATCCACGCTCTGTCGGATTCTAGATGCTTGGCTGGATCTCCGGTTCCAAAGTAAGGAGTAATCTGCGGCATTCGGAATCTCGGCGGAAGTGGAGATCTCATGATGTCGTTAGTAAATGGTGGTTGTCTCCTCCAACATGGCCTCAACTGAGGTCAAGATCCGGGCACGATATGCTTGTCGGATGTCGTCAATCTGTCCTCGTATCTCCCTAAGCTCGGCCTCTCAGGGGACCTTGTTCTCCGCCATCACCTCGGTAGCCTTCCCACGCCTTCTCTTCTCCAGCGTGTGGCGTAAGTCAAACTCGGCGAGCGTGGTAGTTTCTGCAGTGTGGGTGCCAGCGTGGCTATGCTACATGGGTTATTGCTTGGCTCTGTGCGAGTCAATGTACTTGAGGAGGTCGAGAGAGTTCGGTTGCCGCGGGTGCTTCCCCTCCATGGTCGGGAGGTGGAATCTGCCTTTCCAGTATCTGCATTATACAGTTCATGTTACCGGTTAAGGCCTCGACCTGGTTTTCCAAGGAAACAAGCTGGCCTCCCCGATTGCAGGACCTTTGTACAGGTGTCGCAGGGGCAGAATCAGCTTGGTGTTGTGAGGGTGGATTTTGAGGGTCTGCAAACTACTCGAGCTCAGCTGGTGCAGGAGCAGTTGCAGTGATTATAGCGAAAGCCCTCTTTCTTCCTTACGCCACTGTAGAGCAACTTAGAGATGATAGGTGAGTTAGGAATGGCTTCACTGCCGTTCCCACAGACGGCGCCAAACTATTGATGATGAAATCTGGTCATCCCTTCTAGACTGTCGTGTACCTGCAAAACGAAAGCACAATGAGGACCCTTGCTACTGCAGGGGACCCTCCGATGCCAAAGTTAGGACAGGCACTATGGATCTAGTAGAACTAGGGTTTTATTTGTGCATACCTTCTACTGTGTGTAGGGTTCATATTTATAGTCCTTTGCTGATAGTTACATATATGGCAATGAATCTGTCATTTAGTCACGAATCATGCGAGGAATCATCCCCGGGATACACAACGTTATCCTCAGCAAAGATCTCGGGGAGTTAACCCTCTTCGTACACAAAGGTGATCTCCCGATGGTCGGCTTCCAAGGAGGTCAAGGTCGTGATCGACTACCGACCTCTAAGTCGAGTTGGTCGAGGTCCTACGGACCGAGCCGAACTGTTGATTGTGGCCGGGGCCTATCTTCGAGGCCGAGTCGGTATTTATAGTCGTTCGTTGGTCGCGGTAACGGGATGTCAACCAGATCTGAGGTCACTACTACCCGTGGTCGGTATTTGAGTTGCTCATGGAGGTCGTATTTAGTTGTCTAAACCGAGCTCTTACCCGACCTCTGTTTCCAAACTATTTGCCTTATGTTTTCTATCCCATTCTGGTTGCCAGGATAGTCCAATTTTACCCATAACATTTAATATCATTAACATATTGATATCGCCAAAAATCTATTTATAAAAAATTTTCCATTGGCAACATTCAAAGCCAATTTGCTTTGTCCAACGGGGATAAGAGTTATATTCCCCGTTAGATATGGGTAGCATGATAGGGCCTTAGTGACCTTTCCACAATCAACACAAAATTTTCTCACTTGCGAGGAAAATTCATTTTCCTTCTCGTATCCCATCTCGACCCTATTCTCCTTGGCCGTTAAATAATCGTAACCATATGGGGCCATTTTAAGTCTTGTATTTCCACATGAGGTGATGCAGGACAATTAACCATTTGCTCTAAAAGCTGGAACTGATAGAGCATGACGAATTAATCCATTTATCTCATAGCCCAGGCCCCACATCGCATGGGTTAGGACCTCGGCAGAACCCCCCTCGTGGGCCCCACTTCACATGGATGGGGCCTGCCTCACACGAGCCACCTACCTCACATGGGTCACCCACCCCAAGTGTGCCCCTGCATCCCACAAGCAACTCCACTCGAGCCCGGTGTGAAAATGACCACGCATTAATCACCCCCGGTGAAGAGTCTCAAACACAAGACCTCCCGCTCTGATACCACTTTGATGCAACACAATTAACTAGTTCTAAAAGCTCGAAATGATAGAGCATGGCGAATTAATCCCTTTTATCTCATAGCCCAGGCCCCACATCGCATGGGTTAGGACCTCAGCCGAACACCCCTCATGGGCCCCACTTCACATGGGTTCTATTACGCCCCAAATCCGGGATGGACAGCTTCCGTAATACCCCAAATCCGGCACTCAACTTCCATACACCAAGCCCCGAGTTCGGCACACCACAAGGAAGATTTTTTTGACTAAAAATAAAAATAAAAATTTAATAATAATACCTGAGCATGATGATCCGTAATCACAATACTAAGCAACAGTCTCCATTATAAATCCTGATGGTTACAAGTACAATGCTTTTCCAACAGGATTTATAATGGAGACTATTGCTTAGTATTGTGATTACGGATCATAATGCTCAAGTATTATTATTTATAAAGAAATATATATAGTTAAAAAAATCTTCCTTGTGGTGCACCAAACTCAGGACTTGGTGTATGGAAGTCGAGTGCCGGATTCGAGGCATTACGGAAGCTGTCCGTCCCCGGATTTGGGGCGTGACAGAAGGTAGTATTAGAGCATAAGATTTGGGATCACTTACGAGCAAAGTTAGCAGTTGGAAAACATAGAAGAACTTAAACTAGGTCTCCCACAGCGATTGATCGAAAACTTAGATGCTATTAGTGCCCCTGATTTGTATGAATGTAGAGACATGAATCTACGATTCCCGGTTTGAGAACCTAGTCAAAACAGGATTCCGTAGTTGAGAACCTAGAGACTATACTTTAGCACCCAAGCATGAGGCAAATAGCCGCGAGCAAAACCCTCTAGTGCTTGATGGATGATTGTTTGGTATATATGGTGATATGTATGTTGGGCTTTCCATGTTATGAGTCTGATAATGCATTTGTGACTAGAAATTTCGAGGACGAAATTTTTATTAGGAGGGTAAATTGTAAGACCCTGTCAATTCCTTACATTTTCTATGTCTATGTGCACAATGATCAACGCCCTTGGCTAGACTTGGATTAGCCATGCATAGTGCACACTCAACTAACCGGAAGCCCAAGGCCTCGAAACCTATTTCATATCGACCGCCCCATCACCGCGATCGCGGAGGTACCACCCGTGCATTTGTACGACGCTCCGTTAGTGAGATACGCCGCGAAGAATCATTAGTGTATCATGTGCACATGGCACCATATATTCCATTCCACACGTGCACAACACATGCTATGCACACATGCACCATGCCACACATGGGTGAGAGAATCTCTACCCATGTGTGTGATGTCACACACTCATACCACCCCTCTCATGTGTATCCAAAGTCAACCCTTCTCCATACAACACCTTATGTATGATGTCATCATGCCATGCCACTCCATGTCTCATTTAATCCACCATTAAGTCCTAATCATGCATTACTTGTCATGATCCTTGCCTAAGCCAATCATAACCACATTAATCTAACCTAACCACAATTTTATCAAATTTTCTATAAATACCCCTTCAATTCTCAACATTTTAACCATTTTCCAACCATAAGAGACAGAGAGAGAGGAGTGATCTTGGTGGGCCATCAATCCCATCCCTTCCATCTAGGTTACGTCACCTTAGGAACAAGTCGAAAGACAAATAACCATCACTGCAGGCCCACCCGTTGGACAGTGCGGGCTACTAGCTTTGGGCCTGCTCTAAGTTTTGTACCATACTCTAAAACAAGCGGACATGTGGATGAACGATGTTGATATGAAGCACATGCCTCACATGGAATCTACAGCAAACCCATGATCTAGGCAATTTTGACGACACATAAGCAGTACAGTGGACCCGATAATGTCTTTTAAAGGTAAATGCTATTGTCCCGTGGACATGGTATACTGAGATTTGCATCTAATTTATTTTGAGTTAACAAGAAGGGTTGGGTCCACTGAAATGGTGGGGTCCACTTCCCATATGGCTATAAAATGGATGAGCAGTGTAGATATGCAACACGTACACCTAAGTAGGCTACACATGCAGCAATCCATGGTGGGCTTGGGGCTTAAAATCAAGTCAATCTGTGGCTTGTGTGGGCCACACCACACACAAAAGTTGAGAGGGTTACCCTCCATTAAACATTCATAATCATTTGTTGGGCCCACCAAGATGTGGTTCATGAATCCAGCCCATCCATTATGTGTGTCCCACTTGGTTGAGGGGTCAGTCCAAGTTTCAGATGCATCCAAATTTCAGGTGGGCCCCAGCAAGTGCCTTCTTATGTTTTAGCCACATCTCCACACGATTTTAGATGGTGAGGGCCACCTGAGTTCCGTGTGCAGCTGATTTTTGGGGTAACCCATTATCAAAAGGGGACCCATCAAATGCACAATGTTGATGCTCGACATACATCACAGTGGGGCCTGTGGTGGGACCCACGGTCCCTGCCTATCCAAGCAGCAGGACACTGCTCTAGACACTATCAGCAAGGGGCGTCCAGCCCTTGCTTTTTTTTTCTATGGTTTTTCATAGGTGGGGCCCACATCAGGATGATCCACTCCATCTGTCGGGTTCTCTAGCTCATGACAGGTCCAATGAGCCCAATATTCAGTATGTTTAGGCGTACAGAAACATCACAGCGGGCCCTAACAGTTTTGATGGTAAATATCACTATTAAAATGATTTTTTTTGCGGTGTGGCCTACCAGAGATTTGGATTGGCTTCATTTTTTCGGCTTAAGGCCTAAAATAAGCTGGGAAATTGGACGAACGGTGTGGATCAAATACATACATCAAGGGGGAGGGGAGGGGGGGTTGTGGTCCCACAGCCCCTCCCTTTTCTTTCAAGCAACAAGGACGCCGCTTGCTGCAACGTCCTCTGGACACTAGCAGCAATCAGCGTCCACTCTCCTCTTTTTTTTTATTTTTTTGTGGTGTTGTGTGCTCGTGTGTGCATGGGTGTGTGAGTGAGTTTGGCCAGCCCAACAGTTTGGATGGCATACAAACATTACAATGGGTCCACGGTAGGGCCATGGTCTACTGATCAGGCTGATATCTATGTTTTCTCCTCATCCAGGTCTTTGTGACCTCAAGGATGGGTTGAATGGTTGGTGATCATCATGGTGTGGCTACAGCCAATGGGTTAGATGGCAAACATCATCACAATGGAGCTTACTATCAGTGGGTCCTATATCATAATCATCATCAATTTCAAATAGGAAAAAAATCAATAACATAAGTGAAGGGGGGTGTACTCACCTTGATGGATTAGCTGGGATGGTTGAGAGGGATAGAAGGGATGGGATTGATGGCCCACCAAGATCAATCCTCTCTCTCTCTCTCTCTCTCTCTCTCTCTCTCTCTCTCTCTCATAGTAGGAAAATGGTGAAAATGTTGAGGATTGATGGGGTATTTTTAGAGAATTTGCTAAAATTGTGGTTAGGTTAGATTAATGTGGTTATGATTGGCTTAGGCAAGGATCATGGCAAGTATTGCATGATTAGGACTTAATGGTTCATTAAATGAGACATGGGGTGGCATGGCATGATGACATCATGCATAAGGTGTTATAAGGAGAAGGGTTGACTTTGGATACACATGAGAGGGGTGGTATGGGTGTGTGACATCACACACATGGGTAGAGATTCTCTCACCCATGTGTGGCATGGTGCATGTGTGCATAACATGTGTTGTGCACATGTGTAGAATGGAATATATGGCGCCACGCACATGATACACCAACGATTCTTCGCGGCGTATCTCACTAACGGAGCGTCGTACAGATGCACGGGTGGTACCCCCGCGATCACAGCGATGGGGAGGTCAATATGAAATAGGTTTTGAGGCCTTGGGGTTCCGATCAGTTAAGTGTGCACTATGCATAGCCAATCCAAGTCTCGCCAAGGACGTCGATTATCGTGCACATAGACATAGAAAATGTATAGAATGGACGGGGTCTTACAGGTTCCGCTTCATACGGATGGGGCCCGTCTCACACAAGCCACTCGCCCCACACAAGCCGCCCAACCCAAGTGTACCCCTGCATCCCATAGGCAACCCCGCTCGAGCCCGGTATGAAAATGCCCCTGCATTATGGGACCTATTGTGTGATGATCTTAATAGGTGAGGCCCATCATCAGTTAACTCTAAACACTTGTATTTCCATGCGGGCCCATGGCGAGCATAACTTTTTTGCCCATGTTAGTCAATCAAAACCATGTGTTTTTTCCAAATTGGGCCCATCATTAGATGATCTTAATAATGTGGGGCTCATCATTAATTGATCATAACCATGTTATTTTCAGGTTGGGGGCATCAATAGATGATCTTAACCATTTGGAGCCATTGTTAGTTGATCCTACTAACCATGTGTATTTCCACGTGGGGCCCATCATTAAATGATTGAAACGATGTGGATCCTTTGTTAGTCAACCCTAACCATCTGTATTTCCACGTGGTACCCACTGTTAGCTGATATTAACCATGCATGTTTCTGCCCCAGGCACATCATTAGATGATCTTAACCATGTGGGCACACTGTTAGTCAATCTTAACTGTCATCTCCATAATAGGGCCCATCATTAATTGATCCTAGCCATTTGCACTTCCAAATGGGGCCATCATCAAAAGATCTTAACTACATGGTCAATCATAACCGAGTTCGTACATGTGTGACAATGGACAATTGGTCGTGGATATTTATTGATGTATACCAAATAACAAATTTCCAATGGAAATGGGGCGTGAGATACCAAACAACAAAAATATGAAAAATAGATGAATTTCTCTGGAAATTTTTGTGAGAAAACAAGCAGCAGAAACAGAGTTTCATTTCCAACAATTTTTCTACAGATGTTATTTCCATGGAAATTAATTTTTGTCTTTCCAATTTCAATGAATCCAAACAGGCACAAACTATAAGCTTCAATTTCCCAAAAATCCCTAATTTTCCCAAACCCAATCTTAAATCCGTAATTACCCTAAGCCTAAAATCCAAATTTTATTAAAGTCCCCAAATTTTCCTAACCTAAAATCTACCCCCCAAATCCAAACAGTTTCCAAACCTGTCCATTTTCAGCTCACTGAATATCAAAAATCTGCCCACAAACTGCCCATAACCTGTCCTCGACACAGTCCATAAACAGCCAACAACTCATACCCAGTGTTTGAATTATTGGTATAGTTACAAGTTTTGCTGGCCAGGGATACGGAAACAATATCGACATCGCCAATAATATCACCGATAACCGGAAATGCAGGGAAACATTGGGAAAATGCTGGTTTTTTCTGTGAAACTTCAGGAGATGCTAAAATACACATTTGCATATTTAGGAATAAAAAAAATCAAAAAAAGAATGCATGCATAATAAGTTTCCATTTAATGGGGACCTAAAAGCACGTGTTGTTGTAAGAAATCCAACCATCTCATCCATCCCATCTATCATCCAACCTTCCATTCAAACATCCATCGATATTTCAGAATATCGATAACAAACAATATTTCGCCAAGAAATCACCGACACTAGAAAGGAAACGAAAGACTGGTCTCGATATCGCCCATGTTGCAATAACGATAATATCGCGATATTATCGTCGACAATTTTAACAGTGAATACAACCATGCACCTATTAATAAAATTGAAATGAAATTTTTTATAATAAATAGATTTTTGGCGATATCGATACATTGGCAATATTATCAAAATATCGCCAATACACCGGCAATACAAGTGACAGTTGGAATTTACACAGTCAAAAATATTGGTGATATTGATACATTGGTGATACAAGCAACACCTGCAATTTACATAGTCAAAAATATTAGCGATACGTTGGCAATATTGGTAAATAGGCAATACTTAGCAATACATCGCCAATACCTGGAATTTCTAATACTACCAGTGTTATCGATATTGCTACCAGTGTTATCAGTATTACCGAGATGGAGATATAGGATAATATCGGGGATACTCCAAACAATGCCCATACCTAATCCAGTCCAGTCTTCTATCCAACAAGAGCCCAAAACCATCCTCCAAAATCGGTCCTGGTTTCAGCCTTATCCCAGCACAATTTTGTCCAAAAACAGACCCACAGCCTTATCCCTAAACCTGCCCAACTTTGTCATCAATCCTAACCCCAACTCAGCCTATTTCGAGTTCTAAACTGTCCCTGCTTCCTGTTTCAAATCTGTCAAGAATTGTCCACTTTCAGCCCATTTGGTAAATCCATCCCAGGTTTTCAGACCATAACCAACCAACAAACTGACCCTAAGATTTCAACCCATAACCAGTTCATTAAACTTGGCAGTCCACGGTCTGTCCAGATCTCTTCTTCTTCTTCTTTCTTTTTTTATGAAAGATTGTTTCAGATCTGTCTCCAAAACTAATCCCAAATGGTCTCAGCAACTTTGGTACCAAGTATTGATGCCGACTAGAAGCAGGACTTCTTCTGGTGCTGGCATTGCGAAAGATGAGTGAAGTGATTTGTTTTTTTTTTTGTTTTTTGAAAGATAACAAAACTTCTATTAACAACCTGCAAAGCGGGAAAAGAATACAGTGAAGGAAGCGCAAAACTGCGCAGAAAAGATGGCTATGTAAACCAGCCTTAACATAAAGAGCCCACCCAGAAACCAGCCCTATAATTCTTCTAATGAGATCCTCAACCCCCACATTTTCATTCTGAAAACGACGACCATTTCTAGCCCCCCAAATAGCCTAGAAAACCCCCCATCAAAATCAAACGCCACTTAACTTTCCCTAATTTGCCCACTCCACTGCCATGCCATGCCCACAAAAAAGCAAAGGAGCAATGCAAGAACAGATGGTCAATCAATTCCGCATTCTCCTCACACATCAAACAAATATTCGGCAATATCTTCTTCCTTTTTTTCAGAAGTAATGATAATTTTATTAAAAGAATCGCAAACGCGAGAAAGAATACAAGCCCAATAGAAAAGAAATCACTCAAACAAAGGGGCTGGCTGGGCCCGCCTTAACGTGAACTGCCCAATTGGAAACAAAATGTTCAATCCTTTGAATGACCTCATTACCCCCATGCTAACATTCTGAAAACAACGAGCATTCCGTGCTCCCCATATCGTCCAAAGGATAACCATGATGAGAAGATGCCATGTAATTTTTCGATTCTTACCAACTCCTTTGTGCCACACCCAAAGGAGCTCATCCACAGACTTAGGCATAACCCAAGCAATGTTGCTCCAAGATAGAAAATAAACTCAAACCTTAAATGTGAATGGACAATGAATGAAGAGATGATCAATCGGCTCTTCATCAGCCATCAACATTAGGCAAATGTTTGGGAGGAACATCATTGATGCAGACATCAGTGGTGCACCCTTTAGAGCGTACCAAAGGAGGAGGAGTCGCCGACAGAGTACTAGAGCGGAGGAGTTGATGTGGATGGACATTGGGTCCATCAAACCCATTTTTTGACGCGCTACGAGTGCAGAAGCGGCATGACCACACCCTGACCATGAATCTATAGGTCGGATTTCACACCCTACCACACGAGTGTTTTAGTTTTAGGCGTTTTGTTCTTTTCTTTTTTTTTTCTTATTTTAGGGGCTTTAGTGCACTTTTACTTTTTCCATAGCTTATATGTACGTTGTGAAAAACCTTATTTTCATTATTATTGAATGAATAGAAATTTGTCTCTTTTCTTCCTCTTTATTCAAGAGATTAGGGTTTCAGGATTGGCCTTTGGGTATTGAGGATTCCACTCTGATTTCAGGTTTCCTTCTTTCTAGATCTTCGACATGCAGGAAAAGTTAAGAGTCATCCTCCTTTTCTTTTGACGACAAAAGGACCTGTACTTTCTTCATTTCGAACCTTTCATTCTTCACCCCTTTCGTTCCTATGTGGATATCCCCTTTCTAGTTTGAACGGAAAAGATGGATGGTTTGTCAGTAGAATCAGATCCAAACTTGATTGTGGATTGACTTATGCTAGATCTGGGATATCCTCATATCCCTAGGTCCTCCCTTTTTACTGTTTATGCGATTTTATGCTAAGGGGCATGATCCTGACAGAATGACCCCATCTTTGTTTTGAAATTTACCTAATTCCTTTGACTGGAAACGGTTAGTTAATTGGTGTATTTATTTGAACATTCTTTAACCTGATTATACGTGCATCTAGGATTAGATAATCACGTCCCTGCATCAATCGCTCTTCTTTGAAGGTTGTCAACTGTGAGAATGCATTGCCGTCCCACCAACCAAACGAAAGCTGCAACCCTAGGGGGGCCCATAGAACCAGTGATGGAACGGGTGATGTGGGCGTGAAACCAGAGAAAGTGGAAATGAAACAAGAGAGCGGTCATACAGAGAATTTAGAGGAGCTATTCCCTATCCAGACTGCCTTATCATCTTCAAACAGAAATGGCTTTACCGAATTTAAGAGATCCAGAAACCCCAGCAACTCATCGAATTCCGCATCCTAAAGATCTCTTCGACAGGGAGGGAGCCAGACAACATTGTCCCCTTCCCAAGAATAACACTCCTCCACCCGAACAAATCTATTAGGGGGAACCATAGCTAATGTCGGAAAGACATGAGCCACGCCACACATCCACCTAGAAACAAATACGAGATCCTCTTCCTAGACTGAAGGCAATGCCTCTGCTCACTAAATGATGCATAGAGGCAATGCCTTTCCAAACACCTAAGGCTCTATAAAAAGAGGAAGATTCTACGAACCAACCACCATCTTCCAAACCATACTATGCGGCTATCAACCTTCTCCAAAATTCGTCCTCCTCCACGAAGAATCTCCATATCCATTTCCCAAGCAAGATCGTATTTACCGCAGCTAAAGGCCTAATACCCGCTCCCCTTCTGCAACAGGTTTATAGACCTCTTCCAACTTTCCAATATGAAACTTACGCCCTTTGCTTGCCCCCTTCCATAAGAAGTCCCTCCTAAGCTTCTCAAGTCTTTCCAAGACAGATGTCGGACATTTAAAAAGGGACAAGAAGTATAGCGGCATGTTGGGAAAGGTCGTCTTAATAGGTTAAATGACCACCCAAGGATAAGTATCTACATTGCCAAGAGGCGAGCTTCCACTGGATTCTTTCGATAACCATGTTCCACAAGTGGGTAGCCGGTTTTCCAACACAAAGGGGTAATCCAAGATATTTTGTAGGAAAGGAACCAGAGCGGCTTCGAAAGATATTGGCGAGCCAAAAAAGATCCTCCGTGTTGACGTGCACACCCAAACACTTCGGATTTCATAACATTTATCTTCAGACCCGAATCCACCTCAAATCAAACGCTCTCTTTTGAAGATTATCCAAGGTAAGAATCCTCTTACGCCCCACCAGCCAAACAAAATCCGCAACTCATGGAGGGGTTCCGTAAAACCAACAATGAAATGGGTGAGGAGCCATCGAAGGAGAACTATCCTCTTGAATGCAATTCACAAATGAATGCACTGAGATTTTGAGAATTTACCGGAAGGATGCCCCAACCAAAGAAGAGAATCCGAGTCAAAAAGGGAGGGATGAACCTTTACCAAATTAGCCAATAAGTCAGCATATTCATCGACTTCATCATCCAACATGTTCATCCTACAAAGGGGATTCCAAACCACTGTCCCTCCAAGAACAAAAAAACAGTTCGCAACAAAAACAAAACGATCTGGAGCTAGCCTTGCCACTCTAGGAAATAAATCTTTTAAGCACTCGATCTCCGCACCATCTATCAACCCAGAAACAAATACGATGTCCATCGCCCAGAGAGAACACAATCCTCCAAAACACAAGATGCTCTGCTGTCGCTATTGCTTTCCAAATGTGAGAAGCCGTGTATAGCGATGATCCCTTGAGTGACCAACCACCCTTTTGAATCCCATATTTTAAAGCAACGGTTTCCCTCCATAACATTCCCTCAAACGCGAACCACCAAACCCATTTTCCAAGAAGAGCCAAATTCAAGTGAAGTGATTTGTTGAAAGCAACAAAAAAGCTAGTTGAAGATACGGGTGACATGAAGGTCGCCATGGATTCTTAGGGCCTGTTTGATTTTCCATGATACATGTAAATCCTGGTAAATAACTAATTATTACCTTTTCACCTTATTTGAAAATGTGAGAGTAATTCCACCTCGAAAATCGATACAAATGTGTTGACTTAAATATGTGGACCCCACAGTGATGTATATGATATATCCGCACCGCCCATCTATTTTATTAGAATATTTTGGGGCATGAGCCAAAAAATGAGGCAAATCTAACACTCAAATGGCCCACACAAAAGGAAACAGTGGCCTTAATTCGTCCATCATTGAAAGTTATTTCCTTCACTGGGCCCACATTGAGGTTTTTTCATCATCTAACCTGTTCATAGGGTCACACAGACATGGATAAGGGGAAAACACAAATATCAACTTGATCCAAAACTTTTAAGGGCCCCAAGAAGTTTTTAACGGTAGGCATTCGATTCTCACTATTTCCAATGGTATGGTCCACTTGAGCTTTGGATCTGCCTCATTTTTTTGCTCGTGCCCTAAATTCAGCTAGCATAACAAATGAGCGGTGTGGATAAGTAACATACATCACAATGGGCCCCACATTGATTTTGTAAATTCCTCGATTTAAGTGTTAAAAAAGTTAGTCACATCTGCATTGGGAAAGATGTGGTAATTACATAGGTAAATAATTATTACCCATTTACATGGTAATTACAATTGAGCCGAAAAATCAAACAGGCCCTTAGAGAGGTTGGATGAACATTATGAATGAATTGCTTCGAAACCATATACATGGTAGGCAAAGAAAAGAAATGCAGAATCGCATTTTGTGGTGTCTATGGGTTCAAAAGAAGACGTTTCTGATTCCAACGTCGAAGTTGATAAATGCCTTCTGCTGCTAGATTGATTAATGAATACATCAACTAATCCAAGGATGGATCTAGTGAGAAAATTATAAAATCAGTCCATGGAAGAACCCATTGATGTACCAATGGATGGATCAAAAGATGGAATAAAATATGGGTTGATGGTTAGATTGATAGCGAAAATGATGAACAACGTAGCAATTGGTGGCAAGTCATGGGGAGTATGTTAAAGTTGAGATGGACACATTAGTCGTATCCCAACAACAATCAGTGCAAAGTTTGAAGATACGTGAAGAAATGGGAGACGACAAATATTAAACTTGCACGAAGGTGGAAGAAGAGACAAAACCTGCCAATCTTACACCATGATAACAACAAGCTAATCCAACACTAAAATAACGTCATCAACTCCTATTGACGCCAAAATAAATGCAGTACAATCCCAAAAAGTGGCAATTGTCAAGAAGCAACTCGAGGGTGAGCACCTTCAACAAGAGGGGAACTGATGCATGACCATTTGACCATCCAATGGGAAATCACAAGTGGTCCCACTGGTTGTTGATCAAACATTAGAACAATCTAAGGGTCCAACCTATAGTTCAGGCCTATCCAACTATCTAGAATGAAAATGCAAACCATCCCACAATCTATATTGAAGATTTGGACACCATTAAGACTTCAGATTGACCTGATTAAGGATATGGACCAGATCAAGGGCCTTATGACTGATCTGAACCAAATCAATGGTCCTATCAGATTGTGGAGCCCATAATCCAACTAGATGGCCCATCTAAGGGATGGGTTCACCTGTGGGGCCCAAAAGGTTCAATGGGATATCCCTAGAGGCTTCTTAGGCAAACCATATGAGTGTTAAAAGGCCCTTCACAATCATACAAAGCCTATACACCCTCCACACATTTGTATATAATTCCCTTAAGAATTTGAAGGCTTTTTAGATTCCTTGTCTAGTTCACTTTCTTTTTTTTTACAATCCTTTGGGTAAGGTTTGGACTCTCTAATCGTTGTTTACTTATTTACTTAATCCTTTTAGTTCTATTACAAGTCTTACAATAGTATCGAATAAGATAAGGAAAGAAATTTTGTTTTATTTCTATTACAAATCTTACAATAGTACCGAATAAGGTAAGGAAAGAAATTTTGAGCCAATCGGATACCAGCCTTGGCTTCTTCAAGGACTTTGTAAACCCTTGTCTATAGCCATTTGTACAAACTTAGGAGTTTGGGCTATCAACAGGCACCCAATGGACCCTAACTGATTTAAAAGAGTCCAATTCCAACTATTAGACCCATTTCAATATTGGGTCCGGTTTGGGTCATCCATTTTGGACCCAATTAGAAATCAGGTCTAGTAAGGTTCAAGTTGAGTCCACCATCTTGGACCCAGTCAAAATCAGGTCGGTTCAAATCTGGTTAATTTTAATAGTAATATTGTATATTAAATAATAAGTTGTTTTAGTAACAGAATTTGGTTTCCTAAGCCACACACATGTACGAGAGCTCGTTTATGCACAATGCATGTGTCAAAGTGGCACACATGTGCAATCTAATCTCTCCATCGAGTGATCCTGACAATGCAAATGCACTTATTTAACCCAGGCCCGACATGAAACCAAGGTACAAAGATGCTACAGGTACCCAAACACGATCGGCTCCAAGTCTGTGAGCTCAAAAACTGAGGATTGAACCTAAAAAGACCTGAACCTAAATAGCCCAAGTATGATAAGACCCTATTGAGATATATATGTAACTTTGTCATTATTTTGTGTGCATGTGTATATGTTTTTGTATGCTCTGCTAGAGCACCATATGTACACGGATATAAATAATATGATGGTTGTGTAGAGAAATAACACAACTATTGCCCTAGCCATCTTTTTTCTTCTTTTCTCTCTTTCTACACTTTCCCTTCCACTCTTGATTTCTTCTCCAAATTACTTTAACTTGGTATCAAAGCAAGAATTCAGCTTGCCATTTTTGTTTGTAGTTGTCACACTTTGTTGACGTCAACCACTGTACGACTGGCGTTAGCATTTGTACTATCCATACAACCATGTAGTAAATGAAGCATATGGTTTGGTATATCTTAATTTTAAAAGGATTGTGGTGATTTTTGTGGAATTTTATGAGCAAGCTTAAGGTGAATTTCGAGGCCCCTAAGGTATTTTTCAGGGTAAAATAGCCTTCCTTTCCCTAGTGTCTTGGAGGAGATTTCAATGTTGTTCGCTTTTCCTCTGAGAAATCAAATGGCCCTCACATAGAGCTGTACACAAGTCGAACCGAGTCGAGCTTGGCACAACTCGACTCAACTTGGCCACTAGCTGACCCTAGCTCGAACTCCGCTCGACTCGGTCCTCAAGCCTGACTGGCCAGCTTGGCTCGATTCGGTCAGCAGCTTCGACTAGTTCGAGCCGAGTTCGAGCATGTGCTGCATTTTCTCAAACACATGAAGTACACCTTCAATTTCTCATAGTTTTCAAAACAGCTGCAGCAGTTTACAGGTATTTCATCAAACACTCAGTAGGCAGCATTAAAATCAAGATCCAAGATTAGTTTTATCATGTAATGTTTGTTTTTTTGGTAGTGATTTGTTTCATATCCATACACCTTCCTCGCCACTGGCCGATCCCACGAAGAATGTATCCACCCGAAGCAACACTTCGTTAAGTCATTTCATCAAACACTTGGTGAGCAACATCAATATCAAAATAACCAAGTCACCAAACTAGTTCGATTCGAGTTGAGGTTCGATCTGAGTCGATTCGAGCTCGGCCAAGCTCGAACTTAGCTCGAAATTTTTTTGAGCTCTAAAAATCAGCTCGGCTCGAACTCAATTTCGAACCGAGTCAAATCGAGCTTTTTCGAGTCGAGTCGAGAGAGTTAATCGAGCTAACTCGGTTCGTGTACAGCCATACTCTCGCATTTCTAGGAGTATGGAAATCTTCTCTGACCAGGTGGGAGGAAATGACCTAATCGATCTGCCTCTGGACTCTAAATATACTTGGTTCAATGGGTAGTCTCCTCCCATCCTCTCTCACTTGGACAGGTTTCTGGTCTCTCCAGATTGGCTGGATGTGTTCCCTCTGGCCTCCCAAAGGGACCATCCTCACCTTGTTTCGGATCATTGTCCTATTTTGCTTAATTTTGTGGAGGAAAGCTAGGGGCTTAAACCTTTCAAGTTTAAACTTTCTTTGCTTGAAAAGAAAGGTTTCCAACTCATGGTCTCGAACTGGTGGTTATCTTTCTTAGTCTGTGGTGGTCCGGGTTTTGTCCTAAGTCGGAAACTTGAGCTCCTAAAATCTAAGCTAATCAATTGGAGGAAGGAAGCTCAGGATGAGCTTGAGACCACTGCTTCTAATTGTCTCGCTTCTATTCAGTCTTTGGATGTGCAGGAGTCCAGTCCTTTGTCGATGGAAGACAACGCTCTCAGACATTCCCAAAGGTCTAATTACTCCAGCCTCATTAGGTAGTAGGAAGTCAAATGGAGATAAAGATCCAAGGTCCTGCAGCTAAAAGAAGGAGACAGAAATATTAGCTTCTTTCATGCAATTGCAAGTGCAAGAGCCCGATCAAACAAGATAAGTAGTGTTATAGTTAATGGTTCTATCTTAAAGGATCGTCATCAGGTATCAAACCACATTGTCTCCTTTTATTCTTTGTTGTTTAAGGCTGAAAGTTGGATTAGGCCTAAACTTGATAATTTGGAGTTCCCCCTTATCTCTCCGGAGGAATCCTCCCTCCTCAAATCCCCCTTTTCTGGAGAGGAAATGAAATCGGTAGTTTTCTCCCTCGATAGAAATAAGGCTCCAGACCCTGATGGATTCCCTCTAGCTTTTTACCAACTCTTCTAGGATGTTGTTAAAAAGGATTATGTTGATTTCATCCTGGATTTCTTAATTGCTGGTAACATCTCTAACTCTATGGGTGCCTCCTTTATTGCTCTTATCCCCAAGAAAGATGGAGGCACCGATCTTAAGGATTTCCATCTCATTAGCCTCTTTAGTGCCCCTTACAAAAATTTTGCTAAGATCTTGACTTCCAGGCTTAAGTCGATGCTCTCTAAAGTTATCTCTCATGCTCAGGGTGCCTTCCTATCTAACAGACAAATCTTGGATTTTGTGCCTTGCTTGCCCATGAATGTATAAACTCCATGCATCAAGAAGGCTTGGGTGGTCTGGTTTACAAATTGGATATCGAAAAGGTTTTCGACCACGTCGATTGGGGTTATCTCGATTATATGTTGGGGAGGTTTGGTTTTGGTGAAAAATGGTGCAAATGAATAGGTTCATGTCTATCTTCAGCCTCTTTTTCAATTCTTGTTAATGGCTCCCTTAAAAGGATTATTTAAATCCTCCAGAACGCTCAGGTAGGGAATCCCCCTCTCTCCACAATTGACAAACTAGGGAAAAACTTTCAGTGGAATGGCACCTCAGAAGGTCAAAAGTTTCACCTCCTTAGCTGGTCGAAAGGGGGAGCTGGAATTAGGGTGCTTTCTGATATCAATTCTGCACTTTTTTGGGAAATGGCTCTGTCATTTTGGTTCTGAGTCGGATTACTGGTGGAGGGACATCATTGTGTCAAAATATAATGTGGAGGGTGGTTGGTTTACTAAGCCCTCCTCTCTCTGTAGAGCTTCGTCGATTTGGAAAGCCATTGATGGTATCTCACCTCACTTTCAAGAAGGTTTATCCCTTGCCTTGGGGGATGGAACTCGGATTAAGTTCTCTTCGATAGCCCTTTGGTGTCTAATTTTCCAGCTTTAGCTAGAATGTCCCCTTAAACATTTCAGTCGCTAACTGCTTTTCCGATGTTGGATCAAGGGCTTGGGAGTCCTCCGTGCAGGAGAGGGTTAACAGCAAGGTATTCAAAATCAGTTACGTAACGGCCATTACATAACAGTAACCGATGTGGAATGATGGAAACTACCCTAGGATGCAAGATGAGAGGTCATTTACACATTAATTTCAGCAATCACATAATCGATTCAGAAATTCAAATTTATAACACGAAGGTCCTAGGTTATCACATACGCAGTGCACGAAAATATAAAACTCAAAAATTCAGATTTATCACACGAAGGTCCTCTGATGTCCCCATTAGTAACGGTCATAACCGTTACACATTACAGGGTCAAAACGGTCGTTACGGAAAAAACAGGCCAAAATGGCCTTGTAAAGGTCCCATAACGACCCTATAACGGCCCTGTAATGGACCATAACAGCCCTATATCGGTCTTGTAACAGTTTTTTTTTCAGAAAAAAAAAAGGGTCATAACGGCCGTTACGGCCTATATTGTAACGGTAACAGTGGTAGCCATTATCGCCACCATTACCGTTTTGGAACACCTTGGTGAACAGACTCTAAGTCAAATGAATTTCTTGAGCTGCTAAGGCTTCTTCAAAGTGCCCGTCTTTCTCCAAGGCAAGAAGATTCCCTTCATTGATGCCTTTCCCTCTCAAGCATCTTTTCCTCTAAATATTTCTTGCTCCAAATCAATTGCCCTCCTCAAATAATGGGGGGACCCTTCCCAAAGCTTGTATGGAAGGTGGGAGCCTTGCCCAAGGTGGCGGCCTTCGTTTGGCTTCTTGTGAGAGGAAGAATCTTAACGGTAGACAACTTGCAATGCCGAGGCATGATCCTCCATAACATTTGCCTCCTTTGCGGGAATAATGCCAATTCCATCAATAACCTTTTCTTACACTGCCCCTTCACGTATGAAGTATGGATTTTTGTGTTGCGAAGATTCTAGCAGCCGTGGGTGATGCCCAACTCGAATTCTTGGTTGTTGTTTGCTTGACTTGGGAGAAGAGCTGAGGAGAACTCCTTTTCCTTCAGCCTTTGACTGCAATGGCCTCCTTTTAGGCTCTTTGGAGAGAGGGATCTCAAATGCTTTCGAAATATCTCCTCCTTCTAAGGTTTCCATTGTGCTTTTCCGTAATCTAAATGGTTGGGTTGGGAATGTCCCTTGTGTTGATAGTGCGTTGATCTCTTCTTTATGGGGCTAAGCTTCCATTGTTGCTTTTGGTTTTCCTACTATTACTTGTGTCTTTGAGTTGTATAGCTTTTTTGTTTTATGTTTCTCTGTTTTGGCTCCAGCTGGTATGCTATCTAGAGTTGGTCAATATTTGTTTTGTTTTGTTGTGGGTTGTATAGCTAGTAGGTTGACTTTCTTTTCCTTCTTTCCTTTTTCTTTTTGTTGTTGTCTATCTTGTTTTGGGGTTGCTTTAGCTCCCTTTTAATATATATTTTTCAACATTCAAAAGAGAGAGAGAGAGAGAGAGAGAGACAATAAACAAGCACTCGAAGAGGTACACATAGTAGATGGGCATCTTGGATAAAGCAGCCTTAATGAAAGCAATGCGGCCTCCCCAAGACAAGTATCGGCTTTTCCACACCAAAAATATCCACTCCACCCATTCAACAATTGCATCCCATAAACAATTAACCAGCTTCCCCATGCATAAGGGTAGGCCAACATATGTCGAAAGTAGATTATCAGCCTTGCAACCAAATTCATTAGCAAGGGCTCTCATGCCCCTGTCACCAACTTGAATGCCAAAATTTTACTTTTAAGTTTGTTAATGCTCTAACCAAAACCAACTTCAAATCACCACAAAATTCTTCATAAATTAGCAACTTGCTAATTTTCGCTTCTCAAAAGGACAAAGTATCATTGGCATAGACAAGTTGTGTTTCAACATTGAGGTCATGGGTTCGAGCCCATGTTACGTTTCAAAAAAAAAATATATCACTGGCATATTGGAGATGGGCAACTTATAAATGTCCCAGCCAACTATAGAGCCATTGAAAAGGCCTCTCTCATGTAACTTTATCAATCATACGACTCAACGTTTTGGCAACAACCACAAACAGTTATGGACATGGGTTCATCCTGACAAATACCTCTCACCCCCCTAAAGAATCCTTCAAAGCAGCCTTTTTCTATGGCCTTGGGGAGTCGCTAACTGGGTAGTGAGCAGAAGCCATGAAATCTGACATCCACTCCCTCGATATCATTCTGAATCCCAGTCCACAAAACACATATTGAAGAAAGCCCCAATTTACAAGTCATAAGCCTTTTCCATGTCCAACTTCACAATGGGCCATAGAGTGCCCTCTCTATGTCTCATGTCACAACACTCACAAGCAATTAATGCCTTGTCTAGCATCCGTCTGCCATAGAAGAAAGCCCCTTGGGATTTTTGAATTTGCAAAATTTCTATTAGATCAACTATTTTAAAGGCAACATTGGTAATAAGCTTCATGTACCTCTTCAATTTTGCAACTTTGTGCAGACTATCTTCCATCTAAGCATTAACTTCTTCATATTTAAGCTTTGAGCCATCTACCTTAATATATGGATTAAAAAAAATAAAAAATAAAAAAACAGCTGAGAAAACAAAAACAAAATTCGCCCTTGTATTTGTTTTTGCTTTCTTTCTGAGAGATTATTTTCTTCTGTTAGCTAGACATTTGTACTAAATTACACAGTTTCCTTGATCGCATTAGAAACAATTTTTTGAAAAGGTAATGATGGGGCAAAATACTGCTTGAATGATTTCTCAACAAAAGCTTCCTCCTGGAGTTTCATCATAATAGCAACTATAATGTGATCAACCTTTTGTTTCAAGGTAATAAGGTTTTCCTCAATCACATGTCCATCGTATGCAACTCCTGCCCAACTTCTTTTCATTGTCATTTATGTTGCCATAATGCAACCACACGTGACAATAGAGCATTGAACGCATCATTGCAGCTCTACCAAATGATAAGAACCCAACATAGAAAGATAAGAAGAAAATAAATATTATTCATAAATTATCCACTTCAAGGAAGCAGACCATAGACAAGATATTCTGATAAATTCAACGTCTTATCATGTTACTTCCTTACTCTCTTATTTATAAGAAGTGTTTACTTTTTTCTTTTTCTTTTTCTTTTTTTTTTTTTTTTTTTTTTGAGAAAGCAACCAGATAATTAATTAAATAAAAGAAAAGAGAAAAGACCCCAATACAGAAACCCAGCTGACCACCAATAAAAATGAGCCGACAAGAAGAATAAGGAAAAAACCAACTCATAAGATTAAACGAGAATTTTAGCTAACAGACAAGGGGCCAGAAACTGACAAAAAACATGACTGTCTTCTACTGTTAATACATCTATGAGTACCGAATTAGCATCATCCCTTTCCTTATCAGCAAGATATCCCTACACGTGAGATGTCCAGAACATCCTATTCCTCACCTCTCCCAATTAAATAAATCCAAATATATTAAATTCCAGAATAACCTAAACTTGGAAATGGATAATTTGGGACAATAACATTTAGATAGTGAAATAATTCACTTTCATGATTAAAAAAATAAAATAATAAAATAAAATAAAAACGGCAATTTGCCATTTCCTCTTGATTGAATCAATTCAATGGTGTATCCAAACAGGGAACGGACGACCAGGTTTAACAGTAGCAGCAATGGTAATAATACCTGCGAAGAGGTGTGAGATGAAGACGAAGAAGAAGACGGAGTTACAAGGTTGTTGTAGACAGCGGTGGAGAATGCCATATTCGTCACAGTCGAGCTAGATATCCCTATTCCATGCTGATGACGATGATGACGGTAATCGGTTTTCCTTCAGCCCGCCAAATCCAAAAACCACGAAAGGAGCAATTGCTCGATCCACCGACTGAACCTGAGGGTTTTATTTTTATTTTTATGTTAAAGAAATCCGATGGTAGAGAATAAGGGAGGAGAATTACAAAGATGGATTGGAACGCGGATTAAGTCATACCCCGGCCGCCTCCAGCTATGAACGGGCAGTATCTCTGGAGTTTTTTCCTACTGCACGACTCACTTGTGAGCCACGCACCGTTCTAACCGAGAATAACCCATGCTGTACGGACGACTTTTCACGAGTCACATTCTCTTCCTTACCCCCAAATATACGTCCGAACTCATCTTGTAATCTTATTCCTCCTTTCACCCGTTTTCTTCATTAAATCCCACGGAATATCCATCCTACCGTCACATTAGGGCGTGTTTGGATTCATGCTTGGGATCGGATAGTATTGTATTAAGAGCGTTGATGGGACATGTCCTGCGTTTGGTTACGAATGGCCGGGCGACGCATTCCACGCGCGCGAATACGCCCGAGAACTACTTTGCGTCATCGATGGGATTGTACCTACTAACGGCTATTCGGCAGCAAGTCCCATCTCCGCGCTAGAGCATATTGAAGAGTGAAATAAGTCAATTTTACACCATTTCAAACAGTTCGTTGGGAGAACATGCGTTAGATTGTAAGGACGCATGTTCCAGCTGAGAAACTGTTTTATTTGATCTATCGAAATTTCCTGATACTGTAATTGGTATTGTGAAAGTTCATATTCCAGCTGAGATTTATTAGTCTGGTTGTTACGGTAATTACATATATCTGTCACATTTATGGTCCTAACGTAATCAGTACAGAAAGCATGTTGTAGATAGAAATCAGCTCGGATAAAGGTTAACCGATTATGATAATGATAAGGGGTAAACCTGAGTGAATTCGTTTGGTGGTACAATGGACACCAGGCATACAGCAATCTCACTCCTGATTTGAACAGCACTGATATAGAAAATGTTCTTGGTCAGGTATCTTCACTACCCCAAGTTGTGAAGAAATGAAACTGCATGTGCAAGTGTAGGGTTAATGAGCAGTATAGTTCAATGAAAGTTCCAGTTGCTTCTTGGATACAGTTTGACTTCTATATCATGCAATAGATTGTTGTGAATTCTTTTTCAGTTTTAATTTTTGGTAATGGTCTTTAGTATCGAGCTTCAAAACTTTAACTGTCTCAGATGGATTTCTGGCAATTTTTATTTGATATTCTCTTTACCTCCCTCATTTAACTTCTGAAATATACAACGCTCTGCTGAGGGAGATTCAATATAGGACTGATAAAGTTTTCTGTTTTCGTGTAAATCACATGGTTTACTTCGTCATATTGTATAGAAAATCAAAATAATACTAGCAATAATTCTGCTATTAAGAAGCTTTTAATCATAAATGTCAATGTGAATATTTCATTATGGACTGATACAATCTTCAGTTGCATTAAACTTGACAGGTTATTTTTCAATTCAGGGTCCTGAGATTAGTGAAAGGTCTGAAGTTAGCCTGTGTTTGGAAATTTATCCAGGTGGTAAGGAGATTTAACAATGTTGTCAATGTGTCAATCAGTTATGTGCGAGGTTGTTGACCTAAACAATTCATTTTATTTGCAAAGGTGGCTGTGGGGATCTATTTGCAACCTGTTTCCCAACGAAACGAAATTTGGTGCCATCATCTTCGAAAGTCTGATAATATGGAGATTACATAGTACAAGTAGAGGCAAAAGAAAGATGAAAGTTTTCTTCATCTTTTTTTTCAGTTATTTTCTCTTTTTGTCTTTTACATTCAGATATCATACCGATTAAGGCATTGTTTATTCTTGCAGCAGAATGAAACAAAAGTATTATGCGGTGTTTGTGGGGAGGAATCCCGGGATTTATGCCACATGGGATGCATGCAATGCTCAAGTTAACGGATTTAGTGGGTGCAGACACAAGTCGTTCACGACTGTTGAAGATGCTACGAAAGCCTGGAATGAGTATCAGGTTTGTATGATTTTTTGTTAGTACAATTTGTTTGAATTTTCGTTAGTCGAGGTAGTGAAGAATGCATCATATCCTTCTCTTGAGTGGGAGGATTTTTTTACTGTTTTCTATATCATTTAGGCATCTTTCCCTGATCGAATGGTGCGACATACAACTGGAAGTGGGGCTGCTCGTGCATCTCATCACCACTCAACAATGGATAGTGGCAATTGTATACCGGCTCTCACAGATTGGACCCAAATCGGCACCAAGAATGTCCGGGAAGATGGCAAGGCTGAGAGGGTGCCTTTTGTTGAAGTTGGAGAGGACTCTTACATGGCTCGGCTTCTTCGTATACTGCTTGGATTGTTGATTTTTTATGCCGGTATCAGGTTGTTTTGTCGGTTATAGTATATGTAGGGCTAATTGGGATGAAATAGCTTCATTATTTATTTATTTTTTTACTTTTTCCTTTTTTGTTTTCTTGTTTTGTTTGTTTGTAAAACATGATGGTTGGGGTCTCTGGTATGCACGTGGACTGTTTTCTCAGAGACATTTAAGAGGTTGGATACACCGATCACACATTCACATGTTAATCTCGTTCAAATATGCAGGTAAATTTTATTTTTTAAAAATTTGCAATGTCCCGTGAAATATATTCACTAATATTTGATCTTCACCTTGGAAAAGGTTCGAATGATCAGGATAATATATTCTTCATGAAATTGTGCCAGTGGATGTAACATCGAGGCCGTTAAAGTCGTCAATCAAAGTAACTGATAATGGATGAACGGTTAGGATACTTCTAAATGGCTAATAACCCATGTGGGGCCCACGGTCTTCTTAGTCCTGAAAAATGTATTCCCAGCATGCAAGTATGGTTTGGAGTATAGATGTTGGTGATGTGTACCATGTGTTACATTGTAAGGACGCTATGACATTTTTTAGGACATCCATACCATTAAACAGGTGAATCGAAGATCGGACACTGGTGGAACGGTCATCATTCATGTCCCAGAACGTGATGGAGTGCAGTGATTAATCACAGCAACAAGACTGGGCCCTGCCTAAGATAATATGCACATTCTTATGTACAAATATGCTTCATTGTACATAGACTACCATATCTATATGTATATACAACGTGTGCCCCTTATACATTGTTTCCAAACATTGATCTGTACTACAAATGGTATACATGGAACAACAATACGTCCTATCCAAACATTGGTTAGTGGCACGTTTCTGGTGGATGTATTCTGAATATCGCCCAACATATACGTGAACAGTACCGGAATACAATACAGTACAACCAAAACGTGAATCCAAACACGCCCTTACATCTTCCATGTTCCATTCTACTCAAGGCTACCTACATTCTTTTTCTGAGAAGACGTGAATGCATTGATAAACAACAAATCTTGAAGGCTTTTCTTCGACCAATGTGTTTCACATCAACGCACTCTTATTCTTCTTCTCAAACACGGATTTCACTGATACGATAGCTGTGGGAGGTAAGGATGTTTAAAATCTGAAAAATTTACCTAGAAGTTCACAGTCAATTTCATGCACTTCTAAGTCAATTTCACGCGGTTATCCAATGAACTTCAAGAAGTTCGCAGTCAATTTGACAAAGTTTCAGGGTAAATTTTACGAAGTTCGCCATCAATTTACTGAATTTACGGTCAATTTCATGCACTATTCGGTCAATTTCACGTATTTTACCGTCATCTTCAAGAAGTGAACGGTCAATTTGACAATGTTTCACAATAAATGTAATGAATTTTTCAGAAAATTTCATGCACTTATCTGTAAATTTCACACATTTATCCATCATTTTCACTCAAATATGACCTACTCATCGGTCATTTCACTCACTTCATTGTCAATTTCACTCACTTCGTGGTCAATTTCACTCACTTTGTAGTCATTTTCAATCAGTTTGCGCTCAAGTTCAATCGCTTCGCGGTCATTTTCAATCACATCGCGGTCAATTTCACTCACTTCGCGGTCAATTACACTCACTTCGCGGTCATTTTCAATCAGTTTGTGCTCAATTTCACTCACGTCGTGGTCAATTTCAATCACTTCAAGATCGAGAAGTGAGTGAAATTCATCACGAAGTGAGTGAACCTGACCTAGAAGTGAGAGAAAATGAACACGAAGTGAGTGAAAATCATCGCGATATGAGTGGAATACATCCCTACAATTAAGAACTTTGAAAATTGGTGGATTTCCTAATACTCGGTGAAATCCACCTTATACATGTGAATACAAAACAAGTTATATCATTGTGTTTGTTTTCAGAAAATGGCTTCGATAATCATCCTATGCTCATATGGTGGGGAGTTAGTAAGCAAAAACAATCGATCCAGGTACAAGGGTGGAAACTCGAAGACTACTGCTATGTGCGTTGGGAGTACATATAATGAGTTTCTATCTAAAATGTGCAGGATTGCGAAGAGTACACCTGAGGATTATGATATTAGGTTGAAAGCATTTTACCCTTGATTTAACGAATCAATCCCTCCGACTGTAATTGAAGATAACGAAGATGTTAAAATGTTCTTGACAGCACAGTCGGAGCATCCAGATCACTACACCCTTTATTCATCGAGACAATGTAGCGCATTAATGAGGAAATACTCGAAGACCCGATGGCTTACAGTGGTTTCGAACATGACACCCCAGCTGTTAGAAGTTTGGGTGAGGAACATGGCTTGAAATATGAATATATGGCATCACCTTCACAGGTTCCTCTAAGCAACACTCCAATACCCGAGCCGGCTCAGACATCAAACTTCATGACAAGTCAAGTGAGCGCATCGGCTGACTTCAAACTAAGAAGTGAATATACGGCATCACCTTCATGTACAAGAGTAAATTTGCCCTCAACATCCAACGCCAAAAATATAACTAGAAGCGACATTCCATTGTCCGAGCAGGCTCGAACATCGGACTTCATCACCGACCATGCCATTGTGCCTTTCAAGGATACTAGTTTTACCAATGCAGACCTGTCACTGTATTCGTATCCACTCGATGACCCAATTGATATAGCCGTTGGCCAAACGTTTAAGGACAATAGCCAGTGTAAGTAATGCTTTAAGCCAATTTGTAATTTGCAACAGCTTTCAATACAGGGTCCTTTATTCGACATCTAAGAAATTCACTGTGGCGTGTATGGAAGATAAGTGTAAATTGAGGGTACATGCATCTAGGGTGAATGATGCGGGAATATTTAAGATTAAGACTTACACGTCCATACATACATGTGGAATGTCATAGATGAAGAGTGATCATCGGCAAGCAAGCAGTAAGCTAGCCAGTGAATTGGTTGTCAATTGCATTGAGCAACGTCAGGGATTAAGGCCGAAGAACATTATATTCACAATGTAAGAGAAGTATAATATTCTTATTAGCTATAAGAAGGCATGACACGCTAAAGAGATTGCAATCAATCGCATAATGAGGCCTTATGAAGACTCTTACAAAAAACTCCCGATGTACTTGCATGAGTTGAGGAGGGTGAACCCAGGGATAGTGACTGCCCTGCTCGTGAATCCACAAATGACAAAGTTCAAGAGATGTTTTGTTGCGCTCAGACAGTGTGTTAGAAGTTTTCAAATATCTTTGTGAAGGGTCTTGTCTGTTGACGGGACACATCCAAAAGGTAAGTGCAAGGGTGTTCTGTTCATTGCTACGGCCTTAGATGGCGACAATCATATCTTTCTTGTCACTTTTGGTATTAGAGATTAGAGAATAGCAGCAGTTGGAACTGGTTCCTTACCTACCTCAACTATTCGGTAGGGAACCTATCTGGTCTTGTGATCATATCAGACCGGCATAAAGGTTTAATAAAAGAAGTTCCCCAGGTCTTCCAAGCAGCAATCCATGGCTACTGCACCTCCATATATACCGAAACTTGATGGATACGTTCAAAAACAAGTCATTAGAGATCTACTACTGGCAAGCTGTAAAGACTTATAGGAGGGCTAAGTTTGAAAACTTAATGTACGATATTGAACTTGTCAACCCCCCGGTACATGTATGGCTGAGAGAAATAGGGTATGAAAAATGGGCATTTTCACACTTTTAAGGAAAAAGATTCAGTTTGGTCATTACAAACATATTTGAGTGTGTTAATGCTCTATTCAAAGAAATACGAGAATATCCCATGATTATGCTGATAAAGAATGTTAGAATTACAATTCAAGAGATGTTCTATAAGAGAAGAGAATCAGCATCATCATTTGTTGGACCGTTGACACCGTGGGCCAAGAAACAATTAAAGGATCTCATACCGAAGGCACGAGATGTTCGTTGCCATGCAATTTCTTAGGATGAATACTATGTTATTGGCGACTACAATGATACTGTCAAGCTAAGTGAGTTTTCCTATACATGTCGTGAGTTTGAAGTTAAGGGATTCCCTTGTTTTCATGTTCTTTCAGCCTGTATAAACTATAATCTTCCTCATTATTTGTACTACTCGCCGTTGTACATGGTGAGGAATTACCAGATCACGTATGAAGATTTCGTGTACCCAGTACGAGACAAGAGCCATGGGAAATTTCTACTGGATTCAGGGACTATTGTACGAGTGTCAAGCCCTTGCGACAAAGGAGATCAGCTGGAAGACCAAAGAAGACACGAATCCTTTCTCGTGGAGAGGAATGAAAAATAGTAAAGTGCGGACATTGTAAACAAATAGGGCATAATCGCCGGAGTTGCAAATTTCCAATACCTTTGGAATAATGTAATTTGTAATGCAGTTTTTGTAATACGATTATGAATGTTATATATTGAATACATTTGTTGTTTTCTTTGAATTTGTGAATTTCTTACCACTATGATTCGAACCTTGAATAAATAGTAATGATTGGCGAGATACTTTCTGAAAATCTGTGTCCTAGAGGGATTTCAGGAACCTGCTACTATTAGGCTTATAATCTGAGTTTTGAAAATTAGATTTGGGTGGTGTGAGTAGGATTGCATTGAATTCAGTTCTAATTGATTTGGAATTCTTATCCAATATCCTTCTCAGCATAACCCGATTCATGAATAGAATTCAAGTTCTTCACTAAGGCCACTTTTAGTCAATAAGATATTCACTTCATGGTGAATTCCCTTCACTTCACGGTGAATTCCCTTCACTTCGCAGTTAATTCTATTCACTTCATTCACTTCGTTCTGAATTCCGTTCACTTCGCTGTGAATTCCGTTAACTCCGCGGTGAATTCCCTCCACTTCGCAGTCAATGCGATTCACTTGATTCACTTCGCGGTGAATTTCATTCACTTCACGGTCAATTCTATTCATTTTGTGATGAATTCCCTTCACTTCACGGTGAATTCCCTTCCCTTCGTGGTCAATTCCATTTACTTGATTCACTTCACGGTCAATTCCATTCATTTCATGGTGAATTCCCTTCACTTCGCGGTGAATTCCCTTAACTTTGCGGTTAATTTCCTTCACTTGATTCACTTCGCAGTCAATTCCATTCATTTCGCGGTCAATTCCCTTCACTTCGCGGTCAATTCCCTTCACTTCGCGGTCAATTTCGTTCACTTGATTCATCTTTGCAGTGAATTCCATTCACTTCACGGTCAATTCCATTCATTTTGCGGTGAATTCCTTTCACTTCGCGATGAATTCCCTTCACTTTGCGGTCAATTTCGTTCACTTGATTCACTTTGCAGTGAATTCCATTCACTTCGTGGTCAATTCCATTCATTTTGTGGTGAATTCCCTTCACTTGGCGGTGAATTCCCTTCACTTTAGGGTCAATTCCATTCACTTGATTCACTTCATGGTGAATTGCATTCACTTCGCAGTCAATTCCATTCATTTCGCGGTGAGTTCCCTTCACTTCGTAGTCAATTTTGTTCACTTGATTCATCTTCACAGTTAATTCCATTCATTTCATGATGAATTCCCTTCACTTCGCGGTCACTTCCATCACTTCACGGTCAATTCCATCACTTCGCATGTTCTTTGTCAATATGTTTTGGCATAGTTTATCCTCCACAAAATGATAAGTTATGCCAAAATAGATCTCAATAAGGGAGTGAATGGAATTGTCCTGCAAAATGGATGTTCTAGCCAATGGTCCACATTCAACTATAAAAACCCATCAACTATTTGGATAAGGCATTCCAGCTGGAGAAAGTCCTGGTGTAAGACCCGTATCCTAGTCCGTACTGTTCTGTTGACTCTCGCGATCCTTCCCGGCAAATTTCAGCAATCTGCAACGTATAATCAACGTTTGCGATCAACCCTAAGTCATATCCTATAGATTTGAGTCAGCTTAATCCGAGACTTGTATCATTGCGACCGCACCGTCGCCACGGTTCCAACGCCGCGTCTTGCATATCGATCCGATACCCTGACAGGAAGATGTGGGCCGACGTTTATTTCAAAGAAACGCCGCTCTTTTGTGATCCCAAGAGAATCTCTACAACATGTCCCATCAATCAATCACTCCATCAATCAATTACATTACATCATGTCAAGTACAAGAGCAACCCATGCTTCCTTCCTCCACAAGTCAAGCAATCCCTAAAGTCAACCAATCTCTCACCTCACCCATCACTCACCTCACCCATCACTCATCTCACATCCATCACTCACATCTCCCTTACAACCACCACACCTCTCTCTCTTTCTCAACACAATTCCCAAGCAACAAAGAGAGCAAAAGAGTGGACGTCCATGGCTTTCCCAAGTGAGAGAAAAGTGTGATGTATGTGGCCCACTCCCTATTCCAAAAATCTTTCATCCTATCCATTCAAACCTCATCTCCCTCCATCAAAGTGAAGCACAAGGAGATCGGCTTTCCAACGGACCAAGAGAATCGAACGGTGAGTGCTCATTAAGTTAGATTTTTCTTGTTTTGATGATGGACCAAGTGAGGCCTACCGATTGATGGTATGGATCTCACTTTGGACCCTAAGATTTGGCCAATGGCCCACCTTGATTATCAATATCATCCATGATGGGGGCATTCTCCATGGACCCCATCATGATGTTTACTTTCTAGTTTGAAAAGGGGTCATCTAGACCCTCTATTTCAGTGGAGAAAGGATCTCCACCGTTGATTTTGATCGGTGGGCCCATATGAAATGGGACCTATTTGATGTATGTTTTAAATCATGCAAGGAAAGGCCCATAGTGCCGGGGTCCCTCCATCACTCTCTCTCTCTCTCTCTCCCTTTCTTTTTCATTTCTTTTCATGTGATGATGTGGCCGTGTGGCCCACTTGGATGGACCCCACCTTAATGTATGTCTTATCCAAACCGTCCAAGTCGTGTGGGCCTACTTATGGTGGTGGAAAACACAAATATCAAATTGATCTAAATGGGCCACGTCCCTGTGGGACCCACCTTAATTGTATACAAACCGTCCAGTGTCCAGGGACGTTGGACGTGGTTGCAAAAATGCAAGGTGAAGTGTGAACTGTCAGTGTGTACTGACGAGCTAGCAAAGAAATATAAATATAAATAAATAAATATATATATATATATATATATATATATTTATTTATTTATATAAGGCTTTTGGGTGGGCCACTCTTACAGGCCCAACTTGACGTATCAATCTAATCCACGCCGTCTATTCCGTTCCCCAGATCATATGAAGCCTTGAGCCAAAAAAATGAAGCAGATCCAATTTTCTGGTGGGCCATAGCATAGCAAACAACGACTTGACCGTTGAAATACCCCCTGACGTTTCTATATGCCAAAAAAATATTGGATATTGGGCTTGTTTGGTCCGTATCGGGCCATGGAATCCATTAGATGTGGTGGATTCACTTGATGCGGGCTCCACATATGAAAAACCACGAAAAAACGTGATTTCAAATATATATATATATATATATATATATATATATATAAGGGTGCAGCGCCTGCTGCTGCTGTGCAGCAGGACGCTGCTGGCGTCAGCGTGAAACGAGCAAGGACCCACTGCCCCAGCCATGGGCCCAACCATGATGTTTGTTCATCATCCAACCCATTCATTGGGTGGGCCCCTTCCTGAAGTGGGCCCCCTCCAAAGATCAGCCACATCCAAAGCTCAAGTGGCCCACGTTATCGGAAATAGTGAGATTGGGCGTCTGCCTTTGAAACCCTTTTGGGTGTCCCAGGAGTTTCGGATCATTATGAAATTTGTTTTTCCTCTTCATACGGGTATGTGCAACCTTATCAACGGATTGGATGGGATATAGACATTATGGTGGGCCCCACGTGGGACCCACTGATGTATGTGTTTTATTGTGGAACCCACCCTAGTGGCGTGCTCAGTACAGCACGTGGCACCACCTGATGTATGTGTTTTGCCACACCGTCCAGACCCTGGACGGTGGGGCCCTCGTCTGATGTATGTGATGCATCCAAACCGTCCATCCAGTGAACGAGCTTGCTTTAAGGCTTGAGACAAAAAGTGGGGCAGATCTATCGGGTGGACCACACTTTGATGTATCTATTGTATTCACACCATCCAACAGATTTGGACGGTGGGCCACACCTAGATGTACTTATTATATCCACATCGTCTAGGGGGTGGGGCCCACCCTGGTATATGTGTTTTACCCTAGTCGTCCACCTGTTTTGCCAGGATGGGACCCACCATGGTGCATGTGTTGCACCCAAGTCGTCCAACCCTTTAGCAAGCCTGTCTTATAGGCTTGAGACTAAAAATAAGTTAGATCCAAAGTTCAAGTGGACCCTACCTTGGTTTATGTATTTGATCTCCACCATCCAGATGTATGGGACGGTGGGGCACACGTGATATATATGTTATATCCTCACTTTCCACATGTGGGATGTGAGACTCACCCTTGATGTATGTGCTTTATTCACACCATCCACCTATCGGGCCCACCTTGATGTGTATGAGGACCATTGTTGAGGCCACCTTGATGTGTATGAGGACCATTGTTGAGGGCACCTTGATGTGTATAAGGCCCATGGGTTATGGCCCATTGTGATGTATTAGGGCCCATGGGTTAAGGCCTATTGTGATGTATTAGGGCCCATGGGTTGAGGCCCATTGTGATGTATTCAAGGCTCGTTATTGAGGCCCATTGTGATGTATTCAAGGCCCATGGGATATGGCCCATTACAATGTACATAAGACCCATTGGTGTGGCCCATTCGATATGCATATGGCCCATTTGGTGAGGCCCACATCGATGTACTTGTGGCCGTCCATTTAGGCCCACCTTGATATATATAAGGCCCATTTGAGGAGGCCCATCTTAGTGTAGTTATGGCCCATCCATTTAGGCCCACCTTGATATACATGAGGCCCATGCTGTGAGTCCCATTTGATGTATTGGAGGCCCATGGGTCGAGGCCCAATGGGATGTACATAAGGCCCATTAAATATGATTCCACCATGGTCTATGTAATGACATTTAGGGCGGGCCATGCCTTGGGAGCAATGTTGGTTTGACGTCCACATTGTAAGAATAATGTTGGTTAAATGTCCGCATTATGACTCTCTCTAGGGTCCATTGATAGGCCCATACTTGTTGTGTATAGACCGTCTAGGTCCATCTGCATTGTAAGGATAGCTCATTACTTTATAACCTGCTTAGTATAATTCCATGACTCATGCCATACGCATCATATGTATGCTTGATATGAGTAGTGACTGATCATTGCATACCCCATTGGGTAGACTATTTACGGGACTCCTTATGAGACAGAGTGCCCACATTCTTATGCCGTACGCCCGGGATTGATGCATGACTGGATAGTGTGACTCATGCATCTCGCATATATGTGACTTGACCACTGTACGCCCTAGCGACATTAGGGTTGTGGCCTCCACAGGCACATCGTGGATGGCTAGATGGGACACCGAAAATACTTGATTTTAGCACTATGGGCACTTAGGATGTCCTTGAGTGAAAATTCTAGAACTTCCGAGGCCAAGAGTAGCCCCAATGTCTTGACCGAGTGGAACATGAGCGCCCGAGTGCTAAATACCAGTAGGCCGCGTCTCCCATTGTGTCATGGTCGGTTGGGAGGGGGTGTGGCCTTATCCGCCCGAGTGAGGGGGCTATAAGCTAGGGTGAGTATGACCAGTTCGTAAATGGGTCCGTTATCGACGAGTCGGGTAGGTATTGGTAGACTACTGGTCAGGCGGATAGTGAGGTCTATTCCACTCGTTGGGCTGTGCAACTAGGGAGGAGGCAGTCGGTGTCGAGTGTAATAGACCCGGTGATTTCTCCAGAGAGTAACCGTACTGATATGTGGACATATTAAGCAGAAATTGTATATCCATTCATTCATTCATTCACTATCCACTCGGGCTGGTGGTGCGTAACTATTTGTTACGTGTACCTTCTCATGACCAGGATTTTGGTTGGACGCGCGACTAACCTGAGATCAGGAGTTTACCACATTGAGTCGAACTATCCAAATTTAGGTATGAGACTAGTTTGGATAGAAGTCTCTTGTGGTGGACCCCGTAGCCTGCGATACTACGTACTATCATCCTGACTTCACATTCTAGCATGGTCATTTCATTCGCACCGCATATTACATTGCATCCACAGTACTTAGCATTTTGGATTACTATGTTTTTGCACTTATATGGCCTAGATGAGGTTGATGGTATTCTTGACTCATCAGGATTTGCACATTACATTGCATCCCCAGCATCTGTTATTGTCTTATTATGTTTTGCATCGCATAGCCCTGGTACGGTTGATAGCACTCATGGACTTACCAATATATTTTCGCTTACTCTAATATCGTACGATTCATGTCTTGTCAGTATTTCCGTATTTTTCGATGATGTATGATTTATGGGCTTTATGGTATACTTGGCACTTACCTTGTGCACACACTTACACCACCCTTTAAGCTTTCTATAAGCTTATGCACGATAAATGCGTGCAGGTGATGTTAGGTTGTAGTAGTGTTGAGCTTGGAGCATGCAGCGATCTTCTGGAGCTTGATTTTCGACTTATGTATTTCCTTTTCAGCATTGTACTCAAATGATTATATTAGTGGATATGTGATGATGATGTTGCCTTTGTGATTTGGGTAAACTTGTGGTTATGCTCCATATAAAAAAAATCATACTGAAAATCCTCCTTGTAGGATCCCAGGATCAGAATCTGGCGCATGCGCTCTGCGAGCCGAGAATGGGGTACTACGGAGGCTGTCAGCACCGAATTCGGCGATCGGGAATTTTGTGAGCTCGGTTTCTGAGTTTGGGGTGTGACACCTGGGACATTACCGATCTGCAACGGTGCAAATCCAGGCAATGACCTCGGTGATTTTTACTCCATATTGTGCACCCACATTGTGTTAAATACATTCCAAACATGACACAAGTTCAACTATCTTTCTCGTAATAGCCCGATTCATCATCATAAGAACACAAGGCTCATGCATTTTAGGTAACCCAAAAAGTTTTTCCGTAAGGCCAATTTCATTTGATAAGACATTTAGTACATAAGTTGCAAAGAAACATGGAAAATACATGATGATGCTAACTAATATATGCAGACATACGAAGTGACTATCATGGTGATGCTAACTAATACATGCAGACACATTCTGAAGTGAGGGAGTCCATATCCATGACAACTCCCTACTGTGAGACCGAGTCCGGCGAGGGAGGGGGTGCTCCCTCTTTTTGTACACAACACAACATTGCCTTTTTCGTATGCTGCATACTCCGCATCTTATGCTTCAGGTAGTGTTGATCCTTCTTAAGATCAGATATACTAGCCTCGATCACCCCTAAATGCTCATCTAAACCCGGATGTGCATCGGGCATCTCACCTGCATCATTACCATCTTCTTCTTCTTCAGCTTGATCCTCTTTATCACCTTCTTCTTCTTCTTCTTCTTCAGCTTGATCCTCTTCACCACCTTCTTCTTCTTCTTCAGATATCTCGTCTCCGATTTCTTCCAACCGTTATGCCTCTTGTTTAGGGCCACATTGCATGCGATTTAAGGTGTCTTCAGTTATCACTCTTTCTAGATGTGAGAGGCTGCTAGATGCCCTGAACCCATTATCTCAGGCTATCTTGCAAGTTAGGTGGCCAAATGGGAGGGAGGATTGTTCTTTTTTTGACTTTGCGGCCTTTAATATATGGCAAAGGATAGTGAAGGGCAGGCACACATTCTTCCCACGCCCTATCTGGTACATTATCTCTGCATGGTAGACAGAAATCTGTGTTGTTTCCCACTCTCAGATATAAATTATGTGTGAAGATGTAGTGTAGCATTCTGTAAATTGGAATCATTTCTGTGTTTATAAAACTACTATTTCTCCTCTACTCAACGAGATATCCACACAAGCTCATGTTAAATTCACTCATGTGCTGCGATGTGTTCAAGTCCTTAGTGACTGCAGAGATATGGACTGCTCCCAGTGACACACCAAGTATGTTCGTGATGTGTTATAGGAAGAGAGTGTTTTACAAAGGGAGATGAAGAAAGGGTTTGGGAAAGAGGATTGTAAGGGTTCAGGCGTGTGGGAGGCCTTTAATAGAAGTGAAAAAAGTGAAAGTGGGACCCACACAAATGTTAAACAATAGGGGCGGCGACACTACCGCGGAACGGGAGTAAATGCCGCTCGGCCTTCCAGAGTGCGGCGACACTACCGCGGTCTGGACATCCAGAGTGCGGTGGCACTACTGCCGGATTGACATCACTACTGCCTGGACTCGTAAGACTCCGGATGGCACTTTCACTGATCCGGCGCTAGTGCCGCCGCACTCTAGATGTTAGTGTCGCCGCTCCTATCCTTCATCATTTAGATTTTTCGTGGGCCTCGCACCTATTGTACACAATTATGGTGGGCCCCACATCTATTAAATTGGAATAATGTTGGTGGGGTCCACACCTATTTGAATTCATCGCGAAGTGAAGGGAATTCACCATGAAGTAAAGAGAATTCACTGTGAAGTGAAGGGAATTCATCGTGAAATGAATGGAATTCACTGCGAAGTGAATGAAATTGACCGATCAATGCATGGAATTGACCACGAAATGCATGGAATTGACCACGAAATGCATGATATTGACTGCGAAGTGAAGGAAATTCATCGCAAAGTGAATGGAATTGATTGCAAAATGCATGGAATTGATCACGAAATGCATGGAATTGACCTCGAAGTGAAGGGAATTCACCGCGAAGTGAAGGGAATTAGCCGCGAAATGAAGGGAATTCACACGGGGTGACCTATCATTAATCTAAACTATTCATTCTTTCACATAACCACAACCTCAATCTTAATCCACAACCTAAAGGGAATTCACAGCAAAGTGAAGGAATTTGACTGCGAAGTGAATGGAATTGACCGTAAAATGAATGGAATTGACCGCGAAATGAAGGGAATTCACCGTAAAGTAAATGGAATTACTGCGAAGTGAAGGAATTTGACCGCGAAATAAATGAAGTGAATGGAATTCACCGCGAAGTGAATGGAATTGACTGCGAAATGAAGGGAATTCACTACGAAGTGAAGGAATTTGACCGCGAAGTGAATGGATTTGACCGCAAAGTGAATGGATTTGACCGCGAAGTGAAGGGAATTCACCGCGAAGTGAAGAAATTTGACCGCGAAGTGAATGAAATTGACTGCGAAGTGAATGGATTTGACCGCGAAGTGAATGGAATTGACTACGAAGTGAATGGAATTGACTGTGAAGTGAATCGAATTGACCATAAAGTGAAGAGATTTTACCACGAAGTGAATGGAATTAACTGAAAAATGAATAGAATTCATCGTGAAGTGAATGGAATTGACCATGAAGTGAATGGATTTGACCATGAAGTGAATGGAATTAACCGCGAAGTGCAGGGAATTCACCGCGAAATGAAGAAATTTGTCCGCGAAGTGAATGGAATTGATCGCGAAGTGAAGGAATTTGACCGCAAAGTAAATGAAGTGAATGGAATTGACAGCGAAGTGAATGAAATTGACCGCGAAGTGAAGGAAGTGAATGGAATTGAACGTGAAGTGAAGAAATTTGACCGCAAAGTGAATGGAATTGATTGTGAAATGAATGGAATTGACTGCGAAGTGAAGGGAATTCACTGCGAAGTGAAGGAATTTTACCCCGAAGTGAATGAGGTGAATGGAATTGACCACGAAGTGAAGGGAATTCACCGCGAAGTGAAGGAATTTGATCGTGAAGTGAATGAATTTGACCATGAAGTGAATGGAATTGACTGTGAAGTGAATGGAATTGACAGCGAAGTGAATGAGGTGAATGGAATTGGCCATGAAGTGAATGAAATTGACCGCGAAGTGAAGGGAATTCACCACGAAGTGAAGAAATTTGACTGCGAAGTGAATGGAATTGACCATAAAATGAATGGAATTGACCGTGAAGTGAAGGGAATTTAATGTGAAGTGAATGGAATTGACTGCAAAATGAATGGAATTCACTGCGAAGTGAAGAAATTTGACCGCGAAGTAAATGAAGTGAAGGGAATTGACCGCGAAGTGAAGGGAATTCACCGTGGTCAGATCATTTTAAATGGAAGATGACCGCAAAATGAAGAAAATTAACTGCAAAGTGAAGGGAATTCACTGCTAATTGAATAGAATTGACCGCGAAATGAATGGAATTTACCGCAAAGTGAATGGAATTCACCCCGAAGTGAAGGAATTTAACCGCGAAGTAGATGAAACTAACTAATAAACAAACAAATCACCATTCATATAGAAAACACTATTAAGAAGACATCATTTACTATAGATTTACGACAAAATATACATGACATCATTTACATAATTTCACCCTGAATGTTTTTCAAGACATCATTTACAACAAATTACAAAATTTTACAAAATTTTCCCATTCCTCTCATGCCTAAGACAAATATATCATCTTTTGTGGACACTCAAGCAATCATATGCTATTGAGTTCCTAAAGATGAGAGTGAAATTCTGCAAGTCTGTCCCTTACAAAATTCGATCACTGCACAAAATGTCAATATATTTCATGACAAACATGCCACAATCATATCCGTTCGTCTGCTTTGGTATAGAAGTATCTTCTTTGACCATCCAAGCCTTGACGTCCAACGTAGACATATCTCCTGTGACATGGAATATTATAGGCAAGCCCTTCTTCATCAGCTCGATATGTTCCTTTGATCGACTGACTGCCCTCGAATATAAACTGTCGAGAATAACGATCTCTCGGTCTTGAGGGTGGATGACCATGAGATACTAGTGACTGTTGGCATAGTTGATTAGTATGTATGCCTATCCATGTTTGACAAGATAAGATATCATTAGAGAAATTATAGAAATGGGTATACCCAACATTGATAACTTGTAATGATGTCATTACCTATTCATACTGCCACATGGGCTTATGCCCTTCTCGAGGTTTAGCAATATCGTTCACAATGAGTTTCTCTACTTGCAATGTTGCACGCTCTTCGTCGCTGCCAATGTCCCGATACATTCTCAATATCGGCATTTATAGGTCGAGATATGGCTATTACAGACAAAATACCAAATTAGAACATATATTATATAAACAAATAACATAGTAACCACAATCCAATTCATACAGTTACCAGAAAAAATGTAGGGTAGAACTTGCAGTCTTAAGTATATAAACTTGGAAATGAACTGTGCCTTCTCTCTAAGAAATCAACGTACTTGTCAATAGCCTAATCAATAAAGATGGCGGATTAAGCTCTAGTCTAATATAAGAGCTGAATGCACATGGATGTATGTATGTGAATTACTTATCACGCTGAACCCATGCATCTTTCTCCCATATGGTCCTGAACCACATAAAATCCTCCGTGTCTTTGTTTGCGTTGGCCCAACTATCTAATTCATACAATTCCTCCTCCGATATAACCCTAAATGGATCAATCTTAGCTTGGAAGGGTATCGAAGAAGTACAAAATTCTTTTTGTTTCTCAGAGTCGGCGGCGTTGCTTGAAGTTGTTTGAATGATAGAGATGGATGTGAATGGAGAACGCTTGTAGACAGACAGCTTCATGACTCTCTTAGTTCTCCTCTTATAAACTGGAATGGACAGCAGTGATTTCTCATATACATTAATGTCTAACGCATCTGAGTGTTGAACTTCCAGCTCTCCGTTCCCCTGTTCCCTATCTTCCAATTCCTCATCCGCCTTCTCAAACCCTTCTTTCTCCTTCTCTGACTCATTCTCCTTCTAAAATTGCGTCTTCTCTATCAGAAATGCCTCCATCTGCTTCTTCAACTCCACCTTACTCTCCTCCAACTCTTCCTTCTCCTTCTTCAATACCTCATTCTTGATCCTCAATTCTTCCTTCTCCCTCAATAGCATTTCCCTCTCCATCTTCAAAACCGCCCTCTCATTCAATTCTTCCTTCTCTAACCTCAAGGCTTCTTTCTCTTTTAACACTACTTCCCTCTCCTTAAGTGCTAGTTCTCTCTCCCTCTCCATCGATTCTTCTCTCTTTCAGTACGCGTTCCCTCTCATCAATATGTTTTTCCTTTTGATTCAACTCTTCCCCATTTCTCTCCAACAAAAGCCTCTCCACTTTCAGCTCCTCCCTATCCTCCCTCAACTCTCCTGTCAATTGCAATCCCGCTCCCTCTCCATCTCCCTCATCACCACTCTCTCCCTCATCCTCATCCTCTCCCTCATCCTCATCCTCTCCATCACCCTCTCCCTCTCCATGTCTCTCTCCCTCTTTCATATCTTCTTCATCATCATCTTTAATGCCCTATAAAATGAAGCAATGTATATATCAAATATGTAACATGTCAAAGTAGATATAAAATCTCAACATAAAAGAAGACTTTTATGACATCTTACGTGAGATCTATCATAAACCAAACGAATGGCATCCATCTCCAGCTCCTCAATGGTGGGTTCTAAGGTAAGAATTATCTCAGTCTGCAAGAGAACATCCTTCATGTTCATGTATAGAAATATATATATTTCAATAAGTGACCACTTAGCTTTATAAAAATTGACTTACTTCTTCACTATCAAGTATTTGATGAATTTTCTTATACCTCCAGCCTTTCCATCCTCGATATTGTATGAATCTTGAAATTTGTGAGGGAACGTATGAAATGATATATTATCGGAGAGTCGGAACTCTCTCAAGGGCCCATATTTGTTACAATGAAATAGTAAGATGGTCTTAAATAAATATAGTTTCGTATAAACTGTAAATTAAAATAGACAAGGAAAGAATCCTTACTTGTAGGGGAAATATGCGGCCGTTGACAATATAGTGAAACTCATGTGATGCCATCAAGGCACTCTCGATCCCTTCAGTCATTGTCTAGAAGACCAAACTACCCCAAGGGTAGATATTAAAGTTTTCCAACAAGTCCACTAGGTCAATATACTTTGTACATCACATAATATTCATGTCGGTTCCCCTAACAAACCACTCTACGCATAATATTAGGGCTACCTTCACGACATCTTCATGTTTATTACTATCAACTATCTTTTTAAACACCTCTTGTATGTGTTTCTTTAGGATAGGATATTCCTTGAAATATTTCTCTCTTATCGACTTCTTGGAATGATGAATATTGAGTATGGAGAGGTCACCGGTCTTCAGCCCTGTTATTAAGGTGAAGTCCATCTCCGAAAATTTTAAATGGTTCCCCTATATCTCGAATACAAGATTACCTTTGTATCTCTTAATAAGTAAGTGAAACAAAGCTCCTATAAACCTAAATGATGTAATGTGTAGTAAAAAAGAAAATGAGGATTGCCTAAATATATTTAATCTACTGTCATTCTTCTCCAAACCACTCTTCACGATATCAAACCACCATGTCAATGAACATCTGCATGACATGTTTGGGACTATAGCACCAAATCCTTTACACGAGGGTTTGTCATCTGCAATGATGAATTGAAAATTATATCAACAATAACATTCAATATTTAATGAAGCATAATGTGAAAGTTGACTTGTTGTGGTGAAAAATCATAAAGTATAGTGTCCGTTTATGGAGTCAGCGGTCATTTTTGGCGAATTCCAAAGAAAGTGCCCGACTTATAAGTTTTTAATAAGTTTTCGGCCTGTTTCACTCATTTATCAGTCAATTTCATGAAGTTATCAGTCAATTTTCATAAGTTCTCGGTAAAAAAGATGTCAATTACAAGCAGTTATCAGTCATTTTGACGAATTCTAAGTCAAAGTGGCGACTCATAGGTGAAATTCAACAATTTGTGGCCATTTTCACTCAGTTATTGGTCAATTTTCCGAGTTCTATGTTGCATTTTGGCCCGAGAACGTCGTGAAATTGACCGCGAAGTGAGTGAAGTTGATAAATTGACTAAAATTCACCGCGAAATCACTTCAATTGACCGCGAACTAACTGAAATTGACCACGAACTAAGTTAAATTGATCGCAAACTGATTGAAATTGACAGCGAACTAACTGAAATTCACCAGACACTGAGTTAAATTGACCACGAATTGATTGTGTTTCACCGCAGACCGAGTGAAATTGATCGGGGACTAAGTGAAATTGATTGGGGACTATGTGAAATTGACCGATAACTACTTTAAATTAACATTTTAAACTTAGTTAAATTGACCATGAACATTGTGGAATTGACCAAGAATTGAGTTAAATTGACCACAAACATCGTGAAATTGACCGCGAACATCATTAAATTGACCGCAAACTTAGTGAAATTGACCGCAAACTATCTTAAGTTAGAGAAATTAATCACAAACTGAGTTAAAATGACCGCCAACTAAGTTAGATTGATCAATAAGTGACTGACAAGCAGTTATCGGTCAATTTCACATAGTTATTGGTCGATTTCAAGTGGTTATTTGTCAATTTCACACAGTTATCAGTCAATTTCAAGTGGTATCAGTCAATTTCACACTGTTCTCGGTCAAGATGTCAGTTTCTTGTAGTTGTGAGTTGAATTTCACTTACTCCTCGGTCAATTCCATTCACTTCACGGTAGATTTAACTCAGTTCGTGGTCATTTTAACTCAGTTCGCAGTCATTTTAACTTAGTGCATGGTCAATTCCATTCACTTCGGGGTAGATTTAACTCAGTTCGCGATCAATTCCATTCACTTTGGGGTAGATTTTAACTCAGTTCGCGGTCATTAAAACTTAGTTCATGGTCAATTTAACTCAGTGGGTCCTCGGTATATTAACTTAGTGGGTCCTCGGTCTCTTTCACTTGGTCTTCATTCTTTGTTTCAAAAACCCTCAATATGGGCCATTTGAGTATTGAATTTGCTCATTTATTAGGACATGCCATACCATACAATGTTTAAAATAAAAAAAAAGTGGATTGTAGATAGTGCGGATATATCATATAAAATACGGTGGGGTCCATAAAATGAAAGTAGGGACTTCAAATATACCTGCCATTCGAATATTCTTTGATGGGGGGACCATTTTCGTCCTGTCTTGCGTTGACAAAAGTAAAAAATGACATGTGTGGCGAGTGTATACTCGACCAAATAAACGTGTACCAAAAATGAGGGTTTTACTGCTAGGGTGGACAATCACAAAAGGGGAGAGAAGAAAGCAGTAAAATGAGAGTTTTACTGCTAGGGTTTACAGTCACAAAGGGGGGAGAAGTAATCAGAAAACAGGATTTTTTCTGCTAAGGTGAAGGATCAGGAAGATGAAAGAAGAATCAGAGAAATTTTTGAAGGAGATGCGGCCTGGAGCTTTCGAAGGTACATCTGTAAGGAGGTAGGGGCATTTTGGACTTGTGAAAAGTCGTCCGTACAGCAGGGGAGTATTCTTGGAAGGTAAGAATGGAAGGGCTTAGTAAGGCGCGTGGCTCATAAGTGAGTCATACAGTAGGAAAAAGCTCGTATCTCTGATAGGCCATCATGATGTATTGATTTTATTCACACTGTCGATCAACTTCTCCATGACATTTTATGGAATGGGACAAAAAATTAGAAAAATCCAAGGCTCAAGTGGACGGCACCACATGAAGCAGTGGTGGTGGTGATGCTAACCGTTGAAACTTTCCTAGGGCTCATGGTAATGTTTATTTACTATCTAATATATTCATAAAGTTACTTGGTCTTAGATGAAGGGAAAGCATTTACCATCCAACCTATTCATAAAGTTACTTGGACTTAGATGAATGGAAAACAAAACTTTTTTTGACCCTTGTTATAGTGATAGATTTTGGAAAACTTGGAAAGTACAAGTGTTATAGCAATGGAAATATATTGCAGGGTAAAGATTTTTAAGAATGCTTAAAGTGTTTTTTACAGAATTACATCTGTCAGGATCATAAGATAATGAATAGTTGGAAGGAATTCAAAAGCAAACCAAACAATCGACCAAGTGGCCAATAGCCATATAAGAGATCTAGCAAGCGGTCGATGGTCATTCAAGAGCTCGAGCATGTGGCCGATAGTCATCTAGGAAGTTGGTCAAGTGATCGATGGCCATCCAGGAGATTGATCAAGTGCTTTATAGTTATCTAGAAGGCAGACCAAGTGGTTAATGGTCTTTCAGGAGCTCGACCAAGTGGCAGATGGTCATCCAGGAGCTTGATCGAGCGGTTGAGTGAAATGCGATCGAGTCAACAAGGAGGCATGGAGTGGTTATTGGGATAGGTGGCAAGGAAGTCTCCAAGAGGTTATGTAGTATTGAATGGTTACAGCAATTGTTAGAATGTGAGAAGCATTCAAAAAGCCAAGTAGTGTTGAAACAGTTGCCAGCAACTGTTAAAACATAGGAAGCCTCCAGAAGGCAGTAATGGCGAATGATTATAACAACTGTCATAATGTGTGAAGGATCTAGATGACCGGATTAAGGATATAAATAGTAAATAAATACAATAAGAAAAATCATCTCATACCAACCCAATCAAATCCAAATCCATCTTTCAATTATCTTTCAATTTCCAATCAATTTACATTCCATAATGCAATCATTTACTTTCCTTGTTAAGAAAATTACATTTTTTAGTGTAATCATTTACTTTCTGTATGTTGTTTACATTTCATAATGTAATCCATAACGGTAATCAAGTAGCTGGCAACTTCTATCTGTAATTTGAGTTCACACTCATGCGCTGAATTCAGTCCATCAATCAGAAATGTGTTTCGCAGCTTTTCTTCGCAACCGACTGTAAGAATCCCTTCCTCATTTTTATTTATCTGTATTGAAAAGTCCATTCATACAGAAGACAAATGAGCAACCCATCATCAGAGGACGAACCCCACCCTTTGAATATCGTTTGATCCAATTTTACACATTGAGCGAGTGGCTAAATAGGCTATTGATCTCACTACATATTGGTCATACACTACGTGTCTGCCTATCTTGGTGCTTGGGGTCATTGTTGTTTGATTTGAATTGAAGTTGCAATTTCAATTCTGGCACGCCCACGAACTTAGTGTAAAAAACAACCATTAAACAAGTTTTTGGCACGTCTAATAGGATGTCATAACATGAGTCGGTATGGAAGTAATGAGAAAGAGAGATAGCTGACAGATCTTTCTGAGATAATAATGACTTAGCTACAAGATATACAAATGACGAATCGACATAAAGAAGAGTGGTTACGAGCTCAGGCTGAGTAATTATGAATTCAAGTCGAGACCATCAATAAATGGATGGTTAACCAGGCCAAAAGCCTAAATATGATGTTTTCTGAAAGAACACTTATCGTGCTGCACCAAAATGTTCTTCAGCCAATTCTGATATTAGTTCAGTCAAAAATCTGGCATTATTACCGCCAGCACTGCAGCTACCTCTTCTGTCACTACAAAATGTTCATCCAACTCTAATCCAGGAGACACGGAACGCTCCGCTATCCGCCAAGTTCAGGCGACCAAAGCAGGAGGTCAAGAATTTTATTCCTGAAGAAGAAAACTAGGATGTACCTGGGGGTAAGCCATTCCTTGGGAATCCACTGTATCGTTGCAAAAAAAAACCAGGTAGGCCTTGAACTACCTCCAATGCCCAAATAACATCGTTTGAATCGCGACAAAATTATTCAAATGGTTTAGGAAGTAACAAGCCATGTTTGCGGCCGTATTACTACCTCGATCAACCATAACCATATTCGGAATGGATTGGCCAAAAATTTCCATTGTCACGATCGATTTTGTTGTTTTCCGATTAGGACGGTCGAGTTCAACCAAGATGGCCAAATTTACTATTTTTCGATCACGATGGCCTAATTCGACCAATACAATCGAATTTACTATCTCTCGATTAAGATGGTCAAGTTCGACCAAGATGATTGAATTTACCGTTTCTTGAACAAGATAGCCGAGTTTGACTAAGACGATCAAATTTACCATTTTTTTTATAATCAAGATAACCAAGTTTGACTCAGACGATTGAATTTATTGTTTTTCGATCATGATGGCCGAGTTCGGCCAAGTTGTCCGACTTTAACGTTTTCTAATCCGAGTTCGAGCAATACAATCGAATTTACTATCTCTCGATCAAGATGGTCAAGTTCGACCAAGATGATTGAATTTACCGTTTCTTGAACAAGATAGTCGAGTTCGACTAAGACGATCAAATTTACCATTTTTTTTATAATCAAGATGACCGAGTTTGACTCAGACGATTGAATTTATTGTTTTTCGATCATGATGGCCGAGTTCGGCCAAGTTGTCCGACTTTAACGTTTTCTAATCAGGATAACCTAGTTCTACCAAGATGATAGAATTTGTTGTTTTTCGATCAAGATGGCCGAGTTCGGACAAGTCAATCGACTTTGATGTTTTCTCGATCAAGATGGATGAGTTTGACCAAGATAGCTGAATTTACCATTTCTCGGTCAAGATGGCTGAGTTTGACCAAGATAGCTGAATTTACCATTTTCGATCAAGATGGCTGAGTTCGACCAAGATGGCTGAATTTACCATTTTTCGATCCTGATGGCCGAGTTTGGCCAAGTCGTCTGACTTTGACATTTTCTGATCAGGACGGCCGAGTTTGACTAGGATGGCTAAATTTACCATTTTTTTAATCACGATGACCGAGTTCGACCAAGTCGACCGAATTTGTTGTCTCTTGATCAAGATGGCCAAGTTTGGCCAAGTCGGCCAACTTTGATGTTTTTCAATCAAGATGGTTAAGTTCGAACAAGATGCTTGAAATGATGTTTTTACCGGGCCGAGCAATCACACTTGTTGCACCAAATAATGAATTAACATCGTATTCACCTTTTACCAAAGGCGAAGCAATGTGGGGGGGGGGGGGGGGGGTAACAATGAAAAGATATTGCAGGCTAAATATCTCCAAGAATGTTTAGAGTATTTTTTTACAGAATTGCAAGTGACTGGATGATGAGACAAGGAGCAGTTGGGAAGAATTCAAAAGCAAACCAAGTAATCAACCAAGTGGTCGATAACCATACAAGAGGTCGAGCAAGCGGTCGATGGTCATCCAGGAGCTCAAGCAAGTTGTTGATAGTCATCTAGGAGGTCAGTCAAGCGGCCGATGGCCATCTGGGGGATCGATCAAGCATCCGATAGTCATTCAGAAGCCAAACCAAATGGCCGATGGTCTTCCAAGAGCTTGGCCAAGTGGCAGATGGTCATCCAAGAGCTCGATCAAGCGTATGAGCAAAACGCGATCGAGTCAACAAGGAGGCCTAGAGTGGTTACTGGGATAGATGGTAAGGAAGTCTCCAGAAGGTTTTGTAGTGCTCAACAATTACAACAACTATTAGAACGTGAGAAGCATCTAGAAAGCAAAGTAATGCTAAAATAATTGTCAACAACTATTAGAACGTGGGAAGCATCCAAAAGGCACTAATGACGAATGGTTATAGCAATCGTTAGAATGTGGGAAAGATCTAGATGACTGGATTGATGATATAAATAGCAAAGAAAAACAACAAGAAAAATCATCTTGTACCAACCCAATCAAACCCAAATATATCTTTTAATTATCTTTCAATTGCCAGTCAATTTACATTCCACAGTGTAATCATTTATTTTCCCTGTTAAGCAAATTATATTTCTTAGTATAATCATTAACTTTTCAGTCTCCTATTTACATTCCATAGTGTAATCCGTAATAGTAATCACGTAGCTGGTAACTTTTACCTGTAATTTGAGTTCATGCTCGTACACTGGATTCAGTCGCCTTTTTGCAATTGTTCTTCGCAACTGACTGTAAAAATCCCTTCTTCATTTCTATTTATCTTTATTGAAAAGTTCTTTTGTATGGAAGGTAAAGGAGTATTCCATCGTTAGATGATGAATCTCACCATCTAAATATTTCCTTATCCAATTTTACACATTGAGCGAGTGACTGAATAAGTGGCTGATCTCACAAAATCTCGATCATACACTATGTGTCTACTTATCTTGACGTTTGGAGTTATTGTTGTTCGGTTTAAATTGAAGTTGCGGTTGCAATTCTGGCACGCCGCAAACCTAGTGCCAAAATCAATGTCAAACAACCTCCAGGAAGTTTTCAACCATAAGAATTTAATCTCCATTGTGTGGTCTGTCTATGTCTTGGATCTGCCTCAGTTTTGGACCTTTATTCTGAAATGATATGGATAAATGAATAGACAGTGTGGATAAAACCCATACATCACAGTGATCACTCAGAGCTCCTGCTTGTTTGGGTTGGAGACGGGCGAGTGTAGGATGCAATCCGCGTTCTATGGATTACAGGTTGAGAAATAACTTAGCATCATTATCCATCAAGAAAAGGGGAGGGCTTAAATCATGTGGACGGTGGATGAAGGAGTGCCTTGAGTCTTGAGGGTTTTACTTCTACACGTAGTAACATTGTTAAGTCAAAAAGTTAAACCATCCAACAAACATCACATCTAGTGCGTTCTAATACTAGCATTAGAAATGGAATCAGTGTTTTTTCTTTTCTTTTTTAATCCTTCTAAATTAAAGCATAATTTGGCCGATTTGAATTTAGTTAGGCTCCATTTATATTTTGTACGTACATTAAAATTTTAAGTTATTATATTGTTAATGAATTAATGCATTCAATTTCAAATATAATAATGACCATTTTGTTATCCTCCTTAAGATTATAAATCAACATGGTTTGAATTTTATTTTTTTTACTGAGTCAGCAATTACTAATGCTAGAGGTGTTGCATGTGAAATGCGCATACAAAGAGAGGAATGATGACGTCTTTGGGCATGTGCACGTGAAATCCAAGCCCTCCATAAAAAAAGATCAAAATTTTAAGTTTATAACATAAATGTCATATCATACCCTTAAAACAATGAAGGTTTCTATCTAAAAAAGGCAAATTTTTCTAAGACCTGTTTGCGTTATATATGGAGATTAGAGGTGTACACGAGTCAAATCGAGTCAAGCTATGCCACTAGCTGACCCCAGCTCGAACTTGGCTTGGCTTGGTCTTCGAGCCTGACTAGCCAACTGGGCTCAGTTTGGTCAGTAGCTCGGGCTAGTTCGAGCTGAGTTCGAGCCAAGATTGAGTCTGTGTGGCATTTTCACAAACACATGGAGTGCACTTTTAATTTCTTACTATATGTAAAACAACAGCAACTTTTCACAGGTATTTCATCAAATACCTTATAGGCAACATCAAAATCAAGAAAAAAGAATATTTGTTTCATACACATACCTTCCTTGCACCATCCGACACTTCATTGAGTCATTTCATCAAACACTTGGTGAGCAACATCAATATCAAAGTAATCGAGTCAACGAACTGGTTCGATTCGAGTCTAGTTGAGCTTGGGCAAGCTCGAACTCAGTTGGAAATTTTTTCAAGCTCAAAAAATTAGTTCAACTAGGCTCGAACTCAGTTTCGAATCGAGTTGAATCGAGCTTTTTCAAGTCAAGTCGAGCGAGCTAACCGAGCTAACTCGGTTCGTGTCTAACCCTAATGGAGATGTGTAATTATAGTAAATTCATACCATATATGGCTATGATCTTCCATGGGCACCTTCGATTACTCATTCGTCTACCATTTATTGGATGGTTAAAGATCATCAAATCAAAAATGATTTTTGAGGAGGGATTGATGATCAAAGGTAGATCCCATAAGGTGGATAATGCAAATCATTGATTGGTCGATTTAATAGATGAATGATTTGAATGAGTTGATATTTAAGATCAACAGTTGGATTAGGTCAATATTGAACATTAACGGTTACCATGGATTGATATCATTGATAAGCAGTCTGATTGGGCCGACATTTGAGTGAACTACCCTATTGAGGTAAAATTGACTATCAAAGATCTAATTTGATCAATATTAAATATAAACGTCCAAGTTAGTGCCAAAGTCTAAAGTTTTAATTCCAAATGATATTAAAGATCAACAATCTAATTAGGCCAAATTTAAAGATAAATAGTATGACTAAACAATTTGGTTGGGTAAAAATTCATGATTAATCATCCTATCAAGTCAATATTGAAGATCAATTTAGAGTGGATCAATATCAAAGATGAACAGTTTGATCGGCCAAAATTGGAGATGAATGGTTTGATTTGGTCTTGATGATTAATAGACTAATCAAGCCAATATTAAAGATGAATGATCTGATTAGGCTGATAATGAAGATGAACCAATTTGATTATATTAATATCAAAGTTGAATAGTTTGAGTCAAATGATATTGAAGATAGACCGTCTAATTAAGCTGAAATTGAAGATCAATGGTTAAATTGGACTGATTTCAAAGATCAATGGCCTAATTGGGTTGAACTTGGAGATGAATGCTTTGACAGTTAAGATTAATAATCTAATTGAGTTGATATATAAGATCAACAGTAGAATGAACCAATATCAAAGATGGATAGTCCAATTAGGATGGGATTGGAAATAAATGTTCTGATTAAGCAAATATTGTTGAGCAGATTGGGCTGATAATGAAGAAGGATGGCTTGATTAGATTGATTTCAAAGTTGACGAGTTTGCTTCAAACAATATTAAAGACCATTGATCAACTTAGGGTAAAATCAATGATCAACTGTTCAACTGAACTAATATCATACCATTTCATCTTTAGCATCATTCCAATCATATTGTTGATCTTCTATCTGCCTAATCAGACTGTTGATCTTTAGTATCAAACCAATCACACTATTCATCTCCAATTTTGACCAATTCAGATCATTTAACTTCAATATTTAGGGAATAAATATACATATCCAAATCAATGATGCTTGTATCATAATAATTAACATGAAGCAAGAAGTGGGAATTGAACTCACATTGTTAGTTTGGAAGGCCAATGATCCAAGTCAATGTCAATTCAACACTTCTAATGTCTCTTATTCAAAACTCAACATGAAACTTTGGTTTCATTTGGCTACTTTCTGGAAGATGGATAGATTCTCAGATCTAGGGTATAAATGAAACTAAAAAAAAAAAAAAACATTTACGTTGCCTAGAAAAAGGGTGTCATACAAAATGAGACTTTAAAGAAAGAAAGAAAATATTCATGACATTTATATTAAATTTTCTATTTGTAGGCATAAAAAATGACTCACTTTCGAGATGATACCTCTAGAAAAGGAATAATCATATTGTTGATCTTCAATATTCACCTAATCAAACCTTTGATCATTAATAACAACATAATTGGATAGTTCATATTCAATTTGGCCTAATTAGAGCATTCATCTTTGATATTAGTTTGATCATATCATTGATCTTTAACATTCACCTATTGGACTATTGGTCTTCAATATAAACTCAATTGCATTATTGTGGACGTGGATAGTGGTTGGATAGTGCTCATGTATGCCTTTTTAAGGACGTGTAAATATGTTTGATGTGTAGGGGTAATATATTTGATTGGAGTCACCACTAGTTACTTCACTTCCATAGTCAACTAGACCTAATTGAAATGTTAATTGAGAGACTCCAAAGGTTCTCTTTCCTAAAATGACTACTTGATCTGTAACCGTAGATTTAATGTAAGGGACCACCATTACAGAGATGGAAGGCGTTAGGCACGCCCTCTGTGCACACAATTGTGCAGTCTCCTTTATAGGGTTAAACAAACTATTATAGATAAGGATTAGTTCTGGCGTGCCAATGATGCAAGCTAGAATTACTCTAAAGTTAAAGGGTTTGTCTGGGTTTTTAATCCAACGAATAAGTTAAGGGTTTTAAACAAAATAATAAAAGACTAAGGATCTAGGAATCTACTCATAAAAATCATAATATCTCATTCATTGATTCAATTCTTACACCTCAATTAAAATCGAAGTCATATCCTATCCAATAGGAAGATAATTCAGTTAAACCAATCATCAACACCAATAATATATGAATTCAATTGAACAATGCTCTCATGAAGCACTTAGATATCAATCACAGGGAATCAAAAGTGTCTACAGCACCTATAGGTGACAATAGATCAATCAATCATGCAGACTAATTCCTTCTCTAATTCAGGTTAAGCAATTATTAAATCAAAGCATTCATTATAATCGTAGTTTATAACAAATCTAGAAAATCAACAACTTAAAAAACTTTAAAGTAAAATCCAAATCAACTCAATTTACTAGCATCATTCAAATCATTATTTATTGAATCAAATAAACTAAATATTATAATTAATTACAAGCTTCATCCCTTAGCCTTAGCTAAGAGATTAGCCTAACATGGTTAAAATCCTAAAATAAAAGTAAAACAAAAACGTAAATGACAAACTAAAATCGAGGGATTAAAGAAGAAGAATAACCTCATGGAATTTTGGTCATCCATTGGTCTCTCTCCTAAGCACTAATTTTTATTTAGAAGAGCCTAAAACACCCATTTATATAGGAAAAATTTGCACCGACTTTATACTGGCTTCAAAATTTCGCACTTTTATTACGCTTCGATCGCATCGAAGTTGAATCGAGTCCAACCAAAAGTGCCTTCAGGTGCAGCCAAATTTCATTAAAAATATGTCTGAAGTCTTTGTCTCATCTAGGTTACACCGAACCCTCCTTCAGTGGCATCGAACATGACTTCAGTCGCACCTAAGTATCGAGGCGAATTAAGTTAGAAATTCATTGATAATATCTAAATATTAAATATTTATCCTCTCAATTGCATTAGTTTTCATACATACAAAGTGCTTAATTGATTAACTAACATATAATTTGTACATGCGAGGTAATCTGAGAAACAAAGATGAAACCATGCTTAAGATGGAGGATTGAAGCTCAAAAGATTAATTAAGAGAAGACTTGGAGATTTTGAGGGCATTAATGAAGAATTCACATGCTAAAGATCCAAGAAAACTAAGTACAAATGATGAAGAAATGACTGAAAATCACATAGTGCATTAATAGAAATAATAAACTATTTGGTCCCACCTGAGGTTGGTTCGGTCCGACCGAATGTGTACAAAACAGTCAAGCAAGAAATAATGATTTTTAGAGATAAATCATCTCGACACTTAAGTTCGACCGAAGCCATGTTCGGTGCCACTGAAGGAGAGTTCGGCACAACAATGTGAACTGAATAATGTGCATATTATAACGATAACACCCCCTCCCCAACCAGGGCACGGCATCTGGAGCAGCTTCCGCCTAGTCTCGACCTCTACAATCACCTCACAACTGGTATTTAATGAGGGATCGACCGACACAAAGCAAGTGCATCCCCGCCCAAACCATGGAAGCAATTGAGCTCGCTAAGTCCGATCTGCGCCACACCATGGAGAAGAGGAGATTCGGAAAGGCTCCCGAGGCCACAATAGAAAGTGAAGTCTCGTGGGAAGCCAAGCTTAAAGAAATCCTAGGACAGCTTAATGACATTTAACAGGCATGTTGAGCCTGGGGTCTGACCTCCGCGGAGGCCATGCTTGAGGAAGTCGAACCATTGTTCACTGACGACATTATGGGGGCTCAACTCCCGTCTAAGTTCTGGATGCCCCATATCGCTCCCTACTCTAGATCTGGAGACTCGGACAAGCACCTTGAGTCCTTCAAAGCCTGGATGGAGCTTCATGGCTCCTCGGGCCTCGTGACGTGCCAAACATTCTCCCTAACCTTATTGGGGATGGGTCAGAAATGGTATGGACACCTGAAGCTGACATCCATCAGTTCTTTCACTTAACTTAGAAAGGCTTTCATCACTCAGTTCAGCGGTGGGAAAGTTAGGAGAAAGCCATCAACCAACCTCCTTACAATCACTCAGAAGGAGGACGAGATGCTAAAAGACTACATCATCCATTTCAATGCTGAAGATGTCCAGGTTGACGATTATTCAGACCAGATAGCTCTGTCTGCCATGGTAGCCAGCCTTAAACGAGGAAAGTTTCTCTTCTTTATTGGTAATAACCTCCTGAATACCCTTGTTGACCTACTTAACCGAGCTCAAAAATATTTCAATGATGGAGTTCTTTAGTTCATGAGAGCTACTCGAGGAGGAAACAACTCGGCTAAGGATAGGAAGTGAAGGGAAAAAGGGGAGCCCTTTGCCGCTAACACTAAAAGAAAGAAAGAGGATGACCAATACCAAGACCAGCGTACCAACCGATATCCGAAAAGTCACTTCCATCGGTACACTCCCTTGAACACCAAGCCAGAGTAAGTACTTGAGGAACCTGGGCTAAGTAAGAAAACCTGATGACCGAGCTGAACCAATCAACCAAGCTCGGTAACAAGGCTCATCGGCCAACCCTGACCTACTCGACAAGGGCGACCTCCCTTCTTAAAGGGAAAAAGTTACTCAGGACACTACTGTTATTTTACTATCTACTATGCTCATGCATTCTATAATAAAAGAACTTCCCTAGGTAAGGGGAAGAGAATTTCTTTTAATGATTTCTCGACTATCTAAACTACATGACCGACTACGAGGACTTCCCTCAATGAAAGGAAAAAAAGTCCTTTACTGAGTTTTACAATAGAAGAACCTTCCTGGGTCAGGGGAGGAGAATTTCTTTCAAAGTTCAACTATCTAACATACGTGATCGACTATGAGGGCTTCTCTTAATGCAAGGGAAGAAAGTCCTCCACTATAAATTCTACTATGAAAGAACCTCCCCAGGTCAAGGGAGGAGAATTTCTTTCAAATTCTGACTATCGACTAAAAGGATTTTCCTCAATTTAAGTCCTTAGTGCTCGGCCTAATACAACATTTACTATTTGACGGATGACCTATTGATTTTACTGTGCACGACCACCACACATAAAGGCAATAAAATTGAGGAACATACATGGAATTAGTTGACCTTCTCATACATTAGTTTAAAAATTACTTCTCGAGTGCATATAGTATAGAGCTCAAAAGTTGGGGGCTACTGTTATGTGTAAAATGTGGATAAAATAAATGTATGGGATAGATGAGATGAGCAACCAGACTGGATGATTATGGATTGCTCGAGGGCCAAAAAATCACCTCGACCTCTTGAGCCGACTAATGACTTTGGAGGTCGGTCTTGTTCGCCGACCTCAAGAGACAACATTGACCTCGGGTACTAACCTCGGCCTCAGGTACCAATCTCGACCTCTAATACTGACCTCGGTCTCGGGTACCGACCTCGACCTCAGATATCGACCACCAACTCAGAATAGAAATACCCTTACAATATATAAAGATAGGATTACCCTCCGAGATTTTCGCCGAGGATCATGTCGGTCAAGGATATTCTTAGAGTTAGAGTCCGACTCCAATACGGGCCCCTCAAATCAACTTAGATATGCATACCTCCTAGAAAGCCTATAAATACACCCACTACTATGGGTAAAGGTACACACAACAAATATCCCGATTCTTCTACTACTTCTGCAAACCTACCCTTACTTAGGCATCGGAGGGTCCTTGGCCTTAACCGACACCCCCAGTGCATTCTCTTGTGCCTTAATTAATTGTAGGTACTTAATGGCTCGTAGGAGGTGAGGTAGGATCAACCAGATTTCTGCATCAACGGTTGGCATTGGCTACGATGGTAATTCCAGACATCTTGGGCACCACTTGAGTTAGGCTCACCCACTGACTATTGGAAATATTGCCTAGTTATTCCTACTATTGCTTCCTATCTGGGTACTTGGGCTACAATTAGATTGAGATAGCTCCTGAATATCAGGAGAAGACCACTTTTACATGCCCGTTTAACACATTTGCTTACCGAACGATGCCATTTTGGCTATGTACTACTCCTGCGACATTTCAGAGATGCATGCTTAATATCTTTTCAAACATGGTTGGGCATTTTCTAGAAGTGTTCAAGGACGACTTTTCCATTTTTGGAAGTACATTTTATGAGTTCCTCGAGCACTTGAATTTGGTTTTGACAAGGTGTGAAGAGAAAAACCTTGTCTTGAATTGGAAAAAGTGTCACTTCATAGTTCAGAAGAGAATTGTCCTTAGTCAAGTTATCTCGTCCAATGGAATTGAAGTGGACAAGGCCGAAATAGATTTAATTACTAATTTTCCAGCTCCTAAAAGCATATGTGACATTCACTCTTTTTTAGGTCGTGCAAGATTTTATAGGAGGTTCATCAAGGATTTTTGCCAAACCTCTAGACCATTAACCTCCTTTAAAAAGATGTCTCATTTGAATAGACTGACTCGTACCAAGAGGCTTTTACAAAGCTAAAGGATATGTTGACAATCGCACTAATCATACAGCCAGTCAATTAGAGCATTTCTTTTAAAATCATATGTGCTGCTAGTGACTATGCTATTGGGGTTGTGTTAGGCCAAAAGAAGGACACGAAAGCATGTGTTATTTACTACACAAGTAGAATGTTGAATGGTGCCCAAATAAATTACTCTATCATGGAAAAGAAACTCCTTACCGTAGTCTTTGCTTTGGACAAATTCGGGTCTTACTTGATTATATTGAAAATGATAATTTTCACTGGTCATGTGGCATTCAAGTATCTTCTCTCCAAAAAAGATTCTAAGCCCCGTCTTTTGAGATGGATCCTCTTACTCCAAGAATTCGACTTAGATATACGTGACAAGAAAGGAGTAGAGAACATATTAGCGGACCACTTGTCTCAACTAGTTCTTTCATATTCCATTGAGAGTTCACCAATCAAAGACACCTTCCCATATGAACAATTATTTGTTACCTCCCAATTACCTTACTTAGTAAGCTGACATAGAAAATTATCTTGTGACAGGTAAATTGCTAATACATTGGACATCACAAGATAAGAAAAGATTTTTAGCTGAGGTACGTAACTTTTTTTGGGATGACCCTTATTTGTTTAAATATTGCCCAAAACAAATCATTAGGAGATGTGTTTTGAACAATGAACACTCTAATGTCATCTCCTTTTGTCACTCACAAGCTTATGGATGCCATTTTTCGGTAAAAAAAACTATTGCTAAGATTCTGCAATGTGGTTTCTATTGGTCGACAATGTTTAAAGATACCCATGAGTTTTGTAAAGCGTGTGAGCAATGTGAGAAAATGAGAAGAATTTCATGAAGAAATATGATGCCCAAAAATTTGATCTTAATTGTCAAAATTTTTATTATTGGGGTATCGATTCATGGGACCTTTTTCCCAATCTTTTGAACATCTTTACATCCTCATAGATGTGGATTATGTTTCCAAATGGGTAGAGGCGATTCCATGTAGAACTAATGACTATAAAATAATTCTACAAAATTTAAAAGAAAATATCTTGTCGAGATCTATAATTAGTGTGGTGGTTGGTACTTTTGTAATAGACGATTTTAGAACTTAATAAGGAAATATTGTATTACACACAAAGTGGCTACACCTTATCATGCATAGACAAGTAGCCAAGTTGAAGTTTTCAATAGGGAGATTAAATGAATATTAGAGAAAACTATGAATCCAGAACATAAGGATTGGTCTTTACGGTTAACCGACGCATTGTGGGCTTATAGGAATAGTTTTAAAACTCCTATTGGAATGTAAGTTTGTCACTTGCCATTGGAATTGCAACATAGGGCATATTGGGCCATAAAGAAGTTCAATTTCAACATTGACAAAGCTTGCATGTTGAGTAAACTCCAACTTGTGGAGTCGGAAGAAATTAGGAAGGACACGTATGACAGCGCGAGAATATATAAAGAGAGGATGAAACTGCTCCATGACAATAACATTTTTAGAAAAATATTTGAACTAAATCAGAAAGTCCTCCTTTATAATTCTCATCTCCATCTCTTTCCTGAAAAACTATGATTTAGATGGATTAGACCATTTATTGTAATGCCCCGAATTTCTAGGGCTAATTAAATACTCAGCTCCAAAGATTCCAGGTATTACTTGCGCTTTACGAAAGTGAAAGTTCCTTTTGTACGTCTATTATTTAGTATCTGAGCAGTTGCATAATTAAACTAAAAATAGAGCAACATGTTCCAAAATGATTGCAATGAAAATGAGAAATTTAAATAAATATGTACGGTATGTCTAGTCGGAGTTCGGTCCTACAACTGGGGCCAATATACATTTCAAAGTTCCAAAATGAAGACATAATGTTCAACTAGATCCAAAACACTCAACGCTCCCAATCAAGTAATATGCCGCCTATATCGGCCTGTCAAAAAGCTGGAAGAACGAGAACTACTCTTGATCTAAGTACGCGTCCTTTATCTCATCCACCTAAGCAACTCTTGCATTTATGAATGTGTTTGGTTGGTATTTTAGAACACCTCCTAAAGTGGGAGTGAGTGATCGACTTAGTAGTTTCATTAACTATAAGTTACACATGTTATCAACCCAATTAGTATAGGTAAGGACATTAAAAAAAAAGAAAACAACAATTCTTAAAAACTCTTATTAAGTGCAAAGCATGAAGGTATGACATGATGCATGCTCTTTCAAAATTACACTCCCTCCCAAGCGACTTCAACGCCTATTTCACATATGTCAATACTTCCTTACAGGCAACTCAATGCCAAATTGCAACTCCTAGCTAATGCAATGCAGTGAATGCGAATGTTAGCCAAGTAGTTATTTAGTCCTATTCATCTAGCAATTTTGGGAAAACTAGGGTACCCTTATTTTATCGTGGTCTTAATTGGATTAAGAGGCTTGAAGCGGTCGAAGCAGCCCCTCACCTATGTCCCATATTCCATAATTAGGTTTATCACCCATGCAACAATTCCCCCATCGGTGTGAGGCTAACACTGGCCCTACCGATCGCTAAGGACCTGGATGACACAGCCTGGACGTACAGGGTTAGGCGGCCCATCGATGGGTGGAGGGCGTTCACAATTAGTATAAGAGTTGTCACTCGAACATAAGTGTGAAACAGTCGTGGTGTCAATACGGTTTGAAATTCTAAGCTTATAGCCTTCTTGGTTGCTCATTGGTCACTACGGGGAGGCTCATCACCCCAGCGTAGGTTGACAGCTCGGACACGGTGTCCCATACCACCATGTCTGGTTCATGAGTCTTGTGGATCAAATCGCTAACGATTATAAATAGACTCATTCAATGGTAACGTAGGTATTCTAGGTTTTATTCAGTGTTATCACAAACCACAATTTCCAAGCAATTAATCGACTCTTAGACCGGTTCGGTTGACCTGAGGCACTTGGCTTGATCGACATTCGTATAAGTGTCCCACGTAGTCTAGCTATTGTCGGTCGTCCGAGTCTAACCTGGGTCAATCGAACATGCTAAGAATGGGCGGTTTAAACTGGACCACTCCTTAGTTCAAGCGGTTAGCCGACGTTCCCAAGGCGGGAAGTAACCAAGTATCGCTACAATTCAATAGTTATCATGTTGTTCTAGCGTTGTATTAACGTCACTCCCACACAGGCATTTTATTAAACACATAAGTACTAATAGGTCTACACATCTATTAAATATCGTAGTTAGCACGTGAGTATCATTCAACATCACACTTCTACATCGGCATTCCATCGAGCATGTAATCAGCAATAAAAAGGATAAATCAGGTCAATCGGGCATTTCATCGAACATGTGCACCTCAATAAACAGTTTTAATAAACAACTTGCAATTAATCTCAAGATGGAAACATATAATGAATTGATGAAAATCACTTGCCACACACGATCATTAACTGGACCCTCAGGGGTCGATAAAAGGCAACCTAGGGTTAATGGTCCGCACCTTTGCGGCGAGTCTCCCGATTTAACGTTTTCGGGGATAGGATTTGGCAGAAAGCATTGGAACCTATCTAACACATGAAGCTTATAAGGGACTTGGGAAAGGAAATTTCGATTGCAATAGGGTTTGGAACAAGGGGGTCAAATCTCACCTTTTGATATTCGACAAAACTCGAAAGAGGTCCCGATTGCGACACAGATTCCTCTCGAAGGAGAGGAGAGCAACTCATCTTGATTGGCTCTTCCCTTGCACTCCTTTCCCTTCTTGCTTCCTTGCTTCCCTCCCTCACAATTTCCAAGGTTAAACAGTCAAATTCGTGTAAGGGGAGAGGGGTGTGAGAAATAGGGTATTTATAGTGCCAGTTTGGGTATAAATAGCCCCAATGGCACTTGGTCCCTCACACTAACCCTATGGGAGGTAGTTTAGGCTAGTAGGGTCCCATATGGGGGCATACAGGGTAATCCCGTGTCCCAGTAGTGGATAAGTGATACAATGCTGCGGTTCGATGATCGAGCGCACTGATAGACTTGGAAGGCCTCAACTCCGATTGATGGTGACCGATCATCAATCAGGTCCCAATTTGTACAGATTCAGACAAGACAACAACTTTAATGGGTGCCTCTAGTTTGGCAGTCATTCAACGGTTCGAATGTCACGACCTCACGATCGAATGAGGGTGTTGTCTTTTCTCAAATTTCATGTTATTGCCCTAGTTTTTTGCAATCATTAGGCACTCAGCCTGTGGGCCTAAGTTGAGCAACTTCTGGGCACCGACCTGACTCAACACCCATAATGGGCGTCAAGCTCGCCAAGGCGGATGTCTTCTCGAAATTTCAAGCCCCGTGGGTCGCTAACACGTGATCCATTACCAAAACGGTGAATCGAGCCATCCCTAGGGGAATTTGGTTCTTAGTGCCAATTTCAGGCCCTGGTTGGCATTTGGGGTTAGCCACGCTCGCGACCTTACTCGCTCATGATTTGGGCGGCGGCGCTCATTAGACCCTAAGTGTCCTAAGCCTGCTAATCCCAATAGGTCGGTCAAATTTAATTTGACTAGTACGAAAATTTCCTGGACGTTACATTTATAGTAAAGAATTTCTATCCTTATGGAGCTGTGGAAGTTGTGAATCCTAAAAACGGTTATGTGTTTAAGGTAAAATGGTAAGAGATTGAAATCATTTGTGGAAAAAATTATTCTAGATGAAATGTCCATATCTGTGGAAGATCCTAATTGATCTCCTAGTCTGATAGAGATAATTTCCCTTGCTTTCTTAGGATTTAGTTTCCTTTAGTAGAGTAGGATGTTTGATTTGTAAATTTTAATTGCAGAAACACCAATCTTTGAAGTTCGCTCTCGTACACGTCGTCCTTCAGGTACTTATTTTCTCCTACTCCTCTTTATTTTATTGCTCTAATGTTACATATGTTGCATATATTTTATACATTAAGGACAATGTAGAAGTTAAGTTGGGGGGTGGGTTTTCATAGGAAAATTCGAGTTAAAAATTCTTATTTTTTTAATCATTTTAAAAAAAGAAGATTTCTATAACTTTAAGTAGTTTCAAGAGATAAATCTGAGAGTTAATATTAAATAATTTTGAAACCTAGATTCTAGTTACTTCAAAATTTTTAAGATTAACTTCAATTTAATAATATTTAGTCGAAATTTTTTTAATATTGATTGAGTCATGAATATAGCATGTCATACTTAGCTTACACATTAGACCTTAGTTGGATACTGAATTTTTGAAGTGATGATCACTGAGAATGTTAAGAACTAAGCTTGAGGAATCTGTCCATCATGTTCATTGAAAAAAGTGAAAAAAGAAAGATTACTGCCCATGTAAAAAAAGTTGTTCAAAAGGATTACCTATTGAATTGTCCATGAAAAGACTGTTTGGTATAAAAAAAGGGACAATGAATGGACAAAGAAAAAAATTAGTGTTAAAGTCGTCGATAAAAATAATAATAATCAAAAGCTGGAATAGTGAAGTTTTGAGTTGTAAGACAAGTTCTATTTTAGGTTTTGGTTAATTTAATAACTCCTTTGATTATTATTGTAGACATGAAAGGGAAAAAACTAGATTTGCGGTGGTGTTAAGTCTAGATTATATAATATATTCATGAAATTCAATGTTGGGAATTATTCAATTATATGATCATTACTTTGAGTTTAATAAGGATATTTATTAAAGTACTGAAACTTAGGTGAATGATATGTTTGATTTTGGTTCTCTATTGATTGGTTTAGTTAAAATTATTTGAGATTATAGGATTGACTCTTTGTGGAATTATTTTTAAATTTGGAGTTTTTCTCATGTTTTGCCCAGGATTAGCAAAATGCTGGTTGGGGGTGTGATAATATCTAAATATTGCATATTTATCCTTTCAATTACATTAGTTTTATGCATACAAAATGCTTAATTGATTAATTAACATATATTTTATACATGCGAGATAATCTGAGAAACAAAGACGAAATCATGCTTGAGGAGGATTAAAGCTCAAAAGATTAATCAAAAGAAGACTTGGAGATTTGGAAGTCATTAATGAAGATTTACATGTCAAAGATCTAAGAAAACCAAGTACAAAGGATGAAGAAATGGTTGAAAAATCACACAGTGCATTAATAGAAATAATAGACTGTTCAGTCTCACCTGAGGTTGGTTCGGTCCGATCTAATGTGCACAGAATAGTCCAACAAGAAACAATGACCTTAAGAGATAATTCAGCTCGACACTTAGGTCCGACCGAAGACATATTCAGTGTCACTGTTAAGTGAGAAATATTATATATTTCCCCCTTATCGTGCATTGATTTTACATGAATAGATGTGTTTAATTGATCTATTTACGTATGTTTTGTTATGCAAGGTGATTTAGAAAGGTAAGATGAAAAGAATAACGAAAGAGAAGATTTAATACTAAAATAATGACAAAATAAAGATTTGGAGATTTGAAGGTGATTAATGAAGAATTCAAGAGCCAAAGATCCACGAAAGCCAAGTACAAAAGAGAGAAGATTGAAAAAATCACAAAGTACATTAACATAAATAATTGACTGTTCGGCCACACTTAAGGTTGGTTTGATTCGAACGAATGTGCACAGAATAGTCCAACAAGAAAATGTGATTTTTAGAAGATATTTGGCTTAACACTTAGTGTAACCAAAGCCATGTTCGGTGCCACTGAAGGAGAGTTCGGTGTGACTTGAGGGAGATAGATACTTCATACTTATACTGGAGAAATTCGACTGTAACCAAGAGAAGGATTGGTGTGACCAAATGTAAGTTCGGCTCCAACCGAATACTATCATCTATGCGAATAAAGTGTAACATAAGCGTGTAAAATTGAAGTCTGTTTCAACTCTGTGTGAGTTTTTTTTTTTAAAGGGGTGGATCTAGCCTTCTAAAACACGAATTAGGGTAGAAAAGAAAGCGGAATGACTTATGACTTGTGGAGCTTTTACGGAATCCTCCTTCTCCATTCCTTTGGTTCTTCTTCAGTTTTTATGTTTTTCTTTTGAGTTTAGTTCAATCATGTCATGATTGGCTAAATCTCTTAGATATGCGCACAATTAGCTAAGTGAAATTTGTTTGCTCGGTATCAAAGGAGCCATTCTCGAGATCGTGGGAAGTTAGCAGGATAAGCGGGCCTTATTCGAGAATAATGGCGCGAGTTTGAAACGGTTAAGTGTGGTGCCCATGATCTAAAGTACTAAAAATGCACCACACGAGTTCAATAAAGATGCACAATCGATGCAAATGGGTTTCTTTATTTATTTATCTTCAGGCCAAATATGTTTATTGTGGCAATGGCCGATAGCTCTATTAAATGGGCCAAGTTATGAGAGAATCAGTTATGAATTGCGAGGAAAATATACATAAAGTCTTCGATCGATCATGATAATTTTATTTCACTTTGCTAGTTTTAAATCGCATAATTACATAAGATTGGAAAACTTCTCTATTGGTAAGGATGGTATCAAGGACAAGGCCGATTCATTACAAAATACAGGATTAAGGAAGAAGAGGATGGATGGGATAAGCCGTTGATGAAGAAGATAATCAAGATGACGATTTTGTGTCTTCTCTCGATTAAATGCTTCAGCCTCCACGTGATGTTTCCCTACAGGTAGTTTTATCTGGAACCCTATACATTACATTATGCCGAGTCATCTCTCGACATATTGATAAGGCTGCAGATGGCCTAAGACCCCAGGCTACATGATCAATCCTGCTAGAGATTGAGCAGTCTTGCTGAAGAGTTGTTGGGAATTGGGCCAATGAAACCAACCCTCTGATGTTCAGCAGGACTCGGCCTGGGTAAAGCAAGTGGATCTGAGTTGAGCCATTTGTCAATGTTTAGGGACAACACCATCGACCGTGGTGTCTCATTAATAGGGTAATATGCATGAGTTCCACGCATTACGTTTTCCCAAGCCGTCTCTTGGCTAAGTTCCATATCCAAAGACAAGGAAGGAAGTGGTGAAGTGGTCGAATCCGGCTGCTCCATCATCATCTCAAGTCGTCAGAGTGCTGTGGAAATCTCTATGACTATCCGAACAAATTGATTCTCTATCTGAAGATTAGCGGCACTCGGAATATGAAGGAGGGAACAGTGAGTGTGAAGGAATTTGATAAGGATTTTAAGTCTAATGGTGATTTCTCCTTCATGGTTTGGGGGCTTAGGGGAGAAAATCCATCGTAGGTATGGCTAAGGTTATCAGGGCTATGAGAGGTTTAGAGCCTAAGGCCTTCCTTTTATAGACGAAACGAAGCAAGTGAGCAATTAATGTACATAAAGGGATAACGTCGAATGGGCTTTTCGAGACATAAATACATCAGTTTTTGAGGCATTGGAAAATTGCAGGATTAATTCTTCTTAACATGACATATCACTGCAATTGAAGGTACGGTGGATACGTTCTAGGTTGGTTAAGTACTAAAAATCTGTACTGTTGTACCGAGGTCGAATGAGGTGTGCAAATAGTCCTTGATCTTATGCATGCATGGCTATAATGTGAAGGTTGTGATGATTGAATATTGGCTGAGAGTTTAAAAAAGTTTATTCATTGCTTTGCTGGTCGTCGACCACAACATTACATAAGGAAATATAGATGCTTAAAAGCAATAGCGGCTGATTAAACTAGGCCTTCAAAATTTCAAACTCCGCTAAGAGAGCTTGCATCTCTGCCTCATCCTTCTCCCTGGTAGGACCCCATCGGTCTTCTTCTTCGATGAAGCGTGGCAGAAAATGAAGCAGCTAATCAACACGAACAACGATTGAGCGAACCTCAAGCTCGGCCGTCCTTTTTGAAGTATAACTCAGCGTCAATCGGTTCGATACAAAGCAATTTGTTCATCCAAGAATTCCAAGTCTGTTGGAGTGGCCATTTCTTTTGCATAAAAGGCACTATCTCATTCTCGCAGCTAGTCCAACAGACTGGAACGATAAGATTACAGGACTCCGAGCATTACTCGATTGAACTGATGCACTTGAGTGCAACGTAACTGGTCATACCAGGCTACTTCGTATTTACCATTGATATCGGCATAATCTTTTACGACCATTTCTTGTTGGTTGAGGTAGCATTCATTTACATCATGACGGTAGAAGGCTCTTTCATAACGGTCCACCATGGTGGTCGAGCAAGCCGGAAGCATTAGTGACGAACCTCCTAACATCGGGCAGTAAGAAGGAAAAAGAAAAATCTTTCAATCCTTCGTCAAAAGTCTCTTTGAGAAAGGACTCCACACCTGCAATAAGGGAAGGTAATTCAATAGCCATTTAGTAAGATTAATTCAGAAAGGTAGTGAAGAAGTCAGGGATTGGATGTCATTTATAGTAGGTTATATAGAGGCCCACGATCTACTGAAAGTATGGAAGAAGAGCAGATACATGTTGCAGTTTATGTGGAACATGGGCAGTTAATGCATGAAATTCTAGAGTAACCCACATTCTACGAAAGTCATGGGAATGGCTTGAGAAGATAGGCTCAAAATAGTTACTCAAAGGAGTTAGGTTGCAAAAAAAATGCTCGATGGCCATTCATTTATGTAAGAGACATTACAAATTAGAAGACAAGAAAATTGGTAAGAATGTTTTGGCCATCTCTATCTGTTCCTTGGCAGTCCACAGTGATGCTTCCTCTTTAATGGTTGATTAGGACAATCGGCCGGCATCCTCTACTTGAAGGCATGTTACAGGAACTAGTCTGGATATTTCTTTAGTGATCTTGACATGTTCTACATGTTTGTCAGCCATATGTTGTTGTAGCATGAGTAGCTCAGCCTCTAAAGCCACAATTCTAACTCCTAAATCTTGACTTCCATCTCGATGGCTTTCACAGCGCCATTCTTGGTTATAAGCTCTTGAGCGACCTCTGAATTGGATTGTCGTGGCTGTGACTGGACAATGGGGGTTTCTACCCCTGATTGTTGGTAGATGATGATATAAGCGGCGCGGGTAAAGCACGCTCCTTGTTAACTGAAGCTAGGATGGGCAAGCTGTGCCCCTGGATGATTGCTGGAGAGGAGAAGTTGACCCCTTGATTAACTAAAGCTAAGACGGACAAGGTGTGCCCCTGGTTGATTGTTGGATTGGGGAGGTTGTCCCTTTGATTAACTGAAGCTGAGACAGGCAAGGTGTGCCCCTGGTGATTGTTGGAGTGGGGAGGTTGACCCCTCGATTGATTGAAGCTAAGACGGGAAGGGTGTGCCCTTGGTTGATTTTTGGAGTGGGGAGGTCGTCCCCTTGATTACTTGAAGCTGAGACAGGCAGGGTGTGCCCCTGGTTGATTGCTGAAGCGGGGAGGTTGTCCCCTCAATTGATTGAAGCTGAGACAGGCAAGGTGTGCCCTTGGTCGATTTTGAAGTGGGGAGGTCATCCCCTTGATTGACTAAAGCTGAGACAAGCAGGGTGTGCCCCTGGTTAATTATTGGAGTGGGGAGGTTGACCCCTCAATTGACCGAACCTGAGATGGGTAGGGTGTGCCCTTGGTTGATTGTTGAAGCGGGGAGGTCATCCCCTTGACTGACTAAAGCTGAGACCGGCAGGGTTTGACCCTGGTTGAATGCTAAAGTGGGAAGGTTGTCCCCTCGATTGATTGATGCTGAGATAAGCAGGGTGTGCCCCTAGTTGATTGCTGGAGTGGCTATGATGATGGGTATCAAGGCATCCTAATGATCCTCGAGGTGTTACACTTGGTCTGATGCTTCTTCTTCTTCCGGTGTAGGCAATTCCCTCCTAAATGATCCTAGGATTGTTTCTCACTAGATAAGAGGCCCTAGAGCCTCGCCTAGGCATAAGGGAAGACTTTTATACACTGTGGTCAATCCTTCTAACTTTTTCTCCTTGCAAGGAGCCCTAGGTTTGACGAAGTTGATTGGCATGCATCATAACTTCCTCTTCTTATATTTCTCCTTAAGAACAAGCTTGTCTCCCAATCCCCACTTCCTTTTGTTGTAGGTTGTCTCTACTACCATTATCTTGAAGTGATTTTTTGTACGGTACTTGAAGCTTTGTCGCTCTACTTGTGAGAAGACATATTCATCACTCATTGGCGATGGATTGGTGATTATATTCACAGTCTCGATCTTGAAGTTGTGGTAAGGAATGTCTTCCTCTGAGTGTTGAATGTCGATGACTGGGATGTCTAGTTCTTGTGTACTGTAGTTGCTTGTTTATCTGTATTGAAGAGAAAAAGTTTTTTCGTACAGAAGGTAGAGGTATGATCCATTTTCAGAGGACGAACCCCACCCTCTAATAATCGTCCGATCATCTTAAGCAACGATGTGCAAGTGGTTGAATAGCCGAATGATCTTACTAGATCTTGGCCATATACAGTCGATTTTCTACGTATTAGCCTATCTTGGCACTTGGGGTCGTAGCTGTTCGGTTTGAATTGAACCGCACATTCAATTCTTGCACACCCGCACTAATCATGTGACCGAGATTGAAATAACAACAACAACCCTCAGAACCAAAAAATCAAGTTGACATGTGATTCAAGTGAGCCACACAAAAGAAAATGGTTGGGAGAGAGGCATCTACCCTTATTTTCACATGGCCCACCATGATGATTATATGAAATCCATACCAACTAATAAATGTCATACCAAAACTTAGGTCTCAAGCCCAAAAAATCAGCCCCATCTAAGTGGGCCGCACAAAGGGAAACAGTTTGGAGGGTAAGCGTTGTCCTATACATTATTTCCAATCGTGTGGTCCACTTGAATCACAAATGGGGCTTACTTCTAGGCCCTGATCCTAACATATGGTGACACACCTTATAGGTGTGGTGGATTTCACGCAAACACCATGGTGGGGCCCGTCCTTACGTCTGTCAATTTTCTAAGTGGTGAAATAACTCTCATGTACCATGTATTTATTGACGTTAATTATTCATCCGCATCTATGCTGGTTGGACCTTAGGTGTAGTCCAACTGGTTGGACTTGAGAGTTATACACACACACACATTATATATATATATATATATATATATATATATATATATATATATATATATATATATATATATATATATATATATATATATATATAGATATATATATATGCTGAATGCTCAGCTATGCACTAGTTCGCACGGAACTCATGCAAACTTTTTTGAGAACTCATCATATGTGATGTGACTACAAAATTTGAACGGTCCACTTGAAGTAGCACCACATGAAACCCCACAGACCCAATTTTTACTTTGATCCAAAACTTTGGTAGGCCATGAAAAGTGAAAACAGTTTCCTCCCTTAATTTGCATTTCTCTTTGCTATGGCCCATTAAAATTTTAGATCAGGCTGAAAATTTGTCCCTTGGGGTTTCATGGGATTCCGCATCACATGGATTGTCTGGATTAGACGCCCATGACACGTGTGCAAAGGTTCTTACATGCGTAAGTGCGCATGTGTCCAAAATCTGAATGCTCACCTGCGCACCTATGCACGTGCGCACCTTTGTACTCATGTCATGGGTGTCTAGTCCGAACGGTCCATGTGATGTGTAATCCCATGAAACTCTAAGTGACAAATTTTCACCCTGATCTAAAATTATGGTGGGCCATACCAAAGAGAAATGAAACTCAAGGGAGGAAAGTGTTTTCATTTTCTATGGCCCACCAAAGTTTTGGATCAAAGTAAAAATTGGGCCCATGGGGTTTCATGAGGTGCTGCTTCACGTGGACCGTTCAAATTTTGGATTCACATCACGTATGATGAGTTCTCAAAAAAGTTCGCACGAGTTCCTTGCGCACCAGTATATCCAATATATATATATATATGTGTGTGTGTGTGTGTGTGTGTGGGAAAAAGTACTATACGCTCGACTGTATGTTACCTTCCATACGGTCGAGAGCTGTCACTATGCTAGCAGTTGGATGGCGAAAGTTTCAAAGGAACGGTGAGATTTTACAGGGAGAAAGGTGAGATTTGATAAGTGAGTGGAGAAACAAAACCGGTGAAACCGGCTCTCTCTCTCACGTATATTTCCTACGAAAAGCCTCCGCATGAAGGTCTTGCCCTAGAAACCTAGGTAGGGCTTACCGTGGGGTTTTTTGAGAAATCCACCTCGTCCATCCGTTTTTCTCATATCATTTTAAGTTATGATCCAAAAAATGAGTCAAGTCCAGGGATTAAGTGGACCACAAGTTGGGGATTGAACATCCACCATTAAAAACTTCTTAGGAGATGAAGAATTTTCAGATCAATCTGATATTTGTGTTTTCACTTCATCCACATCTACATGACCTTTTGAATGGGTTGGATGGTAAAAAAAACATCATGTTGGCCCTTAAAAATATTTCAATGGTGGGTGTCATTATCACTGTAGTTTCATTTGGTGTGGTCCGTTGGAGCTGTGGACCTGCTTCATTTTTAGGATCATAACTTAAAATAATATGAGAAAAGCAATGAACGACGTGGATAAAATGATTACATCACATTGGGTCCCACAGAGCCCTGCCAGACAGATTACCGGGTAGGACACAATCCCTGTCCTCTTTCTTTTGCGTCAGTGCAGAATGGCCGGAAACGAATTGGCTAGTCCCCTACCACTGGCCAGGTGGTGATGGTCGGTACTCTATGGGCCCCACCATGATGTATGTGTTTCATCCATGTCGTTTATTCATTTTTACATATCATGTTATGGCTTTATCCCAAAAATGAAAGGGATATAAATCTCAAGTGGACCACATCATAGGAAAACAATAGTGATTGTATATCCACCATTAAAATCCTCTTAAGGCCCACTGTACTGTTTATTTGACATCCAATCTGTCGATTAGATCATATAGACATAGATGAAGTGAAAAAACAAATATCATCTTGATCCAAAACTATTTTGCATCCCAAAAAGTTTTTAATGGTCAATGTTCAATCAACACTGTTTCCTGTAATGTGGTCCACTTGAGATTGGGATATACCTTATTTTTGGTCTCATACCCGAAAATGATCTAGAAAAATAGATGGATGGCATGAATGAGACACATACATCATTGTGGGGCCCACAGAGCACTGACCACCCGCCATTGGCAGTGGCAGGGAAATCGGATTGCATACTGAGTTACTTGGGCCCACCTTGAATGTATGTGATTTATCCACATCGTCCATTCATTTTTCCATCTAATTTAAGGGGTTAAGACCAAAATTGAAGCATATCCAAAGATCAAGTGGACCATACCACAGGAAGCAGCGGAGATAATGATTTCCACCGTTGAAACCTTGCTAGGCTCCATAGTGATGTTTAATTTTCATTCAACCTGTTCATAAGATCATACAGGCATAGATGAATGGGAAAAACAAATATAAGCTTGATCCAAAACTTCTGTGGCCCCCAAAAAATTTCAACTGTAGACGTTCAATTCAACTATTTCCTGTGGTGTGGTCCATTTAAACATTTTATATATTTCATTTTTAGGCTATAACCCCGAAATTATTTGGTAAAATGAATGGATAGAGTGAATATAATAAATAAATCACAGTGGACCCCACAGAGTTTACTCACTACGCAATCCACACTCACTACGCAATCCGCTTCCAGTGGCAGGGAGTAGCCAATCCGTTTCTAGAACGGGCCTGTTTAACGGACGCGGGTTAGATACTGAAAGGTTGAGTAGCAATTCCGCTACTAAAGTGACGTCACTAAGTTTTGTAGGCCTCACTATGATGTATGTGTTGTATCTACACTGTCCATCCATTTTGAGATATCATTTTAGGGCATGAGCCAAAGAATGAGGTAGATAAAAATCTGTAGGGGACCCCACCACAGAAAACAGTGGGGAGAGTGATTCCCAAAATTGAAACTATCCTAAGGCCCATCATAATGTTTATTTGAAATCCAACCTGTTCAAAAGTTAAGAAAGACATGAAAGAAGGGAAAACACAAATATCAGCTTGATCTAAAACTTTTGTAGCATTTAGAAGTTTTTATTGGTGGGCGTCACTGTCCCACTGTTTTCTGTGCTGGGGTCCACTGGAGCTTTGGATTTAACTCGTTCTTTCGATATTGACCTAAAATGATCTCTCCAAGCGGATGGAATGAGTGGATACAAAACACACATTATAATGGGGCCCACGGAACTTGGTGACATCACTTCAGTAGTGGGTCTCGCTACTCAGCGTGTCATTATCTAATCCGTGCCCCTGTTCGACGAAAGCAGATTGTGGAGTAACTCACTACCCTTAGCGTACTGAGTAGACACTGTGAGGTCCACCATGATTTATGTATCTGATCCACTCCATCCATCCATTTTACCACATGATGTTAGGGCTTGAGCCCGAAAATTAATCATATAAAATGTTCAAATGGACCACACCACATGAAACAGTTGAATTGAACATCTACTGTTAAAAAAATTCTTGGGCCCCACGAAAGTTTTGGATCAAGCTTATATTTGTTTTTTCTCTTCATCCATGTCTGTATGATCTTATGAATAGATTGAATGACAAATAAACATCACTGTGGGGACTAACATGATTTCAATGGTTGAAATCAGTATTCCCACTATTTCCTGTGATACGATCAACTTGAGACTTGGATTTGGTTCAATTTTAGGCTCAACCCTTAAATGATATGGAAAAATGGTTGGACGGGGTGGATTTCTCAAAAAATTCCATGGTAGGCCCCACGCAGGATTCTAGTGCACTACTTCATGCTAAAGGCTTTTGCAGGAATTCTCCGAGTCATATTTTAATAACTGGTTTTGTTTCTCTACTGATCCTCTAAAATCATATCGTTGGTTTGAAATTTTCTACATCCGACCACTTGTGTGTTGCCAGCTCTCGACCGTATGGAAGGTAACATATGGTCGAGCGTATAGTACCTTTTCCCTATATATATATATATATATATATATATATATATATATATATATATATATATATATATATATATATATATATATATATATATATATATATAACATGAGATATTTTGTGCACTAACCAACACAAGTAAAAAGGGTGGGCTAGGATTAGGCCCCACCATGATGCATTCACAAAATCCACCCCGATCATTAGGTATGTGATAGAAATTTAGTACTATGTCTTAAAAAGTAGGTAGATTTGTGATTCACATGGGTCACACCAAGTGAAACCGTTTGGATAGTGAGCATCCCCTACATTGTTTTTGCTCATGTGGCCCACCAACATTATAAATGTAACCGATCTTTTATCCCTACAGCTAAATTTTGTCACACACCTTATGGATGGAGCGGATTTCAAATAAACATCAAGGTTGGCCAACCCCTAGCCGACTCAGCAGTGGTTGGGATGCGTTAGAGACGTGGATTGCATGGCGACCATGTCAGTAACTAACGACCTTGTTTCCAGTTGGTGCTAGTGGGCCCAATGATGATGTATATATTTAATCCAAGCTATCCATCCATTTTTCTAGCTCAATTGATAGCATGATACCAAACATGCATAAGATCGAAATTTAGAGTGGACCACACCACATGAAAATAATGGTGATTAAATGCCCATCATTAAAAATTCTTAGGTACAATTTATCTGCCATCCAACCTATTGATTAGGTCACAATGACTTGGATGAAGGGTAAACACAAATATCAGCTTGATCCAAAACTTACGTTAGTCCAAAGAATTTTTTAATGGTGGGCTTTCCGGCAATCTTGAACGATTCGGATTTTGGGCTCATATCACTATAAATGGATTCTCAGAAAGTTTTCACAAGAACGAGTGTGCAGTTGAGCATTCCTCTCTCTCTCTCTCTCTCTCTCTCTGTCTACACACACACATAGAGTAATGGTCTACTACCCATCGTACCGTATAAGGCCTTTTGCACACCAAATTACCATGGGTCATGCCAACTTAAACAAGTGTGCTATAAGTGAGCCTCACCATGATGTGTTCCTTTGATCCACTCTGACAATTCAGTCCGTGATATCAATTGAACTGTGAGATGAAAATAATATGGCTGATTTGTGATTTACAGGCCACAAAATAGAAAATAGTGGGAGAGGAGAAGCCTACCTTTGAATTTTTACGGGGCCCACCATGACGTTTATGTGAAATTCATTTCATCCATTAATTGCCTTGTAGAGGTTAATTCATGGAGACAAAACATTAGACCCATACCTGATGTATGTGGATCACACCAAGTGAAGTGATTTTGATAGTGGGTCCCCTACACGGTTTCTACTCATGTGGCCCACTAGAATTATAGATGTGGCTGATGTTGGAGCAATATGCTTAAATTATCATCATGATCCAATATGGCTGGAGAGGATGTTACGTACATGTCAAGTTGGCCTCACCTCCAGTTGACACATTATTGGTTGAGACGTTGTCCTAGGATGTAGATTACATGCTGTGACGATGATCAGCCACCTAGCAGCTGGTTGGTGCTCGTCAGCCCAACAATGATGTATGTGTTTAATCCAAGTTGTCCATCTATTTTGCTAGCTGAATGTATGGCATGATCCAAATATCAAGTGGACCATGCCATAAGAAAGATTGCTGGAAAGCGCACCATTAAAAAATTCTTTGAGCCAATGTAAGTTTTGGATCAAGCTGATATTTGTGTTTTTCCTTCATCCAAAGTCACTGTGACATAATCAATAGGTTGGATGGTAGATAAACTATACCTAAGAAATTTTAATGATGGGTGTTTAATCACCAATATTTTTATGTGGTGTGGTTCATTTTATAATTGGATATTATGCATGCTTGGGAACATGCTATCAATTGAGCTACAAATAGGGATAGATAGCTTGGATTAATTATATACATCATCGTTGGGCCCACTAGCACCAACAGGCAGCAAGGTCGTTAGTTACCTACATGGTCAGCATGCATCCCAACCATTACTGAGTCGGCTAGGGGTTAGCCAACATTGACGTTTATTTGAAATCCGCTCCATCCACAAGGTGTGTGACAAAATTTACTTGTAAGAATAAAAGATCAACTACATTAATAATGTTGGTGGGCCACATGGGCAAAAAAAGTGTAGGGGATGGCCACTATCCAAATGGTTTTACTTGGTGTGACCTGTATGAATCATAAATCTACCTACTTTTTAAGACATACTACTAAATTTCTATCACAGACCTAATAATCAGGTTAGATTTCGTGAATGTATCTTGGTGAGGCCTAACGCAAGCCCACTCTATTTTACTAGTGTCGGTTGGTGCGCAGAATATTTCATGCGGTGCTGAGCTGCCTTTTCAATCAATCTCTGGCTGCATCATCTCAATGTCATCCAGCCCGCTATTGGTGCTACGATAAGGGATGGAGTCCTCGGTCTCAAGTGTTTGTGTGTGTGTGTCTATATATATATATATGCCTCCGTAGGAACCCATGTAAGGGAACTGTTTGCGCACATATCACCATCGTTGGAGTGTAATGACGTCATCAAGTTATATGGCCCTACTATGATGTATTGTTATATTCAAACTCTCCATCCATTTTAGGTCTACAACAAAAGGCAGTAAAGATTTGAGCACCTACCGTTGAAATCTTGGGTGACCTTTTTAACAGGGTAGATTGCAAATAAAAATCATGGTGAGCCTGGGGAAGGTTTCAACTAGAGTAGTTATTGTCTCCACTGCTTTATGTGGTATGGTCCACTTAAGTTTTGGATCTACCACACTTTTGCGCTCATGCGTTAAAATGATCTTGCCATGTGGATGAACGGTTTGGATATAATACACGCATAATGGTGGGCCCACAATACTTGATGACGGCAACACACCATGGTGCGGCACACCACGCATCGTGCGGGGATGGGATACCACCCCACAAGGAAATGCCTAGAGACAGACGGTCCTGTCATGGGCTATGTGGCCCACCGTGATGTATGTGTTTCGTCCATGCCGATCATCCATTTGAAAAAAAAAAAAAATCATTTTAAGGCATGAGCCCAAAAATGAAGCAGATCAAGTAATCAAGTAACCACACCACAGAAAATAAGGGATTGAATGCCTACTGCCCAAAATCTCTCGGGGCCACGGAAGTTTTGGATCAAGCTGGTATTTATGTTTTCCAATGTTTTCCTTTCATCCAGTCTATGTAACTTTATTAACACGCTGGATGGCAAATAAACATCATGTTGGGCCTATGACAGTTTCAATGGTGGCTCATTGTCACCACTACTTCCGGAGTGTGGTCCACTCAAGCCTTCTATCTGTCTCGATGGCTTGAATAAAACACATAACAGCAGGCTCCACAGAGTCCCTGACAGGACCGTCGGGCTTTAGCTAGTTGGTGGGACCCGGGACGGATTACCATGCGGACAGGGCTCTGTGGGGCCCACCGTGATGTAAGTGTTTTATCCACGCTGTTAATCGTTTTTCTTAAATTATTTTAAGATATGATCCAAAAAATAATGTAGGTAAAGAGCTTAAGTGGACTACAAATTGAGGATTGAATGTCCACCATTTTTAATTTATTGGGAGCGGGAGAAGTTTTGGATCAAGCTGATTTTGAACGTCCACCATTAAAAATTTATTGGGAGCAGGAGAAGTTTTGGATCAAGCTGATATTTGAACGTCCACCATTAAAAACTTATTAATAAGGTCGCGTAGATGTGGGTGAAGTGAAAAAAAAATATCAGTTTGATCCGAAGCTTCTCTAGCTCCTAATAAATTTTTAATGGTTAACGTTCAATTCCCAATTTGTAGTCCACCTAAGCCCTTTTACCTACCTGATTTTTTGGATTGCATCTTAAAATGACCTAAGAAAAATGATTAACTGCGTGGATAAAACACTTACATCACGGTGGGGCGGGGGTAGGACGCAATCCGCGTCCATCCGCGCCCCCACGCAGTCCGCTTCAATCTTTCTTGGGTGCCGCTTCGGTGATCCCCGGATCCACCGAGGTGGGTGGGATCCCTGAGTGCGTGGGGCCACCGTGATGTATGATCCTTATATCCAGGCTGTCCAACCGTTTTGACAGCTTATTTTTGGGCATTATTAAAAAAATTGAAGCAGATCAAAATCTCAGTTGGACCGTTAATCTCAGTTGGACCATAACATATGAAACAGTCCAGGGCCACCTAAATGTTTATTGCCATCCAATTTTTTTGGTAAGGTCACAAAGACCTAGATGAAAGGTTCACACAAATATCAGCTTGATCCAAAACTTTTTGTCGCCCGCAAGAAGCTTTTAGTTGTTAGTAACCACTGTTTCCTATGGTATGGTCCAATTGAGATTTAGATCTGCTTCATTTATGGGATCATGCCATAATGAGCTGTCAAAACTGTTGGACGGTATGGATGTAAGGAATATACATCAAGGTGGGCCCACAGTCAGCGACCCCACCAATTCGGTGGCCCCTTTCTCATATGAGTACTCCGTGAAAGCCGAAAGCTAGGTTGGGCCACCGTGATGTTTGTGAAATACGTTCATCTGTTTTTTCAGATCATGTTAGGATATGGTCCCAAAAATCAGACAGATCCAAAAATCAAGTGGACCACACAAGAGAAAATAACGAGGATTGAATGTCCACCGTTGAAACATTTGTGAGGGTAAGGATAATATTTTGTGTTTTCAGTTATCTCAGTAAGAATGACCTTATGAATGGCATGCATGGCATATGAACATAACCCAAGGGAGGTTACAACTGTCGGCTCTCTACACACTTTTTGCTGTCGCGTGTAGGGCTGTCAACGGGCCAGCCCAGATTTTGATTTCATGGGCTTGAGCCCGCTCATTATCACCCTTGTCGTGCGCATATGGCTCCTGTACCTACGGTTGCTGGGGAAGGATTGTACTGTAGACCTGCTCTCCTGCGGAAACGGATTGGCTACCCCCCTGCCACCAGTGGCTGGTGGTCGGTGCTCTCTGGGCGCCACCATCATGTACGTGTTTCATCCATTCCGTTCATCCATTTTTACATATCATTTTATGACTTGATCCCAAAAATGAGAGGGATATAAATCTCATGTGGACAACACCACATGAAAACAATAGTGATTGGATATCCACCATTAAAATCCTCCTAAGGCCCACTATACTGTTTATTTCACATCCAATCTGTTGATTAGGTCATACAGGCCCAGATGAAAAGACAAAAACAAAGAACAGCTCGATCCAAAATTTTTATGGCCCCCAAAATGTTTTTAATGGTCGACCCTCATTCAACACTGTTTCCTGTAATGTGGTGCACTTGATATTTGGATATACCTCATTTTTATACTCATAATGTAAAATGATCTATAAAAATAGATGGACGGAATGGATGAAACGCATACATCATTGTGAGGCCCACAAAGCACCGACCACCAGCCATTGGCTGGTGTAGGGGGGAGTAGCCAATCCGTTTCCCTCTCCTGCGCACATTATTAGGTGAGTAGCACACGTGTCGTAGGCACAAAATCTGAATGGTCCATGTGATGCAGCACCCCTTGAAACCTACCAGGACCAACTTTCGGCTTCATTCAAAACTCTGGTGGCCCATAGCAAAGATAGAGGCAAATCAAGGGAGGAAACTGTTTCTGTATATCATCGCCCACCAGAGTTTTTGATCAAGCTGAAAGTTTGATCCCTAGAGGTTTCATAGAGTGCCGGATCACATGGACCGTTCAGATTTTGTGCCCAAGACACATGTACGAAGGTGTGCAGGTGCGCGGGTGAGCACCTCTCCCTATATATAACTAAAAACTGTGTTTGGGTGAAAGGAGCAAAGTTGGGACGACTCCGCAAATCAACTTACTTGGATCGCAAGGCGTCCATCGGAAACCTGTAACTGCAAAATCAACTTACTTGGATAGAAAGGCATCGATAGGAAACCTATAAATATACGAGTCCCGAAAAGGATAGACGTAGAGAGAGAGAGAGAGAGAGAGAGCGAACGAACGAACGAACGAACGAACGACCGACCGACCATACGTACATACATGGAAGGAGGAGGAACAGAAGCGTTTCCTGAGCTGGGGAAGCACTGCCAACAATCTTCATGCAATCAGCTGGACTTTCTTCCCTTCAACTGCGACGCATGTCTAATGGTCTGTCATCTCTCATCTCATTTCCTTCCCCATCTTTACTACTTTCTCCTTTCCCTTTTCCTTTCCGTCCATCAGGTGCACCTCCTCGACTTCTTCATCTCGCAGATGAGGCAATCAGGTAGGTCACATCCGAGTGAACAATGGGAAATCATGCTTAACGAGCTGGATTTGGATTGGCCTTTTTTTGTATCCGTTTGTCGGATGTACCTGATGAATGGCTTGGATGGTATATACACGATAAGGTGGGGGCCCACAAAGTCCAGTAGGTTTTATAGGTCAGGCCTCCATCCTCCCAACGGGTCCCCTTTGTATGTACCACTTTCTGTGTTTCCCTCCAATCAGCCGTTACACATTATGGAAAAGGAGGATCTGACCCACCCATTAGTGGGCCCCAGAGAGTGTAGACACTAGCCTATCATTCTCATGCATGTTTGTGTGTCATCAGCAGCGTGTTGAGTTGAGGTGACTTTCCCAGATAAAGAGAGGAATGGTGGAACATGGGTAGCCTACCCTAATTAGTTGGGATAATAAGGCTTAGCAAGATGATGACACCCGTTGAGATAACTTGCAAAAACAATTCACGGATTCGTGGATCACATCCATGCCTGAGATGGGTGGGCCGCACCCCCACATGACCTGATCACTGATCGTGTCATTATCAATTATTCTTATTCAGCTAATGTAGAATTTATGTTCATCTGGGCTTGCTGGCTGTTGAATGGAGTACCATTGGATTGGGGTTTTGTCCGAAAGTAACACTGGCTTATTGGCAGGTATATTGCGTGGAGCATAGATCCTACAAATCCCACGACTGCCCAAAAGCTGAGCGCCAGAGCCGAACTGTGGTGGTGTGCAGCTCATGTTCAATGTCGATAGAAAGAGACGGCAGCAAGGATGACAAGATCATCTTGGAGCAACACCAACAGTCTGGGAACTGCAATCCTTCTAATAAGAAAAAGCCCACATGCCCCGTCAAGCGATGTAAACAAGTACTGACCTTTTCCAACACCGCCGCTTGCAAAATTTGCCATCAGAAGGTGTGCTTGAAGCACCGTTTCCCTTCCGACCATGCCTGCAACAACCCCGACGCATCCACAAGATCTAAGTTACTGACTGCTTTGGCTGCTCGGAGCAACAAGACATGTGGGCAGGAGAAGCATATGTCATCTCCTCCCCCACCATCTGTCAAAGCTTATTGATATTGAATGGCTGATGTTTATTTATTTCAATAACATGTCTCCAAAAACCCCTGTAATCTGCATTCCACTTGCAAAAATAACCAGCAAGCGTTCCCTGTGGACATAATAAGGAAAAATAAAATAAAAAATAAAAAATGCAAGACATGCATCAAAGAATTGCCTGCAAGAGGTATCTCCTTCCGCGCGAGAGAAATAGCAACAACCTCTTTTGTGAGTCTGAAATCTCTAACACCAACCGAGTGAAAGACATACATTTCAAGGAAAGACAGGAAGCAAACCTCCCTCAGTGATATCACTGCAATACTTGCCACTACAGCAGAAGGCAAATCTCTTAACATAATATGTAGATAAAACACTGCACTAGACTTCTATCTATTCATGTAACTTGGATTCGAGTTTGCTGGGAAGAATGCTATTTTCAATCAACTTGAAATTGGGGAAAACCTTTAGGCCAATTTTCCAAAAGCGAAAAGTTAAAAAAAAAAAAAAAAAAAAAAAAAAAAAATACATGGAGAGGATTATCTTGATATACATGATCCCTACGTTATGTTACCAATCATTCAAAAGAACCGACATCCCTACCCTTCATTTTATCCATCTTTTCTCAAACCTCTCGTGACTGTCGATGTTTGGAACGAGGCAAGAGAGCAAGGAGAATCTTCTTCCTGGGTCCCTACACAGCACAGCCCACAACCTCTCATGAGAAACAAAGTCATGTCTGATAATGATGATGATGATGGTGGTGGTGAACATGAACACATTTGACACAAGTCCTCAGACCCTATCTATCAAACTCATCTTTACACATGGAATTTAAGAAACAAGCAAAAGAGCATGATTGCATCCCATTTAACAAGTCCTAAAAGTTACTTGGCGCTGTTCATCAGTAACTGATTTCCTTTCCAGAATACTTGGAATGAAAATTGATTCAAGTTATGACTTTAGAATCACTACAATGCAGCGTGCCAGTTAATGTCATATTTACCAGAGCACACAAACACATGAATTTATAGACATACATACATAGATACAGAACTTTTAAGTTATCATGAATCAGGCAATTTCTTTATTACATTAATGAAGAACTTTGTCCCAACCTTGGCATGAGATGATAAGTTAATAACTCGATATTTAATAATATTTTCTATTCAGGAGAACATTCCATCTCCAAAAATTTGCAAGTCAGTAGTTCCTGTAGCATATCTACACTTCTCTTTCACCACTCTTCTAATCTATTCAAATTAATTTTTCTCCACCAACATCCTCTGTTTGGTTAAGATTGCATGAGGTTTATTTCCTTGAGTTTCTACAAAAGGCAATTCGAATTTTGCCATCCATAGTTGAAGGTCAATGCGCGCTGAGCAGCACTTATTTATTCCTAGATGAAAGTAAAACAAATCTGGCCAGTACCCGTGGAAAGTTCCTAATCTAATGACTTGAGTTTCATGACTTTATGTAAGGACACTGTTTCCTCCTCTCATGTCCACTGTAATGCTACTCAGAAGCTAATATTCTGGCAAGAGGAAGGGTTACCAGAGCTGCTCTAAATCACTATTCAATAGGGGAGAGGTGGTTGGAGGTGTTTGAAAAGCAGTAAGGGTAATGGGATCCAAGATCCGGGCAAGGGCCTTGGATAAGGCAAGGTGTCAAGCACCTTCTCCACCTGCATGTGTAGACGGTCTCTACCCTATGGGATTCAAGGTTCATGGGATTAGAGCTCTAGGCAAAAATCCTCACATAAGTAATAACAGAAAAATAAAATGAGCAAGCAAGTGCGAAAAGGATGGAGATGTAGTAAGTAAATGAATGAGAACTCCGTCTCTATGGACCATGGAGGGCCTTAGATCTAGAGATTTGAATAGGAAAAAAACTTTGTAATCCTCCTCCCAGTACAGGAAGCACTATGAAACCTGAAGGGTTCATAGATCCTTGACACTTTCTCGTTCCTTGATACTCCTCATTCACAAAATAAAAATTCTAGGGAAATGGAGTGTGGGGTAGCAGATATGTTGCAATATAATATGGGTTGCAATGTAATATGAGAAGGCCCCTGTCTAAATGTGTCTCTTAGTTTTCTACAGATGGTCTTCGATCAAAAGAATGAGTGGGAACTGGGTCCATACTCATGCCTTGGTGGTAGATTCACAAGAGTTTCAACACGAGGTCATGGGTTTGAGTACCCATTGTGGTGAAATCCCACTGTGGTGTGAGTGCGTGGGTGTGTGTGGGGTGAGAGTGCCAGTGTACAAAAAAAAAAGGAATGAGTGGGAAGAACTCTCTAATCCTCCCTTGCACTAGGAGGCATTAGGAGGATTAAAGGGGTCTTCGACCCTTAACCCCTTTCCTTTTCCTTTTAACATTAGATGTTCTAGGGGATGGGATTTCCTATGGTTTTGTCTAAAAGCAAGGAGAAGAGGAGAGATGGAGTGTACAGGGGTGGGCGGGAAGTACCGAATCCGAATGCCATTTGCTAAAAGGCAAGGGATCTTATTTATAGATTTAGGAAATGGGCTTTTCGTAAATTTGGAGGAACTTGGTTAAAAAGGTGGAAGGGAGTGGCACAATCCCATAATATTGACTGCAAAGGGACACATGTCACATACCCATAGGACCTTGGGTAGGTATTTTGGTAATTTTGGACTCTCTTTAGGTGCAGGGGCACGTCATTTTCTCAAATAAATAAATAAAAACAAAAACAAAAGAAAGTGAGAATACAGGGGGGAGTTCCTTGGCAGTCGTTTTTAGGCAAATGATAGATTGGGAACATATGGAAATTTCCTAAGAGAGACACTGGGCAAAAAGACCAAAGGAGACTCATGGCACAAAAAGACAATAGGAAACTCACAACAAGAAGAAAAAACAATACATATGGTAGAACGACAAATGCCACACATGCCAACAAGACAAAAAAGGAGACACATGAAAAGACAAATGAGGCACATGACAAAAGTACAAGAGGAGACGCATGGTAAAATGTCAAAGGGGGGGCAACAATTTCTAAGATGGGCACATGGCAAAAAGTCAAAGCGGACACAAGGGAACTAGCCCAAGGGAGACACGTGGCATGTTCCTAAGTGGGACACATGGAAAATGGTCAAAGGGAGACAAATGGCAAATGGTCAAAGGAAGACACATGGCAAAAGGTGAAAAGGGGAGTGTAGTGATTATTTAGGCGAAATCAAATCTCCATCATCAGTCTTCAAACAACTCATGATCAAACTGCTTTATGGGTTAAATTTTCAAAGAATCATGTGTAGATCATCATCATAATTATTATTATATTTATTCTGGGGGACTAGAGCATGATTGTGACCATGTGAAGGGTGGGCCACCATTGAAGGTCCCACATGAAGAGAGCCCTTTGCTTGAGTGATTCCCATCTTAGGCTCACTTGTTTTAGAGAGATTCTCTTACTTTGTTTTAGAGTTAAATTATAACTATTATTACCATAACTTTTCTCGCGGCCATTTTAGTATATTAAATGGAGTCGAGAAAAGTGAAATTAGTCCCTTTTGAAATATTATTAAGCTAGCTTTCCAACAAGCCTAAGACCATGCATTTCCAACATCGTATGAGCAAGTTGTGGTTGATTTTCTTAGGGTGTATAGGGTTGTGACGTGAATAAGGGATATCCTATCATTTAAGCTAATGTGTTGAAATAGATGATTAGGATTAGAAGTTATGAGGTGGAACGAAAGGTCTAAATTGATTAAGTTTTAAACTATGAATGGGTTGTAATCGGTTTATATATATATATATATAAAGAACCCTCTATGTGGAGAGGAATAATTATTGATTGGTGATAAAGAAATTCAGTTTGCACCTGTGTGTTTATGGGATTGAGAATAGCCTCACTAAGCCACTCGTGGAGATCCAATTTTGAGGATTTTTGTTCTCTATTGTTGAGTCGCTCGCAAGTTGCCAAAATCTGGCACGATCAACATGATTTGTTGCTGGGTCGCCTACTAAATCACGACATCAGTTATCCGTTATTGGCTTCTGTTGTCGACACTTTGCCATCATCCTTGATGCTCGCACGTCTCACCTCAACAATATGAATGACCATCATTATTTAGAATCAGAGTGAAGTCACGACCAGTAACCGATCCCTATTCCCCATTCTACCACTGCTGCCATATTCATCTTCATCATCTCCATTTTCATTCCCCACCCTTCATCATCATCACCATCGCTCACCATCATCATTATAATCCATTCCATCATAGATTCTACCTCAAACTAGTCAAATCTTCAATCTTAAATGAGGTGCCTGATTGCGATGGTGGATTATTGGACCTTAAGGTCCAATATTTGACGAAAAGCCCAAAGAGATCGGTCCGATCATTGCCAACCTCTACCCAAAAACATCATCAGCGATTCAACATCAACAACTACCACCACCTTGTTGCCCATTGTTGATGACACACTGCTATCATAGTTGCATAATATGCCTCCACCATCCATTGATCGTTGTGTCTCATCACTGTATTTGTTCGAGGGCTCAAGTGGAAACAAAACTCAAGGATGAGTTTTTCTCAAACTGAGGAGTAACGCATTAAGCATTTGAGCTACATCGATCTCCATTGTTGATCTTCAAATGGCCCGCGATTAATCCATTCAATGGCCCAAATTTTTAAGGAATCATGCGTGGATCGTTATTTTTTACCCGGAGAACCATCCATTGTAGGTACCACTTGAAAAGTTCTCTTTTTGGGCAACTCTCATCTTTGGTTTGCTTGTTTTTAAAGTGATTTTCTCTCAATTTTTATTATTTAGATAGAGTTAAATTTATAGCTATTATTTTTGTTACTTTTCCCGTGGCTCACTTTTGGGATATCGAATGATGTCAAAACAATGTGAAACTGATCTGTTTAAAAGATTATTTAGCTTTCCAATTAGGCTAAGATCATAAAAATCTGACATCATATGAACAAGTTATGGTTGATTTTCTAAGGAAATGTAGGATTGTGAAAGGAACATGGGATGTTTTTGTCATTTTCAGCATTTTGTTGAAATAGATTATTAGGATTAGGAGTTAGGACGAATGAAGGGTCTAGATTGATTAGGGTTTAAACTATGCATTGGTTGTAATCAGATTTTTCTTATAAATAAAGACTCTACGTGGAGAGGAATTATGCTAAAAAAAATAAAATCAGTTTGCACTGTGGTGTGTTTCTGAGATTGAGATTTTCCTCATTGAGCTGCACGTGGAAGTCCAATTTAAAGGTTTTTGTTTTTCCATTGTTGAGTCACTTGCAAGGTGCCAAAATCCAGCCTGATTAACGTGATTTGTCGCTAAGTTGCTCGCCAAATAGTGGCATCAGTTATCCGTCATTGGATTTTGCCATCAACATTTCAGCATCATCCTTGATATCCACGCGTATTGCCTAAATGATATGTACTCTCATTAGGGAGGAACATGGTTAAAAAGGAAAAGGGATACATAACAAATAATTAAAGGAAACATGGCATTTTCCTATAAGGCCTACGAATGGGAAAAGGAAGTAATTGGGTGTGGTTTTATCCTACGGTTATGATCCCTTGTGAAGTACGAGTTTGGGAGTGGGCCAACATGTGTTGGTGCTGATAATCAAATCAAATCAAATAATTTTTTGAAAGCACCTAATGCCTAGACATTTCTAAATGGGCACAATAGTCATGTCCAACATGTGTTGGTGCTGATAGTTCTAGTACCAACGGTCCTACCATTGCTCAAAACCAAAACCTGCAAACAATTCTATATTAGGAAAGAAAGCAGAGGAACATCTACAGTAAACGGGAGCTATTCCTAAGTTGAACAAAGGTCCCAAGCAAACTTACCCAGATAGTGAGTTGCTTGGGTACGTGGAACTTAAATGCATAAGTGTATTGTTGCTTCCTCCAATAGGTTGTGTGCTAGGGATCATAGGGTTTGATCCAATACATGTGCTAAATATATGCAATTTAGATTTATACATGAATTGACATCGCAATTTATATATGAAATGATAAATTGTTATTATTATAGATCTCGTGAATAGTCTCATATTATATGCATGTTATTGCATGGATCAAAGCATAAATCTCTATATTCTAAATACAAATTTACACCACAACTTAATCAACACTAAGACTATAGAATCTTAATTTCAGGTTCATAAATATAGTGATCCAGATCATAAATGACCTGTAATTGCGATCACATGATTTGTAACAGGGTTGGTAATTTAAATAACATTGGTCTAGAGACATGAGCATGGTACATGCTTCCAAGTTGCATCCCCATGAAGCATGATATAACAACTGGAAGAGCATCACAAACAGCATATCACTAGCCTTGCCTATAGAGCTCCCGTCCCAATTAAATGCATTAAATGAGTCACATCTGATATGTTGACTGCGAATGAAAGAAATTATCTCTTTAACCCTACCCATAAAGCTCTCTTTTTTGCTTTGATAAGTCATCCTCACCAATCACAGCCAAAGGTTTTACATTGAACAATCCATCTCGACTTTGACTACAACTCCTACACCAATAGGACCCACCCACATTCCTAAACAAACTTCCTTCAAAGTCGAGATTCAACATGCTAGTACAACATGGACTCATAACTATCCTATTTTCCCCTCTACTGTTTCTATCTGTCTTCCACAATTTCAGATCATTCCTGTTTGAGATCAATTTGCCTCACACCCACAAACTCTTCGTAAAACAAGGCCAAAAGATAATTCTCCCTCTTGCATGCCCAACCACCTTGCCTTCATTTTCTAATCATTCCATTTTCAGATCATTTTTCCTCAAGTCCACAAACTCTTTGCAGACCAAGGCCAAAACATAATTCTCCCTCTAGCTTGCTCAACCACCTTGCACACATTTTCAGCTTTGCTTCAGAAGCATCTATCATAAGATTCCTTCCAGATAAACCAAAACAAAGCTGAAATCTGGAGAATCCTGCCTTGCAGGAAGTAGAACTCAATCTTCCAAGCTACTAAAATAGCTCGAGAACTCGAGCTTCCATCTTCCACAATTTTTAGCCTGAGATCATTTTGCCTCGTTCCAGAAAACTCCTCAAAATCAAGGCTAAATGTTAATTGTACCTTTGGCTCCTATATCTTCAGTGTTATTCCAAAACAATCTATTTGTTCTGCTCCTTCCAAATAGACCAAAAACCATTGAAAGCAGAGATTCCAAAGAATGGTCCCTCGTGGCAAAAGTTTCCAACCTTCTAAAAGAGCTGCAAGAGTCTAGCATCAACCAGGAGACTCCTACCAATCCAAGGATACCCATCCACTTAAGTCTCCTGTGTGAGAAGCACTATCTAGTCGTGACTCCTTTAGGTGTATTCAATCTATATGGACAAAAAGGTCCATCCCAATGGTGAGCTTTGTAACTGCCTACCTTCAGTTGTATCCTCTAACAAAAAGTTTCTTCCACTGTTTTGATTGCTCTCCAAAGACCCGATCATTGGGAAGATGGAAGGCTTGGAACATCCACTGTCCAATAGAACCATAGTTGCCTTGAATTGCCTTCTTCCAAATCCCATTTTCTGTTAATATTGAAATTAATCAGTACCTTAAAAATTCTTAAATCCTATGACCTGCCCACTGTAATACATATGAAAATGCAATACAGTTTTTATGTTTCTTCATATTTAACACTAACATATCTGATAATTTCTAAGGAGAAGATAACCTAAATAACATCACCATAATGGCGTACCCTGGTTTTTCGAGGTTGAAACTCCAGGTACCTTTCAATATGTAGTACATGACGCCCGCAGCTTTCATGGGTAATATGGGAAGGAAATAAATGATTAATAGAGCCAATCCCTAGGAATTTGGCGATAGCCATGCAATTCCGAACAACATGAAGAAAACTTCCCATAAATTCGTTGCGAAAGAATAATAAATAAATAAATGGTCAATGTTTCCTCATCGTGGTAGCACATGAAACACATTCTGGAGAATCATCTTTCTCTCACGGAGATTGTCGGCCGTTAGCACTGTGTTACATCCCACCAGTGTTGTGAATAGCGGTGTAGCGTACGCTACCTAGCGCATTAAAATAGCGTATTTCCCCTGTAGCGTAGCATACACTACATGCATGTAGCATGTAACATGAATAGCGTACGCCTCAGAAGCATGCTCCATTTTGGTTAAAATAAAAGATGTACTTTGTTTTGTGAGTTTGTAAAGTGTTTTAAAATGGCGGTGACTCATATTTCTCACACGTGGCAACATGTAGATCTATCCAGACCATCCTTCACACACGTGGTGCTGCGTAGATTATAAACATGTGCTCATTTAACCTTTTCGACAATCTAAACCATTCAAAAATGGGCCTCCAAATGTACGGATGAGACTTTTTTCCTCTTAGGAGATGGTGGGAGACTCATATTAAAACAAAAAAAAAAAACTTTTTAACTTAAAAGGTTAAGAAGGCTTTCTTTCGAAAGCCCTATCTCGATGCCGCACTTGCCGCAACAAGCTTCCTGGAGAACTTCGATTCTCTCGATCCAATGGCTCATTGAAGAAGAAATTTTGGGCATTGAATCGGCCCCATTGGAGAATCTTATTCTTGTATTTTCAAGAGCATTGAAGCCCAAACAACGGAGAAATCACATTTCTCCCATTTCGCAGCTGCAAGGATACATAGCTCAATAAAATTAGTTTCCAGTTGATTAAATCTCTATTCAAGGTATGTTTTGGCCCTTTAATCATTGCTAATGAGTTTTCTTTTATTTATGTTGGAAAGTTGTGGTTATTTTTTCATTTTTTCAATTTTTTTTCTTTGTGGGGTCCTCTATTGTGTTTAATGCCATGACCCACATGCGTGGAATCCACTGTAGTGTGTGTATGGCATGGCCCACATGAGTGGGGGTCCACTATGATGTGTGTATGGCACGGCCCACATGTGTGAGGCCCACTGTGATGTGTGTATGGCATGGCCCAACTGTGTATGGTGTCCAACTGTCTACTCAGTAGTGTACACTATCCATCTGTGAATTTTATTTTTCAGTAAATTATGGTTAAATGTCCATCAATTGGGAATTTTTTGTTTTTCAATAATTTGAAAAGAGGGAGATGTCTAAGGGTAAAGAGAGATTTTTTGTGGAAATATGTTAAAAAGGATCCACTAGGACAAGCCTGTAGAAATTATGTTTTGTAAATTTTGTGGTCAAAGATGTACGGGAGGCGTGACTCGCCTAAAGAATCATTTGGCTGGAACACACAATGGGATAAAGCTATGCCCAAAAGTGACAGCGGAAGCAAAAGAGGAGTGTCAAAAGGCTCTAACAGTGTATCACAATGAAAAAGATAAAAGAAATGAGGTATTTCGTGATATAGGAAGGGCAGGATCGACATATTGTTCTAATTTTGGTAGTGATAGTATGGGTAATGATGCTTTTGTGATTGGCAGTGGATCTTCTGGGACTTGTAACCCTGTGATGAGAGCAAGAGGTCTCATAGACCAATTTGTTAGCAGTGAACCGCGACAGGCCACATTGAATTCAAAGTGGAAGAGGGAATAGAGAAAAGAAGTGTGCAGGGCGATTGGGAGATTTTTTTTTGGAAATGCTTTGTCATTCAACCTTTGTAATAGCTCATACTTTCCGGCTATGTGTGAAGCGATTGGAAAGTATAGGCAGGGATTGAAGCCACCATCCATGCATGAGAAGAGAACATGGATACTAAAGGAGGAGGTTGGTAACATTGATACTTTGATGAAAGCATATAAAGATTCATGGAAAACTTATGTGTGTTTGATTATGTCCGATGGTTGGACAGAGGGAAAGAATAGAAGTATCATCGACTTCTTAATAAATAGTTCGGCCGGAATGATGTTTTATAAATCTATTGATGCTTAAGATTCAATAAAAGATAAAAATTTGTTGTTTAAATATCTTAATGATATTGTGGAAGAGATCAAAGAAGAAAATGTGGTTCAGGTTATCACAGATAACCATTCGAGCTATGTGAGCGCCGATAAGAAGCTGATGGATAAGAGAAGAAAGATCTATTGGACTCGATGTGTTGCACATTGTATAGATCTAATGTTGGAGGATATTGGAAAAATGAAGATTTATTCTGAAACACTCGAAACGGCAAAAACAGTGACAGTTTATTTATGGACATGGAATTGTCCTTAGCATGATGAGAAGCTTCACAAATAATCATGAGCTTCTACGGCCGGCAGTGACACGCTTTGCAACAGCGTACCTCACCCTTCGAAGTATTTATAAGCAAAGGAAGGATCTTCAAGCCATGTTTGCATCAGAGCAATGGTCTTCATGTTCTTGGGCTAAAAAAACCAAAAGGAATAAGGGTGCGGGCTATCATAATGTTTGATCCAAAGTTTTGGCCGCATGTTGTGTTATGTGTTAAGAGCACAATGCCTTTGGTAAGTGTTTTGAAAGAAGTAGATTCAGAGGAGAGGCTGGCGATGGGCTTCATTTATGAATTGATGGATTCGGCAAAGAAGAAGATTGCATTGAATTGCAACAATGTAAAGAAGAGATATCTTCCAATTTGGAAGAAGATAGATGAGAGATGGTCTCAGCTTCATCATCCTCTACATGCAGCTAGGTTTTATTTGAATCCTCAAATACGGTACTTAGATAAGTTCTCTACACACCCTGAGATAAAAAAAAAAGAAAAAAAAAAGAAAAAAAAAAGGGTTGATGGAGTGCATGGATAGGATGATCACTGATATAAATGATCGGTTTGATGCTGATATTCAATTGGATGAATATGACTTTAGAAGAGGAGATTTTGGTTCTTAGCTAGCAATTACAATTATGATGAGGCGTTCCCTAGGTGATTCATAGTTTCATTTTATGGATACCATATTTTTATAACTGTTGAAAGCATTTCATTAATTTCTAATTAATTTGTGTAGCTGATTGGTGGGCACGCTTTGGAAATAGAACACATCTTAAGAAGTTTGCAATCAAAGTTTTAAGCCTTACATGCAGTGCTTCTGGAGGTGAGAGAAATTGGAGCGCTTTTGAGCAGGTGACTCTTTTACTCTTTGATGTTTTAAAACAACTTTAATTAGTACATTAGCAAGTTTTTTTTTTTTTTATAATTGACATTAATCACCATATGGAATTGACAGATTCACATGACGGGGAGAAATCGGGTAGAGCAACATAAGATAAATTCACATATGGAATTGACAGATTCACATGACGGGGAGAAATCGGGTAGAGCAACATAAGCCTTACATGCAGTGCTTCTGAAGGTGAGAGAAATTGGAGCGCTTTTGAGGAGGTGACTCTTTTACTCTTTGATGTTTTAAAACAACTTTAATTAGTACATTAGCAAGTTTTTTTTTTTTAATAATTGACATTAATCACCATATGGAATTGACAGATTCACATGACGGGGAGAAATCGGGTAGAGCAACATAAGATAAATTCTCTAGTATATGTGATGTATAATATGAAATTAAGGGAAAGGAGTATGAAGACGAGTATGACAATGGATCCTATATTAGTTGACCACATTGCCTCAGATGATGAATGGGTTGCTGAAATAGAAGACCCTCTTCTCCCAACTAATGTATCGTGGCTCGAAGATCAAAGCATGGCATTTGATATTAGTGTTATTACAACTATTCTGAATGTAGATGATCTAGCTAGCAACAATCCACCACCACCACTAGCATCTAGTGGTTCAAGTTCAACTCCTTGTACCCCAAATCCTCCCCCTTCCATTAGTAAAACTTATAAAAGAAAGGTTAGCAAGTTAAGTGCTACTCATAGCTTCCAACTTAAGTTTTTCATGAACATTTTTCACAAAAAACCAACGAATTCCTTTCTTTAATGTGTAGGTGGTCCTATGGGACAATTTCTTTCTCTTATAGCAGAGGAAGGAGACATGGGCAAGAATGTTAATGAAGTGAACGATGTAGATGATGTAGATGCAGATGTTGATGATGAAAGGCCTAGACCTAGTGATGACATGGATGAGGATGACAAGGATGATAATCTATTAGATGATGATGATGAAGACCTCTAACGTCTAGTGCCTAGTAGATTTAGTGCTAAATTTGAGAATTGAGAGTTCAAGGAATGTGAAATTTGTTTTGTACTTAAACCTCTAAACCTTTGGGATTTTATAATAGTTTATGCCTGTGAGTTGTGACTTGTGGTTTTAAACTTCTTAATTAGACATCATTAATTAAAGTAGTTTGCTTAGAATGTTTTTGATGTGATACTAATTTGATTTAGTTTAAATATGTGAAAGGTATCCCAAATCGGTCACGTTTTGGCCGTAACAGCCGATACGTAATGGTAACGGCATCAACCGTTACGCGATTCGGCCCTAAAATGGGGCACCTCTGTTTTTGGGTTCGTAACGGCCCATAAAGGCCGTTACGGTACCGTAACAAACGTTACGGTCCATAACCCTAAAGAAAAATTAAAAAAAAACGGTAAAAAAAAAAAACATACCTTTTTTTTTTCTTTTCTTTTCTTCTTCTTATCATGGGGCTGCGGCGGCAGCAGTTGCTGCCCTTCTTCTTCTTCTTCTTCTTCCTCTCTCTCTCTCTCTCTCTCTCTCTCTCTCTCTCTCTCGGTTCAGTCCCCTCTTCTTTCCCTCTTTTCTTTTAATTTCCCTCTCCTTTTCTTTTTCCAGAAAAAACGAACAGAATGAAACAGCCACGCAGTTTTTTTTTTTTTTTTTTGTATAATCTGTAGTGCACACTCACTATTTTATTACGTGGGGTGGGGCCCACCTTGATTTATGTATGGTAAATCCATGCCATTCATAATTTTTCAAGTTCATTTTAAAGCATGATCCTTGAAATGAAGGGATCAAAATCTCAATTGGACCACGCAATTGGGATTGAATGCCCACCACTAAAATCTTCTTAAGGCCCATTTTGTGATCCACCTAAGATTTGGATTAGCCTCATTTTTTGGTCCATGCCCTGAAATAAGTGGGCAAAAAGGATGGACCACATGGATATACAACAAATACATTGAGGTGGGCCCCACTTTTAAAGGCATGCTCACTAGTTGTCCACTGAGGATTTAAATCTACCTGAATTTTTGGACCATGCCTTAAAATGAGTTGGCAAAATGGATTGACGGCATGGATATACAAATATATCAAGGTGGCCCACCTAGCCCACTAGTGGTCCACCTAAGATCTGGATTTACCTTTTTTTTTCCAATACCTTAAATGAGTTGACAAAACGGATGGATGACATGTATATATAATACATAATCGAGTGAACCCCATGTACATGGCCCCAAAAATTTATACATGAGGTATATATCAACTTAAAATTAACCAATTAAATTTTGGGACCATTGTTGCTAAGTCACAATCCCAAAATTAAATTGTTTGAACAATTTTCACTATTAGTTTGTAGACACTTGTTTTTTGAAATAGGACCATTTGATATTTTTCATTTTTCATTGTCCAATAAATGTCCACCAATCCATTAGTGGGATAAGTGCCAATAGATTGCATTAATTTGAGGCTAGTTTAGGGCATCAAACGGTCCCCTAATCAGCTCCGAATTGACAATACTATTTACCCTAATTTAATTTAATTTTTTTTATAAAGATCTATTGAGGAAAATGATATCAAATTGTTAGGTATATGAATTATATAATAGGATACAAAAGTCCTAAATCTATATATTTAATTAAAATGTATGTGAGTCACGAAGTATGTAATGCACTAGCACAATAAATAAAAGGAAAACTTGAAAATATAAGATGTTTTGGTATTACATTCATTATAGTGTGTGTGTGTGTGTGTGTGTGTGTGTGTGTGTGTGTGTATTAGTTAGAAAACTAAATATCAAAAGTTTGTAGTTAATTCCAGGTTTTCAAGTTCATAAATCCATCAGACAGCCCGATATAGCATTCTCACCAAAGAGTGGACCGTTACACCACCATAAACATGTTCCAAATTATAAACGAATGCATATTTGGAATACTTGAATATTCCGGAGTTAATCCATATTTTTTCATATTTTTTTGGCAAAAAATTTTTTTTTGCACCGTTACGGGCCGTTACGCCCCCATATCCGTATCCGTATTGGTGGGCACCATTACGCCAACCGATACTAATACGAAATACTTTGATGTGAATTGGCTTGCTTTTACTTGAAAAATGAAACATGTGTAGACATTTCCATTTTTATTTTTTGCATTTTTTTCATATTTATTCTTACAATGTATTATATGTTTTCTATTTTTTAATATAAAAAAAAAAAAAAAGTATTGTGTAGATTGCGCTACACGCTATAGGGGGCTAAATGCTACGCGATACGCTATGCTTTATTTAAAACACTGGTCCAGCCAAATGATTCTTTAGGCGAGTCATGCCTCCAGTACATCTTTGACCACAAAAATTACAAAACACATAATTTCTATGGGCTTGTCCTCATGGATCCTCTTCAACATATTTCCACAAAAAATCTCTCTTTCTCTTTACCCTCAGACATCTCCCTCTTTTCAATTTACTAAAAAACAAAAAATTCCCAATTGATAGTCATTTAACCACAATTTACTGAAAAAATAAAATTCACAGATGGACAATATACACTACCGAGTAGACGGTTGGACACCATACACAGTTGGGCCAAGCCATAGATGCATCACAGTGGGCCCCACGCATGTGGGTCATGCCATACACACACCACAGTAGACTCCACGCATGTGGGCCATGGCCGCGCATGTGGACCATGCCATAAAACACCACAAAGGACCCCATAAAGAAAAAAAATGAAAAAAATGAAAAAATAACCACAACTTTCTAACATAAATAAAAAGAAAACTCATTAGCAATGATTAAAGGGCCAAAACATACCTTGAATAGAGATTTAATCAATCGAAAACTGATTTTTTTGAGCTATGTATCCGTGCGGCTGCAAAATGGGGGAAATGTGATTTCTCCGTTGTCTGGGCTTCAATGCTCTTGAAAATATAAGAATAAGATGCTCCTATGGGGCCGATTCAATACGCAAAATTTCATCTTCAAGGGGCCTTTGGATCAAGAGAATCAAAGTTCTCCAGGAAGCTTGTTACAGCAAGTGTGGCATCGAGATAGGGCTTTCGGAAGAAAACCTTCGTAACCTTTTAAGTTAAAAAGGTTTTTTTTTTTTTTTAAAAAAAAAATAATAATCTAAGTCTCCCACCATCTCCTAAGAGGAAAAAAGTCTCATTCGTACATTTGGAGGCCTATTTTTGAATGGTTTAGATTGTAGAAAAGGTTAAATGAGCACATGTTTATAATCTACGTAGTGCCACGTGTGAAGGATAGTCTGGATAGATCTACATGCTGCCACGTGTGAGAAATATGAGTCACCACCATTTAAAAACACTTTACAAACTCACAGAACAAAGTACATCTTTTATTTTAACCAAAATGGAGCATGTTCCTGAGGCGTATGCTATTCATGCTACATGCGTATAGCGTACGCTACAGGGGAAATATGCTATTTCAATGCGCTACGTAGCGTTTTTGGTACGCTACGCACTACACTACAACGCTATTCACAACACTGGTGGGATGTAACAAAGTGTTAACGACTGACTGGCAATCTCCGTGAGAGAAAGATGATTCTCTAGAATGTGTTTCATGTGCTACCAAGATGAGGAAGCATTGACCATTTATTTATTTATTGTTCTTTCGCAAAGAATTTATGGGATGGCTTCTTCAAGTTGTTCGGAATTGCATGGCTATCGCCAAATTCCATTGCACTTATTTATTTATTTATTTATTAAAAAAAAACTTTTTGTGGAATGGCGGTGGCGTTGGAAAGAGCAGGCAAAAAATCTGGTGGCTTTGCTTACTTGTAGGGCTATGGTTCTTATGGCTAGAAAGGAACAATCGTTGCTTCAACAATTATCTATCCAAGGTTGTTGCCCGTTTCCCTGATAGTTGGCTTGAGTTGTAGTTCTCTTTCAACTTGCATATATTTGTAAATGTTAGCTTTGGTCTTGGATAATAAAATTCTTTAACGTTCATAAATAAAAAATATAAAGTAGCACACACTCAACCTTTATTGCCATTATCATGTTCACGGTCATCATAGTCTTTCCTCCAACAAACTATAATATACCATACTGTACTATTGGAGGTGGGTAGATGATCATCAATTTGTTCAGAAGTAAAAAACTAGCTACATTAGCAATCAACATAGATTTTTATTTTTATCCTCTTTTGAGATAACAACAAATTTATTAAGAAGACAACAAAAATGGGAAAAGAATGCAACACCCATGCAAATCAAAAAGATTTGTAGCCAAATTAGCCGTAACATATCCAGCCCAAGTCGACACAAAACCCCTGATCTTACTAATAACATTATCCACCTCCATTCTTTCGTTCCTAAAACAACGACCATTCCTAGCCCCCAAATAACCCAAAGGATACCCATGAGGCACAACCTCCATTTAGCCTTTGTCAGCTTTCCCAATACCTCCCCCGTGGTAAGCCCACAAAAGATGACCCACTGACTTCAGCATCACCTAATCAGTGCAAAGCAATCTTAAAAACTGGACCCAGACTCTATAAACATGAGGACAATTAAAAAAAGTTGATTAAATGATTTAGTGTTCTCCATACACATCAAGCAAACATTGGGAACTTTGGATCTCCTTTGAAGATTATCGATAGTAAGCACCCTCTTACACGCCACAAGCCAAACAAACACCATGACCCGAGAAGGAGCCCCATAAAACCAATGTTGAAATGGATGAGAAGGACTGGACAACTTAGAGATTAAGGAATAAAGCGAATGAACCAAGAACTTTTTGGATTTATAACCCTACCAAACCATCCCATTCGCTTCCAAAGGGGAAGGAAGAGCACATTCGAGATTGTTCAACAAACTAGCGAACTCAACAAGCTCCTCATGCAATAGATTCCCATGGCAAGTCGGACATCAAACCACCTCTCCACCACAATAAGAAAAGGAAGTTGCCATAGACATAAACCAGTCAGGAGAGAAAAAAGATCCTGAAGCGCATGATCACCACACCAAATGTCCACCCAAAATCAAATTAGGTGCCTATTACCCAAAGCAAAAACAATCCCCCTCCAAACCAAATGCTCAATAGCTACAATCCCTATCCATAAATGAGAAGCTCTATAAACCCACGAGAAGCAACCCTAAATATGTTTTAGGAAAAGACCCAGACTTGCACTCGAATAAACCCACAAGACAACAAAGACCATCGCTACAGACATGCACTCCCAACAATTCAGACTTGACCACATTAACATTCAATCTGGAGACCGCTTGAAAACAAACGATAATTTTCTGAAGGTTATCTACTGAAGATTCTTCCGCATCACAAAATAGAAGCATGTCATCAACATACGGAAGATGGGAAACTTGTCATCCGCCATCTACCTTAAAACCACCAAATAACCCATTCTCCTCCCCCTTATGAAGCATCATACTAAGAGCCTCTCCTATCACCACAAACAAATAGGGAGATAATAGGTCTCCTTGTCGAAGACCCCGTGACACCTTAAAATACCCTTTCAGGTACCCATTAACCAAAATGGAGAAGGAAGCCAATTTAATGCAAGCTTGATTCCATTCTCTCCACTTACGGCCACAACCCTAACGATCAAGTATATAATCTAAAAATTCCCAGTCAACACGATCATACGCCTTTGCAATATCCAACTTGCGAACATTGCCCTTTTCTTTGTCTGGAATCAATGCATTCATGCACGATAAGGACGCCGTCCAAAATCTGTCTCGCCACAAGCACCCCCAGATTTACTGATATGACCTTCGCTAAAGCCCCCTGAACCTGCAAGCAAGAATCTTGGCTGATAGATAATAGGACACCAATAAGACTAATTGGCCTAAAGTCTTTAGGATGATTTGCTCCTTCAACCTTAGGAATTCGAGCTATGAATGAAGCTCCAAGCTCACTAGAAAGTTGGCCATGCTCGAAGAATTCTGCAATATAATCCATCACATCCCTTTTAACTAGGTGTCAGAACTTCTGATAAAACATCATAGGGAAACCATAGATGCTCGGAGCCTTGTCCCCAAACATGGAGCTTAGGGCAGCTAGCGCCTCTTCTTCTGCAATTGGCCTTCCAATATCTCAATGTCCTCACCACTCAACCTTAGAAATTCTAAATTATCAAGCGGCAGTCTTGACCACCGATCAACGTACATAAGTTGTGTAAAATTAAACTATAGAGTTGCAAATCTTGCTTTTGTCCGAGGTTCTCATACCATACACAAGAAGATATTTTATTCTCGCAAGCATGGGCACTAGTAATGTTATGGAAGAAGCACATATTTTTATTCCCTTCCTTAGGCCACAATGCTTTATATCTCTGCCACCATTTTATCTCCTCTTCCCTCAAATGACTGGCAAAGTGAAGGATAACTCATCCCTCCTCTTTCTATCTTCCTCCAAGAGACCGCCACCTTCTTCCAATAGGTCTAACTCATGAATCTCTTCCACCATCTTATTGAATTTGGCCTCCCTAGCACCAAGCACCTCTTTCTTCCACAATTTAATTTTAGCTTTCAACATCTTGAGCTTACTACTCAATCTAAAGCTGACATAACCCTCTACCGAGAAAGAAGTCCACCAATCTGCCAAAAGTTGATTGAAGCCGTCAATTTCCAGCCAAGCCAATTCGAAGCTGAAAGGTCTAGGGCACCAATTATCTTCAACCACCTCCAAAATAAGCAGACAATGATCAAAAGAAATTCTTGTTAGTTTGCGCTAACTAAAGGAAATTTCTCAACCCAATCCATCGACATTAAGAATTTGTCCAAATGTGCCAACGATGCATTATCCTACCCGTTGGAGCATGTAAACTTGGCACCCCCAAAGGAAGGTGAACCATCTTGTGGTAAGCCACCCAATCTAAGAAAAGCTTCATACTCTTGGTTATATAAGCCCACCCCTGGATTTTCCTAGGAAAACCAAACCACATTAAAATCCCCCAAAACACAATACGATATCTCCTACCTCTGCCTTACACTGTTTAGCTCCGCCCAAAGTTGTCCCTAAAACTATAAACACATGGTCCATAGACAACTATAAACACCCATTGAAAACCAGAAGAAACATGGCAGAGTTTGACTGAAAGAGAGAAAGCATCGACAAACACATCCTTTTCCACTTCTCAAGATTTGCAAGGAACTAAAGTCCCCCCAGCAACCCCATTCGCGTCGATAATAACCTGACCTTTAGATTTAGTCCCCCAGAGAGAATCAAGAATACCTATATCAATGGATTGCAATTTGGATTCCTGAAGAGAGATTATATCCACCTTAGTTTTCCTGCATGCCTTTCTAACCTAAGCCCACTTGAATTTGCACCCCAGGCCACGCACATTCCATGACAGGACTATCACTGGACATCCGCTCTACCCAATCTTCCCCTCTTGCCTCCGTTAGCTTTAGCCATAGTCTCGTAATTAATAGAGCACTGTAAGCTTAGGAGTTCCCTCATACCTTCAGGAGATCTCTTCGGCTTCAGCAACTAGAGATCTTGTTGCCACTGAGCTCCCCTAGCTTGGACAAACTGAAAGAAAGCGTGGACGTCCTCATCTTGCGCCCTAAAGGTCATCCCCACCAGTCCCCCCACTCTTTCAAAAATGTCTTTGGTCCATCAGAACTGTTCCTCAGAGATCGAATCACCCACACCCAGCGTATCATGATAAACCTCCATAATTCCAACGTCAATCATGCATATCATATATGTATTTCCCCCCATCTTCTCAACTTGGAGAGGAGTGACAACGACAACCCCTTCTAAAGACTTGATCTCAATTCTCACACAGCTTAGCATCTTCTTCCCATCCTTTTAACTTTGTAGCACTCAATCAATCCCCTAATGTAGTGTGGATTGTATTCACGTCTGCCATGGTCCCCTGGTCTCCTGAGAAAAGAGCACCCTCTGTACCCGATATGCCCTAGGATTGCATACACCCTCCTACAAAATCCCCATGTAACAAGCAACGTTCTCTGTTTCCGCTTTCAGAAGATCACTAAGCAACCCCTTTGTGAACTTCCACTATCTCTGTGATGCTGGAAGAAAAGTGAAATTGAGCCTTATGGATCATATAAGGGGTCGAAGGTCCCACATGGGGACTTGGGGCACATGAGTGGAGCTGCTTAAGGAAGCCCCATACGCTAGAGAGCTAAACCGCACGTCACAGAGAACTTAAAACATTCACACATGTTGAGGACACTATTAAAGCCAGAACATTTGAATCTCATTCCGCGTGTGTTGAAATCCAACCGATCATCACCTGATGCTAACTCATCACTCTGCCATGGGTCATCATCAGAGCCCCCCTCTGAAACATCATCGCCATTTGATTGAGGCTCTTGCCTCGGAAGGAGAAATGAGATAAATGCCACCATGGCGTTCATCCCTGTCCTATTTGAACTCCAAACCTTCGCGTCACCGGCAACTTCAATCAGATGAGCCTGGCTCAAGCTCCGATCCTACTTCAAAATCGAGGTTCGATAGAGGTGTGCTTGCCTTGAGAACTCCCACGGAGCACATTTTCCACCCGTCAACCCCTCAGTCTCGCTGACCTCACCTACCTCCTCTCCCCCAATGGGCTTCTTACATGATACTACTGGTGCTCCGCGAGAGTAGCCACCCCGAACTACATCGATTGCCCCCAGTCGACTACCATGACTTCCGACCACACTGCCAACCTCCCTACACTTCCAGATTTCACCCCACAGGAGAGGACATCTGCCAATAACCTCCCACTAAACCTTAAACATCAGCCTCCTTTCCCCAATCACCATAAATAGAAAGGTCTGATCTATTAGAGATTTCTTTCTCTTAACCCTCACTCTGGCAACACCCAATTCTACCCCGTTCTCCGTCACAAGGTTGATTTCGACCACCTCGCCCAAACAAACTGCAACTGCAACGAAAAAAAAATAAAATCCCTGAACCAAAATTCTAAGGGAAACGAAAAAAATCCATGAACCAAAATTCTAAGGGAATCCCCTAACTACGAACAACACATCTTCCTTGCCAAAAACAAAGAACTCACATCTTCTCATGAGATACATCGGACCATCTCTATGAACACACACCAGCTATTAACAGGTTGTCCATGTCTCCTTCCGGACGCAAGTAGATCCACACCTCATTTGATTTAATAGGCCTCAGCGAAAACTCATCAGGAGCTAGACCACAACACTCCAACAACCACCCCTCAATTTGAGATAGGGTGGTATCCTCCTTTGCTTAAGCCACCATTGAATGTTGCAATGAGTCCCAAGGTTCTCAAATCGCATCCTGATTGATTCAAAGCACATACGCATTTGTAGGGCCCTTCATGGAAGGCCCTTCTCCCTCCTACATCTTGATCATTAACTACTCCTTTCTTCTCTAAATCTACTTATGTGCCCTCCTCTTGCGTCTGAGCATAGTTCTCCCCAGCTACAATGTCCTTGTAGGACAAAGAACCTTCTCCCAAATTCTTCCCAACACACTGAGCTTCATCGAGATTCCTTCCAGGCTCCAGCCTCCCTCATCGTTATCACCATTGCAGCAATAACCAACTTACTATTCTTCTTCATCTCTCAACTTCTTTTTCCTCTCCTCTCCTCCACTGTTTGTCGTTTTGAAAAAAAAAAAAAAAAAAGAGTTCTACCACATTCCTACATGCTTAGGGGCCACCATATACAAAATGGTGGTGACTCTTCAGCAGTACACATGGCATTGGTTGTGCGGCCATCCAAACTATCCACATACCAGACGTAATTGTGGACATACTCGGAGAAAATAATCTTAAACATCTGATTATTTACCTTCCAATTGGACACCAATCACTATTTCATTTTTTAAGCATCCATTTGATAGCCATTAATGGGGGCATATGATTGCTTGATCACTGTGATTTTAAAGATATGCTCCACCCACGATGCCCTAACACTTTGGATGGTTTGGATACTGGACATTGGTGCCACATGTGCTGTGAGGAGCATGAATGCATGAGTCACCACCATTTTCAAAATGGTGCTTAAACTGACATGGGAGCCTAACCCTTACTTCCTTTGCTAAGACCACATGCGGGTATAGCTTACACGAGAGGCCTATCATCAACTTGCCTTCACTTGTCTTGATTCAGGTCAACTAGTTCTGATACAACGAAAGTCAGACCAAGTCGGGTTTTTTTTAACTATACCAGGGCCAGATACGTCCCACTTCCCACTGAAACCGATACAACTAAGGCGATACTAAGTCATATTGGGTGATTGTTCAAACCATCTATCTTGTACACAATCCTCCAATGGCATGACTCGTAACTCTGAATCTGACATAACCTGAACCAAATATTTTATGAGGTATAATAGTGAAGTCAAATGCAACAATCCTCTAATACATTATAATTGCATGAAGCATGAAGGGGAGTAGCCTCAAATCGAATATGAGGGCGGAAGTTTCGATTTCAAAATGTTCACAAGTATTAGCTTTGAGTGGGAGTGGGAGCGGGAGTCCAAAGCTAATTTGAAGCAGAAGCTGCACCTATGGAGAAGGTTCCAGCAACTAAGTGATAGCCATGCCTCCAGCATATCAAATGATGCAATGAATGGCTACCATGGATTCCACGGGAAAAGAAAATAGTTTCCCTTGATTTGATGTTTTTCTGCCATTTGATTTGCGAACAAAAGTGGATTCTAAAGTCATCATTAGGCTTTTCCACAAGTCCTTTTCTCTGACACAAGAAACGAGGTACAAATTGTCTAATGAATACAGGATTTCAAATTAGTTTTCCTTACAAATCAAACACAACCTAGCTTTTGGAATCCATTTTTTCATCTGATGGTGAAATCATTATTACGTTTTCCTTTCCATTACCTTGGAATCCATGATTTCAAACAGGCCCTAAAGTAGACAAGGAATGGTTTTTTTTTTTTTTTTTTTTAAAGATAATTGGTGCGGGACAATTAACCACTTGCTCTAAAAGCTTGAACTGATAAAGCATGGCGAATCAATTCCTTTATCTCATAGCCCAGGCCCCACATCCCATGGGTTAGGACCTCGGCCGAACCCCCCTTGTAGGCCCCACATCACATGGGTACCGCCTCACACGAGCCAACCGCCTCACACGGGCCGCTCACCCCGAGTGTGTCCCCACATCTCACAGGCTATACCACTCAAAAATGCCCCTGCATTATTAATTAAAAATAGTGCCAAAACTGCGCTACAATATGTCATTCCAACAAAGTATCGCCAGTTGAGCAAAACTCCACGATATCCCCACCTGAGAGAGAAGGGAAGCCCATGCCTTTCACGCCACCACACTGAATGAATAGGTGGTTGACCAATTCCTCATTCCTGCAGATGATGCACATGTTGGGGAAGGACATATTGTTTCTTCAGGTTAATCTAACACTGCACGCAATTTCTTCACTTGGTCCTTAATTGTCAACTCACTTTTGGAGGTCCCATAAATGGAACATTCTTCTAACCACCGAACAAATGAATATTGAGACATCCATTACTAAAGGAAATAAATCTTACAGATGAGTGTAATATTCTCTGTCCATAATCTGCTCTCAGCAACAGGAAAACCTAGAATCATATGTACTTTCAAGAACATCTTAGTTTGAATGAGTCGTGTGAAGTGGAAACTTGGGGCTTGGAAAAATAACCCAGCATGCTACAAATAAGGATGAAATTAAATGTTCTTAAAGGTCATAAACTTAAATCTGTTCAAGGATTCAACACTTAACCTTTATAGTCTGAATCTCGTCCAAAAAAAAAATAAAAATGTATTGGAGATGCACAATAGCAGCAGTATGCTAAACTTTCCATGTACTTATAACACAGTACTTGTAAAGGAAAAGCAAGTTCAGTTAATAGCTGATTCGGTAGAGCATTTCAAAGTAATCAAACAAGCAGGATGAGACAGACAACTCAGAGTAATGATAGAGACAGAATTACAAATACCATTGGTATCCCTAACTCTTTGAGGTCATTGTCCCCCATCTGCTTCAACGCAGTCATATCAACCTGCAAAATAAACCAAAATTATGCCTGATGTCAGACAATTAAAAAAAATATAAAAGACATCTCTTAGAAATCATCAAATGCCCATGAAACTTTCAAAGATACCCATATCCACCCATAAAAATAATTCACAAACCAGAATGTACAAGACCCCAGTCAAAATATTGTAGTCATAGTCCTGGCAATTATACAAGTGCTTATTTCTGCCATTGCTTTAAATCCTAGTTAAACCATTCTCAATCATAACATTCCCTATGAGGGAAACCACAGCCCAAAAACAAAGGAAACCCAACCCACTTAAGAGATACAATCAGCTAGAATATTCAGATTGGAAGCCCACTCTTTAACATAGAAGAGAGCTCTCCCAAGAGAAATAGAAACTGGAGCCCACTTATCCCTAAAGCGACGGTTGTTTATCTCGCTCCAAATAAACCAAAGGATAGCCAATAAAGACAACCTCCAAAGCTTCTTTCCATCACTACCAATACCACCTCCATGCTAAACTAGAAAGAGATTCTCAATGTTGCCCGAGAACACCAAAGCAGTCTTGAACACCCCCCAAAGAGCCCACCCAAATGAATTGAGCGTACGCGGGCAATGAAAAAAGTAGTTTACTGATTCCGCATCACTAAAGCACAAAAAGCACATATTGGAGATGCACATTGCCGATTCATACTCACCAACCATGCAAAAGTTGCTATCTTTGGAGGAGCAACATAGCCCCAAATGAGAATTCCTCCAACACATTGGAGAGGTTTCTTCTACAAGAAGGGACCACACCGTATTTTCACCCATAACCGAGAAACAACCGGCCACATAAGACTTGGTATCCGAAGCAATCCTCACTAATCTAGGGAACTTGGCTCGAAGAGATCTGTTGCCTAGCCAATCGTCATCCCAAAAAAGCACCCTTTTCCCATCTCCTAAACCAAAACACACACCCTTCTTAAAGCTCTCCTTCACACCTTCAATGGCCTTCCAAATACTAGAGGCTCTATGGAGAGAGAAGCCCTTCACCCACCAACCACCTCAGTCAAACCCCACATTTAGATGCAACTACCCTTCTCCAAAGATTCTCTTCCTCCAACCTAAATCTCCATAACCATTTACCCAAAAGCACCTTATTGATCTCCTCCACTCTCATTATCCCTGCACCCCCTTCCTGAATTGGCCTAAACACGTCATCCCACTTTAAGAGATGGAATTTCAGAGATTCAGACAACCCTAGCAATAAGAAAACATGCCTTAGCTTGTCCAACCATTCCACTGCCTTCAGAAGCAATGTTCTTTTCAGACTAAAGTTGATACTCAATTTTCATATGATCCATGTCCCACCCCAATACTCAATTTTCATTTGATCCATGTCCCACCAACTTAAAAGATACAATCAGCTGGAATATTCAGATCGGAAGCCCACTCTTTAACATTGAAAAGAGCTCTCCTAAGAGAAACAAAAACCAGAGCACACTTATCCCTAAAGCAACGGTTGTTTCTCTTGCTCCAAATAGACCAAAGGACAGCTAATAAAGACAACCTCCAAAGCTTCTTTCCATCACTACCAATACCACTTCTGTGCTAAGCTAGAAAGGGATCATCAATGTTGCCCGAGAAGAACACTCAAGCAGTCTTGAACACGCCCCAAAGAGCCCACCCAAAATGAATCAACCATACAAGCAATGAATAAACAAGTGGTTTTCCGCATCATTGAAACATAGAGCACATATTGGAGATTCACATCGCCCTCTTTTCAAGGTTATCAATGGTAAGCACCCAATTCATACTTACCAACATGCAAAACTTGCTATCTTTAGGGGAGCATCATAGCCCCAAATGAAGTTAAAGGACATGGACGCCCAACGCACCTTTAGGGGTGAGGGCTATGGAAAGATCGGACAAAAGACTTGCCCAATTTTTCTATATTCCACACCATGGAATCTTTCGTCTCCAACACCAAGCTGGTGTCGTGAAGCTTTTCCACTACCCTTGAGAATTCCTTCAACTCTCTCATTGGAGAGGTTTCTTCTACAAGAAGGGACCACACCGTATTTTCACCCATAACTGAGAAACAACCGATCGTATAAGACTTGGCATCCAAAGCAACCCTCACGAATCTAGGGAACTCGGCTCGAAGAGATCTATTGCCTAGCCAATCGTCATCCCCAAAAAGCACCCTCTTCCCATCTCCTAAACCAAAACACACCCCCTTCTTAAAGCTCTCCTTCGCACCTTCAATGGCCTTCCAAATACTAGAGGCTCTATAGAGAGAGGAGCCCTTCACCCACCAACCGCCTCGGTCAAACCCCATATTTAGATGCAACTACCCTTCTCCAAAGATTCTCTTCCTCCAACCTAAATCTCCATAACCATTTACCCAAAAGCACCTTATTGATCTCCTCCACTCTCATTATCCCCGTACCCCCTTCTTGAATTGGCCTACACACCCCATCCAACTTTAAGAGATGGAATTTCAGAGATTCAAACAACCCTTGCAATGAGAAAACATGCCTTAGCTTGTCCAACTGATCCACCCCCGCTTTCAGGCACTTAAACAGAGACATGAAGTAGATTGGCATACTAGACATAACAGCTTTAATTAAGGTAAGCCTTCCCCAAAAAGAGGAGTATCTACTCTTCCACACAAATAACCTTGCTTCCACTTTTTCAATAACCATGTCCCAAAGATGTTTCGGCAACTCACCTATGCAAAGAGGAAGCCCAAGGTAATGTTGGCGTGAGTGTGTGGGGGTGTGTGTGCTTGTTTAAAAAATAATAATAATAATAATAATAATAATAATAAGAGGGAAAGAGCTAAAACCCATAGTTTTGAATACCAATATTGTAGCAACCAATACGGGTTTATCGTATCCATATCAGCTCGATACGAGGGTGGATCAATTGGATATGAAACTCCAATCGTGTATCAGGTTGTATTGGCACCAATATTTAGTACCTGTATCAAGCGAACAAACCGCAACACCCCCCCCCCCCCAAATTTCTCCTTCTTTGCTTCAAATCACTTCAATACATCAAAGAAGAGGGATTTTTAGTGCCATTTACAGCTATTTGGAGAATCAAAACAACAATTTTCATCCAATTTGAAGAATCGAAAGAGGTTGGGGCCAGTTTTGAAAAAATTGAAAAAAAAGGCTTTTTTTTTTTTTTTTAAATTGTTATCCTTGTTCAAATCCATAAAAATGTTCATTATATACCTAGATCTATCAAAGCCTACTGGATTTGGAGATCGATTTAATAATTTTTGTAGTTTTTTTTTTTTTTTTTTTTTGGAATTTACGGCCAATTTTTCAGCAATTTTTAAAAATCGTTTCTTTTCTTCTTTTTTTTTTTAAAAAAAATTTTTATAAATTTTTTTTTAATCTAAGCACAAATCTATAATGGGGACTCAGTTCCAATTAGATTTACATCAGATCTTATTGGAATAAAAAAGTTTAGTTTTGGGGAATTGCTGTCCAAATTTCTAGAAATTCCAAAAAAATGTTTTTTCCTTCTTTCTTTTTTCTTTCTTTCTTTCTTTCTTTTTTTTTTTTTTTTCAAATATATTGCTTTGGGGGCTAATTTTGTTAAGATCTACACCAGATCTGAGGATTGTTGTCATTTTTTTCTCAAATATTATGTTTATTTTTCTTCAATTTCAAATTTTTTTGTTAATTATTTTTTAAAATATGTTGAAATGTAATGCATAGGGGTTAATGAGGGAGTATTTTGCATCAGATCTGATTGGTGATTTGGTTATGTCGGGGAAATTGACATTGGGGATCCGATTTGGGGAAAATCATAAATTTGTTTGATTTTTAAGATTGTTTCTTTTTTTCTTGTTTTAAAATTTCAAATCCAATTTGTAATTAGTTAATGATGCATTATAAAAATTATTGTCTCAAATATATGTTGAGTTTCTTAGTTGATGATGCAAATTGATAATACATTTTCCTTTATTGTGGTGTTTGTGGCTTGTGCAGACTGCAGAAACATTGTCTTATCTAATCTACTATTGTGTATTGAATTTGACCATTGTTGCATTTGTTGGGAATGGCTGGGAATGAGAATGAAAATGTAGGGTGGAAGTATGGAGTAAGGATAGGTGGGAGTAGACAATAAATTATATGCAAGTTTTGCAGTAGAAGTGTGAGCGGGGGCATAACCCAATTAAAACAACACTTGACCATCAAAATAGCCAAGTTTCAGAGTGTGCAAGTATCTTTGAAGCAATAAGGGAGGAGATGGAGAACTTGGAAGAAATCAAAGGTATAAAGGCGATGAGGAAGAAAGAGAAGAAGGTTGTGCTTGATGCAGGTAGAGCGGAGGTGTTTGGGGCTTCCTACGCAATTGGTTGATGAGGACATTGAGTCAAGAGGATTCGGATAGGGAGGTGATGATTGCGAGGAGGAAAAGTTTACGATGTCAACGTGAGGATGATGAGTGGTGTCAAATGTTTGGGAGGAATGGTTTACTTCATGATGTGGGTGGGGGGAGTGGTAGTCGTAGTAGGCATGACAACATATGATTATTTAGTGGTGAGACAGTATTTAGAAAGGACACTAATACGCAAAAGAAATTGAAACACATATGGTCAAAGCAAATAGTGGATAATCTTGGAAAGGCAGCTGCAAAGTTGTTATTGCACAATAGTATTCCTCCACATGTTGTCGATTGCTCATACTTTCAAATGTTTGTGGATGCAACAGCTAATGCAAGACCTGAGATTAAAGTGCTCAGTTCTTACGGCATAGATTCGAAGTATTCAAATGTAGTGAACAATGGAATGTGGACTTATGTACTATTAAAGTCCCTTGATATACATCACTATGCCATCCTCTAAAGGCTCGAGCTTTTAGAGCAAGTGGTTGTTTATCATGGTATCATAGCTATCTTGATCCATTTTTCTTCTTGATCTCTCACTTCTTCATCTTACTTTTTTTTTTCATTCTCTCTGGGTCTGACATAACCTAATCTCATGAGGTTGTTGTACCCCCACGTGATGGGTGGTGAAATCGTGTTTAATGAAGGTGTGTAAGGCTTCCTTTTGCATTCTACCCGCGTGATGGAACAAAGTAATCTTTCATCTTGTATGCAATCTACAATCAGTTTTGAAGTATGGAATCATATTTGAAGGCTGAAATTTTAGAAGTTTCATGAAGCCCTCCTTTATTGTGTTGATAGAGACAAGTCAAAACTCAGAAGCAGGTATTGGTTTAGTAGGTCAGGTTGTTGAAGAATGTGTTTATGAAAAATTATTTGTTATTATTTAGATAGATTCCAAAAATGATTCCACGAGCAGTATTATATCCTCGTCGGATTTGGTGCTTCCAAAAAGCATCAACAAAATTGAATGGCATGAATTACTTATAGTGGGCCACATCTGTAGAAGTTTTTTGTCTGGAAAGAGAAATATTTGACATCGCCTAAACCTAATATCACTGCGACAGACTATGATGATTAAGTTGCAGAGGATGCCCAAATTAAGGCATTGTTATGCAATAACATGGAACCACATATCAGTGCCAATATAATTTTCCTCAATACCGTCAAAGATGTCCAAGATACCTTGAAGGAGGATGTATTCTAGTGAGAAAAACTTAATCCATATTTATGAACTCCTACAAAATATATCCGCATTCCAGTAGAAAGATAGAAGTGTGGGAGAATATTATTCTACCCTATGCAGCATGAGGGAAGAGTTGAATGTATACCAAACATTGTCAATAGATTTTGAGGTTTGCTTAGGCAAAGGGAGGAATTTCATGTTGCTAAATTCCTCTCTGGCCTTCGATCTTAGTTCAGTCCTGTGAAAATCCCAGATTCTTGGAAGTTATGAATTTCCCTCAGTGACAAACAAAGTTCGGAGGACAACTGACATATCTACTCAGAATTCCGCCTCATCAGATCTTTCAACTTTTATCTCTGCATCAAGCAGAGGTGATAGGGGAATTCGAGGTGGTCGTGGTTGAGTTGGTAGATTTGGAGGTGGTTGTGGTCGTGGTGGCAGTAGTGGTCGTGGTTGTGGTTGGGGTAATCGTCACTGTACTTATTGTGGCCTCAACAATCATAATGTTGATTTGTGTTGGGATTTAGATGGGAAGCCTGCCTTGGCTAATCAAGTCAAGTCGTTAGAGGATAGTTCAGAAGGTTATGTATCCAAGCCTACCACTCCTACTAAGCCTAGTACTTCAAGTGACACAGTCACTATGTCCAAGGAAAAATATGCCAAACTTATGAAAAATCAATCCACTCATGCTTCTTCCTCCACTGCTACCCTTGCTCAGTCAGGCCAATCTTGTCTTATGTTTTCTGAGAGTACTCCATGGATTATTGACTCTAGTGCTTCTGATCATATGGCTGGTAAGCATATTTTGTTGTCCAAGTTAGTCTAGTCTTCATCTATTTCGTCTGTCACCCTGGCCGATGGTACTTCAACTAGTGTATCTGGTGAAGGCATTGCGTGTCCTATATCAGATCTCTCATTGTCTTCAGTTTTGTAGATTCCCAAGTTCCCGTTGACCTTATTATTTGTAAGTAAACTAACCAAATCCCTAAATTGGTGTCAAATTTTATCCTTCTTATTGTGAGTTTCAGGATCTAAAGATGGGGATGATGATTGGTGGAGGGCATGAATCTAATGGACTCAACTATCTCAAGGGTGGAACGACTGGAGCTGGAGCCGCATTACAAACTAACATCTCTCCTCATCAATGGCATTCCAGGCTTGGGCACCCATCTTTAACTAATTTAAAGAGTTTTGTCCCGTCTTTGTCCTATGTGTTTAAGTTAGAATGTGAAGATTGTGAGTTAAGCAAGCATTGCAATGTCTTTTCTATCCCGTGAAGATAAAGTTAGTGATAAACCATTTTATTTGATACATCCAGATGTTTGGGGACCCGTTCATATTTCTAGTTTATCTGATTTTAAATATTTTGTCATCTTTATATATGATTGCTCTAGAATGACATGGTTATATTTGCTGAAAGATCATTCTGAGATATTTGTGTATTTTAAAGAATTTCATGCACAAATCCAAATTCAATTTTATGCTAAAGTGTAAGTGTGCGTTCTAAGATCAGATAATGCTAAGTACATATTAAATCTTTTTCACTCCTATCACTTATCTCATGGCATCGTCCATCAAATGTCTTATGCACACACACCGTAGCAAAATGGAGTTGTGGAGTGTAAAAAACCGTCATTTTCTTGAAGTGGCTAAGGAATTATTATTGGATGATGTTTTTGGGGTGACGATGTTTTAGCTGCATATTATCTTATAAATCGGATGCCCTCATCAGTATTAGGAGGTAAAACTCATTTCCTGTCTTGTATTCCCAATATCCTTCCTTTTCTCTTCCTCTTAAAATTTTTGGATACGTATGTTTTGTACATCAATTTGATCATGTCCCCAATAAGTATGAACCCAAAGTTGTAAAGTGTGTTTTTGAGGTACTCAAATACCCAGAGTGGCTACAAATGCTATAATCATATCACCCATAGACAATATGTGTCCACGGATGTCACCTTCTTTAAAAATACTCCATATTTCTCAGATAATGTGAAGACATTGCAACTTTCCACAAACTCTACCACCCTTCCTGTGGTGAAGAACACACATTTACCTGGACAAACTCTACCACCCTTCCTGTGGTGAAGGACACAAATTTACCTGGAAAGCAAGCCACTGAGTCACATCCAAATCTACTGCTATTGCAAGTCTACTCCAAACGTTCCAAGAGGAGTACTGAAGTGCCTAATAATGTGCCCTCCACCTGTTCTACCAATCCATCTGAAGATCCTCCTCTTCAATCTCCACCAAACTTGTTGAATGAAGCTGATCAACCTATTGCTATTCGAAAGGGAATACGTTCCTGTACTCTACGTCCTATTTCCAATTTTGTTTCTTTGAATGGTCTATCACCTTCATTTCGACAGTTTGCTTTGTCCTTCTCATCTATGTCTGTCCCTCAATCGTTTTAGGAGGTGCTTTATAATGATGGGTGGAAAAGAGCTATAGAAGAAGAAATAGTTGCGCTTCATCAAAATCAAACTTGGACTTTGGCTAAGTTACCTACAGGGAAACGTGCGGTACGGTGCAAATGGGTATATACGATTAAGTACAAGACTGATGGCATTGTAGATCCTTTAAAGGCCCGATTGGTGGCAAAAGGGTATACTCAGACTTTTGGAATAGACTACTTTGAAACCTTCTCCCTAACGGCCAAGCTTCATTCAATTCGCATGGTAATCTCTATTGCTGCAAAATTTGGACTAATCCCTATATCAACTGGATGTGAAGAATGCGTTTCTTCATGGTGATTTGCTTGAAGAAGTATACATGGAGTAACTATCTGGCTTCGTCAAATTTATGGGTCAAAGTAGTCTCCACGCGCATGGTTTGACAAATTTAGTAACGTGGTAATTCAGTCTGGGATGAAATGCAGTTAGTCTGATCACTTGGTCTTTGTTAGGCAGAGTGAGACTGACACTCTAGTTCTTGTTGTTTACGTGGACGACATCATCATTACTGAAAATGATGGTAAAGGCATATCTGAGTGAAGAAATTCTTGCAGCAACACTTCTATACAAAGGATTTAAGCTATCTACAATACTTTCAAGGTATTGAGGTAGCTTGGTCAAAATTGGAAATTAATTTATTACAAAGGAAATATGTTATGGACTTGTTAGCAGAGACGCGTTTATTGGGAGATAAGCCGGTTACAACTCTCAAGGGCAGATGAAAGAGACTTGTTTGATGATCCAGGCAGATATCGCCAGTTGGTTGGTAAATTGATTTATTTAACCATTACACGACCAAATATTATTTATCTAGTCAATGTAGTTAATCAGTTTATGCAAGCCCCTCGTGTATGAATGTAAGAGGATAAAACTAAATCCTCTTCCGCCCAAAAGCACCCCAGAGAAGAGAGATGACTTCAAGAAGAGTAATCTAAAAGATGTGAGGTAATCCCAGCCTAAGTCTCTCCACATTATAAACGCCGAAGAGTTTGAAAGGGAGAAAAACTAATTAATTGGTGTATGCTCTCGTGGCAAAAGATGTCACATCCGAGGTTAGCGTAGAGTTGTCACCTGAAGTGAGTCTAGTGTTGGAGGAGTTAAGAGATGCTTTCCCTAAGGACCTACCGGATGAGCTTCCACCTATGCGGGACATTCAGCATACCATTGACTTTGTTCCCTAGTAGACTCTACTAAACCTTCCGCACTACCGAATGAACCCTACAGAGCATGCGCAGTTGAAAAGACGAGTTAGTGAGCTTCTTAGGAAAGGGTTCATTTAAGAGAGTTTAAGTCCACGTGTTACGCCAACCCTCCTCACATCTAAGAAAGATGGCACTTGGCACATGTGCATGGATAGTCGGGTCATCAAGAAAATCACAGTCAAGTATCGGTTTCCTATACCGCGTCTTGACGACATGTTGGATATGATGGCCAATGCCACGATCTTTTCCAAGATTGACCTCAAAAGCAGGTATCATCAGATATGTATTCGCCCATGAGATGAATGGAGGACAACCTTCAAGATGAAGGACGAGCTATACGGGTGGTTAGTCATGCATTTTGGCTTAACCAACGCTTCGAGTACATTCGTGAAAGTGATAACCCAGATGTTAAGGCCCTTTATGGGTAAGTTCCTAGTGGTTTACTTTGACGACATCCTCATTTATGGTACTTTTAAGGAAAAACACCTTCACTGTTTGAGGCAAGTTTGCGGGGTCCTTATGATAGAGAAATTGTATGCCAAGTGCCAACCTGAAGAAGGGTTCTTTCGTGTCTGACAAAGTTTTCTTCTTAGAGTTAATTTTTTTATCAGGAGGGTATGTCTGCAGACCCTAAGAAAGTCAAGGCCATAGTAACCCAGGTGTTGAGGCCCTTTATGGGTAAGTTCTTAGGAGATAAATGAAAGATAACCTTCAAGACGAAAGATGAACTATATGAGTGATTAGTCATGCCTTTTAGCTTGACCAGACCAACGCTCCGAGTACGTTCATGAAAGTGATAACCCAGGTGTTGAGGCCCTTTATGGGTAAGTTCCTAGTGGTATACTTTGACGACATCCTCATTTAATATACCTCTAAGGAACAACACCTCCACCATTTGAAGCAAGTTTGCGGGGTCCTTAGGACAGAGAAATTGTATGCCAACATGAAGAAGTGTTCTTTCATGTCTGACAAAGTTATCTTCTTAGGGTTCATTGTTTCATCGGGAGCGCATGTCTGCCGACCCCAAGAAAGTCATGCCATAGTGAGTTGACCTAAACCGCAGAGCATTCATGAGGTGTGTAGCCTCCACGGTTTAGCTACCTTTTATAGAAGGTTCATTCGAGGCTTTAGTTCCATTATGGTTCCCATCACGGATTGCATTAAGAGCGTTCAAAGAGATTAAGGGCAAGATGATTGAGGCTCATGTCATGCACCTTCTTAACTTTTCTAAAGTCTTTGAGGTTGCTTGTGACTCGTCTGGTGTAGGTATAGGTGCAGCACTAAGCCAGGAAGGGCACCATGTCGTCTGTTTTAGTGAAAAGTTGAAACACCAAATTGGTGTATGACTTACCTGGAATATTTTTGTGGATGGTTATGATCGTGTTGTGACTTATACCTACCCCTTCTTCATCGATGAGATTACCACACACATCACTCCTGCCTAACGATGCTCCGATGGAACACTAAAGTTGTGCTCCTCTCCCCTGTCTGCGGAAGCCGCTCCCTTTCGAGCTACCAGCTCCTCTTCTACTCTAAAGTCAAATCTCTCCCCTCCGTTACGGAACTCCCTAGCTCCTTCACCTTTCCACCTTTAGCTCAAGTCTTTATATCTTGACCACTACTTTTACAGTATCAAGGTCCGTCATCGCCCACTTCTTGACACAAATCTGAGCTACACCAATTTCCTCACAATTTTTTGTCACTGCATCTATAGCAATCACTTCGCCCGGACACGATCCAATCACTAGAAAGGCTTCTCGGAACCATAATTCCAATGGAATTCCCCAAATCAGAAACCAAACTTCTTCTCAGTTAAAGGATTTTTCCGCCCATCTCCTAATCTATCTTATGGGCCCATCATTAAATAAGGCTCTTGCAACCACCTCTCGATCCAGGTTAACCCCTAGTCTAATAGAGATCCAAACCTCATTCATCTAGAAACGCTTGATAATGAAGTCTACCTCCGCCAAGCCACAACAATCTTTGAGCTAGGACTATATCTATGACTTGGTGGCTTCTTTGTTAGTCTCAGTAGCCCATGACCATTGCAAAGTATTCCAGGCATTATCAATCTCTACCAAACTAACTTGAACCACCTGCTTGTCGTCGGAGACCTCTTTCCATATCCATTTCACTTCTTATTATTCCTTCTCCCCCTACAACTTCAACTGATATCTCTCCAACGGCTGCATCCACGAAGGATTTTGGATTCTCCCCTATTCTTAGCATCTTCCCCCCCGCCCCTCTTTTTCTTTTCGAAATACCTCCTGCCTTTCTTCGTCCTTCACCTCCTTGCCATCCTCCTCCCAGCCTCTTGCCTTCCTCGCCCCTTCTCTGTTTTTTACCTCAGGTCCAAATCAAGTCCTTTGAACTTGGAGCTTCTTCTCTTCGAAGCTTATCCCATGAAGCATCTTCACTACCAACACCACCTCCTACGAACTCATTTAGACAAAAGAAAATCCTCAATAAGCCAAAGTTTTCGAATCGCGAGCTACTATCACCTCCATTACCTTCCCCGTGCTGCCAAAGACCTTAGAGAAATCAACGGGTACCATCCCTTAGGGAAGCTGACTACAAACAGGGTATGGAACTCCAACTCCTTCCTAGCTCTTTCTCCTCCAACCCCCGCTTCCTTCTTTTGACTTTCGTCCAGATTCCCTACTCCTCTTTTGACACTGCCCCTCTTCCTTCACTGCCTTGTACTCCTCCCTCTCCCCGACCTTCCTCCCTTTCCCCTTTACATGCTTTCCCCCAGACACTGCTTTCGCTCTGTCCCTCCTCCCTTAGCATCACTTTTTGAACTCCGCTCGCCCGGTCTTCCTTGTTTGATCCTCCTTCCTCCGGCCTCGCTTCCTTTTTCATCTTGTCAATTTTGTCTCTTTTGAGAAGTTTATTCTCTTTACATTACATCATGGTTTCATTAGAGATGCAAACAGCCATTTGCAAACAGTCATGTTGCAGTGATTGAGCCTCTAGTCTAATGGGCATTTAGTAACTTGAACCAAACAGTTTCAACTCCATCATCATGGAAGGATACTCGAGAAATGCTATTATATGGATAGGGAAGGCATTATCATTGGTCCTTGGCTAATATCTTAGAGGAAGTCGTGCCTGCATCATTGAGTGTGTCATTCTTGCATGTCCTCGGATCAGCAAATTCTAAGGCCAATAAGCTCACTGAGGGTGTTGCATGTCCTGATATCCTTTTGACTAGCATCTTCAGGATGAGTGATGGTGCTTCCTTAGGCCTTAGGTTGTGATCTCTTTGTTTGGGTGCTCGTGTGATTTCAAGGTCGGGTGAGTGTGAGTTTTTGTAGTTGCATTGTTTGGTTCCTTCCCAATGTGTTTGTATCTGCTTTCATTTCTTTTTCTTTTTCTTTTTAATAAAAATCTTTTCGGTCATAAAAAGTGTTAGAAAGAACCCACAATTCAATTTAAAAAAATTTTTAAAAAAAATAAAATCCATTCATTTAATGCATGCTTAATAATGTCAATCTGTAATATTGTATTGTAAAAAGTAACATTTGCCATGAACTTCAAGAAAGCTTCAGGAGTATCTTACCTCCTCAGCCTGAAAGAGAATGGAATATTTCCCCAAACCTAGTGAATGCAACAACCCGGCAACGCTAAGTGGTTCCTCAGCCTACACGAAGGCACAACATTAGGCAAAAGAATTGAGAGGATTAAATGTAGAGAGGACTCTTCATAAAGAAAAATATAAACCATAAAGACACCAGATATACACTTGAAAGGATAAGAAACAGATACCCACCACCATTTCTAAGAGCTTTTCTTAGAATAATATCTAACTGCAAAAAGCTAAAGACTAAGTGAACAGGGATTCAGTGGTCAACGATTCTGAGTTTATGCTGGCACTATTGCTATTATTTTACAAATGCTGATATTCTGAGTCCCATGTTTCAACCCAGCACGTGTATCTGATTTAGCATCTTGAAGTTTGATCTATGAATTGAAAATTAATAGACACAGGAACAGCATGCAGGGGTCAATGCCTCTTCAGTGTATGTTGACACTGATGCGATTTCTTTACAAATGACTGACTTGGAAAAGCTATAATTCATTCACGATGTATCACCTCAAACAATTAAAAGAAAGCAACACTTGTCTGAACTGAACTTTTAGTTGCCATAGCATGGACTACTGAATAAGCTTAAACATAATTTTCAAGCAAGTAAAACAGGTTAGGTCAGCTATGTCTGGACTGTATGTTAATTTCTATGAAAAAGTTTTCTCATCAGATTAAAACTCTCCTCTAAGATGTGTCATATTATTAACCACTAGTAATCAGAGGCATCCTTTCTCAGATACAGATATACTTCATGATAGCACAAAGATAGCTGCCAAATATGTAGATAGAGGCCGTGTGAAAAGTGTCTCCTTTTAGAAAACGATTTTTAGTGATAAAGCATGAAATAAATCAAACAATGGAGGGCGAGTAAGCCATACAGTATAAGAACTCTTATGTACCATGCCAGGTGGAGGAAGTCGCACAACTGGTTTTGCAGCTTCGAGGGTAGCAGGAGCTTTAGCCATAAAAGTTGTGGGTCTTGAAGCATCAATGGCCCCTTTCGTCAAAAATGAATTGGATCTTGGAGCATCAAGAGGCCTTATTGATGAAACTTGCCGCAGCCCATCAACATTCCTTGTAGAGGAGATACCCCTAGAAGAACCTAAAAGTCTGTCTGGGGATCTATGCCTCAATCCATCAAGGGTCCAAGCAGAGTAGGATTTTCTCAATGAGTCCACCTGAAGCAAGTCATCTGCACTTCTTGTGGGAGGAATTCGGCTCAAAAGACTGGTGGCCTTTGGTTCAGGCATGCGTTGTCGTGCATCAATTCTTGATGGAGCATGAACCGTCCGTGAGAGCTTTTCACGGAGGTCTACACCATCATGTTGTTCACCATCACTCCGGGTTCTCCTAGATAAGTTTTTGCGCATGAGTTTGTGTCTCAAATCATCTTGACCAACCCGAGCATCTGTAATCATTCAAGGACATTACAGAGGTAAAACAAAAAAAGTATTCACAAATACAAGAAGGTGATGACTTTTCAATGTTCATGGAAGGATACTGGAGAAGTACTGATTGCCATCATTCACAACATCTTTCCGTTGTCTGCATGACAAAATGAAAGCAGTCAACCTAGGAGTCCAAGATGTTCTCTCTGTTAACACAAAAAAATAAGCACTCAACGTCCATGAATAGACTAGAGCTATCATCTGCAGATATGACATGGATACAGGATGACTGCATAACTATTCTACACTAAATATTATAGTGTTGACCAGTAATACAACAATACATTACCTATTTTAAAGCATAGAGATGTCATATTTTAAGAAGGCACACTTAGATTAGCACAACTGAATGGGCTGGCACCAAGGTATGCCAAATCGGTTATGTATCGGCCGATACGTAACGGTAACGGTGCGAACCGTTACCCGTTTCGGGGCCGTATCGGCCGATACGGGCCCGTTACGGGGTGTAACGGCCGTAATGGGCCGTTACGGGCCCGTTACCGGTAACTTTTTTTTTTTCATTTTTAGCTCTGTTTTTGCTGTTTTTTTGAAACCTCTTGCTTCCAAACTGTTTCTCACTCCTTCTACTACTAATTTCGACCAACCTTGGCTAGTTATTTGAGATAAAAACACATTATATTACAGATTTTTTTGAATCAAAGCTCGGTGGGCCATTTTTCAGAAATTCGTCAAAAATAAGTATTTATACTTTTTTTAGATGTTTTGCTGTTTTAATCATGTCATATGATGTGTTAATCATAGTGTAACATGTTAATGTGCATTTTACAGATTTGGGGTGCCATTTAATAATTTTTTAATATTTTTTTCTATTTACGCATGAATTTTGGCCCCTTTTTTTAAAATTCGAAAAATCAATTTTTAATGGTTGTTTTGCTGTTTTAATCATGCTATTTGATGTGTTAATCATAGTAGAACATGTTAATGTGCATTTTACAGATTTGGGGTGCCATTTTATATTTTTTTAATATTTTTTTCTATTTACGCATTTATTTTGGCCCTTTTTTTGAAAATTCGAAAAATCATTTTTTAATGATTCTTTTGCTGTTTTAATGATGTCATATGATGTGTTAATCATAGTAGAACATGTTAATGTGCATTTTACAGATTTGGGTTGCCATTTTATATATTTTTTATATTTTTTTCTATTTACGCATTTATTTTGGCCCTTTTTTTGAAAATTCGAAAAATCATTTTTTAATGATTCTTTTGCTGTTTTAATGATGCCATATGATGTGTTAATCATAGTAGAACATGTTAATATGCATTTTACAGATTTGGGGTGCCATTTTATATTTTTTTTAATATTTTTTTCTATTTACGCATTTATTTCGGCCCTTTTTTTGAAAATTCGAAAAATCATTTTTTAATGATTCTTTTGCTGTTTTAATGATGTCATATGATGTGTTAATCATAGTAGAACATGTTAATGTGCATTTTACATATTTGGGGTGCCATTTTATATTTTTTTCTATTTACGCATTTATTTCGGCCCTTTTTTTGAAAATTCGAAAAATCATTTTTTAATGATTCTTTTGCTGTTTTAATGATGCCATATGATGTGTTAATCATAGTAGAACATGTTAATATGCATTTTACATATTTGGGGTGCCATTTTATATTTTTATATATATATATTTTTTCTATTTACGCATGAATTTTGGCCCTCAAAAATAATTGCAAACACTTAAATGTAAGATATTTTCATATTACATTCATTCTAATATATCTATCATTGATAGTAGATAGTTAGAAAATTAAATATATGAATTTTGTAGTTAAATTCAGGTTATCTGGTTCATAAATTCATCAGACAGTCCGATACAACTTCTCACCAAAGAGTGGACCATTACACCATCATACATGTTCCAATTTATAAATGAATGCATATTTGGAATGCTTAGAATATTCCGGATTTAATCCATATTTTTTCATAATTTTTTGGCAAAAAAAAAAATTTTGCGCCGTTACGGGCCGTTACGCCCCCGTATCACCGTTACGCTCCCGTATCCGTATCGGTTTTGGAAGTCACCGTTACGCCAACCGATACCGATACGGGACACCTTGGCTGGCACAATGCCTATCATGCCATGATTCTTTGGAAGGTAACACTACCAAGGATTGAACCCTGGACCACTCACACTACACAGTCTCTACCAGCCAACGTTGTCAAAGGTGATCGCATAAGCAATTATGCGATCGCATAATGCTATGCATATGGGTATGCGATCGCATAGCGTCCAACGGTCAGAAATCTGACCATTGGAACATAAATTTTTTTTTAAATTTTCAGAGCTTTGGCCCATAAAAAGGCACTCCACCCTTCTCCATTTGTAACATATCTTCCCCAAAGCTCTAATACACTCCCTTGCTCTCATTATAAATCATTCTAAAGCCCTCCATTCTCACTTAATCTCTTTCATAAACTCTCTCAGTCTTTACTATTTCACGTGAAGGCAAGATCAAGAAGACAATAACACTACCTAATCTCTCTCTCTCTCTCTCTCACACACACACACACACACACACATATTCTCTAATCTATTTCTCTCTCTATTCTCTTATTCTTCTAATCTCTATTCTAATATTTTCTTTAATCTCATTCTCTCAAGTCTCTCAACTCTCAACTCTCATACTCTTAGTCTTAAGTCTTATCTCATCTCAAATCTCAATCTTTCTTTCCTAAGCAATTAGCATCTATTTCTAAACTTTACTCTGAAGTTCTAACTTGTGTGATCTATTTCTTTCATTAGCATTATCAAGATCAGTGTTCGAAATATCGGTATCGTGCAATATATCACAACCTTGGGATACAGATACGTATTGGTTATCGCATGGGATATATCGTTTGTATCGCATAATTTATCGCACTTTTTGGGAAACATGGGGAAACATCAGCAAAATGGTTGAATTTTTTTATGAAACTTCAGGAATTATTTAAAAAGACCTTAATACACACTTTTAAATCATAAAATCTCAAAAAAGAAGTGCACATAATAAATTTTTTTTGCATAGGGTCCTAAGTTATGCGTTATCTGATTGAACTAAGGTAAACTATATTCAAATATGATGCATAACATTTATCAATGTATAAAGATATGTATGAAAACATAACTAATGCATTCAAAAGCAAAAGATGTAGTAGAAATTAGAAAACATACCTATCAATGATGTTTGTATTCAATATCTACCCCGTCCATGCATTTTTCCATATCATTTAGGACATTATCCAAAAAATGAAGCAAATCCAATAATCAGGGGGACCATACCATAAGAAACAATGGTGATCAACCATTAGTGGGCCACAAAAGTTTTGGATCAAGCTGATAATAGTTTTTTAAAAAAAATTTTACTTCATTCAAACTTATGTGGACTACGCAAGTGAAAATAGTTGAAATTGATGCTACCATCGAAAACTTCTTGGAGCTGCAAAAGGCTCTGATCAATTAATGCTACCGTCGAAAATAATAGGGGCCCAACTCGATGCATGCACGGCACATCCGTATCGTCCATTTGTTTTGCAACCCGATTTTAGGGATTGGCCTAAAAAATGAGACAGATACAAAATTTAGGTAAGATGTGGGCCACTCCACACAAAATAGTGGTTATTGATCATTAAAAATTTTATGGGCCACAATTTTTTTTTGGATCAAGTTGATATTTGTTTTTTCCTTTCATCCAAGTCCATGTGAACTTATCAATAGGTTGGATGGTAACAGTGGACCTTAGAAAGTTTTCAATGGTGGGGGATCAATGACCACTGTTTCTTATAGTGTGATTCACTTGAAACTTATATCTGTTTCATTTTTGGGACCATGCCATAAAATAAGTAGTCCAAGTAGATGGACGACGATTGATATGCAATACATAAATCGAGGTATCCAAGCAACCAACAACTTGAATGGGACCATGACCATGGGGTTACCTTGACATAAGATGGTGTATCAAACCATCAATTCATTTTAACGTATCATTTTATGGCATGGGCCAAAAAATAAGGCAGATCCAAATCTAAGGTGGACCACAACACACAAAATACTGGTTATTGAATGACCACCGTTAAATTTTTGTGGAGCTACAAATTTTTTGGATCAAGTTAATATTTATGCTTTCTCATCCAGGTTAGTCAAACCTTATGAATGGATTAGATGGCAAATAAACATCATGGTGGGCCTTAAGAAGCTTCAATGATGGACATCATTGCCACCACGATTTATGCGGCGTGGTACACTTGAGCCTTACAGATGTCTCCTTTTTGGGCTCATTCCTTAAGATTACCCTTGAAAATGAATGGATGGTATCGATTGGCTAGTGTACCACACACTAGTGACTTGGCTGGTGTGGGTACGTGTGGTGCGAAGATGACCGTTGACACTGGTCAAACTCCAGTTGTACAAACAGTTCAAAGGATATCAAAGTTACATTGGCTCCAAAATAATGTATTTATTATATCCACACCGTTCATCCATTTGGAGAGATTATTTTAGATCATGAGCCCAAAAATGAGTCATATCCAATGCTCAAGTGGACCACACCACAAATAGTAGTGGGATAATGATTCTCACTATAAAACCATTTGTAGGGCCACCATCACGTTTATTTTCCATCCAATCTGTTCATGAGGTCACACAGACTTGGATGAAGAGGAGAAACAAATATCATATTGATCCAAAACTTCTGTAACCCTCAAAGGGTTTCAATGGTAGATGTTTAATCTCCCACTGCCTATTTCAGTGTGGTCCACTTGATCTTTGGATCTGTCTTATATTTTGGCTCAAGCTACACGACGAGCTCGCCAAATGGACAAACGGTTTGGATATAACATATACCTCATAATGGGACCCACAGAACTTGGCGACATCAACACACCATCCAGGTCGGTGGATCCAATTCCCGTAATAAGGGTTAGGGGCCCTTTTTTTTCAAAGGAGAGAGGGTTCCGACATTCCAGAACCCTGAAATCTCTCCCAAATCTATGATTTGGCCGAGGATTTCTTCGAATTTTGCCGAGGATTTCTCCGAATTTCGCCAAGGATTTCTCCAGATTTCATGATGTCTCTGAATTTCGACGGATTTCGCCCGAATCTCTCCCAAATCAGAGATTTTGTTGCTTCAATTCGAATGGCCCTTCAAATACAACTTTTGATCAGAGCGATCTCCTCTACAGGTACTGAATCTACCTATTGAAAGTTTTTCTTTTTTCTTTACTTTTTTTTTTTCATTTTTTTTCATATAATGATGCTGTCCCAACATCCCCGAGTTGTAATATCGTTGATATCTCATATTATCGAATGATATTTGGTGATATTATGCTATATTTATCAATATATCGATCGATACAAAATATTCTGTAATTTTTTTCAATTTTTTAGTATCTTTCTGAGGGTTTCGTATCGCTGGACTGCGATACCGATATATCGGCCGATAGTATCGATATTTCGAACATTGATCGAGACTCAAGAGACTGAACTATTCCAACTCAAGAGTCAAGTCACCCAACATTCACTTCTATTTTGTTTTATTGTAATTTGTAATTGTACAAGTGTTTGTATTTGTGCTCATTCATTCATTCTTAGTTTCTAGTTTCTACTTTATAGTTTCTAGGTTCTATTTTCCAGTTTCTAATTCTACTACTGATTATTTTATCAAGCATCAAGATTGAAGACTCCGACTCCAAGAGAGGTTGTTAAACTTTCCAGTTTCTAATTCTACTACTGATTTATTTGTGCTCATTCATTCATTCTTAGTTTCTAGCTTCTACTTTATAGTTTCTAGGTTCTATTTTCCAGTCCTCTCTCTCTCTCTCTCTCTCTTGATGCAGGACATGAAATTCAAATATGATGTGCAAGAATTCAAGCTTAAGATCACATTAGTTCAGAAACAACTACACAAATTCCATATCCCACATGAAAGTCCAAACATTCAATTAAGGGGAATCTATGTGGGTCTAGGCCTATACAGGCTAGGGCTGGAACAATAAAAATTATAAGCTAAACGATATTCAAAGGGAAATAGGATTCAGCCACACATGCATAGTAATCAGTCCCTAATCCAAGGAATTCCCTAATTTCGATTCAAGGAACACTGCGGTGAGAAAAAGGGCAAATCAACTAGGGATAATGTAATCTAGGGTTATGATTTATGAAATTAGGTATAAAAAGAGAAAAATAGTAAGAAACCCTGAACCTGAGGCAGCTCCTGCGCGTGGACAGTGGGCCAAGTGCGTCCGCACGTGCGCTAGAGGCTGGCCACACGTGTGGTGGGGGGGCGAATCCAAAAAAGGAATCCCTGGCCTTAGTCGACCAGGCTTGGGCTGCAAAACCTCCAAATCTCACGTCGATCCGAGTTATGGTCTCGTCGTGGTGCTCCATCGAAGTTTCAGCCCTCCTGTAGGGCCAGATTCTGAAAACTGGCTGTAGAGGGATGAACAGCTGCAAACAAACGGATTTAACACGAAGATGGTTGTGGGATGGATGAAATAAGATGGAGGGGCAGATTGGGATAAACGTGGCTTCGCACCACGGTAGTTAACCCTTCGAAAAGGGAGGGCTTCGCACCCACTTTAATTTTTCCACAACTCAAAAACTCAGAGAGCAGAAAAACCATGCAGGAATTTTATTCAACTTCAATGAATCAAAAGAACTATAGAGGGTGCCTATTTATAGGGAAAACCCTATACCCCAAAACTCGTACCATGTGCGCAACCTATTACTTGGCGATGAAGTAAACTAAAATAGAAATCAATCAAAGAAATCTAAAGCGTTCATGAGGTTCTAAATAACATAAATAAGCAAAACCTAAAATATGAAATCAATCCGACTAGCGGGCTACGAACATGAGATCCCATGATGGGCTTTTCTTGACTATCGGGCCCACTCTTTTGAATCAAAACTTCATCTTCTAACTAAGAGGCCCTCCCTAAACGTCGTCATCGAACCAGATCGACGGTGGGGCCCTCCTTCGTACTTATGTGCGTAGGGGGGTGGTGTGTGTGCGCGTGTGGGTGGCGTGCTAGCGCGCGTGCACACGATATCCTCATCAACTCTCCCCGGCTGCGAAGATTTCACCACTGGGGAAATAAAACTCTTGAACCGCTCCAGGATGTCACGATCAAGTCTCTGAAGCTCCTCCTCAGTGAGCCACGTGCTGTCTGAAGGTGGGCGTGACTTTCATTTAACCAGGTATTTCTGAAACCCGTCGTCCGACGTTGAAACCATCTCATGGTCCAAGATATACTCTATTTCCTCTCTCGGTGTGTGAATGCTAGGTATGGGAGGTAGAGGCTTGGAAGAAAGGCCGGGAAGAGGCCATGATCAAGCGGTAAATCTGGGGAATCACGATCGGTGGGCGAAGGGCCGGACAAAGTATCAGTGGGTCCCTAAAAAGCAAGTAGATCCTCCATATTAAATGTGGAACTAATTCCCATGGAAGGTGGAAAATCTACCTCATACGCATTGAGACCGTTTCGTTTTATAATTTTGAAGGGTCTAGCACTACGCGCGTGTAACTTACGAACGGCCCCCGGAGGATACCGCTCGGGCCGGATGCGGACCATCACAGAGTCCTCAATATTGAATTCTTTGAAACGTTTATGCTGGTCTGCAGAAAATTTGTAATGTTAATTACTAGTTGTGATCTTTCGCTTGATTTCTTGATGCAATGAATGAATGTGATGCGCAAAAGATTCTGCAGACTCCGACGGCCCTAAGGGACAATGACATAGGGACTAGATAAATAGGCTTCCTATGCTTATAACCAGTAACGACTTCAAAAGGACTTAGACTCGTGGACCTATTGACTGAACTATTGAATGCAAACTCGGCTATGGGTAGTACGGTGTACCATGTCCTGGTATGCTCCCCCACTAAACATCGAAGTAAACTCCCTAGGCTCTTATTAACCACCTCAGTCTGGCCATCGGTCTGAGGGTGGTAGGCAGAAGAAAATTGGAGCCTAGTATTCATCGTGTGCCATAGTGTCTTCCAAAAGTAACTCATAAATCGCACGTCACGGTCAGACACTATAGTTTTTGGTAACCTATGCAGTTTGACGACCTCACTAAAGAACAGCTTGGCAACATGAGATGCATTGGAGGTCTTAGAACAAGGAATGAAGTGGGTCATTTTAGAGAAATGGTCCACAACAACAAATATGGAATCATGCTTCCGAATAGTCTTGGGAAGTCCAAGCACGAAGTCCATACTGATGTCCTGTCAAGGGATGAATGGGACTGGCAAAGGTGTGTATAATCCTGTATTTTGTTTCCTTTGCTTTGCCAGTTGACAAGTACAACATTGCCCTATAATTTTGGCCACGTCTCGGTTGAGGCTTGCCAATGAAATCTATCCTCCACTAGGGCAATGGTCTTGTCTTGACCAAAATAACCCGCGACCCCTCCTGAATGTAACTCCCAGACAAGAAAATCTCGGAGGGAGGTGTGTGGTATGCATAAGCGGTCACTCCTAAATAAATATCCGTACAAAATCAAATATTCAATGTTAGCTCCTGACGGACTCTCTAACAACGACGCATACACAACTCCGAAATCTGGACACTCAGAATACTCTTCTTTGATGCGCTCAAGGCCCGTAAATTCAACGCTCATGGAGTTGAGTAATGCGACTCGACGACTCAACACGTTGGCAGGCTTATTCTCTACATCGGTCTTGTGCTTAAGCAGAAAAGTGTACTCTTTAAGGAATTGAACCCACTTGGCATGCCTAGGGCTTAATTTCTTCTGAGAGTTCAAGTATCTCAAGTCCTCGTGATCTGAGAACAAGATGAATTCTTGCGGTAATAGGTAACGACGCCAATGGCGTAGTGATTGCACTACCGCATAGAACTCCTTGTTATAGGTGGAATATCTTTGTTTCGCCTCATTCAGTTTCTCACTAAAAAAGGCGACAGGGTGCCCTTCCTGACTAAGTACTCCTATGCCGACACCTGACGCGTCACATGCGACTTCAAAAGCTTTTGAAAAATCTAGAAGTCGCGTGACTGGAACTTCGGTCATCTTGATCTTTATCTCCTTGAAGGTTTTTGAAGCTGCCTTTGTCCATTGAAACTCTCCTTTTTTTATGCAATCCGTGATGAGAGCTGTAATGGAACTGAAGCCTCGAATGAACCGCCTATAGAAGGTAGCTAAGCCATGAAAGCAGGGCACCTCATAAATATTGCGTGGTTCAGGCTAGTTGACGATGGCTTTGACCTTCTCGAGATCTGCCGATACGCCCTCAGCTGACACAATAAAACCTAAAAAGATCACACTACAGGACAAAAACGTACACTTCTTTAGGTTGGCATATAACTTTTCGGCCTCAAGGATCCCACAAACCTGCCTCAAGTGGCTGAGGTGTTGCTCCTCTATAAATCAAGATATCATCAAAATATACGACCAGGAACTTCCTCATGAAGGGCTTAAACACTTGGGTCATCACACACATGAAAGTGCTTGGGGCGTTAGTTAACCCAAAGGGCATAACTAGCCATTCGCATAGCCCATCCTTTGTCTTGAAGGGAAGGCCGTCTTCCACTCATCACCAGGGCGTATATGGATTTGGTGATAACCACTCTTCAGGTCAATTTTTAAGAAGATAGTAGCATTGGCCATCATATCCAACATGTCATCAAGACACGGTATGAGAAACCAGTACTTAACTGTAATTTTGTTGATGGCCCTACTATCTACACACATCCTCCATATGTCATCCTTCTTAGGTGTAAGAAGGGCGGGCACAGCACACGAACTCATGCTCTCTCGAATGAAACCCTTCTCCAGGAGTTCATCAATCTGCCTCTTCAACTCAGTGTGCTCCTTTGGGTTCATTCTGTAATGCGAGAGGTTTGGTAGAGTCGCCCCATGGATTAAATCAATGGCATGCTGTATATCCCTCATAAGGGGAAGCTCATACGGTAGATCATCAAGAAAGATATCACGAAACTCATGTAGTACCTGAATGACCTCAGTGGGTAACTCTACGCTAGTCTTTGGTACACTCTCCCTAGCCACAAGGGCGTATACCATCAAGTCTGCCTCCGTTTCTCGCTCAAAGTCTTTGGCATTCAAAATATGGAGCGGTTTGGACTTCGACTTCGACTCCTTCACTTCTTTTGGGCCGCTCACACCACTGTGTGGTGGACTCCTTTCCAGTCGTATTCTTGGGTGGCAGAGGATTTACCTTCACCTTCTTGCCTTCAAACCAAAATGTACACACATTTGAACGACCAAATATGGCGACATCCCTGTCATAGAGCCACGGCCTACCCAGAATGATATGGCCCACATCCATAGGAACAACATCACACCAAATTGTGTCTTTATATGATCCAAACTAAATAGGGACAAGACAGCGGTGTGAGACTGGAATGGATGTTTCAACCTAAGAGACTCTGTAAGGGTGAGGATGGGCTTCCAGCTTCAAGCCCATACGACTCAGTGCTAGTCGATGCCACGTTGGCACAATTACCACTATCCACGATCATCTTACACTCTTTTCTCTACATTTTGCATAAGTGTAGAAAATCGTGTTGCGGCGCCAGTTATCACTGCTCTTGGCTTGAGCCAAAGCGCAACGCACAATTGTGAGGGTCACAGACTTTTGCGCTCCCTCTTCCTCATCACTAGGGGTCTCTACGGGCTCATATTCTTCTTCTTCGCCATCACTCTCTGGGGGCACTACTTCTACTTGCCCATCAATGAAGAATACTTTGGTGCCCTCTCTTGTTCTACACTGGTGAGCAAAATAACTAAATCCCTGACACCTAAAACACTTAGTGGCCCCACTTCCACGTGAACTAGACCCGACAATCTCTTTACCCTTATCATCCTTGGGCCTGGCCTGAGCATTATTGGAAGGTTTGTTTTGGAATCCCGTGTTAGGTCTAGTCCCAGAGGGGTTGGCTTTAGCACTGGACTCGCGAAAGTCAAACCGCCTTCCCACAGATCCTTTAAGGTATTGCTCGACGTCTAACACTACTTGGTACAACTGTTCAATAGTGTTTATGTCTTTGGCGAGCAATTCTCTCCTGATGTCAGGACGGAGGCTCGTTTTAAAACGAACAAGGGTGAGTACTAGGTCCTCATTAACCACACAGCGGGTTGAGTACTCTTCGAACTTCTCGATATAGTCCACCACACTCATGGAACCCTGTCAAAGAGACTGTCATTCCTCAATCAACCGTAGGCGATAAGAGAAAGGGAGGTACTTCTCTTTAAGCGTTTCTTTCACTTCTCCCCAATGGACTATTGGGAGTTTCCTCGCTCTTTCTTTTTTTTCGCTTAACCGTCGCCTAAAACCTCTTTACTTGGCCCACAAGCTTCATCTTGGCGAATCGGACTCCTCGAGCATCCGACATGTCATACCACTCAAAATAGTAGTCCATATCCGCCAACCAATCTAAAAGGGCTTTAGGGTCCAAGTGACCATCAAATATAGGGGCATCCACTCTAACTCCCTCGAGGAGTTGCACATCTGGGTCCTATTAATCATGATGTCCCTCTCGGGGTGGGTACACAGGTGCGCGCTCATGACCAACTCCTTGGCCGCCTCCATTCCTTGGCCTAACCTCCTGACCAACTGCCTGAGATTGGGCATCTTCCCCAGTGGTGGGGTTTGCCCCGAAGGAGGCCTCTATTTGGTCAAGGCGTTTATCTATGCGTTATTATAAGTGCTTACTTAAGGAATCAACCTGCTGGGTTAACTTGATCACTGCTTCTTGCAGTTGCTCCATGTTAAGTGTGGGGTGCAAACCGAAACCACGACCCGTACATGTGGGCATACACTGACTTGCTAAACCTAAGGACCTTCTACGACGACTATATGCGTCTAAAAGAACTAAATGACACTATGAGACTATATGAAAGAGACTACACACCGTTACTAAAATTCAGCAACATATATCAGGGACTACGGTCTTCTAACAGCTATATGTGATGAACTGGATGCGTAAAGGACTCAAACAAACTAAACCCTAAATATGTGATGTATTCCCCTATAAGAACCCTAAGCTCTGATACCAAATTTGATGCAGGACATGAAATTCAAATATGATGTGCAAGAATTCAGGCTTAAGATCACATTAGTTCAGAAACAACTACACAAATTCCATATCCCACATGAAAGTCCAAACATTCAATTAAGGGGAATCTATGCGGGTCCAGGCCTATACAAGCTAGGGCTGGAACAATAAAAATTATAAGCTAAACGATACTCAAAGGGAAATAGAATTCAGCCACACATGCATAGTAATCAGTCCCTAATCCAAGGAATTCCCTAATTTCGATTCAAGGAACCCTAGGGTGAGAAAAGGGGCAAATCAACTAGGGATAATGTAATCTAGGGTGTTATGATTTATGAAATTAGGTATAAAAAGAGAAAAATAGTAAGAAACCCTGAACCTGAGGCAGCTCCTGCACGTGGACAGCGGGCCAGGTGCGTCTGCACGTGCACTAGAGGCTGGCCACACATGTGGTGGGGGGCCGAATCCAAAAAAGGAATCATTGGCCTTGGTCAGCCAGGCTTGGGTTGCAAAACCCCCAAATTTCATGCCGATCCGAGCTATGGCCTCGTCGTGGTGTTCCGTCAAAGTTTCACCCTCCTATAGGGCCAGATTCTGAAAACTGGCTGTAGAGGGATTAACAGCTACAAACAAACGGATTTAACGCGAAGACGGTTGTGGGATGGATGAAATAAGATGGAGGGGCGGATTGGGATAAACGTGGCTTCGCACCACGGTAGTTAAAACCTTCGAAAAGGTAGGGCTTCGCACCCACTTTAATCTCAGCCCTTCGAAAAGGGAGGGCTTCACACCCACTTTAATTTATCCACAACTCAGAAACTCAGAGAATAGAAAAACCACGCAGGAATTTTATTCAACTTCAATAAATCAAAAGAACTAAAGGGAGTGCCTATTTATAGGGAAAACCCTATACCTCAAAACTCGCGCCATGTGCGCAACCTATTACTTGGCGATGAAGTAAACTAAAATAGAAACCAATCAAAGAAATCTAAAGCGTTCATGATGTTCTAAATAACATAAATAAGCAAAACCTAAAATATGAAATCAATCCGACTAGTGGGCCACGATCATGAGATCCCATGATGAGCTTTTCTTGATTATCGGGCCCACTCTTTTGAATCAAAACTTCGTCTTCTAACTAGGAGACCCTCCCTGGACGTCGTCATTGAACCAAATTGCCGGTGGGGCCCTCCTTTATATGTACGTGCGTAGGGGGGGTGGTGTGCGTGCGCGTGTGGGCGTGTCCTCTCTCTCTCTCTCTCTCTCTCTCTTCCTTCATTTCAAGACTCTCTCTCTCTTACACTAGTCTCTCCCTCTCGCTCTACATTAGTATAATAGAATTTAATATTTAATATTTACTATTTACTTTATTTATTAACTAATTTGATATTTAGTAGTTACTACTCAGTACATAGACCTTAGTAGTTAGTATTTAACTCGTAGCTAACATATATCTTACTTGTTTGTTTTATACTTTCATTGTTTGTCTGATACACACTTACCCATACACTAGCACGCTACGGTCACTACTTACTACCTACTACCTAGTATCATCATGTCTTCTTCCCAATCTTCTACTTTGAAGCCGAAGTCATAGACCCGGGTAGGAAGCGCGGGAACTATCAAAGTGCCGGTGAAAATCCCAACTAGTGTGTGATCTATGCAGATTCATAAGTTCCAATGGTATTGGCCAGCATAAATCACGCCTTGTGCATACATCGGGGGCAAATGCAAGAGTATGTCCCAATGTTACTCTAGAAATTCGTAAAGAAATCATGGGGTACATGGACAAGCATGCTAAAAAAAAATATGACACAGCAGTTACACAAGAAAAATTTATGGAGAGAGAAGCTTATAGGGACATCAATGTAGTAGATTTGGATGAATCTACACCACCTACATTCATAGGGCGATCTAAATCGGCTGCCGAAAGAGCCCGTGGGCATGAGCCTATGCATGGGTGGTGTAAACCGCATCCAGAAGATATGGTTGACCAAAGGGGTAAGGGCAAAGGACTTGCCCTAGCCATTTTAGAAAACCGATATAAGAAGGATAGAAAAACCACGATTCAGTACATTGCAAAGTGGTTGTATAAAGGTGGTGTAGCTTTTAACACAGTAAAGATGAAGAGTTTTACAGTAACAATTGAAGCTATAGGTTAATTTGGACCTGGCTTGAAACCCCATTCCTATTATGAAGTAGGGGAGAGTTGCCTAGAAAAGGAGGTGGAGTTTACTAGAAACTTTTATCTCCGAATATAAAGAAAGTTGGAAAATCCATGATTGTTCGCTAATGTCCGATGGATGGGCCGATAAATTTGGTTGGGTTGATAAATTTCTTGTAAATTGTCCAACTGAGACAATGTTTTTAAAGCCCGTGAATGCGTCGCTCCATTCCCACACGGCCGCTTATTTATTCAAATTGTTAGATAGTGTAGTTGAAGAGGTAGGGGAGGAATATATTGTCCAAGTTATCACGAACAACGCAACTAATTATACAACTGTTGATCATCTTCTTATAGAGAAGAGGCAACGTTTATTTTGGACATCATGCGCGGCACATTGTGTAAATTTAATGTTAGAAGATATAAGTAGGTTATATTTTTAAGTAATTGCTGAGACTAGGAGAATCACAATTTTTATGTACAAGCGTGCCCTTCTTCTCCATCACATGAGAAACCACCTAGGGTGTAACTTGCTTTGTCCAATCATGACTTGATTCGCAACAACTTTCTTGACACTACAATGGTTAAATTCAAAGAAACCTAAACTTACGACTTTTGCAGTGTCGGTCGATTAGAATAATGAAACACGGTCAAAGAAGGCCGAAGGAAAGTTAGTCCAACAAACCATTCTTTCCCAATCATTTTGGAATCAAGTGGTAAAGGCCTTAAAATCATCGAAATCCTTAGTGCGTTGCGACTTGTGGACGGTGATGAAAAGTCACCCATGAGCTATATTTAGGATGCGATGGAGAGGGCTAGAAACAAAATCATGAAACACTTCAACTATAAAGAACGTGATTACCGGCCCATCCTAAATATTATAGATTGTAGACGGGACGGCCAAATGTCATTCTCATTGTATTCAATTGCCTACATCCTTAATCCGGTCGTATTCTTTGCATCCGCCGATTAGACTGCGGTAGCGACGATGCATATGGTTGGATTTCTTAACACTTTAAAAAGAATGGTTCCAGAAAAAGATGACCAAGATAGAATTTCTTGAGAATTGGACTTCTACATGAAGAGTGCAAGGATTTGGTCAAGAGAGATTGTTATTAGGCACAGAAGTATGAAATTCCAAAGTATGCAATGTTACGAAGTTTTACTACTTACAATGTAAGAAGTCTAAATGAGAAAGTGTCTAACTCAAACTTATTTGCACAACCGACTAGTGGTCTATGTATGGAATTGACCCGACTAGGAGGGATCCAGCACTATAAAAGCTGGCCATGAGAATTCTTAACCTTGCAAGTTCTTCGAGCACAATTGGAGTACATTCGAGTTAGTAAGCTTTACAACTTAAAGTTATATAATAGACTTTCAATTTCAAATTTCAATGTTAAATTCCTAGTTCACATTCTAAATGTTAGGCAGATTCACACGAAAAAAAAAAAAAAAAAGAAGAAGAAAAGAAATCGCATCGAACAAAAGAAACTCAATGACCTGGTCTTCATGCAATATAACCAAAAGTTGTCGGAAAGATTCCAAGCTAGGCGAGAAAAGCTTGGATTCTATGATCTCATCAGCTTAGATGATTTGGAGGTAGATAGTGAGTGGCTTATAGAGACAAAAGATCTAGTCTTTGCCAATGAGTCCCTTACATGGGCACAAGTCGAAGACGCCACTTATGAATCGACATCTTGCAAAGGTTCTCAACGGCGAAAAACAAGGGCGAACATTAGCACGGGGCCTATTAACAATCAAGGAGAAGAAGATGATATTAAGATTTTGAAAGTACAAAAAGATGCTCGACCATTAGAAGTGGATGAGCAATTTGGGCGGACAGATGATGAAGAAACAGAAGAAAATGAAGTGTACATTGAAGAAGGAGATGACTCTGATAATAATGATGGGGATGTGCTATAATGGGAGAGGGAACAATGTCTATAGTAGATTAGTAGTTTGTAGATTTTGTTTATTAATAAAAGTATTAAATTTTTATTAATAAGTTGTTGAGTTGTTAATTTTTAATTTTTCACATCTTATGGTTAAAGATTTATTAACTTATTAGTTATTATAGCTTAGATAGTATAGTAATCAAGGTATTCAAAATCGGTTACGTGACGGTAACAGTCATAACCATTACGCGTTACGGGGTCGAAACAGCCGTAACAGCCATTACAGAAAAACGGGCCATAACGGCCCTATAACGGTCCAGTAACAGTTTTTTTCAAAAACTAAAAAACGGTCGTAACGGCCATTATGGCCCGTATCATAACGGTAACAGTGGTGGCCGTAACAGCCACCGATACCATTTTGGAACACCTTGATAGTAATAGTACACAAATTAGTTTGAAATTTGAAATAGATAAACAAAACTATGAGAGTAGTTAAGTCTTTATGGAGAAAAAAAAAAGAAGCAGATTTTCCCCTTTTTCAAATTTTTTTCATTTTTTATTTATTTTAAAAAAAAATTGTTGTGCGATCGCTTATGTGATTGTGAGATCACTCAAGCAATCAGGCATAAGCGATCTCTCGGGATCGCTTAAGCCATTTGATAACATTGCTACCAGCTCATCTAACGAGTGGGAGACTTTCATGTTATGGAACACCATGAAAAGATGGGTAGGTTTCTTGCATGTATGCAAGTTTTTACTAGCCGAAAATTTGGATATTGCTCCTGAAAAATAAAGAAAACTGATACAACAATAAAAGGATATCCCTCTCCCTCATGCTTTCATTATTTGCAAAGATAAAGATTAGAGGAGAAAAACACATGGTTGACACGCATTTTATCTGTTACTGACATGGTGCTCTGCAGGTGTATCATTCTAGAATAGTATGGTACACCTCGGGAGCACCCAAATACATGACTGTTTTCAACAGTTCCTAAGAGCGACTAGCATGTAGAGGAGACGCACTGGTATTTTGACAAAAGTTAGTTCTGTGTTGCTCTCATCCTCATTTTCTTTCTGGTGCATAGTAACCTCAAATGCAATGATTTTGGTACAATACATAGGGACTATTGTCCATACTAGTTATTCCAGTATCCTAGTGGTTCTTCAATGGCTCTTTTACATGGTTTGGATATGCATTGTGAATTTGCAAGATCTTTATGTAATTTCCTTGTAAATCACTTCTCTACTGTATATAACAAGAATTGCCACTAGCAAAAATTACACACAATTAATCATTGAAAACTACTAAACCATGTAATAGGAAATGAAGTGATAAGGGCTTCTAAGCAATTGAATAGGCATTTAGGTAATTCAGGACGAAGCTGCTTAACAGTCTTCTCTCAGCTAAAAGAGTACCTTTTACAGCCAATTCTCATCCCGTCTCTCCCGCGACTTAAAACCCGCTTCGCCTCTCACAATGTGCATTGATTGCACCTGCCAGTTTTAATAGTATATATTGATGTAATGATGGAACTCTCACTAACCTATTCCAATGATGGACTAAGGGAATCCAACAATTTAATTAACGCATTGCAATGGTCCCTGCAGATGGTGGGACCAAGCTGCAGTGTAAGCAGTATGCCAAGGTTGGTTCCAAGAGCCCAGGTAAAAGAGAAAGGCTGATGTATATCGGGAAGCCAATCATAGAAGTTCTGCCAATCTAGGAAAAAGGGCAAGTAGACGATCATTATGATGATGATGATAGATGTTACAAAACTGATTCCTGTTCTGATTCTATTTTCAGCAAAATAAGATTCATAAAGATGACTTCAAATAGCTAGGAGAAGGCTATGATGTTGATAATTGATGTCATAGGACTATAATTATTGGTGTTAGAAAGAGAAATGGATGGAAACAAAACTTTATTAGACCAAAGAAGAAAACGTGAACAAAAGATATAGGATGCTAAGAAATCATCCACCACCCCCAAAACAAAGAAAAGCATGAGGACAGCCTCGCTAGGCAGCTAGAAGAGGCCTTCCATAGGTGAGTTTGGAGAACTCCAATGGAGTTATTTTACATCAAAACATGATTTTTGTGCACAGTGTGATCCAAAACTGAAATCAGACCAGGACACATTTGATGAGAAAAATTGCGTTTTAGGGTGTGTTTGGTCTGTGGGATTAAATGGTATTGAATTGTATTAGATGGGATTAACACCATTATTGTGCAATGATTGCATGTCTGGAAATACCATGGTATTTTGGCCATCCAATCCCATGTTTGGGATAAAATTCTTGCTACAGGAAAAACACTGGATTAAGCAAAATCCTGTTTGGTGGACCATGGAATTGTAATCAACGAACCAAATTCACAACGGATGCCGGTCACTTGTACATGTATATAACCAGAATGTCACGTGCAAAGGGTATATGGATGGACAACATGGATAAACACATGCATCAATGTGTAGCCCACATGTGTAGTGGATTTCAAAATCCAGAAATCCCACATGGGACCAAATGCAATTCCATCCCACCTATTCCCAACATTTCCCATCCTCCCCAAACGTCCAATGGAATTTGCACAGGACCAAATGCAATTCCATCCCACCTAATACCATGCGCCAAACGCCCCCTCAATTATTATTTTTTTCATTGTATTAGGAAGAAACAACCACAAATACATGAGTTTCATGCATTAACATTTGACACGGAAAATATAGATTCCCCTCCCCAAGATTACCTGATGCACGTGGTTTGCAAGTGATTGCATGCATCTACAAGGAATAGCCTCGCCTCAAAATGGGGCGAGGACACCCTAACGTCATAATATATATATATATATATAGAGAGAGAGAGAGAGAGAGAGTCATGCTCACATGCGCACCTTCTTAGGTGAGCACCCGTGTGCACCTTTACACACGTGTCATAGGCCCAAAATCCGAATTGTCCATGTGATGCGGTGCCCCATGAAACCCCCAGGGCCCAACTTTCAACCTGATCCAAAACTCTTGTGGGCCATAGCAAAGAGAGGCAAATTAAGGGAGGTAATTGTTTCCTTTTGCCATGGCTCACCAGAATTTTGGATCAGGCTGAAAGTGGGCCCTAGGGCTTTCATGGGGTGCCACGTCATGTGGACTGTTCAAATTTTGGGCTCACATCACGTATCAAAAAGTGCTCACAAATTCTCATGAGAACCGATTCCCGGGTGAGCATTTCACTATGTGTGTGTGTGTGTGTGTTGATAGGTTAAGGCTGATCTACAATTAGGCCACTTTTATGTTTTTGAAAACTGTTTGTTACTTAAAATACAATTTTCAAGTATTTATTTAAATAGAGATATGCAATGTATAAATTATTTCATTATTCTATTCGATAATTGATCTCTTTTACTTAAAAAGTTAGTGCATTAAATAAAACCATGCACATAGCTCTATATATATGGATACAACCCAAGCGTATGAACCAATGGTTTTAAAGTCAAATGGGATCATAAAATCACAATTCGCAACAGGATTGAAATAGTAATCTTCAAATGATACGATCGTAAATCTCAAATGATAAGATCCTAGAATTTTTATAATCCTTTCATAAAATATAGAAAATTTCAAATAATATTCATAAAATCTTAAAAAATAGGCTAATGATCAAATATTTATTATTTTATCATTCCACATAATATATTGTAGATAGTTGTAGAATATGTTAGTAAAATAAAAAAACATTTTTTTGACATTATTTCAATAAAAATTAAGATAAAATTTGTCATTTCATTACTTCGAAGGTTTTAATAAAGTCACTACGAAAGTGTAATGATTAAATAGAAGGAGATTATTAGAGGTCTAAACTCTGGGAATCAAAAAAATAAATGATTTTCAAAATTGTGCCAAATCATTATTTTAAAGTCTCATTTAGATATATTACGTAATTAACAGATAAGTATGGCCACAAACTTGATGACTTTTAGGTAATGTTCCCCTCAGAGCATAAAAGCCATCATGCTTTAAAGTCATTACTACAAATTCCTGATGAGGCCTTCTAAAAACATATAATAAGTTTTTCATGATCATATGAATAATCAAATAAACCTATTGAGTTTAAAATTGCATAATTTCACAAAACACAAAAAATAAAAAAGCAAACTTTGAATTCAAGATGCATGACATGATGTATAGGCCTTTAAGTTGACGTCAAACAATAAACCCCCATCACCACGATAAATATAGGCTGACATAACTGCATCAGTTCATGAGAGCATTCCAGATGAGTCATAGATTAATTTGGTGTCTTGACTAGTTAAGACGCAAGAAATTATAAGAAAAAGCTCCACAATTAAGGTCAAAGAGGAAATCCAGCGTTAGTCTCTTATTAGAAAGAATTGACAAAAAAAAAAAAGCAATTGAACTTTTCTAAAAGATTCTTAAAGCCCCCACCAATTTAATAACATTAAAAAATCAAATCTAAACAAGTATAATTTGGATCATAAATGGGGATTTGAATCATACGATTCATTTAAAAGGTATTCAAATCATTTTCCCTAATATTTTAGAAACTGGAGTCATGGGCATCACCAAGTGGAGAGTGAAAAAAGTTACAGAAAGAATGCATACCGTTTTCTTTTGGACCGGCCACCATACAAATGACGAGTGTCAACATTGCTCCCCCCCAATCTCTCTCTTACGGGTCGCTTACTTCCTGATGGTACGTAATCAGAATGACTGCCATCTGATATGGTATCTGCTCTCTTTACAACCTGAAAACGGTATAAGAAAAGGTGATTCTAGGGAAGAGATTTGTCATCCAAAACCAAGCTCAGAGAGTCAAACACACTAGCCAAGTGTTAACTCTTCAATTCAATTGAGAGAAACAAAGACATGTTACTACATGCAGTGAACACCCACTTTTTGTTTAATGGCGCAGTTAATACCCAGATATTAGTATCCCACTAGATATTGAGGATTTTTTATTTTTTTTAAAGAAGAAATTAAGGACAAACTTTTCTGAGGATATAATGAGGAAGGAAATTGTTAATAAATGCCAACCTATGCAACCTAGACACAAAATTGTGGTCATGCCAACCCATACAACTTAGACACAAAATAGTGGTCCAGCATCTGGCTCAAAAAACCAGACAAACCAACAAACTATGTAGTTATTGCCTTAAACAGCAAGCTTTTGAATAAACTGTATATATAACATGTACATAAACAGACATGCAATAATAACTATATAATACTATATACAACAGAACAAGATATAATTTAATTATCAATTTAGTCCAGGAGTCAGGTTAACCATCTTCTCACTCACTGCACGGTGGCGTGGTCAGCTTGTAGTTATCTGTTCAAATTGTTACAGGTCAATTTGGTGATGCCAGCATAGATTGGAAGTTTGGAGCCCTTCTAGAGGAACAGCCCTTTTCTTCTCTCTTTTGTTTTCTTTTTAGAATAACATTTGTTAGTACTCAAAAGAGGAAAACAAGAGACAGATAGAGCTGTCCTATAGAAATTATTCCCTGGACCAGAACAGCAGCATAAAATATAGAATTCATGCTGAAGCGAGTTCAATACCCTAGGGTCAACAATACTTGGAGAGGTGATAAACAAGATGTTTAGCCTCAACACCAAGTCTCTGATATTACCACAAAGGACAACCTTCATGGTTCTAGCTGATTTGCCTCGACCCATTCCAAGATCCAGTTCGGAGACCGTGTCACATGGATGGAGCAGCATAATTGTCCCTACCACCATCAAACCCTTGAGATTTAAGTTCTGCCTTCACATGGTACATCGTTCCCCTCAGCTCAAAAATGATCAAAATAACATCTCTATTTCATTCTTTTTCTTACTAAACAAAAAAAAAAAACAAATAATAATAATAATAATAAATAATCAAAAAAAAAAAAAACAAAAGAAAAACAACTTCTTTGGGATCTTGGTTTTGTTGCTACTCGTTGGTCCTATTGAAAGCAAACAAAGATGGTTTACGAACAATGAGGAGAGACTAAGAAAGAAGAAACGACAAATGGCTTCATGGCCTCTAGTTTGAAAGAATATAAAGGTATCATTATTAGATCTCTAGGGCATTGGAAGAAGGCGGTGAGAAGAAACAAAATTCAAATGGTGAGCGAAGTAACAAAATTCCCTATTTTTCTAAATTAAAAACAAAAATCGATTCTTGAATTACTCGTTACCCAACAAACAAGCGACATAGAAGGAAAAAAAAAAAAAACTCAGATTATAGTTGCACGAAACATGAAGCAAATTGGCAACAAATTCGGGTTTGGGAGCAGGGAAGCATCTGCTCCAAAATGTAAGCAAGTATAAATAGGTAGGAAGTGGGAAGGACATAGTCTGAAGTGGGGATTCGATGCAAAGCAGCACACCAGCACTTAGAAGGATCTTACAACCAGTGATTTAAAACAGTATATTGGCCGATACTATCAATACCGCATGTTGTCGATACAATATACAGGAGAGTTATTAAATTCCCTTGTATCACCAAAAAAAAAAATCACAATGTATCGCCAATACATTGCAATATATCAATTCATTGCGATATTTTGCCAAAAACCCTTCATAAAATTCCCCCGTATCGTCAATACCTGCAATACATTGCGACATGTATTGGCGATACGCTGAAATACATTCCCTTACTGGAGATTCGAAGAAAAGAAATTGCAGAAACAAAAAACCACAAAAATCCATTCTCTTAAATTTATTTGGGGGAATCTGTTTTTGTACTTGTATTGTATGATTTATGAATTATATGAACTCATTTTGGATATAATTGCATAAGACAACAAATAGTTTAGGATCGTGTACAAAGGAAACTTGTTATCCATACTTGGTTTTTTTGATTTTTTGAATTCTATGCAATCATGTCTCTTTCAACGTATTCTAAAATTCCGTTAAAATGTTCCATCATTTCCAATGTTTCCCTCAAACAGTGATACAACCCCTGATACATGCAATATTTCTCATGCTATACCAATATGTTTCCATATCCCAAGGGAGGGTCTGATACATGCATCAATGCCAATATTCAAAAGGCTCATATTTTGAATCTTTCATATACTTCAAAATAAAACCATTGGAGTTTAGGCCTTAGATCTGGATTGCCATACAAGTCATGCATATAGTTGAAACCAAGTGGCAACCCATCCACAACTGAGTCAGCAATTTGGACAGTGAGAATTCTTCTAAAACTATGCCATGTGTACAGTTAAAAACTAAGTAGACATGCACAGTTGAACCAGTGATGTCGACGGTCTGGATTGTTGTACAACTATGCCATCTGTACGGTTGAAAGTTGCCCACCATCAATAGTTAAACCTGCAATGTGGATGATCTGGATTGCCGAACAGCTACACCATGTGTACGGTTGAAACCAATTGGCCCACCATTCACAGTTGAATCAGCAATTTGGATGGTCTGGGCTGCCGTTGTACAGTTGAAACCAAGTCGCTCACCATCCATAGTCCATCCATAGTTGATTCATCAATCTGGATGGTCCAGATTGACGTACAACTGTCACATAAAGAGTCACCACCATAGTAAACATTTTTTTAATGGTGCAAAAATAAAGCAGAGTCCTGCTTGTTCTTAGCTGGATTCTAATTTTTCTTTGGGTCCAGCTATTTGGATAAAACTACTATTAAGGGTTACAAAAAAGTGCTCAAAATAGTATTTATTTGGATAACCTGTTTATGAGCAAAAACTGTTCGCACGTGAAGTGGAAGATAAGCCCTGTAACGGTTGAAATTTTTTTTGTATAAAAAGTATCGGCCCCATATCAGCCCACTATGGGCCTATATCAGTCCATTACGGCCCGTATTGGCCCACGATGGGCCGATATGCCAGTACGAGCACATATCGGCCCATCGTGGGCCCATAACGGCCATTATGGGCCATTTTTCTCAAACCGAGTGCGTATGGGCGCACATGTGAGACAATTCCACCACCTAGTTTTTGGACACCTATTCATTTCACTCCCCTTCTTCCATCTCTTAATAAAAAGATCCATAGCCCTTAAACTATGTTATGCAGACAAACTCTCTCCTCGTATAACCTTGTAATCCTTACATGTTGATTGTTATGTTTTCCTAAGTAGAAAGAAATCTATTTGGCTGGTATAGGATCCACTTTTGAAAGTTACTAAATGTTCATCTCTCTTTTTAAAGTATGTGTTTGCTAGAGCTAGATTGCATACCATAGCGAAATCAAGGATAGTAGTCCCATCTCATTTCACCCAAAACCATATCCTTCACATATGCTCTCATATCCTCTACTTTCTTTTCCTGCATGTCCATTTAAGTCTCCTCCTAAATATCCTCCCTCAGTACAAAATTCCTTGCACTAGTCCATCCATATCCTCCCAAAATTGTCTCTTGATTCTATACTTTAACCCTACCTGTAACATGGATGCACTAAAAACTTATTTTTTTGAAAATTGATAAATTTATTAATAACACCAAAGGCACAAAAAGAAAACAAAGACAACATGAGAGAAAACAAAAACTACACCGAGAAGAAAGGAAAAGAATAAAAAATTACTAAGAAAAAAAAACTAAAAATAACAAGCAAAAACATTAGAGCTTGAAGATACAAGAAATAATACTACAATCTGGCAAAGAGATGCTAGCAGACCAATCCGAAATATCCCAGGAGATTGAAGCTGCCACGGTTGCAATAAAAGAGGAGGCATTCCTGAAGCTATGATTGCTTCTCTCTCCAAAGGCCCCCAAAGAATGGCCATAATCAATAGGTGTCAAATCGCAGCGAGGTCCTTGTTAGCACTTCTGCCATGCCAAGCGAAGAACAGATCCACCAAATTGAGATTGAAGATAGAGAAAGAAAGGCAAACCAAACCCCTCGGGTGAATGAACAATGCACGAAAAGGTGGTCAATGGACTCCTCATTGCCCATGCACAATAGGCAATAGGCAGACATTAAGCAAAACCAGACCATGCTTACGCAAATTATCAATGGTGAGGGCCTTCCGCTTAGGGGCTGAGGAGGCGGCACTGAGAATCTTGGACAGGGAACCCATCAAGAAATTGCCAAAGATATCAAAGACCAAGGGAGCGTTTAATGCGAAGGAATTCCTCCAGCTTTAAATCCGACAGGTTCCTTCTATAAGGGAGGCACCAAATTCCAGAGCCCAAGTTAGAGAAACAACTAGCAATAGAAATGGATTGGTCCACCACTATACGAGCCAAAGAGGGAAAGAACTCGAAGAGGGCCTAGACAAATCCAACGGTCTATCTAGAAAAAGATCTGGGATCCATTGCTGAGAGATAAAGAGAACACTTCCTACACTTTTGGTATCAAAATAGCTATCGCCTTCCAAACACATGAGGCTCTATAAAGGGAAACCGGATTGATACACCAACCCCCTTTGGATGAGCCATATTTACTAGCAATAATTTCTCTCCACCAAGTCCCAGCCTCCTAACTGAAGTGCCGGATCCATTTGCTAAGAAGGGCAAAATTAACCAAAGCAAAGTCCCGGATACTACCTCCCCCTTTTGAGTATGGCTTGCAGACCTTGACCCAGCTCAAGAGGTGAAACTTGCAAGAATTTGAGGGAAGTTCTCAAAGAAAATCTCCCCTCGACTTATCTACCTAGATAGGATAAACTTAGGATGGCGAAAGAGGGATAAGAAGTATGAGGAGAGGTTAGAAAGGGATGCTTTAATGAGGGTTAGACGACCACTTAGGGAGCGGGTGTGGCACTTCTAATGGGCCAACTTCCTATCCATGCCTTTAATGACCACGCCCACAAGTGTTTAGCAATCTTACCAATACAAAGCAGGAGACTGAGATAGGACGAGGGAAAGAAGCTAGCCTTACAATTGAAAGTATCCGTTGCGTGAGAAAAAACAAGGGAGTCCGTATTAATGCCCAGTATCTCACTTTTAGAGAGATTGACTTTAAGGCCTGAGACCACCTTGAAGCAACAGATAATTTCTGAAGGTTCTCAACTGAATCCTCCTTAGCCTTGCAAAAGAGAATGGTGTCATTGGCAAACTAAATATGACTCATAGAGTGGCCAGAGTTTGCCATCTTGAACCCATTAAAGAGGTCAACTGACTCACCTTTTCTTAACATCCTATTGAGGCCTTCAGTGGCGATGACAAGAAGAAGGGAGGGAAAACAGGTCACCCTGCCTCAATCCCGTGAAAGAGAGGAAGAAGCCCTTGAGGGAGACATTAACCAAAACAGAGAATGTGGCAAAGGAGATACAAGCGTTAATCTAGTTGCGCCCACTCAACCCAAGCCAGAGACGGCCCGATTAATGTGGTAAAAAAACTTTCCCAAGATCAAGCTTACAGACTACTCTCCTCCCAGACCAATGGCAAGAGTCAGATGCATTCATGGGCGATGTGTGCACAATTAAGGATTTGGCTATGGGCCATGAATGCACCTTAAGCTTCAAAAACTACCCTGAAGAGAGCAGGATGGAGTCAGGAAGCCAAAACTTTAGCGAGGATTTTGTAGGGACCCGCTAGTAAGCTTATGGGTAGAAAATCCTTCAGATGGGAGGCCCCCTCAATTCGTGGGATGAAGGCGATGAATGAACACCAATAGAGCAAGGAAGTTGATTGTTAGAGAAGAAATCAGAGAAGAAAACAATTAAGTTTGACTTGATTAAGTCCCAAAAAACCTAAAAGAAGGTTGGGAAAAACTCGTTCAGACCGAAGCTCTGTCTCTACTGAGGGAGAAAGCAAACACCTTGATTTCCTCTTCAGAGAAGAAGGATTCAAGGGTCGTTGACTCCTTGGCAAAGATCTTAGGAAAATCGAGGAAGTCTAGTTTACGACGGGTCCAACCTTCTAAGGAGACAGGTTGGAGAAGAAGAAGACAGTGTGATCGCAAACTTGTTGCTTGTTCTCTACACTAGAATCATTGATAGAGATAGAACTTACCTTGTTATAACAAGCCCTAGCACTAGCTATGCAATGGAAGAATCGAGTACATAGAACTTATCTTGTTACAACAAGCCCTAACACTAGCTATACAATGGAAGAATCGAGTATTCTTGTCTCCTTCCTTGAGCCAGAGGACATAGGACCTCTACCTCCATTTAACTTTTTCTTACTTAATTTTACAAGAGTGGACAGTGTAGAGACCTCCCGCACAACTTTCTCATCTGAGAGTTGGCCTATCTCCTCCTCTTTAGTATTAAGGGACTGGATGGCTACAAGAGAATTATTAACATCAACCTCAATGTTGTCCATGGACTCCTTTCTCCAAAGGGCCAACTTATTTTTATTAACTTCAAGTTCTAGTAGTGGACAAAGCTAGGAAGACTTGCAATGGATAGAAAAGTCCATCAGCTATCGACCATCAAAGCAAAACCTTCAATTTTGAACCACGATAACTCAAATGGAATGGGCTTAAGCCCCAGCTCTCCTCGACAGAGGTAGGTCGAGGCAAGCCTCGCTGCAAAACCATTGGAAAGAAGTCCATCCAGTCAGGCGAGAGAGAATGAGGGGGATTGACCATTCAACTAGGTAAACTTAACGTCTTGGAGCAAAAGGTCGATGGGATCATTTCTGAAAACCCACTCAGGGAAGAACCTCATGCTTTTGTAAGATGGTCGTCATTCAACTTCTCAAAAGAAAAACAAATCACATTAAAATTAACCTCTGAGACACGAGAGCAGTGACCATCTATTCCTAATCGCATCAGGTGTTCTCAAAGCAAGCACCTTATAGCCAAGTGTTGAGGGTCAAATGTTGCATATTGGACCCCATCTATTACCTAGTTTTATGAACATGATAATGTTTAATGTCCTATTTTAATCATGTTTGTGTTGCAAGATGAATTCAAGACCTTGGATTGAAAAGGATGTTAAAAGCATGGATTTTACACTCAAGAATCACCAAAGCCAAGATTGGATCTGATGAAACCAAGAATGAAGAATGCACATACTGAAGATCCAAGAAAATCAAGTTAAGAATGAACAAAATCGGAGTTTTAAAGTAAAATTGTGTAATCCTCGACCAGTCCTGGCCTCTACTCGACCAGTCCAGGCTACGCACGACCAGTCCTGGACACCACTCGACCAATCAAAGCTCGACCGGTCGAGCTTCCTCAACTCGAACTCCAGGGAGTAAAACAACTAAATTTTCGTCCTACTCGACCAGTCGAGGGTGTCCCACGACCTGTCAAGGACGTCCCATGACCGGAACGTTACGCAATTTTTGCGCGGACTGCGTAAATTTGAGACGGTTTCTAGAAATTTCCACTCGGTGCGAAAGTGTAAGACCTTAAACTATAAATAGAGGTCCCTAGGGCATCCCTAGGCATCATCTAGGATTTGAGGAGTGGAGCAAACACGTGGATAAGCCGTCGCCAAGAGTTTTTTCTTCCTTTCCTTAGCTGTTTTTATGCTTTTATTAAGAGATTCTAGTTTAATCATGTCTATTGTTGGCTAAACCTCTTAGCTAGGGCTAAGAGGTGAAGCCTGTAGCGTGATGAGATGTTTCTATTGCTTTGATTCATGTTTATATTGAACTCTCCTTGATTTTAGTTTGATTATAAGGAATACTTTCAGTTTTTAATGGCTTGTTGTGACTCAAATTACAATGGATCTGCGATAGCTGTGAGTATGTTCTTTTCATGTATTGAGATTGTGAATTTCGGGAATCTTGTTGTTCACCATCGTCCCTTGGGCATGGTCGGATAATGGAATCCTCCCTAACTCTCACAAATCTCTCAGATTGGTTTTGGGATTCGTAAATCCTATTGTTTGCCTTGTCTCATGGGCATGGTTTTGTGACGGAATCACTTCCAGTTCTCACACCTCTCATCCATCGAGAATTAGGTCAAAGGAAGTTCAGATTTGATTTTATTGAAATATCTTCCAATTGGATAGGATGGGACTCCGATTCCAATTGTGTGACTTGAATCAAGCATAGATCTCCCTGATCTCTACAAGTGGATCCTTGGAAACCCTAGTTTCCCACCTTTGAATTTCTTTAGTTTTTCATTCTCTCACAATTACTCTCAAATATTCCAAATTTAGGTTTTCGTCTTTTTCTAGTTCTTCTTCTAGTTGTTTTCAGAATACGCACAAGATTAGTCCTTGTGGATTCGAACTCGGTCTCACCAAGATTATTACTACATCACAACCCTACACTTGGGGTTGTGAACACCAAGGTGTTCTATATCCATTACAATACGGCCGTAAAGGCCAATATGTATAGGTAACAGTTGTAACCGTTACGCGATATGGGGGTGAAACAGAGCAGTTGGTTTTTTAAGACCATATCGACCGTTATGGGGCATAATAATCGTTACCCCTGTAGCAGTCGAAAAAACTACTTTTTTTCTATTTGAATCCATTTTTCTCCTCATTTTTTTCACCTTTCTTATTCCAAAAACTTTCCTAGAACATTCTACAGTAGATATAGACCATTCTTAATATAGTTTTTAAAATTAAATCTATAAATTGAAGCGATTTGGGTGAATAAAAGCTCCGAGGGCCATTTTTCAAAAACAAAAATAAAAATGGTATCTATTCTTTTTATCCGATTTCTAATTCTAATGATTGATTGTGATGTGTAAATATTAGAAACACATAACCATGTTCATAAATTCACTAGATAACCAGATACAATGCTCTCTCCAAAAAGTGAACCGTTACGCTACCATAAACATATTCAAAACAAAAAATGAATACATATTTGGAATATTTACATTATTTTGTATTTTCTAAATATTTTTTCAGAATTTTTCAAGCAAAAATAAAATTTAAAAAAAAAAAAATCAACCATTATGGGGGTCATAACGAGCATTAGTCGTTACGCCCCCGTATCTGTAAAGGTGGTGACCGTTATGGCCACCATTACCATTACCGATACCAAATACCTTGCTTACAACAATTAAATAGGGACCATAGATAGCCAAAAAGATTCATTTGAAGTCAGAGGACGGATATTTGAAAACCACATAAACGGAGAAGTCTCCGATGAGAACATCCTCTTTGACCTAGGACCTAGAGTCTTAGGCCACCAAAATACCCCCGGCAGAGCCTAGGCATCCAAGGACACCGTCTTTATGAGAGGATCCCTAAATGGAGTCCATCAATGCACGACTAACTGACTAGATCTTAGACTCTTGCAAAGCAATGCTCTAAGCCTTAAAGCAACGATAAATATAATTGTGAGAGCTCTTTTAAGCATACTCCTAGGGCTGTGAACATTCCAGGAAAGGATCTTCATTGAGGAACCTGCTTTCGCCCTCTTCCCTTCCTCGTACTTATGGAACTAGAGCAAGCTTCATAGTTGATCAAAGATTCTAGGCTGACGATCTCTCTCCGGCCTCTAGGAGATTTGTGAGTTTTTTTAATCTCCTAAGCCATCGGGGCACCTCTTGCCTCAATAAACTAAAAGAGGGCGACATAGTCACCATCCCGATTGCCAAATGACACACCACCTATATCCCAAACTCAATGAAGGCCTCCTCAATCCATTGAGGGTTTCTACATTTTGAAAGGATGGCATTGAATGGAGAGTGGGGCGAGGAATCCTCTCTTAACACAAGTTTTGTCAATAAAATCCTACCCTTACTCTCCTAACATCTACAACTTTATCTTTTAATCTTTACCTAACACTAACCCAACCCCATTTCTATTATTGTCCTTTCCTATAAACCAAAGTCTATATCCATCAATTTCGATTGTTTTAACCCCTTTCCACTTGGTCTCTTGAACGCAAGCTATGTTAACTCTCTTCATTCATCATATCTACTAACTCCATACTCCTACCTATCATGTCCCTATATTCCATGTGGCAAGATGACCTATACACCTAAACTACCTACTTTATATGCACATCCAAAATGGCTCAAGAACTGTTGCCTACTTCTCACACCAACCAGGCATTGTTGCAACACGTCACTTCTAGAGGACACCCTAGCCAACCCTTGCCCGTTTCTCATTATAACGGGGTTCACATGCAATGTATTGCTTACAAGGAATTCCCTAGCATGAGTTTGGAATGTCATATTGTTCAAATTCATGATGAAAGTTATGGCATAAGTTTGATGCTAGCCACCAACCTGACACACCCTCCTTTATCCGGGTTGGGGACCAGTAATGAGAACACAAAACTCCCATAGGTACAATGTAATAAACTATTACCTACGTGGATTACAATCAAGCTCTATCTAATAGTATATTACATCAGGGTGTCTCGTATCTGTTACGATACGGCCGTATCGGCCGATACGTAACGGTCGTTACGGGCCTTTAAAAAAAAAACAAAACAAAAAAAAAAAAAAAAAAACTTGCCTTTTTTTCCTTTCTTTTCTTCTTCTTCTTCTCTTTCTTCTTCTTCTTCTTCTTCCTCTTCTTCTTCTTCTCGGGCAGCTGCGGCTACGGCCTTGCTGCGGCTGCGGCCGCGGCCTTGGCCTTCTTCCCGTTCTCTCTCTCTCTCTCTCTCTCTCTCTCTCTCTCTCTCTCTCTCTTTTCTTCTCTTCTTTCCCTCTTTTTTCTTTTCGGTTTCCCTCTCTCCCTTTTTTTTTTTTTTTTGCAGGTATACCACGGACCAGCTAGCTGCTGTAGGTACGTGTCACGCTAAGACGAGCACTGACACTCCTCGAGCTCCGAGTTGTACGAACGGTTCAAAGTAGATCAAAGTTATGGGCTCCACAGTGATGTATTTATTACATCTACACCGTTCATCTATTTTCAAAGATCATTTTAGAGCACTCCCCAAAAAAGGAATTATATCCAAAGATCATCTGGACCACACCAAAAATAGCAGCGGAGATAATGATTTTTACCGTTAAACAATTCGTAGGGCCCACGGTAACGTTTATTTTCCATCCAATCTAATCGGACCCGAGTGGGCCCCACATGATTTATATATTTTATCCATGCCGTCCATCCATTTTGCCACGTCATTTTAGGTTTGGATCCAAAAAATTAGTAATATCCAAATCTCATGTGGACCACACCATAGGAAACAGTGGTTATAGAATGCTCACCATTAAAAATTACTTAAGGTCCACTATAATGTTTATTTTCAATCTAACCTATTAATTGGGTCACACTAACGTGGATGAAGGGAAAACACACATGTCAGCTTGATCTAAAACTTTTGTAGCCCCCAATAAATTTTTAATGGTAAACGTTTAATTATTGTTGTTTCTTATGGTGCAATTCACCTGAGCTTTGGATGTGCCTCATTTTTTGGGCTCATGCCCTAAAATTTTTTGGCAAAATGGATGGACGGTGTGGATATAAAACATTCATCACGGGTGGGGCCCAAAAAACTTTGACATGTGTGCTACACTTCACAATCCGAGTCCCGCCTAATTCGAGCCTTAAAAAATTGTACACAAGACATATATTAACTTAAAATTTAGCAATTAAATTATGAACTGCAATTGCTAACTCACAATACCAAAATCAAGTTGTTTGAATAGTTTTAATTGTTAATTTGTGGACTTTTATTTTTTAAAATAGGGCCTTTTGATTTTTTTCATGATTCACTATCCAATAAATGTCCGCCAATTCATAAGTGGGATAATGAAAATAAATTGCATGAATTTGGGGCTGATTTGGAGCATAGATTGGTCCTCCAAGTCAGCCCCAAATTGGCAACGCCATCTACCTGAATTTAATTTTATTTTTTTAAAGAACTATTGGGAGAAATGATATCAAGTTGTTAAGTATATAAATTAGATATTTAGAAAATTAAATATATGAATTTTGTAGTCAAATTCAAGTTATTTGGTGCAAAAATTAATCAGACAGTCCGATACAACTTCTCACCAAAGGGTGGACCGTTACACCACCATAAACATGTTCCAATTTATAAATGAATGCATATTTGGAATGCTTAGAATATTTCGGATTTAATCCATATTTTTTCATTTTTTTTGGTAAAAAAAAAAATTTGCACCGTTACGCGCCGGTATCGCCGTTACGCCAACCGATACCGATACGGGACACCTTGTATTACATAGGTTGACTAAATCAAAAAGTTAACAAAGTATTCTAAATACAATCCATAAAAAGTTGCATCCATTAGATGATTGGTGAGTGGGATTTGGTGTTTCCCTACCATGATACATCCAGAGGGGACCTTCTAAACAATTAGGAGAGTCTAATGTTAGATTCAAGAGGATGATCTTGTTTTGGGTTTTGCTACTTTGGTGAGGTGCTTTTGTGCGTTCCTGTGGATTCCAAGGGTTTTTTACAAATCATTTTTGTCAGGGGTAACTCTTGCAGTGACCAGAGGTCACTCTTGCTTATTCCCTTGGATATTTATTTTTTTAATCTTCATTGATCTTTTCCAGATTGGTTTTGTTCTTGCTTCCTTTATTAATGAAACTTATCATTGTCAATAAAAAAGAAAACTGATAATAAGTACCGATCAAAGTTGCTGTGAATAGTGCATAGTGGTGATAACCAACATAATTAGGCGATATAAAGAAATGTAACAATCTAATGCAGTGTCCCCAAAAGTACACTAGAAGTTGAAAATTCCATCAATCCAACAAAAGCATAAAAAGGAGTCGAAAAATGACATTATCTGCCCTGGAAAAAAAAAAGTTACTATGGTTGGAATGGCAAACACAGAAGATCAAAATGATAAGAGAGCAGGTTATAAAAGAATAAAAAAAAATGACAAAACTCTTTTTTTCTATATGACCTTGAAAAAATGAAATCTAAAAAAAAAAAAGCGAGACGGAAAGAAAGCCATAAAACACATGTACACGTGCACGTAAGAGTAGGTAAAACCCGTCAAACTTCAAGATTAAGTAAGTAGAGTTACCTGACCGCTACGCCCCAGGGTGATCGTAACCTGGGGCCTCGACATTTTTACTTCTTCTTCAGCGGAATCAGATGAGTTCCAGCGGCAGCTCCCTCGCCCTAGAATTTATTTGTATTTTTTTACAAAAAGACAAAATCAAGGAGATAAAATCTTTGCATAGACATGTAAGAAATATATATTGAAAAAAAAAAAAAAAAAACAAACAAACAAAACAAAACAAAACAAATCTGCAAATGGAGAATAAGAAAAATGAAATAACACGTGGGGTAGAGACAGACCTCACCTCATCACGGAGAAAAAAAAGAGGGAAAAAAGAAAAACAAAAGCCAAAAAAAAAAAAAAAAGGGACGGAAAAAGGGGGTTGGGTTTTTATGAGCAGGGGAAGCAACGTTCAATCGGTATGCTGATTGTGGGAAGCGAGAATAAGGGTTTATTTGTTCAACGTATGGGAATGGAGTGCCTCTCTGTATGTATTAACTTTCTTTGGGCCCTCTCCTCTCTCAAAGGCCAATTATATATGATAAGTGGTCCGTATTTCTTTCAAAGTATACACGCTTTCTCAGTTCTGGCAATTGGAGCCCACATCTCACTAATCCAAACCATTGATCAGTTGAGAACCATTGCGGATGGGCATTCTTCTAAGAAAATATCTTGCAGATTGGAAGATACCTGGACAATTTGTATATTCTGCTTATCAACCGTCTCTCTTTGGGCATGGTGATTGAAACGCTAAGATGGTCCTGTAAAATAGATTCTCGAGGCATGGATTCATTCAGTGTTAGAAACAGCGATTGCTCACGCAGATTGGCAAAAACATCGGCCATAACTCATTATTGAAAAGACGTGTTTACTGGACAGCCATTAAATTGTAATTCCTCAATTCTGACGAGAGTTGTATGTTCCTCATTTCATAAATTTTCAGCTTTTAATTACACCTTTCCACGTACAAGAAGGAGATTACTGCTCATTTTAAAATAAGGGCTTGATTTTACCCTTTTGGGCTAAATTTAATAACTTTCTTTTATTCCATTTTGCCAAAAAAATGAAAATACTTTTATATGCAGTTTAATTATAAATACCTATTTTGAAAACATGTTGTAACAAATTTATACTTGCGCATGTCATTCTGAGCTACAAATATTAAAGCAACATATATAACCCTATATATAACTAGGGCTGTACACGAACTAGTTAGCTTGGTTAGCTCGCTCAACTTGACCCGAAAAAGCTTGATTTGACTCAGTTCGAAATTGAGTTCAAGCCGAGTCGAGCTGATTTTATGATCTCAAAAAAATTTCAATCCGAGTTCGAGCTTGCCTGAACTCGACTCGACTCAGATCAAACCCAACTTGAATCAAATCAATTCAGTGACTCGGTTACTTTGATATTAATGTTGCTCACCAAGTGTTTGAAGAAATGACTCAACGGAGTGTGGTTGGTGGTAAGGAAGGTATGTATATGAAACAAATACCCTTTTTTCTTGATTTTTATGTTGCTTATAAGGTATTTGATGAAATACATGTAAAATCATTACTATTGTTTTACATAGAATGAGATTTTGAAGGTACAGTTCATGTTTTTGTAAAAATGTTGCATAGGCGAACTCGGCTCAAACCGGCCCGAGCTGCTAACTGAACTAAGCGAGCTGGCCAGTTAGGCTCGAGGATCGAGCCGAGCCGAGTTCGAGCTGGGGTCAGCAAGTGGTCGAGCTGAGTCAAGCTATGCCAAGCTTGACTCGGTTCAACTCATGTATACCTCTATATATAACCATCTATATTAGTTTGTACACATGACCCAATATTCTTGTGATCCAAGTTGATATGACAAAGCATTCACTGGATTCAATGGGTACACAAGGGTCTCGTACTCCAATGTTCCACATGGACATCTACACTTTAACTCACATCATAATATGGCAAATTAGTTGAGATACAAACCATCCTAGAGGTAGGTTTGTTTTGTAAATACCCTTTTGCCTAAATAAAGTTATCCAACTATTCATGCATTATTTATTATTATTGTCTGTTGGGTACTATCTTATAAATAACTTGTTTTTACTCGGTAGCAATAGCAATATAAAAGTTACTTTTTAAAGTTAGTTTGACAAGCACTGGGTACTATTTTAAAAATAACTTAATATGTTAAAGTTAATGGCCCATTTGGATATCACTAAATAAATTACTTTTTCTCTTTACAACAGTAGATAAGTAACTTATTTCATATAAGTAAGTTTGGTTATGATTAGTTATAAGTAATTTTTTACTTAAAAGTACTTAATTACTTTAGTTAAAAATTTTACCTTTTCTACTTTTCATAAGTTACAAAAGAGGCATAGGGGAGACTAAAGAGAAGAGAAGCCAATAAATAGGTTGTTTACCTAACATACTTATGTTCTTGATAAGTAGAAACTAAAATAAGTTCCTTGTGGCATACGTAACTTATCTTAAGCAACTTAAGATTCAAACAGTCCCTAATTATAGCCATCATACCAATATATATATATATATATATATATATATATATATATATATATATATATATATATATATATATATATATATATATATATTATAACTTTTTAATTTTGTCCTCTCTCTCTCCATGTAATGGACAATCTATATTAAATGTGGCCCTACATGATTGATGGCCCACATGATCCATATCAAAGGTGCCCTTCACATGATAGGCAATGCAAATTGAAGGTGGGCCTCACATGATGGACAATTAACATTGATGGTGGGTCGACATGTTGAATGACCCACATTAGGTGGGCCCCACTTGAGGACAATTCACATCAAAGGTCTGCCCCTAATGATGAATGGTCCACATCCAAAGCGAGCTGGCATAATGGATGATCCACTTTAAAGTTGAGCATTGCATGATGGATGATCCACATTAAAGGTGGGCCCCACATGATGACAACCACATCCGAGGTGAGCCCTTCATGATGAATTGCCCACATCGAAGGCGGGCTTCTCGAGGTGGATGATCCACATTAACGATAGACCCTTACACAATGGATGGTCCACATCAAAGGTTGGCCCCACATGTTGGACGAGTGATATTAAGGGTGGACTAAACAAAATTAAGGATAAGTACTCATTTGATGTAGAAAAACCAAACATATGTTTGTACTTTTTGACTTATAAGTATATTATTTACCAAACATACTTATTTCTTGAATAAGTAGAAACCAAGATAAGCTACTTGAGGTATAAGTAGCCTATGTAAAGTAACTTACGATCCAAACGAGCCCTAAGGGGTCATTTAATGTTAGAATAGATATGAAAAATAATTTTGAAAGAAAATAAAAATTGGAACGTCACGCCTATTCCTTGTAAAAGGAAAATGTTAAAATCTTTCAAGCAAGACAAGTCATGAACGTAATTGCTATGAAATAGTTCACGCCCATTGGTTCGTTCGATTATTACAATAAGTTCCTCAATGCATTACCTTCAGGATACAACACCTGGCTTGGTTATCTCCAGCGTGCACGGACCATAGATGAACCCAACACCTAAACACAAAGCAAGAGTGCTTCGCACGCCCTAGAATGAAAAGGAAAGAAGAATCTATATTTTTTAAAAAAAGGAGATATTGTGCTATCGAGTGCACTCTCGAGCCATTGGTTTTTCTTCTAATCAATTGTCTCTCTTTAAGCATTGGGATTGAAAGGTTAAGATGGTCCTGTAAAATAGATTTTTGAGGTATCAATCCATTTAATGTTGGAAACAGATGATTCCTTACATAGATTGATGAAATACGGGACATAACTTATCATGATTGAAAAAAATGTGCATTATACCGACATTAACATGTAATTCCCCAACTTTAGTGAGGTGCCTTGGTGGCCCTAACCTTAGACCCAAAACAACCTTAGCATCTAAACGATCCTAACCTTAATTTATCACCCCTTAGCCTTATGAGCCTAGTTAGAACATAATAAGTAAGGCTAAAAGATGCGCAAAGCTGTTGTAAATATTTTAGCCTAAAACATCAGTTTTCGAGCAAAGATCGATCCCATTGACAGATCATCGATGCCTCTCGAGCAAAGGTTTCGATTAATTAAAGCTTGCCTCGATCAATCGAATCTTAGACCAACAGCAACTATCTGAAAAGCTGAAGTTTCTCAATCCAATTAACGAATCTTTGATTCTATCGAAGGAGAGTTCGATCGATCAAAGGCTCAGTCGATTGATTGAAGATGCCATTTTCTACCATTTTTTATCATTGGAACTTGGTTCATAAATATAGGGCATTTGGTATTTAAGATTTTGGATGGATTTTTATATGCATTTATAGATTAGGTGATTCCACACTCATATCATACATCCCAAGCCTCTAATCACATGAGATTCAAGTTATCTTCCTTGAGATTACTAATCAATTGTTCTTGGTCTCTACCAAGATCTAAAATTAGATTCTAAGCCTATTGGTATATTATTGTCTAAATCCTCTAACATCTAGGTGAATCCCCTAGAAAATCAACTGTCCATTAATCGTAGGAGATTCCACCACCTCCCTTGCCTTGGTCACCTCATTGGCACATCACATGCAAGGCAAATATTCATAAAAGTTGAAGCATCGACGTCAACGATCGGTGGAGCAATTGAGGAGTGGATTCAAGCACGAAAGAGCTTTGAAGAAATAACTTAAGCAATGCACTATAAAATGGGCTCAATCCGGCAAGTAAGTTGTCATTTATAAGAGTTTTCATACACTCATTCCTTGTATAGGATTGAGTGTAAGAGTTTGTGACCCAAACTTGAATAGTTTCTTGTGTAAGACATAGGTTCTCATGTAGGGCAAAATTCACCAACACGGGTGTGTACGTGGTTCATCGAGTACGGGTGCATATGTGTTAATCTCAGTGGGAGCCTCCGGCAGGAGTGTACATAGGTCCTTAAATTAGCATCACTAGTAGTTATTAGTTAGCCAATAAAAAATCAAATTAGTTTTTGAAAGAGCCACCAACACGGAGTGTCCATTCGTGGGGGTCGGCCTCTTCCTTGATCTCTTCAGGTTGTTCCGGGAGCTCGATGTTGGTGAACTCAACAATGAAGTCAGCTACGGCCTGACCTTTGATGGCGGTTCGGGGTTGATACTCGATGTTAAATTCGCTGAGCTCAATTGCCCACTTCATCAATCTTCCCGACACTTTGGGCTTCTAGAGTACTTGACAGAGGGGTTAATTGGTCGAGACCACAATGGTGTGGGCCTAGAAGTAGGGGCGGCGATGGTGAGATGAGATAATCAGAGCCAACGTGAGCTTTTCAATGTTTGGATATCAGATCTCGATCGGGACTAGTGCTTTACTAACATAGTAGACGGAAAGTGTTACGCCCCAAACTCGGAAACCGGGCTCGTAAAATTTTTGATCGCCGAATTCGGCGCTGACAGCCTCCGTAGTATCCCATTCTTAGCTCTCGACACCCATATGCCAGATTCCAATCCCGGGGTCCTATAAGGAGGATTTTCAGTGTGATTTTTTTTGAACTGTTAATCTGTTTAGGCGGTTACACATTTTGTACATGGTATCAACGCATATCGAAGAGATAAACCTGTTCGACATGTCACACATAATATGGTGTACCAGCTCAACAGTAATGAAGGAAACAATAGTAAACTCCAATAGCTCTTGTATACATCCCAAAAAAAAGGTGTAAGTCATATGTATGAATAAACCACAACTTGTGAGTCTACTGCAAGCCGGGAGTAAAACACGTCTTATCAGGGCGCTCTCGTAAAGACATGTAAAACAACCATAGGCATGTTATCAACCGAGCATGTTATAATATGTGAGCATGTTATCAATTAAGCATGTCATATAATTACACAGTTTATCATGAACATGACATCAATAACAGACATGTCACTTAACAAGTGACCATGAATCATTAAAATAGCCAATCATCATAAACAAGATAATCAAATTTCATTTTCTACTATATGACATATGATGGAAGGGCAATGGCAGAGAGTTGGAGTGTGTAGTCGGGATGATAGTTCGTAGTATCGCAAGCTGTGGGGTTCATTATAAGGGACTTCTATCTAAACCAGTCTCATACCTAAATTTGGATAGTTAGACTCAATGTGGTAACTCCTAATCTCAGGTTGGTCGCGCGCCCCAATCGTAATCCTTACCATTGCGAAGGTACACATAATAACTTGGTTGTGCACCACTAGTCCGAGTGGATAGTGGATGAATGAATGAATGAGTCGAATGCAGAGTATGCAACCCCTGCGCAGTAGCCTGCTAACCACTGATAGCTCACCCAGGCCCTTAAGCCTTGCCCACATCAGTGTCCGCCCACATGTGCCCGCCCACGTGTACAACAATGATGGGGTCTCATAATACTAGTACCAAACATCTCTGGGATCATCACCGGGGACTAGTATAATGCTGTCAGCCATACCAAGGCTATGCGGTACAAGGCCTATGTGGCCAATGTCATATGCAAGATGCAATCACATATCATGTCAGTCCTCATGAATCCACATATTAGTACAGTTCCTCTCTGGACAATCGCCGGGGTCTAGTACACTATACACCATATTGCCGCCCCACACTGGATGCACAACCATGCAAGTGGAAAAGACCTCACTATCCGTCTAGCCAATAGTCTGCCAATATCTATCCGGCACATCGATAGCGGACCCATTTACGAGCTGGTCATACTCAGCCTAACAATTGCCCCCTACCCTCAGGCGGGTAAGGCCACACCCCCTTCCAACCGACCATGATACAGTGGGAGACGCGGCCGCCTGGTATTCGGCCCTCACGCGCTCATACATCCACTCGGTCTAGGCATTGGAGCATCCTCTATGGTACCATAAGGGTTTAGGGACTTTCACCCTGGGACATCCTTCGCGCCCCTGTGCTTAACAAGAAATTTCAGTATTCAATCCTACCATCCACGCTATATCTGCGGAGGCTATAACCCTGATGTCGCTAGGGCATACAGTAATCAAAATCACACAATGTAAGATGCATGAGTCACACAATCCAATCATGCATCAATCCTACGCATACCGTGCACTCATGTGGGACAACTCTGCCTATGAGGGAATCCAGTAAACAACCTACCCAATGGTATATGTTATGGTCCATCACTCCTCATAACAAGAATACAAATGATGCATATGGGCATGAATCATGGTGTATGCCATGCATGATTATCAAACATAATAATGATCGGTCTCACACAATCACAATGGGCCTCACACATCGCAATGGGCCTCATCCAGTCACAATGAGCCTCATACAATCACAATGGGCCTCGCACAATGGGCCTACATACCATCATAATGGGCCTTATACAATCACAATGGGCCTCATACAATCACAATGGGCCTACATATCACAATGGGTCTCATCATGGCCACAAGATGGGTTCCAAGGTTTAAGTAGTACTACAAGGTATGGTGGAAAACATTATTCTCAATGAAGGCTCAATAAGAGAAAATGGAAATGAGCTTAACAATGGGCCCTAAGGAGGTTTGCAACGTGGACATTTAACCACCATTGCTCTTAAAGTACATGCTTAACAATAGGCCTTAGGGAGGCTTACAATGTGGACATTTAACCACCATTGTGTCCTAGAATGCGGCCCGCTATAGAGACTATCTCACAATGGGGCCCATGGCCCTTAAACTAGCTAGAAAAGTGGATGGACGTCATAAACATTATCATATACATCGTGGTGGGATCATCATCACATTTGGCCCTTACACAAGAGTCTTATATATCATAATGGGCCTCATCCCATAGGCCTCATATACATCACAATAAGCCTCATCACATATGCCTCATATACATCACAATGGGCCTCATCACATAGGCCTTATAAACATCACAATGAGCGCTCATCACATAGGCCTTATATACATCACAATGGGCCTCATCACATAGGCTTTATTTACATCACAATGGGCCTCATCACATACGCCTCATAAACATCACAATGGGCTTTACACAAGGGTCTTATATATCACAATAGGCCTCATCCCATAGGCCCATATGCATCACAATGGGCCTCATCATATAGGCCTTATATACATCACAATGGGCCTCATCACATAGACCTCATACACATCACAATAGGCCTTACACAAGGGTCTCATATATCACAATAGGCCTCATCCCATAGGCCTCATATACATCACAATGGGCCTTACACAAGGGCCTCATATATCACAATGGGCCTCATCCCACAGGCCTCATATACATCATATTGGGCCTCATGTATATCACCATGGGCCTCATACAAGGGCCTCACATACATCACGTTGAGCCTTATGGGGCAGCCTATATGGTCCAGAAAATAAATGGATAACATGAATATATAACACATACAACATGTTGGGCCTCTTTACATGAAAGGTAAGGCCCATACAAGATAGCCCGTACTAGATGGCCCACTTAAGGTTTTTAGCCCAGCAAGACCTAAGAGTTATTTTTTAGAGTTTAGATGCTGCATTAAATGCTTTGGGAAGGGGGTGGACTATACCGACGTGGCGTCACATAAATTCTATGTAAAGCAGACTTTTAGCGCAGGGTTGGTTCTAGGTCGTTTTAGAGTCAGATTCATGATCACGTGGGGCCTACATATGGTGAAAGAAAATAACCACCTGGTAGCTCTATGTATGGGCTTTACAAATTATAAGGCAGGCCTCATTAGTTGGGTGAGAACAATTTATGGTGATGGCCTAAACATGGGTACTTGGAGAAACTGTGCAGGAAATATAGTGCAGAATTAGTTTTGGCCCGATCTTGAGTACGTCCCATGATCACAGGGGACCACCTTTCAGTGTTCCGTCGGTGCCCTTGGTAGTACTATATATGTACTTCAAAAATGATAAGCCGAGACCAACTGGTTGTGCACATATAATATTTGGTATAGGGCCAAACATACGTACTTTAATTTTCTGCACAACCATGCCTTGCCTCATTTTGGGATCCACTCCCTGATCATGTGAGGTGTGATTTAGCCTGAGTAAAATATTATTTATCTATTCATTGGTATAGGTTAAAGGTTCCAAGTGGTGACCTATTCATATCTCCAGCGTGTGGTCCACTACAGAGACCCAAAGTTGGTACAAAACACAAATAATTAGACATTTTTCAGAAAGGGGGTCTGTCACAACTTAGGGCCCAATTTTCAAACACTTAGGGAATCATTCCTAACAAAAAGGTAGGACATCCCAGCTCACTTATATAAGGATTAAACATCCCCCAAAGTGGGACCCTTAACTACAGAGTGTGGGGTCCACTATAAGGTGTCAAAGAGGCCTACATGCAATACAATCAAGTACTTAGAAAATTTTCAGCAAACAAAAAGTGTAAAGGGAATGAAATAGATCCAATGCCAAGTGGGGCCCACATGCTAGCAAACCATAGATAAGAGACCCACAAAAATATACATGGGTTTCTAGATTGGATGAACTAATAAAATGCATAAATCACAAGTGATCCCACACCCAAGTGGGTCAATAAGAGGATGAATGTTATGTACAACATATATCCAACATACACATCTAGTAGCACATGAAATATATTGATAAAATCTCTATGATTAGATTCTCTGTTAAAAAATCTGATCTAATGGATGGTTTAGTAATACATCATTTAGGTTGTATATAGGTTCCAACAATATAGAGCCTTGGATCCATCTGGACCACACGTAGAAATTCAAGATTTATCCTTATAGAGGTATCTATCGGTCCAAAATTTTTTAAATTTTATTATGAAAGAATCTGACCATAGGGACCATACATATGATTATTAACTATCTCAAGTAAGTTAAGAGCAAATATCAAATACATCTGACCGTTGGAATCACGGGTATGGCCCAAACAAGAATGGTCATAATAATCTCTCAAATACATCTTTCATATAAGGCCAAGATCTCAGCTATCCGAACTCCCTATTATATACCGTTGAAAAGCTAGTTCAATTTTTTACGAATCCAACGGAACATATATTTTAATACATTCATTAAAGGGATTAAAATCGGGCCCGTTTTAGGCAAATCGGAATCCTGCATGTGCTGCTAGACAGCAGCCAAGTAAACTTGATGTTTACGGATGATTGGACCGTTGGATGGCTATAATATTTGGTCCAGAGTTAGTTCATATTTTAATTCATATTATCCCCAAGTTTCAACTCCGATCTTATCACAATTGATTTTATACGAATTTTACAAGTTGCCGTCCAGATACAAAAATGGGATTAATGTGAAGGGTGTAGATATAATGTTCATCACGGTGGACCATACTGACATGGGCCATTTTTCTGACCACCATAACCATAAATACATGCACACAAGAACTCCACAACAGCGGGGCCCACACATATTAAGAAAATAAAAAGAGAAAAAAAGATGAGGATGAGGAAGATGGAAGGAGGGGTGTAGACTCACCTCAATGGATAGATGGTTGGATGATGATGTATGGTCCACTCCCTCTTGATCAATGGTGGGCCACACCTTGGCCCCACTCTCTCTCACTCTCTCTAAAAATCTCAGAATTTTTCTAAGTATAGGAAAAAAATAAGTGCAAGAGAGCTCCTAATCTTATATAAGGAATTGGGGGTTGAGGTGGCAAGATGATGTGGCAAGTTTATGGGATCTTATTGGTGCTAAAAGTGAGGTGGAATGTGATGTATGGTATGGGTAGTGGATGGATGAGGTGGATGGTGCTAAGCATGTACTGGCCAAGGTGGAAGAGATCTAGACATGCATTGGCTAATGGATGGATAAGGGTTATGAGTTGTAGGTGATGCATGGTGGATGATGAAGTGGAGTGTTGCAATTGATTGTTTGAAGTAATGTGGCACAAATCAAGACATGCATTGGATGCATGTATAGGATGAGGTGGACATGAGCCATGATTAGTTACTAAGGCATGGGAAGATAATTAATGATGGGTTTTGGGAAAGAATCTAATTTTGTTTTGTAGTGCTTGTCTTATATGTGCTAGCTCATATTTTTATCATGTAGCAATTGTCCTATTTGTTGGTAATTTCCATATTCTAAAAGTGGTCTTTAGGCCCACATGGGCTCAAGTCCGATGGGCCTAACATAATAAAGGATACATAATTTGGGCCTTACATTCGATGGTAGCGGAGCATTGGATTGATGCGCGATTTTCACCATTGCGATCGCAACAACAACGCGGTCCACATGATAGAGGTCTTAAGATCATCCGAAACAAATCACTTAGGTGAGTTTTCTAAGTGCACTAGGGTGCAATGTATGGTCTATCAACGGTGAAAGTTGGGACATGTGTGCACACGAGTGATGTTGCAAAAGACCGGGATCCCACAGAAAGTTGCTTACCTCTGATCTCTTGTATTAATGCCAAGATGATTGCTGCATTTGGGATGGCTAGGTAGAGTAGAAGTGGCATTACTTAATTGGGTTTTGAGAGTAGAGGAGGCGACCCTAGATATTGCTTAAGCTGCTGGAAAGCTCACTCACAGTCATCGGTCTAAGTTAGTTTCGCCTTACCCTTCAGCTGTCGAAACAATGGAAGACACTTGTCGGTAGCTCTGAAAACAAACCTATTGAGTGGTGACTCTGCCCGTAAGACATCGGATTTCCTTTGTAGTTTTGGGTGAGCTCATATTTAGCATCTCTTGTATCTTGTCGATGTTTGCCTCGATCCCTCTCTAGTTAACTAGAAAGCCTAGGAACTTTCTCGAGCTTACGCCAAAGGCACATTTGCTCGAGTTCAGCTTCATCTGGTACTTTCTCAGTATGGCAAACATCTCCTCGAGGTCAGTCACCTGGTCTGTGGCCCTGATGATCTTGACTAACATGTCATTGACGTAGACTTCCGTGGTGCGTCCGATCTGCGGGACAAACATTTTGTTGATGACTCGCTAATATGTGGCTCCAGCGTTCTTCGGCCCAAAGGTCATGACCCTATAGTAGTACAGTCACTTGTCGGTGACAAAGTTGTCTTTTGTTTATTGTGGGGGTGCATAACGATTTGATTGTAGCCCAAATATGCGTCCATAAAGCTAAGTAGTTCATGCCCTTGTGTATTGTTGACCAGCTGGTCGATCTTTGGGAGAGGAAAGCTATCTTTAGGGCATTCCTTATTCAGATCTGTGTAGTTGACGCACACATGCCACTTTCCATTGGACTTCTTCACTAGCACGATAATGACAATCTAGTTGGGGCTATAAATTTCTTCAATGAATTCGGCTTCGAGGAGCTTTTCGACTTCTTCTCCTATGATGGCGTAACGTTCTAGCTCGAAGTCTCGTTGTTTTTGCCTCACTGGTCGGTGGTCAGGATTGACATTTAATTTGTGGACCATCACCTCAAGTTTGATACCCAGCATGTCCTTGTGGGACTATGTAAAGACATTAGCGTATCTCTTTAATATATTGATTGTAGTAGGTCTTATACGTAGCATTCCGCTGCCATAGATGATAAATCGTCATCATCGCTGAAGTGAATGATAAGTCGATAAATGATATATTGCCATTGTTGATAATAGTATTCTTGATAATATTTATGTTTAAAATAATGTATCAACTTGGCAATAATATTAGTTCGACGATAATGGCTTTTTTAATAGTGGTCAACAACAATAACGATGATGATAATATTAATTTGAGGATAATCATCGGCGCTTAGCGATGATCAGCGATAATTTTGATTTTGGCGATAATCATCGGCAATAATCAGCAATAAATTTGATTTTGGCGATAAACATCGGCGCTTAGTGATGATCAGCGATAATTTTGATTTTGGCGATAATCATCGGCGATAATTGACGATAAATTTGATTTTGGCAATAATCATCGGCGCTTAGCAATGATCAGCAATAATATTGATTTTGGTTATAATCATCGGCGCTTAGCGATGATAAATTTGATACGCTTGATACACGCTTGATATGCTTGAGAATCTTGCCTTTTATTCATATGAGAAGAAGAATAATACATGGCATTGCCTTTCGAGGGGAGGCTTTTTCATCCTTCCACTTGTCTTGTCCCCTTTTGATTAAGAAGTATTATGTTGATAATCTTTGTAATCAAAATTGCAACGACCTTCAGAGATGATATATTTTGATGAAGTGGGCATTGTCACGAATACTTGTAGCTCCACGTTCTAATCACAGAGATATGAAGAGTCACGTTCATAATGAAATATGCTTTTCTTCAAAATAATCATGACTGACTTCAATTGGGATTGTGTGTTGTTACCTTTTCTCTTACATCATACATTTTCCTTATGACAATTTCACCATTATCCATCATTTCTTGTAAAATTTTCTTCAAGGTGAAGCAATGCTCAGTTCAATGTCCAAGCAGAGTATGATGATAGCAATAATCATTTTCTTTCGTCATCTTCATTTCTTTTGGGCATTTTGGCCATGACAGTTTGATTTTCTCTGTAGCCAATAGTTGATTCATTATAGAAAGTATATCATCTTCTTCAAATGTATACTTTTCGCAGTTATTGAATTGTTTAAATCTCTTCTTTATTTTTTCCAATGTAGAATTACTCATTTTTCTTTCATTATAGTTTCTTTGTTCAACTCAATAGTTCTTCGTTTCTCTTTCTTCCTTGTCATTATCAGCCAAAGTCTTTTTAGAATCTTGAAACATCTGGTTCATATAAAAATCAAACACTTTCTAACTGAGCTTTTCTAGATTGCAAGCTTTTACGATCAAATCTTGAAAGGTCTGTATATTTGGGCCAACGAGACCCATTCAATATCTGGTCTTATGCATTCTATACATAACTTGACTTGTGTTTCTTCTTTCACCAATTGTGGACATGATGCCCCCAGTATCCTCCATCGATTAATGAATTCTTTGACTAATTCGTCTTATCTTTGGCAAATAGAAGCTAAAACGTCTGGACTAATTCCTTCAGTAGATGACCCAGGAAGTTGTGAATGATAATAATGAATATTTTTTATGGAACTTGCTATAGGAGATATAAGAAATGATGTTGTTCTTGTCATAACAGCCTTCCCTTTATCTTTCCATGTTTTTGACGGATCCTTTGTGGACGCCATGTTTGTAGTTACTTTTCTCTCTCGCTTTTCATCATTTTTTTATTACTATCTCACCCTGCTTTATCATCTTCTATAATATATCTTTCAGTGTGAAGCAAGCTTCTGTAGGATGCCCTAGAAAACGATGATAATGGCAATAATTCTCTTCTTTCGTCATCTTGACTTCCTCCAGATATTTGGGCTGGGGTAACTTGATAGTTCCAACAGTTAGTAGTTACTCCATCATTGGCAAAACATCTTCTTTCTCAAAAGACTATTCTTTGTGAGAGTTATATAATTGAGATCATTTATCATTCGCGCAACCTTTCTAACAATCTGAATCTTCTCTTTTCCTTGCTTCTTGTCTATTACAGAATGCATCTCTTTTCTTTTCCCGATCAATGACGTTTACCATTGGTCTGTTTGACACCTTTCTTTCTATTCTGTTTTGAAAGATTGACATTTTCCTGGCCATTAGCTCTAGTGCATGTGCTTTTGTAGCCAAATCACGAAAGGTTCTTATGTTAGCACTTGTGAGTCCAAATACAATTCCTGTTTTCATAGAATCTAGGCACATCTTCACCCATTCTTCTTCTTCGGGTAACTGTCTGCACGAAGCTTCCAAAGTTTTCCACCTATCGATGAATTTCTCCACGGGTTCGTTCTCTCTTTGCCATACAACAACAACTGTAATACTAACATCACAATCTAATGAGAAGAAGTTTAACATAAAAGCATCTTGCATCTGCTCCCAAGTTCGTATTGACTACGGCGCTAAATTAAAATACCATTGGAATGCTTTTCCTATTAACGAAGAATCAAACGAAGAATCAAACAGTCGCAAGTAGTATTGTGAGATGATGGAGAAATTACCTATCGTGGTAATGAAGTGCATTAAGTGTTCTTCTGGAGACCCATACCCGTTGAATTTTTAAAAGTCTGGATGTTTGAAATTAGCTGAAAATGGTATATCCTCAACTTCTCTTCGATACGACGTTCTATAGTGCAACCTTCTGGTATGCTCGCGTTCTCTGACTATTTCTGTAACTACTTGTCGCATTTTCTCTTGAGTTATGGCTCTCATAGCAGGTGTAGAGTCATGTGATCTCATCTTCAGAGGTTAAGATCCTTCAGGCCATTGCTCATTTCTATTTGTTGTAGACATCATTGGTGGAGCCACAATTTGAGCTACATTGTGGGCGAGAGTTGCTAAGGCTTCTCGAAGATTCCGACATTCTTCCATTAGAATCCTCTGAGTTTACTCCATCTTAGTCATACGCTCATCAACATTTGGTAATGGACCCTAACTTTTTCCTGTCATATATACAGTAGCTTCTTCACTTCTTGACGAAATTGTTGTCGAGGCGGGATATGAGCGCATTGGAGTGATAGGACTTGATAAGAGAGGAGTCTCGTTAAGTTCCCTTGTATTCTCACAAGATTCGACTGATTGTAATGTAACTAGTAGAGGCGTTACTTGCAAAGATACAAAGGATGATGAATCTTCTATGGGTGATTTAACCTTTTCTCTTCTTGTTTATCGGACATTCACGTCAGGCAAGGTTAATCTCATGATGTTAGGGAACAAGGGGATGTCCCTGGATAAAGTGTTCGAGGAGCGAGCGCAGGATTCTTTCTCACTGCGTTTCTCATCATTGGGCCTCTGATCATCTGTGGGGGAATCGATTTAGATTGGGCCTTCAACCTCCGACTGGAAACGACAATCCATTCGTCTCCTCTATCTCGCGAGAGCGGTGATACAAATATCACTTCGGCGATAGCTCACGAAATATTGCTTTTAGTCAGCATTGGCATATTTGAGATCAGTTGATTCTTCGAACTCGGAGAATGATTATGAGTGTATTCCATTATAAATCTAGTGGGAGTGAAGTAGAAAATTGTTTTGCTTAAAGTGATTGCCAATGGTCATAGTTTGTACTTGTCTGTTGTGGGGTAGTTCTGTCAGAGAACACAAAATGATATTAATTAGTATTTACTTAAATCTTAGAGATGAAAGGAATGATGTTCCCGTTAAGAGTTGCCATTTTGGCGTCAATATGACTCCAAGCCATGATGAAATTCTTTGAATAGTTCTTAAGTTATTATTGAGTGAGATGATCCCCAGCAGGGTTGCCATTTTGTTTTGACCAGAAATGAATAGTGTTTGATTTGGGAATTATCTCACTTAATAATAACAAAGAAAATAGATGAAGAGAATAATCATCATATTTATTCATTTTGAATTCGTTTACATCCTCATATCTTTTGATTCCAAGATAAAGTCTTTATGATTAAAAGTACAAGTATTGAATGAATTCAAATGTAAATTTTGGCAGCATTTCAGCTCATATCATTCGAATCTCCATAGGAGATGCAGAACTTCATATGCCTTCATATGAACAGATATCACAATATCGTAAAGAAAACTCCTCAAAATAACAGACCAATGCATCACTCTTAACTCATTCGTAGAACTCCTTGTTGAGTTGCGTGGGCCCGCGCAACTCAATGAGGGTTGCGTGGTTCTGTCTTGCTATCTCTTTCTCTTCTTTCTTCAATACATGTAGGAGGTATCAGTCTTTTGAGAGAAATTAGATCCCCCAAATGAAGGGGAAGGGGGGGAATTTATAGGCTTTCGCATGTGTGGACCCTCAAACCTTGTGCCATGGGCCCCACTTCGCATTCACTTCACATAAACACGAGAATATCCCATTGATGAGTTGTGCGGATCTGCGCGACTGTGGTGAGTTGCGCGGGTCCGCGCAACTTGACTCCCCGTGCAACTCTTCTTAAGTAACTTGAGTTTTCTTCAAATTCTTCTTTAGTTTCTTTCTTTCTTTACTTGTTTTCTTAGTCTAATTTTATGCTCTAATAGGTAGCATTCAGGGGAGTGTAAGAGTGAAATATACTCTCTGGTTGTCTGCTCGAGTGTTGTCCTTTGTCCAAAGTGTCGTCTCTTCTCTTCTTATAATTAACCGAGGGAGGTTGTTCCTCCTTCCACTTTCGGTCCTTGGCCGAGCTCCCTACACTTCGAGTGGCCTTTCGTGAGTTGAAGAGTTCTTCCGCATTAGAATATTTTTGTGCTCTACTAAGTAGGTCAACCAGTGTGGTCAGAAGATTTTTGTCAATTGAGAAGTGAAATCAGCCTTCCTTGAGGCCGGATATCATGGTGGCTAGGGCTATTTGTTCGGAGTAGTCCTCTTCCTGTACTACTTTTGCATTAAAGTGATGGTGATGGGATGAGTTGTTGTTTTTCTCCGATCTTTCCCACGATGAATTGAGTGATAAAGACCTTACTGAGCTGTGTGAAAGAATTGATTGATTTTGGCTTCAGCTACCTATACCACTTCCTTGCTGTCCCTGACAAGGTCAAGGAGAAAGCTCGACACATTACCAAGCTGGTCGCGCCATGCAAGTCTATCCATTCCCTGAAAGATTCTAGATGCCCGACTAGATCACCAATCCTTGAATAGGGAGTGATTCACGGCATCTAGAATCTCGACAGTAGTGGAGATGCCATTATGTTATTGGTGAACGGCGGCTCTGCTTCTTCCAGCATCGCTTCTACTAAGGTTGGGACCCGAGCTCGATATGCTTATTGAATATCACCAATCTGACCTTGTGTTTTCCTGAGCTCAGCCTCCCATGGAGCCTCGCTCTCGGTCATCTCCTGCGCCTTTTGTTCTCCAACGTATAGTGTAGGTCAGAGTCGCGAGCACGATAGTACCCACAGTGTGGCTTGGAGCTTGATTATGCTACTCAGGTAGCTACCTGGCTCTATATGAGTTACGAGGAACTTATGAAGGCTGAGATTGTTCAGTAGCCATGACTACTTCCATACCACAGTCAAGTGGAGGATTATGTCTCTCCTACATATGCATAATGCAGTCGATATTGTCGATCTGGATACTGACCTGGTTTTCTAGGGAGACAAGTCGCCCTCCTTGGTTGTGAAACCTGTTTGTAGGTGCTGTCAGAGCAGAATCGCATGTTGCTTGGAGGATGGACCACCTTGGTTTGTAGACTGTTCCACTGGTGCGAAGGGAGCTGCGGTTAAGGCAGCTAGAGCCTTCTTCCTACCCTTAGCCATTATAGAGCCTTGATGAGCAGCTAGAGCTTTCTTCCTACCCTTAGCCATTATAGAGCCTTGATGAGATGGAAACAACTTTGATGTCATTCCCATAGATGGCGCCAACTGTTGATGCTGAAATTCAGACGTCCTCCTTGGACCGCTTCTGGACCTACAAAATAGGACAACAACGGAGGCCCTGGTTACCACAGGGGAGCCTCCGATGCTTAAGTCAGCGCAAGCAAACTGGGTTAAGTAAAACGTAGGGTTTCTGGTGTCTTTGTGCGTACCTTTCACTGTAAGCAAGGTTCTTATTTATACTGGCTGGGTGACAGTGGCGTAGATGGTTCTTTCCTTATTTTGTAGGTGTGTATTATAGGGGGAATCTCCTGTCTCCCTCTGAGCATGTCGCGTTATCTCTGGAGACCTTCGGTAGAGAGCTCGAATCTCTTCTATAGGATTAATGAGTGATCGGGATCGGAGAAGATCGGGGTAGATGGCCGAGGCCGATCTCAGGGTTAAAAGGCTGAGACTGTCCTACAAATTAGAGGGTCGAGGCCAATCTTCCAAAGTCGAACTGTCGATCATGGTCGAGCCTTCCTTTGAGGTAGGTCGGGTCGATCTTCATGGTAGTTCATTGGTTAAGATAGGCAAGGGACCGACCAGACCCAAGCCCTATGTTAGATGGTTGTTCACAACCCCAAGTGTAGTGTCGCAATGTAGTAATAACTCGATGAGACACAGGTCGAATCCAAAAGAACTAAACTTGTACGTATTTTGAAAATAATTAGAATTAGAACTACAATAAGATCTAAATTTAAATCTGTAATAACAGAGAGTAATTGTGAATAATGTTGATTAAAACTATTAGTTGAAAGGTGGGAACTAGGGTGCCAAGGATCCACTTGTAGCTATCAGGATGCTACCTCACTTTAATTCAAGGGACAATTGGAATTGGAATCCTATCCTATTTAATTGGAAGATAAATCAATTAAATCAAATCTCTGAACTTTTCATTAATCTAGTCCTCAATGAAGGAGTATTGTGGTGATTAGAAGGGACTCCATCATCTTATAATGCCTAGGAGATGATGGTGAACAACAGGATTTACCAATCTCACAATCTTAAAATAGGAAAAGAAAATATCCAAGGCTATCACAACATCTGTTGTAATTTGAGTAAGAATAAATTATAAAAAACTGAAAATATTCCTTTAATATCAAACTAAAAATCAATGAGGTTCAATAAGAACAAGAATCAAAGCAAGAAAACTATCCCAATATTGTTATAAGCTTCACCTCTTAGCCATAGCTAAGAGGTTTAGCCAACCATAAACAAGATTGGATCTAAAACCCTAAAAGAAAGCATTAAAAATAAATAAAGAAGGAAGAAAAACTCTTGGGAGGCTGCTTCACCATTTGGTTCTTCTTCTTAAAACCTCATTCATGTTTATAACTCCTCAAAGAACCCATATTTATAGCTTTTGTCCGACCGTCTTTGAAAATTACCTCAAATTTACGCACTTTGCGTAACGCTTTCGATGTCATCAAACGTAATTTGAATTCGGAAGTCACGCCTTTTCGCACTGCATAACACCTTTCGCACTGCGTAACTCTTCATGTCATCGAACATACCTTAGATGTCATCAGAGTGTGTTCGATCAATCGAGAATGTGTCTAGAGTGTTCTAGCGATTTGCTAAAAAAATCCACAAAAATCTCGATGTTATCGATCTACCTTCGATGTCATCAAGTAGGTCTTTGAGTAATTGAACAGGGCTTCGATGTCATTGAGAACTGAATCCAATTTGTCCAGCAACCGGACTTAATTTTCATGTAATTCTTTGATGTCATTAACCCGTGTTCAATATCATCGAACACTAGCTTCGATGCCATCGAACAGTGGTCGATGACATAGATAGTGAGGTTCAGATTTTGTGAATTTCTGTACTTTGCACTTTCGACTTCTTTCCTTCTTCACTTAGTTTCCTTGAATCTTAGGGTCTTGAAATCTTCAATCTTAGTCTCCTAAAATTCATCCCTTGCCTTGGTGATTCTTGAGCATCAAATTCATGCTTTTAACATTCTTTTCAATCCAAGCTCTCAGATTCACCTCGCAATACAAACATGTATAAAATATACCCATTAAGTGTTATTATGTTCATAAAACCAAGATATAAATAGGGAAAAATATGCAATATTTGACACTCAACACACCCCCAACCAACATTTTGTTAGTACCAAGCAAAACATGCGTGAAGAAATTCCTAATTCTCAATGTTCAAATCACTTTCAGAAAACAATCTTTTGTGAAATCAAGTATGAATGAGTATAATTCAAAGAAGCGAGAGTGAAAATTTAAAAACTTAGAGCCGAATCAGATAAGCAATTAATCAAATAGGTTCTTTATCAATTACTTAGGAGCATAAGTTCATACATCAAGTTTTTCAATGTGCTTGGTGAATTTCAATTTACTTTCCATAAAAATACTATCATTTCATAATGTTAGTCATGCTCATCATCTCAAGATTGATTGAATAATCAAGTGCTGATTCTAAACTTATCCCTTTTTTCTTCTTTTTCCAGCTTTTGATTTTATATCGATGGTCACTTTTATTTATTCATTCTTTTCAGACTAAAAAAAAAAAATCTTTTTATTCTTTTCTAGTCTTTTCATTATTCATTCTTTTCAGACTTTTCATCATATATGACCTTTTTGTCGATCTCACTATTTTTTAACTAGTTCTTCTCATCTTTTAAAGGTGGATAAAATTCTACAGACTCATTTCTCAATATCTTTCAATGATTTACATACTAATAGTCAGAAATTCTAGTACAATTTAAAGAAAATAAATTGAATGTGTCTTGAGATTTAGGTCAACATGATATTCAAACTTCCTCTTAGTCCATTAGATGAGAGAACTTAAGTGATAGTCTACTCAGTTGATCAAACTCCAACAATTTAATATTCAATCTCTATCTTATCATCATGCTCAAGGCATTTTTAATTACACAAACTAACATATTCCGAACAAATTTTTAATTTGGGAAATTTTTTTGCTTAAAGACTAAAAAATAACTGATTAGTTTACCTAATCCACACCCCAACCTAAAATCTACATTGTCCTTAATGTAAAAGATATCAACATGTAACACACATGAGACAACAAAAAGAAAGGAGAAGTGGTGGAAATGTAGTACCTGAAGAAGGAGAATTGAAGCTTTTCCAAAGTTCTTAACATGTAGATGGGTTAGCATGAAGAGTAAACTTATTGAAAAACAAACTATCCTAATCCTAAATTTTATGAAAGCAATAAACATAACTACACCTCCATCAGATTAGGAGGTCAATCCTAGTATATAGGATCAATCAAAGGTATGGATATATCCTCTGAGTCAAACTTCTCAACAAATGGCTTAAGACGATGTTCGTTTACTTTGAAAACAATGTCATTCGTTAGATTCTTTATCTCGACGGCCCCATGAGGATAAACGATAGTAACAGTGAAAGGACTGGTCCAACGAGTCGAAGCTTACCCGAAAAAAGATGTAACTGAGAATTATACAGGACCTTTTGACCAGGTATGAATAATTTTCGAAGGATGTTCCTGTCATGGAACACCTTCATCCTGTCCTTGTAAATTTTCGAGTTCTCATATGCATCATTCTGGATTTCTTCGACTTCATTTAATTGAATTTTGCACAGCAAGCCAATGTTGTCCAAGTTAAAATTTAGATTTTTGATAGCCCAGTAGGTTCTATGCACCAACTCCACAAGAAAGTGGTAAGCTTTCCCATAAACAAGTCTAAAGGGAGACATTCCAATAGGGGTCTTAAAGGCTGTACGGTAAACTCATAAAACATTGGTCAAGCAGATTGATCAATCCTTATAGTCAGGGTTAACCATTTTTTTTCTAGAATTTGCTTAATTTCCCTGTTGAAAATCTCAGCTTGCTTGCTTGTTTGCGGGTTGTATGGAGTGTTCACCTTATGAGAGATGTTATATTTCTTCATTAAGTTCTCGAATGACCTATTACAAAAGTGTAACCCTCTATCACTAATGATGGCTTGAGGAGTTCCGAACCGGGAAAGGATGTTTTCTTTTAAGAATTTAATGACCGTTCGATGATCATTGTTCCAACACGGGATTGCTTCAACCCACTTAGTGACATAGTCTACTGCTAAAAAAATATAAATATTTCCAAATGATTGGGGAAATGGGCCCATGAAATCGATGCCCTAGTAATCAAATGCTTCAATGATAAGAATTGGGTTTAGTGACATCATATTTCGATGAGATAATCCTCCCAATTTCTGACAATGCTCACAAGCTTTGCAAAACTCATGAGTGTCTCTGAACATAGTGGGCCATTAAAAGTCACACTGCAGAATTTTGGTCGTGGTATTTTTAGCAGAAAAGTGATCACCACAAGCCTGAGAGTGAAAAAAGGAGATAACACTCTGATGTTCATTGTCTGACACACATCTCCTTAGAATTTGGTTTGAGCAATATTTAAATAGATAAGGATCATCCTAGAAAAACTTACGTACCTCGGCGAAGAATTTCTTTTTATCTTGCGCTGTCCAATATGTCGGTGTGAACCTGTGGCAAGATAATTTACAATGTCAGCAAACTAAGGTAATTGGGAGAGTTTATACAATTGTTCGTTAGGGAATATATCATTTATTGGTGTCGGCTCAAGGGAATCGGGGAGATCAAGTCTAGAGAGATGGTCAACCACTACGTTCTTTTCTCCCTTTTTGTCTCATATTTCTATGTCGAACTCTTGGAGTAGGAGGATCTATCTTATCAGGCAAGGCTTTACATCGTTCTTAGAAAGAAGGTACTTCAGTACCGCATGATCAGTGTAAATGATGATTTTGGATCCGATTAAGTAGGACCTAAATTTGTCCAAAGCGAACACTACAGCTAAGAGTTTCTTCTCCTTAGTAAAGTAATTCACTTGGGAAGAACTTGGAGTTCTACTTGCATAGTGAATCACATAGGGCTTTTTATCTTTTCTCTGGCCTAACACTGCTCCAATAGCATAGTCAGACGCATTGTACATAATCTCAAAAGGGATGCTCCAATCGGGTGGGCTGCATTATAGGCGCGGTTGTTAACATAGCCTTGAGCTTAGCGAAAACTTCTTAACATTGTTCAGTCCACTCGTAATAGTTCATCCTTTTAAAGTAGATTGCATAAAGGACGAGAGAGATGACTAAAGTCCTTTATGAATCATCTATAAAATTTGGCGTGTCTTAAGAAAGATCGTACATCATGTATGCTTTTAGGTGGAGGTAGGTTAGAGATAAGATCAATTTTAGCCTTGTCTACCTCAATTCCCTTAGAAGAAATTATATGTCCAAGCACTATTTCCTTGGGAACCATAAAATGACATTTCTCCCAATTCAAAACCAAATTCTTTTTCTTGCATCGCTTCAGGACATTTTTAAGAATTTTTAAACACTCGCTGAAGGATGGACCAAAAATATTGCCCTACCATGTAAGAAAATATACTCAACATGCATAATTGAAACATGACGGGGGCATTACACAACCCATGGCATCCTTCGGTAAGCAAAGGTGCCAAAAGGGCATGTGAATGTCGTCTTCTCTTGATCTTCAAGAACAATCTCTATCTGATTGTAGCCCGAATACCCATCAAGGAAGCAGTGGTAAGAGTCACCAGTTAGCCTTTCCAAAATTTGATCAATGAAGGGCAAAGGAAACTGGTCCTTATGACAATATTCAATTTTCTGTAGTCAATACACACTCTCCAACCAGTAGTAACTCTAGTTGGCATGAGTTCATTACCGGCATTGGCTACGATGATGATTTCGGACTTCTTAGGAACCACCTGAGTTGGACTCACCCATTGATTGTCAGATATAATGTATATGATACCCACATCCAACAACTTAAGTACCTCAGCCTTAACCACTTCCTTTATATTTGGATTTAACCGACATTGTGGTTGTCGGAAGGTTTTCACATTATCCTCAAGATGAATGTGGTGAGAACAAATTAAAGGGTTAATTCCCTTAAGGTCCACAATCGACCATTCAAGGGCTCCTTTATGCTCAATGAGAGTGGAAATAAGCACACTCTCTTGTTCTTTCTCGAGGTGGGAAGAGATCTCCACTGGGTATGTCTCATCTTGACTTAAGTAGATATATTTAAGATCAGTGGGCAAAGGTTTTAGGACAAGCTTCAGTGCTTTGAGGCTAGACGGTAAAGGCATTACAACAGTTTGGGGCAAGGTTTCAAATTGTGGCCTTCACTGGTTAACTTTAAGTACTGGTGTCGCATCAAGCAAGACATCCATCTCCCTAATTATGTCATCATCTAAATTAGGAGAGTGGGCCAACAATGTTTCTAAGGTGTTAGAGTATAGAGTCAAAAGTGCTCTATCTTCCACGAAAGAATCTATCAAATTAATGTCATAGATATCATCAACATCCTCTGATTATTTGCTCATGTTGAAAAAGATATTGAGCTCCAATGTCATATTTTTGAAAGATAAATTCATAATTCCATTCCTACAAGTGATGATTGCATTTGATGTAGTAAGGAATGGACGATCACGAATGACAAGAATTTGAGTGCTCATATCTACGATGGGTTGAGTATCTAAGACAATAAAGTCTATTGGATAGTAGAATTTATCAACATGGACTGACACATCCTCAATCATCTCTCTCAGTACACGAACTGGGTGATCGACAAGTTGTAATGTGGTCCGGGTGGGTTTTAATTCACTTAGACCCAATTGCTTATATACCAAGAAGGGAATCAAATTAACGCTCACTCCCAAGTCAAAAAGTGCATGCTCAATCTGGTGATTCCCAATTATACAGGTGATAGTTGGGCTACCAGGATTTTTATATTTTTGTGGCACATCTTGCTTGAGGATGACACTCACTTTTTTTGTCAAAAAGATTTTCTTTTATATGTTTTGCCATTTTTTAGTAATGCATAGATTTTAAAAAATTTTGGCATATGAAGGGATTTGTTTAACGACATCTAGTAGAGGAATATTGACCTTTACTTGCTTAAGCACCTTTAGAATATCCTGAAAATTAGATGGAGGTTTTGGTGCAATAAACCACTGAGTGTAATTAGCTCACACACTTTTTTCGGTTCTTCTTGTAAAGCAATAGTAGGTTTATCATTCTCATCTTCTTCCGGGTCCTTAGGCTTTTCATCCCTCATCGCAATAGATTTGTCAATTGTCCTTCCACTCCTAAGAGTGGTGATAGACTCGGCTTGCTCCATTTGATTTGAAGAACTTAGGTCACTAATTTTACATTGTCGCTTTGGATTGGGGAGAGGTTGGGTTGGAAACATCCCTTTCTCCCCACTCACTAAGTATGACTTAATCCTTTGAATTGACCATGCAAACATTTCTATTGTTGTTTTGAGATCCTGGAATGCTTGTACCTTATTCTGGTTGAATTGCTCTTAGTTTTGCATGAATTTTTGAACCGTATCCTCTTGAGGTCTCTTTTGATTTAAGAATTGCGTAAGGGCCTCCTGTGGATTAGCCGTTTGTCCATTCCTCCAACTGAAATTTAGATGGTTCATCCAGCTGGAATTGTATGTATTCGAGGTGGGTCCTTTGAAAGGTCTTTGGTAGTTGTTTATGATATTCAATTGCTCATTCAATATTTCTTGAAAAGAAGGAATTGTTGGATAATTTTTAGTTGTATGTATGTTACAAGCACAAATACCACAAACAACTTCCGCAACCTTTTCCGATTTGATAGGTTCTATCTTCTTATGTTCCATGGCCTCGAATTTCCTTGTGAGATTGGCCTCTGTTGTAGTCATGTCATCTTATCAAGCCCCAAACTCGAAAATCGGGCTGACAAAATTCTCTATCGTCGAATTCGGCACTGACAGCCTCTGTAGTATCCCATTCTCGGCTCCCAACACCCATATGCCAGATTCCAATCCTAGGATCCTACAAGGAGGATTTTCAGCATGAAATTTTTTTGTAAAGAAGCATAATCCAGTCACAACAACAACATCACCACATATCCACTACTAAAATCATTCGAGTGCAATGCTGAAAGGGAAATACATATATGAAACAAAAACTCTAAAGCTCTAGCACATGCTCCTGTCTCAATGCCGCTGCGACCTAGTGTCACAAGCACGCAACGGTCGTGCATAAGCTTACAAGAAGCTTAGTGGGTGGTGTATGTGTTTGTAAATCATGTGCCAAGCATATAAATATCAGAGTAAGTGAAAATACTGGCAAGTCTATAAATGCCATCAGCCTTATCCAGGCTATGCGATGCAAAGATATAGTAAGTCAAATATCATATACTAAGGATGCAATGCAATATGCAAATCTTAGCGAGTCCATGAATACCGTCAGTCGTATCTAGGCCGGGCAATGCAAAAACATAGTAAACCAAATGTTTTATGTTGAGGGTGCAATGTAATATGCAATGCAAAAGAAATGACAAAGCTAGAGTGTGTAGTGAGATGATAGTACGTGGTATCGCAAGCTGTGGGGTTCATCACAAGGGACTTCTAATCAAACTAGTCTCATACCTAAATTTGGATAGCTAGACTTAATGTGGTAAACACCTGATCCCAGGTTGGTTGTGAACCCAACCAAAATTCTGGCGATTGTGAAGGTACACATAATGATTTGGTTGCGCACCACTAGCCCGAGTGGATAGTGAATGAATGAATGAATGAATGAGTCAAATGTTGATATGCAACTCCTATTCAGTAAGTCCTCATATTAGTACCGTACATCTTTAGGATTGTCACCGGGGTCTAGTACACTCCAAATGGCTGCCGACCCACTCGGCCGCGCAGCCCAACGAGTGGAAAAGACCTCACTACCCGCCTGGCTAATAATCTACCAATATCTACCCGGCTCGTCGATAGCAGACCCATTCCCCGAGCTGGTCAAACTCAGCCTAGCTTTACCCCCTACCCTCGGGTGGATAAGGCCACATCCCCTTCCAACAGACCCCGACACAGTGGGAGATGTGACTTACTGGTATTCGGCACTCGGGTGCTCATGTATCCACTCGGTCTAGATGTTGGAGCATCCCCTGGCCACGAGGGTTTAGTGACTTTCACCCAAGGACATCAAACGTGCTCAAGTGCTAGAACCAAACATTTTTGGTGTCTTGTGGGTCATTCACGATATACTTGTGGAGGCCATAACCCTGATGTCGTTAGGCCGCCAAGTGATCATTTCACACAAAACATGATTCATACCATCCAATCATGTATCAAACCTGCGCGTATTACATGATCATGTGGGGTAACTCCGCCTCACAAGGAGTCCTATAATCATCTCAGCCCAATGAAATCTGCTATAATCAATCATCCCTCATAACATACATACCAATGATGCGTATGAGCATGTATCATGATGTTATACTAAGCATGTATCATGCAATCATGTGCATAGAATACATAGCATATAGGGATTCACATGCATCATCAATATCATGGCCATTCTCCAATACTATCATTATACATGCCCTAGGCATTAGTTGTCTATCATACATAAGGTCATCCTTACGTCCACCAACCTCATTTATTTATCATTATCCATGTATCAAGTAAAATATGGTTATCTTATCCACATTATCATCATGACAATTAATACGTGCATTATTATCACTTGGATATCAAGCATGGTAGTCAACTATCATGTTTTGTCATTGTGCATATGAAATATCATCATCATTACCATGAGGTTCATTTTCACTTCATGATTAACCTAAACAATGTCATAAGTACTATAAATAATTACTCATCCATCATCAATGCATATGCTATAATTCACCATCCATTAAATCATATATATCATTTCAACCAACAACTCACCATTATCATTATCATGTTACCATACATTTATCATCGTCTCGCTCATCACTAGGCGCATCCTACTAGACTAAGCACACTAGCATGATTATCAGATATAAACAATAACTGGCCTAAATACATGATGGGGTCCACAAAAGGACGGCGGATCTAGTCCAAAACATCGAGAATAGATCTAAACAGTGGATATACTAACCTGATACCACAGATTCTTCCATCTACATTAATAGTGGACGGTCTGAATGTCATACTACATCAAGGATAGACCTCATGGGGTGGGTTTAATGGGCATAAAACAAAGGAAGTCAAGAGGATGAACCTAAGTACAGTAAGTGGGCTTCCTCACCCACTCTATCATGTAATAACTGGGCTTTCCTATGGGAGCCCAATATGAATACAAGGTGGGCTTTGGTGGGGTCCACACATCTAGGACTATGTGTCCTTGCAAACGGATCGAGTAGCCCGTTCATCATTTAATTGGGCCTTGGGTTTGGTCACTGAGCTTGGTCAAACACATGTATCTAGGTGGACCACATTTCCTATGGAAGGCCCGGTATGACCACAAGATGGGTCCCAAGGTTTGAGTAGTCCTGCAGGATATGGTGGAAAGCATCATTATCAATGGGGGCCCAACGGTTTAGGTTAGCCCAACAAGGTAAGGTGGGAATTACTACATCAATGTGGGCTCAACGGTTTGAGATAGCCCATTAAGGAAATTAGGTGACACTAACATCAATAGGGGCCCAATGGTTTGGGATAGCCCAATAAGGGCAAATAGGTATCACTGACATTAATGGGGGCCCAACAATTAGGGGTAGCCCAATAAGAGAAGATGGAAATGGGCTTAATAATAAGCCCTAGGGAGGTTTACAACATGGACTTTTAACCACCATTGCCTCCTAGAATGCTGCCCGGTATAGAAATTATCTCACAATGGGGCCCATGGCCCTTACAATAGCTAGAAAGTAAATGGGCAACATACATATTACCTCATACATCATGGTGGCCTTCAAGGGACGACCCATGGTCTACATACATCAAGGTTTGCTACATGGGGTAGCCCATAGCCCAGAAAATAAATGGTTAGGGAAGACATACAACACATGCATCTTTGTGGGCCTGAAAATAAATGGCCAGGGAAGACATACAACACATGCATCTTGGTGGGCCTCATGGGGCAGCCCATATACCCTATAAAATGGTTGGGCAAGGTGTATAACACATGTATCATAGTGGGCTTACAAACAACCCACAAAGTCCAGCACAATAGATGGGTAGCTCATGCATTAAAATGGGCTCTGAGGCTGGACGTCCAGCCCATCTGGGCCTGCTGGATGTCCAGAAATCTGGACTGTCTGGTCCTTAATCCATTCAGACGGAAGGTGGGCCTTACAAGGCACTAATGGGGTCCATGGTCTTAGAAAATAGATGCTCAGTGTGTATGCATTACACCTTCAACCTGGTGGGCCTCACAGCCTCATAATATACAACTATAACAGTAATATAGGGCCTTTGCTGGATGTCCAACCCTCCCAACTTCTTGGCTGACTGGGGTCCAGTAGGTGGTCAATTTGGATGGAATACATAGCTCACGGTGGCCAATATATATCATAGTGGGCCCCACTAGATGAATGACATGAATACAACACATATATCAGGGTGAGCCTGCTGCTGGACAGCTAGTCCAGCAGCGCCCCAACCCTGCTGGACGATCCAAAGGGCTTGGACGGCCTGGGTATCACATAAATAAGGTGGGCCTGCAGCCATGGACGACCAACCCCTACTGGACTCTGGGCCTACCTGGGCATCCAGTAGATGGGCTGCTGCCCTGGCATGTGGCGTCCCTCAGATGGATAGCCTGGATGCTACACATATATCTGATGTGGGTCTCGGTTAGGTGGGCCACAAAAGGGGGTGAATGGAGAAGATAAAACACATACTTTAAAGGTGGACAACTGCTGAATGGACATTCCAGCAGCGTCCCGGCCCATCTGGGCGTTGGATCTGCCTTTGGGTTAGGTCTAGGCCCTGCTTAAACATGGAGAAATGAATGGACGATATGCATCTACAAGTACACAGCATGGTGGGGTCCATATGAGTGGTTCACCAGCCAACCATCAAGCTGATATTTATTTGTCTCCCAACATCCAGGCTTGCTTGACGGTGCCAGCATGTTGGACCATCCAACCTACTGGGCCCACTCCAGCATGGCCTCTCATGGTTGGGTGGCCTGGGCTCAACCACACATCAAGGTGGGGTCCACACGTTAATGAACTACCCCATTACAATGAGAAAATCAAGCTGATATTTATGGTTTCACCCCATCCAGACAGTTAACAATTGGGCCTGGAATTTGGACAGCAGCATGGTGCTGCACGTTATAGCCCACAAAGCTGTTAGACGGTGTGGTTATCCATCACATTCATCAAGGTAGGGCCCTCTTGGATGGGCCACACACATTAGACCAAGCTAATATTGGTGTTTACCCTTGCATACAAAATAGGACAACAAGGTGGGCCAACCTGCATCTAGAAATCTGGATAGCAGGACTGTCCCACCCTGCTGGACGGTCTGGATGTGTTGAGCACATCAGGTGGGCCACGACCATCAGGAAAAAATGGAGAGAGGGAGAGAGAGAGAGGGACGGAGCGAGAGGAGGGGCTCCACCACTATGAGCCTCTCAAGATAATCAAAACATACATGCAAGCCAAGGTGGGCCATTGGCCACACCTAATGGTCAAGATAGGATCCTCACCATTGATTAGTGGGTCCTACTTGCCCCATGCTAGAAAATATAGGAATTTATGCAAGAAAAATGGAAAGAATCTAGTCATAGAGTACACCCACCTCTCCTCCTCCTCCTCTTCTTCTTCCCTTGAACTCTCAAGCTTCTAAGGAGCTCCTTCAATGGTGGAGATGGGTTTTAGATGGTTGGATTAGGAGGGATCTAGCTTAGAAGGGGCTGGAATAATGGGTCTGTCATGGACGTCCCAAGTTCCTCTTGCTAGGAAAATGAGGAAGATGAGAGGGATGTATATGAGAGAAATGATTAGTTTGTAAGAGAATCATTGCTTGTGTAAGGGAGCATGGCATGCTTGCATTATGACTAGCAAGCATGGGGAGGGCTAGGGTGATGTCACCCTAGGTTAGGTAGCCTAGGATGATGTCATTCTCATGATGGCTCTAGCTAGAGAATCTACTTTATCTGGAATCTTGTGGCCTAGCAACGCGTAGTCTGTGGCCAAGATTATGCGGGGGCTATATCTCCTAGTCTAGGCATCGCATTGGCACACGAGACGCGGCATTGGAACCATGGCGATGGTGCGGTCATAATGGTATAGGTCTCGGGTTGAGTTGACTCGGGTTTTCAGGATGTGACTTGAGGTCGCTCGCAAACGCTGTTTATAGGTCACGGGTCACCGAAATTCAACGAGGAGGATCACGGGATCCTAAGGAACAACAAGATACTAGGACATAGGCCTGACACATCTTCCTCTTTTAAAATATAAATTCCTCCCCTTTCTTTTGATTGAGTAGGCTTAAAAGTGGTGGGTCTTGGGGAGGTGTCCCATGGTTGAGCATTTTCTGCCAATTGATCAAGGTAATCCCACGCATTATCGACTTCCTTGTTCATGAATTCACCGTTACACATCATCTTTACAAACTGGCACATTGGTGAAGTTAATCCGTTATAGAAAAAGCTTATTGTTCGCCATATTTCGTAGCCATGGTGTGGACATGAATTATGAGATCCTTGTACCTTTCGCAGCATTGGAAGAAGGTCTCTTCCTCTTTCTGGGCGAAGTTCATGATTGTCCTCCTTAAAGTGTTACTTTTATGAAACGGAAAAAACTTTTTGAGAAATTCCCAGGTCATCTCGGCCCACGTGCTGATAGATCATGGATTTAAGGAGTGCATCCACATCTTAGCTTTCTTCCGTCAATGAGAAAGGAAACAATTTAAGTCGCACTATATCTTCAGACACGTTTGGAAAGTGTTATGTGGTGACTATCTCATTAAACTCTTTGATGTGCAATTATGGACTTTCAGATTCTAGTCCATAGAATTTAGGAAGTAGTTGTATCATTCCAGGCTTAACATCCACGGTTCCTACATTCAATGGGAATATCATGCAGGAAGGTGTACTCATCCCCGCCGGTTGTAAATAATCTCGTAGAGTATGAGGCAGGGGTGCATGATGCACCTCATTTTCATCTTGAACTTCCTCAACTGGAAGTTGAGGTTGATTTGTAGCTATAACTTTAATTAATTCAGAGGATCTTAAGTGATGTCTAATCCGGTGATGGACAGGCAACCCTTCAACTAATCCTCATTCACTTAAGAGATGAAGAGTGTTATTACAGACTCACTTGGGCATGAAACACTCTCAGCCCTCAAGTAACTAAACAACTAAACTTAAAAAGAAAATTAGAAAAACTCAAACAAATAAGAAATCTAGAAAAGATAAGAGAGAGTTGGAGAGAAGTTACTTGATTAGGTTTGCTATGTTAGGATTCTACAAAACAGAAAACAAAGTTAGTTTCTAAAAACAGAAAACCCTAACCTAAAAACATAACAGAAATTAACTCTAATCTTAACTTAATTTCAATACTAATTAATCTTAGAAAAACGTAGCCATAGTCCTTAGCAATGATGCCAAAAACTTGTTCACAACCCCAAGTGAAGGGTCGCGATGTAGTAATAACTCGGTGAGACCGAGGTCGAATCCACAGGGACTAAACTTGTATGTATTCTGAAAATAATTAGAACTAGAACTAGAAGAAGATCTAAATTTAAATCTGAAATAAAATAGAGTAATTGTGAATAATGTTGATTAAAACTATCAATTAAAAGGTGGGAACTAGGGTGCCAAGGATCCACTTATAGCTATTAGGATGCTACCTCACTTTGATTCAAGAGACACAATTTGAATTGGAGTCCTATCCTATCTAATTGGAAGATAAAGCAATTAAATCAAATCTCTGAACTTTTCATTGATTTAGTCCTCGATGAAGGAGTATTGTGGTGATTGGAAGGGATTCCATCATCCTACCATGCCCAGGAGATGATCGTGATCAACAAAATTTACCAATCTTACAATCTCGAAATAGGTAAAGAAGATATCTAAAGCTATTACAACATCTATTGTAATTTGAGTAAGAATAAATCATAGAAAACTGAAAATATTCCTTTAATATCAAACTAGAAATCAATGAGGTTTAACAAGATCAAGAATCAAAATAAGAAAATCATCCCAACATGCTACAAGCTTCACCTCTTAGCCCTAGCTAAGAGGTTTAGCCAACCATAGACGTGATTGGATCTATAACCCTCTAAGAAAGCATTAAAAATAAATAAAGAAGGAAGAAAAACTCTTGGGAGGCTGCTTCACCTTTTGACTCTTCTTCTTAAAACCTCATTCATATTTATAACTCCTCAAAGAACCCATATTTATAACTTTTGTCTGACCGTCTTTAAAAACTACCTTAAATTTACGCACTTTACGTAATGCCTTCGATGTCATCGAACGTAACTTAAATCTAGAAGTCGCGCCTTTTCGCACTACGCAACGTCTTTCATACTGCGTAACTCTTCATGTCATTGAACATACCTTCGATGTCATCGAAGTGCCTTCGATGTCATCGAAGTGTGTTCGATCAATTGAGAATGTGTCCAGAGTGTTCCAGCGAGTTGTTCTAAAAATCCACAAAAATCTCTATGTCATCAAATTGCCTTTGATGCCATTAAGCAGGTCTTCGAGCAATCGAATAGGGCTTCGATGTCATCGAGAACTGCATCTAATTTGTCTGGCAAACAGACTTGATTTTTATGTAATTCTTCTATGTCATCAAACACTGGCTTCGATGTCATTATTGAACGGCGGTCGATGACATAGAGAGTGAGGTTCAGATTCTGTGAATTTCTGCACTTTGCACTTTCGAATTCCTTCCTTTTTCACTTGGTTTCCTTGAATCTTAGGGTCTTGAATTCTTCAATCTTGGTTTCCCAAAATCCATCCATTGCCTTGGTGATTCTTGAGCATTAAATCCATGCTTTTAACATTCTTTTCAATCCAAGCTCTTAGATTCACCTCGCAATACAAACGTGTATAAAATATACCCATTAAGCGTTATCATGTTCACAAAACCAAGATATAAATAGGGAAAAATATGCAATATTTGACACTTAACAATAGTCAGTTTCCCGAACCATTCACAGAGGTCATGCTCGGACGTTGGAACCAAATTATTTTCCTTGAAGTGCTTTTATGTTATTCCTCATACTAGTTACTCCTAGTTAGTTCATTTTCACCCATAACACAAACCATCTTAGAGGTAGGTTTGTTGTGTGAATGCTCTTCTGCCTAAATATTAAAGCTATCAAACTATTCATGCATTATTTATTATTATTGCCCATTTGGGTACTATCTTATAATTTTTTTTTTTTTTTTTTTTTTTTTTTTTTTTTTTTTTTAACTCTATAACAATAGAAAAGTTACTTTTTAAGTTAGTTTGGCAATCGCCCTTCTAAAAGTAACCTACTTTAGTTTGACAAGTACACTTTTAAAAATAACTTAACACCTTAAAGTTAAGGGTCCATTTAGATACGACCAAATAAGTTACCTTTTCTACTTACAACAGTAGATAAGTAACTTATTTCATATAAGTAAGTTTGGTTTATGATTAGTTATAAGTAATTTATTTATTTATTTATTTTTTTTACTTAAAAGTACTTGATCACTTTGGTTAAATTTTTTTTTACCTTTTCTATTTTTCATAAGTTACTGAAGAGAGGAATAAGAGAGACCAAAGAGAGGAGAAGTTGATAAATAGGTTGTTTACTAAACATACTTATGTTCTTAATAAGTAGAAATGAAGATAACTTCCTTGTTGCATAAGTAACTTATCTTAAGAAACTTATGATTCAAACAGGCCCTAATTATAGCCATCATACAAAAAAAAAATTTATTTTTTAACTTTTTAATATTGTACTCTCTTTCTCTCTCTCTCTCTCTCTCTCTCTCTCTCTCTCTCTCCATGTAACTATCAATCCATATTAAACATGGCCATGCATGATAGATGGCCCACATCGATGGTGGAGCCCACATGATGGACAATCCACATCAAAGGTGCCCTACACATGATGGACAATGCAAATTGAAGGTCGGCCCCGCATGATGGACAATTAGCATTGATGGTGGGTCCATATGATGAATGACCCACATTAGGTGGGCCCCATGCAAGGACAACTCACATCAAAGGTCCACCCCTAATGATGAATGGTCCACATCCAAGGTGAGCTCGCATAATGGATGATCCACTTTAAAGTTGGGTGTTGCATGATGGACAATCCACATTAAAGGTGGGGCCCACATGATAGACGACCCACATTCGAGGTGAACCCCACATGATGAATTACCCACATCAAAGGCGGGCTTTTCGAGGTGGATGGTCCACATTAAAGACAGACCCCACACAATGGATGGTCCACATCAAAGGTTGGCCCCATATGATGGACGAGTGATATTAAGGGTTGACCAAACAAAATTAAGGATAAGTACCCATTTAATGTGGAAAAACTAAACATATGTTTGTACTTTTTGACTTATAAGTATATTATTTACCAAACATACTTATTTCTTAAATAAGTAGAAACCAAGATAAGCTACTTGAGGTATAAGTAGCCTATGTAAAGTAACTTGCGATCCAAACGAGCCCTAAGGGGTCATTTAATGTTGGAATAGATATGAAAAATAATTTTGAAAGAAAATAAAAATCAGATCGTCACACCTATTCCTTGTAAAGGAAAAGGTTAAAATCATTCAACTAAGGCAAGGTGTGGATGTAGTCACTATCTTTGAAATAGTTTACGCCCCTCAGTTTGTTTGATTATTAGAATATGTTCTTTAATGCACTACCTTTAGGATATAACACCTGGCTTGGTTATCTCCGGTGTTCACAGACCATAGATGAATCCAACACTTAAACACAAAGCAAGAGTCCTTTGCATGTAACACCCCGAACTTTCCAATACTGAGTATTGAAAGTTCTCGAGTATTACCATGAAATTTAACTTATTATGTACATGTGTAAGATACTAATCTAGCTATCTTAACCTTACATCCATTCTCTAGCACGAATATGACCGTTAGGAATAACCTCCATTCATAGACAAGCCAGTTGACCATTGATCTTGAGATAAAGTCATCATATACCCAAGTATTCTCACTTGTCTATCATAACCAACTGTTCAGTCAACTAATCACTACTAGGTAAAGATATCTGACTGTCCACTCTGAGTTTAGACCACCTGAACATAGTAAACTAGCTACTTGATCTCAACATCCACTTGTACACATATCAAATTGAGATTCTGATTCATTCATCTTGTTCACCATCTATGAATATGCTTAACCCACCATCAAAACTACAATCAGAGAAACTTATGCATGTGAACAAGTCACTTGAATCTAACGGTATACATGTTCTACCTCTTGATCACTTAAAAAACTCAATTGTAATCATCCGTTTATAAAACTGACTGTACACCTACTTAAATACATGATCAAAGTATTAACCATCAAGTTTTTCTATTTTTAACATATAACATCCCAGATTTTCATGGCCAGAGTTTATACTTGTGCCCGAGAAAATCGGGTGTTAATAATTGACAAGGTCGAGCTAAGAGACCTAGGAGGGGGGGGGGGGTGAATAGGACTAAGCCAAATTAAAAAATTAAATGCAGAATTAAATGAATATAAATAAAGATAGCACTAAATAATCCCATAAAACAGAAATGAATTGCAACCTCAAATGTACAAGTATTGAGAGGTTGATACAGATGTTGTTCTAAGGACAACCTTACAACAAAAACCAATGGCTTATGGTAGGACAACCTGATTCTTAGAATGGTCTGTGTATCAAAATTCCAAACCGATACAGAGGAATAAAAAATAAAAATAGTAAAGAAAATAAACTAAGTGTAAGTGCTATAGTTTATAGCCCCTTTTTGTTGTTAAATTTGTGGTGCCAAAGACACTGTTATGAAGCGTGCATATGTGAAGAATAATGCTTTTCTCAAGATCAACTTTAATTGACAAGCACTGTTCACAAGTCAAGATCTCAAGAAGCTTTCAAGTTCAACCTCAAGATCTCAAGAAGCTTTCAAGTTTGAACTACATCAAGACTTCAAGCTTCACTACTTTCAAAGGTCTCTCGTCTCCTATTTTCAATGTCCTTACTTCACTATTGAGGTATGATTGACCTTGGGTTGACCTTTAGAGTAGGTCATTCTGGATACATAATTCATATGTTTTATATAAGTGAGTTTAGGCTGTTCTAAGACTAGTCCTGGACCTTGTTCAACTAGTCCTAGCACTGCTTCGACCTGTCTAAGAATTTCCTAGATTAGTCGTAAGTTTGTTGCAAAATTTGAATATTTTCTGTTAAGCTTCGACTAGTCTTAGGGACTGTTCGACTAGTCGTATGAGCAGTGTTGACTACTTCTTCGACCAGTCGTAGACCTACGACTTAAAGCACAATATTAAAATTTAGTTAGCTTCGACTAGTCGTGAGCAACCTACGACCAGTCGAAGGAGACCTACGACCAGTCGTAGACCACCTACGACCAGTCGTGAAATCGCCAGATCTTATCATGCCCGAGTTTTCAAATATCTGTTGGTTCTACGACCAATCATAGAGTTCTTTAGACCAGTCGAAGACGTGATTTGCTCACCTATAAATAGAGTACTAATCTCAGAATAAAACATTGAATTTCAAGCTAATTTAATTCGGCCTTCTGAGAGATAAGTCTGTGCTCCATTTTAAGCTAAGTGTGCATATTTAATATTCTCTTTCTTTAGCTTTTCAATCTTATTTGAAAAGAGGAATTGCTATATTCCGTTTTCTTGGAATCAAAATCAAATAGGGCTACGCCTCATTTGGTTTTATTTAAAATCTATTAGAACCTAGAACCATTATAAAGTGAGTATTGGACATTGAACCTTGACATTTAAATCTCTACTCCGACTTGGTTCTTCTGGGCTGCTACAATGAAGGAGAAATTCAGGTATTTTACGTTTGTGTAATTTACTTTCATTTGGTTTTCTTTTGGGATTTGCTAGAAAAATCTCATTGTATTAATTATCTGAGGAGAGACAGGAAAACTCAGAAGAGGGTTTTTTTTTAATTGTGTAAGCCCACAAAGAAAAACACAATTGTGAAGGTTTTGGGTGAACTTGGAAAACGTATCTTTGATAGTGAACGCTGTTATCCCCTGTGTGAGGATATTAGGAGTGGAGTAGCGCTGTGTGGCTGTTGTTGAACAGTTGGTGTACACACAGGCGAACCACTATAATTCTTTATCTTGTGGTTTGAATTCTTGCTTAAGTTTTATATCTCTTTTCATTCAGATTTGTGGAATGTATATGTGGATGTGAATGTTGTAAAATTTACATTTCAAGCACAGTGGGAATGTTGTAATAATTTAGTTTAAAATTCTAGCAATTTATTTCAATTCCTTGCTATTTATATATTCCTCTTTGGTTTGAGTTTTTGATACAAGGGATGTTCTAGAGATAAGGCACCTCTCAATTCTTGTTGAGAGAGGTTGCTTTTATTTCAGCATTGTGATTTGATTTGGTTTATTTGGCTATCTATCTTTCTTTATTTCGCTGTTAAAGTTTTATTTTGGCATCGTCCTATTCACCCCCCTCTAGGACGTATAGCTAGGCCATTTCATTAAGCTATTGCAGCATTCCCACACTTGCATAAAAGAGATTATAACATTCTCCACAAAAGCTTAAAAAGGAATTACAACATTCACACCATAACCTCAATCAATCAACCACCACAACACCAGAAATTATAGTGGTTCGCTTATGTGTACACCAACTGTTTAGAAAAACAGCCACACAACTACTCCACTCCTAATATCCTCACATAGTGGATATTAGCGTTCACTATGAAATAGGTTTTTCAATGTTCACCTAAAACCGTCACAATTGTGTCTTTCAAGTGGGCTTACACAATTCAAAAACCCCACACTCTGAGTTTTCTAGATCACCTCAGACAAACCAAAAAGAAAGAGATTTTTCTGACACAACCTCAAAAACCAAAAAGAGATTTTTAAGAAATGCAAATATACTTTTCTGGATATTCTCCTCTGATGCAGCCTGGTAGAACCAATTCGAAGTAGATGTTCAATGTCCACACTCACTTATGAAAAAGGTTCTAAGTTCTAATTGATTTTTAGATTAAATCACCTTTGGCTAACTTGATTTGATTTTGATTCTAAGAAAGGGGAAAACTAAAATCCCTTCATCAAATAAGATTGGAATGTAGAATTCAAAATCAAATGCAAAAAAGCTAAAATAAAGAGAATATTAAATGAGTACTAAATAGCTTAAGAATATTACAAACTTATCTCTCAGAGTGGTGTCTTGATTTTGCTTAAATGAATTATCAAACTTTGAAAATCGTGCTCTATTTATAAGTGTACAAACTGTTTACTCGACTGGCCCAGAGGTCAGCTCGACTGGTTGAAGGACCAACAAGAATTTAAAAAATTTCGAGTGCCATAAGAAAATACCGTTCCACAACTGGTCAAGTGGGTGGTATGACCGGTCGAGTGGCCTGCACGACCGATCGAGCCCTGCACTCGACTGGTCATGTGGAACCAAAAATGGTTGCTGGACTTTAAGTCGAGCCTGCTCGAGTCTCCAGGACTGGTCGAGGATTCAACTGAAAATCCAAAAAATCCATAACAACCTTTGGACTGGTCGAGAAAATGTTTAGACTAGTCGAGCCAGCACTTGGACTAGTCGAACATAAGCTAGGACTAGTCGAGAAAAAGTTTATAAAATTATGTAGTGACCCAATTTTAGTATGCAATCAATATGACCCATCCTATGGTCAATATAAGGTCATTCATACCTTATGAGTGATATTTGAACAATGAGTCATCATTCACTTTGGTTGATAGATGATCTGAAAGTACATGAAGCTTGAACTTGAAGTACTTTGAAGCTTCAAGTTCCAAAGTAAAGCACTTTGTCTTGACATAGGTTGAAGCTTGAAAGCTTGATCTATCACTTGATGTTGAACTAGAACTTGTGTAAGATCGCATGATCTTGAACATGAAGATGAGCTACACAAGATACAGATTCCAAGAGGTTTTGGCACTACAAAATTTGACAATCATAGGAGCTAGACAGAATAACACTTACAATAATGTATAAATTGGATGCTTTAAAAATCGCACCTCATTTTTTTCATTTAGATCACATCCAGATACATTCCCAAAGGTAACATTCACGAGAATAAAATCGACTATATTGATTATTTCATTAGAGTAAAAGAGTTCAATAAATTATCAAATACCCTCTCAATGGGAGCTTTTTACATTTATTGAGTTTGCAGCGGAAGTATAAACTAAATAATGAAACTATCTTTTTATTCTTTCAGTATTATCTTCCATAAGGAGATGATACTCTAGGTCTTCAATCTGTATGTCCCTTGCATCATCTGTACGGTTGGAGAGGGTCAACGCCCTACTCATAATGATGGTTATCTTTTAAGATTAACAATAATTCAAGAGATTTATAAAGAAAATGTAAGGGTTTTGATACGTCTCGTACTCCACTACTACGAGGGGTATCGGCATACGCAAACAACCTACATGAGATGCATGCCTAGCAAAGTGTGTGCGGCTCATCTGTTCACAACTCAAGTGTAGGGTCGTGATGTAGTAATAATCTCAGTAAGACCGAGGTCGAATCCACAGGGACTAATCTCGTATGTTTCTGAAAGTAGCTAGGACTAGAACTAAAAGAAGATGTAAATCTAAATCTGACTAATTAGAAAGAGTAATTGTGAATGATGTAATTGAAACTTGTGAATTTAAAGGTGGGAACTAGGGTGCCAAGGATCCACTTGTAGTAAGTAAGATGCTACCTTACTTAATTCAATGAACACAATTAGAATTGGAGTCCTATCCTATTCAATTAAAAAATATAGCAATTAAATCAAATATGATATTTCATTGACCTGATTCTCAATGGAAGAGGATTGTGAGGATTGAAAGGGATTCCATCACCCAACCATGCCTAGGAGACGATGGCAAACAACAGAATTTACCAATCGCACAATCTCAAATAAGAAAAAGAAGATATTTAAAGCTATTGCAGATCTATTGTAATTTGAGTCACAATAAACCATTAAAAACTGAAAATATTCCTTATATTCAAACTAGAATCAATGAGGTTCAATAAAAACATGAATCAAAGCAAAGTAAGCAACCCAATCATGCTACAAGCTTCACCTCTTAGCCATAGCTAAGAGGTTTAGTTAAATATAGACATGATTAAACAAAAATCTCTTAAATAAAACATAAAAATCAACTAATGAAGAAGAAGAAAAACTCTCGGACGACGGCTCTACCCTTTTGCTTCACTCCTCAAACCCTAGAAGATGCTTTGGAGCATCCTAGGAACTCTTATTTATAGTTGGAGAACTCCAACTTTCGCATCGAGGTGGAAAAGTCCAGAAACCGCCTCAAATTTACGCAGTTCGGGCAAAATCTGTGTAATCTTCGACTAGTCGAGGCAATCTTCAAATGGTTGAAGGTCACCTTTGACTGGTTGAGGACAGTCTTCGACTGGTCAAGGATCGCATGAATTTAAAAGATAATGTTACTGGAGTTCGAGTCGAAGTTTCTCAGACTAGTCGAGCCAGAGCTAGGGCTGGTCGAGCCAGAGCTTAGGCAAGTCAAGAATCACGCAAATTCACTTTAAATATTCAATTTTTTTTATTCCTCACTTGGTTTCCTTGGATCTTTGGCATGTGAATTCTTCAATCTTGGTCTCCTAGGATCCATCCTTTGCTTTGGTGGTTCTTGAGCATCAAATCCATACTTTTAACATTCTTTTCAATCCAAGCTCTAAGATTCACCTTGCAACACAAATATGTATAAAATATACCATTAACCAGTATCATGTTCATAAAACCAAGATATAAGTAGGGAAAAATATGTAATATTTGACACTCAACACACTCCCTAACCAGCATTTTGCTAGTCCCGAGCAAGACATGCGTGAAGTAATCTTCAATTCTTAACGTTCAAACCTTTTTCAGAAATCAATCCTTTGTGCAATCAAGTATGAATGGGTAGAATTAAGATGAGTAAGCGGGATTTTGAAAAAGCTAGAGCCGAATCACATAAGAAATTAATCAAATAAATTCTTTATCAATTATTTTAGAGCATAAGTTCATATATTAAGTTTTTCAATATGCTTAGTGGAAATCAACTTACGTCTCATAAAAATACTATTTTTTCATAATGTTAGCCATGCTCATGACTTCAAGATTGGTTGAAAACTCAAGTACTGATTCTGAACTTATCCCCTTTTCCTTCTTTTTACATTTTTTAATTTTATATCGATGGTCATTTGTATTCATTTAGTCTTTTCATCTTTTCTCTTTTCTTTCAAATTTTTCATTCTTTTTCAAATTTTTTCAGTCTTTTCACCATACATGACCTTTTTGTCGATCTCCTATTTTTTATCTAGTCATTTTCTTCTTTTAAGGTGGATAAAATTCTTCAGACTTGATTCTCAATATCTTTTAATGAACATCATACTAACAATAAAAAAATCTAGTACTATTCACAGAAAGCAAATTGAACGTGTCTTGTGATTTAGATTAACATGAAATTTAAACTTGCTCTTAATCAAACTCCAACAATTCAAAATTCGCTTCCTATCTTATTATCATAGTCAAAGTATACAAAAATTATTAATTTCCAAATAGGTTTTTTCTTGAAAAATTAAAAATTTCCAAAAATTTTTGCTCAAAACTCGGAGAACGCTGATTAGTTTACCTAATCCACACCCTAACCTAAAATCTACATTGTCCTCAATGTAAAAGAAATAATCATGCAATGCAAAAGAGGCAATGAAAAGAAAGGAGAAGTGATGGAAAGGTAGTACCTTAAGAAGGAATTTCAAGGCTTTTTCCAAGGATCTCAATGTAGAGATGGGTTAACACAAAGACTAAAAAAATGGAAAGAAAATTATCCTAATCCTAAATTCTATGAAAGCAATAAACTTAACTACACCTCCATCAGACTAGGAGGTCAATCCTGGTAAACAGGATCAATCAGAGGTATGGATATGTCCTCTGAATCAAATTTCTCAACAAATGGCTTTAAATGATGTGCATTCACTTTAAAAGCATTGCCGCTATTTGAATTTTTTATCTCAACGACCTCATGAGGATAGACATTAGTAACAATGAAAGGGCCAGTCCAACGAGATCAGAGTTTACCTAGAAAAAGATGTAACCGAGAGTTATACACAATGACTTTTTGACCGGTTAAGAATGATTTCTGAAGGATGTTCCTGTCATGGAATAACTTCATCCTGTCCTTGTAAATTCTCAAGTTCTCGTATGCGTCATTCCTGATTTCCTTGAGTTCATTTAATTGAAGTTTGCGTAGCGAGCTAGCATTGTCCAGGTTAAAATTCAAGTTTTTGATAGCCCAGTAGGCTCTATGTTCCAATTCCACAGGTCAGTGGCAAGCTTTCCCATAGACGAGTCTAAAGGGAGACATTCCAATGGGGGTCTTGAAGGTAGTACGGTAGGCCCATAAAGCATCTGTCATGCGGATTGACCAATCTTATGATCAGGGTTAACCATTTTCTCGATAATGTGTTTAAATTCCCTGTTGGAAATCTCAGCTTGCCCACTTGTCTGCGGGTGGTATGGAGTGCTCACCTTCTGAGAGATGCTATATTTCTTCATTAAACTTTCAAATGGCCTATTACAGGAGTGTGAACCTCCATCACTAGTGATGGCCTACGGTGTTCCGAACCGGGAAAGGATATTTTCTTTAAAGAATCTAATGACCATTTGTTGGTGATTGTTTTGGCACGGGATCGCTTTGACCCATTTAGTGACATAGTCTACTGCTAGTAAAATGCATAAATTTCTAAAGGATTGGGGGAATGGCCTCATGAAATCAATGCCCCAGCAGTTAAGTGCTTTAATGATCAGTATGGGATTCAGAGGCATCATATTTCGATGGGACAACGCTCCCAATTTCTGACAAGGCTCACAAGCTTTGCAGAACTCATGAGTGTCCGTGAACATAGTGAGCCAATAGAAGCCGCACTGCAGAATTTTGGCCGTGGTCTTTTTAACGGAAAAGTGACCACCATAGGGATGAGAGTGACAGAAGGAGATGACACTTTGGTGTTCATTGTCTACACATCTCCTTAGAATTTGGTCTAGAAAATATTTAAATAAATATGGGTCATCCCATAAGAACTTATGTACCTCGGCGAAGAATTGTTTCTTATCTTGCACAGTCCAATGTATTGGCATGAAACCTATGGCAAGATAATTAGCAATATCAGCAAACCAAGGTAAGTAGGAGAGTTTAAACAGTTGTTCATCAGGAAATATATCATTTATAGGTGTCGTCTGAAGGGAATCAGGGTGGTCAGGTCTTGAAAGATGGTCACCCACTACATTTTCTACTCCCTTTTTATATTTTATTTCTAAATCAAATTTCCAAAGTAGGAGTATCCATCTTATTGAGTGGGGCTTAACATCATGCTTAGAAAGAAGGTACTTCAACGCCGCATGATATGTATAGATGATGATCTTGGATCCAATCAAATAGGACCTAAATTTATCTAAAGGGAATACTACGACCAAGAGTTCCTTTTCCGTAGTAGAGTAGTTCATTTGGGTATAATTTAAAGTTCTACTTACGTAGTGAATAACGTAGGGCTTCTTCACTTTTCTCTGGCCTAACATTGCCCCAATAGCATAGTTGGATGTGTTGCACATGATTTCAAAAGGGATGTTCCAATCAGGTGGCTGCATGATGGGTGTGGTAGTTAACATGTCATTGAGCATAGTAAAAACTTCTTGACATTACTCAATCCACTCGTATAAGGCATCCTTTTGAAGTAGATTACATAAAGGACGAGAGAGGTGACTGAAGTCCTTTATGAATCGTCTGTAGAATCTAGCGTGTCCTAAGAAGGATCGCACATCGCGTATGCTTTTGAGAGGTGATAGGCTAGAGATAAGATCGATTTTGGTCTTGTCTACCTCAATTCCCTTGGATGAAATACAATTCCCTTGGAAACCATAAAATGACATTTCTCCTAGTTCAGAACTAAATTCTTCTCTTCACATCGCTTCAACACACATTTAAGATTTTTCAAGCACCAGTTGAAAGATGGACCAATGACAAAGAAGTCGTCCATGAAGACCTCTAAATTTCCTCTACCATGTCAGAAAAATACTCAACATACATCGTTGAAATGTGGCAGGAACATTACATAGTTCGAATAACATCTTTCAATAGGCGAAGGTGCCATAGGGACATGTGAATGTTGTTTTCTCTTGATCTTCAAGGGCTATCTCTATCTGATTATAGCCCGAATATGAGTCGAGGAAGCAGTAATAAGAATGAGCAGCTAACCTCTCTAAGATTTGGTCGATGAAGGGCAGGGGGAAGTGGTTCTTCCTTATGACGGTATTCAATTTTCTGTAGTCAATGCACATTCTCCAACCAGTAGTAACTCTAGTTGGCACGAGTTCATTGTTAGCATTGGCTATGATGGTGATTCCGAATTTCTTAGGGACCACCTAAGTTGGACTCACCTATTGACTGTCGGATATAAGGTACATCCAACAATTTAAGTACCTCTCCTTTAAGCACTTCTTTCATATTTGGATTGAGTCGACGTTGTGGTTGTTGAGAGTTTTTCGCATTATCCTCAAGATGAGTGCAGTGAGTACAAATCAAAGGATCGATTCCCTTGAGATCCGTAATTGACCATCCAAGGGTTCCTTTATGTTAAATGAGAGTAGCGATTAACATACTCTCCTGTTCTTTCTCAAGGTGGGAAGAAATTACCACCGGATATGTCTCATCTTAACCTAAATAGACATATTTAAGATCAGCAAGCAATGGTTTTAGGTCAAGCTTCGGTGCTTTGAGGTTAGACGGTAGAGGCGCTGTATCGTTTAGGGGCAATTTCTCAAATTGTGGCCTCCACCGGTTAACTTCAAGTACCGGCGCAGCATCAAGCATAACATCCATCTCCCTAATCATATCATCATCTAAATTGGGGGAGTGTGCCAAGCACGTCTCTAAAGGGTCATAGAGGATAAGGTCATCAGAGCTCTATCTTTCACGAAAGAGTCTATCATGTTAATGTCGTGGGCCTCGTCATCATCCTCTGCCTGTTTGCTCATGTTGAAAAAGATATTGAGCTCCAACGTCATATTCCCAAAAGACAAATTCATGACCCCATTCCTACAATTGATGACAGCATTTGATGTAGCAAGGAACGAGTGGCCAAGTATGACAGGAATTTGAGCGCTCATATCTGCAATAGGCTGAGTATCCAGGATGATAAAATCCGCTGGATAGTAGAATTTATCAACCTGGACCAGCACATCCTCGATCATCCCCCATGGTACACGAACTGAGCGATCAACAAGATATAGTGTGGTCTAGGTGGGTTTTAATTCACCTAAACCAAGTTGTTCGTAGACCGAGTAAAGCATCAGATTTACGCTTGCCCCCAAGTCAAGTAGTGCATTCTCAATTTGCTGATTCCTAATTATACAAGTGATAGTTGGGCTACCAGGATGTTTGTATTTTTGTGGCACACTTTTCTTGAGGATGTACTTACTTTTTCTATGAGGAAAATTTTCTTTTTGATACTTTGTCGCCTCTTAGTCGTGCATAAGTCTTTTAGAAATTTGGAATAGGAGGGAATTTGTTTCACTGCATCCAGTAAAGGGATGTTGATCTTCACTTATTTCAACCCCTCTAGAAAATCCTAAGAATTGGCTAGAGGTTTTGGTGCAATCGACCGCTAGGGGAATAGAGAAATTGGTTTACTTTGAGGTTCCGGTTCTAACCCATGTGGAGTAATGCTAGGTCCATCATTCTCATCTATTTTCGGGTCCTTAGGCTTTTCAGCCTTTACCGGAATAGTTTTCTCAATTATTTTTCCATTCCTGAGAGTGGTGATAGACTTGGCTTGCTCCATTTGATTTGAGGAGCTTGGGTAACTAATTTCACATTGCGGCTTTGGATTGGGGAGAGGTTGGGCTGGAAGCATCCCTTTCTCCCCAATTGCTAAGCATGCCTCAATCCCTTGGTGGATTTGTTAAAGTCTTGGAAAGCTTATAATGTGTTTTGATTGAAAAGCTCTTGATTTTGAATGTGTTTTAAAACCAGATCCTCCCGAGGCTTCTTTTGATTTAAAAGTTGAGATAGAGCCCCTTGAGAGTTAGCTGTTTGCCCATTCCTCCAACTGAAATTGGGGTGGTTCCTCCAGCTAGGATTATATGTATTTGTGGTGAGTCCACTGAAAGGTCTTTGGTAATTGTTCACGGCATTCGATTGCTCATTCAGTTCCTCTTAAAAAGCAGGTTTAGTTGGGCAATTTTCTGTTGTATGTACCGCAAACAGATTTCCTTAGCCTTATCCTCCTTAAGTTTCATGGCCTCTATCTTCCTTGTGAGGTTAACCACTTTAGCATTTATATCATCTTCCTCTTTCAAAATATATATTCCACCTTTCTCCTTTAATTGAGTAGGCTTGGAAGTGGTGCTAGGTCTTGGGGAGATGTCCCATGATTGTGCAATTTTAGTGAGTTTGTCAAAGTAATCCCACACATCATCGATATCTTTGTTCATAAATTCTCTATTGCACATTGTCTCAACGAATTGGCACATAAAAGATGTCAGTCCTTCATGGAAGAAACTTGTTATGTGCCACGTTTCAAAATCATGTTGTGGGCATGAACTGACAAGATCTTTGAACCACTCCCAACATTAAAAGAATGTTTCATCTTCCTTTTAGGTGAAGTTCATGATTGACTTTCTGATGGTGTTTGTTTTATGGTATGGGAAAAATTTCTTTATGAACTCCCTTGTCATGTCATCCATCTGCCAATAGATCATGGACGTAGTGAATGCAACCATGTCTTAGCCTTTTTTTTTAATGAGAAGGTAAAGAGTTTCAGCCTGACCTTATCCTCATACACGTTGGGAAAGTAAAAAGTGATCTCATTAAACTCTTTCATGTGTAGATATGGACTTTCATATTCAAGTCCATGGAACTTTGGAAGGAGTTAGATCACCCCTGGCTTGATATCCATATTTTTTGTATTTTATGGAAAAATCATACAGGAAGGTGTGCTCACCCCTGTCGGTTGTAAGAAATCTCGTAAAGTACGAGGTGGGGGTGCATGATGCACCTTATTCTTATCCTGGGCTTCCTCAACTAGAGGTTGAGGTTGATTTGCAGGTTGATTAACAGCCATCACTTCTATCAACTCTGAAGATCTCAAGTGATGTCTAATCCGGTGATGGGTAGGCAACCTTTCGACTAATCCTCCTTCACTTAAGAGACGTAGAGTGTTATCACGGACCCACTTGGGTATGAAACACTCTCGGCTTTCAAGTTCAAAATCTAACCTAAAATCTAAGAACTGAAAACTACAACAAACAAGAAGTGAGAAGAGAGAGAGAGAGAGAGAGAGAGAGAGAGAGAGAGAGAGAGAGAGAGAGAGAGAGAGAGAGAGTTAGAACGAAGTTACTAGATAGGAGAGGCTAGGTTAGTATCTTACAAAACAGAGAACAAAGTTAATTTCTAAAAATAAGTTCAGAAAAATTCCTAACCTAGAAATAAAATAGAAAGTTAATCCTAATCTTAACCTAATTCTAAAACTAATTAAATTTAGAAAAAAACAACTGTAGTCTCCGATAACGGTGCCAAAAACTTGTTCATAGCACCAAGTGTAGGGTCGTGATGTAGTAATAATCTTGGTAAGACTGAGGTCGAATCCACAGGGACTAATCTCGTACATTTTTGAAAGTAACTAGAACTAGAGCTAGAAGAAGATATAAATCTAAATATGAATAATTAGAAAGAGTAATTGTGAATGATGTAATTGAAACTTGTGAATTTAAAGGTGGGAACTAGGGTGCCAAGGATCCACTTGTAGTAATTAAGATTCTACCTTACTTGATTCTAGTAACACAATTGGAATTGGAGTCCTATCCTATCCAATTGGAAAATATAACAATTAAATCAAATATGAACTTTCATTGACTTGATTCTCAATGGATGAAGATTGTGAGGATTGAAAGGGATTCCATCACCCAACCATGGCTAGGAGACGATGGAAAACAATAGGATTTACCAATCCCACAATCTCAAATAAGAAAAAGAAGATATTCAAAGCTATTGCAGATCTATTGTAATTTGAGTCACAACAAACCATTAAAAACTAAAAATATTCCTTATAATCAAACTAGAATCAATGAGGTTCAATAAAAACATGAATAAAGCAAAGTAAACATCCCAATCACGTTACAAGCTTCACCTCTTAGCCCTAGCTAAGAGGTTTAGTTAATCATAAACATGATTAAACCAAAATCTCTCAAATAAAACATAAAAAATCAACTAATGAAGAAAAAGAAAAACTCCCAAACGACTCCACCCTTTTTCTCCACTCCTCAAACCCTAGAAGATGCTTTGGAGCATCATGGGAACTATTTATAGTTGGAGAACTCTAACTTTCGCACTGAGTTGAAAAAGTCCGGAAACCACCTCAAATTTACGTAGTCCACGCAAAATCTGCGTAACTTTCGACTAGTCAAGGGCAATCTTCGACTGGTTGAAGGTTACCTTCGACTGGTCGAGGATCGCATGAATTTAAAAGATAATGTTACTAGAGTTCGAGCCGAAGTTTCTTAGACTAGTCGAGCCAGAGCCAGGGTCGGTCAAGCCGGAGCTTAGGCTAGTCGAGAATCACACAAATTCACTTCAAATCTTCGATTTTCTTTAACACATAAGTCAGATGAATTACGTGACATGATTTGTTCATGGAGAGACTATTTGCAACATCCAATCCCGGAGGTGATGTAATACGCATTGCGAATTACTTACATCGATTTGTCCACCACTACCCTAAAACCCATGGAATTACGTGACGACTAAGAGGGTCGCTAGCCAGAGCGCATTACGACCATGATATAATAATTGAATCACTAGTTGTTATACCTCTTAACACATCACTTGTACTTATAGAGAACATAAGTTAAATCATGCGAGTTCTGGAATATTAAGACACATGCCCAAGCCTTAAAGGTAAATAGCATAAGGCCAGTAAAGTAAGGAAGAGAGTAGCAATGAATAACTCACAAAGAGGAGAGTGACAATGGTCAACTCAATAAAAGGAGAGTAGAAATGGCTAACTCAACAAATAAAAGAGTGGCAATGGCCAACTCAATAACAAGGAGAGTGGCAATGGCCAACTTAATAAAGAGAAGAGTAACATGGGCTAACTCAACAAATTAATAAAGGCAAGGGCAAGGCCTATATCCATCGCTCATTATAAATTCATAAAGATCACTTGTAATTGATATCATATCATAATTCCCAAAAGGGTAGATAACCGTTGATGATAAATTAAATAATTGCAGGAAGGAAGTCATAGCAATATGAAAACATAGTATGTAACAGGTAAGATAAAACATATCAACTTAAATTACCGTAAGCTTAAAGGAAAAACCCTCACCTAGTTGTTTGATGTTTGTTAGTAAGGTTTAAGGCCTTGGGTAATCTTAAGATCAACGCTCGCATTACTGTCCTAACCCACATGAATTAGATGATTAGAAAAAGAAGGGAGAGGAACGGGTTGAACCCGAACTGAACTTGGGCAGCAACTTCATCCTTCATGGTTTCTTCTTCTCTTTCTCTCTCTTTCTCTCTTTCTTTTCTTTTCTTTTCTTTCTCGTTCTCTTTTCTTTCTCTTTTCTTTCTTTCTTTCCTTCTTTCTCTCCCTTTTGCTGTACGTGTCCCCTTGCTGCTGTTGGTCGGCCGGACCTCTTTCTCTCCCACTTTTTTCTTCCTCTTTTCTTTCCTTCTCTCTCTTTCTCTCTTTCTTTCTTCCTTTCGTGGGACCAATGGTTCACAGCGTGGAGCTTTATAGGCTCCAGTCCCTATGGAAGGAGTTTGGTTTGGGCGGAAATATGCTCCTTTTTCGCACTCTGTTTACACAGGAGTTTTTGAGAAATGGTGGGCGAGTGGTTCTGCATTACTGCTTTCATAGTTGTTGCTGATCTAATCGGTTTATTAGGAGGTTTTCTTTAATGAAGGTCCAACAGATGGACGCTTCTGATTTTCTATTTAGTGTTTGCTCCTGTCTTCATTACCCTGTGTATAACCGGGCCAATGGCCACTGCACCCATGGCCGTTTGTTTCCCAACCGATCTCTCTTTAAGATCTTGACCTTAGACGGTCAGGAGTCCTTGTCCGATGATCCCTGATCCTTAGGAGTCTTGGTCTGGTCATGCGGTTTCCTTGCGAACAAGAATCGCAGAGGTTCTTGCGGAGGTTTTCTCAGAAGTGAGATTGCGCATGGAGAAAAAGTGGAGTGTCACATTCCTTCTCCTTTCTACTCCCTTCGGCCAACGTAGCTTGGGTTGAAATTGTCGGTCCTTGGTTTTGGATGGCCCAGATTGACTCAGGTGTCCTTTGTTAGGATCTCCTAAGCAGGGAAGTCAGATCATTTTCGGCATCCTTTTCTTGCAGATGAGTTCTGAACGAGGTTTCATCTAGTTTTCTTGATCGGTTTAGGAGAGGAAAACCTAAGGTTTGGTCATTTTGACCTTTCGACCATGATGAATGGTGTGGATCGAATACATGGATGGTCTAGATGGGCCTCATCTGCTTTACTTGGACGCTGTCCGTTCCTCCGTGAAAAGTGTTCACAACCCCAAGTGTAGGGTCGCGATGTAGAAATAATCTCGGTGAGACTGAAGTCGAATCCACAGGGACTAATCTTGTGTGTATTTTGAAAGTAACTAGAACTAGAACTAGAAGAAGATGTGAACCTAAATCTGAATTACTTAAGAGAGTAATTGTGATTAAAGTGATTAAAACTAACAAATTCAAAGGTGGTAACTAGGGTTTCCAAGGATCCACTTGTAGAGATCAGGAAGCCCTCTTACTTGATTCAAGTAACACAATTGGAATTGGAGTCCTATCTTATCCAATTGGAAGATATACAGTTAAGATCAATCTAAACTTTCCTTGACCTAATTCTCAATGGAGGAGAATTGTGATAATTGGAAGAGATTCCATCAGCAAATCATGCCTATGAGACGATGGCTAACAACAGGATTTACCAATCCCACAATCTCAAAATCAAGAAAAGAAGATACTTAAAGCTATTGCAGATCTACTGTAATTTGAGTCACAATAAACCATTAAGAATTGAAAGTATTTCTTTAAAGTCAAACTAGAATCAAAGAAGGTTCAACATAAACATAAATCAAAGTAAAAGAAACATCCCATCATGCTACAAGCTTCACCTCTTATCCCTAGCTAAGAGGTTTAGCCAACTATAGACATGATTGAACTAAAATCTCTTAAGAAAAGCATAAAAATGACTAAGAGGAAGAAAAACTCTTGGCAATGGCTTCTCCATACTTTTACTCCACTCCTTAAACCCTACAGGATGCCTAGGAACATCCTAGGGACTCCTATTTATAGTTTTACAACACCTCCTTTTGCACTGACTTGGAAAAATCCAGAAACCACCTCAAATTTACGCAGTTCGCACAAAATCTGCGTAACCTTAGACTGGTCAAGGACAACCTTTGACTGGTCGAGGGTCACTTTCGGTTGGTCGAGGGTCTCCTTCGACTAGTCGAGGATAATTGAAATTTAGAGAATTTTATCACTGGAGTTCGAGTCGAGGAATCTTCGACTAGTCGAGCAGAAGCCTTCGACTGGTCGAAGGAGGGCTTAGACTAGTCGAAGGAGGTAGATTTTTAGGGTTCCTTTTCTTCACTTCAAGTCTTCAATGCTCTTCATTCCTCCCTTAGTTTTCTTGGATCTTTGGCTTATGAATTCTTCATTCTTGGTCTCATAAGATCTATCATTGGCTTTGGTGATTCTTGAATGTTAAATCCATGCTTTTAGCATCCTTTTCAATCCAAGCTCTTAAATTCACCTTGCAACACAAACTTGATTAAAATAGAATATTAAGCATTATATGTTCATAAAACTAAGTAATAAATGGGGGATAATATGTAATATTTGACCCTCAACACAATCCCCAACTAGCATTTTGCTAGTCCTGAGTGAAGTATGCGAAAAATATTTCGAGAAGCACTGTATAATTTCCATAAGCTCAAGTGGTTCAAAAAATAATCCAGATAATAGAGTTTCAAAATACATCAATGTTGAGCATTATTCTCTCCTAAACTCTAGTATTCGGTAAACTTCATAATCAAGTTCAAAGCATTAATCCTCCAATTAGAACCATTCCACACATTGAGTTCCATGGGTGCATAATGATGTCTAGACTTATCACAATCAAAGGTTCAATTATTCATTTTCATGATAATATTGATAATCAAAAGTGCATTCAGGACAACCAAAACTCAAAACGAAACTTGCCTTATAGTTCGTCTTTTAATTTCCTTTAAAAAAAAATTCGTCCAACTTTTGATTTTTCCATCGATGGCTTTCAAGCTATGTTTAATCTTTTTAAAGATTTTTAATAGGTGACCTTTTTCGACAACGAATGTTTTTTTTTTTTTTGTTTTAGCTGGGCATTATATTTTTTTCTTTCTTTTCAACTCTTCTCATCGAACATGATAGACAGATTCCCCAGGTTGGTTTCTTTCATGCTTAATAATCACCAAGTTAACAATTCAATGTTAATTGAAGCTTTAATGTGACGGCTAGATGTGACATGTGAAATCATGACTTGATTAATGTTTAAAACTTCTACTCATGGATTAATAATTTGAACTTTAACTTTGAAATCTCCAAGTAACCGAATCCAAGAGCCATAAATCATCAACATTAAGTATCTTATAATTCTAATTTTTAAATTTTTTGCACTTTTCCATAATTTTTGCTCAAGGACTAAAAAAACAACTGATTAGTTTCCTAATCCCTCATCCCCAACCTAAAATCTACATTGTCCTCAATGTAAAAGAAATAAGCATGTAATGCAAAAGAGTCAATGAAAAGAAAAAGGGAAGTGATGGAAAGATAATACCTAAAGAACAAATTTTGAGGCTTTTCCAATGATCTCAGTGTGAAGATGGGTTAGCGTAAAAGACTCAAGCAGATGATAAGCAAACTATCCTAAAACAGCGGAAAGTAAACTATCCTAAAATGGCGTAAAGCAAACTATCCTAAAATAGCGAAAATCAAACTTTCCTAAAATGGCGTAAAGAAAATTATCCTAAACAGCAGAAAGCAATAAACCTAACTACACCTTTGTCAGACTAGGAGGTCAATCCTGGTAAATAGGATCATTCAGAGGTATGGACATGTCCTCTGAATCAAATTTTTTAACAAATGGCTTTAAACAATGTCCATTGACTTTGAAATCATTGCCATTCTTGGATTCTGAATCTCAATGGCCCCATGAGGATAGACATTAGTAATAGTGAAAGGGCCGGTCTAACGAGATCGGAGCTTATCCGAAAAGAGATTTAACCAAGAATTTTACAAGAAGACTTTTTGACCTAGTGTGAATGATTTTCGAAGAATGTGTTGATCATGAAACATGATCATCCTGTCCTTGTAAATTCTTGAGTTTTCGTATGCATCGTTCTGGATTTCTTCAAGTTTATTTAACTGAAGTTTACGTAGCGAGCCAGCGTTGTCCAAATTGAAATTTAGATTTTTAATCGCCCAGTAGGCCCTATGTTCCAACTTCACAGGTAAGTGGCAAGCCTTCCCATAGACAAGTCTAAAGGGAGACATTCCAGTAGGGGTTTTAAATGCAGTACGGTAAGCCCATAAGGCATCGGTCAATTAGATTGACCAATTCTTTCGATTAGGGTTAACCATTTTTTTCAAAATGTGTTTGATCTTCCTATTAGAAATCTCATCTTGCCCACTTGTTTGTGGGTGGTATGGAGTGCTCACTTTGTGGGAGATGCCATATTTCTTCATTAAGTTCGCAAATGGCCTATTACAAAAATGTGAACCTCCATCACTAACGATGGCTCGGGCATTCCGAATCGAGAAAGGATGTTCTCTTTTAAGAATTTAATGACCATTTGATGATCATTGTTCTGGCACAGGATTGCTTCGACCCATTTAGTGACATAGTCTACGGTGAGTAAAATATATAAATTTTCAAAAGATTGGGGGAATGGTCCCATGAAATCAATGCCCTAACAATTAAATGCTTCAATGATCAGAATAAGGTTTAAAAGCATCATGTTTTGACAGGACAATGCTCTTAATTTCTGACAACGCTCACAAGCTTTGTAAAACTTATGAGTGTCCTTGAACATAATGGGCCAGTAAAAGCTGCATTGCAGAATTTTGATCGTGGTATTTTTGGCAGAAAAGTGACCACCATAAGCCTGAGAATGACAGAAGGAGATGACACTTTGATGTTCATTATTTGGTACACATCTCCTTTAGATTTGGTTTGGACAATATTAAAATAGATATGGATCATCCCAGAAGAATTTGCGTACCTCAGTGAAGAATTTTTTCTTATCTTGTGCGGTCCAATGTGTAGGCGTGAAACCAATAGCAAGATAATTTGCGATATTCGAAAACCAAGGTGAATGGGAGACTTTGAACAATTGTTCATTAGGGAACATGTCATTTATATGTGTCGTCTCAAGAGAATTAGAGAGATCAAGGCGGGAAAGATGGTCAGCCACTACGTTCTCTATTCCCTTTTTATCTTTTATTTCCAAATCAAATTCTTGGAGTAGGAGGATCCATCTTATCAGACGGGGCTTAACATCATTCTTACAAAGAAGATACTTGAACGCCACATGATCTGTGTAAATGACGATCTTGGATGCGATCAAGTAGGACCTAAATTTGTCAAAAGCGAACACTATAGCTAAGAGTTCCTTTTCTATAGTAGAGTAGTTCACTTGGGTAGGATTTAGAGTTTTACTTGCATAATGAATAATGTAGGGCTTCTTTTCTTTTCTCTGGCCTAAAATCACCCCAATTGCATAGTCAGACGCATCACACATAAGTTCAAAAGGAAGGCTCTAGTCAGGTGGCTGTATGATAGGTGCAGTGGTTAACATGCCCTTGAGCTTAGTAAAAGCTTCCTAGCATCGCTTAGTCCACTCGTATGGTGCATCCTTTTGAAGTAGATTGCATAAAGGACGAGAGAGGTGACTAAAGTCCTTTATGAACCTACTATAAAAATCGACGTGTCCTAAGAAGAATCGCACGTCTCATATGTTCTTGGGTGGAGGTAAGTTAGAGATAAGATCAATCCAAGGATAATTCCTTACAAGCCATGAAATGACACTTCTCCCAATTCAGTACCAAATTCTTTTCCTCACATCGCTTCAGCACACACCTAAGATTCTCCAAGCAATTGCTGAATGATGGACCAAAGGCAGAGAAGTCATCCATAAAGACCTCTAGATATTACCCCACCATGTCAGAAAATATACTCATCATGCATCGCTGAAAAGTGGTGGGGGTATTACATAACCCGAATGGCATCCTTCGGTAAGCAAAGGTACCAAAGGGTCATGTGAATGTGGTCTTTTCTTGATTTTCAAGGGCTATCTCTATCTGGTTGTAGCCCGAATACCCGTCAAGGAAACAGTAATAGGAATGACCGGCTAGCCTTTCCAAGATTTGATCAATAAAGGACAAAGGAAAGTGGTCCTTCCTTGTGACGGTATTCAACTTCCTGTAGTCAATGCACATTCTCCAACCAGTAGTAACTCTAGTTGGCATGAGTTTATTATTGGCATTGGCTACTATGGTGATTTTGGACTTCTTAGGAACCACCTGAGTTGGACTCACCCATTGGCTATCCGATATAGGGTATTTGATACCCACATCTGATAGCTTAAGAACCTCGGCCTTAACCACTTCCTTCATGGTTGGATTTAATCTACGTTGTAATTGTCGGGAGGTCTTCGCATTATCCTCTAGATAAATGTGGTTAGTATAAATCGAATGGTCAATTCTCTTAAGGTTCGCAATCGACCATCCAAGGGCTCCGTTATGCTCAATGGTAGTAGAGATGAGCATACTCTCCTGTTCTTGCTCAAGGTGGGAAGAAATCACCACTGGGTATTCTCATATTGACCTAAATAAACATATTTCAAATCAAAGGGCAAAGGTTTTAGGTCAAGCTTCGGTGCCTTAAGGTTAGACGGTAGAGGTAGTACATCAGTTTGGGGCAATTCTTCAAATTGTGGCCTCCACCAGCTAATTTCAAGTATTGGCACGGTATTCAACATGGTCCTTATCTTCTTAATCATATCATCATCAAAATCATGGGAGTGGGCTAGGCATGTCTCTAGAGGGTCAGAGGATAAGGTCAAAAGTATTCTATCTTCCACGAAAGAGTCAATCATGTTAATGTCGTGGGCATCATCATCATCCTCCAACTGTTTGCTCGTATTGAAAAAGATATTCAACTCCAATGTCATATTTTCAAAAGATAAACTCATGACTCCATTCCTACAATTAATGATTTTATTTAATGTGGCAAGGAATGTGCGACCAAGAATGACTGGAATTTGAGTGCTCATGTCGTTGATGGGTTGAGTATCTAGGACGATAAAATATACCGAGTAGTAGAATTTGTCAACCTGGACCAACACATCCTCAATTATCCCTCTCGGTACACGAACTGAGTGATTGATAAGTTGTAATGTGGTTCGGGTGAGTTTCAATTCTCCCAAACCTAGCTGTTCGTAGACCAAGAAAGGAATTAGATCTACACTCGCTCCTAAGTCAAGAAGTGCGTGCTCAATGTGGTAATTCCTAATGACACAAGTAATGGTTGGGCTACCAGGATCTTTGTATTTCTGTGGCACATCTTGCTTTAGGATGGCGCTGACTTTTTCAGTTAAAATGATTTTCTTTTGAATATTTTGCTGTCTTTTAGTCGAACATAAGTCTTTCAGAAATTTAGCATATGAAGGTATTTGTTTAACCGCATCCAGTAAAGGAATACTGACCTTCACTTATTTCGATACCTCTAGAATGTCCTGAGAGTTAGAGAGAGATTTTTTTGAATCAACCATTGGGGGAATGGTGCAATCTACTTGCTTTGGAGTTCCAGTTCTAACTCTTGTGGAGTGTTGCTAGGTCTATCAGTTTCATCTACTTTTGGATCCATAGACTTTTCAGCACTTACCAGAATAGATTTATCAATTATCTTCCTACTCCTAATACTAGTGATAGACTTAGCTTGCTTCATTTGATTTGAAGAGCTTGGATCACTTATTTCATATTGCGGTTTAGGATTGGGGAAAGGTTGGGCTGGAAGAATCCCTTTTTTCCCAATTGAATTTTTTTATCTCACCCCCTTGTATGGCCTTAAAAAGTTCTTGAAGGGTTTGCAATATACTCCAATTGATAAGCTTTTAGTTTTGAATATGTTTTCAGACCGGATCCTTTTAAGGTTTCCCTTGATTCAAGAATTGGTTAGGAATTCCTTGAGTAGCCGTTTGTCCATTCCTCCAACTAAAGTTCGGATGATTTCTCCAACTAGGATTGTATGTGTTAGACATGGGTCCATTGAAAGGTCTTTGGTAGTTGTTCACGGCATTCGATTGTTCGTTCAATGGTGCTTGAAAAGCAGGTATCGTTGGGCAATTTCAGCTGTATGTATGTTGCAAGCACATATACCACAAACAACTTCCTTAGCCTTATCCTTCTTAAGTTCCATGGCCTCTACCTTCCTTGCGAGACTGGCCACTTTAACATTTATATCATCATCCTCTTTCAGTAAGTATATCTCACCTCTCTCCCTTGCTTGAGTAGGCTTAGATGTGTTACTAGGTTTTGGGGCGATGTCCCATGATTATGCGGTTTCAACGAGTTTATCAAAGTAATCCCATACCTTATCGACATTCTTGTTCATGAATTTTCCATTGCACATCGTCTCAACAAATTGGCGCATGGAAGATGTCAGTCCATCATGGAAGAAAGTTGTAATGCACCACATTTCAAAACCATGTTGTGTGCATGAACTGACAAGATCCTTGAACCGCTCCCAACATTGGAAGAATGTTTCATCTTCCTTTTAGGCGAAGTTCATGATCGACTTCCTGATGGTGTTCGTCTTATGGTATGGAAAGAATTTTTTTATGAATTCCTTCATCATGTCATTCCATGTGCTAATAGATCGCAGACGTAGTGAGTGCAACAACATCTTAACATTCTCTTTCAAGGAGAAAGGAAAGAGTTTCAGCCTAACTGTGTCCTCAGACATGTTAGGAACGTATAAAGTGGCTATAACCTCGTCAAACTCTTGCAAGTGCAGGTATGGACTTTCAAATTCAAGTCTAAGGAACTTTGGAGGAGTTAGATCACTCCAGGCTTGATATCCATGTTTCCTGAAAAAATCATACAAGAAGGGGTGCTCACCCCCTCCAGTTGTGAGTAATCTCGTAAAGTACGAGGCGGGGGGTGCATGGTGCACCTCATTCTCATCCTAGACTTCCGCAACCCTAGGTTGTGGCTGATTCACCAGTTGATTTATAGGTTGATTCGCAGCTAAAACCTCAATTAACTCTGAGAATCTCAAGTGGTGTCTAACCCTGTGATAGATAGATAACCCCTCAAACAATCCTCCTTCACTCCAGAGACGTCGAGTGTTGTCACGGACCCACTTGGGCATGAAACACTCTCAGCCCTCAATTTTAGAATCTAACCTAAACTTAAAAGAAAGAAGGAAAATAGAAATTTAGAAATAGAAAGAGAGAGAGAGAGAGAGAGAGAGAGAGAGAGAGAGAGAGAGAGAGAGAGAATTAGAAAGAAGTTACCAAATTATAAGTGTTTATATTGGGATCCTACAAAAGAAAATAGGAAAGCAATTAGTTTTTAAAAAGGAAATAAGGAAAGCGACCTAGTTTCTAAAAAAATGAAAAAGGAAAGTTTCTAAAAACAGAAAATAGAAAGTTTTTTTTATAAAAAAACCTAGTTTCTAAAAACCGATTAGGAAAGTTATAAACCTAGAATTAGAAAGTAAACAAATCCTAATCTTAACCTAATTCTAAAACTAGTCAATCTCAGAAAAATGCAATCGTTAGTCCCCAGTAATGGTGCCAAAAACTTGTTCATAACCCCAAGTGTAAGGTCGCGATGTAGTAATAATCTCGGTGAGACTGAGGTCGAATCCATAAGGACTAATCTTGTGTGTATTCTGAAAGTAATTAGAACTAGAAGTAGAAGAAGATGTGAATCTAAATCTGAATTAATTGGGAGAGTAATTGTGATTAAAGTGATTAAAACTAACAAATTCAAAGGTGGTAACTAGGGTTTCCAAGGATCCACCTGTAAAGATCAGGGAGCCCTCTTACTTGATTCAAGTAACACAATTGGAATTGAAGTCCTATCTTATCTAATTGGAAGATATACAGTTAAGATCAATATGAACTTTTCTTGACCTAATTCTCAATGGAGGAGAATTGTGATAATTGGAAGAGATTCCATCACCAAACCATGCCCATGAGACGATGGCTAACAATAGGATTTACCAATCCCACAGTCTCAAAATCAGGAAAAGAAGATACTCAAAGCTATTACAGATCTACTGTAATTTGAGTCACAACAAACCATTAAGAACTGAAAGTATTCCTTTAAAATCAAACTAGAATAAAAGAAGGTTCAACATAAATATGAATCAAAGTAAAAGAAACATCCCATCATGCTATAAACTTCACCTCTTAGCTAGAGCTAAGAGGTTTAGCCAACCATAGACATGATTTAACTAAAATTTCTTTAGAAAAGAATAAAAATGACTAAGGAAGAGGAAGAAAAACTCTTGGCGACAGCTTCTCCATGTTTTTGCTCCATTCTTCAAACCCTAGAAGATGCTTAGGAACAACCTAGGGACTCCTATTTATAGTTTTGCAGCACCTCCTTTTGCATCGACTTGAAAAAATCCAGAAACCGCCTCAAATTTACGCAATTCATGCAAAATCTACGTAACCTTAGTTGGTCGAGGACAACCTTCGACTGGTCAAGGGTCTCCTTCCCCTTGACTGGTTGAGGATGACGGGAATTTAGAGGATTTTGTCACTGGAGTTCCAGTCGAGGAATCTTTGACTAGTCGAGCAGGAGCCTTCGACTGGTCGAAGGAGGGCTTAGACTAGTCGAAGGAGGTAGATTTTTGGGGTTCCTTTTCTTCACTTCAAGTCTTCAATGCTCTTCATTCCTCACTTAGTTTTCTTGGATATTTGGCATGTGAATTCTTCATTCTTGGTCTCATGAGATCCATCATTGCCTTTAGTGATTCTTGAGCGTTAAATCCATGCTTTTAGCATCCTTTTCAATCCAAGCCCTGAAATTTACCTTATAATACAAACATGATTAAAATAGAACATTAAGCATTATCATGTTCATAAAACCAAGTAATAAATGGGGGATAATAGGCAATATTTGACCCTCAATAAAAAGTGAGGGAAGAGTCCTCATTTTTTATGTTTTTGTCAGGTCAAACCTTGTTTAACCCGACTGGCAGAATCCATGTGCTGTGAGTGCACCACTCCTGCTGCACACATAACATTCGTGTGGGGCCCACAGTGATATTTTCATGGAATCCAGCTCGTCCATTCACTTTGTCCATCTAATTTAAGGGGTTTGAGCCCAGAATTGAAGCATATCCAAAGATCAGGTGGATCATACTACATGAAATAGTGGTATTATGATTTCTACCGTTGAATCCTTTCTAGGCCCTACAGTGGTGTTTATTTGTCATCCAACCTATTCATAAGATCATATAGGCATAGATGAAGGGGAATTTCCTACCACGACTACCTAGGACCTTTCTTCACTGATGGACACTAAAATCAATGGTTGAGGGGTTGATCTGTCATTTGGGTCACTTTTACAATGACCTAAGGGTCAAAATCCGACGTGTATGACTAATTTATGATACATAGGCATGATGTAAAATTTCATGTTAATCGGATAGTGGGAACCTACGTGACCTAGAATTTAAGGGTCTAGGTTAGTGACATTCCGTAATTATTGCTGATCTAAGAGTTCTGTGAAATTCAATTGTTCTACGTGGTTGTGTGCACCTTTTTAAACAATTCTTACAAACGAGCTTACATCCAGATCATTGCGGATAGGGGGTTATTCGCCAATCCATTCAAAGGAAGGTACCTACGTCAAATCACGTGATCAATGGTCATATGACTTAGTCTAATGTATAGAGGTCATTCCCAGTGGTCAGGTTCGCATTGGGAGATAGATGTAAGGTTAGGATAGTTAGATTGGTATCATACACACATACATATTATGTTGAATTCCATGGTAACGCTTGAAAACTTTCAATACATGGGTATTGAAAAGGTCAAGGTGTTACATAACATGTCATCTAACCATCCATTATATTGGTTGATATATGTACATTCCCGTAATTAGTTTGGTGAATAATTTCTTATTCATAATGATTTAGATATAAGTTCTTTTGTAAGAATGACTTAGAAACGTGCGTACAACCATGTAAAACCATTAGATCTCTCAAAATTCTCATATCAGCAATAATTACGAAAATGTCATTAACCTAGAACCCTAAATTCTAGATCACATGGTTCTCACTATCCGTTTGATGTGAAATTTTATACCATGCCTATGTATCATAAATTAACCATACATGTCAAATTTCAGCCCTTAGATCATTATAAAAGTGACCCAATTGACAAATCAGCCCCTTAACTGTTGATTTTGGTGTCCATCGAGTGAAGAAACCTCATGGGTAGTCGTAGTAGGATATTTCTCTTCATATGAACGACTTGGATTACCCATCATATAGACCAAGTGTAAAATATGAAGACTCCAATTTGGTAGGCTTTTTCTTAGGCACGAAGTTATCCTGTTAAGGCCTATCAACTCCTCATAAATTTGGATCTTTTAATTTAACCACTTCCTTTTGTCCATCACAACTGAAATTTGGACCACACTCTGGTCTCATATGACTATGAGGTTATATCAAATTTAGGCCCCAATCTATGATCCTACACCATTGAAGGTTGAAGCCGGTTCCTTCCTTTTGGTACAAAAGGTGAAATTTTAGATTTAGGCTTTTTTCACCGTCAACCAACCACCAAAATTTGTCCAACTATTTGCCTATCCTGACTACACATTCCCCTAAAATTGGGCCCTGATCATTAAGTGTGGACCGTTAATTGAGATCAAGTTCGTTTTGGTATCCGTTAAGAGAATTTTCAAGATAGGCCAATCTAAATTTCGGATCACTAAGAAAATCATATACCTTGGCTCTATTCGACGACCTTGACACAATGGACTAATTATATTTAAAGGAAGAATGTCAGAAAAGGAAAAATTGGAGAAACTTAATTCAAGTGAGATGTGAAATAAACCCCTCTCACATGCCCACTCCTTTTAAAAGGGGTGTGCATTCACCTCTCCACTCACACGCCCAAGGAGAAAGAGAGAAAGAAAGAGAAAGAGAAAGAGAAAGAGAAAGAGAAAGAGAAAGTGAGAAAGAGAAAGAGAAAGAAAAAGAAAGAGAAAGAGAAAGAGAAGGAGAAGCCTAGATGCTATCTTCCTTCTCCATATGTATGGTGTCTCCCTCTTGCTCAAGCGATGTCATGATTCATGTGGAAGCTTTTCTTGAAGCTTTCCTACATGGATATTTACCTAGGGTTTAGATCTAAGGCTAATGTGAGGGATTCCTTTAAGCATATATTAATTTAGGTTGGTATGATTTATTCTGTTCCCTCACATGCTTTGAATCCTCCCTACAAATATTTAATTTACCACCACCAATTATTTATCCTTTGGGAATAATGGTTAAGGTGTGATGTTAATTATATATGACCTTTCTGAATTTATGTGAGAAATTCCTTTAAGCTTGCATTAATTTATGTTAATATGAATTATCTTGCCTTTTACGTGCTTTCATGATATTATGAATCACTCCTTGCAATTGTTAATTTATCACCAACAATTATTTATTCTTTAAGAATTATGGTATGATGTTAATTACGAGTGATCTTCATTATTTTATGTGGGGCGATGGATACTAGCCTTGCCCTTGCCTTTACCAATTTTGTTGAGTTGGTCATTGCCACTCTCCTCTTTGTTGAGTTAGTCGTTACTACTCTTCTCTTTGTTGAGTTGGCCATTGCCACTCTCCTCTTTGTTGAGTTAGCCATTGCTACTCTTCTCTTTGTTGAGTTAGCCATTGCCACTCTCCTCTCTGTTGAGTTAGCCATGACTAATCTCCTACTTATTTTATTAGCCGTGTGCTATTTAACTTTATGGCTTGGGCATGTGCCTTGGAATTCCAAGACTCCCATAATTTGAATTATCTCTCTATCAATGCGAGTGATGTGTTAGAGGTATCATAACTAGTGATTTAAATATTTATGGTGGACGTAATGCGTTACGGGTAGCAGCCCTCTTGGCCGCCACGTAATTCTGTGGGTTGGTTGGCATGGTGCACAATCGATGCAAGTAAATTGCCTTGCGTGTTACATCACTTCTCAGGATTAGACGTCGAAAATAGTCGCTATATGAACACATCGTGTTGCGTAAATTCCCCAATTGCGTTGTTATGTTGCCTTGAGATGTTTGTATAAATCCACGTTAACGTTGGATACGCCGGTGAATCTCCGTAGTTATGGGATGTGGGCGAGTCGGGTTTTCTATGAATTATATTCCACATCATGATGATCACTACGTATGATAAGCCGCACACACTTTTCTAGGCATGCATTCATATTTATATTGGTTATGCATACTGATACCTCTTGTAGTGGTGGAGTACGAGACGTATAGAACCCTTACATTACTTTTATGAATTTCTTGAATTATTATTAATCTTAAAGGTTAACCATCACTATGAGTAGGGCGTTGACCCTCTCCAACCATATAGATGATGTAAGTGATGTACAGATTGAAGACCTAGAGGACTATCTCTTTATGGAAGATTATACTGAATGAATAATAAGATAGTTTTATGATTTAGTTTTATATTTCTACTGCGAACTCGATAATGTAATAAGCTCTTATTACGAGAGCATTTGATAATTTGTTGAATTCTTTTACTCTAATGAAATAATAAATACAGTCGGTTATATTTTCGTGAATAATTACCTTCATGAATGTAACTGGATGTGATCTAAATAAAAAAAATATAGTATGATTTTTAAAGCATGCAATTTATATATTATTAACACCCTGAATTCTCGGGCAAGAGTATGTACTGGGCCATGAAAATTTCAAGATGTTACATCGCATGCCCTAGAATGAAAAGGAAAGAAGAATCTATAATTTTTTTATGGAGATATTATGCTTTCGAGTGCATTCCCGAACCATTAGTTTTTCTTCTAATCAACTGTCTCTCTTTAGGCATTAGGATTGAAAGGTAAAGATGGTCCTGTAAAATTGATTTTTGAGGTATCAATCCATTTAATGTTGGAAACAGATGATTGGTTACATGGATTGATGAAATATGAGGCTTAACTTATCATGATCGAAAAAATGTACATTATACTACCATTAACATGTAATTCCCCAACTCTGGTGAGGTGCCTTGTTGACCCTAACCTTAGCCTCTAAATAATCCTAACCTTAATTGGTAAACCTTAATTAATCACCCCTTATCCTTAGGAGCCCAATTAGAACATGATAAGTAAGGTTAAATGAGGTGCAAAGATGCTGTAAACATTTTAGCCTAAAACATTAGTTTTTGAGCAAAGCTCGATCCCATCGACAGATCATCGATGCCTCTCGAGCGAAGGCTTCGATCAATTGAATCTTAGGGCTCAATTGATTGAAGATTTCTAGAAACCTCCAGTAACAACTATCTAAAAAGCCGGAGTTTCTTGATCCAATTAACGAATCTTTGATTCTATCAAAAAAGAGTTTGATCGATCGAAGGCACAGTCGATCGATTGAAGATGCCATTTTCTACCCTTTTTTTTAATCATTGGAACTTGGTTTGTTTAAATAGGGCATTTGGTATTTGGGCTATTGAAAAGGCCTAGCTATATGTCCTAAAGGGGGGGTGAATAGGACAATGCCAAATAAAACTTATAACAGCGGAATTAAAAAGAATATGATAGCCAAAGTAAATCACAATGTAGGAAAGTAAAATAACCTCAAAATTCAGATCTTGAGAGGTTGATACAAATGTTATTCTAAGGACAACCTTACACCAAAAACCAGAGTTTATGGTAGGACAACCTTATTTCTAAAAAGATCTTTGAATCAAATCTCAAACCGAAGAGGAATACAGAAATAAATACAAACTGAATTGAAATAAATTGTAATCACAAATGTATTGTTCTAGGGACAGCCATACACCATAAAAATGGCAGGGCAACCTTGCTGGAACAACTTTTAAAGGAAATTGAATATCAAGCTAATAAAGGAATAACAGAAAATAAATTCTAAACTATTACAACATTCTCACAATGCTTGAATTAAATGATTACAACATTCACCACCATACATACATCCCACAAAAGAATAATTAAAGATTAGAAGAATAAATCATTCAACCACAACACAAGGGATTATAGTGGTTCGCCTGTGTGTTCACCAACTGTTAAACAACAGCCACACAGAATGTTACTCCACTCCTAATATCCTCACACAGGGGATATTAGCGTTCACTAACAAAATAGGTTTTCCCAGGTTCACCCAAAACCTTTACAATTGTGTCTTTGTCTGTGGGCTTACACAATTAAAAAAACCCCACTTCTGAGTTTTCCTGGCTCTCCTCAGATAACCAATACAACAAGATTTTTCTGAAAAATCTTGAAAGAAACTAAAACAGAAAGGAATTTACAATTAAATGTAAAATACCCGATTATCTCCTTCGTTGTAGCAGCCCGGTAGAACCAAATCGGAGTAGATGATTGAATGTCTAAGTTCAATGTCCAGTACTCAATTACAATGGTTCTCATTCTAATAGATTTTAAATTAAACCAAATAGGGCTTGCCTTAATTGATTTTGATTCCAAAGAAAGGGAATAACAATTCCTCTTATCAAATTAGATTGGAATAGCAGGAACAAAATCAATTAAATAAAGCTAAGGAAAGAGAATATTAAATAAGCACACTTAGCTTAGATGGAGCACAGAATTATCTCTCAGAAGTTCGACGAAGATTGGCTTGAATGGATTAATTATTTCGATGATTTCTTTTGAGATTCGTGCACTATTTATAGGTGAGCAGATCGCGTCTTCGACTGGTCTAGGGAGCTCTTCAACTAGTCGAAGCAATAACAGATATTTGAAAAATCAGGCGTGATAAGCTTTGACTGTTCTACGAATGGTCGAAGGTCTCCTTCGACTGGTCGAAGGTCTCCTTCGACTGGTCGTAGGTCACCTTCGAAAGGTCGAAGGTTTCCTTCGACTGGTCGAAGAACCTGAAAAACATCGCTGGATTTTGAGTCGAAGATTTTCGACAGGTCGAAGATGCAGTCGACACTGTTCCTTCGACTGGTCGAACAGATTCCTGGACTAGTCGAAGCCTAACAGATTTTATCCGAAATTTGTAACAAACTCACGACAGATCGAGGAATTTCCTAGACTGGTCGAAGCAACTCTAGGACTAGTCGAAGAAGGCCTAGGACTAGTCGAAGAACAGACCAAACTCATGTAAAATAAACATTCGATTTATGTATCCAAAGTGACCTACTTCTAAGGTCAACCTATGGTCAGTCAAACCTCAATCATGAAGTAAGGACATTGAAACATTAGGAACGAGTGACCTTGAAGTATGAGCCTTGAAGTCTTGATGTAGCTCCATCTTGAAATCTCGATGTAGCTCAATCTTGAAAGTGACTTGAGTTCTTTACAAACTGCCTTGTACTCTTTTTGAAGTCTTGCAGCTTGAGTCTTGTCTTGTGAGCAGTTCTTGCATTCAAGATTGATCCTTGTACTTGTGAGCTTTGCTTGTTGTGAGCTTAGCTTGTTTATGAATGTTGATCCTTGAGAGAGCTTCACTTATGCAAGTTATATATAACAGTGATTTTGGCACCACAAATTTGACAACAGACAGGGATATAAACTATAGCACTTACAATCTCCCCCTTTGTCAAATTAGTGACAAAACACATAACCAAGATAAACATAAAGTAAAACAACTGGTTAAAGAGTTATGAACCAGGTCATATCAACTGGCTTACCTGCAAATCAATATTCAATATTCAACATTCAACATTCAACATTCAACCAGTTTCATTCAACTAGTTCAAACATACTCCCCTTGAGTAACATAACCAATACTACTCCTCTCACAATCACATCGTTAAGAACAAACCATTCTCCTCCTTTTTGTCACAATATGACAAAGGAGAACTAAATAAAGGGATATATGAGAGTAAACATGAGGAGTTATGAGAGTATAGTAAAACAGAGATATAGATACTCAGCATAGCTTCACATAGAATAAATATCCAGCATAAAACATAAATAGTATCCAACTCAAAATCAGTCAACCAAGTGCTAAGTTATAAAGATATTACAGACCAGAAGTCTTATATAAACTAGTCAGAACCAGAACCAGATGACGGAGCAGGAATAGAGGGATCAAGTTGGTGCATGCCTTTGTTCAATCGCCTAAGATATTTGCGCATGAACTTGAATTGTAAATCATGAGCAACAGACATGTTTTCCAACTTTACATTTATATTCTCAACTTTATCCTCTAATGCACTCAGACGTGCATCAACATCAGATGGTTCAAAATCTGGATCATTTGTTGAGTCAGAATCCAGTTCCTCAAAAATGTCATCCATATTAATGTCATCACTAGCTTCTTCATGACCACCATCACCACCACCACCACCACCTTGTTCAGGAAGTAGATCCAGCTTCATCTTATTGATATTAGTATTGTTGAAGATCAGATGATGGATTGGTGCCTCATCAACCGGCATATCGATTAACATATGAGAAGCCAATATAGTCATTAAATAGGCAAAAGGAATGTCACTATGACCAGGATGAAGTCTAGACTGAAGAATGAAATGACAGATTAAGGATGGTAAACAAATCTGAGTACCATTGGAAATAACATGGATAACACGAACCATAAACGAAGTCAAGTCAGATTTATTACCCGAACGAGGATACAGATTAGACACAAAGATTTTGTGGAGAATTCTGTACTTGGGTAACAAATACCTTGCGGGAAGTGCATTCCCTTTTTGTGTCTATTGAACATCCATGTTGCACAAGTCTCTAGTGAGCATGCGTTTTTCAGACATTGAGGGTTTATCAGTTAAGTTATGGATAGGAATACCCTCATCATTCACAAGAATGTCCATAAGGGCTGAAATTAAATGAAGATCAATGTCAAAAGGCCCTTCTCTAGTAGATATTTTAAAAGTTAAATTATCCTGTGAGAAAGCACTAATACATGTAAACATGGATTGGGCAATGGACCGGTATGCAGGCCCACCCCAATGTAATAAGTTAACCCAACTTACAGCTTCAAGCATAGGAAGGATGTCAAAAGGTGCAATATGATTAACATCAACAGGATGTTCAACAATAACATTACGTAATCTAATGTCCCTAACATATGATAGATCATCATTGGGAACAAGAAGATGACACTTAGAGATAACGGTCAATCTGGAGGAAGAAGAAGGACCACGGGAAGTAGTTTTTCTACTTCTAGAAGCCATTTGCAACAAGGATATCAAGAAAATAAGAAGTTGCAAAGGATTGAGAAGTGGGTTTACACAAAACAGATTTTTCAAAATCCAAACCCCAAATCTCAATGAAATACAAAATAAAAAGGTTAAAGCTTGAAAAGAAAACAATCTAGATACAAATCAGCAAGAAAAACGTGATTTGGAACACTAACCTTGAAGAACATGAAAGATGGTTCGACAAGTCGAAGAACGGCTCCTTAGAGAAGAAAACTGAAATGAGGAAGAAAGTAAAAATCCTCAAATTTAAGTGATTTTTGAGTTCTATGACTGGTCGTGGGTATCTACGACCGGTCGAAGGTCGACTGGTCGAGTATACTCACGACAGGTCGAAGAATGCCCAAAAATTCATATTTCTTGCAAATTATACAAAAATTAGAATTCAATCTAGCAAATATATACACTATAATACAAGTAGGCATAAATAATCATTTTAAAATGCACATGCCAAGATCAAATTTCATCTTTTTGAATCTGCTTTTATCGAGAGGTTTTGTGAAAATGTCAGCTCATTGATCTTCGGTAGGAATATATTCTAGAGATATAACTTTTTCTTCTACTAATTCCCTTATATATTGAAATCTAATATCAATGTGCTTAGTATGAGAATGCTGAATAGGATTTTTTGAAATATTTATCGCACTAGAATTATCACAATGTAATAACATAAAATCCTGTTTAATTCCATAATCACTTAACATTCGTTGCATCCAATGTAATAGCATTCTGTGTACATGCATTACTAGCTGCAATATACTCAGCTTCAGCTGTTGAAAGTAATATAGAATTTTGTTTCTTATTAAACCAGGAAACTAGACAATTTCCAATGTAAAAACAACCACCACTGGTTGATTTTCTATCATCTAGATTACCAGCCCAGTCAGCATCTGAGTACCCAGCTAATTGGCACTAGTCTCATGAGGATACCAGAGACCGAGATTTACAGTACTTGCGACATATCTAATAATTCGCTTGACAGCAATCAAGTGAGATTCTTTTGGATCAGATTGATATCTTGCGCAAATACCAACACTTAGAGAAATATCAGGTCTACTAGCAGTTAAATATAACAAACTACCAATCATACTCCAATAAAGTTTTGAGTCAACATTTTTACCATTAGAGTCTTTTGAGAGTTTCAGGATAGTACTCATAAGAGTATCGAAATTCTTGCCATTCTCAAATCCAAATATCTTGATTAGATTCAAAGCATACTTAGATTGAGAAATGAATATTCCTTCAGATTGTTACTTTACTTGCAATCCAAGGAAATAAGTCAATTCCCCAACCATGCTCATTTCGAACTGTGATTTCATCAAATCTGCAAACTCAGTAGTCAAGTCAGTACAAGTTGATCCATAAATGATATCATCAACATAAATCTGCACCATTAAGATATGATCATTATGTTTTTTAACAAACAGAGTTTTATCAACAGATCCCATTTGAAAATTATGACTTAAAAGAAATTTCGTTAGTTTCTCATACCATGCCCTAGGTGCTTGTTTTAATCCATAAAGAGCCTTTTAAAGCCGATATACATAATCAGTATTTTTGGAATCTTCAAAACCCATTGGCTGTTCAACATAGACTTCTTCATGTAAATCGCCATTTAGGAATGCACTTTTCACATCCATCTGATAGATCTTTATCTTTCTAAAACATGCAATGGATATAAATAGTCTGATAGATTCAAGACGTGCTACTGGTGCAAAAGTTTCATCGAAATCAATCCCTTCAATTTGAGTATAACCTTGTACCACTAGTCTAGCCTTATTTCTAATTATATTTCCACACTCGTCAGACTTATTTTTGAAAATCCATTTTGTTCCAATGATGTGTTTATCTTTAGGTCTTGGTACGAGATACCAAACATCATTTCTTACGAATTGGTTGAGTTCTTCTTGCATCGCAACAATCCAGTTCTCATCAACAAGAGCTTCTTTTACGTTAAATGGTTCTATTTGGGATGTAAAACATACATAATTACATATATCCTCAAGTTTTCTACGGGTGCAAACACCGGTGAGAGGGTTTCCAAGAATTTGTGTGGTTGGATGATCTTTAACAGTCCTTAGTTCGAATCAGTCTGATTCGATGAAGTATCAGGTTTATCAATGATTAGTACTTCATCATTATCTGAATTAGAAATTGGCGTGTTTAAGTGATCATCAATGACAACATTAATGGATTCTTGAATCACACCAGTCCTTTTGTTCAGAACCCTATAAGCTCGATTGTTTAAAGAATATCCTAGAAAAATACCTTCATCACTCTTCGTATCAAATTTTTCCAAATTTTCACGATCACGTAAAATATAGCACTTGCTGCCAAAAACTCGAAAGTATTTAACAGTAGGCTTTTTATTGAACCACAATTCGTAAGCCGTTTTATTATTACTTTGCTAGTGTAGACTCGGTTAATAATATAGTAAGCTGTGTTGACTGCTTCAGCCCAAAGATTTTTAGAGAGCTTCATGCTATTCAACATGACATTAGCCATTTCTTGAAGCACCCTATTCTTTCTTTCTACAATTCCATTTTGTTGTGGAGTTTTGGGAGCAGAGAATTCATGTAATATTCCTTGGTCGGTACAGAACTTCTCAAAATTGCTATTCTCAAATTCAGATCCACGATCACTACGAATTTTATTGATTTGAGAAGATTTTTCAGTTTGAATCCTTTTGAAAACTTTTCTTACTTCTTCAAGGGTTTCAGATTTATCCCTTAAGAAGACTACCCAAGTGAATCTGGTAAAGTCATCAACTATTACCAGGATATACTTTTTCCCACCATGACTTTCTGTTCTGGTAGGTCCTATCAGATCCATGTGGAGAAGTTCGAGTGGTCTTGATGTGGTATTTGAATTCACCTTTTTGTGTGAGTTCTTTGTTTGTTTGCCTATCTGGCACTCACCACATATTTTATCTAATTTCTGAAGTTTGGGTAAACCTCTTATAAGTTCTCGTTTGCTCAATCTATATAAATTTCAATAATTACATGTCCAAGACGTTTGTGCCATAAATCAGTCTCGTCTGTATGGACCATGTAACATGTTTGATTAGATGAGCTGGATTTGCTAATAATATAGCAATTTTCAGACGTTCTACGTCCAGTTAATATTACAGAACCCTTATTGTTTAGTATCTCACAGCTTTGATTAGAAAACCGAACACTATGGTTATTATCACATATTTGAGATATACTAAGCAAGTTATGTTTTAAGCCTTCAACATATAAAACATTTTTAAACACAGGAAGATTAAAAAGTTGAACGGTACCTTGGCCTATAATCTTGCAGTTGCTACCATCACCAAATGTGACTGAACCATCAGTAATATCTTTCAGATCCATGAATAAAGCTTTGTCACCTGTCATATGCCTGGAGCATCCACTGTCTAGGTACCACTTTGAATGACTTGTTGCTTTGAAAGCAGTGTGAGAAACCAAGCAGGTAACTTTAGGAACCCATTTCATAACTGTTTTGGGTTTAGGAACATAGTTGGTCTTCTTTTGTGTATATTTGTAGGAATGACCTATAGAGTTAGATTTTAAGAGCTCCTTGAGTAAATCAACTATCTTTTCAGCTAGTGGATTTCGTTTCTAATTAAAGTTGACATGGCTGCTTCTAGGTTTTTGAAAAGTTTTTGAATTTCTAGAAAAATCTTGATAAGTACTTTTCCCTTTTGAGTTTGAGGACTCTCCTTTAACAAACATAGGAGGAGTATACTTTTGTTTAGGAGGTAGATTTTTATCATAGCCCAACCCGGATCGATCGCCACATTTTCTTGATCCGGATAAAAGTTTCTCTAACTTTGGATCACCTTGGGCATATTTCCATGTGTCCTTTAGACTCAGAAGAGAAGATACTTCAGTTTTAAGTTTCTCAATTTCAGATTTTAAATCAATAATTAGGAGTTTTGAATTCCAAATCGCATTTTGATTTTTCAAAACAATCTGAAATTTGTGATTTTTCTAAGACAAGTGATTCAAAACATTTTTTGAGTTTAGAAAACTTTTCTTTTTGAAGTTTAAGTTTGACAGCAATTTTACAACTTTCCTTATATAAGGCATTATAAGCGTCTTGAAGATCATCTTCATTTTCACATTCACTACTCAGATTTTCTTTACTTGTTGAGTCATTATCTGAAAATGTGAATTTGGCTAGAGTCATAAGAGCTTTAACCTCATTGCCCGACTCAGTTTCAGAATCTTCTGATTCAGAAGAACCTTCAGAATCAGATGATTCATCCCATGTAGCCAACATACCCTTCTTCTTGGGTTTGTCCCTTTTAGGACATCTATTTGCTAAGTGCCCATATTCTTGACAGTTGTAACATTGACTATCTTTCAAAGATTTTCGAGATTTGGGTCTAAACTTCTTTTTATCATTTGATTTTTGAAAATCAACCCTTTTCTTACTTTTGAAAATCTTGTAAAATTTCTTAGCTAAAAGAGCCATATCATCTTCTGAATCAGAATTTTCTTCTGAATTACATTTAGAAGATTTTAGTGCGATAGATTTACATTTAGGAGCTTTAAAGTTTAAATCGTAGGTTTGTAGAGAACCAATTAGTTCTTCTACCCTCATATTATCCATATCACGAAGTTCCTGGATCGCGGTTACTTTAGAATTGAACCGTTTAGGAAGTGAGCGTAATATTTTTGCACACACTTTACTTTCTGGGATTTTATCGCCAAGACCCCACATTGAGTTTACAATGTCATTCAATCTAGTGTAAAAGTCCATAAACATTTCATTTTCCTCCATATGAATTTCTTCAAATCTAGTTGTGAGGAGTTAGACTTTAGATTTTTTGATAATTGTAGTACCCTCGTGTGTCATTTCTAATATATCCCAAACTTGCTTTGCAGTATCACAGGAAATGATTCTTTTGAACTCATCCGGTGATAGTGTGCAAGTAATTACATTTAGTGCTTTAACATTTGCACTACTCTCACTTTTCTGAAGAGTGGTCCATTGGTAATATGGTGTGTCTTTCATAGATTTTGAACCATCAACCCCAGTAACTTCCATGATAGGAGGTTTCCATTCAGTTGCTGTGGCTTGCCACACACTCTCATCCATTGATTTGAGGAAGATCCTCATTCTGGCTTTCCAATAGGCATAGTTGGAGCCATAAAAGGGTGGAGGCCTTGTGACTGAAAGGCTATCAAAATTTGACATCTTAAATAGCTTAAATCGTTAGCTCAAGAATTAAATCCAAGAATTAAAAAAGAGCTATTAGGCTCTGATACCACTTGAAAAGGCCTAGCTATATGTCCTAAAGGGGGGGTGAATAGGACAATGCCAAATAAAACTTATAACAGCGGAATTAAAAAGAATATGATAGCCAAAATAAATCACAATGTAGGAAAGTAAAATAACCTCAAAATTCAGATCTTGAGAGGTTGATACAAATGTAATTATAAGGATAACCTTACACCAAAAATCAAAGTTTATGGTAGAACAACCTTATTTCTAGAAAGATCTTTGTATCAAATCTCAAACCGAAGAGCAATACAAAAATAAATACAAACTGAATTGAAATAAATTGTAATCACAAATGTATTGTTCTAGGGACAGCCATACACCATAAAAATGGCAAGGCAACCTTGCTGGAACAACTTTTAAAGGAAATTGAATATCAAGCTGATAAAGGAATAACAGAAAATAAATTCTTAACTATTACAACATTCTCACAATGCTTGAATTAAATGATTACAACATTCACCACCATACATACATCTCACAAAAGAATAATTAAAGATCAGAAGAATAAATCATTCAACCACAACACAAGGGATTATAGTGGTTCGCCTGTGTGTTCACCAACTGTTAAACAACAGCCACACAGAATGCTACTCCACTCCTAATATCCTCACACAGGGGATATTAGTGTTCATTAACAAAATAGGTTTTCCCAGGTTCACCCAAAACCTTTACAATTGTGTCTTTGTTTGTGGGCTTACACAATTAAAAAAACCCCACTTTTGAGTTTTCCTGGCTCTCCTCAGATAAGCAATACAACAAGATTTTTCTGGCAAATCTTGAAAGAAACCAAAACAGAAAGGAATTTACAATTAAATGTAAAATACCCGATTATCTCCTTCGTTGTAGCAGCCCAGTAGAACCAAATCAGAGTAGATAATTGAATGTCTAAGTTCAATGTCCAGTACTCAATTACAATGGTTCTAATTCTAATAGATTTTAAATTAAACCAAATAGGGCTTGCCTTAATTGATTTTGATTCCAAAGAAAGGGAATAACAATTCCTCTTATCAAATTAGATTGGAATAGCAGAAACAAAATCAATTAAATAAAGTTAAGGAAAGAGAATATTAAATAAGCACACTTAGCTTAGATGAAGCACAAAATTATCTCTCAGAAGTTCGACGAAAATTGGCTTGAATGGATTAATTAATTCGATGATTTCTTCTGAGATTTGTGCACTATTTATAGGTGAGCAGATCGCGTCTTCGACTGGTCTAGGGAGCTCTTTGACTAGTCGAAGCAATAACAGATATTTGAAAAATCAGGCGCGATAAGCTTTGACTGTTTTACGACTGGTCGAAGGTCTCCTTCGATTGGTCGTAGGTCACCTTCGAAAGGTCGAAGGTTTCCTTCGACTGGTCGAAGAACCTAAAAAACATCGCTGGATTTTGAGTCAAAGATTTTCGACAGGTCGAAGATGCAGTCGACACTGTTCCTTCGACTGGTCAAACAGATTCCTGGACTAGTCGAAGCCTAACAGATTTTATCCGAAATTTGTAACAAACTCACGACAGATCGAGGAATTTCTTAGACTGGTCGAAGCAACTCTAGGACTAGTCGAAGAAGGCCTAGGACTAGTCGAAGAACAGACCAAACTCATGTAAAATAAACATTCGATTTATGTATCCAAAGTGACCTACTTCTAAGGTCAACCTATGGTCAGTCAAACCTCAATCATGAAGTAAGGACATTGAAACATTAGGAACGAGTGACCTTGAAGTATGAGCCTTGAACTCTTGATGTAGCTCAATCTTGAAATCTTGATGTAGCTCAATCTTGAAAGTGACTTGAGTTCTTTACAAACTGCCTTGTACTCTTCTTGAAGTCTTGTAGCTTGAGTCTTGTCTTGTGAGCAGTTCTTGCATTCAAGATTGATCCTTGTACTTGTGAGCTTTGCTTGTTGTGAGCTTAGCTTGTTTATGAATGTTGATCCTTGAGAGAGCTTCACTTATGCAAGTTATATATAACAGTGATTTTGAAACCACAAATTTGACAACAGACAGGGATATAAACTATAGCACTTACAGCTTTTGAATGGATTTCTTGTGCATTTAAAGATTAGGTGATTCACCACTAATATCACACATCCTATGTAACGCCCCAAACTCGAAAATCAGGCTCACAAAATTTTCGATTGCCGAATTCGGCACTGATAGCCTCTGTAGTATCCCATTCTCGGCTCCCGACATCCATATGCCAGATTCCGATCCTGGGATCCTACAAAGAGGATTTTTTCATTGTAATTTTTTTAAAACGATTAATCTGTTTAGGCGGTTACACATTTTGTACATGGTATCAACGTATATCGAAGAGATGAACTTGTTCGACATGTCACACATGATATGGTGCACCAGCTCAACAGTAATGAATGAAGCAATAACAAACTCCAACAGCTCTTGTATACATCCTAAAAAGTGTAAGTCATACATACGAGCAAACCACAGCTCATGAGTCTACTGCGTGCCAAGAGTAAAATACGTCTTATTAGGGCACTCCTGTAAGAACATCCAAAACAACCATAGGCATGTTATCAACCAATCATGTTATCATAAGTGAGTAGGTTATCAATTGAGTATGTCGTATACTATACAGGTTATCTTGAACATGACATCAATAATAGAGATGTCACTCAACAAGCGACCATGATCATTAAAATAGCCAATCATCATGAACAAGATAATCAAATTTCATTTTATACTTTATGGCATACGATGGAAAGGCAATGGCAAGGCTAACGCGTAATTGTTCGAGTGCAAGGACATAATAAACTAAATGTCATATGCTGAGGATGTAATGCAATATACAAATCCTGACGAGTCCACGAATATGTGGGATAAGGTCCTGCCTACACTGTGTGCACAGTAGCCCACCAGCACAGTAGTCTGCCAACCAGTGGTAGCTCACCCAGGCTTGCTAGGCCCCGCCCACATCAGCGTCCGTCTACGTGTGCCCGCCCACATGTGACCACAGTGATGGGGCGTCATAATATGTCATATGCAGAGGTTGTAATGTAGTATGCAATGCAAAAGAAATGACAAGGCTGGAGTGTGTAGTTTGGATGATAGTATGTGTATCGCAAGCTGTGGGATTCATCATAAGGGACTTCTATCCAAATCAGTCCTATACCTAAATTTGGATAGCTAGACTCAATGTGTTAAACTCCTGATCTCAAGTTAGTCGTGCGCCCCAACTGAAATACTGGCCATTGCGAAGGTCCACATAATGATTTGGTTGCGCATCACCAGCCCGAGTGGATAGTGAATGAATGAATGAGTCAAATGCTGAGTACGTAACTCCTGCTTAGTAAGTCCACATATTTGTACCATACATCTCTGGGATCATCACCGGGGTTTAGTACAATGCTGTCAGCCATACTAAGGCTATGCGATGTAAGGCCTACATGGCCAATGTCATATGCAAGGTGCAATCACAAGTCATGACAGTCCTCATCTGAATCCACATATCAGTACAGTTCCTCTTTGGATAGTCACTGGGGTCTAATACACTATACACCACATTGCCGCCCTACACTGGATGCACAACCGTATAAGCGAAAGAGATCTCACTATCCGCCTAGCTAATAGTCAGCCAATATATATTCGGTATGTCGATAGTGGACCCATTTACGAGCTGGTCATACTCAGCATAGCAATTGCCCCCTACCCTCGTGAGGGTAAGGCCACACCCCCTTCCAACCGACCATGACATAGTGAGAGACACGACCACCTGGTATTCGGCCCTTGTGCACTTATGTATCCACTCAGTCTCGATGTTAGAGCATCTTCCGGTACTGTTAGGTTTAGAGACTTTCACCCAGAGACATCCTTCGTGCCTCATATAAAGAGAAAATTTTCGGTGTCCAAACTTGCCATCCACAATATACCTGTGGAGGCTATGGCCCTGATGTCGCTAGGGTGTACAACAATTACAACACACAATGCAAGATGCATAAGTCACATAGTCCAATCATGCATCAATCCTGCGCATACCGTGCCCTCGTGTGGGATGACTTCGCCTATAAAGGAGTCCCATAAACAACCTACCCTATGGCATATGTAATGGTCAACTACATTTCATAACAAGTATGCAAATGATGCGTATGGGCACGAATCATGGTGTATGCCATGCATGATTATCAATTATAACAATGATCGGCCTCACACAATCACCATGGGCTTCACACATCGTAATGGGCCTCATACAATTATAACGTGCTTCACACAATGGGCCTCATACAATCACAATGGGCCTCATACCATCACAACGGGCCTCACACAATAGGCCTCATACAATCACAATGGGCCTCATACCATCACAATGAGCCTCCTACAATCACAATGGGCCTTATACAATCACAATGGGCCTCACTCAATGGGCCTCATATAATCATAATGGGCCTCATACAATCACAATGGGCCTACAAATCACAATGGTCATACATATCATAATGTGCCTACTTATCACAACGGGCCTACATATCATGGCCACAAGATGGGTTCCAAGGTTTGAGTAGTACTATAGGGTATGGTGGAAAGCATTATTCTCAATGAGGGCTCAATAAGGGGAAAATAGAAATGGGCTTAACAATGGGCTCTAGAGAGTTTGCAACGTGGACATTTAACCATCATTGCTCCTAAAGTGTGGCCCGCCTTAAATTCTAACTTACAATGGGGAATGGGCTTAGCAATGGGCCCTAAGGAGTTTACAATGTGGGCATTTAACCACCATTGTCTCCTAGAATGCGGCCCGCTATAGAAACCATCTCACAATGGGGCCCATGACCCTTAAACTAGCTAGAAAAATGGATGGACATCATAAACATTATCATATACATCATGGTGGGATCAACATCATAATTGCGCCTTGCACAAGAGTTTCATATATCACAATGGACCTCATAACATGGGCCTCACATACATCACAATGGGTCTCATCACATCATAGTGGGCCTCATACAAGGGCTTCACATACATCTCATTGGGCCTCATCACATGGAAGGTAAGGCCCATACAAGATAGCCTATACTAGATGGCCCACTTAAGGTTTTGAGCCCAACAACATCTAAGAGTTATTTTTTAGAGTTTAGATATTGCATGAAATGCTTTGGGAAGGTGGTGGACCCCATTGACGTGGCCCCACATAAATTATACATCAAACAGATTTGTGCAATGTTGGTTCTAGGCCATTTTAGAGTCAGATTCATGATCATGTGGGGCCTACATATGGTGAAAGAGAATAACCAACTGCTAGCTATATGTATGGGCTTTACAAATTATAAGGCAGACCTCATTGGTTGGGTGAGTACAATTTATGGTGATGTCCCAAACATGGGTACTTGGAGAAACTGTGCAGGACATAGTGTAAAATTAGTTTTGGCCTAATTTTAAGTATATCCCATGATCATAAGGGACGACATTCAGTGTGCCGTTAGGTGCCCTTAGTTTTACTATATATGTACTTCAAAAATTATAAGTTGGGACCAACTGGTTGTGCACACGTAATATTTGGTATAGGGCCAAACATAGGCACTTTGATTTTCTGCACAACCATGTCAAACCACATTTTGGGATCCACTCCCTGATCATGTGGGGTCTGATTTGGCCCAATTAAAATGTTATTTATCTATTTATTAGTGTAGCTTAGAGGTTCCAAGTGCGGGCCTACTCAAATCTCCAGCATGTGGTCCACTATAGAGGCCCAAAGTTGGTACAAAACACAAATAATCAGACAGTTTTCAGAAATGGAGTCTGTCACAACTTAGGGCCCAATTTCCAAACACTCAGGGATTATTCCTGACTAAAAGGTAGGACATTCCAGCTCACTTATATAAGGATTAAACAACCCCCAAAGTTAGACCCTAAACTACAGAGTGTGGGACCTAGTACAAGGTGTCAAAGAGTCCTACATGCAATACAGTTAAGTACTTGGAAAATTTTCAGCAAACAAAAAGTGTAAAGGGAATGAAATAGATCCAATGGTGTCATGCCCCAAACTCGGGGACAGACAGCTTCCGTGATGCCCCGAATCCGACACTCGACTTCCATACACCAAGTCCCAATTCGGCGCACTACAAGGAAGATTTTTGACTGATTTTTTTATATACATATATAATAATACCCGAGCATGAAGATCCATGATCAAAATACCAAGCAACACTCTCCGTTATAAATCTTGATGTTACAAGTATAATGCTTTGCAAAAGGTACATAACGTTAACATTGCCAAATCGAAAAATAGATGTAATGTAACGAGAAAGCTAAGTCTTCCAAGCTACTCCAGCCCTTCAAAAAATGGGAAATAGGAAGCTTGGGCAAAAAGCCTAGTGAGTACACACGTGTGTGCAGTGTGTCTTACATGCAAACAAGATAAATATGCCACCAAGAAATCATGTATGGTGAAAGGTGTATAGTACGTAAGGTAGGATGCCGATGCCAATGTCAATGCAAGACATATGCATTATAGTAATACTCCAAGTCAATGCTACCAGCATCACCAAGTCATATTTTCATTTCTCCTATATCACAGTCAACACCGTATTACACGCATCTATAATCACATCATCATCATCATATTGTCATGCCATAATCATACAATATTAGAGTACGCATTACAGATCAGCTATGCAAATGAGGAGTTATAAAGAGTCAAATATCAGATGTCGATGATTCAATGCAATATGCAATTCCTAATGAGTTCACGAATACCGTCAGCCGTATCTAAATGCAAAAACATATAACCCAAATGCCATATGCCGTGGATGTAATGCAATATGCGGTGCGAATGCAATGACCATGCTGGAGTGTGAATTCGGGATGATGGTATGTAGTATCGCAGGCTATGGGGCCCATCACAAGGGACTTCTATCCAAACCAGTCCCATACCTAATTTGGATAGTCAGACTCAATGTGGTAAACTCCTGATCTCAGGTTAGTCACGCGCCCCAACAGAAATCCTGACCATTGCAAAGGTACATGTAACAAATAGTTACGCACCACCAGCTAGAGTGGATAGTGAATGATCAAATGAGTATGCAACTCCAGCTTAATAAGTCCACATATCAGTACTGTTCATTTCTGGGATCATTACCGGGATCTAGTACACACTACATGCAAATCGCCGCCCACTGACGTGAGACCATGTAAGTGGAAGAGACCACACTATCCACCTGGCCAGTAGTCAGCCAATATCTACCCAGCACATCGATAGCGAACCCATTCACGAACTGGTCAAACTCAGCCTAGTAATGCCCCTACCTTCGGGCGAGTAAGGCCACACCCCTTTCCAACTGACCACGACACAGTGGGAGACATGACCTCCTGGTATTCGGCCCACGTGCACTCATATATCCACTCGGTCTCGACGTTGGAGCGTCCTCTGGTACCAAGAGGGTTTATGGATTTTCACCCAGGGCCATCTATGGCAGCTCAATGCTAGAACAGATTTTTGGTGTCTCATCTGGCCATCCACGATATGCTTGTGGAGGTTACGGCCCTGATGTCGCTAGGGCGTACAGTAATCACAATGCAAGATGCATGAGTCATACAATCCAGTCAACATCAATCCAGCGCATACAGTGTACTCATGTGAGACAATCTCCACCTATCTGGGAGTCTCATAACATCATGCCCAATGACGTATGCAATGGTCAACCACCTCTCATAACAAACATACAGATGATGTGTATGGGCATGTATCATGATGCTATGCTGTCACATACTCATAATCGACATAAATAATCGGAATTGGTGAGAATGGGCCTAACAAGGCCTAAGGGAAGGTCACATTGTGGACATTCAACCATCATTGCCCATCAATGTGGACATTTAACCAACATTGCTCCCAAGGAGTGGCCCACATAAAGCCTAACATATATTGGACCCATGACCTCATACAAGGGCCAAATATGCATCACAATGGGCTCCATCGCCTGACCCTCAAATGCATAATGGGCCTTATCACATAGGCCTCATATACATCATATCGGGCCTGAAACACGAGTTGAATACACATCATAATGGACCTCAAATACGGGCCATGTATACATCACATGGGCCTCAACACATGGACCATAAACATAAGCCTCAAATATATCATAATGGACCTTATATGCATCAAGTGGGCTGCATTAATGGGCCTTATACACATCAAGTGGGCTGCATCAATGGGCCGCACTAATGGGGTAACCGCTTTACTAAACTTTCACATAGTCAGGTGGCCAGTACCACAATTTCACATAGTTTAGTATGTATACAATTACTATCATGATCTAGTATCCATATTTTAAAATATCCAAACATAATTGAGCAATCATAATCCTACATATGAATACAAGGCTACACCAGTTATGATGACTCTTATATTACAACCACTTCACATGTCACATAGTTAGTGACTCATATTCGGTGTCACATGGTTAAGGGCTAAGTGCCACATTTCATCATACCATTTACGGTTCAGAGGTCACATTACATAGAATCCAGGACCTTGATAGCATTAGCTTGGGTAACATAACCCTACATCACATTCAGTTTAGTGTACAACCATGTGATTCAAGTGGCGGTATTTATATCGATAAGCACAAACCTATGTTATTGAATGGCCATCAATGCCACTTGATTTCATATGGTTAGGGCCTTATATGCATTTCACATTCATACAGTTAGATGACTACATATACTACATATACTCTACCATTGCCTATGATTAGGTGGCTATACATACATCAAATACCCACATGACTAATGGGCCAAACAGGTATATCACACCCTCACACCACTAGAGTCTACATAATTATTATAATTAAACATGTTTAAGGATTTAAACACAAGTCACATGATCCTATTACTTGGGGCCGCATTCTATCCAAAGTGCTAAGTGATCAAGGGCTATCCACAATCATCCCATTTAAGGGATTAATCATCATTACTTCAAAAATTACAATACTAGTTCGTCATACATTCAACACATGGAGATTACAAAATCTTGTCGAAGAGGCCTAATGATTGGCCCAAACAAGGCTACCACTGATGGGCCCACATGGCGTTCACTCAAAATGGGCCTTAATATTCTTAGGCCTACACACCAATGGAATTCACAATGGGTCCTATGCGGTGGAGTCCATGGGGATTTCCCATGAGGTTGAGTTGTGTGTGACCCACTTGAAATTAGGATCCGCTCTAACAATCCGGTGAAGTCAATGGATGGTATGGATATACATTGCATCATTAACCTCGGCCCTAGGAAAATTTTAGTGATAAGAGTTCGTTCCTTACTGTTTCAGGTGGTACAGTCTAGGTGGACCTTGGATCAGCCTGATTCTTGAAACCATACTATGCAATGGACTGGTCAAGGATGATGTATGGACTCAATAAATCAGATGCATCGTGGTAGACCCACAATGAGTCTTTAATGGTAAATGTTCAATTTCTACTGTTCGTGTGGTGCAGCTTACCTAAAATTTGGATAAGCTTTATTTTTTTTGGGCTCATGTACTAAAATGGTCTATCAAAGACATTATGTGGGACTCTTGGCTTAAAATCAAGTTAATCTGTGGCTTGTGTGGGCCACACCACACATAAAAGTTGAGAGGGTTTAGTCCAAGTTTCAGATGCATCCAAATTTCAAGTGGACCCTGACAAGTGTTTTTATGTGCTTGAGCTCCGAGTTGTACAAACAGTTCAAGGAGATTAAAGTTACATGGGTCCTAAAGTGATATATTTATTATATCTGCACAGTTCATCTATTTTTATTTTTTATTTTTTATTTTTAGAGATCATTTTATAGCATTTTCCAAAAATGAATCATGTCCAAAGATTATCTAGACCTCACCACAAACAGTAGTGGAGATAATGATTTCACCGTTAAACAATTTACAGGGCCCACCTTAATGTTTACTTTCCATCCAATCTGTTCATAAGGTCACAAGGACCTGAATTAAGGGGAAAAACTAATTTCATATTGATCCAAAACTTCTGACCCCAAAAGGGTTCCAATGGTAGACGTTCAAGCCCTACTGCTTTTGTATTGTGGCCCACTTAACAGCTAGATCAATCTTATTTTTCTTCTCAAGCTTTAAGACAAGCTCGCCAAATGGATGAATGGTTTGGATATAACATATACCTCATGATCAGAACCATGAATATTGCTGATTTATTCAGCTTCATATATATATATATATTTATTTATTTATGATGGTGTGGGCCACCTGAGTTCCGTGTACGGCTGATTTTTGGGGATGACCCATTTTTAAAGGGGAACCATCAAGTGCACAGTGTAGATCATGGTCAAGATGCATCATGGTGGGACCCACTGTCCCTGCTCGTTCTAGCAAGCAGTAGCAGCTGCAGCGTCCAGATGACGCAAGACGTCAGCATAGCAAGGGGCTAACGCCCCTTGCATATATAATTTTTTTTTGTTTTGCAATGGTTTTTCATAGGTGGGGCCCATATCCTGGCGATCCACTCCATCCGTTGGATTTTATCGCCTGAGACAGATCTCAGAAGCCCAATATTCAGTATTTTTCAACTATAGAAACATCATAGCAGGCCCTAATAGATTATTACTATTAAAACACTATTTTTGATGGTGTGGTTTATTAGAGATTTAGATTGGCTTCATTTTTCGGCTCAATGCCTAAAATGAGCTTGGGAATCGGATGAATGGCGTGGATTAAATATATTCATCATGGGTAGGGCCCATTGTGGGCCCACAGCCCGTCTCCTTTATATTAGACCGTTGGGATGCTGTTGCCAACAAGCAGCGTCTCTCCCTTCTCTTGTTTTTTTCTTTTTTTTTTTGTGGATACGTGCACATGTGTGCATGGGTGTGTGTGAGTTTGGCCAGCCGAATGGGCCAATGGTTGGATGATTTGGATGTCATACAAACATTTTGGTGGGGCCCACTATTAATGGGTCCCACATGAACTCTATAATAAATTGATTTTATAGGTTTTCTCCTATGCATCCACACCATTAATAGCATCATCATCATTATTGCAATTATCTTCACCATCAATCATACTATCTTCATCATCCACACCATTAATCACATCAAATCGTCACCACTAATAATCATGCAAATAATAAAAAAGAAAACAAACCAAGAGTGGAGTGGGTGTACTCACCTTAATGGACTAGATGGATGGTTGAGATGGATGAAATGGATGGGATTGATGGAGTTGATGTCCCACCAAGATCACTCCTCTCGCTCTCTCTCATGTGTAGAAAAAATGGTAAAATGCTAAGGGATGGATAGGTATTTGTAATGCCCTGAAATTCGGGGGTCGAGCATAACTCAGCTCCCGAGTTTCAAAACATCACTTATGCAACATATGCAATGATGGATGTATGTTGTCTGTATGAGTGCATAAAACATGGAGTAGATTAAGCCAAACTGCAAACATAATCCAGGGATAGGTGAAATCTACAAGCGGAAGACTAAAGAAACATATACATATCTATATAAGTCCCTGAGATATGTATGCTCTGCCAGGTTATAATTACAAGTGTTTGTTTCAAAATATAAGTATCAAAATGAAATCATCCATTACAAAAGAAACCCAGAATCCCCGTAGCTCAGGGCACGACTCACATGAACTCGCCTGAGAACTACATAAAAGAAAACGCGTCCTCGTCATCCTCATACTCCTGCTCTGCCTCGTGGGTCGCATCATCATCTGCATCTAAGACAGAGTCTGATTGGTGTTAAAACACCGTCCCAGAATGTGGGAGTGAGTGAACAACTCAATGGAACTATACAGTAAAAGTTAACATATTATCAAATCAATCAAGCAGTAATGATAAGGCAATACAATTAAACACGTCCTAATTACTCTTATTAATGCAAGGATGTATGTAGAAATGATGCATGCTCTCACCTGCACTCCCTCAGTGTCTTCATCTTATAGTACGGATGACAACCTCTCGCAGTGGCCCACGACGCCAAAGCACATGCAATGCGGTGCATGAACATGATTACCGGGTTGTTATTAGTTCTTTTCATACAGCAGGATCGGGAATCTAAGGTACCTTCCTCATATCAATTCCCAAACGGTGATCCATTATAGGGTCGTCAGTCCTAGACAATCTCATACGATCATATGGTTCTAGGTCGCTGCAAAGGGCTCGTCACCAATCAATACATGCCTAGTCATACCTTAGTTGCTACACTAAGGCTCGTCACCTCAATGCAGTATCAAGGTATGCTCGAGGGCACTACAAAGGGCTTGTCACCAATCAATGTAGGCTGACAGCGCGAATATAGTGTCCCATACCACTATAATCGGCTCATGAGTCTGGTGTGCTCACTGGTCACTACGGGGAGGCTCGTCGCCCCAGCGTAGGCCGACAACTCGACCACGGTGTCTCATACCACCATGCCCGGCTCATGAGTCTTAGCGGATCACGTACAATAGTGAATGGGATTACATTGGTAAGTTTGGTACCCTAGAGTCAAACAATAGCATCCATACATGGTGCACATCCACTAGGACAATCGGGTTACTTGACGAGCTCGACTAGTATGAGCGCACGTTGAGTTGAACGACATAGAGTGTGCAAACACTCCGTGTGGCCAAACCACTGCCGACTACCCTAAAGGGACACACTAGGTTGAATAAAGTCTAAATTCAACAAGCCATCTATCTGCTTCCTCAATTCCTCCATTTCACTCGGAGGTATGCGATAGGTGGGCAATGAAATAGGCGTCGCACCAGGCATGAGATTGATATTAAAATCAATCTCGCGCCGAGGGGGTAATCCAGGAATCGACTCGAATACATCTTCAAAATCCTGAACTACTGGCGTGCTTTCAAGCACTGAACCAGCAATACTCTCCAACAGAGAAGTATAACAACCAAAACGGAAAGGGTAACTGACCTGAACAGGGAAAGTAAATGTCTCGCCCTCAGGTCCATGGACTGTCACCAGTCTAGCTTCACAATCAATCTCTGCTCGCATCTTCGTGAGCCAATCCATGCTAAAATGACATTGTAATGATATAGAGGTGTGACAAACAGGTCAACTAGAATCGATCTGCTCCCTAGATCAATCAAACAGCCCATATAAATCTTGGTAATATCAGAGGAGGTCCCTGTAGCGGTACTGAGTGTCACTCCCTTCATAGTAACAGTGCCCAAACTCAGGCGCTTAACTGCCGCATACGATATAATAGAGATAGTGGACCCAGTATCTACCAACACGGAGACGGGAATACCTTGGATGTGAGCTGTAACCTCAAAAGATCTCGGTGCCAAGTCAGCCCCAGGCGCTTCAGCTGTAAGCACGTGAACTTGAGCATGCTGTGGGCAATTCGGCGGTGGTACCATGGGCCATTGAGGTGGCCTGAAGCGTGGTATAGAAGGCTTGAAAGATGGGTGAGCTAGTGTTGAACGAAGGGGTCGAGTTGATATGACCTGAGGCATTAGACGGCTGATCCTCTGCGGCGGCGTAAATCCACTGTCTCGCATTCGCGTAAAGCAATTACGATCCGAATGCCCGATTTTTCCATAGTATGTACAGCGCAGATCTGAACGCATCGGCTGAGTCGGCGACGCTACACGTCTCGGAGGAGAATCTGCCCATGGCCTCTTGTCGAGAAATGGTGTACTCGGAAAGTCAGGTGGCGGTCTGGGAACCATAGGTGCTCGCATACAGGGCGACCTGTCCTCGTCCTGCTCAGCTCGCAGGGACATGCTCACCAACTCAGCATAAGAAGAGATGCTAGCACAACACATCTTTGATCGAATCTCAGGCCTTAGCCCCTTAGAAAAATGTCGCATCTGCATCAGCTGATCACCCAGGAGCAATGGAGCATACCTACCCAGCTTAGTAAACCGGTTCTCATACTCTGTCATCGACATCCCTCCCTGACGGAGGCGAAGGAACTCACTTTCCTTCTCGTGTCGGTAAGTGACCGAAAAATACTTCTCGTGGAAGCGAGCCTCAAATGCCTCCCACGTCCACTCAAAACCCTCCGCAACTGTGCGGAGAACACTGTCCCACCATAAACTGGCCTCCTTCTCAAACATGAAAGAGGCAAGCTCGACCTGCTCAGCCTCAGAATAGTGAAGCGGCCTCAGCATCTTAGAGATGCGGTCAATCCAGTACTCGGCCTCCTTGGGTCTATGAGAACCCGTAAATATGGGAGGTTGTAAGCATTGGAATCGCTCAAATGTGCCGCTAGCACTAGTGTTCCGAGATGGGTGCATAGGTGAAGCAGGTGGAGTCGCCCCCATCGACTGATCAAAGATACCAGCCATGGAAGATAAAAACTGCTACTGCTGGTGGTGGTGGTGGTGGTGGTGGTGCTGCTACTGGATCTGCTATTGCTGTATCAACAACATCATCTGCTCAAGCCTATTAGGAGGTGGAGCAGACGAAGATGCATAAGGCGTCGACGCAGATGCACGGTTCAGCTCAGGAACCGAAGGTGTGACTGGTGGAGTCATGGGTGGTATCACAGGAGTCGTCCCAGCAGCGGGGCCAGTAGCTGGCTGAGAGTCCGCCCGAGCACCAAAATGAGACGGGCCCAACTGTGGATCCATCTGGCTATCACCTAGGGGGAAACCCCGGCAAGCGACTCGCCTAAAGAGAGATGGGCCGAAGTCTTCGAGCCCTTAGGAAGCATACCCTACATTCAACAGAGGATGCAACCTATGAGATTCAACATCCACATAATCCACCCACACAGCACTTACATCACAACTTATGGAAAAATAACATGCATTTCATTTAACAAAATTGTCGCAATACAAGAAGTGCAGCATTACATGGATCGCGACAGAGAAAGCATGCGAGCTAATACATCTTAAGCTTCAAACCACAAAATAACTTCCAAACTACTACGCCTATAACAACTACACACAATAACAAGCAACAAAACAGAGCAAGGGACGACTACATCTACAACTACTTGTCAGAATCAGGTGATGGAGGAGGGGCACCCTTATCTTGCAGGCAATACAGGATAGACTTTAGAGTGTGAGACACCTTCTTGAACTTATGTTTCACGAGGCCCCGAAGATCCATAATGTCCTGGCGTAGGACAGCCTGACCCTCCTCAAGTCGAGTTATACGGGCATCCCTGACGGCCTAATCTGTACCCTGCTACGGTGCCGCAGGAGGGGAATCTCACTCGTATCCTGGGCCTCCACTTCTTCCTCGTCTTGCTCTTCTTCTTCTTCTATTTTAGCTCCACCTTCGCCATTACTCTCTTCCTCATCGCTCTCAGTCTCATCCTCACTTTCTTCAAGTAAGGCTTGTCGTCGACGAGGCCCGATATCCATCTGATTAAGAGTCGTCTCATTGATGTAACGAACAGGTACCAGCTTTTCCACCCCGAGTCTGTAGCCAAACTCATGTGCAATCTTACAGATGAGTCGGCCAAATGGGAGCGATTCGGTCCTCCTATTCGAACGAGCGATAATGACAATCTGACGCAAGATGTATGTTGGCACACACAGCTCCTCTCCTTGCCCCACCTGATACAGGAAATCTACCATAAGGCACGTACACTCATTGCGGTTGCTCCACCTTGGATAAACATTGAATGTGCAGATGTGGTGAAGCAAGCGAAAGTCGTCTGTCATGTTGGTCGCTAAAAGGCTTCTGTTAGGCTGCCATTCAACCAGACGACCACAAAGGAACCACGTGCGGCAATCCCTTTCACGCGTACTACTCAGATTCTTCTCACTTGCATGAACCTCGCCAAGTGGCACATTCAGAAGTTGGGATATCAAAGTGACGTTGATTGTGGCCTCTCGATCTCTTCCGTAAGGGATCTTGAACTACAATGGCTCCAGCGAAGGTTCTCGAATGTGGGCATAGAAAGCTCGGACAGTACCCACATTGGCGCGGTATTCACCCTCGAATAGCGGACATCAACCGGCCCCTTCCAGGCGCTCAAATAAGAGATATTCTCCAAATAGCCATGGATCTACATGAGCTTCAAAAAGGACCCTATGACCCTCATAGATTCCATAAGATAGCTCCGCCAACAAAGTTCTTCCAACGGGAGACTGAGGATCGAGATCCCGCTTTGTCTGAAACTCTCGAGTGGCGGTTGAGCTCGCGGTGGCACCTCTCGGCCTCCATGAACGGGTTGGGAGGCTAGGCCTAGCTTCATCAACAGGAGCTCTTTTCTTCCCCATGAAAGAGAGAATGGTAGAAATAGAAAATATAGCCGTGATAAGCTCAAATAGGGCCATGGAAAATGAAAGGAAAGAGGGAAAATGGGAGGAATGGTGAGGCTTCCATGAATTTGAGACTCAAAGGAGGGATTTGAGTACTTAAATGGAAAGAAAAGAGAGGGAAAACAGCAATGGAGGTGGGTTTTGAGATGGGTAGAGTGGGGGTGCACGAAAATGGAAGAAGAAGGGGTTTGGGGAGGGATTTTTGTGGGGTTTTGAGAGAAATTTTCAGAAAAGGGAAGCTTAGAGGGTAGCTTTGTGAAGGAAGGAGGGTTTTGGAGGAGTTAAAAATGTGCAACCGTGGAGGAGTGGGCTACACTAGACCCCATATGTGTCGGCCCGAACCGGCCCGCTGGGTGGCGAGGGCTCGCCGAACTGGCGAGGTCATCGCCGGTCTCTGGACATTTCGGCGAGGACTCGCCATTTGAGCGAGGTCCTCCTGCCCCTTAGGTTAGCAATTGATGTGGGTCCCACCCTAGGTCCCCCTATAAATTCCCCGATTGGGCCCTTAGTTCGTTTCGACTCTTATCGGGTCACTTTGAGTAGAATCTGATATAGATTCACTTTTACCAGATTTCTAATGGCTAGAAAAGGATGACACATAGTCTAAACCCGTCAATGGACGGTCTAGAAGAGATTTGGGGTCGCTGTGTGTGATCAAGAGTGTGCACGGACTCGATCTCGGCGATCGTTTTCAGTCAACTTTCGCCGATAAGAGCAACTGGAAAACCTACACTGTTTCTAGATTAATCTCGCACCCTCCTACACTAAGGTGGCGTCAGCGTGCGTTGTGTGACCATAACCCATGTTCGGTTTAATCCAAATCATGCTCTGATACCAACTTGTAATGCCCTGAAATTCGGGGGTCGAGCATAACTCAGCTCCCGAGTTTCAAAACATCACTTATGCAACATATGCAATGATGGATGTATGTTGTCTGTATGAGTGCATAAACATGGAGTAGATTAAGCCAAACTGCAAACATAATCCAGGGATAGGTGAAATCTGCAAGCGGGAGACTGAAGAAACATATATATATATATATATATATCTATCTAAGTCCCTGAGATATGTATGCTTTGCCAGGTTATAATTACAAGTGTTTGTTTCAAAATATAAGTATCAAAATGAAATCATCCATTACAAAAGAAACCCAGAATCCCCGTAGCTCAGGGCACGGTTCACATGAACCCGCCTGAGAACTGCATAAAAGAAAACGCGTCCTCGTCATCCTCATACTCCTGCTCTGCCTCATGGGTCGCATCATCATCTGCATCTAAGACAGAGTCTGGTTGGTGTTAAAACACAGTCCCAGAATGTGGGAGTGAGTGATCAACTCAGTGGAACTATACAGTAAAAGTTAACATATTATCAAATCAATCAAGCAGTAATGATAAGGCAATACAATCAAACACGTCCTAATTACTCTTATTAATGCAAGGATGTATGTAGAAATGATGCATGCTCTCGCCTGCACTCCCTCAGCGTCTTCATCTTACGGTATGGATGACAACCTCCTGCGGTGTCCCACGATGCCAAAGCACATGCAATGCGGTGCATGAACATGATTACCAGGTTGTTATTAGTTCTTTTCATACAGTAGGATTGGGAAGCTAAGGTACCTTCCTCATATCAATTCCCAAACGATGATCCATTCTAGGGTCGTCAGTCCTAGACAATCTCATACGATCATATGGTTCTAGGTCGCTGCAAAGGGCTCGTCACTAATCAATGCATGCCTAGTCATACCTTAGTTGCTACACTAAGGCTCGTCACCTCAATGCAGTATCAAGGTATGCTCGAGGACACTACAAAGGGCTTGTCACCAATCAATGTAGGCCGACAACGCGAATATAGTGTCCCATACCACTATAATCGGCTCATGAGTCTGGTGTGCTCACTGGTCACTACGGGGAGGCTCGTCGCCCCAGCGTAGGCCGACAATTCGACCACGGTGTCTCATACCACCATGCCCGGCTCATGAGTCTTAGCGGATCATGGTACAATGGTTAACGGGATTGCATTGGTAAGTTTGGTACCCTAGATTCAAACAATAGCGTCCATACATGGTGCACATCCATCGGGACAATCAGGTTACTTGACGAGCTCGACTAGCACGAGCGCATGTTGAGTTGAACGACATAGAGTGCGCAACACTCCGTGTGGCCAAACCACTGCTGACAACCCTAATACGACTCGAGTTCGTCAAACACGTCCTACGTGGCGAAAACAACCTCGGCCACGAACTCAAGGTTGGTTACCGATTCCCTGGACTATTTCATAGTCCCAAACACATTCAAGTATAACAGATATTCATACCAGCAATTCAGAACAGTAATGGATCAACAATTCCAATCATACAAGCATGTGAGCATTTGTTGAATATCAACTTAACATGAATTCACACGTAAGTGACGTCTAAGTTAAACAGACAAAGAATATAGATTATATGGAGGAAATCATACACATCATTAAGACAGTTGAGAATCTCTTCTCAATGCCCATAAAAGTACAATATATGACACACTTATTCATTCAGACATTTCTACAAACACTTAGGCTACATATTCTAACATACATGACGTATGTTGGTGATAGCTCACATTAGGACAATTCCTCTTGCCAAGGAGTTGTTACACATACAACTAGCACAAACATGTGACAATTAATCATGGCAAACATATGCTCATATTGCATACGTATACGATATTTTCTACATATACATGGAATACACAATTCTCAATATAGTTCATATATATTAGAAACGCAATACAAACATCGCATTTGGCATGTGAAATTGCACCCACAACAATAATAAATCATTAACCGACATTGAAAGCCTTGAAAACCATAACCTATACGAATATAGTCCGCACCTTAAACCAGAAAGTGTGCAACAGATCTGATTCAGACGATAAGTCTTCGTCAACGGCGACTAGATAACTTAAGGCATGAATTAAATTAGCTACATCAACACATAGATTATTCTAAGCTCCAAAACAGGCTAGGGTTTGATTGACTTACCCAAGAATGAACTTAGAATCGCTGGAATAATGATTCAGATGCGATGGTTTAGGTACGCAGAGTAACAGGGAAGAATCTCAAGATGATTCACCAACTTCTCTCTCACTTTCTCTCTCTTTTCCTCTCTCTCTCTCTTAGCTAGGGTTTAGAAAATTCGTATGGAATTTGAGAGTGAGGGTTTAAGGTCTTTATATAGGCCTAATATTGATAAAAATAGCCCCAGGGCCAAGGTATACTTAGGTTATAACCAATTCGAGTTTATTTCGATCTAATGGAGCGCTTCTGGAGGTCCTTTTTTTTAGTGTGGTCGGACTTAAGCTCACTAATATTGGATCTTAAGCAAGTTAAATTTTCAGTTCGATCGGGTTTCCAAATCGCTCATGGCGGACCAATTTCAATTCAACGATCACCGAAACTCGATCAGGGCCACAAGCACTTTGACATATATAGGCCATCTTCCCTGATCCGATGGTAAATTTGGGTCAGATTTTGACGGTCAGAATGCTTAAAATCGGCGCGCAAGTGACATGACTCAGATTTCTTAAATTCATATTTAATTTCTAAATAATTTCACCTTTCTCACACTCTTTACTCCGGACTCAAGCAAATCGTCTCAGGATATCATCTGGACTTGATTTTTGAGGTGATTGTCAAGCCCAATAAGGTGATCATAATTGTCTAAGATCATCACTATCGGACTTTCGACGTGCGGTCCAGGTCCGATACAAAGTTTCCAAGTACTCCTGAGAGCAACTGGATTTAGCGTTGAATCTTAGATTTCAGGGTAACATAGCGCTAACGATTCTACAGGTTTTGGGTCTTGCAGATCAAATTTAAAGTGATTAATGCTAATTTCACAGGCAATCGAGTTTAGCGCTAGTTAATTCACATTTAACTTCTAAGGGCTTGAGTTCCAAGAGAAACCTGATTGAGGTGGTGCTCGGGTCCTTACATAAAATTTTTCAGGATGTTACAGTATTTGTAGAGAAATTGATAAAAATTTGGTTAAGTTAGGATAATGTGATTAATATTAGCTTAGGCTAGGATTATGGTAATTAATTCATGATTTGTAATTAATGGTTGATTAAAGGAGCATGGGATGGCATGGTGTGATGATGTCATGCATAGGATATGGTATGGAGAGAAGTTGACTTTTCATGCACATGAGAGAGGAGAGGTATGGGTGTGTGACATCACACACATGGGTATCGATTCTCTCACCCATGTGTGGCATGTGCATGTGTGCATGGCATGTGTTGTGCACATGTGTGGAATGGAGTACATGGCACCTTGCACATGATATATTAATGATTCTTCACGGCGTATCTCACTAACGGAGTATCATACAAACGCACGGGTGGTACCTCCATGATCGCGGCGATGGGGCGGTCGATATGAGATAGGTTTCGAGGTCGTGGGGTTCCGGTTAGTTGGGTGGGTACTATGAACGGCCAATCCAGGTTTAGCTAAGGGCATCAATCATCACGTAGATATGCATAGAAAATGGTACGGAATGGACATGGTGTTACAAATGGCAAGTGGGGCTCACATACTTGCAAACCATAGATAAGAGACACAAAAATATACATGGGTTCTCAGATTAGATGAACTAATAAAATGCATAAATCACAAGTGATCCCACACCCAAGTGGGTCAATGAGAGGATAATTGTTATGTATGACATAGACCCAATATATTCATCAAGTAACACATGAAATATATACATATATATATATTGATGAAATCTCTATGATCAGATTCTCTGTTGGAAGATCTGATCCAATGGATGGTTTGGGAACAAGTCATTCAGGCCGTTTATAGGTTTTCAACCATATAGAGCCTTGGATCCATCTGCACCACACATAGAAATTCAAGATTTATACTTATAAAAGTATCTATCGGTCCAAAATTTTCTAAATTTATCATAAGAGAATCTGACCATCGGGACCATACGTATGATTATTAACTTCTCAAGTAAGTTAAGAGCAAATATCAAATACATCTAACCGTTGGAATCACGGATATGGCCCAAACAAGAATGGTCATAATAAGCTCCCCAATACATCTTTTGTATAAGGCCAAGATCTTGGCCATCCGAACTCCGATTGTGGCTTATTATATACCATTGGAAAGATGGTTCGATTTTCTACCAATCCAACAAAACATAATTTTTAATACATTCATTAAAAGAGTTAAAAATTGGTCCATTTAGGCAAATCGGAATCCTGCATGGGCTGTTGGATAATAGCCAAGTAAACTTGATGTTACGGATGATTGGGCCGTTGGATGACTACAAAATTTAGTCCAGAGTTATTCATATTGTGATTCATAATATTCCCAAGTTTCAACTCCGATCTGAGCATTGTTGATTTTATATTATTTTTAGAACTTGCTGTCTAGAAACAAAAACATGATTATAAATGAAGGGTGTAGATATGATGTTCATCATGGTGGGCCATACTGACATGGGCCACTTTGCTGACCACCATAGATATAAATACATGCACACAAGAACTCCACATCAGTAGGGCCAACACAAATCAATAAAATAAAAAGGGGAAGAAAGAGGAGGATGAGGAAGATGGAAGGAGGGGTGTAGACTCACTTCAATAGATTGATAGTTGGATGATGATGTGTGGTCCACTCCCTCTTGATCAATGGCGGGCCACACCTTGGTCCCACTCTCTCTCACTCTCTCTTAAATTCTCAGAATTTTTCTAAGTATAAGAAAAGAATAAGTGCAAGAGAGCTCCTACTCTTATATTGGGAATTGGGGGTTGAGGTGGCAAAATGATGTGGCAAGTTCATGGGATCTCATTGGTGCTAAAAGTGAGGTGGAATGTGATGTACGGTATAGGTAGTGGATAGATGAGGTAGATGGTGCTAAGCATGCATTGGCCAAGGTGGAAGAAATCTAGACATGCATTGGCTAATGGATGGATAAGGGTTATGGGTTGTAGGTGATGCATGGTGGATGATGAAGTAGAGTATTGCAATTGGTTGTTTGAAGTGATGTGGCACAAATCAAAACATGTATTAGATGCATGCATAGGATGAGGTGAACATGAGCCATGATTAGTTTCTAAGGCATGGGGAGAGAGCTAATGATGAGTTTTGGGATAGAATCCAATTTTGTCTTATAGTGCTTGTCTTATATGTGCTAGATTCTTATTTTGTCATGTAGCAATTATCCTATTTATTGGTAATTTCCATGTTCTAAAAATGGGCTTTAGGCCCACATGGGCTCAAGTCCAATGGGCCTAGCATAATAATGGTTGCTTGTGTTACTGAATACATAATTTGGGCTGTACATTCGATGGGTTATATCTCACTAACGGAGCGTCGGATTGACACACGGTTTTTACCATTACGACCACAACGACAATGCAGTCCACATGATATAGGTCTCAAGGTCATCCAAAATAAATCACTTTGGTGAGTTTTCTAGGTGCACTAGGGTGTAGTGGATGGTCTATTAATAGTGCGAGTTGGGACACGTGTGCACATGAGCGATGTTATAAAAGACAGGGATCCCACATCCTAAGTCTCTAATTACATGAGATTCAAGTCATCTTCCTTGACATTACCCCTCAATTGCTCTTGATCTCTACCATTATATAGAGATTAGACTCTAAGCCTATTGGTCTATTCTTGTTTAAATCCTCTAAGAGACCCATCTAGGTGAATCCCCTAGGAAATCAACCATCTATTAGGTTTAGGAGATTCCACCACCTCTCTTGCCTTGGTCACCTCATTGGCACATCATATGTAAGGCAAATGTTTGTAGGAACTGTAGCATTAGCATCAACGATCGGTGGAATAATTGAGGAGATGATTCAAGTACTGGAGAGCTTTGAAGAAACAACTCAAGCAATGTGCTATAAAATGGGCTCAATCCGACAAGTTGTCATTTGTAAGAGTCTTCATACATTCCTTCCTTATATAGGATTGAGTGTAAGAGTTTGTGACCCAAACTCGAATAGTTTCTTGTGTTGGACCTAGGTTCTCATTTAGGGCCGAATTCACCAACATGGGTGTGTCCGTTGTCCACGCATATGTGTTAATCTTTGTGGGAGCCTCCAGTAAGAGTGTACGTAAGTCCTTGGATTAGGACCACCAGTGGTTATTGGTTAGCTGATAGAAAACTAACTTAGTCTCTGAGGGAGCCACCAACACAGGTGAGTATGTGGGTAAGTCCTTGTATAGGCCTTTGGTGGGAGTGTATACTTGTAAATATTAGATGTTAACCTGACTTAAAACCTCTAATAGTGAATACCGGTACACTCGAGGAGAGTGAGTTCACCAGGAGTAGAGTAAGGAAACCTAACCACTATATATGCTTATATTTGTGATTGTGATTTAGGCACAATTCTATTCATGTTTATGTATTTAATTAGTTAAATCATATGAATGTTTGAGTCGAATTGTATGCTAGGCACTTAACTTACAAAGTATATACAAGCTCACTATCTCTTATAGACTAGTTGCTTAATTGGCCTATTTATTGTAGTCTATATAATTAGACCCACCTTGTCTTGGAAGCCTTAGTGTTAATTGCCTTAGTTAAATAGGTAATTTTTTTTTAATTAGGCATTTGTGTTTTATTTGTAGAATTTTTAATTGGTCCTAATCACCTGTAACACCCTGTACTTTTCAGTACTCGGGTGTTGCCGTGTGACCTAACTTATTTGAACATTCACATGCATTCCAGTCTAAATCCAATCGTTAAAAGTAGTCCCCATTTATAAATTAAGCCATCAATCCATTGATCTTTAAGAATAGATCATCAGGTCATTAGAGAAACCTAATTTAGGATTTTAACCACCCTATTAGGCAATTGAACCACACAGTGTCTATCGTAGGCTTTAGATCACACGATCCACTAATAGTTTAACTTATATCATGATCATTAATAATCCAACCATATGATTATAAGATCAATCATAGGTTTAAATTATACACCTATTCAACCACAATATCGACCATCTAATCATTCATTGTGGATCATGGAACATCTTGATCATTCCTGTGATCATCACTAGACGCCCATTAGCACTAAAGTCCACTTAAATGGGTCTGAAGGGTTCGAATCATTGACATCACCATTGATTTCCACATGGGTAGTCTTTAAGGCCACTAGTGCATAAACTAGGACTGATCCAATCATTTGTCTTAGTTTTTGAAACACTAGTCAGCAGGCCCACTGATTTATCATGTTTCGGGAAACCTAATGATACATCGGCTCCCAAACCGTACTACGTAGCTAATCTACCATTGATCAGTTGTTTAGAACAACCCAGGTGTCGTTAGGGACTTATAAATCTATAGATGACTGATTATAGTGAAATATGACCATTAGGAGTGATTCGCAATCGTGAATCGAATCATCTGTCTGTTAATTTCCAAAAAGGATTGTGATTCGCAATCGTGAATCGAATCATCTGTCTGTTAATTTCCAAAAAGGATTGTCAATCATTAATATGAGACCCTGGATTGCTAGGTCCACCATTCATCGGGCCATAACCCTGATGGGATGAATTATTGAGATATGGAGTTTGAAAAACTATTTAAATAAAATAAATTTAAATTGAGAAAAAGAGAAAACTTATCGATTTATATAAGTCGAGGCGTGACGTGAGTCACTCGGCTTGAAATCGAATTTGCTCTCCTTGGACAGCGTCCCAAGTGCAATAGGTTTCCAGAGCAATCGACCTCCAGGATACAATGACTATGACCTGGTCCCAGCGGTGCACTCACTGTACATGGACTCGAACCACTTTGTAGTCTTAACCCAAACTAGAAAACACTTAAATTGTACTTTTAATATAATACTAACTTTTTCTTACTTTTTTTAAAAAGTAGATGAGAGAAAGTCTATTTATAGACTTTGTGAAGACACCCTTTTATAAAGGTTTGTGACTATTGGGTTTAAACCCAAGTGGTGCGACCCTTAGGCTTCAAAAGACATAACTTTTCAAAATAAAAATTGAAAGGATATAACCTTTTAGTGAAAAGACACATTCATAGGGCATATGCGCACCTATGGCCATAGCCATGGCCCGACCCAACGGATATTTTGAAACACTAAATTATTTTAAAGTAATTTAAAATACAACAATCCCCCACATGTTTCAAAATTTTTGACATTTCGGGTTAAGATGGAAGAATTGTGTAATGGTGGCGGTGTCACCATAGACTTGAACTGACATTAGAGTAAACATGACAGGTCTACAGGAATCAGGTGACACCATAGTCTTGAACCTGATTCCTTTTGATGTAGATCACAAGTACATGCCACTCACACAACTTTTCCGCTACAAGTGATTTTGCGGTTCGGTGCGTTTCAGCCATACACCATTACCTGAATTTCATGAGTGCTCTAGAGAATTCACCTAGATTCTCATAGGAAGCGGCCTCTACCTCCACACCCATATCGGTGAATTCCATCAAGTGTACGCAGCAATTGGGTACACCACCAAATATATGGTTATGGATTCATTAAGAGTTCAAAAACTCATCCTTCTTCATTGCTGCTCGCACTGTACACCATAGAAGGGGCTCATTTATATCAGTGCAATCGTCTACCTCGTGTCTTGTTATTTACCGATTGAACCTATCTAATAGGATCTCTACTCGTATGGGTTGGGTTGCCAACACTGGTAGCTTATATATTAAGCTCAGCCCCATTCCCTTCGATGTATCATTGACTAATCTTTTAGATAGTCACTTGGTCAGAGGATTTATGACCCGTAGGCCTTTTACCTCCACCCATCTTTGCTCCGTCAGGCTTTTTTTTCATACGAGTTTGGCCATGTCTTAGTCCCATTGTGGGTAATCATCCTTTTAGATCAGCTAGGGATCATCGCATTGACAAACTATTGCCTCACCAACTAGCTACTCATAAATGAGCCTCTGCCTAAGCTGATTCCTCCTTTTGCTCCTCAATTAAGTCTTTGATAGTCAGCCGCATCCTCTTTGACTATTCATATCTCAAGTCAACGCATACATTTCTAACCTCACAGAGTCAATAATTATGACTCTATCAAGCAACAGATACTGAGTATCACTTTTATTATGATAGTTGTCGTATCACCGGCTCTGAATACAACCAACTTTCTTAACTTTGAATGTACTCTTACAATTCATGCAACTTCACTAGCCCACCATTCAACTAACTGGTGGTAAAGTCAATCGACCTTATTGTATCTGCAATATAAAGAGGCTGGAGTAATCTGTCATACATAGACATATGATAACTAAAACAGAGTATAACTTTCATGTAATCATATTATCATATGTTCCCTAATACATGAAAGGATATTTGGTAACTGAATATGGAGGAGAAATGTCCAAGTTCATTATCAAGTATCTTAATCGACGGATTGAACAATGGACTCCATAAGTGCATAAGTTTGCCCATTAGATACATTTGTTAATGGTAAAACAACACAGTTCATTACATAAACTTATAGTCTCATATACATACCAATCTCAAATGTCCAAATCTAGCCTCCAATAAGAATAAAATATAGCCTAAAAATCTCATTGATCCAACAATCATCTTTGAATTCAAACTACTAATAATTTTCTTTCTATCATTCATTTGATGGCTACCAATTTGATCATTAAAACATGCAATATGTTTAATTCCAGACACCTTGTCTCAAAGATCTACATGCCAACATAAAACATGTGCATATTGATTCATAACATTCAACATATAGTTTTCTTAGTGTAAATCTTCAATTTTATATATGTCAACCCATTTATCAAATACTTATTGACTAAACTTATACTCTATGGATTAAGTGGTTTATCTAAATACATCCAAGTGCACCCCCATAATTTCATATTTAGCCTTGATAGATATATCTATGGCCCACCTGATAAACCCATTAACCAAGAGTTAAGAGAAATTTTTGGTAGGAACTATCATATGAATCGACTGGATCTAACAGGTGTTCTAGGTTGGTACATAATCGGATGGAAATAACATTTCCTCCACCTTTCTAAGCAGGTAATATTGTCTAGAAAGTATTGTGAACGATGTCGAAAGTGAATGTAACTTATCACATAAATTAGGCATGCGTACTCGTCACTCTATCAACAACTTTATGTATAAGAGCAATAATATAAACTGTTTATAGAAAAGCAGCGATAAGTGTGTTATACAGTTAAGTAATATGTGCTGATGGTCCATTTGTTATTCGACCTAATATTCTATATTACTTTCTACATAATAAAATGTAAGTCAGAATTAACATTGAATTAATGCACATTTACTACTAGTCCACTTGAGAAACTCAAGTCACCATTTGCTTCATGGTAAGTGAAACTCCAGAAAGACAAGCATTCATATAATGTGAGTTTCAAATACTTAATATTCATAAAAGTAATACACATGCAAGATCTATACCTTTCATCTATTGGGCTTGTAAAAGGTAATATTTAAAAATGCACCAGCCTAATCATCCCACATGGGCCAATATAATATTTGTATGGAACATTGTAGTGCATATAAGTACATAACCCCCATACTTTTAAATCTTTATAAATGGGATGTTTTCCACATGTACAATTTTTAAGTGTCTACGTATCAAGTGTTATACGTTGTCTAATGTATCATATTATAATAGGAAGACTATATTTTGTACATATGACATATGGATACAAGATTCAAATATATCAATCATCAATCCACATAGGATAGATCAAATGCCACAAAATACATGCAATGGTACAAAATGAATAATGTGCATTGTCTATAGATACACAGTGATAAGTGTCCCATGGTTTGATAAACTTGGTCATTGATCTGATCAAGTTCAATATAACATACTTATTTATTCCTTGTGTGCATTCATTATTATAAAAGTTATTCATACCAATGGTTGGTTCACGTTATAACTTAATTTTTAGGTCACTATAAATACAAAGAATAACCCACTAATGAACTATTTATGTTACAAACATGTGTGTAGTGACGCCTTAATGTGAAACCGTGCATTCTACTGCATTTCTAAAGATCAATATATATCAATATCGATATTCATTCTATGCACATCAATCACACAAAAATCAACTCCTTAACATGCACTTGATCAAAATGATATGTTATACTGTTCAAGCACCAACAATATAGTAGGCCATATTTTTTCACGATTCAGACCATGCACTCTTGTGCTACCCACCATCAGTCGCCATCAAATATCTTCCCAAAATCTCCTATCATAAAGTAGACAATAAACCATCCACTTGCAGTCTATAAGTTGGATATGTAAGATTGTCCAATGGAAGAATATTTTGGTGACACATTATACATGGTCCGGCACATTAACTGAATAGTCTTGATCATCAAAATTGGGAAAGAGTATAAACCCATGAGCAATTAGGATAGATGATTCTAACCGTCCACTTCATTTTCGCTAAATAAGTGATTAGAGTATCAGTTCATTATTACTTTTTTTTACACCCCTTTGGATTTGAGCCATTTCCACCTATTTATTTATTTAATGAGATTGTCCAAGAAATCTCATTATTGGGACATTTAAGTCTTTCCATATTTGGTGATTTTATTCCCATGTGAGGTCCATCAGATCAGTGAACTAGATCAAGGGTCATCGGAATGCCGTTTGCTCTCATGCAACATGTTAAGTTCATATAGAACTGTTATAACCACCAGATGCTCCTTGTTAGAACCCTTAGGGGTTGCACCAACTTGAAAATGATGGGAAGGCACATAATTAACAACTACATTTCCCAATACTAAGAATTTTATTTCTGGCACGTACGTGACAGATTTAGATCTATCAACCGGTTGACTGTACAATGAATATTACCCATCCGCATGTGAGCAACTAGCAGACTTATGAGATAGTGACCACACTATCGACCTACCAGGCCCATTTTAGAAGATACTTTGGAAGATTACATTTTAAAGTTTTTTTCATATTTTTCTTTTCAAAGTTTTCTTTTTAACCATGCATGGTGGTCTACAAAGAAGAATTCCTAATATGATGGGAATCCCAACACAAAATCTCATTTTGAAATGCATTTTGGGTTAATCTTTATTGTACATGGATGTTGAGATTAGTGTATATCCTACTCAGTATGGTTCAACAATTTGATTTATTTTCATGTGAAGGTTACGTTGGCTTAAGTTATGAGAAAATAAATCACAAATTTTGAGATCTAAAAAGAAATGCTCCTTAATGTCATATCATGATTTTGAGAAAATCTACTAAATACAGGCTTTCTTATGAGTGAACATGGCCTGACATTATCCAAGAGGTAGGCACTATAGATTTCTTAGATTTTACATGTGTGTGATAGAATGACATATTTTTGGGACATAAAGACCATATGTAGGTCATAGCTCTAGTACCTAAGATATCCTTAGCCCGACCCATCTGACAACTTGAGGATCATAATCTGTGCTAACGGGGTTTACAACGAACCTGACCAATTGTTCAGGAATCCAGACCTCTTATATGTTTGATCATAGTCTAACCATTCTCATTTATAGATATCAAGATCTAAAGTACTCTAACCATTCTTAGTCGGTGCATACGTTCACTTTTGTACATGTGGTCCAAAGAACTTACATAACAAGTATCTACAAGATCTTGACCATTAGGTGGAATATGACAACTCTAGATTATATGAGTCATGGCCAACAAATCGGGTTGGTGTGGTTTTATTTAAGCTATTCCAACAAGATAAATGCAACCATAATTTTTTAAATAGTTTTTCAAACATATTCGATGTCAAGATTATTGGGATATGGAGTTTGAAAAACTATTTAAATAAAATAAATTTAAATTGAGAAAAAGAGAAAACTTATCGGTTTATATAAGTCAAGGCGTGACGTGAGTCACTCGGCTTGAAATCGAATTTGCTCCCCTTGGACAGCGTCCCAAGTGTAATAGGTTTCTAGAGCAATCGACCTCCAAGATACAACAACTATGACCCGGTCCCAGCGATGCATTCACTGTACACGGGCTCGAACCACTTTGTAGTCTTAACCCAAACTAGAAAACACTTAAATTATACTTTTAATATAAAACAAACTTTTTCTTACTTTTTAAAAAAAAAAAATAGATGAGAGAAAGTCTATTTATAGACTTTGTGAAGACACCCTTTCACAAAGGGTTGTGACTATTGGGTTTAAACCCAAGTGGTGCGACCCTTAGGCTTCAAAAGACACGACTTTTTAAAACAAAAATTAAAAGGATATAACCTTTCAGTGAAAAGACACATCCGTAGGGCACATGCGCACCTATGGCCACAGCCATGGTCTGTCCCAACGGATATTTTGAAACACTAAATTATTTTAAAATAATTTAAAATACAACATGAATTACCATCTAATTGAATGATCTAGCCATCGAATTATAAATATTATGTCAAAGCTTTATTTAAAAGAGTAATAAGGGTGTTAGATGTACCATGGGTTAGAGTTTGAAAGGAATTTGATCGTTGGATCAACAAAAATCCATAAACAAGACTCAAGGCTTAAAGTATGGCACTTGAGCTTTAAATCAGCCCCCTTCTTGGGCTTGTGGCCTTACATAGGACAATGAATTGAATGATCAGTATGGATTTCATTAAAATAGTATGTGAACCCCACATTACACAGGATGTATAGCTTGGTGCGTGTGCACTAGCAGTGCACTGAACTAAAAACTCGGTCAAGTTAGGTTTGACCTGACAACCAGAAGAGGAAACTCCTTCCTCTCCTTTCGGTTTCTTGCCAACAATGAACGAAGGGCATTCGTTTGAAATGTGGGCCACCATCTCGTCCCAAATGGGACATCCAAACCCTTCATCTAATCTAGGAGGTGGGCTCGACCAAACCCATGTTGTCCATACACAGTCATGCACATGTGCATGCACTCAAACCCAAGCCCAAATAAGGAATGCGTGTGGCACCTCCCGAAAATGGAAAATTCCCGTTTCTCCTTGCCACGATGGTAAGCCGCGTGAGCCTAGTTCCCAAAATCTCAGCCCTTTAATCTGAAAGATCCTAGCCATTCATTCCATTCATGGGGATTATATGAAAACCAACAACCGAAACAGCTGCCGGTTTCATGTTACCGGCTGTATTTAGAGCCGTTGCAAAACAGAGCCATCTAAGCCATTCATTTCCTATCCTACGATCTAGGATTGTTTGAGGGACTCTACATAAGAAAGGAAGCGAGTGCATTAGGGTTCCTCACCATTCCTTGCGACCGGAAGGAGAAAAATACCCATTTCCTTCTCCATTTGAACCCATTAGCCCGAATTACTTTAAGCTTTAAAAGCTTCATCCCAGAAGCTCCTCTAAGCCCATCTGAAGCATCTAACACCTCCAGATTGAAGAAAGGAGCTACCGTATGAATTATTCTACTATTAAAGCTCGGCCACCCTCGACAATAGAACCCATCGATTGTGCAGTCCATGCGGACCCTGATCATGAATCTAAGATGATCATTCAGTGGGCCTTCATACAATGACTCAATCGATAAAGCACAGGTTAGATCAGTTCACGCAAAACAAGCATGAATCATATATAAAATTAGTGCTATTTACCATTGTTGCTCATGACTCAACTCAACTCAGTTCAGTTCTGAGTCATGTGGAGAGGATTCATTTAGATCCTGAAGCTAATGGGCATACCAGAAGGGAGGAAAGTAAGAAGAAGAAAAGAATAAGAAAGAGAATGAAAGAATGGGTGTGTTGCTGCACCGACTCGAACCGAGCCGAGTTTTGGTCAAGTTAGGCCTGGCTTGGCCTCCATTACTGGAGTTCCATCAAAAGAAGAAAAAGAAGAGAAAGAGGATAGAAAGGAGAGGGAAGGAAAGGGAAGATGAAGAAGGGTGGCTGGGTTGCTACTACACAGGTGGTAAACTGCATCTGACTTACTGCCTAGTCATGGTGCCGAGTCATTGCATCAAACTGACTTGCTCTTGAGTCAGGTTAAGTTTTGTTGATTTTAGTTGCCAGTCGTTGGTTGTACAAAGAAGAAAACAAAAAATAGAAGAGGGAAGAGAAGAAGAAGAAGAAGGCTGGAGATTGGGTTGTGGTTTCTCGTCTGTCAACCACACCACCTTCATCCGAGTTGACCCGGCCAATGACTTGAGGCCAAAATTATATATGGGCTTGCTGGTGGTGCATACGTAGAAGAAAAGAAAAAGAAAGAAAGAGAAGAAAAAGAAAGGATAGAGAGAGAGGAGAAGAGAAGAGGAAGCAATAAACAAAAGAGAATGAGTGAAGGGGAGAAAGGAGATGGGGCGCGAATGAAGTGGTGGCCATGATAGGGCTACTGGAAACAGATCGGGATTGGAAGCCTGACTTGCTATCGAGTCAACATTAAGTAAATCGTTTGATTTATTATGATTACCCATTAACATGTTATTTATACTAATATTAATTATTATAAACAAAACTACAACTGATAAATATTATATATTAGTAATCATTTATCATTCTTAAAAATTATCATAAATCACACTATTTATTGCCATACATTTGCTAATATTAATTTCTTCATTAATGTTAGTGGTGATTTTGTGATTAACAGTGCGATCAATTATACATCAATTAGCGTTCAAATCCTTTAAAAAAATCTTAGCCTAGAATTAAACTTTAGGATGAAGCCTAAACTTAAGTGATCCAAACCCTAGGTTGTAATCTTAACCATGGATGGTTTATAGAAATTCTATCTAACTGTACAATTTTATAATTTGTGGTAGGATTTGACTCTAAGGGTGCATGCACTTCTTAGTGACCCCAATAGGCAGTTCAACACGTGAGGTGATGATTTCTTCCCCTTGAGCTTTTCATTTTCCCATTAGCTTAAGTGATAGTTTATGCTTTAATTTTGGTTGATAATTGATATCTCTATCTCATAGTTATTTGTACCAGTTGTTAGAATTGAATTCTAGATTATGTGCTTGATATTTATCCTGCATGAACATCTATTTGTTGTACTTGTATATTTTCTCATACTTGTGGATTGCTTGTGAACCTTAAATTGATACATTGTTAGGAAACCCCACTTACAGATGTACATCTAGACTTGAGATATAACTTGATTGATTGTGATTATAATGGACCTTCGACTTAGTGGTTACTTGAATGATGGGTTAAATGAAATATTGATGTGGGCGTACCATCCATGGATTGTTATGTCTAAGTAGCTTTTGAAGATGGTCTTTTTATCGCATTTGATTTGATATTTACCCTATGTGGCTTTGATTTGATATTTGCCATATGTGGCTTAGTTTTGATATCTATCCTATGTGGCTTAGTTTTGGTATTTTCCCTATGTGGGTTCGATGTATTGTTTTTGTACAACCATGTGATGATAAGTTCCACTTGACAAACTATGATTGGCCACTAGTTAATGATGTTCCATTAAACATCTCAATGTTGGAATCTCATGAGCTGAGGATGGTGGGAATGGGATACTATGCCCGAGCTTTCGGCCTACGCTGGGTGATAAACCCCCTATAGTGACCTTTGAGCTATCTTAAATTGGCTAGTTGTAAATGGGATAATAATGGTTGGACTAATTATGCATTCATAACATATGGGCGATGATGAGTGGCTAATTCTGGATGCTGTAGTGTAAGTGTTATGATTTTTAGCTCCTATAATTGTCAAATTTTGTAGTGCCAAACCTCTCTTGAAATCTGTGTAGCTCATCTACATAATGAAGACTGTGCATCTCTCAAGGACAATGGTCTTTAGTTCAAGAACTTCAAAGGCATTTGTATTTGAATTAAGCTTTCAAGCTTCAAGAGTTCAAGATCTTCAAAGCTTCATACAAGTCAAGACAATGTTCCTAGATTTTGATACTCAAGTTCAAGCTTCAACGTTAGTAAATTTCAAGCTTCATCCTATGACAAGATCTCAAGCTTCGCGAACTTCAAAGAACGACTATCAACTGAAAAAAAAGAAGTTTCAATGTTTATACATCATGTATAAGGTATGAATAACCTTAGATTGACCATAGGGTAGGTCATTTTGAATACATAATTCAATTAGATTATTTTATAAGTGAATAAACTATTTCTCGACTAGTCCTAGACTCTGTTCGACTAGTCCTAACACTAGCTTGACTAGTCCAAGAAATTCCTCGACCAGTCCTAAGTTTGTTGCAAATTTTTAAATTTTTTTGTTAAGCCTCGACCAATCCTGGAGACTACTTGACCGGTAGTGTGAACAGTGCTCGACTTGTTCTCGACCAGTCTTGCAGCCTCGACTCAAAGTCCAACAACTAAATCTAGTTCCACATGACCAATTATGGACAGGTCACGACCAGTCCTGGAGGTCCCTTGACTGGTCGTGAAGGGCCTCTGACCATTCTTGGAACGGCTTTATCTTATCGCGCTCAAATTTTCAAAAATCTGTTGGTCCTACGACCAGTCGTGGTATCCTCAGGACCAGTCATGAACGTGATTCTTCACCTATAAATAGAGCATGAATTTTAGAGTTTTTTGAATCTTATTCAAGAAAAATCAATATGCCACTCTGAGAGATAAGTTAGTAATCTTTTTAAGCTATATTGTGCTCATTTAATATTCTCTTTTATTAGCTTTCTTTGCATTTGTTTTGAATTTTTGCATTCCAATTTTATTTGAAAGAGGGATTGAAGTATTCCCATTTCTTGGAATCAAAATCAAATCAAGCTAGCCAAAGGCGCTTTAAGTCTAAAATCAATTTAGAACCTAGAACCATGTCATAAGTGAGTTTAGACATTGAACTTCTACTCCGATTTAGTTCTTCTGGGCTGCATCGAAAAGAGAATATCCAGGTATTTTACATTATTGTAAATTTCTATTTTTTGGTTTCATTGAGATTGAGTCAAAAAAATCTCTCTGTTTTAGTTTGTCTCAGGTGATCCAGAAAACTCAGAGTGTGGGGTTTTTGAATTGTGTAAGCCCACTTGAAAGACACAGTTGTGAGGGTTTTAGGTGAACGTGGAAAAACCTATTTTCACAGTGTACACTAATATCCACTGTGTGAGGATATTAGGAGTGGAGTAGTCGTGTGGCTGTTTTTCTAAATAGTTGGTGTACACACAAGCGAACCACTATAATTTTTGGTCTTGTGGATTGAATGTTTATTTCTTTTTATGGATGATTGTAATTTCCCTTTTTGCATTGTGGAGAATCTTGTAATTTCTTTTATGCAAGTGTGGAGAATGTTGTAATAGTGTAGATTTCTTTCATTGCTATTTATTTCTTTATTCCTCTGTATCAGTTTAAGTTTTTGATACACAAACCGTTTTAGTAAGGTTGTCCTACCATAAACCCTTGGTTTTTATGGTGTAAGGTTGTCCTTAGAACAACATCTGTATCAACCTCTCAATACTCGTTCATATGAGGTTGTCTTTAAATTCAGCATTGTGAGATTGTCTATTGCTATCTGTATTTAATTTATTTAAATTTTGCTATTATTTTTTAATTTGGCACAGTCCTATTCACCCCCCCTTCTAGGACGGCCTTTTCAAGTGGTATCAGAGCCTAATAGCTCGCTTTTAATTATTCTTGTTGGATTTATTTCCTGAGCTAATCGATCTAAGTTATTTGAGATGTCAAATTTTGATAGTCTCTCAGTCACTAGGCCTCCACCATTTGATGGCTCCAATTATGCCTATTGGAAAGCCAGAATGAGGATTTTTCTAAAATCCATGGATGAGAGCGTGTGGCAAGCCACAATGACTGAATGGACCCCTCTTACCACTGAAGTAACTGGTATCGATGGATCCAAATCAATGAAACTCACACCTTATTTTACTTGGACCACTCTTCAAAAAAATGAGAGTAGTGCCAATGAAAAGACTTTAAATGCCATAACTTGCACACTATCACTGGATGAGCACTATCACGGGATGAATTCAAAAGAATTATATCCTGTGATACTGCAAAGCAAGCCTAGGATATTTTAGAAATGACATTTGAGGGAACAACAATCGTTAAGAAATCTAAAGTCCAAATCCTCACAAATAAATTTGAGAAAATACATATGGAAGAAAGTGAAACATTCATGGACTTTTATACTAGATTGAATGACATTGTTAACTCTATGTGGGGTCTCGGTGATAAAATCCCAGAAAGAAAAGTTTGTGCAAAGATACTACGCTCACTACCTAAGCGGTTCAATTCAAAGGTGACTGCGATCCAGGAACTTCGTGATATGGATAATATGAGGGTGGAAGAATTAGTTGGTTCTTTACAAACATATAAGTCAACTTTTAAAGCTCCTAAAGGTAAATCCATCGCCCTTAAATCATTTAAATGTATTTCTCAAGAAAATAGTAATTTTGATTTAGAAAATTCTGAAGATGATATGGCCCTTTTAGCTAAAAAGTTTTATAAGATATTCAAAAGTAAAAAGAGGGTTGATTTTGGAAAATCTAATGATAAGAAAATATCTAAATCTAAAAGTTGAAAATCTTTAAAAGATAGTCAATGTTACAACTGCCATAAATATGGGCATTTAGCGAACAAGTGTCCTAAAAAGGACAAACCTAAAAAGAAAGGTATGTTGGCTACTTGGGATGAATCTTCTGGTTCTGAAGCCTCTTCTAAATCTGAAGGTTTTGAAACCGAGTCGGGTAATGAAGTTAAAGCCCTTATGACTTTAGCCAAGTTCACTTTTTCAAATCATGATGATACAACTAGTGAAGAAAATCTGAATAGTGATCATGAAAATGAAGAAGATCTTCAAGATGCGTATAATGCCCTTTACAAGGAGAGTTGTAAAATTGCAGTAAAACTAAAACTTCAGAAAGAGAAGTTTTCAAAACTTAAAGAAAATTTTGATTCTCTTGTTTTAGAAAAATCCCACATTTCAAATTCTTTTGAAAAAAACTAAATGCGATTTAGATTTCAAAACCTCCCTTTTTGAAAATCTAAAATCTGAAAATGAAAAACTAAAACTTGAAGTCTCTTCTCTTTTGAGTTTAAAGGATGCATGGAGGTATGCCCAAGGCGATCCTAAGTTAGAAAAATTATTATCTGGATCGAGAAAATGTGGGGTCCGATCTGGTTTGGACTACGACAAAAATATTCCTCTCAAACATAAAACACTCCTCCTAAGTTTGTGAAAGGAGAGTCTTCAAACTCAAAAGGGAAAAGTTCAAATCAAAATTACTCTAAAAATGCTAAAACTTTTCAATCCTTAAAACCTAAAAGCAACAATATCAACTATAAAAATCAGAATCGTAATCCTTTATTTGAGAAAATTGTTGATTTACTTAAGGAGCTCTTAAAATCTAACTCAAAGGGTCGGTCTTATATCAACTATAAACACAAGAAGACCAACTATACTCCTAAACCCAAAACTGTAATGAAATGGGTTCCTAAGGTTGCTTGGTTGCCCACACAGCTTTCAAAGCTTTAAGCCATTCAAAGTGGTACCTAGACAGTGGATGCTCCAGTCACATGATTGGTGACAAAGGTCTATTCACCAATCTTAAAGACATGACTGATGGTTCAGTCACATTTGGTGATGGTAGCAACTGCAGGATTATTGGCCAAGGTATGGTTCAACTTTCTAACCTCCCTTTATTTAAGAATATTTTATATGTAGAAGGTTTAAAACACAACTTATTAAGCATTTCTTAAATATGCGATAAAAATCATAGCGTAAAATTTTCTAACCTAGGGTGTGAAATTTTAAATAAAAACGGTTCTGTAATATTAACTGGTCACGGAACTTCTGAAAACTACTATATTGTAAGTGATACTAGCTCATCTAATCTATCGTGTTATATGGTCCATACCGATGAGACCGAGTTATGGCATAAACACCTTGGACATGTACACTACCGTAACTTGTATAGATTGAGCAAAAGAGAGTTAGTAAGAGGCTTACCCAAAATACAAAAAATAGATAAAATGTGTGGTGAATGCTAGATTGGCAAGCAAACTAAGAGTTCTCATAAATAGGTGGACTCCAATGCCACATCTAAACCACTCCATATGGATCTTATTGGACCAACTAGAACGGAGAGTCGAGGTGACAAAAAGTATATTCTGGTAATTGTTGATAACTTTACCAGATATACTTGGGTAGTCTTCTTAAGAGACAAATCAGAAACTCTCGATGAAGTTAAAAGGGTACTTAAATGTATCCAAACTGAAAAAGAGACTCAAGTCTGTAAGATCCGTAGGGATCATGGATCAGAATTTGAGAATAACAGTTTTGAGAAGTTTTGCAGTGATCAGGGAATATCACATGAATTCTCTACACCCAAAACACCACAACAAAATGGTGTAGTAGAAAGAAAAAAAAGAGTACTTCGAGAAATGGCTAATGTAATGTTAAATAGTATGAAGCTCCCTAAAAATCTTTGGGCCGAAGCCGTAAATACTGCATGCTATATAATTAATCGTGTTTATACTAGAAAATCAAATGGTAAAATGACTTATAAAATGTGGTTTGATAAGAAGCCTACTGTTAAATACTTTCGAGTTTTTAGCAGCAAGTGTTACATTTTGCGTGACCGAGAAAATTCGGGTAAGTTTGACACTAAAAGTGATGAAGGGATATTTTTAGGGTATGCTTTGAATAGTCGAGAATATTGGGTTCTTAATAAGAGGACCGGTATAATTCAAGAGTCCATTAATGTGGTCATTGACGATCACTTGAATACACCTGCCTCAAATTCAAAAAATGATGAAGTCCTTCTAATTGATAAACCAGATACTTCATCAAGTCAAAATAACACTAAAATGAGAACTGTTAAAGACCATCCAACTAATCAAATTCTTGAAAACCCTCTCATTGGTGTACATACTCGTAGAAAACTAGAAGATGTGTGCAACTAAGTGTGCTTTACATCCCAGATAGAACCGGCTAACGTAAAAGAAGCTCTTACTGACGAACACTGGATAGTTGCGATACAAGAAGAGCTTAATTAATTTGTTAGAAATGATGTTTGGTGCTTAGTTCCTAGACTAAAAGATAAACATATTATCAGAACTAAGTGGATTTTCAAAAATAAGTCTGATTAACTTAGTAATATAATTCGAAACAAGGCTAGACTGGTTATACAAGGGTACACTCAAATTGAAGGCATCGATTATGATGAAACCTTTACCCCAGTAGCTCGTCTTGAATCAATCAGACTATTTATATCCATTGCTTACTTTAGAAAGTTTAAAATTTATCAAATGGATGTAAAGAGTGCTTTTTTAAATGGCGATTTGCATGAAGAAGTGTATGTTGAGCAACCAACGGGTTTTGAAGATCCTAAGAATACTGATCATGTCTACCGCCTAAAAAAGGCTCTCTATGGTTTAAAACAAGCTCCCAGGGCATGGTATGAAAAGTTGACTAAGTTTTTACTAAGTCATAACTTTATAATGGGAAGTGTTGATAAGACTTTATTTGTAAAGAAACATAATGATCACATTTTACTAGTGCAAATTTATGTTGATGATATTATTTATGGATCTACCTGTGCTAACATGACTGTTGGGTTTAGCAGATCTTATGAAATCTAAGTTTGAAATGAGCATGGTTGGGGAATTGAATTATTTCCTAGGGTTGCAAGTCAAACAACAACCTGATGGTTTCTTTACTTCTTAAACCAAATATGCTTTGAACTTAGTTAAAAAGTTCAGATTTGAGAATGGGAAAAATTTTGATACTCCTATGAGTACGACTCTAAAACTCTCAAAGGACTCTACAGGTAAGAAAATGGATCTTAAATTGTATCGCAGTATGATAGGTAGTTTGCTGTATTTAGCTGTTAATCGACCTGATATTGCATTTAGCGTAGGGATTTGCGCTAGATATCAATCTGACCCTAAAGAGTCACATTTAACTGCTGTCAAGCAAATTATGCAATATGTTGCAAGTTCAGCTAATCTAGTTCAGCTAGTCTGGGTCTTTGGTATCCTCATGATACTAGTGTTCAATTAGCTGGTTACACTGATGCTGATTGGGCTGGTAACATTGATGATAGGAAATCAACCAGTGGTGGTTGTTTCTATATTGGGAACTGTTTAGTTTCTTGGCAGAGTAAGAAACAAAGTTCCGTATTGCTTTCAACTGCTGAAGCTTAATACATTGCAGCAAGTAATGCATGCACTCAGCTTGTATGGATGAAAAGAATGTTTAACGATTATAGAATTGCACAGGACTCTATGGTTTTATATTGTGATAATTCTAGTGCAATTAATATATCTAAAAATCCAATCCAGCATTCACGAACCAAGCACATTGACATTAGATATCACTATATTCATGAATTAGTGGAAGAAAAGACAATTACTTTGGAATACATTCCGACCGAGACTCTACTTGCTGACATTTTCACGAAACCACTCGACAAAAGCAGGTTTTCAAAATTGAAAGTTGATCTTGGTATGTGCAATTTGAATTGATTATTCATGCATTTTTGTATTATAATGTATATACTTGTTAGTTTGAATGTTTAAATTTCAAAATTTAATGAAAAATACACATTTTTGGCTGTGCATGACCAGTCGAGTATATACTTGACTAGTCATGGCATGACCGGTTAAGCATGTACACGACCAGTCGTGTAGCACAGGTTTGACCTTTATTTTGAAAAAAATTCTTTTTTTTCATTGAGGGTTTCTTCTCCAACGAGTCCTAGCACGACTAGTTGAACCCATCTTCTTCATTCTTTAAGGTTAGTGCTTCATTTTCAAATTCCTTGTAGATTCAAGTTCATATCACTTCTTTTTCATCTTTGGAGTGATTTATTTTTTATTTCCTTGAGGTTTTTAGTGTTTTCTTCTCCAAAATCTAATTTTGAGAAAACCCACTCTACTTCTTTTGTAACCTTTTGATTCCTTGAGTTCCTAGTTACAAATGGAAGGTAGAGGCAAAAAGAAAAGTTCTCATGGTTCTACAACATCTAGATCGACACCTATCACAAGGCGCCACCTTCAGTCACCCGAAGATGATCCTCCCTATGTGAGGGATTTAAGGTTACACAATGTTATAGTTGAACGACCTATTCATGTTAAACATCTTGCTCCATTTGAAATCCTTCCTCTTCTCCAATTTGTAGGATAGGCTAACATTCTACATTGGGGTGGGCCGGCGTACCGGTCTATTGCACAAGCTATGTATGCATGTATTTTTAATTTTTCAATTGAAAATTTAACTTTTATTATAGCAACTAGAGAAGGTCCATTTGAAGTATACCGACATCTGATTTCTAGCCTAATGGACATACCTGTCAATGATGAAGGTATTCCAATTAGTACTCTAGTAGCTAAACCATCTGAATTAGAAAAACGTATGCTTACTAGAGCATTCTGCAATATAGATGCATAATGGAGTCAAAATGGGAATGCGCTTGCTTCAAAGTATTTGTTAAGCAGATACAGGGTCCTTCATAGGATATTTATTTTAAATCTTTATCCACGTTCTGGTAAGTAAACCGAACTCACCACTTTCATGGTTCAGATTCTACATTCCATCATCTTTGGTACATCTGTTTGTCTTCCTTCTTTAATCTGTTATTTCATCATACAATTCTGTCTCCATCCTGGACACAATGATATCCCTTTTGTATATCTTATAATTGTGTTGGCCACCCATATATTAGTGGTTATGCCTGTTGGAGAGGCACCCATTCAACACCTCATCTTCAATAACTCCAATATAAACAAGATGAATTTGAGGTTAGCTGCAGGCCAAGTCAACGTGGGGGTTGGTGGAGCTGAAGCAGTAAATGAAGAAGAAGGCGATTTACCTCCAGAAGACATTAACATGGACGATATCTTTGATGAGAACGAATCAGATCCTTAGGCTGATCCTGATTATCAGCCATCTGATTTTACTGAGAGGTTGAGTTCTCTTGAGGAATAGGTGGCTCAGATTCGTGTAATCTAGGATTCGCAATTTGCTTATATGCGTAAATATATGAGGTGTATTAATAAGGGTTTACATCAGATTGATCCATCTATTCCTGCTTCCTCTTCAGGATTTGATTAGTATTTTCTAATCTTGGTTTGTAATAACTCTTATGATACTTAGCTTTCTTTTGGTTTGTGGGATTGAATTTGGTTGAAATATGTTGATGTTGGGTGATTATACTTGCTTATGAATGTAATATCTTAATCCATTATTCCTCATTGCTCATCTTATTCTTCTTCCTTGTTTATCTACTTCCTGTTTCTTGTATTGGGTTCTTCCTTTGTCATGTTGTGACAAAAAGGGGGAGACTTTTGACAATGCTTGATATATGGCTTATGATATATGGCATGTGGATTGTGGATGGAGGGAGAGGAGTAAGGGGGAGTAGCAAAAGAGTAGTAAATGCTTGCTTTTTTTATATATAATTGGTGCATGATTCTTTAACCAGGTTGACTAGTTTATATTGATAACTGGTGCATGATTCTTTGTGCGTATAATGTTTATGTTATTGTAGAGTGTGTTTTGTCACAAACTTGACAAAGGGGGAGATTGTACGTGTTATGGTTTCTAGCTCCTATAATTGTCAAATTTTGTAGTGCCAAACCTCTCTTGGAACTGTGTAGCTCATCTACATAATGAAGACTGTGCATCTCTCAAGGACAATGGTCTTTAGTTCAAGAACTTCAAAGACATTTGTATTTGAATTAAGTTTTCAAGCTTCAAGAGTTCCAGATCTTCAAAGCTTCGTACAAGTCAAGACAACGTTCCTAGATTTTAATACTCAAGTTCAAGCTTTAACGTTAGTAAATTTCAAGCTTCATCCTATGACAAGATCTTAAGCCTCGTGAATTTCAAAGAACGACTATCAACTGAAAAAAAAAAAAGTTTCAATGTTCATACATCATGTATAAGGTATGAATAACCCTAGATTAACCATAGGGTAGGTCATTTTGAATACATAATTCAATTAGATCATTTTATAAGTGAATAGACTGTTTCTCGACTAGTCCTGTACTCTGTTCGACTAGTCTTAGCACTAGCTCGACCAGTCCAAGAAATTCCTCGACCAGTCCTAAGTTTGTTGCAAATTTTTGAAATTTTTTGTTAAGCCTTGACCAATCCTGGAGACTGCTCGACCAGTCGTGTGAACAGTGCTCGACTCGTTCTCGACCAGTCCTGCAGCCTTGACTAAAAGTCCAGCAACTAAATCTGGTTCCACACGACCAGTCGTGGAGGTCCCTCGACTAGTCGTGAAGGGCCTACGACCAGTCGTGGAACGGCTTTATCTTATTGCGTTCAAAATCTCAAAAATCTGTTGGTCTGTATCGTCCCAAAAATCGAGGGTCGACCAAAGGCTCAACTCCTGAGATCCGATGCATTACTTATGCAACATAGATAATGATGTTTAAATGTTGTACATATTAGTACATGAAACATGAGTGGGATTATTCTAAAATAACATATCATACTCCAGGTGTAATTAAATTAAGCAAGCGGAAGACTTAAGTACGTGAATTATAAAATGAAATTGTTTCACCATCCGGAGTATGAATCTGTTCTAGGCTGAATATATACAAGGGTTTATTCCAAAATTTACAAAATTTTAAAATGTAACTATCTAACTAATCCATGTATCCCTGTGATCCCGTCAAATCAGAACAAGGTCTACAGAGACCCGCCTGATAACTAAATATAGGAGAATTCCTCCTCATCTATGAAGTTGGGCTCCGACATGTAAGCCGCATCACTACCTGCATCTAAATCAGAGTCTGGTGGGTGTTTTAAAACGTTGTCCTAGAGTGGGAGTGAGTGATCAACTCAGCAGTACTAGAAGGCAAAGGTTAACATGTTATTAATTCAGTCAAGCAGTAATGATAAAGCAATACAACAATCATGTCCTAAGTACTCTCGTTAATGTAGGAGTGATATGCGTAATGATGCATGCCCTCACCTGCACTCTCTTAGTGACTTCATCTCACGGTCGCGAATGGTAAACTCCCTAAATGTGTGCTTCCTTGCAAAAGCACATGCAATGCGGTGCATGGTTGTGGTAGCCAAGTAATTTATTAGGCTTATTCATACAACAAATTTGGAAAGCTAAGGTACCTCCCTTTATATCATTTACCCAGATAAGGATCCATCTAGGGTCGTCAATCCTAGTCAGTCACATACAATAGGCAAGTTATAGGGCATCACCCATGATGAAAGTAGTGGATAGGTTATTTCATGAGTTCACACTCAAGGTCACTACGGAGAGGCTCGTCACCATCAACGTAGGCCTATTTTATACTCGAGGTCACTACGGGAGGCTCGTCACTTGAACGTAGGCCAACAGCTCGAATACAGTGTCCCATACCACTGTATTCGGCTCACGAGTTTGGGTTGCTCACTGGTCACTACGAGGAGGCTCGTCACTCCAACATAGGCCGACAGCTCGACCACGGTATCCCATACCACCATGCCCAGCTCATGAGTCTTAGGGGATCTTCCTACCATGGTTGAAACGGGTTTGCACTGGTAAGTGGTACCTTAGATTCAAACAGTAGCGTCCATTCATGATAAATACACAATAGCCCAATTGGGTTAATTGACCAGTTCAATTGGTATGAGCGCACGTTGAATTGATCAACATGGAGAGCGTAAGCACTCTGCGTGGCCTAACCACTGTCGACAATCAGCGTACGACTAGGATTCACCGATTGTGTCTAATGTTGCGAAATGATTTCGATCACTAAATTGGGAATCGTTACCGATTGCCTGGACTATGTAGTAGTCCCAAACATACTCAAACCCAGCATGTGGATACATGTGATATTCATAACAGCATTTAACGGGCAATTTAAATATAATTCTTATTTGAGCATTTCATCAAACACGTTGAACCTATTGTCATACATATGCATTTCAACCATAAATTGGGTAGTAGCAAATTACATTACATGAAAGAAACTATAACGGTGGACAAGGTAGTTGAGAATCCTATCTCAACACCCTTGTTGGAAGCAATTTATCAAACACTCTCTCATTCAAACATTTTATCAAACACTTAGTCTACATAATACCATATATTCAAACTAAATTAGTTATAGCATATATTTTGGCCATTCCTTTCATAAAGGAGTTGTCATACACACAACACACATGTATTTTAGATTAGTAGTAATGGCAAGCATAAATTATAATTTCACTTTCATTCAAACATTTCAACAAACACATAGAATGCATAATATATTCACATAGTTCACACACATGTATATTTTATCGAATGCATCGTAACTAAGGGCATGTGGCAGCAATCAAGTTAGACATAAATCATTGCTGACATTGAAAGCCTTGAAAACCATAACCTAAACATTTATAGTCCACACCTTTTGTCGGTTCGCTCATTACGAATTCGGTCCGTACACTACGTCCCTGTCTATAGCTCAACGGCTACCTAAATCACGAGATAGGTTAGCTATTTCATCGTTTCATCTATTTAAATCCCTAAAATAGAATTAGGGTTAGGATTTCTTACTCAAAATGAAGTTGAAATGAGTTGAGTAACTAGACGTGAAGGCAATTCGATGCGTGGAGTGGCAGAACAGAAGTACTGCAGCAAACTCCAAGGATCTCCCTTGATCTCCACTATTTTCTCTCCTTTTCTCTCTTCTCTCTCCTAGGGTTAGTGAAAATTTGTATGAGATAGGAATGGGGTGGTTTAAGGGCCTTATATAGGCTCAGAAGTGAGGTCAATGGCCCCAGGGCCACGGTATACTTAAGTTATAGCCAAAAGGCATCTGCTTCGGGCAAACGGAACTCATCTGGAGGTCCATTTCTCACCTAAGTCATGGAGTAAGTTCCCTGACCATGGATCTAAGCCAGGTTAAGGTTTTGGTCCGATCAGATTTGTAGATCTACCGTGGAGGACCCGTATCAGTTCATCGGTCATCGTCACTCGATCAGGGCCTCAGGTATATTGACATGTGTAGGGAAATTTTTCTAATCCATAGGTAAAGTTTGGTAAAAAACTGACGGTCTGAAACCTTCAATTTCACCCGTAAGTAAATGGTCCAATTTACTTAAGTTTGAGTTCCTTTTCCAAAGATATTCGCGTTTCTCACACACTTTACTCAGGGCTCAAGTTGTGCGTTTCTGGATACTATTTGGGCCTAATTCCCGTGATGCTTGTCAAGCCCAGTATGACGGTCATAACCTTATAGTTTCACTGTAATCAAACTTTTGACGCGTGGTCCAGGTCCGATACGAAGTTTCAATATGCTCCCGAGAGCAACTGGATTTTGAGATTGCTCCTAGGTCTTTAAGTGATGTTGAGTTAGCGATTCTGATGGTTTTGGGTCTTACAGTTCGTATAGATAGTGGTTGAAGATAATACATCGATTAATTCAGTTTATTACTTAAATAAATTTTTGTCTAATTTCTAAAGGATTCGCTCATTAAGGATTTCTGCCTGAGGTGGTACTTAGGTCTTTGTACGAATTTTTTCGAAATGTTACAATCTACCCCCCTTAAAGAAAAATTTTGTCCTCGAAATTAGTAACTTTTCGTACTTCTCGAGAATCTGAGGGTAGTTCTTATGAACTTCGGCTTCCGTTTCTTAGGTCGCCTCTTCCTTAGTGTGCTGAGTCCATAATATTTCACAAGTGGGATAACTTTACTGCGTAGCACTTGTTCGTTCCTATCAAGAATACGTGTTGGACGAAATACATAAGTAGCGTCTTCACTCAACTGTACCTGCTCCCATTTGATAATGTGGGATGGATCAGGAACGTATTTCTTCAGTATCGATATATGAAATACGTTGTGCACACCGGCGAGTGGTGTAGGTAAAGCAAGGCGGTACGCTACTACACCCACTCGGTCTAAAATCTGGAACGGACCAATGAATCATGGTGTAAGCTTCCCTTTCTTACCAAAGTGAAGGACTCCCTTCATTGGAAAAACTTTCTGAAACACATGGTCCCCAACCTCATATTCTAGTTGTCACCGTCTTGTATCAGCGTAACTCTTCTGTCTGCTATGTGCTGCAAGAAGTCGATGCCTAATAATATCGATCTTCTCTGAGGTCGCCTATACTAAATTTGGGCCACTCAAACTCTTCTCACCAACCTTTGTCCAGCAATGCGGTGGTCAACATGGATGCTCATACAGTGCTTCATAGGGAGCCATGCCAATGCTCACTTGAAAGCTGTTGTTATAAGTGAACTCTGCATAAGGAAGACAGTCATCCCAACTATCCTTAAAATCGAGCACACATGCCTGAGAGAAACTCTAATAGGGAGAAAATGAGCCGATTTCGTCAATCAGTCCACAATCACCCAAATGGAGTCATGTCACTTCCTAATCTTTGGTAACCCCGAAATGAAATCCATAGAGATGAAATCCCATTTCCATTCAGCTATAGGCATGGGCTGAAGTAATCCAGGAGGTCGGCGATGCTCGGCCTTGACCTGCTGGCACGTGAGACAACGGGATATATAATCTACTATGTGGGCCTTCATGTTATCCCACCAATACGAACGCTTCATATCTCGATGCATCTTTGTATTACCTGGATGCATCGCCATCTTTGAATTGTGAGTGGCTTCGAGAACCTCCCTTCTCAAGTCTTAAAGACTTGGGACCACGATAACGTAAACCCCCATCCGACCCAACTCTCCATTCAGAGTCTTCATTGTCACTAGCTCGCTTTCACATTTCCTCTAACCATTCATCTTCTCTCTAAGCCACAATGATTCGGTCATCAATAAGTGGCTGTATACGAATATGCACGACGCTCATGAACAGCTCCTCTACTGTAAGCTTCTGCTCAAAGTCTCGCACAAACTCGACCATTTTCCATTCTTGTATCATCAGTAGAGTTGCAAATGCTATCATCTTCTTGCGGCTCAACGCATCTGCCACAAGGTTGGCCTTGCCGGGATGGTAGGAGACCTCAAACTTGAAGTCTTTCAAGGTTTCCATCTATCGTCGCTGCCTCATATTCAGGTCTCTCTGCATGAATATGTACTTGAGGCTCCTGTGGTCGTAAAAGAGCTCGAACTCCTCTCCTAGAGGTAATGTCTCAAGAGCTTTAATGCAAAGATAACTGCTGCCAATTCCAGGTCGTGCGTAGGGTAGTTTTCTTCATGCTTCCTCAACTGTCGCGAGGTATAGGCGATCACTCTGTCCTCCTGCATAAGAACACAACCTAAACCAACATGAGATGCATCGGTGTATATTGTATATCTGACCCCTTGCTCTGGTAATACTAGCACGGGTGCAGACGTCAACTTGTCCTTCAATTCCTGAAAGGCTACTTCTGCCTTCTCATTCCAGATAAATTTAAGATCCTTTCGAGTAAGCTGAGACAACGGTTTGACTATCTTCAAAAAATCTTTAATGAATTGGCGATAGTAGCCAACAAGTCCCAAAAAACTCCTCACTTTTATAACCGAACCGGGCTGCTCCCAGTCCTGAACTGCGGTCACCTTAGTAAGGTCCACAGCGATACCTTCCTTAGACACAACATGTCCCAGGAACTTGACTTCTTCCTTCCAGAAGTCACATTTCTTATGCTGAGCAAATAACTGGTTCTTCTTGAGAGTATCAAAGACTGATCGCAGGTGCTCTTCGTGATCCTTTCGGCTCTTAGAGTATATCAAAATGTCATCTATAAATACAATGACGAACCGATACAGGTACGGTCGAAACACCTGGTTCATGAGGTCCATGAACACTGCCGGTGCGTTCGTAAGTCCGAACGACATTACCAGGAACTCGTAGTGCCCAAAACTGGTTCTAAATGCCATCTTCTACACATCTTCATCCCTGACGCGCAATTGATGGTACCCAGACTATAAGTTGGTCTTTGAGAAGTACTGTGCCCCTTTCAACTGGTCAAACAGATTATCTATCCTGGGTAAAGGATACTTGTTCTTGACTGTCACTTGGTTCAACCTGCGATAATCAATACACAATCGTAGCGACCCATCATCTTCTTCACAAACAACCCAGGGACTCCCCAAGGCGATACACTCGGTCATATAAAACCTGAATCCACCAAATCATCAATCTGTCTCCTCAGTTCCTCCATTTCACATGGAGGCTTGCGATACATCGGTAGAGAAATGGGTGTCGCACCAGGCACGAGGTCGATAGTAAAGTCGATCTTGCACCGAGGAGGTAGTCCACGGATCGTCTTAAACACTTCCCAGAATTCCTGGACCATAGGTGTGTTTCCAAGTGTCAGACCATCAACGTTTTCTAGCAAGGTAGCATAACAACTAATACGTAGTACCAATTGACCTGCACTGGGAAAGTAAAGGTCGTGCCCTCAGGTCCATGGGCTGTCACCAATCTGGTATCGCAATCAATTTCTGCCTTCATCTGGGTGAGCCAATCCATACCAAGAATGACATCATAATGACATAATGGGGCAACAATCAGGTCAACGAGCACTATTCTGCTTCCTAAGTCTATCGAGCAACCTCTACAAATCTTGGTGGAGTCTGAGAAGGTCCCTGTGGTGGTAAGGAGTCTCACCCCAATCATAGGAGTAGTTTCCAACACTAGTCGCTTGACTGCTGCACATAATATTATCGAAATAGTGGACCCGATGTCCACCAACAGAAATACGGGTGTAACTTGGATGTGGTCAGTGACTTCGAAGGCTAAAGGCACTATAGCTGCTGACTCAGACGCTTCAGTTGCAAGCGCATGTACTCATACCTTTGAGGACGGTTCGGTTGCACTGTCATAGGTCGTTGAGGAGGCCTATTATGAGGTACATTTGGCCTATATAAAGGCTATGCTAGTGGAGCTGATCGTAGAGGGGGAGCTGAGATAGCTGCAGGAAGCTGGCGATTGATCTTCTGAGGCGGCGAGAAGCCGTTGTCCCTCATCTTTGTAAAGAAGTAAGTATCTGTATGGCCCAACCTCTTACAGTAGGTGCACCACAAATCTGATCACCTCAGCTGAGTCGGTGGAGCCGTAAGCCTAGGAGGCGAATCTGCTCGTGGCCTCTTGCCAAGGAACAATCTGTTCAGCAAATTAGGTTGAGGCCTCAGACCTATGGGTACATGTGTACGGGATAGTCTATCCCCATCCTGCTCATTTCTCAGGTACATGTTCACTAGCTCAGCATAGTTGAGAATACTAGCGCAACACATCTTAGTATATATCTTAGGTCGTAGACCCTCAGAAAATCACCGCATTTGTATCAGCTTGTCTGCTAGTATCAAAGGAGCATATCTGGCCAGCTCCGTGAACCTGTTCTCGTACTCGGTTATGGTCATCCCTCCCTATCGGAGGCGAAGGAACTCACCCTCCTTTTCATTATGGTAAGTGAGGGGGAAGTACTTCCCATGAAAGCGCGTCTCAAATGAGTCCCAAGTCCACAATTGGCCTATGAGAACTGTCCACAGGATGCTATCCCACCATAGACTGGCCTCCTTCTCGAACATATAGGTGACCAGCTCAACCTGCTTTGCCTCAGTGCAGTGCATCGGCTTCAACATCTTAGAGATGCGATCAAGCCAGTACTCGGCCTCCTCGGGTCTATGAGTGCCCGTAAAGGTATGAGGTTAGAAATGCTGAAAGCGCTCAAACAAGCTACTGGCATTCCAGCAGGCTGCACAGGTGGTGCAGGCGGGACCACATTCATGTTTTGGGCAAGGGCCCCCACAATCGTGGTCCAAATCTGCTGCTGCTACTGCATTAGGATCATCATCTACTCTAACCTATCAGGAGGAGCCGCCTGAGGCATGTATTGGTTCGAGGTAGACGCACGGTTCTATTCTAGAATCGGTGGTGCACTAGGTGTTGGCCCATTCGTGGGGCCAGTGGTCGGCTGTGAATCTGGCATGGCGTCACTATCAGGGCCCAAAGTAGGGTCCGTGTGGCTATCGCTCAGGGGAGGTGCCCTGTCAAATGATCCGCTAAGCAGGAGACGTGTAGTGCTCCGAGTGCTCTTAGGTGGCATTCCCTATATACAACATAGGGTGCAACCTGTGTAAGATTTAACACAATAATACACACTTATCCAAACATCATTCACATTCTAAATCAAAAGAAGCTTCATGCAATTCATTTAACCAAAATTGTCACAATACATGAGATGTAGTCTTACATGGATCATGACAGAAGATGCATGGGAGCTATTCTAACACAAGTTTAAACACTAAAACACACTAACAACCAACCAAGCCTACCAAGGCTATTATAAAAGAAAGCAAGAAATAAAATAAACTAAAAGACAACTGCATCGCATGGCTAGCTGTCCGAATTTGGTGACGGTGGAGGAGCACCCTTGTCCTGCATACAGCACAGGAGGGCCTTCAGAGTGTGGGACATCTTCTTAAATCTCTACTTCATGTAAGCCTGACTCTCTTTAAGCTTTTGCTTCAGTTCAGCCTAGGTCTCTCTGACCCCTTGTCTCAGGGCGGCCTAGCTCTCCTCAATCTGAGCCAAGCGGGCCTCTATGATGGCCCAATCACGACGGTGCTCATGTGTAGCAGGAGGGCCCCCATCGGAGTCTCAGGACTCTTCTTCTTCTTCCTGATCTCCCTCTTCATAACTGCCCTCATCTTCACTGCCTTCCTCTCCACTTCCTTCTTCTTCGTCACCACTTTCTCCCTCACCTTCACTTCCCTCACCATCTTCACTCTCTTTTTCTGTATCATCACTCTGCTCCTCAAGTCGGGCTTGGCGTCGCCTAAGGCCAATGCCCATGTTGTCGACTGTGTCTTCGCTAATAATGTGGATTGGGGTGATGTTATCCATATGGAGTTTGAAACTGTAGTGGTGAGAAATTTTACAAACAAGTTGACCAAAAGGTAGCGAGGAGCTTTCCCTAGTAGACCGTGCAGTGCTGATTATCTGAGATAGGACAAGAGTAGGCAGGTATACTTTCTCTCCTTACTCAACTCTATACAAGAAATCCACCATGAACCTTGTGCATTCGGTGTCATTACTCCACCTAGGATACACGTTATACGTGCATATGTGGTGGAGCAGACGGAAGTCGTTCGTCATCTTTGATGAAGCGAGGCTATTTCCCTGCCTCCAACGCTTGACCTGGCTACATAGAAAATGTGTGCGACGTCTTTTCTCTCTCTCACTAGCTAGGTTCTTTTCACTAGCATGTACCACACCTCTTTCAACTCTCATAATGCGGGCAATCTCGTCCAAGCCAACTATAGTCTCCTACCTTCCCAAAGGGATAGTAAACTGGAGAGGCTTTAACAATGGGTTTCGAATGTGAGCATAGAAGGCGCGCACAATGCCTTCGCTCGCATGAGTGTTCCCCTCAAATATGGTACCCCACCCATTTTCCAGGAGAAATTCGATGACTAGATACGTCCCAAACAACTTCTCATCAACGTGTACTTCAAATACGACCTTGCAGTTGCGGAACTTGCCGAGATTGATGTCCGGTGGTAGCGATCTTTCCAACGAAATTTGAGGATCGAGGTCCTGCTTGGACTTTCGTTCACGCTCGGCACTCGTACTGGCTTCAGCGCCCGCCCTCTTCATAGTTCAGCGTGGTCGACTCGGCCTGGCCTCATTCGGGCCACTCTCTTCTTTCCCATGAGAGAAAGGAGCATAGAGATTGAGAAGATGACAACGATAAACTTAAAAAGAGCCCTTAAAAGTGGAAATGCTTGAAGGATGAGATGGGTTGGTGAGTTTTTGGAGGTTTTGAGACACAAAGGGAGGGCCTTTGTGCTCAATAGATGGGGATAGGGAAGCTAGAAAGATAAAAATGATAGTTTCAAGGTAATGGAAGTGGGTAGATGTACTGGGTAGAAGCTTTGGAAGGTTATGAGACACAAAAGAGGGCTTTTGTGCTCAAAGGGGTGGAAATAGTGAAGATGGGGAGATGAAATTGAGGAATAGTGAAGTAATGATGAATAAGGAAGAAGATTTTAAGGTTTGAAATGTATGGATAAAAGGATTTGAGAGGAAAAGGAAGGTTTTGGGGTTTGGGAGTGAAAATGGAGTGGAAGAGGCTTGCAATGGGTCAAAACAACCCCAAAAAGGGTTTAAAGGGGTGGTGGGGTGGTTCCACACGTGTGCTAGGGCCCACCTGACCAGGCGGTGGGCGGTGCGCCGCCGATTGGGCGGTGCCGCCGCCTCACCTCTGGATCTCCGGCAGTGGCTCCGCCCTGGGGCTGTGGCCACCCCATCCCGGGACACCGAAAATGCACGTGATGTCCTAGGTCCCACTATATTTTACGGTGTGGCCCCCCCACATCCGTCTAAGGTGCTTTTGAGTTCCAACTAGCATATATTCATGCTTTTTTGTGTGTTTTGAGCGTGAGATTCACCGAATTATCATCCTGAACCATTGATTGACGGTCTAAAAAGGGACAAAGATCATTTCACATGATCTTATATGCATATGGCGTGCATTTCAGCCATCAGTTTCGCCCGTCGGTGAAATTGGGAATCCTACGTTCGTTTCTACATTTTTTTGCCCCCACCTAAGTCAAAGTATGTTAGTGTGTGTCGTGTTACCATAACCCAGGTCCAGTTTATCCAAATCATGCTCTGATACCAACTTGTAATGCCCTGAAAATTGAGGGTCGAGCAATGGCTCAACTCTCGAGATCTGATGCATCACTTATGCAACATAGATAATGATGTTTAAATGTTATCCATATTAGTGCATGAAACGTGAGTGGGATTATTCTAAAATAACATATCATACTCTAGGTACAATTAAATTAAGCAAGTGGAAGACTTAAGTACTTGAATTATAACATGAAAGTGTTTCACCATCTAGAGTATGAATCTGTTCCAGGCTGAATATATACAAGGGTTTGTTCCAAAATTTACAAAATTTCAAATGTAACTGTCCAACTAATACATGTATCACTGTGATCCCATCAAATTAGAACAAGGTCTACAGAGACCTGCCTGATAACTGAATATAGGAGAATTCCTCCTCCTCATCCATGAAGTCCGGCTCCAACATGTAAGCCGCATCACTACCTGCATCTAAATCAGAGTCTGGTTGGTGTTTTAAAACACTGTCGTAGAGCAAGAGTGAGTGATCAACTCAGCGGTACTATAAGGCAAAGGTTAACATGTTATCAATTCAGTCAAGCAGTAATAATAAAGCAATACAACAATCATGTCCTAAGTACTCTTGTTAATGCTGGAGTGATATGCGTAATGATGCATGCCCTCGCTTGCACTCCCTCAGCGACTTCATCTCACGATCGTGCATAGCAAACTCCCTAAACGTGTGCTTCCTCGCCAAAGCATATGCAATGCTGTGTGTGGTTGTTTTAGCCAAGTAATTTATTAGGCTTATTCATACAACAAATTTGGGAAGCTAAGGTACCTCCCTTTATATCATTTATCCAAACAAGGATCTATCTAGGGTCGTCAATCCTAGTCAGTCACATACGATAGGCAAGTTGTAGGGCATCACCCCTAATGAAAGCAATGGATAGTTAAGTTCATGAGTTTGCACTCGAGGTCACTTCACAGAGGCTTGTCACTATCAACGTAGGCCTATTTTATACTCGAGGTCACTACGGGAGGCTCGTCACCTGAATGTAGGCTGACAGCTCGAATACAGTGTCGCATACCACTGTATTCGGCTCATGAGTTTGGGTTGCTCACTGGTCACTACGGGGAGGCTCGTCATCCCAGCGTAGGCTGACAGCTCAACCATGGTGTCCCATACCACCATGCCCTGCTCATGAGTCTTAGCAGATCTTAGTACCATGGTTGAAACGGGTTTGCACTAGGAAGTGGTACCTTAGATTCAAATAGTAGCGTCCATACATGGTAAACACATAATATGCCAATTGGGTTATTTGACAAGTTCAATTGGTATGAGCACATGTTGAATTGATCGACATGGAGCACGTAAGCACTCCGCGTTGCCTAACCACTATCGACAATCAACATACGACTCGGATTCATCGATCGTGTCTAATGTGGCGAAATGATTTCAACCACTAAATCAGAAATCATTACTGATTGCTTGGACTATGTAGTAGTCCCAAGCATACTCAAACGTAGCATGTGGATACATGTGATATTCATAACAACATTTAATAGGCAATTTAAATATAATTCTCATTTGAGCATTTCATCAAACATGTTGAACCTATTATCATACATATGCATTTCAACTATAAATCATGTAGTAGCAAATTACATTACATGAAAGAAACTATAACTGTGGATAAGGTAGTTGAGAATCCTATCTCAACACCCTTATTGGAAGAAATTTATCAAACACTCTCTCATTCAAACATTTTATCAAACACTTAGTCTACATAATACCATATATTCAAACTAAATTAGTTATAGCATATATTTTGGCCATTCCTTTCATAAAGGAGTTGTCCTACACACAACACACATGTATTTTAGATTAGTAGTCATGGCAAGCATAAATCATAATTTCACTTTCATTCAAACATTTCAACAAACACATGGAATGCATAATATATTCACATAGTTCACACACATATATAATTTATCAAATACATCGTAACTAAGGGCATGTGGCAGCAATCAAGTCAGACATAAATTATTACTGACATTGAAAGCCTTGAAAACCATAACCTAAACATTTGTAGCCCACACCTTTTGTCAGTTTGCTCGTTACAAACTCGATTTATAACTACGTCCTTGTTTACAGCACAACAATTACCTAAATCACGAGATAGGTTAGCTATTTTGTCGTTTCTTCAATTTGAATCCCTAAAATAGAATTAGGGTTAGGATTTTTTTACTCAAAACGAAGTTAAAATGAGTTGAGTAACTAGACGTGAAGGCGATTCGACGCGTGGAGTGGCAGAACAGAAGTACTGTAGCAAACTCCAAGGATCTCCCTTCGATCTCGACTCTTTTCTCTCCTTTTCTCTCTTCTCTCTCCTAGGGTTAGAGAAAATTCATATGGGATATGAATGGGGTGGTTTAAGGGCCTTATATAGGCTCAGAAGTGATGTCAATGGCCCCAAGGCCACGATATACTTGAGTTATAGCCAAAAGGCGTCTGCTTCAGGCAAACGGAGCTCATCTGGAGGTCCATTTCTCACCTAAGTCATGGAGTAAGTTCCCTGACCATGGATCTAAGCCAGGTTAAGGTTTTGGTCTGATCGGATTTATAGATCGACCATGGAGGACCCGTATCCGTTCAACAGTCATCGTCACTCGATCAGGGCCTCAAGTATACTGGCATGTGTAGGAAAATTTCCCTAATCCACAGGTAAAGTTTGGTAAAAAACTGACAGTCTGAAACCTTCAATGTCGCCCACAAGTGAATTGTCCAATTTACTTAAGTTTGAGTTCCTTTTCTAAAGATATTCGCGTTTCACACACACTTTGCTCAGGGCTCAAGTTGTGCGTTTCTGGATACTATTTGGGTTCGACTCCCGCGATGCTTGTCAAGCCTAGTATGGTGTTCTAACCTTATAGTTTCGCTATAATTGGATTTTCAACGTGCGGTCCAGGTCTGATACGGAGTTTCAATGTTCTCCCGAGAGCAACTGGATTTTGAGATTGCCCCTAGGTCTTTAGGTGATGTTGAGTTAGCGATTCTGATGGTCTTGGGTCTTGCAGTTCGTACAGATAGTGGTTCAAGATAATACACCGATTAATTCATTTTATTACTTAAGTAAATTTTCATCTAATTTCTAAAGGATTCGCTCATTAAGGATTTCTGCCTGAGGTGGTACTCGGGTCTTTGTACGGATTTTTCTGAGACGTTACATGGTCTACAACTAGTCGTGGTGTCCACAGGACCAGTCGTGAACATGATTTCTTCACCTATAAATAAAACACGAATTTCAGAGTTTTTTAATTCCAATTCAAGCAAAATCAATACGCCACTCTGAGAAATAAGTTAGTTATCTTTTTAAGCTATATTGTGCTCATTTAATATTCTCTTTTATTAGCTTTCTTTGCATTTAATTTTGAATTTTTGCATTCCAATTTTATTTGAAAAAGGGATTGAAGTATTCCCATTTCTTGGAATCAAAATCAAATCAAGCTAGCCTAAGGTGCTTTAAATCTAAAATTAATTTAGAACCTAGAACCATGTCATAAGTGAGTTTGGACATTGAACTTCTATGTTGAACTTCTACTCTAATTTGGTTCTTCCGGGCTGCTTCGAAAAGAGAATATCCAGGTATTTTACATTATTGTAAATTTTTATTTTTTAGTTTCATTTTGATTGAGCCAGAAAAATCTCTCTGTTTTGGTTTGTCTGAGGTGATCCAAAAAACTCGGAGTGTGGGGTCTTTAAATTGTGTAAGCCCACTTGAAATACGCAATTGTGAGGATTTTTGGTGAACTTGAAAAAACTTATTTTCATAGCGTACGCTAATATCCACTGTGTGAGGATATTAGGAGTGGAGTAGTTGTGTGGCTGTTTTTCTAAATAGTTGGTGCACATACAAGCAAACCACTATAATTTCTAGTCTTGTGGAATGAATGTTTATTTCTTTTTGTGGATGATTGCAATTTCCCTTTTTGCATTGTGGAGAATGTTGTAATTTCTTTTATGCAAGTGTGGAGAATGTTGTAATAACATAAATTTCTTTCATTGCTATTTATTTCTTTATTCCTCTATATCAGTTTTAGTTTTTTATACATAAACCGTTTTAGTAAGGTTGTCCTACCATAAACCCTTGGTTTTTATTGTGTAAGGTTGTTATTGGAACAATATCTGTATCGACCTCTCAATACTCGTTCATTTGAGGTTGTCTTTAAATTTAGCATTGTGGGATTGTCTATTGCTATTTGTATTTAATTTATTTAAATTCTGTTGTTATTTTTTTAATCTGGCATAGTCCTATTCACCCCTCTCTAGGTCATATAGCTCGGCCTTTTCATGTACCACATGCCCTTAGTTGTGGTATCATTTCGTTAGCTCCCAGACCATCTACTATTGACCCACTTTCGGTGAGTTTGACACTACACATGTACGGGATGTACTTTCGCTGGTGACCGGCCACATGCATGGGTTTTGCCCAAAAACCAACTGGATGAGCATCCCAATTGATGTGCACTCATGCATCCATGCATTTAATAAGACTGCATTGTGTATTGTTTTAAATGCCTTTTTATTTATAATTATACTTAACTAATGTGGTGGTGCGTAATCTTGGGGGGAATTCACGCTGAGCTAGCCACTCATTTATCGAATATATAACCGTACAGGCAGCATAGGTAGCTTAAATGATATTCATGATCAGATTGATGAGGTGCAGGGTACGATTGTCAGGGATGCATGACTGTATCTGTCAAGAGGACCTATGTGATCTTACAGCTCAAGATTAGTTGCATTTAATGTGGTTTCATGTATTAAATTGTTCATTCTCATATTTATTAGTGTGAGACATTGGTTTGTATAAGCTCTATAGGTAGCCACTCGTATAATTTGAATGTATATTCAATTTCCTTTATGTTTGAGTTGTTCTTATTCTGGCTAAATGCTTACTCTGAAAAAGAAAAGAAAAGAAAAGAAAAGAAAAGAAAAGAAAAATATACGTAGAATTTGGCTCTCTAAAGGTTAATACTCGGGTTTTTGGAAAATGAGTCATATACTCGGGTTCCGAAAACTCAGGGCATTACATCACCCCCTCTAGGACTTAGCCATAATTCTCTAGCTCCGCCAAGATTCCGTACACGCCATGGTAGATTATTCCACATAATTTCAATTGGTATCAAAGCTGGTAGCTCTTTAAGGGCACAATCGACTGGAGTTGATTGTTCGCTTGTACCCCTAGTGTATAGTTGCGATGTAGTAATAATCTCGGTGAGACCGAGATCGTACCCTCATGGATTGAATATGTGTAAATTTATGAACTAATTAAGAATTAGAACTAAGAACTAAACTTAAAAGTGTAATTGAAGAGATATTGTTATGAAGTGAAACTATTAATAAAAGAAACACTAGAGCACTAAGGATCCACTTGTAGCCACCTTAATGCATCCTTACTTGATTTAATCAATACTTCAACTGGAATCGGAGTCCTAATCTATCCAGTTGGGTGATAGAGCAGTTAAAACATCAAAAACAATTCGAAATTGATTATGAACATTCATAATATTGGTTCCTCATATAATCATCTTATTAATTTGATTATAGAGAGTTCAAAGCATCTATCATGCCCGTAGTCAATGATAGATCAAAGAATTCTACAGATCAAACAATCGTAAATAGAAAATAAAGCATTCAGAGAGTTCCTAAGCATTTACCATGCTCAGAGTCGACAATATATCAAAATAATAATCAAAATACTTCCTAATTTCAAACCATAAACTATGAAGATCGTGAACATGAATCAAAGTAAGAAAAATATTAAAATAAACTATAAGCTTCACCTCTTAGCTCTAGCTAAGAGATTAGCCAACCAAAGACATGATTAAGCTAAAACTCTTAAAATAAAACATGAAAAAATAACTAAAGAAAAAGAATGAACTCCTTGGAAGTTGTTACAGCCCTTACTCTGTGCTTCTAACCCTAATTCATTCTTAGAATGCTTCAAAAGATCCCTTTAAATAGGATTTGTTCGACTGACTTTGGAAACTGTCTCAAATTTACGCACTCTGCACAACTTCGATGACACCTTCGATGGGACTTTGAAGTCATTGAAGGTGTAAAGCCCAGTTGGATTCGAATTCGAAAACTACGCGCCATAAGTTTTCGATGTCATCGCTCGACCTTCAATGTCATTGTAACAGCTCATACTTTTTAGTACTCTAGTGTTACCTTAGAAATGTAATTAATGTATGAATGTGTGGGAACACACATAGACCTACTCTACGCCCATGCCTGTAAATCCATTAACCACTCTTCTCAACCATCTGAATTTGGGCTAAGACAATGCAAGTCGCATCCGTAAGCCTTGAAATCAATCTACCTTTCATCTGGAGCGTAACATCCAACTGAAGGGTCCACCAATTGATCACCACATCTAGACCACCTTGTCATTCTGAAAACAAACAATATACTATCAACGTTGGGTCTTAAGTCGCAAGATCTACTGTTCATTAGATCTACAACTGAAATTAGGAGATTCAACCCTCAATTACTATAATTACCTTATTCGATCAGTTAGTCAATCGACGATTTCCATATGGACTAGACTATAAATCCCTAGAACCATCCTAGAATCAAGTATGGAAGTTGTCCTACCCTTGAATAAATGGAGACCAACAAACTGAAACTAACATAATCGTAGGATTTCAAAATCCATTACGAAGAAATTTTACCACTTGCAAGGGCCACTTACCCATGTAGTCCACCTTAAATTTAGAAGCCCGAGTTACTAGGTTCACTAACCGATCAATATATGGAAAAATATACCATTACAGTTACCCAGATAGTCATTACAGTACCTAAGACCGTAAAGGAGTAAATTTGTAAGGATCAAACCATTGAATTTTAAAAATTGACCACTAGATTGTCCGCGACCATCGACTAAACAAAAAAACCCTTGTGTACGGTCCATTGAGCTATGGATCTGGCTCATAGTTAGATTGGTGGTTGAAACTAATGGACAAACTATATTTCTCAAAAATGTCACGGTGGACCCCTCATTACCCCAAGTGTACACTGGTGGGTGTACATCTGTAGTGCACTGGACTGCACTGCCAGTTAAAGTTGAGTTAACCGAAAAAGTCCAAATAAAGGAAGATTTCTTCCTCCTTTCTCACTCCCGCCTGCAGCCGTTTGAAACAACTTGTTTTTTATTTGATAGAGATGTGGCCCACCATCTCATCCTAGTTGGAAGATCTAAACCGCCCATCTGATGGAGCATCTACGTCTAACCAAAACCTCGTCTGGTTCAAATGATGACAAGCATATGGGTGGGCACAAACCCAGGCGCAAACTGGCTATGCGCGGCAGGTTTTTTCCAAAAATGGAAAACTTCTAGTTTGCCAAGATGGCGATCTGAGTGAGGTGGAATCCCTCAATCTCAGCCATTCATTTGGCATTATCTTAACCCTCCGTTCTTCCCATGGTTTAGGGTTTTTCATCTGTAACAAAACAAAAACAATTGCCGATTTTACGTTACCGGTTGTATTTGGAGTTGTTGCAAAGAAAACCTTATCCTGACCATTCATTATCATTCGACGATTTAACAACATTAGGGAAAGCCATAAATGAGAGGTATCCTCGAGCTAGGGCTCTCCATTCCTTATAATAGCTCGAAGTAAAAGAAACAGCCATTTTCTTCTCCATTTGAACCCATCGGCTTGACCTCCTTTAAGCTTCAAAACCTCCATTCCACGAGATCCTCTAAGCCCATCCAGACCACCTAACACCCCAGATTGAAAGAAGAAGCTTCCTTTTGAGGTCCGCTATTAGAGCTGGCCGTCTTCCCCGCCGTGTCAAACCAAGTTGGACTCTATCCAGTTGAGCCATTTTTAGGCTCTCACCGCTTGGAGTTGCCCCTGGTGTTAGAAGAGAGAAAGAAAGAAAACAGAAGGAGAAAGAAGAGAAAGAGAGTGACGTGTGGAGCTGCAACCAAGTCTCACATTGAAATAAGACTCGATGTTGACGAGTTGGGGCAGCGTCTGAGTCAAGTGCTGACTCGCTTGGTCGTGCAAGGACTGAAGATGAGAGTGATGGGATGAGGAAGAAGAATCAGAGAGAAAGAGAATGAGGGGGTAGGTGCGTAGTTGCACCAGCTCGAACTGGGCCAAGTCGGGATTGTGACTCAGGCCAAAAATGGACCGAGTCTATTGAGTTGGGTTTGTCCAACCCATTGTTGGGTCATTGGAAGAGGCAGGAAGAAAGAAAGGAAGAGAGAGAGAGAGAGAGAGAGAGAGAGAGAGAGAGAGAGAGAGAGAGAAGGAAGGTGGTTGCACCCTCCGTGTCAACCAGACTCCCTGACGAGTCTCACGTGTGGGTTAGGTCTGGTTTAATCTAGCCACTTTGATGAATATTGGGGTTTGGAAGAAAAATAGGAAGAAGAAGAAATATACAAAGAGGAGAGAGGGAGAGGAAGGTGGAGAGATGAAGAGAGAAGGGAATAGAGTGAGCACAAGTTGCACTCACTGCCGAGTTAAGTGGACTCAACTCGTTGAGGCATGGGTCGGGTTGAGTCTAGTGCCTCTAAGCATTCTTGATTAAGTTTGTCTTAGTCCACAAGTTGGTGGACATTTCAACAAAGAATGGAAGATAGAGGGAAGAAGAGAGGTGACGTGTTGGTTGCGCCGCACCACGCCTACTCACCAAGTCAAGCTAGATGGGTAAATCTCTAAACCTCCCATTAGTTTAAATCCAAGTTCCTTGATCCAACCCATCTGTGTTGCTACTGGGTTTGTAAGTTAATATTAGGGTGTTTATTCTAATCTTAATTGTCCTTCAAGCTATCTAATGTGAACAGTTAGGGTCTAATGTAGGGAGTTTAAGTTCTCCAAATCACCTCCTAGACCCATTTTGATTTGGGTTCAAGTGAAGAGTGAATCGATTGGTTCATGGTAAGACGATACCTCAAACCTCATGATTAGTTTTAATTAGAGTAATGATGTTTTGAACATTAACTGAATGTAGAGAGTTAGAGATCCTAAGTTTTTTTTTTAATTTTTTTTTTTTATTTTATATGGGCTTTCCTATTTAAACTTGAGTGAAATTAATTTTCTTCGAATTGAGTTGAAGGATTGAATTGTTCCTTAGAAATTCCCACACTTAGGGTTCATTCAAATTAAGGAACCTCAACTTGAAAGGTTAGGGACCTTGTCAACAATCGACCAATCATGCGAACTAAAGAGTTCGATCTTAAGGGCGTGTCCACTTCCTAGCAACACCAGTAGACGATTCAACTCGTAAGGTGATGATTTCTTCCCCTTGAGCTTTCTGCTTTCCCATTAGCTTAAGTGATAGTTTCTAATTTAATTTTGGTTGAAAATTGATATCTTCATTTCATAGTTACTTGTGCTAGTTGTTAGAATTGAATTCTAAATTATACGCTCGGTATTTATCCTTTATGAACATCTATATGTTACACTTATATATTTTCTCATGCTTGTGGATTACTTGTGGAACTATTATTGGTACATTATTAGTGGAGAACCCCACTTACATATGTACATCCAGACTTGGGATGTAACGTGATTGATTGTGATTATAATGGACCTTCGATCTAGTGGCTACTTGAATGATGGGTTAAATGGAATATTGATGTGGGCCTACCATCCATGGATGGTTATGTCTATATGGCTTTTGAGGATGATCTTTTTATTGTATTAATTTGGTGTTTTCCCTATGTGGCTTTGATTTGATATTTTTCCTATATGGTTTAGTTTTGATATTTGCCCCATGTGGCTTAGGTTTGGTATTTGCCCTATGTGGGTTCGTTGTATTATTTTTGTACAATCATGTAATGGTAAGTTCCACTTGTTGAACTATGATTGGCCACTAGTTAAGGAGGTTACTATTAGACATCCAAATGTTGGAGTCTCATGAGCCGAGGATGGTGGTATGGGAAACTATGCCTGAGCTATCGACCTATGCTGGGTGATGAGCCCCCCATAATGACCTTTGAGCTTTCTTAAATTGGCTGGTTGTAATTAGAATAATAATGGTTGGGCTAATCATGCATTCATAACATACGGAAATGATGGGTGGCTAATTCTGGATGTTGTAGCACGTGCCCTTAAGCCTTAGTTGTGGTATCATTTCGCTCTCCTAGACCACCAACTATCAGCCCTCTTTTGGTGAGTTTAACACTATGCACGTATGGGATATACTTTCACTAGTGACTGGCCACATGCATGGGTTTCGCCCAAAGCCAACTGGATGAGCATCCCCAGTTGATGTGCATTCATGCATCCATGCATTTAATAAGATTGCCTTGGATTATTTTGTATGATTTCCTATTTACAACTATGCTTAATTAATACGGTGGTGTGTAATCTTGAGGAGAATTCACACTGAGCTGGCCACTCATTCATTGAATATATAAACGTACAGGTAGCATAAGTGGTTTAAATAATATCCATGTCTAGATTGATGAAGAGTAGAGTACAATTATCAGGGATGCATGGCTGTATCTGGCAAGAGAAGTTGCGCGATCTTGTGGCTTAAGTTTATATGCGTTTTATCATTTCTCATGTGTTAAATTATGTATTTCTTATATTTGTTAACAAAGAGACATTGGTTTGTATAAGTCATTTTGGGTAGTCGCTCGTATATTTTGAATGTGTATGAAAATTCCCTTTATGCTTGATTTGTTTCTCTTCCGCTAAACTGTTAACTCTGAAAAAGAAAAGAATAAGAATAAAATATACGTGGAATTTAGCTATCTTTAAAGGTTAACGCTAGGGTTTTTGGAAAATGAGTCGTATACTCGAGTTTCAAAAACCGGGGCGTTACAATCATTGAATTGGCTTCAATGTCATCGAAGGAGTCTTTGATGTCATTGTAAATCGCCCATAAGTGTCTTGTGAGTGAGTCCAAAATTCTTGAAATTATCGATGCATCAAACTAGCTTCGATGACATCGAACTATTTTTTGATGGAATTGAAGGATCGTTGATGAAATCAAGAATTTCTCCCAATTGTCCAACAACCAAAGTTAATTTTTCTCTAAATTTTCGATGGGATCGAGCCTCATTCGAACACTTACTTCGATGTCATCAAACAATCAAGTTCAGCAGCTCCTGAATTCTGCACTTTGCAAACTCGATTTCTTCCTTCTTCACTTAGTTTTCTTGGATCTTGGACTCTTGAAATCTTCAATCTTGGTCACTAAAGATCCATCCTTGCTTTGGTAATTCTTGAGCATCAAAATTAAGCTTTTAAAATCCTTTTCACATTAAGCTATCGAAATCACCTCGCAAGATAAAACATGCATAAATAGATCAATTAAACACTATTATGTTCAAAACCAAGGTATAAACAGGGGGGAATATGAAATATTTCACACTTAACACACCCCCAACCTGCATTTTGCTAGTCATGAGAAAAACATGCGTGGAATAATCTTCCTAAACTTCCAAAATTCAAATCTTTTCCAGAAATTAAAAGTATGTGTATTAATACATGAATGAGTAAAAGTTCAAGATGAAAGAATGATACTTTGATAATCCAAAGCCTAATCTCATGAATAAATAATTGAATTAAGTCTTCTTGTATCAATTAATTAATAAAATGCGTTCGAACATCAAGTTCATAGTGTGCTTAATGGATCCCAACTCACTTTCCATTGATGATGTTATTGTTTCATAATGTCAACCATGCTTATCACCTTAAGGTGGACTAATGAACACAAGTACTAATTCTAAACCTATCCCATTTTCATGTCTTTTTGCAGCTTTCGGATTTTATATTGACAGCCTTTTTTGAAAAGGAGAGCTTAAGAAGTCCTTGAGGAGGGGGGGGGGGGGGGGGTGTGAATAGGACTATGCCAAATAATCGAATAAAGTGCTGAATAATAGATAAATCATAGATCTCAATTGCCTAAGTATTGAGACATTGATTCTGAATGATTCGTAGGACAACATTCACCTAAAAGTTTAGGTAGGACAACCTTATTTCACGAATTCCTTTAAAATCAAAATCCCAAACTTTGCAAGAGTAAATAAAAATAAATATTAAAATGATTCACCACTTGAATTGAAATGTAAAAACAACCATTCACCACATAAAAGATAAAAACATTCATCACATAACTCAGAGAATTATAGTGGTTCGGTGTGTTAATAACTGTTCTAAAACAACTGCACTTACTCTACTCCCAAAATTACTCTCCATGTAAATCTTGGCTTTCACTATGAAAAAGCTTTTCTCAGGGTCACCTTAAAACCTGATACACTTGTGATTTTACCGGGCTATAACAATCAAACCCCTCACTGAGATTTTCAGGCTATCTCAGACAAAACCTACACTAAGATTTTTTGACTATCTCAAAAAATCCAAATAAAGAATTGAAGGTATACTTATCTTCATCGTAGAAGACGTATCAGAAGCTATAGCCGAAGAACTACTTTTCTTAAATGTTGATTTTCAATGTTCGGTCAAATAGAAAAGGTCTAGGGTTCTATTGTTTTAATTAAGTTCAAACCAATGGCTACTTGAGTTAATTCTCTTAAATCTCAAAAGAAGAGTAGTATTTACTCTCTTTAGAATTAGAACTAAAGGATATGAGATTAAGGGAATAAAATAAAAGTTATAAATAAAATTTATAAACATCATTCAATAGCTTGCTAATAACTAGACTTCTCTGTCTCTTGCAGAAGAATTTTGATAATAATAATTGATATTTCAGATTGAGAGAGAACCTCAATTTATAGGAAAAGAAGTTGAATCTTTGACTAGCCCAAGCAGACTGGATTCTGTTCAACGAATTTCGGATCGCGCGAGATAAGATCAATCCAAACTTCGACTAGCTTGAGGACCAGTTCGACTAATTGAAGAGCTCTGTTCGACTAGTCAAATTTGGTCTTCAACTGGTCAAAGATCCAAAAATTCAAAAAGTTGTTGTTGTTGGACTTCAAGCTAAATTTTCTCGACTAGTCGAACCAAAAATTTGACTGGTCAAATTTTCAACTAAAATTCAGTTTTGCTTCAACTTGAACTTGGACTAGCCGAAAAAAATTAAACTAGTCAAACCAAACCTTAGGCTGGTCGAATTTCAAGCAAACATAAGTATAAAAGCCTAATTTAAATAATTTTTGAAAGCACCTAATCCTAAGGTCTTTCTAGGGTTTTATACTACTGTTGAGTATGAAATATTACATATTTTTTCCTATTTATACCTTGGTTTTATAAAAATGATAGTGCTTAATCGATTTAATTATTTATGTTTTCATGCGTAAGGTGATTTCGAGAGCTTAATTGTGAAATTGATGCCAAAAGGAAGATTTATGCTCAAAAGATTACTAAATTAAGATTTGGAGATTTGAAAGTCATTAATGAAGAATTCACATGCCAAAGATCCAAGAAAATCAAGTGAGGAATGAAGAGAATCAAAGATTTGAAGTGAAGAAAATGAATCTTGAAATTGTCTTGAAAACAAACATATTTTTGAAATTGTCCTGAAAAATCATATTCTGAAACTTCGAGTCTATTTTTAGAAACTACGCAGAGTGCATAAATTTAAGGCGGTTTAAACTCTGAGCATATTTTGGAAAACTACGCAGAGTGCGTAAATTTGAGGTGGTTTCTAGATTTTTCCAACTTAGTGCGAAAGTTAGAGTTCAACAATTATAAACAGGACTTCCTATGATGCTCCAAAGCATCTTCTAGGGTTTGAAAAGGTCTCAAGGAGCATACACAAGGGTGGAGCAGCCGCTAAAGAGTTTTCTTCTTCCCTAGTTTATTTTTCATTCTTTGTTTAAGAGATTTGGTTTCAATCATGTCTATGGTTGGCTAAACCTCTTAGCTAGTACTAAAAGGTGAAGCTTGTAACGTGTTCGGATGTTTATTTTGCTTTGATTCTTGTTCTTATTGAACTTCATTGATTTATAGTTTGATATTAAAAGAATATTTTCAGTTTTTTATAATTTATTGTGACTCAAATTACAATAGATGTTGTGATAGCTTTGGATATCTCCTTTTCCTATTTTGAGATTGTGAGATTGGTAAATCTTGTTGTTCACCATCGTTTCTTAGGCATGGTAGGGTGATAAAATCCCTTCCAATCATCAGAATTCTCTTTCATTGAGAAATAGGTTAATAAAAGTTCAGATTTGATTTAATTGCTTTATCTTCCAATTAGAAAGGATATGACTCCAATTCCAATTGCGTTCTTTGAATCAAGCAAGGTAGCATCTTGATAGTTACAAGTGGATCCTTGGCACCTTAGTTCCCACCTTTAGATTCATAAGTTTTAATCAACATTATTCACCATTACTCTCAATTATTCAAATTTCAATTTAGATATTTTTGTAGTTCTAGTTCTATTTATTTTCAAAATACATACAAGTGTAGTCCCTATGGATTCGACCTTGGTCTTACCGAGTTACTTCTACATCACGATCCTACACTTGGAGTTGTGAACAAGTTTTTGGCGCCGTTGCCGGTGACTACGACTACATTTTTCTAGAATTAATTGGTATTAATTAGAGTTAGGTTAAGATTAGGGTTAACTTTTTACTTTTTTTTAGGTTATGATTTTTTCTGAAATTGTTTTTAGAAACTAACATTGTTTTCTGTTTTGTAGGATTTTAACATAGCAACTCCAATCCAGTAATCTCTTTCCAATTCTCTCTTTCTTTTCTAGATTTCTTATTTTCTTTAGTTTTCTTTCTTCTAAGTTTTAGTTGTTTGGTGCTTGAGGGCTGTGAGTGTTTCATGCCCAAGGGGGTTCGTGAAAATACTCAACGTCTCTTGAGTGAACGAGGATTAATCGATGGGTTGTCTATCCATCAAAGGATTAGACACCACTCGAGATACTCTCAGTTAATTGAAGTAATGACTACAAATCAACCTTAACCACCAGTTGAGGAAGTTCAAGATGAAAACGAGGTGCATAATGCACCCCCGCCTCGTACTCTACGAGATTATCTACAACCGGCGGGGGTGAGTACACCTTCTTGCATGATATTTCCATTGAATGCAGGAACCGTGGATATTAAACCAGGGGTAATTCAATTCCTCCCTAAGTTTCATGAACTAGAATCTAAAAGTCCATACTTGCCTATGAAAGAGTTTAATGAAATCATATCTATATTACACTTCTCAAATGTGTCTGTGGACACAATTAGATTGAAATTGTTTCCTTTCTCTTTGAAAGAAAAGGTAAAGTCGTGGTTACATTCCTTAAGACCAAGGTCCATTGGCACATGGGCTGAGATGACAAGGGAGTTCCTTAAAAGGTTCTTCCCCTATCATAAAACAAATACATTTAGGAAAGTAATCATGAATTTTGCATAAAAAGAGGATGAGACATGCCTCCAATGTTGGGGACGATTTAAGGATCTCATAAATTGATGTCCACAACATGGCTACAAAACATGACGTATAACAAGCTTTTTCTATGAGGGATTGACCTCACCCATTCACTAATTTATAAAGATGATGTGTAATGGGGAATTCATGAGTAAGGAAGCCGATGATATGTGAGATTATTTTGATAAAGTTGCTGAAAATGCTCAATCATGGGATACCTTTTTAAGAATTACCACTTCTAAGCCCACTTAATCAAAGAAAAGGGGAGGAATTTATGTTCTAAAAGAGGAGGATTATATAAATGTAAGAGTGACCAAACTCACAAGAAAAGTCAAGGCCATGGAACTTAAGAAGGTAGAACCTAAAAAGACTGTGCAAGTTGTTTGTGGTATTTGTGCTTCTAAAATACATACAACTGAGAATTGCCCAACAATTCTTATTTTTAAAGAGATATTGAATGAGCAATCAAATGTCATAAACCACTACTAAAAACCTTTCAGTGGACCGACATCAAATACATATAACTCAAGCTAGAGGAACCATCCAAACTTCAGTTGGAGGAACGGATGACGGCAACTCCTCAAGGGATCCTTAACCAATTTCTGAATCAAAGGAAACCTCAAGAGGATCCGGTCTTAAAACATATACAAAACTAAGAGCTTTTTAATTAGGGTATGTTGCAAACCCTTTAAGACCTTACGAAGGCCATATAAGGGCTTGAAACAAAAAAATTAATTGGGGAGAAAGGGATCCTTCCGGCTCAGCCTCTCCCCAACCTAAAATAACAATATGAAATCAGTGACCCAAGCTCTTCAAAACAGATGGAGCAGGCTAAGTCTATCACCACTCTTAAAAGTGAGAAGACAATTAACAAATCTATTCTGGTGAGGGCTAAAAAGCCTAAGGACCCAAAAATAAATGAGAATGATAGACCTAGCAATGCTCCACATGGGTTAGAACTCGAACCGCAAAATAAGACGATTGCACCGTTCTCTCAACGGTTGATTGCACCAAAACCTTTCTCTAATCTCAGGATATTCTAAAGGTGCTTAAGCAAGTGAAGGTTAACATCCTTCTATTGGATGCCATTAAACAAATCCCTTCATATGCCAAATTTCTAAAAGATGTGTGCACTACTAAAAGACGGTAAAAAAGACAAAAGAAAATATTTTTGATAGAAAAAGTGAGGGCCATCCTCAAATAAGATGTGCTAGAAAAATACAAAGATCCCGGTAGCCCAACCACACGACCAGAAAGATGGGCAAACGCTATGGATTTAATCCCTAGCCATAGACCTATAGCTACGGATTAAATCCATAGCACGTCCGTGGCACGACCGTCGTCGTAGGTCCCGAAACAATAGGTCTAAAACCTATTGTAACGCCCTGAAATTCGGGGGTCGAGCATAACTCAGCTCCCGAGTTTCAAAACATTACTTATGCAACATATTTAATGATGGATGTATGTTGTCTGTATGAGTACATAAAACATGGAATAGATTAAGCCAAACTGTAAACATAATTCAGGGATAAGTGAGAAACGCAAGCGGAAGACTTAAAGAAATATATGTGTACATGTGCAATTCCCTGAAATACATATACATACCAGGTCGTACTATAAGTGTTGCTATCAAAATTACAAGTATTAAATGACAATATTTATCCCCAAAAGAAATCCCAGAATCCCACGCATCAGAACAAGGCTCACTAGAACCCGCCTGAAAACTGTATGAAAGAAAATGCAGCCTCATCATCCTCGAACTCCTGCTCAGCCTCAGAGGTCGCATCAACATCTGTAACTAAGACAGAATCTGGTGGGTGTTTAAACAAAGCCCCAGAACGAGGGGATGAGTGATCAACTCAGTGGAACAATAAAGCAAAGGTTAACATGTTATCAATTCAATCAAGCAGTAATGATAAAGCAGAACAATCAAACATGTCCTAAGTACTCTTGTTAATGCAAAGATGTATGTAGAATGATGCGTGCCCTCGCGCGTACACCCTCAGCGTCTTCATCTTACGTTACACATGACATCGCCTCAAAGTGCTCCACCTCTTCCAGGCACATGCAATGCGGTGCATGAACATGATTACCAAGTTGTTATTAGTCCTTTTCATATAGCAGGATTGGGAAGCTAAGGTACCTTCCTCATATCACCATCCAAACAGTGATCCATTCTAGGGTCGTCGGTCCTAGACAATCTCATATGATCATATGTTTTAGGTCGCTGCAAAGGGCTCGTCACCAATCAATGCACGCCTATCATACCTTCGTTACTATAATAAGGCTCGTCACCTCAATGTGGTATCCAGGTATGCTCGAGGTCACTACAAAGGGCTCGTCACCAATCAATGTAGGCCGACAGCACGAATATAGTGTCCCATACTACCATAATCGGCTCACGAGTTTGGTTGCTCACTGGTCACTAGGGGGAGGCTCGTCACCCCAGCGTAGGCCGACAGCTCGACCACGGTGTCCCATACCACCATGTCCGGCTCATGAGTCTTAGCGGATCAAGGTACAATGGTTAATAGCATTTCATTGGTAAGTTTGGTACCTTAGATTCAAGCAATAGCGTCCATACATGGTGAACATACATCGGACAATCGGGTTACTTGACGAGCTCGACTAGCACGAGCGCATGTTGGGTTGAACGACATAGAGTGTGCAAATACTCCGTGTGGCCAAACCACTGCCGACAACTGTAGTACGACTCGGGTTCGTCAAAACACGTCCTTTGTGGCGAAAGCAACCTCAGCCACAAACTCAAGGCCGATTACCAATTTCCTGGACAATTCATAGTCCCACACACATTCCACTACAACAGATATTCATATCAACAATTTAGAATGGTAATGGAACAACAACTCAAATCATATGGTCTGTAAGCATTTGAAGAATAGCAACTCAACATGGATTTTCACATAAGTAATACTTGAAATTAAACAACAAGGAATATGACTTGCATGTGGTAAATCATACACATCAATAGGAGTGTTGAGAATCGCTTCTCAACGGCCACAATTAGGTTAATATATCACCCTTTAGATCATTCAGACATTTCTACAAATACTTAGAATACATACTTCAACATACATGACGCATGTTGAAATACACGCATTTGGACAATTCCTTTTGCCAAGGAATAGTTACACATACAATTAGCACAAGTACATGACAAATAATCATGGCAATCACATGTTCATATTTTATACGTATACGGTACTTAAGTTAGGGTTTTAAAGTCTATATATAGGCCTAACATTGATGAAAATAACCCCAGGGCCAAGGTATACTTAAGTTATAACCAAAACAGGCCTCTCTCGATCCAACGGAACACTTCCGGTGGGCCTTTTTCCACGAGAGGTCGGACTTAAGCTCACTGACCATGGATCTAAGTCAGACTGAGTTTTCGTACCGATCGAATCTACAGATCATCCGTGGTGGACCACACTCAATTCAACGGTCACCGAAACTCGATCAGGACCACAAGCACTATGACCTGCCTGGGCCATCTTCCCTGATCCGAGGGTGAAATTGGTTCAGAATCCAACGGTTAGATTGCTTAAAATCGTCGCACAAGCGACACGACTCAGATTTCATAAAATCACATTTAATTTTTGACCATTCTCACACTCTTCACTCCGGCCTCAATAAAATCAACCCAGGACATCATCTGAACTTGATTTTTGAGGTGATGGCCAAGTCCAACATGGTGACCAATACTGCCTAAGATCATCGCTATCGGACTTTCGACGCGCGGTCCAGGTCCGATCCAGAACTTCTAAAAATTTCCAAGAGCAACTGGATTTAGCAATGAATCCCAGATTTCAGAGTAACATCACGCTAACTATACTATAGGTTTTGAGTCATGCAGATCAAATTTAAAGTGATTGATGCTAATTTCACAAGCAATCGAGTTTAGCACTAATTACCCCACAAATAGCTTCTAAGGAAAATAGAGGTAGTACTCGGGTCTTGGCACAAAATTTTTCGTGTCATTACACCTATAGCTACGGATTTAATCCGTAGCAATAGGTTAAAATAGCTACGGATATAATCCGTAGCAAATTTTTCTGTAGCCAAAAAAACCTATAGCTACGGATATTATTGGTAACTAAAAGTAGTATTGGATCCATAGCAATATCCCGAATTTTATAACAGCTACGGTTAATATCTACATTAAAAAAAAAATTTATAATCATTCATTCATTCATTCAATTACCACCTGCATAATCATTCATTCATTCAATTACCACCTTCATAATCATTCATTCATTCAATTACAATCATTCATTCATTCAATTACCACCTGCATAATCATTCATTCATTCAATTATCACCTGCATAATCATTCATTCATTCAATTACAATCACATATGAGCTGCCTCAGATTGAAGCAAGGTAAAAGAAACACTTTCATTTCAGTTGCGGATGACTTCCATGGCCAGCTGGTGAGCAGTCTTGTTCTGCAACTTTGCAAGTTCATCCATAGCTTCATACGTGTCTTTGTCAGCAAAAAGCTTTAGATTAAATCATGCCGGTGCCTTTGTTATGCCCTCCCACTTCTCAACTGTCTCTTTCAATTTGTCAAAGCCCTGCATAGGACAGGAAGAAACTTAATGTATGCTTACTTTGCCAGTATAGAACCATTCGGATTTTCTATTAGTTGCCCCAGGAATGATATGTAGATGAAAATGGGGCAAAACCAAGCATTAAGACACTGCTGATATAGAAATTTTTTATGGTAGTGTTTTTTTAAAAATGGTTAGACATTTGCCAAATTTCAGATCCCAAAACCCATGGAATAATTCAAGTTGCAAGTATGGCAGGAAGAAATTCAGATGTTGTAAATAACATGACCCAAATACAAACTTGGGTACTCACCAGGCGGGTTGTGAAATAGCTGAAAGATTCTCCCTGTTGGCGTTTGCGACTCCAGTTGTAGGTTTAGGGATTTGAGAATACATTTACGTTTTAAGTTTAGGTTTCGGTTTTACATTTTAGGTTTAGGTTTAAGTTTTACGTTTAGGTTTAGGTTTAGGTTTAGGTTATAGGTTTAGGTTTAGGTTAGGTTATAGGTTAAGGTTTAGGGAATTAAGTTAGGTTATATGTTATAGGTTTAGGTTATAGGTTATAGGTTAAGGTTTAGGCTATAGTTTAAGGTTTAGGTTTAGGAAATCGGGTTCGGGTTCGGGATCGGGTTTATGTTTGGGTTTTCAAGCTTAGGTTTAGGTTTAGGTTAGGGAATTGAGATTAGGATTAGGTGTAGGTTTAGGTTTAGGGATTTGAGAATACATTTAGGTTTGAGGTTAAGGTTATAGGTTTAGGTTAAGGTTTAGATTTAGGATTAGGTTTAGGTTATAGGTTAAGGTTTTAGGTTATAGGTTTTGGTTTAGGTTAAGGTTATAGGTATAGGTTAATGTTTAGGTTTAGGTATAAGCTATAGGTTTAGGGAATTGAGAATAGGTTAAGGTTTAGGTTTAGGAAATCGGGTTCGGGTTCGGGATCGGGTTTAGGTTTGGATTTTCAAGTTTAGGTTTAGGTTTAGGTTAAAGAGTTGATATTAGGATTAGATGTAGGTTTAGGTTTAGGGATTTGAGAATACATTTAGGTTTTAGGTTTAGGTTTAGGTTTTAGGTTATAGGTTAAGGTTTATGTTTTAGGTTTAGGCTAAGGTTAGGTTATCGGTTATAAGTTTAGGTTATAGGTTATAGGTTAAGGTTTTAGGTCATAGGTTTAGGTTTAGGTTTAGGTTTAAGTTTAGGTTTAGGTTTAGGTTATAAGCTATAGGTTTAGGGAATTGAGAATAGGTTAAGGTTTAGGTTTAGGAAATCGGGTTTGGGTTCGGGATCGGGTTTATGTTTGGGTTTTCAAGTTTAGGTATAGGTTTAGGTTAGGGAGTTGAGATTAGGATTAGGTGAAATTTTAGGTTTAGGGATTTGAGAATACATTTAGGTTTTAGGTTTAGGTTTAGGTTATAGGTTATAGGTTAAGGTTATAGGTTTAGGTTAAGTTTAAGGTCGAGGTTTAGGTTTAGGTTTAGGTTAAGGTTGAGGTTTAGGTTATAAGTTAAGGTTTTAGGTCATAGGTTTTGGTTTAGGTTATGGTTATAGGTTTACGTTAAGGTTTAGGTTTAGGTTTAGGTTAAGGTCTAGGTTTAGGTTATAAGTTATAGGTTTAGAGAATTGAGAATAGGTTAAGGTTTAGGTTTAGGAAATCGGGTTCGGGTTTGGGATCGGGTTTATATTTGGGTTTTCAAGTTAAGGTTTAGGTTTAGGTTAGGGAGTTAAGATTAGGATTAGGTGTAGGTTTAGGTTTAGGTTTAGGGATTTGAGAATACATTTAGGTTTTAGGTTTAGGTTTAGGTTTTAGGTTTTAGGTTAAGGTTATAGGTTTAGGTTAAGGTTTAGGTTTAGGTTTAGGTTTAGGTTATAGGTTAAGGTTTTAGGTCATAGGTTTTGGTTTAGGTTAAGGTTATAGGTATAGGTTAAGGTTTAGGTGTAGGTTTAGCTTAAGGTTTAGGTTTAGGTTATAAGCTATAGGTTTAGGGAATTGAGAATAGGTTAAGGTTTAGGTTTAGTAAATCGGGATCGGGTTTAGGTTTGGGCTTTTAAGTTTAGGTTTAGGTTTAGGTTAGGGAGTTGAGATTAGGATTAGGTGTAGGTTTAGGTTTAGGGATTTGAGAATACATTTAGGTTTTAGGTTATAGGTTAAGGTTTAGGTTTTAGGTTTAGGCTAAGGTTAGGTTATTGGTTATAGGTTATAGGTTAAGGTTTTAGGTCATAGGTTTATGTTTAGGTTTAGGTTAAGGTTTAGGTTTAGGTTATAAGCTATAGGTTTAGGGAATTGAGAATAGGTTAAGGTTTAGGTTTAGGAAATTGGGTTCGGGTTCGGGATCGGGCTTATGTTTGGGTTTTCAAGTTTAGGTTTAGGTTTAGGTTAGGAAGTTGAGATTAGGATTAGGTGTAGGTTTAGGTTCAGGGATTTAAGAATACATTTAGGTTTTAGGTTTAGGTTTAGGTTATAGGTTTTAGGTTAAGGTTATAGGTTTAGGTTAAGGTTTAGATTTAGGTTTAGGTTTAGGTTATAGGTTAAGGTTTTAGGTCATAGGTTTTGGTTTAGGTTAAGGTTATAGGTACAGGTTAAGGTTTAGGTTTAGGTTTAGGTTATAAGCTATAGGTTTAGGGAATTAAGAATAGGTTAAGGTTTAGGTTTAGGAAATCGGGTTCGGGTTCAGGATCGGGTTTAGGTTTGGGCTTTCAAGTTTAGGTTTAGGTTTAGGTTAGGGAGTTGAAATTAGGATTAGGTGTAGGTTTAGGTTTAGGGATTTGAGAATAAATTTAGGTTTTAAGTTTAGGTTTAGGTTTTAGGTTTTAGGTTTAGGCTAAGGTTAGGTTATAGGTTATAAGTTTAGGTTATAGGTTATAGGTTAAGGTTTTAGGTCATAGGTTTAGGTTTAGGTTTAGGTTAAGTTTTAGGTTTAGGTTATTAGCTATAGGTTTAGGGAATTGAGAATAGGTTAAGGTTTAGGCTTAGGAAATCGGGTTCGGGTTCGGGATCAGGTTTAGGTTTGGGTTTTCAAGTTTAGGTTTAGGTTTAGGTTAGGGAGTTGAGATTAGGATTAGGTGTAGGTTTAGGTTTAGGGATTTGAGAATACATTTAGGTTTTGGGTTTAGGTTTAGGTTTAGGTTATAGGTTAAGGTTTAGGTTTTAGGTTTAGGGTAAGGTTAGGTTATAGGTTATAAGTTTAGGTTATATTTTATAGGTTAAGGTTTTAGGTCACAGGTTTTGGTTTAGGTTAAGGTTATAGGTTTAGGTTAAGGTTTAGATTTAGGTTTAGGTTAAGGTTTAGGTTTAGATTATAAGCTATAGGTTTAGGGAATTGAGAATAGGTTAAGGTTAGGTTTAGGAAATCGGGTTCGGGTTCGGGATCGGGTTTATGTTTGGGTTTTCAAGTTTAGGTTTAGATTTAGGTTAGAGAGTTGAGATTAGGATTAGGTGTAGGTTTAGGTTTAGGGATTTGAGAATATATTTAGGTTTTTGGTTTAGGTTTAGGTTATAGGTTATAGGTTATGGTTTAGGTTTTAGGTTTAGGCTAAGGTTAGGTTATAGGTAATAAGTTTAGGTTATAGGTTATAGGTTAAGGTTTTAGGTCATAGGTTTAGGTTTAGGTTAAGGTTTAGGTTTAGGTTATAAGCTTTAGGGTTATAGGAATTGAGAATAGGTTAAGGTTTAGGTTTAGAAAATCGGGTTCGGGTTCAGGATCGGGTTTAAGTTTGGGTTTTCAAGTTTAGGTTTAGGTTTAGGTTAGGGAGTTGAGATTAGGATTAGGTGTAGGTTTAGGTTTAGGGATTTGAGAATACATTTAGGTTTTAGGTTTAGGTTTAGGTTTTAGGTTATAGGTTAAGGTTTAGGTTTTAGGTTTAGGCTAAGGTTAGGTTGTAGGTTATAGGTTATAGGTTAAGGTTTTAGGTCATAGGTTTAGGTTTAGGTTTAGGTTAAGATTTAGGTTTAGGTTATAAGCTATAGGTTTAGGGAATTAAGAATGGGTTAAGGTTTAGGTTTAGGAAATCGGGTTCGAGTTCGGGATCGGGTTTAAGTTTGGGTTTTCAAGTTTAGGTTTAGGTTTAGGTTAGGGAGTTGAGATTAGGATTAGGTGTAGGTTTAGGTTTAGGGATTTGAGAATACATTTAGGTTTTGGGTTTAGGTTTAGATTTAGGTTATAGGGTAAGGTTTAGGGTAAGGTTAGGTTATAGGTTATAAGTTTAGGTTATAGGTTATTGGTTAAGGTTTTAGGTCATAGGTTTTGGTTTAGGTTATGGTTATAGGTTTAGTTAAGGTTTAGATTTAGATTATAAGCTTTAGGTTTAGGGAATTGAGAATAGGTTAAGGTTTAGGTTTAAGAAATCGGGTTCGGGTTCGGAATCGAGTTTGGGTTTGGGTTTTCAAGTTTAGGTTTAGGTTTAGGTTAGGGAGTTGAGATTAGGATTAGGTGTAGGTTTAGGTTTAGGGATTTGAGAATACATTTAGGTTTTAGGTTTAGGTTTAGGTTTTAGGTTATAGGTTAAGGTTTAGGTTTTAGGTTTAGGCTAAGGTTAGGTTATAGGTTATAGGTTATAGGTTAAGGTTTTAGGTCATAGGTTTTGGTTTAGGTTTAGGTTAAGGTTTAGGTTTAGGTGATAAGCTTTAGGGTTATAGGAATTGAGAATAGGTTAAGGTTTAGGTTTAGGAAATCGCATTTGGGTTCGAGATCGGGTTTAGGTTTGGGTTTTCAAGTTTAGGTTTAGGTTTAGGTTAGGGAGTTGAGATTAGGATTAGGTGTAGGTCTAGGTTTAGGGATTTGAGAATACATTTAGGTTTTAGGTTTAGGTTTAAGTTTTAGGTTATAGGTTAAGGTTTAGGGTAAGGTTAGGTTATACATTATTGGTTAAGGTTTTAGGTCATAGGTTTTGGTTTAGGTTAAGGTTATAGGTTTAGGTTAAGGTTTAGATTTATGTTTAGGTTAAGGTTTAGATTTAGATTATAAGCTATAGGTTTAGGGAATTGAGAATAGGTTAAGGTTTAGGTTTAGAAAATCGGGTTCGGGTTCGAGATCGAGTTTGGGTTTGGGTTTTCAAGTTTAGGTTTAGGTTTAGGTTAGGGAGTTGAGATTAGGATTAGGTGTAGGTTTAGGTTTAGGGATTTGAGAATGCATTTAGGTTTTAGGTTTAGGTTTAGGTTTTAGGTTATAGGTTAAGGTTTAGGTTTTAGGTTTAGGCTAAGGTTAGGTTGTAGGTTATAGGTTATAGGTTAAGGTTTTAGGTCATAGGTTTAGGTTTAGGTTTAGGTTAAGGTTTAGGTTTAGGTTATAAGCTATAGGTTTAGGGAATTGAGAATAGGTTAAGATTTAGGTTTAGGAAATCGGGATCGGGTTTAGGTTTGGGTTTTCAAGTTTAGGTTTAGGTTTAGGTTAGGGAGTTAAGATTAGGATTAGGTGTAGGTTTAGGTTTAGGGATTTGAGAATACATTTAGGTTTTGGGTTTAGGTTTAGATTTAGGTTATAGGGTAAGGTTTAGTTTTTAGGTTTAGGGTAAGGTTAGGTTATAGGTTATAAGTTTAGGTTTTAGGTTATTAGTTAAGGTTATAGGTTTAGGTTAAGGTTTAGATTTAGATTATAAGCTATAGGTTTAGGGAATTGAGAATAGGTTAAGGTTTAGGTTTAGGAAATCGGGTATGGGTTCGGGATCGAGTTTGGGTTTGGGTTTTCAAGTTTAGGTTTAGGTTTAGGTTAGAGAGTTGAGATTAGGATTAGGTGTAGGTTTAGGTTTAGGGATTTGAGAATAGATTTAGGTTTTAGGTTTAGGTTTAGGTTTTAGGTTATAGGTTAAGGTTTAGGTTTTAGGTTTAGGTTAATGTTAGGTTTTAGGTTATAAGTTTAGGTTATAGGTTATAGGTTAAGGTTTTAGGTCATAGGTTTTGGTTTAGGTTTAGGTTAAGGTTTAGGTTTAGGTGATAAGCTTTAGGGTTATAGGAATTGAGAATAGGTTAAGGTTTAGGTTTAGGAAATCGCGTTCGGGTTCGAGATCAAGTTTAGGTTTGGGTTTTCAAGTTTAGGTTTAGGTTTAGGTTAGGGAGTTGAGATTAGGATTACGTGTAGGTTTAGGTTTAGGGATTTGAGAGTACATTTACGTTTTAGGTTTAGGTTTAGGTTTTAGGTTGTAGGTTAAGGTTTAGGTTTTAGGTTTAGGCTAAGGTTAGGTTATAGGTTATAAGTTTAGGTTATAGGTTATAGGTTAAGGTTTTAGGTCATAGGTTTAGGTTTAGGTTTAGGTTATGGTTTAGGTTTAGGTTATAAGCTTTAGGGTTATACGAATTGAGAATAGGTTAAGGTTTAGGTTTAGGAAATCGGGTTTGGGTTCGGGATCGGGTTTAGGTTTGGGTTTTCAAGTTTAGGTTTAGGTTTAGGTTAGGGAGTTGAGATTAGCATTAGGTGTAGGTTTAGGTTTAGGGATTTGAGAATACATTTAGGTTTTGGGTTTAGGTTTATGTTTAGGTTATAGGTTTAGGTTTAGGTTTAGGTTAGGTTATGGGTTAAGGTTTAGGGAATTGCGTTTAGGTTATAGGTTATGGTTTAGGGAATTGAGTTTAGGTTATAAGTTATAGGTATAGGTTATAGGTTATAGGTTAAGTTTTAGGTTTAGGTTATAGGTTTTGGGATTTGAGAATAGGTTTAGGTTAAGGTTAGAAGTTTAGGTTAAGGTTATATGTATAGGTTTAGGTTATAGGTTATAGGTTAAGGTTATAGGTTAAGGTTATAAGTTAAGGTTTAAGTTTCGGTTATAAGTATAGGTTTTGGGATTTGAGAAAAGGTTTAGGTTAAGGTTAGAAGTTTAGGTTTAGGTTATATGTATAGGTTTAGGTTATAGGTTAAGCTTAATGTTGTAGGTTATAGGTTTAGCTTATAAGTATAGGTTTAGGTTATAAGTATAGGTTTAGGTTAGGTTATAGGTTAAGGTTTAGGGAATTGAGTTTAGGTTATAAGTTTTGGGATTTGAGAATAGGTTTAGGTTATAAGTATAAGTTTAGGTTAGATTCCCTTGTTTCATATATCTCCTGCCAATTCCAAACCATGGGTGCTTGATAATACAACTCAAAATTAGGTTGTGTTTGGTTGCACCAAATATCATGAAGGGATCAGGGTTCTCTTCTCTTAGTGTGATTACTGGGGATGCATATAAAGGGATTCATGAAATCGGTTTACCATTAGAAAATGTTTAAAAGATCACATTTGAAGAGAAGGTCACGGCATACAACATGGATCATTTACAGAAACTAGTGGATGACAAATTATGTGTAACATACAGAGATGGTTCAACCACTTATGCAATTAGGGAAGGTTCAAAAGGACATACATATTTGAAAGTTGGTCAAATCATAAACAAGCGTATTATGGACGGAGACATTGTTTTCATTAATAGGCCACCTAATACTCATAAACATTCTTTGCAAGCATTTTCTATGTGCATGGCAACCATACTGTTAAGATCAATCCTCTTATTTTCATTTACAGAAACTAATGGATGACAAATTATGTGTAACATACAGAGATGGCTCAGCCACTTATTGAAGAGGTCAAGCTATATGTCCTAGAGGGGGGGTGAATAGGACAATGCCAAATAAAAACTTATAACAGCGGAATAATAAAGAAAATGATAGCCAAATTAAATAATAATGCAGGAAAGAAAAACAACCTCAAAATTCAGATCTTGAGAGGTTGATACAAACGTTATTCTAAGGACAACCTTACACCAAAACAGAGTTTATGGTAGGACAACCTTATTTCTAGAAAGGTCTTTGTATCAAGTCTCAAATCGAAGAGGAATACAAAAACAAATATGAACTGAATTGAAATAACTTGTAATTAAAGATGTATTGTTCTAGGGACAGCCATACACCATAAAAATGGCAGGGCAACCTTGCTGGAACAACTTTCAAAATGAAATTGAAAAACAAGCTTATAAAGGAATAGCAGAAAGTAAATTCTAAGCTATTACAACATTCTCACAAAGCTTGAAATAATTACAACATTCACCACCATACATACATCTCACAAAAATTAATTAAAAGATTAGAAAAATAAAACAATCAACCACAACTCAAGGTTTTATAGTGGTTCGCCTGTGTGTTCACCAACTGTTATCCAACAGCCACACAAAAAGCTACTCCACTCCTAATATCCTCACACAGGGGATATTAGCGTTCACTAAAAATAGGTTTTCCCAGGTTCACCCAAAACCCTTACAATTGTGTCTTTGTATGTGGGCTTACACAATTAAAAAACCCCCACTTCTGAGTTTTCCTAGCTCTCCTCAGATAACCAATATAACAAGATTTTTCTGTCAAATCTTGAAAGAAACCAAAATAATAGAAAGGAATTTACAATATGTAAAATACCTGAATATCTTCTTCGTTGTAGCAGCCCGGTAGAACCAAATCAAAGTAGATGATTGAATGTCCAAGTTCAATGTCCAGTACTCGATTACAATGGTTCTAGATCTAATTGATTTTAAATTAAACCAAACAGGGCTTGCCTTAATTGATTTTGATTCCAAAGAAAGGGAATAACAATTCCTCTTTTCAAACCAGATTGGAATAACAGAAACAAAATCAATTAAAATAAAGCTAAGGAAAGAAGATATTAAATAAGCACACTTAGCTTAGATGGAGCACAAAATTATCTCTCAGAAGTTCGACGAAGATTGGCTTGAATACTATAATTAAATCGATGATTTCTTCTGAGATTCGTGCTCTATTTATAAGTGAGAAGATCAGGTCTTCGACTGGTCTAGAGTGCTCTACGACTAGTCGAAGCTCTAACAGATATTTGAAAAATCCGGCGGGATTTTCTTTGACCGTTCTACGACTGGTCGTAGCCCTCCTACGACTAGTCGTAGGTCACCTTCGACTGGTCGTAGGTCCTGCAAAAGTTCGCTGGACTTCGAGTCGTAGATTCTACGACTGGTCGAAGATGCAGAAACACTGTTCCTACGACTGGTCGAACAGATTCCAGGACTAGTCGAAGGCTAACAGATTTTATCCGGAATTTGTAACAAACTTACGATCGATCCAGGATTTTCTTAGACTGGTCGAAGCAAGTCTAGGACTAGTCGAAGCAGACCTAAGACTAGTCGAAGAACAGACCAATCACATGTAAAATAACATTCGGTTTATGTATCCGAAATGACCTACTTCTAAGGTCATCCTATGGTCAAACAAACCTCAATCATGAAGTATGGACATTGAAACAAGAGACCATGAAGAATGAGCCTTGAAGTCTTGATGTAGATTAAACCTTGAAGTAGCTCAATCATGAAAGTGGCTTGAGTTTCAGCTTGAGTCTTGATTTCAGCTTGACTTTCAACTTGAGTCTTGAGTTCAGCTTGAGTCTCAACTTGAGTCTTGCCTTGTACTTTCTTTTCGGCTTGAGTCTTGTTTTGTGAGCAGCTCTTGCATTCAAGATCTTGAGTTTTGTACTTGAGAGCTTTGCTTGATGTGAGCTTAGCTTGTTCATGTATGTTGATCCTTGAGAGAGCTTCACTTATGCAAGTTATATATAACAGAGTATAATAGTGATTTTGGCACTACAAATTTGACAACAAACAGGGATATAAACTATAGCACTTACAATCTCCCCCTTTGTCAAATTAGTGACAAAACACATAACCAAACAAAAGTAAAACAACTGGCTAATACATGCAAATCAATAAGCAACATTAAACATTCAACCAGTTTCAACATTCAACAAGATCAAACATATATTCTTCTTGACACCCCACTCCCCCTGAGTAACACTCCCCCTGAGTAACATAACCAATGCTACTCCTCTCACAATCACATTAACAATAAACCATTCTCCCCCTTTTTGTCACAAGATGACAAAGGAGAACTAAATAAAGGAATGAGAGTAAACATGAGGAGGAAATAGAGTATAGCAAAAGAGTCATAGAGATACTCAAGATAACATCACAGATATCCAGCATAAATATTACATGAAAAACAAATATCCAGCATAGAATCCAACTCAAACTCAATCAAACAAGAGCAAAGTAATAAAGTTATTACATACCAAAAGTCTCATAGAAACTAGTCAGAATTAGAACTTGAAGATGGAGCAGGAATAGAAGGATCAAGTTGGTGCATGCCTTTGTTCAAGCGCCTTAGGTATTTGCACATGTATTTGAATTGCAAATCATGAGCAACAGACATGTTCTCCAACTTAACATTAATATTCTCAACTTTATCTTCTAATGCACTCAGACGTGCATCAACATCAGATGGTACAAAATCTGGATCATTAGCAGAGTCAGAATCCAGTTCCTCAAAAATATCATCCATATTAATATCAACACCAGCTTCTTCAGGACCACCATCAACACCACCACCTTGTTCAGAAGCAGATCCAACTTCATCTTATTAATATTTGTATTGTTGAAGATCGATGATGGATTGGTGCTTCATCAACAGGCATATCAACTAACATATGAGTAGCCAATACGTCATAAAGTATGCAAATGGAATGTCACTATGACCAGGATGAAGTCGAAATCGAAGAATGAAATGACAGATTAAGGAAGGCAAACAAATCGAGTACCATTTGAGATAGCATGGATAACACGAACCATAAATGAAGTTAAATCGATTTATTACCCGATCGAGGATACAGATTAGACACAAAGATTCTGTGAAGAATTCGTATTTGGGTAACAAATACCTTGGGGAGCGCATTCCCTTTTTGAGTCCATTGAACATCCATATTACACAAGTCTCTAGTGAGCATGCGTTTTTCAGCCATTGAGGGTTTATCAGTTAAATTATGAATTGGAATACCCTCATCATTCACAGGAATTTTCATAAGGGCTGAAATTAAATGACGATCAACGTCAAATGGCCCTTCTCTAGTAGAAATTTGAAAAGTTAAATTATCCTGTGAAAATGCACTAATACATGAAAACATGGATTGGGCAATGGACCGGTATGCAGGCCCACCCCAATGCAATAAGTTAGTCCAACCTACAGCTTCAAGCATAGGAAGGATGTCAAATGGAGCAATGTGATTGACATCAACAGGATGTTCAACGATAACCTTACGAGATCTAATGTCCCTAACAAATGATGGATCATCATTGGGAACAAGAAGATGACGTTTAGATAAAGGGGTAGATCTGGAGGAAGAAGAAGGACCACGTGAAGTAGTTTTCTTACCTCTAGAAGCCATTTGCAACAAGGATTTAAAGGAATAAAGAAGTTGCAAAGGATTGAGAAGAGGGTTTGCTCAAAACAGATTTTTCAAAATCTCAACCCCAAATCTCAATGATTTTCAAGATAGAAAGCTTCAAGAGAGAAAAAGAAGCAATCTTGACACAAATATGCAAGAAAAACGGATTTGGAATACTAACCTTGAAGAACTTGAAGGATGGGTTCGACGAGTCGAAGTTTGGCTCCAAGGAGAAGAAAGAAGAAATGAGGAAGAAAGTGAAAAATCCCCAATATGAAGTGAAATCCGTGCTCCACGACTGGTCGTGGGTATCTACGACCGGTCGTAGTACGACTGGTCGTACAAACCCCAAAAATTCAATATCTTGCAATTTACACAAAAATAGGAATTCAATCTAGCAAATATATACAATATTATACAAGAAGGCATAAATTATCAATTTAAAATGCACATGCCAAGATCAAATTTCATCTTTTTGAACCTGCTTTTATCAAGAGGTTTTGTGAAAATATCAGCACGTTGATCTTCAGTAGGAATATATTCTAGAGATATAACTTTTTCTTCTACTAATTCCCTTATATAATGAAATCTAATGTCAATGTGCTTAGTACGAGAATGCTGAATAGGATTTTTTGAAATATTTATCGCACTGGAATTATCACAATGTAATAACATAGAATCCTGTTTAATTCCATAATCACTTAGCATTCGTTGCATCCAAACAAGCTGTGTACATGCATTACCACAGCAATATATTCACATCTATTGAAAGTGATATAGAATTTTGTTTCTTACTAAACCAGAAACTAAACAATTTCCAATGAAAAACAACCACCACCGGTTGATTTTCTATCATCTAGATTACCACCCCAGTCAGCGAGTACCCAACTAATTGAACATTGGTTTCATGAGGATACCAGAGACCGAGATTTACGATTTGCGACATATCTAATAATCCGCTTGACAGATCAAATGAGATTCTTTTGGATCGATTGATATCTTGCGCAAATACCAACACTTAGAGAAATATCAGTCTACTAGCATTAGATATAACAAACTACCAATCATACTCCGATAAAGTTTTGAGTCAACATTTTTACCATTAGAGTCTTTTGATAGTTTCGGGTAGTACTCATAGGAGTATCGAAATTCTTACCATTCTCAAATCCAAATCTCTTGATTAGATTCAAGGCATACTTAGATTGAGAAATGAATATTCCTTCAGTTGTTGCTTTACTTGCAATCCAAGGAAATAAGTCAATTCCCCAACCATGCTCATTTCAAACCGTGATTTCATCAAATCTGCAAACTCAGTAGTCAAGTTAGTACAAGTTGATCCATAAATGATATCATCAACATAAATCTGTACTATTAAGATATGATCATTTTGTTTTTTAACAAACAGAGTTTTATCAATAGATCCCATTTGAAAATTATGAGTTAAAAGAAATTTCGTTAGTTTCTCATACCATGCCCTAGGTGCTTGTTTTAATCCATAAAGTGCCTTTTAAGCCGATACACATAATCAGTATTTTTGGAATCTTCAAAACCCATTAGCTGTTCAACATAGACTTCTTCATGTAAATCGCCATTTAGAAAAGCACTTTTTACATCCATCTGATAGATCTTTATCTTTTTAAAACATGCAATGGATATAAATAGTCTGATAGATTCAAGACGTGCTATCGGTGCAAAGGTTTCATCGAAATCAATCCCTTCAATTTGAGTATAACCTTGTACCACCAGTCTAGCCTTGTTTCTAATTATATTTCCACACTCGTCGGACTTATTTTTGAAAATCCATTTTGTTCCAATGATGTGTTTATCTTTAGGTCTTGGTACGAGATACCAAACATCATTTCTTATGAATTGGTTGAGTTCATCTTGCATCGCAACAATCCGGTTCTCATCAATAAGCGCTTCTTTTACGTTAGATGGTTCAATTTGGGATGTAAAACATACATAATTACATATATCCTCAAGTTGTCTACGTGTGCGAACACCGGTGAGAGGGTTTCCAAGAAGTTGTGTGGTTGGATGATCTTTAACATTCCTCAACTCAGAATCAGTTTGATTTTATGAAGTATCAGGTTAATCAATGATTAGTACTTCATCATTATCTGAATTATAAGATTGTGTGTTTAAATGATCATCAATGACAACATTAATGGATTCTTGAATCACACCATCCTTTTGTTCAGGACCCTATAAGCTCGATTGTTTAAAGAGTATCCTAGAAAAATACCTTCATCACTCTTCGTATCGAACTTTCCCAAATTTTCACGATCACGTAAAATATAGCACTTGCTGCCAAAAATTCGAAAGTATTTAACAATAGGCTTTTTATTGAACCACAATTCGTAAGCCGTCTTATTATTATCTTTTTTTGTGTAGACTCGGTTAATAATATAGCAAGTTGTGTTGGCTTTGACCCAAAGATTTTTAGAGAGCTTCATGCTATTCAACATGACATTAGCCATTTCTTGAAGCACCCTATTCTTCCTTTCTACAATTCCATTTTGTTGTGGAGTTTTGGGAGCAGAGAATTCATGTAATATTCCTTGGTCGGTACAGAACTTCTCAAAATTGCTATTCTCAAATTCAGATCCATGATCACTACGAATTTTACTGATTTGAGAAGATTTTTCAGTTTGAATCCTTTTGAGAACTTTTCTTACTTCTTCAAGGGTTTGATTTATCCCTTAAGAAGACTACCCAAGTGAATCTGGTAAAGTCATCAACTATTACCAAGATATACTTTTTACCACCACGACTTTCCGTTCTGGTAGGTCCTATCAAGTCCATGTGGAGAAGTTCGAGTGGTCTTGATGTGGTATTTGAATTCACCTTTTTGTGTGAGTTCTTTATTTGTTTGCCTATCTGGCACTCACCACATATTTTATCTAATTTCTGAAGTTTGGGTAAACCTCTTACAAGTTCTCGTTTGCTCAATCGATATAAATTTCGATAATGTACATGTCCAAGACGTTTGTGCCATAAATCGCCTCGTCTGTATGGACCATGTAACATGTTTGATTAGATGAGCTGGATTCACTAATAATATAGCAATTTTCAGACGTTCTACGTCCAGTTAATATTACAGAACCCTTATTATTTAATATCTCACAGCTTTGATTAGAAAACCGAACATTATGGTTATTATCACATATTTGTGATATACTAAGCAAGTTGTGCTTTAGGCCTTCAACGTATAAAACATTTTTAAACACAGGAAGATTAAAAAGTTGAACCGTACCTTGGCCTAAAATCTTGCAGTTGCTTCCATCACCAAATGTGACTGAACCATCAGTCATATCTTTCAGATCGGTGAATAAAGCTTTGTCACCTGTCATATGCCTGGAGCATCCACTGTCTAGGTACCACTTTGAATGACTTGTTGCTTTGAAAGCAGTGTGAGCAACCAAGCAGGTGACTTTAGGAACCCATTTCATAATTGTTTTGGGTTTAGGAACATAGTAAGTCTTCTTTTGTGTATACTTGTAGGAATGACCTATAGAGTTAGATTTTAATAGCTCCTTGAGTAAATCAACTATCTTTTCAGCTAGTGGATTTCGATTCTGATTGAAGTTGACATGGCTGTTTCTAGGTTTTTGAAAAGTTTTTGAATTTTTAGAAAAATCTTGATAAGTACTTTTCCCTTTTGAGTTTGAGGACTCTCCTTTAACAAACATAGGAGGAGTATACTTTTGTTTAGGAGGTTGATTTTTATCATAGCCCAACCCGGATCGATCGCCACATTTTCTTGATCCGGATAACAATTTTTCTAACTTTGGATCACCTTGGGCATATTTCCATGTGTCCTTTAAATTCAGAAGAGAGGAAACTTCAGTTTTAAGTTTCTCAATTTCAGATTTTAAATCAACAATTTGAGAGTTTTTAAATTCCAAATCGCATTTTGATTTTTCAAAATTATCTGAAATTTGTGATTTTTCTAAGACAAGCGATTCAAAACAATTTTTTAGTTTAGAAAAATTTTATTTTTTAAGTTTAAGTTTGAATTCAATTTTACTACTTTACTTATATAGGGCATTGTAAGCATCTTGTAGATCATCTTCATTTTCACATTCACTATTCAGATTTTCTTCACTTGTAGAGTCATTATCCGAAAATGTGAATTTGGCTAGAGTCATAAGAGCTTTGACCTCATTGCCCGACTCAGTTTCAGAATCTTTTGAAGAACCTTCAGAATCGGATGATTCATCCCATGTAGCCAACATACCCTTCTTCTTGGGTTTGTCCCTTTTAGGACATCTATTTGCTAAGTGCCCATATTCTAGACGGTTGTAACATTGACTATCTTTCAAAGATTTTCGAGATTTGGGTCTAAACTTCTTTTGTCATTTGATTTTTGAAAATCAACTCTTTTCTTGCTTTTGAAAATTTTGTAAAATTTTTAGCTAAAAGAGCCATATCATCTTCTGAATCAATTTTCTTTTGAATTACATTTAGAAGATTTTAGTGTGATAGATTTACCTTTAGGAGCTTTAAAGTTTAACTCGTAGGTTTGTAGAGAACCAACTAGTTCTTCAACCCTCATATTATTCGTATCACGAAGTTCTTGGATTGCGGTTACTTTAGAATTGAACCGTTCAGGAAGTGAGCGTAGTATTTTTGCACATACTTTACTTTCTGCGGGATTTTATCGCCAAGACCCCACATTGAGTTTACAATGTCATTCAATCTAGTGTAGAAGTCCATAAACATTTCATTTTCCTCCATATGAATTTCTTCAAATCTGGTTATGAGGAGTTGGACTTTAGATTTTTTGACAATTGTAGTACCCTCGTGTGTCATTTCTAATATATCCCAAGCTTGCTTTGCAGTATCATAAGAAATGATTCTTTTGAACTCATCCGGTGATAGTGCGCAAGTAATTGCATTTAGTGCTTTAGCATTTGCACTACTCTCACTTTTCTGAAGGGTGGTCCATTGGTAATATGGTGTGGTTTTCATAGATTTTGAACCATCAACCCCGAACTTCCATGATAGGAGGATTCCATTCACCACCGTGGCTTGCCACACATTTTCATCCATTGATTTGAGGAAGATCCTCATTCTGGCTTTCCAATAAGCATAGTTGGAGCCATCAAAGGGTGGAGGCCTAGTGACTGAAAGGCTATCAAAATTTGACATCTTAAATAGCTTAAATCGTTAGCTCAGGAATTAAATCCAAGAATTAAAAGGAGCTATTAGGCTTTGATACCACTTGAAGAGGTCAAGCTATATGTCCTAGAGGGGGGGTGAATAGGACAATGCCAAATAAAAACTTATAACAGCGGAATAATAAAGAAAATGATAGCCAAATTAAATAATAATGCAGGAAAGAAAAACAACCTCAAAATTCAGATCTTGAGAGGTTGATACAAACGTTATTCTAAGGACAACCTTACACCAAAACAGAGTTTATGGTAGGACAACCTTATTTCTAGAAAGGTCTTTGTATCAAGTCTCAAATCGAAGAGGAATACAAAAACAAATATGAACTGAATTGAAATAACTTGTAATTAAAGATGTATTGTTCTAGGGACAGCCATACACCATAAAAATGGCAGGGCAACCTTGCTGGAACAACTTTCAAAATGAAATTGAAAAACAAGCTTATAAAGGAATAGCAGAAAGTAAATTCTAAGCTATTACAACATTCTCACAAAGCTTGAAATAATTACAACATTCACCACCATACATACATCTCACAAAAATTAATTAAAAGATTAGAAAAATAAAACAATCAACCACAACTCAAGGTTTTATAGTGGTTCGCCTGTGTGTTCACCAACTGTTATCCAACAGCCACACAAAAAGCTACTCCACTCCTAATATCCTCACACAGGGGATATTAGCGTTCACTAAAAATAGGTTTTCCCAGGTTCACCCAAAACCCTTACAATTGTGTCTTTGTATGTGGGCTTACACAATTAAAAAAACCCCCACTTCTGAGTTTTCCTGGCTTTCCTCAGATAACCAAAATAACAAGATTTTTCTGGCAAATCTTGAAAGAAACCAAAATAATAGAAAGGAATTTACAATATGTAAAATACCTGAATATCTTCTTCGTTGTAGCAGCCCGGTAGAACCAAATCAAAGTAGATGATTGAATGTCCAAGTTCAATGTCCAGTACTCGATTACAATGGTTCTAGATCTAATTGATTTTAAATTAAACCAAACAGGGCTTGCCTTAATTGATTTTGATTCCAAAGAAAGGGAATAACAATTCCTCTTTTCAAACCAGATTGGAATAACAGAAAAAAAATCAATTAAAATAAAGCTAAGGAAAGAAGATATTAAATAAGCACACTTAGCTTAGATGGAGCACAAAATTATCTCTCAGAAGTTCGACGAAGATTGGCTTGAATACTATAATTAAATCGATGATTTCTTCTGAGATTCGTGCTCTATTTATAAGTGAGAAGATCAGGTCTTCGACTGGTCTAGAGTGCTCTACGACTAGTCGAAGCTCTAACAGATATTTGAAAAATCCGGCGGGATTTGCTTTGACCGTTCTACGACTGGTCGTAGCCCTCCTACGACTGGTCGTAGGTTTCCTTCGACTGGTCGTAGGTCCTGCAAAGGTTCGCTGGACTTCGAGTCGTAGATTCTACGACTGGTCGAAGATGCAGAAACACTGTTCCTACGACTGGTCGAACAGATTCCAGGACTAGTCGAAGGCTAACAGATTTTATCCGGAATTTGTAACAAACTTACGACTGGTCGAGGATTTTCTTAGACTGGTCGAAGCAAGTCTAGGACTAGTCGAAGCAGACCTAAGACTAGTCGAAGAACAGACCAATCACATGTAAAATAACATTCGGTTTATGTATCCGAAATGACCTACTTCTAAGGTCATCCTATGGTCAAACAAACCTCAATCATGAAGTATGGACATTGAAACAAGAGACCATGAAGAATGAGCCTTGAAGTCTTGATGTAGATTAAACCTTGAAGTAGCTCAATCATGAAAGTGGCTTGAGTTTCAGCTTGAGTCTTGATTTCAGCTTGACTTTCAACTTGAGTCTTGAGTTCAGCTTGAGTCTCAACTTGAGTCTTGCCTTGTACTTTCTTTTCGGCTTGAGTCTTGTTTTGTGAGCAGCGCTTGCATTCAAGATCTTGAGTTTTGTACTTGAGAGCTTTGCTTGATGTGAGCTTAGCTTGTTCATGTATGTTGATCCTTGAGAGAGCTTCACTTATGCAAGTTATATATAACAGAGTATAATAGTGATTTTGGCACTACAAATTTGACAACAAACAGGGATATAAACTATAGCACTTACACTTATGCAATTAAGGAAGGTTTAAAAGGACATACATATTTGAAAGTTAGTCAAATCATAAACAGACGTATTATGGATGGAGACATCATTTTCATTAATAGGCCACCTAGTACTCATAAACATTCATTGCAAGCATTTTCTGTCTACGTGCATGACAACCATACTGTTAAGATCAATCCTCTTAAGTCCATGTAGTTCTATCATCAATTTTGTTCAAATTACACTTTAATAGTCCTCCAATCCCAATATGTATATTCACATCAAAGATTGATCAAAACCTAATGGTCCCTTAGAGAAAGGCCAAGGTGATTCAAGCAATGATACTCAGATGCATGCTCATGTACCAATCATAGACTTGTGCAAGAACATGCCCAATCATCAGTTGGGGCCTGTCATAATCATGCCTTTATCTAAATGAGGTTGTTGTGATTACCAAGTGGCATGTACTTATGTGAGAAATTAAAATAGTTAGAATGAAAGTTAATGTAGATATTCAATATAGGCATGTTGTCAAAGTTTTTTATGGATAATCCTAATTTGTGGACTAAAGAAGGTTCACAACAGGCCCTACCTAATGTTTGGAAGGTCCTCTTCAAACTTTAATTTCATATTGAAACTTAGAAAGGGTAACATGAGAATCATGTAGCTGACCTGTATTTAGTCACAAAGTAATGAAGGAATGTACAAATCTCTACTATAGCCAATTCCTTGCCAAGGCATATCCTGCAACCTCTTCCAAATATCAGGAAATGCTGATGAGACTCCAAGCTATTGTCCTGCATTCAATGATCATTTGTATCTCATCCACCAAAAAAAGAAAACATAAGTAAATAAATAAATAAAATAAAGAAAGAAAGAAAGAAAGAAAGGGCAGTAAATAATGTTAGCCTCTGTCGTGGCAAGTTGGGTTTTTGGGCAAAAGGAAACGACATATCATTCTTCTTGCTGTCTTTTGGGCTATATGGGCGGAGCATAATAATTGCTGCTTTAGGAATTCCTCAGTCTCAGCTACAGGAGTGTTCTCTAGAGTGCTAGTTCTGTTTCGGGATTGGGCTCCGTAATGTTGTTTTTGCCGGGTTTGGCTACCGTGGGGCAGTTTTTTGTAGTTTTTGTTTTTCCTTGTTTCCTATAGCTTGCTATTTTTCCTATGCCTTGGTGTCCATGTATGCTATGTATCAAGATAAGAGTACTTGACAACCAACTTTAATGTAAGCATTAAGCACTGGATACTTTCCCATATTATAATACAGGACTGAAAGGGCAAGAGGAAGAAGAAGAAAGGGTCGTTGCATACAAGTGGTTGTAGATGGTCAGTTTTTTATAGAATTATATATTAATGCAAAGAATACAACTAGCTTCATAAAAGCACATTGATAACATATAGAGAGAACCAGGTATAAAGAACAAGGAAAAGGTATGTTATATTATTTTTTTTCCTGACCTTCATGAAGAGTTCATAGACTGCAAGTCCAATACAAGTCCTTTGTGGCAAATTTTTGGGAGTTGAATTTTCCATACATTTCAACCAATTCAAATATGTATAAGAACTAAGTTTCTGGTCATGACAAAGTACATAATATCACTCCTTGGCAAATATATAGAAGCTGAATGTATTCATGGTCTTGGAACATACATCTTTGGAAACCCATACACTAAACTACAGAAGGCTACAAAAAAAAAACAACAAGTGGAGAAATGCTCGGGTGGGTTGTACGTATGGGAACATCCTTGTAGATAGTTGCAGTCAGACATGAGGTATTGATAACATTAATCTGGACCTTCTGTTTTATCCAATGCTCCTTTCTTAGGCCCCTTTCAGAAAATCAAACAAACTGGATAACATCAACCCTATTAATATAAATGTCCACTTTCCAACCCATGGATGAGATGGTTACTATCACCTAACCAAAGCACTTGTTTCAAAACCACAAGCAAAACTCAAATAGAGGATGACACCACCAATTGATGATTGAAATTGATAATTTAACCTATTTTATTTTTTTATTATAAATGAACATGGCCATCCATTTTTCATGCTATGGATCGGATGGTAAGAACCATTAAGATGAATGGATTTTTCAAGATGGCCAATGAAGAGTAAGCTAGACCACATGGGCAGTTTAGATTAATGATATGAACTACTGATGTGTCCAAACTGCAATTATGTGTAGAGGAAGGCTCCCATGTACATAGCCAATTGGAGCATTTCCAAAAAGAAAAATATTAATTATAATCAAATACAGATATTCAACAAATGGATCACTTACCTTTTATATTGATGCAGGACTAGACCAAGATATGGAAGTAATCCAATGCATGTGTGAACTATTCAAAGTCAGTGCCCTGGAAAAAAAATAAAAAAATTTAAAAAAAAATTTGAAGTTTTAGCAATTGAGAGAGGACGAATTCAGATATAAGATCTTTATGGATAGAGATGCACTGCCTGCCTCAAAGGAACAAGAGAAGAAAGTCTCAAGAAAATTTACCAAGACAATTTATGTTGAAATCATAGTTCTCTAACAGTCATCTGACTTGGTTAAAAGGGGCTACAAGATGTTATATGAGGCAAATTAGTGAACTCGTACAGTTTCGTCAGAATATAACTTCAATGAACACATCAGGATGATTAATGTTTTGTGTCACGATGGAATATGAGGTAAGTTATGACTCATTAGTCCAGTATATGAGCCTGAAAATGAATTATTGAAAAAAAAAAAGAAGACAGGGTACTGTATCTCTTGGTGATCTTTCCTATGCTTGCCAACAAAACATGATTGATGTGTCAATTCTTAATTCTTCTGCCTCCCATAATTGAAAATTTTTAATATACACATTAGGTTGGGCCCCGTCGTGATGCATGCCAAAGCTCAGCATATAGATCATCATTTTCATCTGAAATCAGAGAACTATAACAATTTCATACATCTATAAATCTTGTGAAATATAAGAAGATGAAATTGGTGTTGAAAAAAGAGGCCCCACTAAAAGAAAGATCCATGATTCTTCAGACTGATCTAAATTAAGGGCAACCCTCCATGAAAGAGCATACAAAATGCCTTTCCCAAGGTAGAAATAACCCAAAAATATTCTAGATTAGAACACCATTGTATGAAAAAGCAAAAGATATTAATACAAACATACATACATACATACATGCAGGCTAGCTAAATGCATTTACTTCAGTCATTCAAGGGAGAAATAACCCAAAATATCCTACATTAACACATCACTGTATGAAAAGGAAAAAGAATACAATGCCACAACTATACATGCATACATGACACATGCATGCAAGCAACAAAAAGGGATTGGTTGAGTCTTTGAAGGGAGAAATAACCCAAATGTGTCCAACACCACCTAAAGTGCCAAATCCATAGATTTATGCATACATGCAATGGATGCATGCAAATGGATTTTTCTTTGAAGAGGAAAATAACCCAAATGTGTCCTACATTAAGATGCCATTTCATGAAAAAACAACGACAAAATACAGTACCATCAGTATATATGACTGAATGTGTCAAGCAGGAAAATGGGTATTTTTGTTTATTTCTCAAAGAAATGAAAAATCCCATTTTTTAATTTAAAAAAAAGCCAAAAATGTCTAATCCCTAAGTTTTCTTTTAATGTGGTAGATAAAATTCCATAAAATTCAAAAAAAAAATCATATATAAATATAACCTTCCTTACTAAACAAACAGACACTACCAGAAAAATGGGCAAAGGCTACAGATAAAATCCCAAACAAATGAATTAATTTCATATATTATCGAATGCTAAGAATTTATCAAAGCCAAACAAAAGGTTTTTTTTTTTTTTTTTTAAAGGGTCAGCATATTAAGATTTTAGTTAAAAACTGTCCAAGAAAATCATCTCACATGCAAATCCATACCTAATAAAATAACATTAAGTTTCATAAGAGGGAAGTATTTCAGCATTCAATGAGTATATCCATAGGAGCTTTCCAGTAGTGTAATGAACAAAACTCATGGTCCATTGACAACTCGACAGTAAATGTGGCTATATAGTTAGTGAATCCTGACTGTCTAAATGGTTGGCACTAATATGGATGGCCCATGGTATAAAGGCCAATCTAACTGAAAAAATAATAGCAAGCAGTTAAAAAACTTCGCCCTTTCTAATACAGACCATTACACCTTCGTTTTCCATCCAAAGCCCAACAAATCAACAGACGGGATTTCTCCTAATAACAAGCTACAAAGCATACATCTCCTGTTTTCTTATAATCCTTGTAACCATCTCTGGTATAGACAAATTTGGGCGGGGTTTATTTGAGTATCTAAACCATTCTTCATCCATGTAACCATCTCTGGTACACAGATTCCATCCTTCAAAAAAGGAAAGCATAAAAAACACTAACCCTAGAACAAAGAAAGGGGGAAAAAAAATCAAATACTTGTCTGTGGATTCTTTAACTTCTTCAGCAATAGAGAAATGGGGCTGGAAGTAGCAGTAGGGGTAGGCAGATTTGAGGGGGGTTTATCCTCTACGACAGCGGCAGTGACATTAAGTTAGGATTACGATTTAGGTAAGTGATTTGAGCAGGGGCTGCGATTTTGACAAGGGCAAGGGTTGTGATTTGGGGAGGAGCTTCACGACTTCATTGGAGAGAGAGGAAGGAGAATGAGATGGTGGAGATGCATTGGAGAGAGAGGGACGAGAATGAGAGAGATGGAGCAGGTGAGGTAGGGAAAAACGAGAATCAGGAGCAAAGATCGAGAGAGCGAGGGTTAGGGAACGGAGAGAGAGAGAGACAGAGACAGAGAATGAGGGGAATGGGGTTTTGGATGGGCACGGCTCTATTTTGAGCGTGTGCCCATTCCGGGCATCGAATTTCAAGGCACCATGTATGACGGTCCTGTCAGGTGCTCCGTGGGGCCCACCATGATGCATGTGGTTTATCTATGCCGTTCATTAAATTTAATAATATTTTTTAGTTTATGATCCCAAAACTTAGGTAGATTGAAGGCCCAAGTGGACCACACCATAGGATGCACATGTGATTAATCTCCATGTTTCCTACCCCGTGGTCCACTTGAGCATTCGATCTAAATGATTTTTGGTTTCATGCCCTAAAATAATATTTCAAGATAGATGAACTGCTTAGATATAATACATATATTTTGATGGGCCCTATAAAGCCCCTTACACGGCCATTAATTATTAATGGTGTGGCAATCTTTTAGCTACGGATTAAATCCGTAGTAAATATAGCTACGGTTTATATCCGTCGCAAAAAGTGATCATAGTCCGTAGCCTTTGCTCAATTTTTTGGTAGTGCCATCACTTGTGTAATTGAGAACCACCGGATTGAGCACACACTTCTTGACTTGGGGGCGAGCGTAAATCTGATCCCTTACTTGGTTTACGAACAATTAGGTTTAGGTGAATTAAAACCCACTCAGACCATATTACAACTTGCCAATTGCTCAGTTCGTGTACCGAGAGGGATGATTGAGGATGTGTTGGTCCAAGTTGCTAAATTCTATTATCCAGTAGATTTTATTGTCTTGGATACTCAACCCATCAAAGATGTGAGCACTCAAATACCCGTCATTCTTAGTCGCCCATTCCTTGCTACATCAAATGCTATCATTAATTATAGGAATGAAATTATAAATTTATCTTTTGAAAATATGACATTGGAGCTCAACATCTTTTTCAACATGAATAAACGGCCAGAGGATGATGACGATACCCACGACATGAACATGATCGATTCTTTCGTGGAAGATAGAGCACTCTTGACTCTATACTCTAATACTCTAGAGACGTACTTAGCCCACTCCCCTGATTTAGATGATAACATGATTAGAGAAATGGATGCCTTGCTTGATGCTACGTCATTACTTGAAGTTAATCGGTGAGGCCACAATTTAAAAATTTTTCCCAAACCGATGTAGTGCCTCTACCATCTAACCTCAAAGCACCGAAGCTTGACCTAAAACCTTCTCCCCACCAATCTTAAATATGTTTATTTAGGTCCAGATGAGACATACCCGGTGGTGATCTCTTCCCACCTTGAGAAAGAATAAGAGAGTGTGCTCATTTTCACTCTCATTAACATAAAGGAGCTCTTAGATGGTCAATCATAGACCTTAAGGGAATTGACCCTTTCATTTGTACTCATCGCATTCATCTTGAGAATAATGCAAAAACCTCCCGATAACCACAATGTCTACTGAATCCAAATATGAAAGAAGTGGTTAAGGCTGAGGTAATTAAGTTGTTGGATGTGGGTATCATATACCTTATATCCGATAGTCAATGGGTGAGTCCAACACAGGTAGTTCCTAAGAAGTCCGGAATCACTATCGTAGCCAATGCCGACAATGAACTCGTGCCAACTAGAGTTACTACTGGTTGGAGAATGTGCATTGACTACAGGAAATTGAATACTATCACAAGGAAGGACCACTTTCTTTTGCCCTTCATTGATCAAATTTTGGAAAGGCTAGCCGGTCACTCTTACTATTGCTTCCTTGATGGATATTCGGGCAACAATCAGATAGATATAGCCCTTGAAGATCAAGAGAATACAACATTTACATGTCCCTTTGGCATATTTGCTTACCAAAGGATGCCATTCGGACTATGTAATGCCCTCGCCACTTTTCAGTGATGCAGGTTGAGTATTTTTTCTGACATGGTGGGACAATATTTAGAGGTCTTCATGGACGACTTCTCTATCTTTGGTCCATCTTTCAGCGAGTGTTTGAAAAATCTTAAATGTGTGTTGAAACGATGCGAGGAAAATAATTTGGTTTTGAATTGGGAGAAATGGCATTTCATGGTTCCCAAGGGAATTGTACTTGAACACATAATTTTGTCCAAGGGAATTGAGGTAGATAAGGTAAAAATTGATCTTATCTCTAACCTATCCCCACCCAAGAGCATACGTGATGTGCAATCCTTCCTAGAACACGCTGGATTCTATATATGATTCATAAAGGACTTTAGTCATCTCTCTCATCCTTTATGCAATCTACTTCAAAAGGATGTACAATACGAGTGGACTGAACAATGCCAAGAAGATTTCACTAAGCTCATGGTCATGTTAACTACCGCACCTATAATGCAGCCACCCGATTGGAGCATCTCTTTTAAGATTATGTGCGATGCATCTGACTATACTATTGGGGCAGTGTTAGGCCAGAGAAAAGAAAAGAAGCCCTATGTTATTCACTATGTAAGTAGAACTCTAAATTTTATCCAAGTGAACTACTCTGCTACGGAGAAGGAACTCTTAACCGTAATGTTCGCTTTGGACAAATTTAGGTCCTACCTGATCAGATCTAAGATCATCATCTACATGAACCATGTGGTGCTAAAGTATCTTCTTTCTAATACGGATGCAAAGCCTCACCTAATAAGATGGATCATCTTATTTCAAGAATTTGATATTGAAAGGAGTAGAAAACTTAGTGTCAGACCACCTTTCTCGACTTGACCTCCTTGATTCCCTTGAGCTAACACTGATAAACGAAATATTCTCTGACGAACAATTGTTTAAACTCTCTCAACTACCTTGGTTTGCTGACATTGCAAATTATCCTACTACAAGTTTTATGCCAACATATTGGACTACGCAAGATAAGAAAAAAAATTCTTCACCAAGGTACGTAAGTTTTTCTAAGATGATCCTTATTTGTTTAAATATTTCCCAGACCAAATTCTAAAGAGATGTGTGCCAGGAAATATACATCAGAGTGTCATCTCCTTTTATCATTCTCAGACTTGTGGTGGTCACTTTTCTACTAAAAAGACCATGGTTAAAATTCTGCAATGCGGGTTTTACTGGCCGACGATGTTCAGATATACTCATGAGTTTTGTAAAGCTTGTTAGCATTGTCAAAAATTGGGAGGGTTTTTCCATTGAAATATGATGCCTTTGAACCCCATTCTTATCATTGAAGCATTTGATTGCTGGGGCATCGATTTCATGGGACCATTCCCCCAATCCTTTGGGAATATTTACATTTTGTTAGCAGTAAACTATGTCACTAAGTGGACCGAAGTGATCCCATGCCAAAATAATGATCATAAAATGGTCATTTGATTCTTAAAAGAAAATATCATTTCTCGGTTCAGAATGCCTCGGGCCATCATTAGTGAAGGTTCATACTTTTGTAATAGGTTATTTGAGAACTTAATGAAGAAATATGACATCTCTCATAAAGTGAGCACTCCATACCACCCGCAGACAAGTGGGCAAGCCGAGATTTTCAATAGGTAAATTAAACAAATTTTAGAAAAAAAATGGTTAACCCTGACTATAAAGATTGGTCAATCCATTTGATCGATGCTTTATGGGCTTACTATACAACTTTTAAGACCCCCATTAGAATGTCTCCCTTTAGACTCCTCTATGGGAAAGCCTGCCACTTGCCTGTGGAGCTGGAGCATAGAGCCTACTGGGCTATCAAAAATCTGAACTTTAACTTGGACAACGCTGGCTCGCTATGCAAACTCCAACTAAATGAACCTAAGGAAATTCGGAATGACACTTGTAAGAACTCAAGCATTTACAAGGACAGTTTGAAGGTGTTCCATGACAGGAACATCTTTCGTAAATCATTCATAATTGGTCAAAAAGTCTTTTTGTACAATTCTCAATTACATCCTTTTTCGAGAAAACTTCTATCTCATTGGACTGGCCCTTTCACTGTTACTAATGTCTATCCTCATGGGGTTGTCGAGATAAAGAATCTAACAAATGACAATATTTTCAAAGTGAATGGATATCATCTCAAGCCATTTGTTAAGAAGTTTGATTCAGAGGACATGTCCATGCCTCTGACTGATCCTGTGTACCAAGATTAACCTTATAGTCTAACGGAAGTGTAGTTAGGTTTATTAGTTTCATAGAATTTAGGATTAGGATAGTTTAATTTCAGTTTGTTTAGTCTTTGTGCTAACCCATTTACATGTTAAGAACTTTGGAAAAGCTTAAATTCTATTTCTTTAAGTATTATCTTCCCATCACTTCCCATTTCTTTTCATTGTCTTATGTGCATTGCATGCTCATCTTTTACATTGATGACGATGTAGGTTTTAGGTTGGGGGATGCGGATTAGGTAAACTAATCAGTGTTTTCTTAGTTTTGAGCAAAAATTATGAGAATTTTTAAATTTTCAAGCTAAAAGCATGTGTGAGAAATGATAATTTGTGAAATTAAGAATGCTTTGAGTATGATGATAAGATGCAGATTAAACTTTGAATTGGAGTTTGATCAACCGAGTAGACTATCATCTAAATTCTTGCATTTAATTGATTAAGAGGAAGTTTGAATATCATGTTAATTTAAGTCACAAGACACGTTCAATTTACTTTCTGTGAATAATACTAGAATTTCTGATTGTTAGTATGTATATCATTGAAAGATATTGAGAATTAAGTCTGGAGAGTTTTATCCACCTTAAAAAGATGAAAAGAACCGGTTAAAAAATAAAGAGATCGATAAAAAGGTCATGTATGATGAAAAGACTGGAAATGAATGAAAAGTCTGAAAAGAATAAATAAATAATAAAAGGGACCATCGGTATAAAATAAAAAACTGAAAAACGAAGCAAAAAGGTGATAAGTTCAGAATCAGTACTTGATTATTCTATAAAACTTGAGGTGATGAGCATGATTAACATTATGAAATAGTAGTATGTTATGGAAAGTAAATAGAATTTACTAAGCACATTGGAAAATTTTGATATATGAACTTATGCTCTTAAATGATTGATAAAGAAACTTTTTAATTGATTGCTTGTGTGATTTGGCTCTAGGTTTTCAAAATTGCACTCTCACTTCTTTACATTGTACTCATTCGTACTTAACTACCCAAAAGATTATTTTTTAAAAGTGATTTGAACATTGAAGATTGAAAATCACTTCACACATGTTTTGCTTGAGACTAGCAAAATGCTAGTTGGGGGTGTGTTGAGTGTGAAATATTGCATATTTTTCCCTATTTATACCTTAGTTTTATAAACATGATAGTGCTTAATAGATTTAATTATGCATGTTTTCATGTACGAGGTGAGTTCGAGAGTTTAAAGGTGAAATTGATACTAAAAGGAAGATTTATGTTCAAAAGATTATTAAATTAAGATTTGGTCATTAATGAAGAATTCACATGGCAAAGATCTAAGAAAACCACGTGAGGAATGAAGAGAATCAAAGATTTGAAGTGAAGAAAATGAATCCTGAAATTGTCCTGAAAACAAACATATTCCTGAAATTGTCCTGAAAAAGCATATTTTGAAACTTCGGGTCAATTTTTGGAAACTACGCAGAGTGCATAAATTTGAGGCGGTTTCTAGATTTTTTCAACTTGGTGCGAAAGTTGGAGTTCCACAACTATGATGCTCCAAAGCATCTTTAGGGTTTTGAAAGGTCTCACGGAGCATAAACAAGGGTGGAGCAGCCGCCAAAGAGTTTTTCTTCTTCCCTAGTTTATTTTTCATGCTTTGTTTAAGAAATTTGGTTTCAATCATGTTTATAGTTACTAAACCTCTTGGCTAGGGCTAAAAGGTAAAGCTTGTAGTGTATTTGGATATTTATTTTGTTTTGATTCTTGTTCTTATTGAACTTCATTGATTTCTAGTTTGATATTAAAGGAATATTTTCAGTTTTCTATGATTTATTGTGAATCAAATTACAATAGATGTTGTGATAACTTTTGATATCTTTTTTTCCTGTTTTGAGATTGTGAGATTGGTAAATCCTGTTGTTCACCATCGTCTCTTGGGCACGGTAGGGTGATGGAATCCCTTCTAATCGTCACAATTCTCTTCCATTGAGAAATAGGTCAATGAAAGTTCAGATTTGATTTAATTGCTTTACCTTCCAATTGGATAGGATAAGACTCCAATTCCAATTGTGTTCTTTGAATCAAGCAAGGTAGCATCTTAATAGCTACAAGTGGATCATTAACACCCTAGTTCCCACCTTTAGATTCATAACTTTTAATCAATATTATTCACCATTACTCTCAATTATTCAAATTTCAATTTAGATATTTTTCTAGTTCTAGTTCTAGTTATTTTCAGAATATGTACAAGTTTAGTCCCTGTGGATTCAACCTTGGCCTTACCAAGTTATTAATACATCACGACCCTACACCTGAGATATATGAAATATCTGAACTTCTTTGTCTTGAACTTGTCACTGACTTCATCTTGACTTTTGAGTTTGATTTTACACTTGAATATCAATTGATCATTAACTTGATCTTCTCTTAAGAATGTACCAGACTTGAGCTTAATCTTCTCTTGACCTTGAGCTTGATCTTGGACCGGTCTTGAAGATCTCTTGTTAAGTTATTTTGACTATACGAAATTTGACAACTAAAGTGTGCTTTAATCATTTTTGCACTTACAATCTCCCCTTTGTCAATTTCATGACAAAACACATATCATTACAAATAAGAGAATAATGAAGTCTTGTAATCTTGTTGTAGGAGATTTTTGAAGTTTTCAAATGGTACTACTCCCCCTCAATAGCACTTCCCATTTACTATCAAACACACTACTCCCCCTCAATAGCACTTCCCTTGTACTGTCAAACATAGCATTCTATAACATATAAGATTCAAACCAGTTTTCCATGGCATATATCATTCATACTAGTTTTCCATAACATACTACATGACATGCATTCAACTACATGACATGCATTACTCAATCAATTCTCCCCCTTTTTGTCACAAGTTGACAAAGGAAGAATGAAATAAACATCAAGTAAACTTGATAGACAATGAATATTAAGAAGAAGCATATGACTATGAAATAAGTGAAGTAGGAATTAAGCATATGAAATTTCAAATGTCAGGAAAGTAAATGACATTAAAGAGTTTAGGGAGTTTAAAGAAAGATCATCCAAGCATCATCACAAAAGTAAAGTTTAAAGGTTACATATCCATGAAAATAAGGTCAACCAAAAGATAACTAATCTTAATTCGATCCAGACGAGGAAGGAGCAGGCATTGAAGGGTAAAGTTGATTCAAACTCCAGTTGATGCAATGGAAGTACTTCTTCATGTACTTCATTAAAGATTTATGGGTTTAAACCAAATTTTCCTGTGAGATATGCAGTGCTTCAACCTTATCTTCCAGAGATTTGAGACAGTCATCAACCTGGGAGGGCTAATAATCGGGATCTTCTGGATCATCGGATTCTTCCAATTCATCAAAAATATTATCCATGGATGTATCTTCAGGTTGATGTGCTTCCTCCTCTTCATCACTTTGACCAGGAAGAGGTTTCAAGTTCATCTTATTCAGATTAGTATTATTAAATGGGAGTTCTGATTTCGGTGCCTCAAACGATTAGATATTAACATTACAATGTAAAGCGAGGCAAGTCATATGGTATGCAAAAGGAATCGAACCACGCTTAGGATGCAAGCGAAACTGAATAACGATGTAATAGATTAAAGAAGCAAGACAAACATGCATGCCAGATACAACAAAATGAAGAACTCGAACTGTAAAGGGAGTAAGTTCAGACTTATTTCCTGATCGAGGATAAACATTGAAAGTAAAGATTCTATGCAAAACTCTATACTTAGGGAGCATTTAGTTTGCAAGGAGGGCATTACTTGACTATCATTCGGCATTATAACAGTACAATTTGCATGTTATCGCTTGCCTTTCAGTATTGGACATTTTGTTAGTTAAAGTGGCAATAGGAATGCCATCGTCCGTAACTACAATTTTTGTCAATGCCAAAATAATGTATCGACTAACTATGAACATCCCTTCAATGAATTTAATCATGAATGTTAGATCATCAAGGGACACATTACATATTGATTCATACATTCCCTGTGCAATGGAACGGTAAGCTGTTCCACCCCAACCAAAAATGCGTTCCTAACCGACTTAAGTGAGAATGGGAACAAGACCAGAGGAAGAAATATGATCAAGATTAATAGGTCTCTCGATGATAATATCCCCTATGTGGAAATCCCTAACATGCTCCGAATCTTCTTCGAGGGCTCATAAGATTCCCACACCAAGTGGAGTCGACCCAGAAGATGAGCTAGCATGATTTTTACATGCCATTTTCTTTGATCGATACTCCATTTTGGTTTGCACAAGATAGAAATCAAAGAAAGGAAAGGAATAAAGCTAGATCAGTTTTGGAAGAAAACCCACCTGAAAGAGGGTTTCAAATTAAGAATACGACACACAAAAGATATTATCTAGCAAAGATTTACTAAATACTTGAAGGAAATTGGTAGAAAAACACTTATATGCAAGATTAAGTGATGGGTTAGTCGAGTGAGGCATCGGCTAGTCGAGGAAGAAGAAGATAAATGAAATAGAAAAAGTGATTTTTCTCCTTTTTAGGTAAAATTGCACGATCTTCGACTGGTCAAAAATCACAAAATTTTGAAAATTTTGAACGTTCCCTAGTTTGTCAATTAGCGTGTGCGTTGAGTTAGCTAGACAGAAGAGCCCCATAGGAAGATTGATCAAGCAACTGCCTTAACTAGATGTGTGCCCGAACTCGTCACAGGTAAATCTTAAGCCTCACATCTCATGTCCCCAAACACCAGGTAATTAAAACCCTTAAAATTGGTTAGAACACCCTAAGGGATTATGGTTAGAAAACTCTTTTCAAACTTAGAAAAATCTCTAAGTTTTCTGCCTTTGTCGATTTATCGACAAGTGGTTTAAAGAGATCGAACCTTGTTGTCGATGTCCTCGAAGATCACTCGATATTATTGAAATGAGGACACAAGATGTCTAGCAACTACAAAGATATCTGGACGGAATTATCGATGTATCGATAGAGGGTTCGATATCATCGATATTTGAATCTCAAGTCCATCGAGTAGACTCGATAAAATTGACATCAGGTCTGTTGTGTCCAAAGTTCTGCTAAGGCAAATCATGTAGTCTTCGATATATCGAAGAGCTTCTCAATATCCTCAGAATTCAAATCTCGATGATATCAGAAGTCCTTTGATGATATCGGACTGAGACACATTTATATCCAGCAAGTTTTTTCAGGATATTTTTCTTGGATCGAGTGTCACTCGATAAAATCGATATTTAAACATCGATCATATCGAGGCATGGTCGATGTCATCGAAAGTGGACAGAAACTGTCCAGGAAGCTTATAGGAAAATTCCTTAAAAATTATCAATGAATTGACACTGCCCTCGATATCATCGATATTCAAATTCTAATGATATCAAGTGATGCTTGATCATATCTGTTTCCTGAAAAATATTCAAAGAAAAGTCTCTCACATTTTCAACTGTCGAGGAATCGAACCTTGTGTCGATGAAATCGGAGTTTCAAAATCCGATTACATCAACGCATGTTCGATTTCCTCGACCAGCTAGCAAAAGGTTTTAAAAGTGTTTGACATTTGAGTTCCTGTCATCGAGTGGCCAGTCGATGCTATCGAGAGTATACGCTCAATGATATCGACCCTGCTCGATAATATCGAACTTTGTAAAAAATGTGACTGTTTTATATCCATTGGAACCTTTTGCCTATTTAATGAGACCTTGCCCTTGGTTGTTGGATAGAGAAAATAGTGAGTGCTTTTGTGTATTTAAACTTAGATCATATACCCTAAGCCTTTTTCTCTCATGGGAGTTCTTCCTCCAATCCACCCTCATCATTGGCATTCAATAGAGTGGATTGGGGAATGAACTTCCACATTCAAGGATCCTGCAACTACCACCTTAATGGCAGATCATTAAGCTGGGATGACTTGAATGCAAAGATGATTGGAATTGTTCTATCTCCCTTATAGGAAAACATTTAATAGAGTAGGATTCTATCATAACCTTGACCCAACCCGTCGCCATGTATTAGTACATATTCTGAGTTGCGGTTCAAGAAAGCAGAAGATTCTTCATCATCAAAGGAGGAGATCTTCAACAACGTGCTGAAAGGGGCTCATCTACTTATCTGTAAGTCATTAGAGTCCGGAGGACCCTTATGATCATTCCTTTTTATAGGATTGGGTTTAAGGTATTTCCCACCCCTTAAAAGTCCTCGAAGGAGGCCTTCGGCGGGAGTGTACGTAGGGGTGCTTTGTGTTGACCCTTGCTCTATGGAGAGCCTAAACCCTTAGGTCCTTGTGTAGGTCCTTGGCCGGTGTGGCCTAAAATTCGGGTGCTATGTGTTGACCCTTACTCATGACAGCATAAACAGTGTCATGTAGACACGCTGTGTCAGCTTAAGTGTAGGTTGTACTGGTTAGAGGTGAACCTGATTTAAAACCTCCGGTTTGAGGTGACCCTATTGTGAAACCTCCTTTACTGATATTTGGTACACTCAAGGGTTGAGTGTGTCTGTCAGAAGTGGAGTAGACAAGTAGTCAAACCATTACAAAAATGACTGCGTTTGAGATTGCTATTGTCTTCCAATGCTTATGTGATTTCCTTAAATGCTTTGATATTTGATCACATCTCAACACAGTCACAACCATCATAAACTGTGCTTGCATCTTGTTTATTCTTTAAGTAGTTTTATGATTGAATCCTCTATTTGGCTTCAAAGCCATTAGAGTTACTTTGATGAAAATCCTGGTGCATGTATATTTACTCAGGATTAGAGTGATAGGTTTTTAAATAACCATAAAATATTAAAAATTCCTATTCACCTCCCTCTAGGACATATTGGCATATTTCCACTTCAACTAAAGCAGTCATTATCGCAATTTCAATTGGTATCAGAGTGGGTCTCTCTTAAGGGCTTCACCGCCTAGAGAGTGATCTTGACTGAAGTTGGTAATATGGCCAAGGGAGAGGGCTCATTGGTCACTAGACCTCCAATGTTTGATGGATCCAATTATGCATACTGGAAGGCTAGAATGCACTACTTTATGAGATCTTTGGATCATGATGTTTGGGACATTATTGAAAGAGGATATGGGCCACCAACCGAACAAATAGCACTTGAAAATGGCATAGCTATAACCAAACCGAAATCCAAGGAAATGTGGACAACATTCGATAAAGAAAAACAAACATCTGAAGCTAAAGCTATGAATGTTATCTACTGTGCTATATCCCAAGACATTTTCAATCAAATCAGTATGTGTGGGACAGCCAAAGAAGCATAGGATTTGTTGGAAACAACCTATGAAGGAACAAGCACTGTGAAGAGATCCAAACTGCAACTCCTAACATCACAGTTTGAAAGTCTCAGAATGGAAGAACATGAATGGAAGAGCATGAGACCTTCATGGAGTTTTTCACAAAACTAAACATCATTTGCAACTCCATGGGTCGATTAGGTGAGAAAGTTCCGGTCCCAAAAATCTGTAGGAAAATACTAAGATCATTACCGGAACGGTTCAATCCTAAAGTAACAACCATTGAGGAGTGTAGAAACATAGATGAAATGAAAGTAGAAGAACTAGTAGGTTCCCTATAAACATTTGAACTACACTTCAAACAAACCCCTAAATCCCAAACTACTATCCTCAAAACCTTAAAGAATATAACAAACGAGGACATTGAAAGTGAAAGAGAAAGCGAAGATGAAGAAGTGGCCTTGTTGGCACAACGGTTTAGAAAGTTCATTCAGAAAAATCATGGCCGACATTTAAAGGAAGACAAATGAACAAAAACATTTCACAAGTAAATCCGGTAAAAAGTCCAATGAACCATAATGTTATACCTATTAAAAGTTTGGACATCTGTCTACTGAATGCCCAAATAGAAAAACCAAAGGAAAGGCAATGGTAGCCACATAGGATGATACGGAAGAGTCAAACTTAGAATGCAGTGAGTTAGAGAGTGATGGAAACTAGAAATCCATGAAAATTCTTATGGTCTCTACTGCTCCAATCATTCCCATTGAAACTAAGAACGATGGAGAACCGCAAGCCACTGAATCATTTCCATCTGATAATGAGGAAACTGAGAAGGAAGAAGAGGAACAGGATAAACTAGAGGATGCTTACAATTAACTCTATATTCATAGCATCAACATCCTTAAAAGACTTGGAATATCTGAAAACAAAAAGGAATTGCTACAAAAAGATCTGGATAAAACTTTAAAAATTAATACACATCTAATTAATGATTTACAGCAATATCATCCTAATAATGATAGATTAGAAAGAATCAATACCTTCCTTAAATCCAAGACTGACAAACTAAACAAACAGGTTGAGCTATTAAAAGATAAAAAACATGCTCCTTCAAAATGAAAATCACACACTCCTGTTTGATTTAGAAGAATCCAAAAAACTTTTCAAGATAAACTATAAGTTTTCCCAGAGTGGTGAGAAATTAGAAAAACTCTTAGGTATGGGAAGACCCGGAAAGGACAAGAGTGGCTTAGGATATGAAAATTTTAAAACAAAAACTAGAAATGCAGCACAAACTGAAAAATTTGCTGCTTCAGGTAGTAAAACAAGGACCACTCCTGTTTGTCATTTGTGTGGTGATTCTGGTCATTATAAGTTTGAATGCATGTCACCTAGGAAGACTCAACATAATTCTAGTCAAAATCATACTGGTAAATATAGACCAACCAGAGGAACAATATAAAATGTCAAGAGTCCTCCTAGGAATATGAATAGAAGAAATACACATCCATCACCACCTAGAATGACCAACAGAATGAAGGAATTATTAAATCAATTGGCTGAACTAAACAAGAACACTAATGAATTTGTAAGACAAGGATACACGATTCAGTTTCCAAACTTGATTAAAGAAACTAAAAGCACCAAAATTAAAAAATAGTGAAAGAAAAGAAAATTTTCCTGAAACTCACTCAATTCATATGCCTTAAAATATTGAGCATGGAAAGACAAGTCTAGGTCTTGCATCTAGAACTGGATAGCTGCTGAAATGATGCAATTTTACTGAACTCTTAATGCTATATCTGAGGTCTCTCACCTCAACTTTTGTATATAAACATCTTAATGTTTATAATTTTGAGTTGTACAATGCCTGTACAAAATTTTTGCTGAGTATACCGGTTGATATAAAGAGATACTTTATTATACATAGAAGATTGTCGATATGCTGATAAATGAAGAAAATATACACCTTCGATATGTATGTCGATAAAACATGTGGACTCTCGATTAAATCGACCACGGATCGATATCATCGACACCTCTTTGGAATCTGAGAAGTCACATGATCGAGAATGTTATCGAAGACAATCTCGATGACATCGAATGGGGTCAATTGATATCATCGAAACGATGTTCGATGATATCGAAGCATGTAAATCGATAAAAGGCCATCGAGTGAGAAAAATCATATTTTTTTCCTAAAAAGTTTTTTTTTCTCCCTGCTCATCCCCTTCAGCTGGAGGTTCATTGGTGGGTTCCAGATGTTCCTCAAATCTGGTAATACTCCTTCCTTTTCCTCCTCACAATCAAGATTCCATCTTGGTCTTGTTTGGGTATTTCTTGATTTTTCAAAAGAAACTCTGCCCCTTTATCTCCAATCTCTTCAAATCCCTTTTTGTGAGAATCGAAAAATGGGGAAGGACAAAGGGAAATCGTCCGGGCCTAGAGAATCTTCACGATCCTCCTGACAAAAAGTTCTTGCTCCAAGGGAAAGGGCAAGAGCTACTGAACATGGGACTCTCACACACCAGCGAACATGGCAAACTTCACGTGGTGGGTACCAATCTGAAATACCAGCCCCTCCTCCTGCCAGGGTGAATCCGGTGCTGGCAAAATACACTGGGTGGAAGTTAGTTTTTGAAAGAAGGGTCGACAGGGAATGCCTGCAACCATATAATCTGGAACCCCTGTTAGCCGACATCGGATGGCTGCCTCTACTCGATTTTGGGGGTCCTTGTCACTATGAACGGACCTATAATTTCTTTGCCTCCTGTCATTCACCAGTGTCTGATCCTCCGTCCATCACAGTTTCTGTTGATGGTGATGATGTAGAGATTACTCCTGCCACGGTTGCAAACATCCTTGGGCTGACACTGTCACCCGTCGGTCTCCCTGAAATGGACCTTGAAAATGTTAAAACTCGGTCCATGGTTACTAAATTTCTCTATCATGGTTGTGATATTCCCTGGTACCAAGGGAATGTGCTAAAAGCAAAGTTCATGGAATGCCGGTATCGTATTCTACATGGCATCTTCGCCTCCAACGTATACCCTCGTGGTACAAATCGTGCCGACCTCACTGGGTTCATGGCCATGATAGTCTATTCGGTAGCCACAGGGATAAAAATATGCCTACCAACTCTGATTGTACACCAGCTAGTATATGTGATCCATACGTCTAGGGATGTCCAGTTGCCCTATCCTTGGATTATTCAAAATGTGTGCAATACGATTGGTCTTCCCACAACAAACGATCCGAAACTTCCCCTCCAACACTTCAACAAGAACAATATTAGAAGGATGGACTTGAAGTTTCACAAGTTTTCAGAAGACCAATCAGAGGAAGGGATTCAAAAAGAAGGTGAACGTGGTGCTCCAGCAGAAGGTGCTGAAATGGCTGAGGGTGACCCTCTTCCATCTCAACAGGCTCCGCCCCCGTCTGACCTTGGACATGCAAAGAGGTTTAAGCTACATCAGGATCGGATTGGCGCGATATAGCGAGATGTCATTCAGCTGAAGGAGTCTACAAGTGCATGATTAAATGTCCTGGAACGTCTAGTGAGTGGGGTGCAACAGTCTGTACAGCAATTGGTCGATCTGCTCACCTGTCGTCGCAACGATACAACACCATCTTCCTCCGCTCCTCCGCCCTAGTGCTGACATCCTGAATCTATCACATGCACTCTTCTCTTATATCCGCATATGGGCATTAGTATCTTTTTGAATGCCCTACGATCCCATGAGTGTATGTGATACATTTCTAACCTACAAAGTTTGACTTTTTTTTTATTATTGTTAATGTGCCCATGGATGGGCTCAATACTTGTGGTTGCTCTATTTCTTTCTTTTTTTTGGGTGCCCATGGATGGGCTGAATTTTATTTTGGTATGGGAAGAATGATTATACTACTGCCAATCTTAGGTAGTATATATATATATACTTATGGATATTGTGGGCTATGGCTATCCTCCTTACTGCCATATTTTGTGATCCCCTGTGTTCACTGGTTCATATGGGAAATGGAATATGATGCATGTGATGCTTGCTCTTTATTTTCATATTACTTGCTATTCACTGCTCTTCTTGTCCTAATAAGCATATATGTTTTCTGAAATGAGATGATCTTGTACATCTATCTACTATGCTTATGCTCCCTGAATTTTGGTTCTCCCATATTATCTAAAGTTCAGTCAATATCAACTGTAACGTTATCCTTTGCCAATGACTAACAAAAAGGGGGAGAACAAATCCACACCCCAAAGGGAAATTGTGTGTATTTGTTTGTTGATGGTGGTGCAGGTGTTAGGGGGAGTAGCTGCAAGGAGACATGGGAGATTGCTGTTAGGGGGAGCAGCTACTGATGTGTATATGTGCAAACTAGGTAATTTTGTAAAATTATGTAAAGATCATGTACACACAATTTAGGTTGTTAGTCTAGACATTGTTCTAGGGTGTTTTGGTGTTTTGTCACATAATTGACAAAGGGGGAGATTGAAAGTACCCTAGTTTGTCAATTAGAGTGTGCGTTAAGTTAGCTAGACAGAAGAGCCCCATAGGAAGATTGATCAAGCAACTACCTCAACTAGATGTATGCCCAAACTCATCGCAGGTAAATCTTGAGCCTTACATCCCATGTCCCAAAACACCAGGTAATTAAAACCCTTAAATTTGGTTAGAACACCCTAAGGGATTATGGTTAGAAAACTCTTTTCAAACTCAGAAAAATCTCTAAGTTTTCTGCCCTTGTCGATTTATCGACAAGTGGTAGATGAAATCGAACCTCGTTGTCGATGTCCTTGAAGATCACTCGATATTATCGAAATGAGGACACAAGATGTACACAACCACAAAGATATCTGGACGAAATTATCAATGTATCGATAGAGGGTTCGATATCATTGAAATTTGAATCTCGAGTCCATCGAGTGGACTTGATAAAATCAACATCAGGACTGTTGTGTCCAAAGTTCTACTAAGGCAAATCATGTAATCTTCGATATATCAAAGAGCTTCTCGATATCCTCGAAATTCAAATCTCGATGATATCAGACTGGGACACATTTATATCCAGCAAGTTTTTTAAGGATATTTTTCTCGGATCGAGGGTCACTTGATAAAATTGATATTCAAATATCGATCATATCGAGGCATGGTTGATGTCATTGAAAGTGGACAAAAACTGTCTAGCAAGCTTATAGGAAAATTCCTTGGAAATTATCGATGAATCGACACTGCCTCGATATCATCGATATTCAAATTCCGATGATATCGAGTGATGCTCGATCATATCTGTTTCCTGAAAAATCTTTAAAGACAAGTCTCTCACATTTTCAAATGTCGAGGAATCAAACCTCGTGTCGATGAAATCGGAGTTCGAAATCCGATGATATCGACTCATGTTCGATTTCCTTGACCAGCTAGCAAAAGGTTTCAAAAGCATTTGACATTTGAGTTCGTGTCATCAAGCGGCCAGTCGAGGCTATCGAAAGTATACGCTCGATAATATCGACCCTGCTTGATGATATAAAACTTTATAAAACATGGGACCATTTTATATCCGTTAGAACCTTTTGCCTATTTAATGAGAGCTTGCCCTTGGTTGTTAGATAGAGAAAATTGAGAGTGCTTTTGTGTGTTTAACCTTAGATCATATACTTTAAGCCTTTTTCTCTCATGGGAGTTCATCCTCCAATCCACCCTCATCATTGACATTCAATAGAGTGGATTGGGGAATGAACTTCCGCATTCAAGGATCCTGCAGCTACCACCTTAATGGCAGATCATTAAGCTGGGATGACTTGAATGCATAGATGATTGGAATCGCTCCATCTCCCTTATAAAAAACATTTAATAGAGTAGGATTCCATCATAACCTTGACCCAACCCGTTGCCATGTATTGGTACATCTTCTAAGTTGCGGTTCAAGGAAGCAGAAGATTCTTTGTCATTAAAGGAGGAGATCTTTAACAACGCGCTAAAAGGGGCTCATCTACTTATCTGTAAGTCATTAGAGTCCAGAGGACCCTTGTGATCATTCCTTTTTGTAGGATTGGGTATAAGGTGTTTCTCACCCCTTGCAAGTCCTCGTAGGAGGCCTCCGGCAGGAGCGTACGTGGGGGTGCTTTGTGTTGACCCTTGCTCTGTGGAGAGCATAAACCCTTAGGTCCTTGTGTAGGTCCTTGGCCGGTGTGGCCTAAAAGTGAGGTGCTATGTGTTGACCCTTACTCATGAGAGCATAAACAGTGTCATGTAGACACGCTGTGTCAGCCTAAGTGTAGGTTGTACTAGTTAGAGGTGAACCTGATTTAAAACCTCCGGTTTGAGGTGACCCTGTTGTGAAACCTCATTTAGTGAGATTTGGTATACTCAAGGGTTGAGTGCGTCTGGCGGAAGTGAAGTAGACAAGTAGTCGAACCACTATAAAAATGAATGTGTTTGAGATTGCTATTGTCTTCCAATGCTTATGTGATTTTCTTAAATGCTTTCATATTTGATCACATCTCACACACAGTCACAACCATTATAAACTGTGCTTGCATCTTATTTATTCTTCAAGTAGTTTTATGATTGGATCCTCTATTTGGCTTAGAAGCTATTAGAGTTAATCTGATGAAAATCCTAGTGCATGCATATTTACTCAGGATTAGAGTGATAGGTTTTTAAATAACCATAAAATATTAAAAAGTCATATTCACCTCCCTCTAGGACATATTGGCATATTTCCACTTCAACTAAAGTAGTCATTATCGCAATTTCATTTTTGGCTAATTTATTTTAAATTTTATCATTATTAACATTTTATGCATTTTATAGAAATAAACATGAATAAACAATGTATAAAAAGAAACAAGATAATTATTTAATAATACACAAACCAATATCATGCTTTAAGTTGGAAAATCTATTTTTGTCAAGCGGTTTGATCAGTATGTCTGCAAGCTGCTTCTCAGTTTGAATGTATTTAAGCATAAAAGACTTGTCTTCAACTTATTCTCGAATACGATGGTATCGAATATTGATATGATTCGTACGAGAATGTTGGATTGGATTTTTTGAAATATTAATTGTGCTTGAATTATCGAAGTACAACTGTAACTTCTAAAATTTTCACTGTCAGAGTTTATACTCGTGCCCGAGAAAATCGGGTGTTAATAATGTATAAATTGGATGCTTTGAAAATCGCACCTTATTATTATTTTTTCATTTATATCACATCCAGATACATTCATAAAGGTAACATTCATGAGAATAAAATCGACTGTTTGATTATTTCATTAGAGTAAAAGAATTTAGTAAATAATCAAATGCTCTCTCAATGGGAGCTTATTACATTTATTGAGTTTGCAGCGGAAGTGTAAGACTAAATCATGAATCTATCTTTTTATTTATTTGGTATAATCTTCCATAAGGAGACAGTCCTTTAGGTCTTCAAACTGTACATCACCCGCATCATCTATACAATTGGAGAGGGTTACCGTCCTACTTATAGTGATGGTTATCCTTTAAGATTAACAATAATTCAAGAGATTTATAAAGGAAATGTAAGGGTTCTGATACATCTCGTACTCCATTACTATGAGGGGTATCAGCATGCGCACACAACCTACATGAGACGCATGCCTAGTAAAGTGTGTGCGGCTCATCATACGTAGTGATCATCACAATGTGGAATATAATTCATAGAAAACCTGTATCGCCCCGCATTCTCACACTACGGAGATTCACCGGCATGTCCAACGCTATCATGGATTTACGTGAACACCTCAAGGCGGCACAACACATGAGTCGGATGAATTATATGATACGATTTGTTCATGGAGTGACTATTTATGACATCCAATCCCAGAAGAGATGTAACGAGCATTGCGAATTACTTACATCGACTTGTACACCACTACCCAAAACCCATGGAATTACGCGTCGACCAAGAGGGTCACTACCCAGAGCATATTATGTCCACAATAAATATTTGAATCACTAGTTGTGATACTTCTTAATACATCACCTACACTTATAAAGGGATAAATTGAATTAAGGGCGTTTTGGAATATCAAGACACATGCCCAAGCCTTAAAGGTAAATAGCACAAGGCTAACAAAATAAAGAGGAGTGACAATTGCCAACTCACTAAATAGAAAAGTGGCAATGGCCAACTTAACAAAGAGGAGAGTAGCAATGGCTAACTCAACAAAGAGGAGAGTGGCAATGACCAACTCAATAAAGAGGAGAGTGGCAATGGCCAACTCATTAAAGATGAGAGTAGCAAGGGTTAACTCAACAAAATTGGTAAAGACAAGGGCAAGGCTTGTATCCATCGCTCCACATAAATTCATAGAGATCGCTTGTAATTAACATCATATTATAATTTCCAAAAGGGTAGACAATTATTGATGATAAATTAAATAATTGTTCACAACCCCAAGTGTAGGGTCGCAATGTAGTAATAATCTCGGTAAGACCATGTCGAATCCACAGGGACTGAACCTTGTATGTATACTGAAAGTAACTAGAACTAGAATAAGAAGAAGATGTAATCTAAATTGGAAAATTCAAGATAGTAAATGTAGATTCTTTAACTAAAACTTATAAATTTAAAGGTGGGAAACTAGGGTTTCCAAGGATCCACTTGTAGAGATCAAGGTGATCTATGCTTGATTCACGAACTCAACTGGAATCAGAGTCCCATCTTCATCCAATAGGAAGATATTTCATTAAAAACCAACTATGAACTTCCTTTGATCTAGTTTTCAATAGACGAGAGGTATGAGAACTAGAATTGATTCCATCACCAAACCATGCCCAGGACGATGGTGAACAACAGGATCTCCTAAATTGACAATCTTAAGAATGAAAAGAACATACTCAAAGCTATCGCAAATCTATTGTAATTTAAGTCACAACAAACCATTAAAAACTAAAATTATTTCTTATAATCAAACTAATCTCAAAGAGAGTTTAACAATGTGAATCGAAGCAATAGAAAATCAACCCATCACGCTACAAGCTTCACCTCTTAGCCCTAGCTAAGAGGTTTAGCCAATCACGGACATGATTAAACAAAATTTCTTAAAAGAATATAAATAAATAAGAAGCAAAGAAAAGAAAGAAGAACTCTTTGAAGTCGGCCACACTCCACGCTCTCTCTCTCTCTCTCTCTCTCTCTCTCTCTCTTCTTCACACGTCCTCTCTCATGTTCTCTCTCTCCCCTTTATATAGGTTATCTGTAGGTCAGCTAGGTCAGTCACCGACCCTATTTACACAGTCTAATTCGCAGCGGAATGGACCTCTGTTTCTACGCAAGAAAATGCACAACCTGTTGCGTTTGATCTAATTTTCAGGGAACAGATTGGACCATTCAAGCAATCCAACCACATGGATGTGGTCGGGATTGCTTTCTCAACTGTTTGGACCATCGATCACATTGATCCTTGTTTTGATTGCACGATAGCCCAGATCGTCCAGCTTTCTCAGACGCAAGCCCTGCACAAGAACCTACGCTGTGATGATCGATGGGCCCCTGATCAATGTTGACAGGGAAATCCACTTCGTCTAATGGATTCATGTCGAAAAACTAGTCTGAGATGGATGGTTTTGGTTCGGATTCGGTGTGGCCCATGGAGTTTCTACTCTACTGTCCGTCCTGCGTTTGAGACTTCATGTACGTGCAATGTTTGAGAAAATCGGGCCGCAAATTAGGGTATGGTGGGTTTGACCTCTTGAATTCAATGAGCGGTGTGGATCATCAAGAGGTATGATGATGGCGGCCCACCCGAATCTGTCCGCAAGTCTCTATTGTGGGCTGGATTTTTGTCACGCCCCAATCTCAGAAACCGGGCTTCACGAAATTCCCGATCGCCGAATCCGGTGCCGACTGCCTCCGTAATACCTAATTCTCAGCTCTTTGCGCCCATATACCAGATTTTGATCATGGGATCCTACAAGGAGGATTTTTCAATGTACATTTAACTAGTAATAAGCATAACCACAAGTTTACCCAAATCAAAAAGGCAACATCATCATCACATATCCATTAATATAAACATTTAAATATAATGTTGAAAGGGAAATACATATATCGAAAATCAAAGCTCCAGAAGACAGCTGCACGCTCCAAGCTCAACGCTGCTACGACCTAACGCCACCTGCACGCATAAGCTTATAGAAAACTTAGAGGGTGGTGAAAGTGTGTGCTCAAGGTAAGTGTCAAGTATGCAATATCAGAGCAATACGGAAACATGCTAGTAAGTCCATAAATACCATTAACCTTATTCAAGCTATGCAATACAGAAGCATAATAAACTAAATCCTATGTGCTGAGGATGCAATGCAATATGTGGTGCGAATGAAATGCCAAGTTGGAGTGTGAAGTTGGAATGATAGTATGTAGTATCGCAGGCTATGGGCTCCATCATTAGGGACTTCTATCCAAACCAGTCCCATACCTAAATTTGGATAGTCAGACTCAATGTGGTAAAGTCCTGATCTTAGGATGGTTACGCGCCCTAACCGAAATCCTAGCCATTGTTATGGTATATATAACAATTAGTTGCACACCACCAGCCTGAGTGGATAGTGAATGAATGAATGAATGAGTAAAATGCTAAGTATGCAACTCCTTCTCAATAAGTCCACATATCAGTATCGTACATCTCTGGGATCATCATCGGGGTCTGTTACACTCTACGCCAGCTTGTCGCCCCTATCCGAGCGCACAACTGGGTAAGTGGAAGAGACCTCACTATCTGCCTATCAATATCGGGCCCGGCTCGTCGATAGCAGACCCATTCCTCAAGCTGGTCAAACTCAACTTAGATATTACCCCCTCACTCAGGCGGGTAAAGTCATACCCTTTTTTAACCGACCACGAAACAGTGGGAGATGTGACCTACTGGTATACGGCCCTCATGCGCTCATGTATATCACTCGGTCTAGATGTTGGAGCGTCCCCTGGCCTCGAGGGTTTAGGGATTTTCACCCAGGGACATCTATGGCGCTCGTATGCTAGAACCAAACATTTTTAATTTCCCATCTGGCTATCCACGACATGCCTGTGGAGGCCACGACCCTGATGTCGCTGGGGCATATAATGGTCATATCACAAAATGCGAGATGCATGAGTCATATTATCCAGTCATGCAACAATCCTGTGTGCACCATGTGCTCATGTGGGTAACTCCTCCTATCAGGGAGTCCCATAATGATCCACCCTATGGCATATGCAATGGTTGAGGACATCTCATAACAAACATGCGTATGATGAGTATGGGCATATATCATGATGCTATGCTGTCACATATCCATAATCAGTATCGATAACCGGCACCGATAATCGGCATTTCTGCAAGGCGGGGTCCGTAGATGAACAACTGATCTAAACCATAATATAAGGATCTGCGGTCGGTCATGGATATGCCAAATCCAGTAGCACAGAGACATCCGACTATGGCGATGATGAACCAAGCAACATCAATGGGGTCCAATGATTTGGGTAGACCCAGAATAATGAGAATAGGCATAACAAAGGCCTAAGGGAAGGTCACAAATATTTGGGTTGACCCCGAATATTTAACCATCATCGCTCATCAATGTGGACATTTAACCATCATCGCTCATCAATGTGGACATTTAACCAACATTGCTCCCAAGGAGTGGCCCACATAGAGCCAAACGTATAGTGGGCACATGGCCTCACACAATGGCCTAATGTACATCACCATGGGCCTCACTCATGGGCCACATATGCATCATAATGGGCCTCACCAAATGGGCCATAAATATACCACAATGGGCCTCACCAAATGGGTCACAAATACACCATAATGTTCCTCGCTAAATGGGCCATAAATACACCACAATGGGCCTCATACTCGGGCCACCTATACATCGCATTGGGCCTCATACTTGGGCCTCCTATACATCGCATTGGGCCTTATACTCGGGCCTCAAATACATCACCATAAGCCTCATCACTTGGGCCGCGTGTACATCTCATCAGACCTCAAACACGAGCCTCATATACAACAGGCAGGTCTCACACACATCAGTGGGCCTCACACATACATAGTGGGCCTCCTATACAACAATGGGCCTCTCACACAGACCTAATATACATCACAATGGCCGCCCACATGGGCTTAATATACATCACAATGGGCCATATTACATGGGCCTTATGCATCGCAATGAGCCGTATCTCATGGGCCTAATACACATCACAATGGGCCGCAATACATGGGCCTCATGTGCATTGCAATGGGCCTCTCACATGGGCCTAATTTACATCACAATGGGCCACTCACATGGGCCTAATATACATCACAATGGGCCTCATCGCCTGGCCCTCAAATGCATCACAATGGGCCGTATCACATGTAACTTACACATCACAATGGGCCGCATCACATGGGCCTAGAGGGTAGCTCATCATCTAGGAAAAATGGATGGGCAGTCTGGATATACAACGCATTCATTAGGGTGGGCTGCTGCCCAGGATGGTGTGAATACACAACACATATATCTCGGTGGCCCTAAAAGGGTTTCAATGGTAGACGTTCAATCCCCACTATTTTTGGTAGTGTGGTCCACTTGATAAATAGATCCATCTTATTTTTAGTCTCAAGCCTTAAGATGAGCTCACCATCTGGATGGACGGTTTGGATGTAACACATAAATCATACGGTGGGCCCCACACATGGACAGTGTGGATTAACGTATACATCATGGAGGGACCCACAGAACTTGTAACGTCAATACAGCAGCTATTTTGCTGGTGCGTGAAGACCAGCCAATCGCATCCCACATAGGTGGGTCCCATGTAGGGCCCACCATATAATATTATATATATATATATATTAATATATATAACAGCTATTTAGTTGGGGTCCACGGAACTTGCTGACTTCATCCCAGCAGCTATATATTGATGGGCCCCACCATCCAGTAAGCTGGACGGTGTGGCTACATCACTACATCATGGTGGGCCCCACCTTCTAATGGATGGACGGTTTGAATATAACATATACCTCATGATGGTGGGGTCCTGCACAGATGGACAGCACAGATAAAACATATATATCATGGTGTGGATCCCACCATCCATTGCTGGACGGTGGTGATAAAACACTTACATCAGGGTCGGCTGGGATATCTAGCACCGTTCAGATATGAACGGTGTGGATAAAGAATACATACATCAAGGTGGGCCCACACGTGTGGCCCACCAGCTTCGAATCTAGTTGATATTTGCGTTTTCCCTCCCATCCAGACCTAGTAACAGGCTGGACGGCGCAGATCTGACACATTCATCAGGTGGGTCCCACGAAGGTGGATGACATGAATAAAACACATCATCCTCAGGTGGGCCACACATCAAGAGAGAGAGAGATATAAAGAGAAATCGTGATGGAGGGGAGGGACCCCGCTACTATGGGTCCTCCCTTTCTTAAAACGCATACATTAAGATGGGTCCCAAATCATGTGGGCCCTAAATCAAAAAAATTGATATCTAATGCTATGAACACCCACTGATTTCATTCTTTCTTGGCTCCTTGGAATGCTAAGTGCCTAATCTTTCTCTTTGATGGTGGAAGATGAAGATTAAAGGGTAGAGATGGGAGATCTTGGGGTAGGGAGTGGGCCATACATGGCTCTTCTCATGGAGAGCTTAGACATTTCTCCTCTCCTTGGGTTGCTTAGGAGTGAAGAGAGAAATGAGAGAGAGAGAGAGTGATGGATGGGAGAGAGGGATGGGTGTGATGGGTGTACTTGAGAGGTAAGGTTGTGTTCAATTTTGGGTGAGAGACATATGGGTGTTGTACTTGATTGATTGATGGGATGAATCTGACATTTGGTAGAGATTCTCTTGGGTTTTACAAATACGCGGCTTTATCCGAAATACGCGCGAGCCCACAACTACTGGCCTGGGTATCGTATTGGCGCGCGAGACGCGGCATTGGAACTATGGCGATAGCGCGGTCGCTAAGGTACAAGTCTCGGGTTGAGTCGACTTGGTTTACAGGGTGTGACTCAGGGTCATGCGTAGATGCTATCTACGCGTCGGGGGTTGCCGAAATTCAATGGGGAGGATCACGGAAGTTTATGAAATGGTACGGTCCAGGATATGGCCCCTTACAATTTTAATTTCAAGTTGAATTCAAATCCGCTCGGGTCAACGCCCGCTGACCGCTTTAACTTGTCTGAGCGGGCCCACGCCTGCTTGTACACCGGTCACATGAAGTGGGTCCCACCTTGATGTTTCTTGAAATTTGTTCCATCCATTCACTTCCCCATCTAATTTAAGTGATTGAGTCCAAAATTGAGCATATCCAGATATCAAGTGGGCCCCAAATTGGTGATTTTGTGGCTGATCTTTCCGTCGGGCCACTTCCACAAAGATCCAATGGCTGAAATTTTACATATATGGTTACTTTATGATCCTCATGCCGGATATAAAGTTTTGTGTCAAATGAACGGTGGGAACCCTGTGATCTTGCATTCAGGACAATTCTCAGGCTTCTTTATCTTCAATCACTTGATTTTCTTGGATCTTTGGCGTGTAAATTCTTCAATCTTGCTTTCCTAAGATCTGTCCCTTGCCTTGGTGATTTTTGTGCATCAAATTTATGCTTTTAACACCCTTTTCAGTCTAAGCTCCTAAATTCACCTTACAACACAAACATGATTAAAATAGAGCGTTAAGCATTATCATGTTCATAAAACCAAGTAACAGATAGGGTATAATATGCAATATTTGACCCTCAACACAACCCCCAACCAACATTTTGCTAGTCCCGAGCAAAGTTTGCGAAAAATATTTCAAGAACCACAGTATAAATTTTTATAAGCTCAAGTGGTTTTTGAAAAACAATCCAGATAATAGAATTCTAAGATACAACAATGTTGAGCATTACCTTTTCCCAAACTCAAGCGCACAATAAACTTCATGGCCAGTTTTAAAGTATTAATCCATCAATTAGAACAATTCTAAACATTGAGTTCCATGGGTGTATAGTGCAATCTCGACTCATCACAATTAAAGGTCCAATTCTCAATTTTCATGATATCATTGGTAACTAACAAGAGCATTCCGGATAACCAAACCAAAACTGAAACTTGCCTTACAGTTCGGCCTTTTATTCTTCCAGCTTTTAATTTTTCCATCGATGGCTTCACGCTGTGTCAACCTTTTTAAAGACATTTAACAGGTAGTTGTTTTCGATGACAATTTTTTTTTAGCTGGATATTTTTTTTCATTGAACATGATGGACAAATTCCCTAGGTTGGTTCCTTCAATGCTTAGTGATTACCAGGTTATCTCTTTAATAATGAACTGAAACCTTAATATGTAAGTTAACGTGTAAGTTAGATGTGACATGTGAAATCATGACTCAATCAATGTTTAAAACTTCTAATCATGGATTAATAATTCGAACTTAACTGTGAAATCTAATAGGTAACTGAATCTAAGAGTCATAAATCATCAATATTAAGTATCTTATACTTCTATATCAAGAATATCCTTCAAAATCACTCGAATTCACAAAATTTTCAGAAAAAAATTAAAAATTTATCACAATTAAATTTTTTTCACAATTTTTGCTCAAGACTGAGAAAGCACTGATTAGGTAACCTAATATCCCATCCCTAACATAAAATCTACATTGTCCTTAATGTAAAGGATATAAGCATGTAATGCATGTGAGACAACGAAAGTAAAGGGAAAGTGATGGAAAGGTAATACCTGACGAGGAAATTATACGGCTTTTCCAAAAGATATCAGTGTGAAAGTGGGTCAGCACAAGAGTTAAACCAACAAAAGCAAACTATCCTACAATAAATAGAAAGCAAACTATCCTAACGGCATAAAGCCGACTACCATAGAATGGCATAAAGCAAACTACCCTAGTCCTATGAAAATAGTAAACCTACCTATACCTCCATCAGACTAGGAAATCAATCCTAGTAAACAGGATCACCCAGAGGTATGGACATATCCTCTGAATCAAATTTCTCAACAAATGGCTTTAATTGGTGTCCATTCACTTTGAATTCATTGCCATTGTTTGGATTCTGAATCTCGATAGCCCCATGAGGATAAACATTAATAACAGTGAAAGGGCTGGTCCAACGAGATTGGAGTTTACCTGGAAAGAAATGTATCTGAGAATTATACAAGAGGACCTTTTGACCTGGCGTGAATGATTTTCGAAGAATGTGTTGGTCATGAAACACCTTCATCCTGTCCTTGTAAAGTTTTGAGTTCTCGTATGCATCATTCTTGATTTCTTCGAGTTCATTCAACTGAAGTTTGTGTAACGAGCCAGCGTTGTCCAAATTGAAATTCAGATTTTTGATCACCCAGTAGGCTCTATGTTCCAACTCCACGAGCAAGTGGCAAGCCTTCCCATAGATAAGTCTAAAGGGAGACATTCTAATAGGGGTTTTAAATGTGGTATGGTAAGCCCATAAGGCATCGGTCAATCGGATTAACCAATCCTTATGGTCAGGATTAACCGTCTCTTCCAAGATGTTTTTAATTTCCCTATTAGAAATCTCAGCTTGCCTACTTGTTTGTGGGTGGTATGAAATGCTCACCTTATGAGAGATGCCAATTTCTTCATTAAATTCGCGAATGGCCTATTACAAAAATGCGAGCCCCCATTACTAATGATGGCTCGAGGTGTTTCGAACCGGGAAATGATGTTCTCTTTTAAGAATTTAATGACATAGTCTACGACGAGCAAAATATATAAATGGCCAAAAGATTGGGGGAATGGTCTTATGAAATTGATGCCCCAACAATCAAATGCTTCTATGATAAGGATGGGGTTCAAGGGCATCATATTTCGACAGGACAATGCTCCCAATTTCTAACAACGCTCACAAACCTTGCAAAACTCATGAGTGTCCTTGAACATAGTTTTCTAGTAAAACCCACGTTGCAGAATCTTGGTCGTGATCTTTTTAGCAGAAAAGTGACCACCACAGGCCTGAGAGTGACAGAAGGAGATGACACTTTGATGTTCATTATCTGGCACATATCTCCTTAAGATTTGGTCTGGGCATTATTTAAACAAATATGGATCATCCCAAAAGAATTTGTGCACCTTAGTGAAAAATTTCTTCTTATCTTGCGCAGTCCAATGTGTCGGTGTGAAACCTGTGGCAAGATAATTGGCAATATCAGCAAACTAAGGTGAATGGGAGACTTTGAATAATTGTTCGTCAGGGAACATGTCATTTATGTGTGTCGTCTCAAGGGAATCAGAGAGATCAAGGCGAGAAAGATGGTCAGCCACTACGTTCTCTACTCCCTTTTTATCTTTTATTTCTAAATCGAATTCTTGGAGTAGGAAGATCCATCTTATCAGGTGGGGCTTAACATCATTCTTAGAAAGATGATACATGAGCGCCACACGATCTGTGTAAACGACGATCTTGGATCCGATTAAGTAGGATCTAAATTTGTCCAAAGCGAACACACTACAAGAAATCGGCCTTTTACCGACGAAATTATTACCGATGAAATTTTTTTCATCGAAAAAAGGACTTTCCCCGATGAAATTATCGAAAAAGTGTTTTTCCCGACGAAATTTTTCATTTCGTCAGTAAAAAGGACTTTCCCCGACGAAATTATTTTTCATAGGTAAAAGTTTTTTTCCCGACGAAATTTTTCGTCGGTACTGGGTGTTTTGAATTTTTTTGTAAAAAACAAATTTTAAATTTTTTTTATTACCGACGAAAACTACTTTCGTTGGTAAAAAAGTTTTTCCCGACGGACATAAACCATCGGTAAAAATCTGCTACAATGTTAATACCAATGAAATTAATTATCATAGGTAAAAGTGTTTTTCCTGACGAAATTGTTCATCGGTAATGGGTGTTTTGAATTTTTTGATAAAAAAGAAATTTTGAAAAATTTTATTACCGACGAAAACTACTTTCATTGGTAAGTGTTTTTCCTGACGGAAATAAATCGTCAGCAAAAATCTACTACAATGTTTTTACCAATGAAATTGTTTTCGTCGGTAAGTTTTTACCACGGACATTATTCATCGGCAAAAATCTGATACAATGTTATTACCAACGAAAATGAATTTCGTCGGTAAAGGTGTTTTTCCGGACAGACATAATTCGTCAGCAAAAATCTGATACTATTATTACCGACGAAAATGAATTTCGTCGATAAGGGTGTTTTTCTTGATGGACGTAAATCATCAGAAAAAATTTGCTACAATGTTATTACCGATGAAAATGACTTTCATCAGTAAAGGTGTTTTTCCCGACAAACGTAAATCATCGGCAAGAATCTGCTACAAAGTTATTACAACGAAAAATGAATTTCGTCGGTAAAGGTGTTTTTCCTGACAGATGTAAATCGTTGGCAAAAATCTGATACAATGTTATTATCGACGAAAATTAATTTCGTCAGTAAAGGTGTTTTTACCGACGAACCAAAAGCGTTGGGAAAAGGTTCCCGCCCCGACCAAAAATTCCCTCCATGACCAAAAACCAAAAATTAGACACTTTTACAAACAAATGTTGTTTGTCGCTAAAACACTTTTTACCGATGAACCAAAACCGTCGGGAAAAGGTTCCCACCCCAACCCAAAATTCCCTCCACGACTAAAAAACTAAAAACTGGACACTTTTACTGATGAAATATTTTTCGTTGCTAAAAACACTTTTACCAACGAATATTTTTATCGCAAAAAATAAATATTCCCAATGAACTAAATAGTCCGTTGGTAAATTTTTTCCCGACGGATGAAAACTGTCGCTAATGTTTTTTACCGACAAACAAAAACTGTTATAGTATATAGTATATATATATATATATATATATACATATATATATATATATATATATATATATATATATATATATAGTTATATTTATTTATATATTTAATTTTTATATCGTATGAGTGGAAATATATATATATATATATATATATATATAAAATTAAAAAGTAATATTTAAATGATTTGTAATATCACATGAAAAAGAATATTGAGAAGTTTAAAAATTTTAACAATGTTTAAAAATTTTAAGAACAAAATGATGCTTTTAAAGAAGAAAAAAAAAATCGGCATTTTGAAATTTTTGAGAAAAAAAATAAAATATGAGAAATTTTTTGAGATTTTGAAAATAAAAATTCAGAATTTGTATTTTAATTTTTTTTGAAATATTTTATAATAAAAATGATATTTTGTTAAAAGACAGAAAAATTATACATTTTGAAAAAAAATGTTATTTTAAATGGAAATTGAAATTTATCTGTGAAAAAAAAATTACTAAATTATTAGGCACATCCACTAATTGAACCTTTAATCATTTTTGGACAATCTAATCAGTTCATATTGAAGAGTAAATAACTTCAGATGTCTAAATCAAATTTCACTGAAATTGTTGATCAATCTTGTATGCCTAATATCTTTCTCATATGTAGCCTGATTGAGGCGAGTAACTAGTCAAATTGAGGGTATTGATCAGTAAAGTAGAGTCAATGGACCAAACATGTAAAATGGGCAAGATATTCTGGTCAAAATTGTGACCCAACTTACTGACCTCGTGAGAACCTAAGAATTGATGTTAGTAAGTTTTGTGGGCCCCGTCATGATGTGTGTCGAACATCAACACCGTGGATTTGATGTGTCCCCTTTAGGTTATAAGATATCTCAAAAATCAAATGGGGTGGGTCCAAAGCTTAAGTGGACTACAAAGTGGGGACTGAACGTCCACCATTAAAAATAACATTCATAGAAGTTTTGGATTAAGCTGATTTTGTGTTTTCTATTCATTTATATCTTTTTGATATTATGAACATGTTGGACGTCAAATAAACATTACTGTGGGCCCAAGGAAGGTATCAACGGTGGAAATCATTATTCCACACTGTTTCGCATGGTATGGTACAGTTGAGTTTTATATTTACCGAAAATTTGGGATCAACCCACACCGTTCATCCATGTTTTGAGATAATTTTAGAGAATTATCCAAAAAATGAATCATATCCAAAGATTAAATGGACCACACCTGTAAGACCCGTGTCATATCATGTACTGTTCCATAGGCTTCCGCGGCCCTTCTGGTCGAATTTCGGCAGTCCTCGACCTGTATCTGACGTTTGTGTGTGATCCTAAGCCGAGTCCCGCATATCAAAGTCGACTCAACTTGAAACTTATACCCCTGCGACCACGTCGTCGCCGCGGTTCCAATGCCACGACTCACGCACCGATCCGACACCCAGGCCAGGAGATGTGGGCCCACGTTAAGTTTGAGAAAACACCGCATGTTTACTATCCCAAGAGAATCTCTACAACATGTCCCATCAATCAATCACTCAATCAATCACCTCATATTAAGTACAAGAGCAATCCCAAAGTCAACTCTTTCTCACCCTCTGTCTTACATACCCATACATGTCAAGTACACCTATCAACTCATATCCATCACTCACATCCAACACCTCTCTCTTACAACCACCATTTCTCTCTCTTTCTCAACACACTTTCCAAGCACCAAAGAAGTGGTGGACGTCCAAGCATTTTTCAAGGAGAGAAAGAGTGTTATGTAGCCCACTTCCCACCCAAAAATCCTCCATCATAGCCTTTCATTTCTCATCATCTTCGATTAAAGTGAGACACAAGGAGATCGGCTTTCTATCGGACCAAGAAGATCGAACGGTAGGTGTTTCTATAGGCCTAGTTTCATCTTTGATGATGGGCCAAGTGGGGCCTACCGATTGATGGTATGGATCTCACTTTGGACCCTAGATGTGGCCGATGGCCCACTTTGATTCTTATGATCATTCCATGATGAGGCCATTCTCCATGGACCCCATCATGATGTTTACTTTCTAGTTTGAAAGAGGTCATCTAGACCTTTCATTTTGGTGGAGAAGGAATCTCCACCGTTGATTTTTGATTTGGTGGGCCCACATATATTGGGACCCACTTAATGTATGATTGAATGCATGGAAGGGAGGGCCCATAGTGTCGGGGTCCCTCCATCGCACATGTCCCTCTCTCTCTCTCTCTCTCTCTCTCTCTCTCTCTCTCTCTCTCTCTCTCTCTCTCTCTCTTCCTCTCCTTTTCATTTTTATGTGATGATGTGGCCGTGTGGCCCACCCGGATGTACCCCACCTTGATGTATGTCTTATGCAACCATCCAAGCCATGTGGGCCCTACCCTTTGGTGATGGGAAAACACAAGTATCAAGTTGATCCAATCAAGTTGGCCATGTCCACGTGGGACCCATCAACCGTGGTCCCGACACGTGGGACCCACCCTATATATGCGTTACCCAAACCATCCAGCGTCCAGGGACACTGGACGTGGCTGCTCAGTGAAGTTGAACTGACAGTGTGGTGTACTAACAATAAGCCTTTTTGGGTCGGTTGCTCATGCACGCCCCACCTTGATGTATGAATTCAATCCACACCGTCCATCCCATTTCCCAAATCATTTTAGGTGTTGAGCCGAAAAATGAGGTTAATCCGATTATATGGCGGGCCATTTCACAAAAAACAGTGGCTTTACCATTGAAATACACTTTGATATTTCTATACACCGAAACAAGCTCAATATTGGCTTGTTGGATTTGTTATGAGTTGTAGAAGCCAATGGGCAGGGTGGATTCACCTGATGCAGGCCTCACCTACAAAAAACCTCAAGAAAACATGTTATATGTATATGTGTGTATGTGTGTGTGTGTGTGTGCATGAAAAGGCCAAGCTATATGTCCTAGAAGGGGGGTGAATAGGACAATGCCAAATAAAAACTTATAACAGCGGAATAATAAAGAAAATGATAGCCAAATTAAATAATAATGCAGGAAAGAAAAACAACCTCAAAATTCAGATCTTGAGAGGTTGATACAAACGTTATTCTAAGGACAACCTTACACCAAAAACAGAGTTTATGGTAGGACAACCTTATTTCTAGAAAGGTCTTTGTATCAAGTCTCAAATCGAAGAGGAATACAAAAACAAATATGAACTGAATTGAAATAACTTGTAATTAAAGATGTATTGTTCTAGGGACAGCCATACACCATAAAAATGGCAGGGCAACCTTGCTGGAACAACTTTCAAATGAAATTGAAAATCAAGCTTATAAAGGAATAACAGAAAGTAAATTCTAAGCTATTACAACATTCTCACAAAGCTTGAAATAATTACAACATTCACCACCATACATACATCCCACAAAAAGAATAAAAACAATTAAAAGAATAAATCAATCAACCACAACTCAAAGGATTTATAGTGGTTCGCTTGTGTGTTCACCAACTGTTATCCAACAGCCACACAAAAAGCTACTCCACTCCTAATATCCTCACACAGGGATATTAGCGTTCACTAAAAATAAGTTTTACCAGGTTCACCCAAAACCCTTACAATTGTGTCTTTGTATGTGGGCTTACACAATTAAAAAACCCCCACTTCTGAGTTTTCCTGGCTTTCCTCAGATAACCAATATAACAAGATTTTTCTGGCAAATCTTGAAAGAAACCAAAATAATAGAAAGGAATTTACAATATGTAAAATACCTGAATATCTCCTTCGTTGTAGCAGCCCGGTAGAACCAAATCAAAGTAGATGATTGAATGTCCAAGTTCAATGTCCAGTACTCGATTACAATGGTTCTAGATCTAATTGATTTTAAATTAAACCAAACAGGGCTTGCCTTAATTGATTTTGATTCCAAAGAAAGGGAATAACAATTCCTCTTTTCAAATCAGATTGGAATAGCAGAAACAAAATCAATTAAAATAAAGCTAAGGAAAGAAGATATTAAATAAGCACACTTAGCTTAGATGGAGCACAAAATTATCTCTCAGAAGTTCGACGAAGATTGGCTTGAATACTATAATTAAATCGATGATTTCTTCGGAGATTCGTGCTCTATTTATAAGTGAAAAGATCAGGTCTTCGACTGGTCTAGAGTGCTCTACGACTAGTCGAAGCTCTAACAGATATTTGAAAAATCCGGCGGGATATGCTTTGACCGTTCTACGACTGGTCGTAGCCCTCCTACGACTGGTCGTAGGTTTCCTTCGACTGGTCGTAGGTCCTGCAAAGACCCGCTGGACTTCGAGTCGTAGATTCTACGACTGGTCGAAGATGCAGAAACACTGTTCCTACGACTGGTCGAACAGATTCCAGGACTAGTCGAAGGCTAACAGATTTTATCCGGAATTTGTAACAAACTTACGACTGGTCGAGGATTTTCTTAGACTGGTCGAAGCAAGTCTAGGACTAGTCGAAGCAGACCTAAGACTGGTCGAAGAACAGACTAATCACATGTAAAATAACATTCGACTTATGTATCCGAAATGACCTACTTTCTAAGGTCATCCTATGGTCAAACAAACCTCAATCAAGAAGTATGGACATTGAAACAAGAGACCATGAAGAATGAGCCTTGAAGTCTTGATGTAGACTAAACCTTGAAGTAGCTCAATCATGAAAGTGGCTTGAGTTTCAGCTTGAGTCTTGAGTTCAGCTTGAGTCTTGCCTTGTACTTTCTTTTTCTTTTCAGCTTGAGTCTTGTGAGCAGTTCTTGCATTCAAGAGTCTTGTCTTGTGATCAGTTCTTTCATTCAAGATCCTGAGTCTTGTACTTGAGAGCTTTGCTTGATGTGAGCTTAGCTTGTTCATGTATGTTGATCCTTGAGAGAGCTTCACTTAAGCAGGTTATATATAACATAACAGTGATTTTGGCATCACAAATTTGACAACAAACAGGGATATAAAGTATAGCACTTACAGTGCAGCAGGCACTGCTGCTATCCAAAGGATTCACAGCGTCCTGCTGTGCTGGACGTGAAGGAGGCTGGGACCGTGGGTCTCAGCGCTGGCCTCACCAATCATGTATGTGTTCTATCCACACCGTCCACAGCACTGGACATGGGACCCACCCAATGATGTATGTGTTTTATCCACGCCGTCCACTATTTGGACGGTGGGGCCCACCATGATGCAAGTGTTGCATCCATACGTCCAACCATTTTGAAAGCCCATCTTATGGCTTAAGGCCAAAAAGGGGCAAATCTATTTATCTGGTGGGCCACTGATAACAGTGGTGGGTTGAACGTCTACCATTGAAACCCCTCTGGCCCAGAGGTTTTGGATAAACATAAAATTTATTTATTTACTCTTATTAGGTCTGTGTGACCTTATGAACTGTTTAAATGGAAATTAAATGGTATGGTGGGCCTTGGGAATTTTCAATGGTAGAAATCATTATCACCACTTATATCTAAAGTGCGGTCCAAATAATCTTTCGATATGGCTTATCCTTTTTTTTGTGTGTTCTAAGATAATCTTTAACATATAGATTAATGGTGTAGATGGAGAGGCCCATTGGTGTGGCCCATTTGATATATACATGAGGCCCATGTGATTAGGGCCATCTTGATGTATTTATGGCCCGTTGTTAAGGCCCAACTAGATATATATAAGGCCCATTATAGAGGCCCATCTGGATGTATTTGTGGCCCATCCATTGAGGCCCATCTTGATATACATTAGGCCCACGTTATGCGGCCCATTTGATGTATCTAAGGCCTATGGGTCGAGGCCCAATGGGATGTACATAAGGCCCATTGTGATGTATTTGGAACTCATGGGTAGAGGCCCATTGTGATATATTTGAGGCCCATGGGATGTGGCCCATTGTGATATATTTCTGACCCATTTGGCAAGGCCCATTGTGATGTATTCAAGGCCCATGGTTGAGGCGCAGTGTGATGTATGTATGGCCCGTTAAGTTGTGTATGAATCCCCTATATAGGTCACTCCTTGGGAGCAATGTTGGTTAAATAGCAACATTATTGGACAATGATGGTTTAATGTCCACATTGTGACCTTCCCTTAGGCCTTGTTCGACCGATTCTGATTATCGAGGCCGATTGTCGAGACCGATTATCAATGCCGGTTATTGATACCGATTATGAGTATATGATAGCGTAACATCATGATACCTATACCTTGGAGCCCACCTTGTGTATATATTGGGCCCCATAAGGAAGTCCAGTTTATTACGCGATAGAGAGGGTAAGGAAGCCCACTTATTGCACTTAGACTCGGATCTACCCTCGGTGGGGGATATTGTGACGCTCCATCACTGTGATCACATGTGGGCGGGCGCACGTGGGTGGACACTAATGTGGGCGGGGCCTGAGGAGCCTGGGCGAGCTACCAGTGATTGGCAGGCTACTATGCTGGCAGGCTACTATGCACACAGTGAAGGCAGAACTTTGTCCCACATCGGTTGCACCGTCCAATGTTGTGGTGGTTATAAGTTGGATTCTTTCCTTAACTATCATGATGCATTTTAAATCAGTGAGCATATCTTAATATTTGGCTAGATCCATCGTCCTTCTGTGGACCCTCATCGTTTATATGCATGTTGTGATGGATGATTGATTAGGGCATATGCCATTGGGCTAGATCCTTATGGGACTCCTTGTGAGACAGAGTTATCCCCACATGATCGCACGATACACGCAGGTTTGATGTATGACCTAGATGAGGTTGATGGTATTCGTGGCTTGTCAGGATTTGCATATTGCATTGCATCCTTGGCATCTGTTATTGTCTTATTATGTTTTGCATTGCATAGCCTTGATATGGCCGTTAGCATTTATGCCTTGCATCGCATAGCCTTGGTATGGCTGATAGCACTCATGGACTTACCAGTATATTTCTGCTTACTCTGATATCGTATAATTCATGATCTGGCCAGTATTTCCGCTTATTCTGATTACTCTAATATTGCTTACTTGGCACTTACCTTGCGCACACACTTTCATCACCCACTAAGCTTTCTATAAGCTTATGCACGATAGATGTGTGCAGGTGGCGTTAGGTTGTAGTAGCGTGGAGCTTGGAGCATGTAGCTAACTTCTGGAGCTTTGATTTTGATATATGTATTTTCCTTTCAACACTGTACTAAATGATTATATTAGTGGATATGTGATGATGATGTTACCTTTATGATTTGGGTATACTTGTGGTTATGCTTCTTATGAGACAAATGTACATTGGAAAATCCTCCTTGTAGGATCCCAAGATCGGAACCTGGCATATGGACGCTGGGAACCGAGAATGGGGTACTATGGAGGCTGTCGGCTCTGGATTCAATCAAAAATTTTGTGAGCCCAATTTCCAGGTTTGGGGCTTGACAGAGGATGGTATCAGAGCATAACTTGGGAATACCTAAAAATAACATCACATATCTACTGATAGTTACCCTGCACTCTATGATTGTTGAGAACTTAGAATGGTTCGATTCCTGAGTTTGAATAACTTAGAGATTTTCTGATATAGCTCCCTACCGTTGAGATTATGAGGCTGAGATTCGTTGGCGTTATCCATATCTCTGAGGTATATGATTATATTGGTATGCTGTATTTTAATAGGATTTCCCTCCCTTGTGAACTCTGTATTGGTTGTGTCGTGTTTTAAATTTCGAGGACAAAATTTTTATTAGGTGGAGAGAGCTGTAAGACCCGTGTCCTATCCTGTACTGTTCCGTAGGCTTTCACGGCCCTTTCGGTCAAATTTCGGTAGCCCTCAACTTGTATCCGATGTTTGTGCGCGATCCTAAGCCGAGTCCCGTATATCAGAGTCGACTCGACTCGAAACCTATACCCTTACAACCGCGCCGTCTCCGCGGTTCTAACGCCGCGACTCGCGCACTGATTCGACACTCAGGCTAGGAGATGTGGGCCCACGTTCAGTTCGAGAAAATATCGCGCGTTTGCTATCCCAAGAGAATCTCTACAACATATCCCATCAATCAATCACCTCTAGTACAAGAGCAACTCCAAAGTCAACTCTTTCTCACCCTCTCTCGTACATACCCATACATGTCAAGTACACCTATCAACTCACATCCATCACCTCTCCCTTACAACCACCATTTCTCTCTCTTTCTCAACACACTTTCTAAGCACCAAAGAAGTGGTGGACGTCCAAGCATTTTTCAAGGAGAGAGTGTTGTGTGGCCCACTTCCCACCCTAAAATCCTTCATCATAGCCCTTTATTTATCATCATCTTCCATCAAAGTGAGACACAAGGAGATCGGCGTTCCATCAGACCAAGAAGATCGAACGGTGGGTGTTTCTATAGGCCTAGATTTCATCTTTGATGATGGGTCAAGTGGGGCCTACCGATTGATAGTATGGATCTCACTTTGGACCCTAGATGTGGTCGATGGCCCACCTTGATTCTTATGATCATTTCATGATGGGGCCATTCTCCATGGACCCCATCATGATGTTTACTTTCTAATTTGAAAGAGGTCATCTAGACCTTCCATTTTGGTGGATTAGGAATCTCCACCGTTGATTTTTGATTTGGTGGGCCCACGTATATTGGGACCTACTTGATGTATGATTGAATGCATGAAAGGGAGGGCCCATAGTGTCGTGGTCCCTCCATCGCGCGTGTCCCTTTTTCTCTCTCTCTCTTCCTCTCCTTTTCATTTTTGTGTGATGATGTGGCCGTGTGGCCCACCCGGATATACCCCACCTTGATGTATGTCTTATCCAACCGTCCAAGCCATGTGAGCCCTACCCTTTGGTGATGGGAAAACACAAGTATCAGGTTGATCCAATCAAGTGGGCCACGTCCACGTGGGACCCATCAGCCGTGGTCCCCACACGTGGGACTCACCCTATATAAGTGTTACCCAAACCATCCAGCGTCCAGGGACGCTGGACGTGGTTGCTCAGTGAAGTTGAACTGACGGTGTGGTGTACTAACAACACGCCTTTTTGGGTGGGTTGCTCATGCAGGCCCTACCTTAATGTATGAATTCAGTCCACGTCATCCATCCCATTTCCCAAATCATTTTAGGAGTTGAGTCGAAAACTGAGGTTAATCTGATTATCTGGCAGGCCATTTCACAGAAAACAATGGCTTTTCCGTTGAAATACACCGATATTTCTATACACCGAAACATGCTCAATATTAGGCTTGTTGGATCTGTTATAAGCTATAGAAGCCAGTGGGCGGGGTGGATTGACCTGATGCGGCCCTCACCTACAAAAAACCTCAAGAAAACACGTTTTTAAAAAAATAAAAAATATATGTGTAGCAAGCGCTGCTGCTGTCCAGAGGACGCGCAGCAAGACATGAAGAGGCTGAGACCATGGGTCCCAGCGCTGGCCTCACCAATCATGTATGTGTTCTATCCACACCGTCCACAGCACTGGACATGGGACCCACCCAATGATGTATGTGTTTTATCCACACCGTCCACTGTTTGGACGATGGGGCCCACCATAATACAAGTGTTGCATCCATACGTCCAACCATTTTGAAAGCCCATCTTATGGCTTAAGGCTAAAAAGGGGCAGATCTATTTATCTGGTGGGCCACTGATAACAGTGGTGGGTTAAACGTCTACCATTGAAACCCCTCTGGCCCAGAGGTTTTGGATAAACATAAAATTTATTTATTTACTCTTATTAGGTCTGTGTGACCTTATTAACTGTTTAGATGGAAATTAAATGTTATGGTGGGCCTTGGGAATTTTCAATGGTAGAAATCATTATCACCACTTATATCTGAAGTGCGGTCCAGATAATCTTTCAATATGGCTTATCCTTTTTTTTTGTGTTCTAAGATAATCTTTAACATATAGGTGAATGGTGTAGATGGAGAGGCCCATTGGTGTGGCTCATTTGATATATACATGAGGCCCATGTGATTAGGCCCATCTTGATGTATTTTTGGCCCGTTGTTAACGCCCATTATTGAGGCCCATCTGGATGTATTTGTGGCCCATTCGTTGAGGCCCATCTTGATATACATGAGGCCCACGTTATGCGGCCCATTTGATGTATCTAAGGCCCATGGGTCAAGGCCCAATGGGATGTACATAAGGCCTATTGTGATGTATTTAGAACTCATAGGTAGAGGCCCATTATGATATATTTGAGGTCCATGGGACGTGGCCCATTGTGATATATTTTTGACCCATTTGGCAAGGCCCATGGTTGAGGAGCAGTGTGATGTATGTATGGCCCGTTAAGTTGTGTATGAATCCCTTGTATGGGTCACTCCTTGGGAGCAATGTTGGTTAAATGGCCACATTATTGGGCAATGATGGTTTAATATCCACATTGTGACCTTCCCTTCGGCCTTGCTCGACCGATTCTGATTACCGAGGCCGATTGTCGAGACCGATTATCAGTGTCGGTTATTGATACCGATTATGAGTATGTGACAGCGTAGCATCATGATACCTACACCTTGGAGCCCACCTTGTGTATATATTGGGCCCCATAAGGAAGTCCAGTTTATTGCGCGATAGAGAGGGTAAGGAAGCCCACTTATTGCACTTAGACTTGGATCTGCCCTTGGTAGGGGATATTGTGACACTCCATCACTGTGATCACATGTGAGCGAGGCCTGATGAGCCTGGGCGAGCTACTAGTGATTGGTAGGCTACTGTGCACACAGTAAAGGCAGAACTTTGTCCCACATCGGTTGCATCGTCCAATGTTGTGGTGGTTATAAGTTGGATTCTTTACTTAACTATCGTGACGCATTTTAAATCAGTGAGCATATATTGATATTTGGCTAGATCTACCATCCTTCTGTGGACCCTCATCATTTGTATGCATGTTGTGATGGATGATTGATTAGGGCATATGCCATTGGGCTGAGATGCTTATGGGACTCCTTGTGAGATGGAGTTGTCCCCACATGATCGCGTGATACGCACAGGTTTGATGTATGACCTAGATGAGGTTGATGGTATACGTGACTCGTTAAGATTTGCATATTGCATTGCATCCTTGATATCTGTTATTGTCTTATTATATTTTGCATTGCGTAGCCTTGATATGGCCGTTAGCATTCATGCCTAACATCGTATAACCTTGGTACGACTGATAACACTCATGGACTTACCAATATATTTTCACTTACTCTGATATCGTATGATTCATAATCTTGTTAATATTTTCGCTTACTCTGATTACTCTGATATTGCTTACTTGGCACTTACCTTATGCACACATTTTCACCACCCACTAAATTTTTTATAAGCTTATTCACGATAGATGCGTGCAGGTGGCGTTAGGTTGCTGCAGCGTGGAGCTTGGAGCATGTAGCTGACTTCTGGAGCTTTGATTTTGATATATGTATTTTCCTTTCATCACTGTACTCAAATGATTATATTAGTGGATATGTGATGATGATGTTGCCATTATGATTTAGGTATACTTGTGGTTATGCTTCTTATGAGACAAATGTACGTTGGAAAATTCTCCTTGTAGAATCTCAGGATCGAAACCTAGCATATGGACCCTAGAAGTCGAGAATGGGGTACTACGGAGGCTATCGACACCGGATTCAACAATCGGGAATTTTGTGAGCCCGATTTTTGGGTTTGGGGTGTGACAACACCACAAATAAGGGGAACGGATTGACTACTCCCCCTGACACCATCCAATGGCTGGTGGTTGGTGCTCTGTGGGCCCTACTATGATGTATGTGTTTAATCCATGTCATCTATCTTTTTTTAAAGATCATCTTATGGCATAAGACCAACATATTGGATGTCAAATAAACAGTACAGTGGGTCTTAGGAGGATTTTAATGATGGCTATCCAATCACTATTGTTTTCTTGTGGTGTGGTGCACCTGAGATTTATATACCTCTCATTTTTGGGATCAAGTCATAAAATGATCTTTATATACCTCTCAATTTAGGTGCGGCCCTAACTGTTGGGCCTACCTTGAAGTAAGTATTGTATATCCACACCATTCATCCGTTTTGTCATCTCATGGAGCACATCCAACTTTCTGTTGGACCACACCACATTTTGGATGAAGTTGATATTTGTTTTTTTAATTATTTTATTTTTTTTATTTTCCTTCGTCCGGGTTTGTCTGACCTAATCAACAGGTCGAATAAAAATAAATATTACAGTGGGCACTAAGGTGGGCCCATAAAGTTTTTAATGGTGGGTGTTCAATTACCATTGTTTTTTATGTTGTAGTCTACTTAAGATTTGAATATGATTCATTTTTGGGCTCATATCCTACAATGAGTTGGCAAAACAAATGGACCATATGGATATACAATATATAAATCAAAGTGGGCCCACACCATTGTTTCGTGTGGCATGGTCCACTTGAGTTTTGGATTTACTAAAAATTTGAGATCAACGCACACCGTTAGGGCTGTTCACAAGTCGAGTTAGCTCGACTAACTCGCTCGACTCGGCTTGAGTCAGCTCGGATTGACTCGGCTTGAATGGCTGACTCCTTTTTTTTTTTTTTTTTTTTTTTGTTTAGCTCGTGTTGAGTTCGAGCCAAGTTCGATCAGGTGGGATTTCAACTCCACTCGTTATTAATTTTACAATTTATTAAATATTATAATTAATATATATAGGGGAAAAGGTTCTATATGTTCGAGCTGTGTGGGCCCCACCGTGATGGGTGTCCAACATCTACCCCATTAGTCAGATGCACCATTCCATAGTGGGCCTGGGGCTTAAAAATCAAGTCAATCCATGACTTTTTTGGGCCACACCACGTGCAAAAGTTGAGAGGGGTTACCCTCCATTAAAATATTAATAATCATTTATTGGGCCCACCGAGATGTGGTTCACAAATCCAGCCCATCCATTATGTGTGTCCCACTTGGATGAGGATCAGACCAAGTTTCATTGCATCGAAATTTCAGGTGGGCCCCACGAAGTGCTTTTATATGTTTTAGGCACTTCTTCACATGATTTTAGATGGTATGGCCCACCTAAGTTCCGTATACGGCTGATTTTTGGGATATCCTATAATTTAAAGGGGGCCCATCAAATGCACGGTGTTGATGGTCGACACGCAGCATAGTGGGGCCCACACAGCTCGCCTCATAGGAAGTTCCCATGAGCTCGACCGTACAAAACCTTTTCCCTGTATACCCGACCCCACCCAACCCTAGCACCCTTTCCCTTTCTTCTCTCTCTACCCGCTTCACGCCCACCCGACGCCCGACCACCAGAAATCCACCGATCCACCGACCAACATCAAATAGAGGTGGGCCACCACCACCTACGGCCTTTTTAGTTTTTCCTTTTCCTCTGCTTCCCATTCTCCATTTCTCCTTCCCAAATCGGATCCGAGTATCCAACGATTCCTACCATTCGCTGGAGCTTGGAGGCTGGAAGCCTGGAAGAGATCGGTACTCTCTCTCTCTCTCTCTCTCTCTCTCTCTCTCTCTCTCTTTTTCCTTTTCCTACGTTGCTACTTGCTATTGCAGCCCATGCGAGTTGCAGGCTTACAGCCCTCGTGGCCTTACAGGTTGCAGCCCTTGCGGCCTTGCAGGTCGCGGCCCTTGCCGGTTGCGGCCAGGTTGGCAAACACCATCACCTGTGGTTGTGGGTCCCATGGGCCCACCTGCAGATACGTATGGTGATATAAATCTCAGGTGGACCACACCGCAGGAAAACAATAGTGATTGGATATCCACCATTAAAATCCAACTAAGGGCCACTGTGCTGTTTACAGTTTATTTGGCATCCAATCTGTTGATTAGGTCAAATAGACCTAGATGAAGGGAAAAAACAAAAATCAGCTTGATCAAAACTTTTATGGCCCCCCAAAACTTTTTAATGGTGGATGCTTAATCAACACATACATCATGGTGGGGCCCACAGAGCACCAGCCACTAGCTATTAGCTAATGGCACTGTGGCAAGCCGCAGGGGGAGTAGCCAATCCGTTCTCTGATTTTAGTGCATCAAAGTGGGGGCCATGTTCAGTGATCCAGACCATTAAGTGGGACCCATTTAAGAATGTTCCAATAGTGGACGTCAATCCTCAATGTTTCCTTTGGTGCGCCCCATCTGAGCTTTGAATCTAGCTCACTTAATGGGCTGGAAACATGGTGTACGGCTGGGTATCATACACCCTAGTGTGGGCCCCAATGACCAGTGGCCACACTCTGAAATAAGCTGAAAAAATAGATGAACAACATGGCTAACATAAGTACAGAACATTAGACTTGTGTGACTGTGTCCTAAAACAATCAAGGTTCCTAGGTTTCTCTTTTTTCAGTAATTGGCTGCTAATATTGTTAGGAAGCTTGAGCAGTTTCTCATTTGCCCGTTGTATTGTATGAAAGATGTGCTACTTTCATGTAGAAAAGGGTTAGAAAACAGAGGATGTGGCAAACAAATTTCTAAAGTATTGTTTGGCAGCTTGGATCATGGGAATTTGTGGATTTGAAATCGAAATCCAAAGATTTTCCTTTGTTTGACTTGAAATCCAAACGGTGTCGCACCCTGGTATGTTAGGAAGTACCTGTTTTCTTTCAAATTTTTGTATGTTGGGTTCATCTCTACAGTTGTTTGGATTGTTCTGTATTAACCTAGACAAGGGAAGGGGTATTTTATGCATTCTTTGGCAAGAAGGTCCGTGTCCAGTATGAGTGCCTAGAATTTTCAGAGTTTCTAAGATTGCTGTGCAAAAAATGATATATTCTTGGTTCGGTTATTCTTTGTAAGTTCGATAGAAAAACTCTGTGCGGATTTACATTAGGTGGTTTAAGTATTTCTTTTATTTTTATTTTTATTTTTATTTTTTATTTTTATTTTTTTTAGGTAAACATGAATTCTGAACTCCTAACCTCAATGTTGTATGATTGAGGCCACCAACATTAGGACAAAGGCTCAATTTCTCTTCTATAGTTTTATAGGTATGAGGTACATTTGGAGTTTCAGCTCTCGTGAAACTTTTTAGTTAGGGATAGTAGCGCAATAGTTATTCTGTATATTATGAAATCCAAAATCAGATTTTTGAAATTGAAAATAAATGAACTTGAAAGGTCTTTTTATACCCATAATGTTAATGGTAACAATTGTAATTTATTTTCTGTAAGCTATATACATCGTCGTTGTCAACATCTTAGCCTTTCTCCTGGCAATTTGGTGTTGGCTTTTAAATGATAGATTGGAAAAAGTTTTATGGTTCACTACCCACTGGATGTCTACCTTTCTATTTTACTTAAGCTCTAGAACACGCCATGGAAGAGGCTCACATTGTCGATACTTGCAAATTGCATGCCAACACGGTCTCTGAATTCTACAGGATTGAAAATCCAGTCTGCCAAATAGAACTGACAGAATGAAAATCCTAGGATTGAGAATCCTGAATTTGGACACGTCATAGATCAAGGCTGAGAGCAGGGACTTTGGGGATTAAGGCTTGGCTTGGAATATTAAGTCCTACGGTGAGACTCGAGCTTAAAAATTTAAAATTTAAGTTCGTTTAATAACTGGGCTGGACTTGGACTTCATGTAGGAGCCCTTTAATTGGAGATATTTGGATATTGCTGGTTTTTGCAAACTCTCCATTTTGCTGAGATTACTAATCCTCCCTTGCTTTTGCTCATTTTCATTAGTGTTGTTGGGTTACTACTTACCAATTCATTGTACATATTTTAATGGGCTTATTGCCTTAATGAGCTTGCATGTTTTAGGCGCGCTGCATAAAACAAGTTTTATAGATGATCCCTCGTTCATTTTCAAAATCAGTTTTTGTGGAGCATAGCATGCTTGTGACATCTCATTCATTTTACCCATATATTTTATTGTTATAATATTTTTGTCTTCTCTCACTTACTGGCATGGCTACTTAGTACATGGAGGAAAAGAGGAATTATATAAGTAGTGGAACCCATAGTTTGACAAGTAGACCATTGGTAGATTATGTCCCACCATGGATTGTCGTTGCTCAAGATTATCATTGAACAATTCTAACCAGTGAGTTTTGAAAGTACTACAGCCCACCAGATTCTCTCTCTCTCTCTCTCTCTCTCTCTCTCTCTCTCTCTAGCTCTCTCTCGTAGATTTTTGGTTATTTTTCTTGCCACAGATCGGAACTATTTCCTCTTTCTGGCAGTGGTTGAAACTTTTGACTAGTGTATTCAACGCAATCCAAAAACTTGAAGATAAGATCCAAACCATCAGGTAGGATATTCTGTTCTTCAATCCATAGAAATTTAATCTATATTTCAAAATTTAAATATTGAAGTTCCATTAGATATTTCATTTTTTTTGTTTAATAAATTTTTAGGAACATTTTATGTTTTTGTATTTCTATATTTGTGCTTTAAATCATTATCTCAATAATTTTCTTATATATTTTGATATTTGAAAGTATTACAATCTATCCAACCTTTGATGGGTAACTAACTTAGGATTTAATTGAGTGGGGGTCCCTGGAAGGTGGGAATCGCTGTTATGACCATGACGAAGTTGTCCATTTCCTATGAACAACAATATAGGTGGCCTGGCCATTTAGACAGGCCCATGTTTATGTATTAGCTCGAAATTGATGGAGCAGACCTGGATGCGTGTCGAAGCTATCCGGATGTTGAGCGGGGGTCCCTAGAAGGTGGGAACCGCTGATATTTATTTTTTCCCTTCATCACTATCTGTGTGATCTTGTGAACAGGTTGAATGATAAATAAACATCACTACAAGCCCTAGAAAGGTTTCAATGATGGAAATCATTATATCCACTGTTTCTTGTGCTATGGTCTACCCAAGTTTTGGATATGATTCAATTTTGGTTTCAACCCCTTAAATGATCTGGAAAAGTAGGACGGTGTAGATAAACTACATATATTTACAGTGGGTATAATGATTTCCTAACCCTAAACCTAAACCTTAACCTAAACCTATAACCTAAAACTAAACCTATAACCTAAACCTATAACCTAAACCTAAACCTAAAACCTAAAACCTAAACCTAAAACCTATAACCTAAACCTAAACCTATAACCCATAACCTATAACCTAAACCTATAGCCTACAACCTTAACCTAAACCTAAACCTAAACCTAAACCTACAACCTAAACCTAAACTTAATTCACTTAACTTAAACCTACACCTAAACCCAAACCTATAACCCTAACCCGAACACGTACACGAATTCCTAAACCTAAACCTAAACCTATTCTCAAATCCCTAAACCTATAACTTAAACCTAAACCTATAACCTAAACCGAAACCTATAACCTATAACCTTAACCTAAACCTAAACTTAAACCTAAACCTAAACCTATAACCTATAACCTACACCATAACCTATAACCTATAACCTTAACCTAAACCTAAACCTATAACCTATAACCTAAACCTAAACTTAAACCTATAACCTATAACTTATAACCTTAACCTAAACCTAAACCTAAACCTAAACCTAAACCTAAACCTATAACCTATAACCTTAACCTAAACCTATAACCTATAACCTAAACCTATAACCTAAACCTATAACCTATAACCTTAACCTAAACCTAAACCTAAACCTAAACCTAAACCTATAAACTAAACGTTAAACCTATAACCTATAACCTACACCATAACCTATAACCTATAACCTAAACCTAAACCTATAACCTAAACCTATTCTCAAATCCCTAAACCTAAACCCGAACCCGTACCCGAATTCCTAAACCTAAACCTAAACCCACTACAACAAAGTTGGCCTTTCCCGGCGTTCAAAACCGCCGCCAAAGGTCCAAAAACCACCGGCAAAGAGTCTACTGGCGGTTAGGCAACTGCCGGTAAAGGCTCTGTCGGTTAAGGTTTTACCGGCGGCCATCATCTTTTACCAGCGGTTTTGTGGGATGCCCCTAAATTGTCAGTTTTTTACTACAGCTGAAAACGAGAAAAGGCTATGGATAAAATCCGTAGACTTAGAACCTATGGTTACCGACAATCCGTAGCCATTGTAATTTTTGCTGTTTCAGTTTTTCCTGACCGCTTTCACCATTGGGAAAAAAAAGAAACAATGGCAGGTAAATCAGTAGTGTGTGCAAATATAAATGTATAAAGCACACAAGAACTTAATTCAAATTCTTTTTTTATATAGAATAATTGTAAGCAATCCGTAGTTTTCATCATATGAACTGCTAGAACCTAGTGTGTTAAAGAAGAAGAAAAAGTGTAGAAAGATCTCTCTACACCACTTTATTTATAATGTTGCAGGTGAAAGAACCACTCTAATAATACAACCCAGGCCCACTTAATCCGGTCAAAAAAAGATCCACAAATATATAATAAATAAATAAATAAATTTGCAGCAAATAACAACAAAGATGTTCTTCATGTTCAGAACTTAAAAGGTGGAAATAATATTGATAATAGAACTTGCAACAGAGTCCATCTTTTGTACTAGTTGGCTGGGTGATGTTGGTAGTAGGAGCTGGTTCTTTTGAGGCTTCTATACTTCAGTTGCTGGATCATTTGACAATAAAAGGTGATGGCCAAACTCAACCCAACACAGATCCAAGTCAATCATAGTTCTTTTAACTATTAATTTAGGAATTAACAGAATGTGTCTGCAGCATGTGTCCACAGGTAAAAAACCATGGCTAAAGGCCCATTTTCTTGTAGTGGCAGCATGTGTCTACAGGTAACACTCATTCAATTCCCACCAACTCTGTATTAATGCAAGCTTATAAAAGGAGTCACTTACCACACAACATGTCAGTTCCTAATGACAATGATCTGCTGCTTCAGCTGTGGTCTGCAAATGGAAAATTAGTCCCTCGCATTCAATACATTACTCATATTCCTACAATGCAGCAGAAATGGGTAATTCCAAGGTTCAGACACCACCAAACAACATGAAACTAAGTGGAAGATAAAAGTGATAATGGCACAAATTGGAGGCTTCTAATAAGGCACCTAGATCTAGAAAATCAAATACAAACATGAATAGCATTGTGAAGAGAATGCAAATTACACAGACCTATGCTTATACACCATTGAGTACCATGCAGCCAAACTATGGCTTTTTGATTTATTTCTCTTCCAGACCATCTATTGTATACTGCAAATGGAAGGATGAGGATTGTCCTATCTAAGAGATTGTCAAGGCATAAACCTTCCATGAGCACATGCAATAGACTAATGGTCTGACCCACCGGATCACAGGCTCAACTTGTCAGAACTGAAAGCCATAGTATGAATGCGCAAAGCCCAGGGGTTAAACGATCCTATAAATCCTCCTAGAAAAAAAAATCACAGAGAAGCAAAAGAAGACAGCCATCAAATGCATGTACATGTATAGAAATGGCTCAAGAAAGTGAAAAGTCACATGTTTTTCCCAAGGCTACAACACTGTACAAGGACATGTGATTTCCATGAATTGGCCCCACAACAGATAAAAGCAGAATTCACGTTGAATGTTGAATAAATCATATCATAGATCATCTTGCCACTAATCTATAGTATAGCCTTCTTATTTCATACTTCTCCCTTTTCTTATATTTGTTGTTCTAGTCCTTGTATTAATAATTAGAAATCAGAAATCTATATTCTTGTATCAGGGACGAAGAATACAAACTCTATTGATGTTCTTGGTGGTTTTGGGTATTTCATTTTACTTCATTATCTATTGTGAGATGAAGTTTCCGATGGTCTAAAATACATAATTCGCCAGCAATTCTACTTGCATATAGTTTCAGATGTTTCTAAAATGCAGTGTTATCTGATAGATTAGTATGCTAAGATTCTCACTGGGTAAAGTTAAGGAAGACAATGTGCAGGGAAAACGCTTATGATATGAGCTTGTTACAACGAATGCATAGAAATCAAGATGCCATAGGTAAATTAGCTGCATGATACTAACCAATGTATAGATGTGGACAATTTTACAGCACAGTTTGACCAGATGGAGTGTTTTGTCCCAATTCTCTATTTTAATAGTGTAGACAATGTGATGACTGTGTAGACAATGTGATGACTAGAAACAATGAAGGCCTTCTGATTAGACCTGATCCGACGGATTTATTCACATGGAAGAAATTTTACAACATGGTATGAGCACAAAACCCCGTGCATAAACATAACATTTGATAATCTCCATAAACCTTGATAGTGAGTCACCAGCATAAACATTGCTAAGAAGATGTTGGGAGTGCCAACCCCGCATAACACGAGCTGCAGCATCCCGTCTAACCCTAACAGGTCCTATAGCTTGACTTCTCCCCACCTGAAAGGATCAACTTCGTAAGGATCATGGACCAAGAGTTAAAACAATTATCTTGGCAGCTCATTACATATCCTGTCAATGATTTTGGGTGCCTCGGATGGGCCATGTTATGAAAACTACGTTGATTGGAATCTGGGAAGGATCTTATCACCAGCCTTAAAGAGGGGGAGGCTAAACGAGAATGATGAGTAACAGGCCACATTCAACAGGGAAAACTCATGACTGTACATGTTTTTGGCCTAGTGCCAAGCAGGCCACATTCAACAAGGAAAACTCATGAATGTGGGTGCAGACTCTAAAGAAGAAAATGCCGCTGCCTCCATGGTTTGATACTATAAAGGAAAAAGGTGTAGTTAGGAAGATTAGATTTAGGAAAGCAAAGTTGATTTGTGTCGAGTAATCTTGTGAATTTTGTGTTGTTCTGTGGTTTATCTAGAATTAATCATGTACGGGTTGTTTTTGGTATTAATAGACTCTTATGTACTAAATAAATAAATAAACATTGAACTGGAAAATGCTAACTTGCTTAAGAAAACCACAGCATAGTCCAAACATTTCCAGGAAACACCATATAATTGAACGTGAATATTATTTTCAAGGATGGGATGCTCATATCTGTATATTGTCCTTGTCTTTCAGAAACTGAGAGTCATATTTCCTGTTTCCATTCTCGCAAGTATTCGAGTATAATAGCTTGGGTTCTGATGCAAAAGTGAATTGAATCTCAAACATTTTGCAAAACATGAGAATGGCCATGTGATTGGTGCCCATGGATTGACTTACATTTCTCATTTATTTTTGGAAAGCATTACACGTTGCACATCTGGTGTAAATTTAGGCATATGCAATTACAAACAAAAGAGAAGTGCAATTAGAAAAACCTCTGGCTGCAATTCTACACAATCAGCAAAATCAGCATCTGCAATCAACTCTGCATTCCGAGGTCATAGTCTTACAGCCACTCGAACTCTTCCAAGAACTGTCCCAAGCATCCAAAGAAAAGAAAAGAAAAATCAGAATTGATCATAAATAAATAAATAAATAATCAAGACTATAAAACAGATAAAACAAAAACTATAATATTGGAATCATAGTTTAAAAACCAGAAAAGTCAAACTAGAGTTGAGTCAAAGAGTAGGTTAAGGTCTATTGAGTCTTGAAGACCATGAATTTTTTGAGTTATCAAACTATGATGGACAAGAACTCCCAATATTCAGATGCTAATGAGACACACCCTTTTTCCAGGCAGGTCAACCAATTAGCCTTGTAAGGAACATAGAGAAAAGATACACACAACAATCTTTTCTTTTTTTCCTTCTTTTTATCAAGAATCCTGACAATATGATGAGATATAAGAAGAGATTTTTATTAAGAGATAATCAAGGAGGAAATAAATCCAAAACAGAGCCTCATGGATACCACCTTCTTTAACAGTAACATCTGCAGCAGATCCATTTCAGTTTATGGTTTTTAATGGTGTAAACAATATACAAAATTTATGGCATGGGCCAGAAGATGAACCATATACAAATTTCAGGTGGACCACAACATACAAAACAGCGGTGGAAGACCATTATAAACATTTATTTTTTGGGTCACAAGTTTTGGATCTAATCTTATCAATTTCATGTGCACTTTTTTTTAAATGGATAGAAAAACAAAAAGGCGGATATTGAAGCACCAGCACAACGTCCACAAAAGACAAAGCAACAGCAATTTGTACATTTAACCTATGCAAATTTGATCCACAATAATAATAAATGCCCATCAATCCATCAATCAGATTTTATAGTTACTATCTATCTATAGCGGCCTATAATTTATACATTTAACCTATGCATTAAGTGAGACCCACCATGAAATGTTCCAAAAATCAAGTTAAAAAAAAATGAAAGAATGAGAGCTGAGGCACGTTTGGAGACACTTTTGGGCCCATCTCCCTATTCAATTCAATGCCGGACAAGTACTATTTTACAAATTGAGCAATTTAATGTTTGCCTTTAAAATGGTCCATAGATGTTCTCCAGATTTTCAACCGCAACATATTCTCCTTGTGAAAGCTTGAAAATGTTCCTTTTCCTGTCAATGATTTTCATACTTCCATTTGGCTGCCACTCGCGGACATCCCCTGTGTCAAGCAATCATTGTAAGCATAGTTACAGAGAATGCAAGCATGAAAAATCTGAACCACATGTAAATGATGGTTTGACAACAAATGGGGATCTAATTGCCCAGAGGCAGATAAATGCTGAGACGGACATACTTGTGTGGAACCATCCACCGACCATGACTTCTTTCGTGAGGTCTTCTCGTTTAAAGTATCCTAAGAACAGGGTATTTCCCCTTACACAAATCTCTCCACGTGGAGTGCTTGAATTGGCATCATATACCATTTCAAGAACAGACTCCAGGCACACATCTACATTTGGCATTGATAGTTCATTTGGTAGTGAGACAAATGTCCCCGCACAAGTTTCCGTCAGACCTGCATTGAACATTAGCATGCCATCGATTATCTAAGATTCCTGATTCATTAAACCTCATTAGATTAAGTTGTTCTCAGAAGATGTGAAATATCTTTCATCTAATCGACCTAAATTGCATCAGACCTTTACTAGGTAAAGACATAGGAATGAATTAAAACAGGTAATATAGTCTAAAAGGATGCAAACCATAGCCTTGTAGAACATGAGCACATGCCACCACCCGTAGAAAAGCTTCCACATGTGTTGCAAGTGGAGCAGCTCCAGATAAAATAAGTCGTACTTTTCCTCCTAATCCTTTCTTTACCTAAAGAAAGCATGGAATAAAGGTTAGGGAAGCAGACAATGGTTTTTATTCAGAGCCGCTATTATGAGCAATAACAAAATTAGGGTCGTATCTGCGGATGGACAATGGCTACCTGGCTGAAAACTACTTTGTCAAAAAGTAGTGCTGCCTCTACATGTTTAGATCCCTTCCGCATGTTATGTTGTTTGCTGAAGCATTTCCAAATTATAGATGAAAACAACTCGGAGTTGGGTGAAATCAAGAAACAGAATAGTAACAGAAAGGAAAAGGAGGGCACAATGCAATGAGCAGACAACAACAAGGTATGGAAAGGAAAAAAAAATGGAATATAGTGATGTCGAGGACCCTAGGCAGATTATTCCAAATAGGAATGTGGGACTAAGCTTCCTATCGAGATATTCTTTGAGGAACAAATCGTTCATGTTCTTTCTATTAGGAATACAAGTTGCAGAACTTACTATGCGTATGCGATGTTAAACAATGTATGCTTCAAGAAACCTCCTGAAGAAATCTTCTCTGTCAGACCTGGAAAAAGAACAACAAAGGCTTAAGAACACATCCATAGGAAGAAGTAAGATCAAAAGTTCCATTCTCTTTTTATGGTGAACAACTAGTGCAAGATAGAGTATATACCATAGAGATTAACAAACTTGAAGCATGCAAGAGAGACAGTAGCTTACAAACCCTCCTCAATGATGGGACACTTCAAAAGTAACAGAGTCAACCCATCTCTTGGAGCCGTGAACAGATCAGCACTTCTAATATGAGATTAGAGTTCCTATTGATTTGTGCTTTGAAAATACAAATCAAATAATCTCACTGTTCTGAATGCTTGCTTACCCTTGGGTTGTGTGAGTTTTAGTCGGGCTAGGGGTTAGTATTGGGTGAGACCGTGCTGCCATCAGCGTGTTGTCAAGGTGAATCTCTACCATGGCTGGTTCCAGAGCCCAGGTTAAAGAAGGTTAATGTCCAGTGAGCAGCTGATAATAAAACCCTTGCCAATTTAACATTTAAAATCTGAACCCAAATAGATGGAAGGCTAAAATTGAATATAGTGATGGCCCATGCGCACACACAACACATGTAATTTTGTGTTCATGTATTGAAAGATGAAAAATGACAGAATATAATGCTTCGGTACTTCGATATGCAACAAAAAGACATGTATTCAAACAATGCATGTACAGTGTACATGCATGTATATATTTATTCGCATGCATATATTACATATTTGTACCAAAGGATGCAGACATTGACATGTGTTAGAATGCCAGGCATAGCATCTCTTGGTGACAATGACTTGTTGAATATTACCTGTATAGATCGAATCCAGCACATGTGGAACAACACAGAAAATAGTTGGTTTTAGCTCCCCAATGTCTTCAATTAATAATTTTACATCCTGAACATGAAATATAGAATTTTTTATTTTTATTATTATTATTATTATTATTATTATTATTATTATTATTATTTTTTGCAACGAATCAATTTATTGAAAAAAGATATGAATACAAAATATGCATTAAGGCAATGGATATGGATCCCAATAAAAAGCAAAGGCCTAGTGAATCCTTAGCTAAGATGGCCAAGGAATTCATTTCTCTTGACACTTGCTTAATGGAAATTATAATTCAATTGGACTCTTATTTGGAAAAAGGATATCATGTAGACGAAATAACTCACCCCACACCAAAATCTTATTGAGGCACCATGAGAATAAATAACTCCTCAATCGCTCGATCAAAGATATGTGTCAGAGGGAGATAAGATAAATAAACATCCTCCTCGTTCAACTGTAACACATTCCAAGAACAAAAATATAAGAAACACAATCAAGACCAAAATAGTGAATAAGCCACACATATATCTTTACGCTGGCCGATTGTCACTCATAAATGTAAAATTGAGCCTCAAAAGGCCTTTATACATACATTCATACATGCATGTATGTGTGTGTATGTATGTATCCATTCAAAAGACATGAGAGTAACTTAATATGACTATCCTGTAAGCAAAAAAAAAAAAAGAGCATGAAGCCCAATTAAAAAATAAAAAAAATTTAAACCCCATGCTCTCCTCATCACCCACCCCGAAGAGTGACTCGAATTTTTGAAACATCTGCCATTTCTTTCTTCCTAAATACCCACCATATGCCTTTCATTTCCTTTGCAAGCTCCAACCCATGCCAACCCAAAAAATAGAATCCAACAGAGCTCATATAGGCCCAAGAGATATTGATATCAAGTAAATAATACTCACTAAGAAATCAAATATAATTGTCAAAAATCAAACTAGGCCACTTGATCAATCTATATCTTGTAAATCATTGAAATTTCACTTGGAAATTTCAATTTAGCAATTAAGAGGTAACAAATTTTGTCAACACATAATATCATGTGCTAGATTAAAAAAAAAGAAAAAAAAAGTATGGCATAACATTATAAGAATATACACAAAAGGATAAGAGAATATAGAAGGCAATGAAATTATTTAGTTATGCTTTTACCATAGAAAAACTATAACTATAATGACATATATATATATAGTGTTTTTTTTTTCTGAGCTACTAAATTCAAAGAAAGAGTAGGAAGATTATAGCCCATCAATGACCCAGGTGCCACTGTTTTTGTTAAATTGGCAATCCACTCCGCTCTTTTTCTGAGCTACTAAATGCAAAGAAAGAGTAGGAAGATTATAGCCCATCAATAACCCAGGTGCCACTGTTTTTGTTAAATTGGCAATCCACTCCGCTCCACGGATGTTGTTGGGGAACACATGGATCCTCATTCCACCTAAAATGAAGAGGAAGTCCCAAGGCATTTTTCACACTTTGCAATGTTGTTACTGTAAAAAGACAATAAACAAATCATATTAGCAACCATTTGCAAATATTACGGGCCATGTCCCTCAAGTAAACAAAATTTGAAATATACCCACACACACACACACACACACACAATGACCCAAGTGCCACTGTTTTTGTTAAATTGGCAAGCCACTCTGCTCCACAGATGTTGTTGGGGAACACATGGATCCTCATTCCACCTAAAATGAAGAGGAAGTCCCAAGGCATTCTTCACACTTTGCAATGTCGTTACTGTAAAAAGACAATAAACAAATCATATTAGCAACCATTTGCAAATATTAAGGGCCATGGCCCTCAAGTAAACAAAATTTGATATATATATATATATATATATATATATATATATATATATATATATATATAAAGACATCAAATCTGCTTGTTTATTAATGCATCTCTAAATAATCTTCTATATCTAACATTCTAATTCTAGCATTACAAGTTCAGAAAACACATCAAATCTACTAGTTTCTAGAGCATTTCAAGATAGAGACATACATCTTGAGAGCTCAGAAAATGCAACAAATCTGGTGGATTTTTTGAGCAATTCAAGTGAAATCTAAGACATCCCAAGTTCTAATTACAACATTGGAGGGCTGAGAAAATTCATCAAATCTGTTGGTTCTCAGAGCATTTCAAGTGGCCTCTTCCACATCCACAGTTCTACTTCTGACATTGAAAACTCAGAAAATGCATTGAATCTGCTTGTTTCTAGGGTAATTCCAATGTCGAAAGCTTAGAAACCGAATGAAATCTATTGGTTCTCAGATCATGTCGAGTCAAATCTCGAACACCTGAAGTTCAACTATCGACATTGAAAACTCACAGAAAATATAAAATCTGCGGGTTTTTAGAGCATTTCAAGTGAAACGTACCACATCTAAAGTTTAAATACCAACATTGAATGAAAATGTATAGAATCCGATGGCTTCCAGAGCATTCCAAGCGAAAATGCATAAAATCTGATGATTTCGACACCGACAATGGAGAAAAAAGAATAGTTTGTTGGTTTTTGAAGCATTTCAAGCGAAATCTTTGATACCTGAAGTTCTAATCACAACATCAGAAACTCAGAAAATGCACTAAAACTACGGGTTTTCAGAACACTTCAAGCAGTGGCTACTACAGCTGAAGTTCGAATTCAAATGCTGAAAGCTCAAAATAACACAGAAAAATGCCCCAAATCTAGATATCTTCACTAGCATTCCTATAAAATACACAGCCGTAACAAGATAAGGGAAGAACAGAGGAAATTACCTTTAAAAGAAGCAATGGGAGATCTGAAATCTATAAGCATTTCCTTCAAAGAACTACATAAGGATGCTGCAGGTCTGCCATTAAAGCTGCAGAGAGCTTCGCTACACAGAAATTCCTTGAATCTTTAAGTTTCTCTCACAAATCCCAATTTCAAACCTCTAGATTCTCCATTTTGGCCAAAACCAATGCAAAAAGAGCTGAAAATCTGTAGATTTCTCCCAAAAGCCCCTGTAACTCTTCCCGTAATTGAACGGCAGAGAATTTGCTCAACCACTAGAGCTCGATTCAGCTGAAATCGAACCAGAGAGCTCGGAATAGCGAGATTTACATCAAGAATCCATACCGGTTGATGGGTTAGGGTTTGTGTCACGCCCCAGACTCGGAAACTGGGCTCACAAAATTTTCGATCGTTGAATCTAGCGCTGACAGCCTCTATAGTACCCCATTCTCAGCTCTCGGCACCCATACACCAGGTTCCGATCCTAGGATCCTATAAGGAGGATTTCAAATATGATTTGATTCGTAATGAGCATAACCATAAGCATAACCTACAAACAATAACCATAAGAACACCATCACAAAATCCACTATGATAAAAAATTTTGAGTGCAATGCGTAGGAAAGGAAAATACAAGATAATGAAAATAACAGAAACTCCAGAAGCTCGACTGCACACTCCAACTGCGGTGAGGCTATGATTGCGTCCTGACATCACCTGCACCCGTCAATCGTGCATAAGCTTATAAAAAGCTTAGAGGGTAGTGTAAGTGTGTCCGTAGTATGAACGTGCTCAGAATGCAATGCCAGAGTAATACGGAATCATGCTGATGGGTACATGAATGCAAATCAGTTGTACTAAGGCTATGCAGTACAGGATATGAATGCTATCGGCCATATCAAGACCATGCAATGTGAGATGCAAATCAAGCATGCCAATCCTCATCCAAATCCATATATCAATACAGCTAATCAAATATCAGTATAGTTCTCATTTTGGATAATTACCGAGGTCTAGTACACTTTATGCCAGCTTGCCGCCCCTATCCGAAGGCACAACTGGGAGAGTGGAAGAGACCTCACTATCCGCCTGCCAATATCGGGCCTGTCTCGTTGATAGCGGACCCATTCCTCAAGCTGGTCAAACTCAACCTAGAAATTGCCCCCTTACTCAGGCGAGTAAGGTCACATCCCTTTCCAACCGACCACGACACAGTGGGAGACACGACCTACTGGTATACGGCCTTCGCGCGCTCATGTATCCACTCGGTCTTGACGTTGGAGTCATCCTCTGGTACCATCGGGTTTAGAAATTTTTACTTAGAGCCATCTATGGCACCCCGATGCTAGAAACAGTATTTCCAGTATCCAATTCGGTCATCCACGACGTGTTTGTGGAGACTATGGCCCTGATGTCGCTAGCGCATACAGTAATCACAATCACACAAATGCAAGTGTATGAATCACCCTACCAAACATGCAACAAATCTGCGCGTACCACGCGCTCATGTAGGATAACTCCGCCTATCAGGGAGCCCATAGACAATCTGCCTCATGTAGGATAACTCCGCCTATCAGGGAGCCCATAAACAATCTGCCCAAAGGCATATACTATGATCAGTCACTCCTCATATCAAGCATACATATGATGCGTATGATCATGAATCATGGACTTATACTAAACATGTTATATGGTGATGGGCCCTGTTCATAACGAAGATGGGCCTAGACGGCCTACACACTACAAGTATGAGCCTATTAATGGGCCCTAGGGAGAGTTACAATGAGGACATTTAACCATCATTGCTCTTACAATGTGGACATCAAACCATCATTGCTCTCAAGGCACGGCCTGCCATGAACATCATTACATAAACCATGGTGGAACCACATATTGTAATGGGCCTTATGAACATCCCATTGGGCCTCGACCCAAAGGCCCTAACTACATCAAATGGGCCATATCACATGGGCCTCATATACATCCATGTGGGCCTCAACATCAGGCCTCATATATCACATTGGGCCTAGTCTAATGGGCCGAATCAATGGGACGAATCAACTGGGCCAAGTCAATTGGGCCGATTTGAATGGGCCTAGTTAAATGGGCTGAGTTCAAATAGGCCGAACCCAACTCATCTATTTTTTTTTGAAATCAATATATATAAAATGAATAATATCAAAAGATAAACTGGACCATACCATATTTAACTGTAGTGATAATGATTTCCACGGTTAGATTCTAGTGGGCCCCACCATAGGGTTTATTTCCCATCCAGCCTATTCATAAAGTCACAAAGACCTGGATTTAGAGGAAAAATAAATATCATATTGGTCCAACCCTGTAGCCTAAGGGTTTTAATGGTGGACGTTCAAACCCACTGTTTCTATAGTGTGGTCCACATGATCCTTGATCTGTCTTATTTTTAGTCTTAAGCCTTAAGACGGGCTTGCTAATAGGATGAATGGTTAGGATACAACAGATACATCAAGGAGGGTCCCACACATTGAGTGCACATGTCACCAAGTTGGGCTCCACATGACTTGTCACGTCAACAGCTATAGGGTTGAGGTGTGGTACACTAGCCAATCCAATCCCATCACGGGTGGGTTCCACTTAGTGCCCACCATAATGTTTATTTTCCATCCATCTGCAGATACGGTCACATAGACATATATATATAATAATAATAATAATAATAATAATAATAAATTTCATATTTCTCCAAAACGTCTGGAACAGTGAAGTTCCTATGGCAGACGTTCAATCCTCACTGTTTCATGTGACGTGGGCCACCTGAGTTCTAGGTATGGCTGATTTATGGGGTGGCCCACTGCCCCAAAGGGGGCCTACCAAATGCATGATGTTGATGTCAACACACATCACGGTGGGGACCATGGCTGGGACCCACGGTCCTTGGCCACCGTCCACAGCACAACAGGACACTGTTGCACCGTCCTTTGGACGACACCAGCAGCAGCGCCTACTGCTTAGTGTATTTTTTTTTTAATTTATGTTTTTCTGCTGTTTTCCCTAGGTGGGGCCGCATCAAGTGGATCCACTCCACCCATTGGATTCTACGGCTCATGATCGACCAAATGAGCCCAATATGCAATGTGTTTTGGTGTATAGAAACGTCAGAGTGGGCCCAAGCAGCCTTGAACAGTAGTAATCACAGTTTTCTATGGTATGGCCCGCTTGATTATCGAATTACCCTCATTTTTTGGCTCAATGCCTAAAATAAGCTGGGGAACAGGATGGACGGCTGGATCAGACCCATACTTCAAGGTGGGTTCTGCATAAGTGGTCCACCCAAGGCTTATTTAATCAAGCTAATATTTATATTTTATATATGCATTTTTTATTGGCCATCGGTACACCCCAGCGTCAGTTCACACTTCATTGTGTGAGCCATGTTCAACGTCCTTGGACGCTGGACAGTGTGGAAGCAACACAAGTATCATGGTGGGTCCCACATGGACATGGCCCACCTATTTGGATCAACATGATATTTGTGTTTTTCCTTCCATCCAGGCCCGCTAATGGGCCGGACGGTGTTGATCCAACATATCCATCAGGTGAGTCCCATGAAGGTGAATGCATGGATAAAATACTTCATGGTGGGCTACACACACAACCACATTATCATCCATACAAGAGAGAGAGAGAGAGAGAGAGAGAGAGAGAGAGAGAGAGAGAGAGAGAGAGAGAAGGGGAGGGACCTCGCCATTATGGGCCCTCCCTAAATACAAAGCATATGTCAAGATGGGTCCCACCATATGTGGGCTCTCAAATAACAAAATTGATGGTTAGATCACCCACCTAGTGGCCTCCTTATTGGCCCTTAGCCTCCTTAGCTCCTATGCTCAACTTTTGATGGTGGATGATGGAGTTTTGATGGTGGAGATGAGAGATGAGAGGGTGAGCCACACTTGTTATTTTTGGGAGAGCTTAGGGAGGCTTGGGTGTGGGATGTTTTTGTTGCTTGGGAGTGAAGAGAGGGATGAGAGAGAGAGAGAGAGAGAGAGAGAGAGAGAGAGAGAGAGAAGTGATGGGTGAAAAGGGATGGGATGAGGTGTGATGGGTGATGGGTGGAGTGATGGGGTTGTAAGAAAGGGATGGGTGTAGAGAGAGAGTTGACTTTGGGAATGGGAAGGGATGGGTTGTTGTACTTAGGGTATGGAGTGTATTTGACTTTTACTTGACATTGATTGATTGATTGATTAATGGAACATGTTGTAGAGATTCTCTCAAAATTCACAACGCGTGGCATTTCTTCGGAATGAACGCAGGCCCATATCTTCTGACCTGGGTGTCGGATTGGTGCGCGAGTCACGATGTTGGAACCGTGGCAACGGCGCGGTCTCAAAGATACAAGTTTCAAGTTGAGTCGGCTCAGGTATGCAGGACTCGGCTAAGGATCATGTGGAAACGTCGTATACGGGTCGAGGGTTGTCGAAATTCGACCGGAAGGACCGCGGAAGCCTACAGAATGGTATGATCTAAGATTGTTTGTGGATAAGATTGTTTGTGTATATATGGATGTGGTTTGTGTTTGGATGGATTTAGTTTGCATTTGGGTAGATGTGAATGTGAATATGATGAAATATATTGTAATAGGTGTATGTTAGGGATTTTTTCCTGAATTTTGAAAAAAAAAGTCTTTTACTGACTAAATATTTCATAGGTAAAAGTTTTAACCACATTTTTACCTACGAAATATTTTGTAGGTAAAAGTTTGATCCACATTTTTTATCTATGAAAGTTTTCGTTGGTTCACGTTTTTACCTACGAAAAATTTCATAGGTAAAAGTCTTACCATTACCTACAAACAATCTCAACATTTTTGTACCTACAAAAACTTTCGTAGGTAAAAGTTTCGTCTACTTTTTTACCTATGAAAAAAATCCATCGGTAAAAGTCTTACCATTGTCGTTTTTTTACCTACGACAAATTTCGTAGGTAAAAGTATTTTTAGCTACGAAAAATTTTGTAGCTAAAAGTTTCATCAACATTTTTTATCTACGAAAATTTTTGTCGATAAAAGTCTTACTATTACTGACGAATTGATTTTTCATCGGTAAAAGCCTTTACACACAGTCTTCTGCTAACGATTTTTCCAATGACAAATTTTGTCGGTAATGCTCATTACCGATGAAAAATCATGTTTTACCGATGAAAAATTTCGTCGGTAAAAGTGCAATTTCCCGTAGTGACACTATGGCTAAGAGTTCCGTTTCCGTAGTTGTGTAGTTCACTTAGGCAGGATTTATAGTTCTACTTGCGTAATGAATAACGTAGGGCTTCTTTTCTTTTCTCTGGCCTAAAACTACCCTAAGAGCATAGTCAGATGTGTCGCACATAAGTTCAAAAGGAAGGCTCCAGTCGGGTGGCTGCATGATAGGTGCAGTGGTCAACATGCCCTTAAGCTTAGTAAAAGCTTCCTGACATTGCTTAGTCCACTCAAATGGTGCATCCTTTTAAAGTAGATTACATAAAGGACGAGATAAGTGAATAAAGTCCTTTATAAATCTCCTATAAAAACTGGCGTGTCCTAGGAAAGATCGCACGTCTCATATGTTCTTGGGTGGAGGTAGGTTAGAGATAAGTTAATTTTAGCCTTATATACCTCAAATCCATTGGACGAGATAATATGTCCAAGGACAATTCCCTTAGGAACCATGAAATGACACTTCTCCCAATTGAGTACCAAATTCTTTTCTTCACATCTTTTTAACACATATTTAAGATTCTTTAAGCAATCCCTGAAAGATGGATGGAAGACAGAGAAGTCGTCCATGAAGACCTCTAGATATTGCCCCACCATGTTAGAAAAAATACTTATCATGCATCACTGAAAAATGGCTGGGGCATTACATAGTCCGAATGGCATCCTTTGGTAAGTAAAGTTATTGTAGGGACATGTAAATGTAGTCTTTTCCTAATCTTTAAGGGCTATCTCTATCTAGTTGTAGCCCGAATACCCGTCAAGAAAATAGTAATAGGAATGACCTGTTAACCTTTCCAAAATTTGATCAATGAAGGGCAAAGGAAAGTGGTCCTTCATCGTGACGGTATTCAACTTCCTGTAGTCAATGCACATTTTCCAACCAATAGTGACTCTAGTTGGCACGAGTTCATTGTTGGCATTGACTACGATAGTGATTCCAGACTTCTTAGGAACCACCTAAGTTGGACTCACTCATTGACTATCAGATATAGGGTATACGATAAATGTAAGCCCTGTCTCTTAATCCATACCATTTTGACCTTTATCCGACATTTGCGCGTGACCCTGAGACACACGCCGTCAACCAGAGTCGGCTCAACTCGAGACTTGTACCCTAGTGACTGCGCCATCACCACCGTTCGGATGCCGCGTCTCGCGCGCAGAGGCGATACCCAGGCCAGGAGATTTGGGCCCGCGTTCGATATGAGGAAAACACCACGCGTACGAATTTCGAGAGAATCTCTACAACTTGTCACATCCATCAACCCATCAACCAATCACCTCAACCAAGTACACCATCACCTCACACCCTTGCCCAAGCAACCCCCAAAGTCAAAAAGGTTCTTACACACCCATACTTTTCTTACACTATCTACCACAAAAGTCAAAAAGTCTCTTACACATCCATCACCACCATATCCATCACCCATCTCTCTCTCTCTCTCTCTCTCTCTCTCTCTTTACAACTCTCTCTCTCATTCTCAAAACCACTTTCCCAAGTAAGAGAAAATCACACGTCCAAGCTCTTTCCAACCTCCATGAGAGCTGTGTGTGGCCCACTTCTTACCCTCTCATATCCCATCTCAACCATCCAAACTCCATCTCCTTCGTTAGGATCGAAGTTAAGGAGCAAAGGAAGCTAAGGGAGCAAGAAGAGGACAGTGGGTGATCTTAGATTTTGTCTTTCATTCATTTCTTTTGAGTTAATGGTCCATATATGTGGGACCCACTTTGATGTATGCTTGTATCCAAGAGGGGCCCATAGTGGCGGGGCCCCTCCGTTATCTCCGATCTCTCTTTCTCTCTCTCTCTCTCTCTCTCTCTCTTTCCATGATCATGGCCCATTTTATGATGTGTGTATTTTACCCAAGCCATCCAAATAGTGGGCCACCTGGATCTTTTTGGGGCCTGCAGACCGGGCGGTCACACAAGCCCGGATGAAAGGGAAACACAAATATTAGCCTGATCCAAAACAGGTGGTCCATGTGGGACCCACCTTGATGGGGTGCATACCCACACCATCCGTCACTAATGGAGATGTACTAACGTGGGTGTACTAACAGTGGAGGTGTGCAGTGACAGTGGGTGTGCTAGTAGGGGAAGTATGGACTGACATGGGGTCCATGGGACCCATCCTCGCCCTCCACCCCACGTGTGGGGCCCTCCTTGATGTGTTAACCCACCCAGATCCATAGCTCAGGTAGCAGACTGAGTGAAAGATACCTCGTTTCAACGTGGGGCCCAGACCCCAGCTAAAGTGGTAGGCCGAGTGAAATATACCTCGTTTCAACGCTGAGGTCCCGGTACGATTCCCTAGTGAGGGTGGCTGCCAGTGATGTGTGAGTGACAGTGGGACCCGTGGGACCCACCCACGCCGTCCACTCATTTTGATGGCCACACCATCAGCCGTGTGTGGTGTCCACCATCCTTCGACAGTGGGACCCACCCCACGTGTGGGGCCCTCCTTGATATGTAGGTGACGGTCTAGGCCGTCCAAAGGCCTGGACGTTACACTGTTATAATGTGTATATATATATTATATTAAATATATTATATTAAATATATTATATATATATTCCTGATGGTGGGCCCTACGTGGGACCCAACTCTGACTGCTCTTATATATTAAGCTATACGGCAGTAGTTATATATATTAAATATATTTTATATAGAATACATGAGGGTGGGCCCTACGTGGGACCCATCTCTGCTTTACAAAGGAGGCAGCAAGCTGCACGTGGAGCAGTTACATGGCGGCTCTCTTAACATCAGCAAGTGCAGGTCCCACATGTTGAATGTGTTTACACAAGCCGTCCATCCATTCTGACGGTGGGCCCATGCTTATGTATGTGTTACATCCAAACTGTCCATCCAAAGGGCGAGTCACTTTAAGGCTTGAGACCAAAATGAGATAGATCTAATATCAAGTGGACCACACTGCAGAAAACAGTGTTGAGTGAACGTCCACCATTGAAACCCTTCTTGGGGTCACAACAATTCTGGATCAATTTGAAATTTATTTTTTTCATCTTGATTCAGGTCTGTGTGACCTCATGAACAGATTGGATGGAAAATAAATGTTATGGTGGGCCTTGAGAATTCTAATGGTGGGAATCATTATCACCATTGTTAATTAGAGTGCAGTCCATGTGATTTAAATATATTTTTAATACTCTAAAATGATCCCTAGGAATAGATGAATGGTGTAGATGGCGCGACCCACTTAATGAAGGTTAGGCCCATTGGTGCGGCCCGATTTGATATACATGAGGCCATCGATCGGCCCATTTGACTCGGCCCATTTAAATCGGCCCATTTGATCGGCCCATTTGACTTGACCCATTTAAATCGACTCATTTGATCGGCCCATTTGATCGGTCCTTTCGATCGGCCCATTTGATGTATATGAGGCCCAATGAGATGCATGTTAGGCCTTTGTGTGGGCCGAATGCGGTGTATATGAGGCCCATTCGATGTGAGGTCCTACAATGATGTATGTGATGATGTTTTTGGTTGTCATGCCTTGGGAACAATGATGGTTTGACGTCCACGTTGTAGAGTAATGATGGTTAAATGTCCGCATTGTAACTCTCCCGAGGGCCCATTGGCAGGCCTATACTTGTAGTGTGTAGGCTGTCTTGGCCCATCTTCGTTACGAACAAGAATTCATCACCATATGACATGTTTAGAATAGTTTCATGATTCATGATCATACGCATCATATGTATGCTTGATATGAGAAGTGACTGATCATAGCATATGTCTTTGGGCAGATTGTTTATGGGCTCCCGGATAGGCGGTGTTGCCCTACATGTGGGCACGATATGTGTAGGATTGTTACATGACTGGATAGTGTGATTCATGTATTTTGCATTGTGTGACATAGTTACTGTACACCCTAGCGACATCAGGGCCGTAGCCTCCACAGGCGTATCGTGGTTGGTAGGATTAGATACCGAAAATCTTATTCTACATGGGGTGTTATAGATATCCCTGGGTGAAAGTCCCTATGGTACCAAGAGGTTGCTCCAACGTTTAGACCGAGTGGGTGCATGAGCGCCGAGTGTCGATTACCAGAAGGTCGCGCTTTTCACTGTGTCTTGGTCGGTTAGAAGGGGGTGTGGCCTTACCCACCCAAGAGGAGGGGGCAAAGCTAGGCTAAGTTTGACCAACTAGAGGAATGGGTCCGCTATCGACGAGCTGAGCCCGATATTGGCAGGTGGATAGTGAGGTCTCTTCCACTCGCCTTATTGCGCACAATGAGGCGGTAATCTAGTTTGGAGTGTACTAGACCCCGATTATATTCCAGATTTGAGTTGTATTGATATGTTGACTTAGATGAGGATTCGAATGCTTGACTTGCATCTTGCATCGCATGGCCTTGGTACGACCGACATCATTCATGCCTTTTATCGCATAGCCTTGGTACGACTAATGATATTTATGAATTCATCAGCATATTCCGCATTACTCTGATACTGCATAAATGTATTACTATCTTGCGCCAACACTTTTACTATCCTCTAAGCTTTTTATAAGCTTATGCACGACCTTGCATGCAGGTGACGTTGGACCGCAGCAGCGCTGAGGCAGGAGCGCATAGGAGATCATCTTGGAGCGTTTTGTCCATTATCATTTATTTCCCTTTATGCTTATTGTACTTGTAAAGTTTTTGATCATAGTGGAAATGTGATGGAGTTTTTGGTTGTTGTTTGTGGGTTATGCTTTTGGTTATACTTATTATAAATCAAACTGACGTTGAAAATCCTCCTCATAGCATCCCAGGATCGGAACCTGGCGAATGGGCGCTGAGAGCCGAGAATGGGGTACTACGGAGGCTGTTGGCACCGGATTCAGCGATCGAAATTTTTGTGAGCCCTATTTCTGAGTTTGGGGAATGACAGAAGTTGGTATCAGAGCATAACTTGGGAATAACCGAGAACAACATTATATGTCTGCTATGAGTTTAGAATGACTAAGTCTTGAAGTTCGGATAGCTTAGTGATCTTCCGTGATAGGTATTTAATGTGCGTACCTTCGAGAGTTTTCAAAGTTGATAGGCGCCTTAGCTCTTTCCTGTAGGACATGCTGCGCAGCAGAGTGACCCGATCGACTCCCGCTTCACCACCTGAGACACCCACTCCACCACCTGCGGCTCCCGCCCTACCACCTACGATCCCCACTCCACCACTAGAGGTTCCTACCGCCCATCCTGAGGATGCTGCTCCTCCACCAGAGACCGGTGCGGATCCAACCGTATCTGTGAGTGCCTCCTAGTTGCAGCAGATGTTGCAGGCTGTGAAGTCGTCCTTTCGGGGGCAAGGCAGGCACCCGGTCGTTTTGCCAGCCCAGGCAGAGCAGGAGTGTGCGAGTTCCCTCCTTCGAGAGTTTCGACAACTCGATCCCCCGCATTTCTAGGGTGAGCCAGACCCGACAGTGGCTGAGAGATGGCATTCCGATGTGGAGAAGATATTTGATACGATGAGATGTACAACCGAGCGACGAGTCCGATTAACAATATTTCTCCTCCATGGTGAGGCTGAGCATTAGTGAACATCAGTCTCTCGAGCGGCAGGCGCTAATTTTGTGTGGACTTGGGAGGATTTTGTGTATCAGTTTGAACGACAGTACTTTCCTAATCACATCCGACGACAGCGAGCATTAGAGTTCAAGGCCCTGGTGCAGGGTGACACGACAGTGGCTCGGTATGCGGCTCGTTTTGTAGCGCTATCCAGATTTGCGCCATACTTGGTAGATGATGAGGAGCGGACAACCCGCCACTTTGAGGATGGCTTATGTTACGGTCTTCGAGGCCGTATTATTGGGCACGAGCTCCCGACTTTTGAGGGGGTGGTACGGAAGGCCCAGATTTATGAGGCTGAGTGGGTCGGTTCTTAGTCTGATCACGGTCAGAGGAGAGACTAGAAGAGGCAAGCTCCTTCCAGTGATTCTTAGCAGCGTCGACCAGAGTAGAGGCGACAGGCCGCTCAGCTTCTGAGCGCCAGCAGCACCTCCAGCACCACCTCCGAGGTAGTTCACTAGCATCTGTTTTGGGTGCGGTGCGACGGGGTACCATATGTGGGAGTGTCCCCGCCTTAAGCAGCAGTAATAGAGAGGTTCACAGCAGCCTCCACAGCAATAGCAGCAGAGACCCCCACAGCAGCAGCGGCAACAGCCCCCACCATTGAGGCCACCTCAACAGCAGCATCAACACTCGCCTCCGAGGCTATAACAGCAGAGGTAGCTGTTTCGACCACCTTAGTGACAACAGTAGCAGCAGAAGCACGCTCAGAGGGGACAAGCACCTCCCCAGCCAGCTCAGGCTAGGTTTTATGCGGCTTAGCAGGATTCGCAGGCATTTGGAGGAGTTGTTGAGGGTATACTTCCGGTCTTTGCATGCATCGCTCGAGTTTTATTTGATTTCGGTGCTTCGCACTCGTTTATATCCGAGGGATTCTGCCATTCGACTGGATTACCGACAGAGTCTGCTCGAGAGGGGTTGACCGTATCGACTCCCTTAGGGAAGACTACAGTATTAGGCCGCTTCTGTTCGTCTTACCCTGTGTTAGTGGGAGAGATTTTCTTGGCTGCCGACTTGTACGTGCTGCCGATGTCAGATTTTGACGTTATCTTGGGTATAGATTGGCTTGCTGAGTACCACGCCATCTTAGACTGCTCCGCGATGACAATCACGTTCTGTATACTAAGCTTGCCACAGTTTTAGTTCGTTTTAGAGCCCCGGTGAGAGCCATTGTCTTGCTTGATGTCTTGCACTATTGAGGAGCCTGTTGCCGCTTGTATTGATCAGTTGCTTATGGTTTGTAATTTTCCCGATGCGTTCCAGGAGATTCCCGGATTACTGCCTCATCGACTCACCGAGTTTCAGATTGATCTCGTGCCCGGTACTGCGCCTATTTCGAAGGCCCCATATCATATGGCACTGTTAGAGTTACGGGAACTGCAGAAGCAGTTGGACGAGTTGCGCGAGTTGGTCTTTATTCATCCAAGCAGTTTACCGTGGGGAGTGTTGGTACTCTTCATGAAGAAGAAGGATGGCTCGTTGAGGCTTTGCGTGGATTACCGCGAGTCAACAAAGTCATGATCAAGAACAAGTATCCGCTCCCGAGGATTGATGATTTGTTTAATTAGCTGCAGGGTGCACAGTTCTTTTCAAAGATTGACCTGCATTCTGGTTATCATCAGATTCGGGTCCGAGAGAAGGATATTCCAAAGACGGTTTTCAGGACAAATTATGGTCATTTTGAGTTTCAAGTCATGTCCTTTAGACTGACCAATGCACCCGCGGTCTTCATGCAGTTGATGAATGAGGTCTTCCATCCGTATCTCGATAAGTTTGTTGTAGTCTTCATTGATGACATTCTGATCTAATCGAGGACTCGTGAGGAGCACGAGCAACATTTAGAGGTTGCGTTGCAGACCCTTCGCGCACACTAGCTGTATGCGAAGTTGGAGAACTGCGAGTTCTGGCAGGAGGAAGTGAAGTTCCTCGGTCACGTGGTGATGAGGGAGGGCATCGCAGTGGACCTCTCGAAGGTTGAGGCAGTGCATCAATTGGGTCAGCCACGACTGCGTCCGAGATCCGCAGTTTCCTTGGTTTAGCGGGCTACTACTGGCGTTTTATTGAGGGCTTCTCCCGTATTGCAGCCTCGCTGACCAGGTTAACTCGAAAGGGCGCAGAGTTTATTTGGAGCGACACTTGCGAGTGAGCATTTATGGAGTTAAAGAACCGTTTGACATCCGCTCCTGTCCTCACTCTTCCCTCTGGGAGTGACGGATTTATTGTATTCACTGATGCCTCACATATTAGTTTGGGTGCAGTCCTGATACAACACAGGAGACCAGTGGCCTTCGCGTCTCGTCAGCTCAAGGTCCATGAGCTGAACTACCTCACGTAGGATTTGGAGTTAGCTACAGCTGTCTTCGCACTGAAGGTGTGGAGACACTATCTCTATGGGGTTAGGTTCGAGCTCTGTTCTGACCACAAGAGCTTGAAGTACCTCTTCTCGCAGTCTGAGTTGAACATAAGACAGAGGCACTGGATGGATCTCCTGAAGGACTATGATTTCGATCTTCAGTACCACCCTGACAAGGCGAATGTGGTGGCGGATGCCCTCAGCCGTCAGCCACGAGGCCTAGTGGTGCATATGATGATTCGAGAGTGGAGGATGCTCGAGGATATAGCAAAGCATGATTTTGAGTTCGGCCTGTAATCTTCTATCGTGTAGTTATCGAGCCTATTGATTCAACCCTCTCTTGTCGCAAGGGTGATCGAGGCTCAGCAGGCTGATGAGTCGTTGCAGAGTTATATGGCTGAGGTGACATCTGAGAGTCAGGCAGATTGACAGATTGGTTTTGACGGTGGACTTCGCTTCAGAGGCCGATTATGTGTCTCGGATATTCCTGAGTTACGTAGAGATCTTATGACCGAGGCACATCGATCGCGGTTTTCTATCCACCCAGGCTCGATGAAGATGTACCGTGAAATGAGGCGACAGTATTTTTGGGTGGGGATGAAGTGCCAGATTGCCAGTTTTGTGGCCAAGTGCGACACGTGCCAGCGTATTAAGGCCGATCATTAGAGACCCCCTGGTCTATTGCAGCAGTTGAGTGTCCCGATGTGGAAGTAGGAGCACGTGTCGACAGATTTCATTATAGGCTTACCGAGGACTCGGCATGGTCATGACGCCATTTAGGTCGTCATTGATCGTCTGATGAAGTCGGCACATTTTCTTTCGATTCGTGTGACTTGGCCTTTGGACCGGCTTGCGAGGTTATTCGTCGAGGAGATTGTGAGACTGCATGGCATTCCAGTCTCGATCATTTCTGACCGAGACCCAAGGTTCACGTCTCAGTTTTGGGGGAGCTTTCAAAGAGCGATGGGAATTGATTTGCAGCTCAGCACCACGTACCATTTGCAGACCGATGACCAGACCGAGAGGGTCAACCCTTGAGGATATGCTTCGGGCCTGCGCGATTGATTTCGGGGGTAGCTGGGATGGGCATCTGCGATTGGCTGAGTTCGCGTACAATAACAACTATCAGGCGACCATCGGCATGGCTCCTTTTGAGGCACTATATGGTAGACCATGCAGATCACTGAGTTGTTGGACCGAGGTTGGAGAGCGTCATCTCCTAGGTCCCGAGCTTGTGCAGGAGATGTCAGAGGCTATCGATATCATCAGGCAGAGGATGCGCACAACTCAGAGCCGACAGAAGAGTTTTGCTGATTGTCTGCGTCGTCCCTTAGAGTTTGATGTAAGGGACCATGTGTATCTCAAGGTCTCGCCCATGAAGGGCATAGTTCGATTTGGAGCGAAGGGCAAGCTTGCACCGAGATTCATAGGACCTTTTGAGATCACTGGGCGTATTGGCGCTGTGGGTTATCAGCTCACTTTGCCATCTCAGTTGTCTAGTATCCACAACGTTTTCCACGTCTCTATGTTGAGGAAGTGTGGGTCAGACATCGTTCCTGTTATTGATTGGCAACCATTAGAGGTTCGTGAGGATGCTTCCTATATCGAGCAGCCTGTTCGCATCCTTGATTGAAAGGAGCAGGTCCTTCGAACTAAGGTCATTTCGTTGGTGATGGTTCAGTGGGGCCACCATTTTGTTGAGGAGGCTTCTTGGGAGCCCGAGGTCGAGATTCGAGTGCGCTATCCCCATCTTTTTGATGATTGATTGTGTTGTATTTTGTATGCTATCTATGATTTTATATGATGATGTTATGTTTCTTCTTCCTCATGAGTTATGTCTAGTTGCGATGATTGTGTAAATTTCGAGGATAAAATTTTTATTAGGAGGGGAGAGCTATAAGCCTCGCGTCTAAGTCTGTACCCTTCCATAGGTTCCCGCGATCCTCCCTATCGAATTCCAGCAACCTTCGACCTTTATCCGACATTTGCGCGTGACCCTGAGACACACGCCGTCAACTAGAGTCGGCTCAACTCGAGACTTGTACCCTAGCAACTGCACCATCGTCGCGGTTCCGATACCACGTCTCGTGCGCAGAGACGATACCCAGGCCAAGAGATGTGGGCCCGCGTTCGGTAGGAGGAAAATACAGCATGTACGAATTTCGAGAGAATCTCTACAACTTGTCACATCCATCAACCCATCAACCAATCACTTCAACCAAGTATAACATCACCTCACACCCTTCCCCAAGCAACCCCCAAAGTCAAAAAGGTTCTTATACACCCAAACTTTTCTTACACCATCTACTACAAAAGTCAAAAAGTCTCTTACACATCCATCACCACCATATCATCACCCATCTCTCTCTCTCTCTTTACAACCCTCTCTCTCATTCTCAAAACCACTTTCCCAAGCAAGAGAAAATCACAAGTCCAAGCTCTTTCCAACCTCTATGAGAGCTTTGTGTGTAACCCACTTCTTACCCTCTCATCTCCCATCTTAACCATCCAAATTCCATCTCCTCCGTTAGGATCGAAGCTAAGGAGCAAAGGAAACCAAGGGAGCAAGAAGAGGACGGTGGGTGATCTTATATTTTGTCTTTCATTCATTTCTTTTGAGTTAAGGGTCCATATATGTGGGACCCACTTTGATATATGCTTATATCCAAGAGGGGCCCATAGTGGCGGGGCCCCTTTATTATCTTTCTCTCTCTCTCTCTCTCTCTCTCTCTCTCTCTTTCCATGATCATGACCCATGGCATTGATGTATGTATTTTACCCAAGCCATCCAAATAGTGGGCCACCTTGATCTTTTTGGGGCCTGCATGACCGGGCGGTCACACAGGCCCAGATGAAAGGGAAACACAAATATTAGCCTGATCCAAAACAGGTGGTCCATGTGGGACCCACCTTGATGGGGTGCATACCCACACTGTCCGTCACTAGTGGGGGTGTACTGACGTGGGTGTGCTAACAGTGGAAGTGTGCACTAACGTGGGTGTGCTAATAGTGGAGGTGTGCAGTGACAGTGGTGTGCTAGCAGGGGAAGTGTGGACTGACATGGGGTCCATGGGACCTATCCACGCCCTCCACCCCACATGTGGGGCCCTCCTTGACGTGTTAACCCACCCAGATCCATAGCTCAGGTGGCAGACTGAGTGAAAGATACCTCGTTTCAACGTGGGGCTCAGACCCTAGCTAAAGTGGTAGGCCGAGTGAAATATACCTCATTTCAACGCTGAGGTCCTGGTACAATTCCCTAGTGTGGGTGGTTGTCAGTGATGTGTGAGTGACAGTGGGGCCTGTGGGACCCACCCACGCCGTCCACTCATTTTGATGGCCACACCATCAGCCGTGTGTGGTGTCCACCATCCTTGGACAGTGGGACCCACCCCACGTGTGGGGCCCTCCTTGATATGTAGGTGACGGTCTAGGCTGTCTAAAGGCCTGGACGTTACACTGTTATAATGTGTATATACATATATATTATATTAAATATATTATATATATATTCCTGATGGTGGGCCCTACGTGGGACCCAACTCTGACTACTCTTATATATTAAGCTACACAGCAGCAGTTATATATATTAAATCTATTTTATATACAATACATGAGGGTGGGCCCTATGTGGGATCCATCTCTGCTTTACAAAGGAGGCAGCAAGCTGCACGTGGAGCAGTTACATGGCGGCTCTCTTAACGTCAGCAAGTGCAGGTCCCACATGTTGTATGTGTTTACACAAGCCGTCCATCCATTCTGACGGTGGGCCCATGCTTATGTATGTGTTACATCCAAACTGTCCATCCAAAGGGCGAGTCACTTTAAGGCTTGAGACCAAAATGAGATAGATCTAATATCAAGTGGACCACACTGCAGAAAACAGTGTTGAGTGAACGTCCACCATTGAAACCCTTCTTGGGGTCACAGCAATTCTGGATCAATTTGAAATTTATTTTTTTCATCTTAATTCAGATCTGTGTGACCTCATGAACAGATTGGATGGAAAATAAATGTTATGGTGGGCCTTGAGAATTCTAATGGTGGGAATCATTATCACCATTGTTAATTGGAGTGCAGTCCATGTGATTTAAATATATTTTTAATACTCTAAAATGATCCTTAGGAATAGATGAATGGTGTAGATGGCGCGACCCACTTAATGAAGGTTAGGCCCATTGGTGCGGCCCGATTTGATATACATGAGGCCCATCGATCGGCCCATTTGACTCGGCCCATTTAAATCAGCCCATTTGATCGGCCCATTTGACTCGACCCATTTAAATCGGCCCATTTAAATCAGCCCATTTGACTTGGCCCATTTAAATCGGCCCATTTGATTCGGCTCATTTGATCGACCCTTTCGATCGGCCCATTTGATGTATATGAGGCCCAATGAGATGTATGTTAGGCCTTTGTGTGGGCCGAATGCGGTGTATATGAGGCCCATTCGATGTGAGGTCCTACAACGATGTATGTGATGATGTTTTTGGCGGTCATGCCTTGGGAACAATAATGGTTTGATGTCCACATTGTAGAGCAATGATGGTTAAATGTCCGCATTGTAACTCTCCCGTGGGCCCATTGGCAGGCCCATACTTGTAGTGTGTAGGCCGTCTTTGCCTATCTTCGTTACGAATAAGAATTCATCACCATATGACATGTTTAGAATAGTTCCATGATTCATGATCATACGCATCATATGTATGCTTGATATGAGAAGTGACTGATCATAGCATGTCTTCGGGCAGATTATTTATGGGCTCTCGGATAGGTGGTGTTGCCCTACATGTGTGCACAATACGCGTAAGATTGTTGCATGATTGGATAGTGTGATTCATGTATTTCACATTGTTTGACATGATTACTGTACACCCTAGCGACATCAGGGCCGTAGCCTCCACAAGCGTATCGTGGTTGGCAGGATTGGATACTGGAAATCTTGTTCTACATGGGGTGCTATAGATATCCCTAGGTGAAAGTCCCTAAACCCTTATGGTACCAAGAGGTTACTCCAACGTCTAGACCGAGTGGGTGCATGAGCGCCGAGTGCCGATTACCAGAAGGTCATGCTTTCCACTGTGTCGTGGTCGGTTAGAAGGTGGTGTGGCCTTACCCACTCGAGAGGAGGGGGCAAAGCTAGGCTGAGTTTGACCAGCTCGAGAAATGGGTCCGTTATCGACGAGCTGAGCCCGATATTGGTTGGCGGATAGTAAGGTCTCTTCCACTCACTTATTGCACGCGATGAGGCGGCAATCTGGTTTGGAGCGTACTAGACCCCGGTTATATTCCAGAGTTGAGCTATATTGATATGTGGACTTAGATGAGGATTCGTATGCTTGACTTGCATCTCGCATCGCATGACCTTGGTATGGCCGACATCATTCATGCCTTGTATCGCATAACCTTGGTATGGCTAATGGTATTCATGGATTCATTAGCATATTCTACATTACTCTGATACTGCATAATTGTATTACTACCTTGTGCACACACTTTCACCACCCTCTAAGCTTTCTATAAGCTTATGCACGACCGTTGCATGCAGGTGACGTTGGACTGCAGAAGCGCTGAGGCAGGAGCGCATAGTAGATCATCTTGGAGATTTTTGTCCATTATCATTATATTTCCCTTTATGCTCATTGTACGTATAAAGTTTTTGATTATAGTGGAAATGTGATGGAGTTTTTAGTTGTTGTTTGTGGGTTATGCCTTTGGTTATGCTTATTATAAATCAAACTGACGTTGAAAATCCTCCTCATAGCATCCTAGGATCGAAACCTGGCGAATGGGCGCTGGGAGCCGAGAATGGGATACTATGGAGGCTGTCGGCGCCGGATTCGGCGATCGAGAATTTTGTGAGCCCGATTTTTGAGTTTGAGGCGTGACAATAACCACATCCAATAGTTTAATAACCTCGGCCTTAACCACTTCTTTCATGTTTGGATTTAGTCTACGTTTTGATTGTCGCGAGGTCTTCATATTATCCTCGAGATAAATGTGGTGAGTACAAATCGAAGGGTCAATTCCCTTGAGGTTTGCGATCGTCCATCCAAGGGCTCCCTTATGCTTAATAAGAGTAAAGATGAGCATAATCTCCTGTTCTTGCTCAAGGTGGGATGAAATCACCACCAGGTATGTTTCATCTTAACCTAAATAGGCATATTTCAACTCAGAGGGTAAAAGTTTTAAGTCAAGTTTCGGTGCCTTAGGGTTAGACGGTGAGGCACTTCATCAGTTTGGGGGCAACTCTTCAAATTGTGGCCTCCACCGGTTAACTTCAAGTACCAACACAGTATCAAGCATGACACCCATCTCCCTAATCATGTTATCATCAAAATTATGGGAGTGGGCCAGACACGTCTCTAGAGGGTCAGAGGATAAGGTCAAAGGTGTTTTATCTTGCATGAAAGAGTTAATCATATTAATGTCCTGAATATCGCCATCATCCTCTAATCGTCTGCCTGTATTGAAAAAGATATTTAACTCCAATGTCATATTCTCAAAAGACATACTCATGACTCCATTCTTGCAATTAATGATTGCGTTTAAAGTGGTAAGGAATGGGCGACCAAGAATGACGGGAATCTGAGTGCTCATGTTACTGATGGGTTCCATATCCAGAACAATAAAATCTACAGGGTAGTAGAATCTGTCAACCTGGACCAACACATCCTAAATTTTTTCTCTCAGTACATGAACTGAGTGATCAGTAAGTTGTAATGTGGTTAGGGTGAGTTTTAATTCACCCAAACCTAACTGTTTATAGACCGAGTAAGGAATTAGATTTACGCTTGCTCCCAAGTCAAGAAGTGTGTGCTTAATTCGATAATTTCCAATTATACAAGGTATGGTTGGGCTATCGGGATCTTTGAATTTTTGTGGAACATCTTTCTTTAAGATGACACTCACTTTTTCAGTTAAAAAGATTTTCTTTTGAATATTTTGCCGTCTTTTGGTCGTACACAAGTCTTTCAAAAATTTGACATATGAAGGTATTTGTTTTACGGTATTAAGTAGAGGAATATTGACCTTCACTTGTTTCAACACCTCTAGAATGTCCTGAGAGTTAGAGAGAGGTTTTGGTGCAACCAACCGTTGGGGGAATGAGGCAATCGGATTACCTTGAAGTTCCGGTTCTAATTCTTGTGGGGCAATGCTAGGTCTATCATCGTTGTCCTTTTCCGGGTCCTTAAGCTTTTCAGCCCTCACCGGAATAGTTTTGTTAATAGTCTTCCCACTCCTAAGAGTGGTGATAGATTTAACTTGCTCCATCTGATTTGAAGAGCTGGGGTCACTTATCTCATATTACAGTTTAGGATTGTGGAGAGGTTGAGTAGGAAGCATCCCCTTTCCCCTAATCATTAAGTGCGACTCTATCCTTTGAATAGATGATGCAAGCGTTCTTAATATTGATCTGATATCCTGGAATGCTTGTGCCGAATTTCGATTTAGTAGCTCTTGATCTTGAATATGTTTTAGAACTGGATCCTCTTGAGGTTTCCCTTGATTTGGATCTTGATTGAAGAAACCTTGAGGGGTAGCTGTTTGTCCATTCCTCCAACAGAAATTTGGATGATTTCTCCAACTGGGATTGTATGTATTGGAGGTAGGTCCATTGAAAAGTCTTTGGTAATTATTCATGGCATTGGATTACTCATTTAACACCTCTTGAAAGGCAGCTATTGTTGGACAATTTTCAGTTGAGTGAACATTGCAAGCACAAATATCGCAAACAGTTTCCTTAACCTTATCCTTCTTTAATTCCATGGCCTCGAATTTCCTTATGAGATTAGACACTTTAGCATTGATATCATCATCCTCTTTCAGAAGGTATAATCCACCCCTCCTTTGATTGAATGGGCTTAGAAATGGTGCTTGATTTTGGGTGTCCCATAATTGTGCGTTTTCATCAAGTCTATCCAAGTAGTCCCACACATCATCGACATTTTTATTCATGAATTTTCCATTGAAAATTGTCTCAACCAATTGGCATATGAAAGATGTCAGACCATCATAGAAAAAGTGTGTAATGCGCCACGTTTCAAAATCGTGTTATGGGCATTAATTGACAAGATCCTTGAATCGCTCCCAACATTGGAAGAATGTTTCATCCTCCTTTTGGGCGAAGTTCATGATTGACTTTCTAAGGCTGTTCGTTTTATGATGTGGAAAAAATTTCTTTATGAACTCCCTTATCATATCATTCTATGTGCCAATGATTTAGGATGTAGTGAATATAACCACATCTTAGCTTTCTCTTTCAAAAAAAAAGGGAAAGAGTTTTAGCCTGACTGTGTCCTTAGACACGTTTGGAAAATATTAAGTGGCTATGATCTCATCAAACGCTTTCAAGTGTAAATATGAACTTTTAGATTCAAGTCCATGGAATTTTGGAAGGAGTTGGATCACCCCTGGCTTAATATCCATGTGTCCCATATTTTCTGAAAAAACCATGCATGAGGGCATACTCACCCCCACCATTTGTAAATAATCTCGCAAAGTACTAGGCGGGGGTGTTTGATGCACCTCATTCTCATCCTGGACTTCCTCAACCCTAGGTTGAGGTTGTCTTCTCGATTGATTTGCAGCCATCACTTCAATTAACTCTGAGGATTTCAAGTGGTGTCTAATCCTATGATGGATAGATAACCCCTCAACCAATCCTCCTTCACTCAAAAGACGTTAAGTGTTGTCACGGACCCACTTGGGCATGAAACACTCTCAGCCCTCAATCTCAGATTCTAACCTATACCTAAAAAGGAAGAAAGGAAATAGAAATCTAGAAATAGAAATAAAGAAGAGTTGGAAAGAAGTTACCAAATTAAAAGTTCCTAAGTTAGGATCCTGCAACACAAAACAAAACAAAACAAGTCAGTTTCTAAAAACTAGAAATTCTAAAATTAGAAAGTTCCCAAAACTAGAAAGTAGACTAAGTTCTAAAAAGGAAAATTTCTAAAAATAGAAAATACAAAGTTTCTAAAAATAAATTAGGAAAGTTCTAATCCTAAAATTAGAAAGTAAGGTAATTTATAAAAAATAGAAAATAAACCATAATCCTACAAATAGAAAAAATAGAAAAATTAGAAAGATATTACCAATTTAGAAAGTCTATATTGGGATCCTACAAAACAGGAATGTTAGGTTAGCTTCTAAAAATCAAATAGAAAAACCTAATCCTAAAATTTGAAATCCCTAATCTTAACCTAATTCTAAAACTAGATAATCTCAGAAAAATGCAACTGTCAGTCCTCGACAACGGTGTCAAAAACTTGTTCACAACCCCAAGTGTAAAGACTCCATCCATTCCGTACCATTTTCTATGCATATGTGCATGATGATCGATGCCCTTATCTAGACCTAGATTGGCCGTTCATAGTACATACCTGACTGACCGGAACCCCAAAACCTCAACACCTATCTCATATCGACCACCCCATCGCCGTAATCGTGGAGGTACCACCCGTGCGTCGGTATGATACTCTGTTAGTGAGATACGTTGTGAAGAATCATTAATATATCATGTGCGCAAGGCGTTATGTACTCCACTCCACACGTGCACAACACATGTCATACACACATGCACATGCCACACATAGGTGAGAGAATCTCTACCCATGTGTGTGATGACACACACCCATACCTCTCCCTCTCTCATGTACACCTCAAGTCAACTCTCCTCCATGCCACACCTCATGTATGACATCATCACACCATGCCATCCCATGCTCCTTTAATCCAACATTAATTACAAAGCATGAATTAATTTTCATAATCCTAGCCTAAGCTAATATTAATCACATTAGCCTAACTTAAACCAAATTTTTATGAATTTCTCTACAAATACCCCTCCATCCCTTAACATTTCACCATTTTTCTACACATGGAGAGAGAGAGAGAGAGAGAGAGAGAGAGAGAGAGAGAGAGGAGTGATCTTGGTGGGCCATCAACTCCATCAATCCCATCCCTTCCAGCCATCTCAACCATCAATTCCAACCCTTCCATCCATCTCAACCATCCATGTAATTCATCAAGGTGAGTACACCCTCCCCACTTATTTTTATTTTTGTTTTCATTATGTTTATGGATGGTGAATATGATACTCAAATGTTAGAAATGGTGTAGATGATGAAGATAGTATGATTGATGGTGAAGAAAATTATAATAATGATGATGATGCTATTAATGGTGTGGAAGGATAGGAGAAAACATATAAAATCAATTTATTATAAAGTTCATGTGGGACCCATTGATAGTGGGCCCCACAAAAATGTTTGTATGACATCCAAATCATCCAAGTATTAGCCCATTGGGGTGGCCAAACTCACATATGTACACCAATGCACACACGTGCACATATCCAACAAAAAAAATTAAGGGAGAGAAGCTGCTGCCAGCGTCCAGGGGATGCTGTAGCAAGCAGCGTCTCTGCTGCTTGAATTGGAAAGGAGGGGCTGTGAGCCCACAAGTCCACCCCCTTAATGTATGTATCTGATCCACACCATCCATCAAGTTTTTTCAGATCATTTTAAGCATTGAGAGGAAAAATGAAGTTAATCCAAATCTCTAGTAGGCCACACCATCAAAAAAAATATTTTAATAGTGATAAACTTTTAGGGCCAACTGTACACCAAAATATACTGAATATTGGACTCGTTTGATCTATCACGAGCCAGGGAATGCAACAAACGGGTTGGATTGTCTTTATGTGGGCCCCACCTATGAAAAAACACAACAAAACTAAAAAAATTTTAAAAAATGCATATATGCAAGGGGTGTCAGCCCCTTGCTGCTGACGTACGAGGGTGCAGGGACGCTGCAGCAGCTGCTGCTTGTTGGAACGAGCAGGGATAGTGGGTCCCGCCACTGGTCCTACCATGATGCATGTCGAGCATCTACACCATGCATTTGATGGGTCCTCTTTAAAAATGGGTCACCCTCAACATTCAGCCGTACACGAAACTCAGGTAGCCCACACCATCAAAAAATAAAAATAAAAATAAATTTATGAAGTTGAATAAATCAGCAATTTTCATGGGCCTGATCATGTGGTATATGTTATATCTAAACCATCCATCCATTTGGTGAGCTTGTCTAAAGGTTTGAGAAGAAAAATAAGATAGATCTAACTATCAAGTGGGCCACACTACAAAAGCGGCAAGGATTAAACATCTATCATTGAAACCCTTTTTGCCTCAGAAGTTTTGGACCAATATGAAATTTGTATTTCCCCTTAATTCAGGTCTTTGTGACCTTATGAACAGATGAATGGAAAATAAATGTTATGGTAGGCCCTGTGAATGGTTTAACGGTGAAATCATTATCCTCACTGCTAATTGAGGTGAGGTCCAGATAATCTTTGGTTATGATTCATTTTTGGATAATTTTCTAAAACGATCTCTAAAAATAGATGAACGGTGTATGTATAATAAATACATCACTTTAGGACCTATGTAACTTTGATCTCCTTGAACCAATCGTGCAATTCGAAGCTTAAGCATGTAAAATCACTTGTTAGGTCCACTTGAAATTTGGATGTATCTAAAACTTGGTCTGACCCCTCAACCAGGTGGGACACACATAATGGATGGGCTAGATTTATGAACTACATCTCTGTGGGCCCAACAAATGATTATGAATATTCAATGGAGGGTAACCCACTCAACCTGTGTGTGGTAAGGCCCACTTTGATGCAGGTGTAATGCCACTTAATCAACCATGGCTATGGCATGTTATATACTTAAGATCCTCTTTGTTTATCTATTTTATCAACCCTTTTGACGGTATGTTGCCAAAACTCAGGCCCATCCAATGATTAGATAGCTGTACATTATAAAATAATGTAAATTGAACTCTCACCACTAAAATTTTTTTATGGGCCATCCTGGCGATGTATTAGATATTCAACCCGTCCAGCTCATATACCGGGTTCCCTTTAGGCCATTGTCCCAAACAATCAATCTAACCTGAAATGGACCATACAATATAAGGCTGAGAGAATTAATGCCTAACCATTAAATCCAACCTAAGGTCACCATGGTGTATCTATTTATTCCATGTGGACCATCCACTTCCTCATATCATTTTAGGAGTTGGACTAAAATCAAAGCAGACCAAGTCTTAAGTGGGTCACACATAACTCAACCTTATGGGAAATCCCCATGGACTCCACTGCATAGGACCCATTGTGAATTCCGTTGATGTGTGGGCCCAAGAATGTTAAGGCCCATTTTAAGTGAATGTCATGTGAGTCCATCAGTGGTAGCCTTGTTTGGGCCAACCATTGGGCCTCTTCGACAAGAGTATGTAATGTCCATGTGTTGAATATATGACAAACTGGTATTGTAATTTTTAAAGTAATGATGATCAATCCCTTAAATGGGCTGAGTGTGGATAGCCCTTGATCACTTGACACTTTGGTTAGAGTGCAACCGTAAGTAATAAGATCATGTGACTTGTGTTTAAACCCTTAAATATGTATAATTATAATAAGTATGTAGACTTTAGTGGCGTGAGGATGTGATATACGTACTTTGCCCCTTAATCATGAGGGCATGTGGCATATGTAGGGTCACTTAATCATATGCAATTGTGGAATATATGTAATCATCTAACCGTATGATTCTGAAATGCACACAAGGCCAACTAATTACATGAAGTCAGGTGGCATTGGTGACCACCCAATGATATGACCATGTGCTTATGGGCATAACCATAGTCACCTAAACCGTGAACAACCGGGTTGTACGTGCAGATTTTCTTAGTCATGAGAATTATGATATAGGTTGAATTATGTAATTTGTTACTGGTGTGCTCCTCAATTCGGTGTCATGTGACATAAATACAACCCTTACATTATGCTCATAGGTGAGGCAAATGCAGGGACCAATAAACTATATCTGATGTGATGGAAGCTAGTTCCTGGTCTCTTGATCATGTGACACCGATCTGAGTCATTTACCGTATGAAGTATAGGGTGATCATAGTTTAAGAGTTAAGTGTAATGTAGTGTGACCAGGTTTGGTGGGTATGCTTGTGATTGTACCTTGGATGCTTTAAGACGCGATTACTAGACCATGATACTAATTGTATGTCCACTCAACCAAGTGAAACTATGGCATCGACAACCCGACCATGTGAGAGCTTAATAAAGTGGTTGCCCATAGATGTATGAGTTATGATGTAGTAAAAATAAGCAACCATGTGACCTTAAATCTTTTATTATGGCTAGTAGAGTGACATTTGTGTGGCCACTCAACCATATGGACTTCTGATAATGGAGTGGCCATAAGACCATATCGGCATATGAGAATTGTGTGATTACTCAGACTCGTGGACTATGCTGATGGTGTAACCTCTTGGTATGTGAATTTAGGATGTGTGTCAGATTGATTATGGACCCTACCTTGATGTAAGTATTGCATATTTCACCATTTAGGCTAGCTAATTCTAGAACATGATTCCAAAATGATCTAGATGCAATTCTTAAATAAGTCAGACGATATGAAATAGTGTTAATTGAACGTATAACTTCAAAACACTTGTGAACCCACTCAATGTATGTATTCTATCTGCACTGTTCCATTATTTTGCCAACCAAACATTTCGATCATGGAGCCCGCTAACGTGTGCCTCGTGCATCTGAACTGTTCTTCCTTACATTACCTTATTGTATGTGAGTTACCTATATTATCTGCTTATTGGGACCAACCATAATGTTTACGTGCAGACCCATCTGCTTGCAGTACCACTTGGAAGTAGGACCCACTACGTTGTATGAGACAAACCCACGTCATTCAACCATGACTAACCCTTATGTGTATATTATATACCAAGTCATTCAACTTAGAGATCATTATATCTTATGAGGCTTACTTATGCCTTCCAAACTATTGTAAAACTAATATGATAATTATTTACAAATCCAGCCTACTAACAACCCACTTAAAGATGAAGTTCACTACATTGTATGAGTTTCGCCAGCACCATTCATCTTGTGGCTCATTTACTATATGTTATAGTCATGCCTTTTATCTGATAACCACTTGATGCATGTACTTTGCGTCATCACCACTCATTAATCATAAGGCCTAGTTAGGGTATAACCATGTGGTTCTAATAGAAGAAAATAAGGTTTGGCCAAAGCCACTAATGGAATATCTATCTTGCAAAGGATATGGTGTAGTTCTTATTACAATTAATGCTCATAATTATGATAGTTATGGATAATATTAGTGATGTTAGTAATTGTGGTTAATAGAAGCATGTGATTTAATACTTGATTAATGTTGTTCCACTCCATATACTATGGAATGATTGTATGTGCAAGTGTACTTCAATACATTTGTTCATGTGTAAGACATGTCCTCTTTAGTTTAGTCACATGATCATGGATTAATATAGTTGATGGTGGCATATGATGATTATACATCATTTTTTCCCTTAAAGGTTAAGCAGACCCTAAACTCATGACATTATATGCATACCACATGCACTTGAACGTATGCCTTATCATGGTTGCTTGAATTCATGTATAATCATGACATATATGATGATCGAAATACCACAATCGTGCCGTATAACATGAGTTGGATCTTGACGATGAAATGTATATCTATGATGATGACTTAGGTACTTCCTGAAAATGAGCGAGACACCGGAAGTGTGGAAATAGTAGGGGATGATGTGCCCCTTGGGTTGAAAATTCCTAAACCCTTATGCTAGCTAGGGTTGCCTCACTGTCAGGCCGAGTGGATACATGGGTCATGGATTTGACTTTCACTGATGAGGTCGGGTTGAGAAGAGGTGGGTCCAACCTGCTTAAGGGCTAAAGTGCAAACAGGGACCGGTCTGACTCACCGGTGAGGAGAAGTGCGAATGAAGTCCGCTACTGGCATGCCGGGTGGAAGTCCACCGCTGGGTGGGTATGCGAGGTCAATTACTGGTGTCTAGTGCATGGGTATCAACCACGGTGTATCCCATGCTATACAGTTGGTGGAAGTCCACCACAGGGCGAGTATGCAAGGATGATTACTAGTGTCTGGTGCATGGTATCGACCACAGTGCTTCCCGAGATACACAGTTATGATATGGTTTGACAATATGATGATGATGATGTGATTATGGATGTGTGTAATATGGTTATGGCTGTGGTTTGGAAGAAATGAAAAGATGACTTGGTGATGCTGGTAGCATTGACTCGGAGTATCACTATGATGCATATGCCTTGCATTGACATTAACATCACACCTTACATGTTATACGCCTTTCACGTATATGATTTCCTTGCAGCATATTTATCTTGCTTGCATGTAGGACACACTGCACACACGTGTGTACTCACTAGGCTTTTTACCTAAGCTTCTTATATTTCATTTTTTTCAAGGCCGGAGTAGCTTAGAAGACTTAGCTTTTTCGATGCATTGGATTTATTTTTCGATTTGACAATGTTGACATCGTGTACCTTTTGAAAAGCATTGTACTTGTAACCATCAGGATTTATAATGGAGAGTGTTGCTTGGTATTTTGTTCATGGATCTTCATGCTCAGGTATTGTTATATGTATATACAACAAAAAAAAATCCAGTCAAAAATCTTCCTTGTGGTGCGCCGAACTCGGGACTTGGTGTATGAAAGTCGAGTGCTGGATTCGGGGCATCATGGAAGTTGTCTATCCTCGGACTTGGGGCGTGACAAAAGATGGTATCAGAGCATAAGATTTGGGATCAGTTACGAGCAAAGTCAGTAGTTAGAAAACATAGAAGAAGTTAAATTAGGTCTTCCACCATCGTTGATCGAGAACGTAAATGCTATTAGTACCCCTAATTTGTATGAATCTAGAGACATAAATCAGGGATTCCCAGTTTGAGAACCTAGTCAAAACAGGATTCCCTAGTTGAGAACGTAGAGATTATACTTAGCACCCAGGCATGAGGGAGATAGCCGCGAGTAATACCTTCACTTGTGGGATGGATGATTGTATTGTATATGTATGATGATGCGTATGTATGGATTCCATGTTATGAGTTTGATAGTGTGCTTGGAACTAGAAATTTCGAGGATGAAATTTTTATTAGGAGGGTAGATTGTAAAGACCCCATCCATTCCATACCATTTTCCTTGCATTTGTGTATGATGATCGATGCCCTTAGCTAGACCTGGATTGGCCGTTCATAGCACATACCTGACTGACCGGAACCCCAAGACCTCAACATCTATCTCATATCGACCGCCTCGTCGCCGCGATCGTGGAGGTACCACCCGTGCGTCGGTATGATACTCCGTTAGTGAGATACGCCGTGAAGAATCATTAATATATCATGTGCGCAAGGCGCCATGTACTCCACTCCACACATGTGCACAACACATGTCATACACACATGCACATGCCACACATGGGTGAGAGAATCTCTACCCATGTGTGTGATGACACACACCCATACCTCTCCTTCTCTCATATACACCTCAAGTCAACTATCCTCCATGCCACACCTCATGTATGACATCATCACACCATGCCATCCCATGCTCCTTTAATCCAACATTAATTACAAAGCATGAATTAATTTTCATAATCCTAGCCTAAGCTAATATTAATCACATTATCCTAACTTAACCAAATTTTTATGAATTTCTCTACAAATACCCCTCCATCCCTTAACATTTCACCATTTTTCTACACATGGAGAGAGAGAGAGGGGAGTGATCTTAGTGGGCCATCAACTCTATCAATCCCATCCCTTCCATCCATCTCAACCATCAATTTCATCCCTTCCATCCATCTCAACCATCTATGTAATTCATCAAGGTGAGTACACCCTCCCCACTTATTTTTATTTTTATTTTCATTATGTTTATGGATGGTGAATATGATACTCAAATGTTAGGAATGGTGTAGATGATGAAGATAGTATGATTGATGGTGAAGAAAATTATAATAATGATGATGACGCTATTAATGGTGTGGATGGATAGGAGGAAACATATAAAATCAATTTATTATAAAGTTCATGTAGGACCCATTGATAGTGGGCCCCGCAAAAATTTTTGTATGACATCCAAATCATCCAAGTATTAGCCTGTTAGGGTGGACAAACTCACATATATACACTAATGCACACACGAGCACATATGCCCAAAAAAAATAAAATTTTTTTTTTAGGGAGAGACGCTACTGCCAGCGTCCAGGGGACGCTGCAGCAAGCAGCATCCCTGCTGCTTGAATTGGAAAGGAGGGGCTGTGGGCCCACAAGTCCACCCCCTTGATGTATGTATCTGATCCACACCATCCATCATGTTTTTCAAATCATTTTAGGTGTTGAAAGGAAAAATGAAGTTAATCCAAATCCCTAGTAGGCCACACCATAATTTTTTTTAAAAAAATAGTGATAAACTTTTAAGGCCCATCGTACAACAAAATATACTGAATATTGGACTCGTTTGATCTGTCACGAGCCAGGGAATGCAACAAATGGCTTGGATTGTCTTTATGTGGGCCCCACTTATGAAAAAACACAACAAAACAAGAAAAAAATACATATATGTAAGGGGCATTAGCCCCTTGCTGCTGACGTACAAGCGTGCAGGGATGCTGCAGCGACTGCTGCTTATTGGAACGGGCAGGGACAGTGGGTCTCACCACTGGTCCCACCATGATGCATGTCGAGCATCTACATCGTGCATTTGATGGGTCCCCTTTAAAAATGGGTCACCCTCAAAATTCAGCCGTACACGAAACTCAGATGGCCCACACCATCAAAAAATAAAAATAAAAATAAATTTATAAAGCTGAATAAATCAGCAATTTTCATGGGCCTAATCATGTGGTATATGTTATATCTAAACCATCCATCCATTTGGTGAGCTTGTCTTAAGGTTTGAGAAGAAAAATAAGATAGATCTAACTATCAAGTGGGCCACACTATGCCACACTATAAAAGCAACAATGATTAAACATCTACCATTGAAACCAATTTTGGGTCAGAAGTTTTGGACCAATATGAAATTTGTATTTCCCCTTAATTCGGGTCTTTGTGACCTTATGAACAGATTGAATGGAAAATAAACGTTATGGTGGGCCCTGTGAATGGTTTAACGGTGAAATCATTATCCTCACTACTAATTGAGGTGAGGTCCAGATAATCTTTGGTTATGATTCATTTTTGGATAATTTTCTAAAACGATCTCTAAAAATAGATGAATAGTGTATGTATAATAAATACATCACTTTAGGACCTATGTAACTTCGATCTCCTTGAACCATTCGTACAACTCGAAGCTTAAGCATGTAAAATCACTTGTTAGGTCCACTTGAAATTTGGATGTATCTAAAACTTGGTCTGACCCCTCAACCAGGTGGGACACACATAATGGATGGGCTAGATTTATGAACTACATCTCTGTGGGCCCAACAAATGATTATGAATATTCAATGGAGGGTAACCCTCTCAACCTATGTGTGGTAAGGCCCACTTTGATGCAGGTGTTATGCCAGTTAATCCACCATGGCTATGACATGTTATATACTTAAGATACTCATCATTTATCTATTTTATCAACCCTTTTGATGGTATGTTGCCAAGACTCAGGCCCATCCAATGATTAGATAGCCGTACATTATGAAATAATGTAAATTGGACTCTCATCACTAAAAATTTGTTATGGGCCATCCTGGCGATGTATTAGATATTTAACCCGTCTAACCCATATACTAGGTTCCCTTTAGGCCATTGTCCTAAACAATCAATCTAACCTGAAATGGACCATATAATACAAGGCTGAGAGAATTAATGCCTAACCATTAAATCCAACCTATGGCCACCAGGGTGTATCTATTTAATCCATGCGGACCATCCACTTCCTCATATCATTTTAGGAGTTGGACTAAAATCAAAGCAGACCTAAGTCTTAAGTGGGTCACACATAAATCAACCTCATGGGAAATCCCCATGGACTCCACTACATAGGACCCATTGTGAATTCCATTAATGTGTGGTCCCAAGAATGTTAAGGCCCATTTTAAGTGAATGTCATGTTGGCCCATCAGTGGTAGCCTTGTTTGGGCCAACCAATGGGCCTCTTTGACAAGAGTATGTAATCTCAATGTGTTGAATATATGATGAACCAGTATTGTAATTTTTAAAGTAATGATGATTAATCCCTTAAATGGGCTGAGTGTGGACAGCCCTTGATCACTTGACACTTTGGTTAGAGTGCGGCCCTAAGTAATAAGATCATGTGAGTTGTGTTTAAACCCTTAAACATGTTTAATTATAATAAATATGTAGACTTTAGTGGCATGAGGATGTGATATACGTACTTTGCCCCTTAATCATGAGGGCATGTGGCATATGTAGGGTCATTGAATCATATGCAATTGTGGAATATATGTAATCATCTAACCGTATGATTGTGAAATGCACACAAGGCCAACTAATTACATGAAGTCAGGTGGCATTGGTGACCACCCAATGATATGACCATGTGCTTATGGGCATAACCATAGTCACCTAAACCGTGAACAACCGGGTTGTACGTGCAGATTTTCTTAGTCATGAGACTTATGATATAGGTTGAAATATGCAATTTAATAATGGAGTACCCCTCAATTCAGTGTCATGCGACATAAATACAACCCTTACATTATGCTCATAGGTGAGGCAAATGCAGGGACCACTAAAGTATATCTGATGTGATGGAAGCTAGTTCCTGGTCTCTTAATCATGTGACCCCGATCTGAGTCATTCTCCGTATGAAGTATAGGGCGATCATAGTTTAAGAGTTAAGTGTAATGTAGTGTGACCAGGTATGGTGGGTATGCTTGTGATTGTACCTTGGATGCTTTAAGATGCAATTACTAGACCATGATACTAATTGTATATCCACTCAACCAAGTGAAATTATGGCATCGACAACCTGACCATGTGAGAGCTTAATAAAGTGGTTGCCCATAGATGTATGAGTTATGGTGTAGTAAAAATAAGCAACCATGTGACCTTAAATCTTTTATTATGGGTAGTAGAGTGACATTTGTATAGCCGCTCAACCATATGGACTTCTGATAATGGAGTGGCCATAAGACCATGTGGGCATATGAGAATTGTGTGATTACTCAGACTCGTGGACTATGCTGATGGTGTAACCTCTTGGTATGTGAATTTAGGACGTGTGTCAGATTGATTATGGACCCTACCTTGATGTAAGTATTGCATATTTCACCATTTACGCTAGCTAATTCTAGAACATGATTTCAAAATGATCTAGATCCAATTCCTAAATAAGTTAGATGATATGAAATTGTGTTAATTGAACGTATAACTTTTGAACACTTGTGAACCCACTCAATGTATATATTTTATCCGCTCTGTTCCATTATTTTGCCAACCAAACATTTCGATCATGGAGCCCGCTGACGTGTGCCTCGTGCATCTGAACTGTTCTTCCTTGCATTACCTTAATGTATGTGAGTTACCTATATTATCTACTTGCTGGGACCCACTGTAATGTTTATGTGTGGACCCATCTGCTTCCAGTACCACTTGGAAGTAGGACCCACTACGTTGTATGAGACAAACCCATGTCATTCAACCGTGACTAACCCTTATTTGTATATTATATACCAAGTCATTTAACTTAGAGATCATTGTATCTTATGAGGCTTACTTATGCCTTCCAAACTATTGTAGAACTAATATGATAATTATTTACAAATCCAGCCTACTAACAACCCACTTGAAGATGAAGTTCACAACAATATATGAGTTTCGCCAGTCCCATTCATCTTATGGCTCATTTACTATATATTATAGTCATGCCTTTCATCTGATAACCACTTGATGTATATACTTTGCGTTATCACCACTCATTAATCATAAGGCCCAGTTAGGGTATAACCATGTGGTTCTAATAGAAGAAAATAATGTTTGGCCAAAGCCACTAATGGAATATCTATCTTGTAAAGGATATGGTGTAGCTCTTATTACAATTAATGCTCGTAATTATGATAGTTATGGATGATATTAGTGATGTCAGTAATTGTGGTTAATAGAAGCATGTGATTTAATACTTGATTAATGTTGTTCCACTCCCTATACTATGGAATGATGGTATGTGCAAGTGTACTTCAATACATTTGTTCATGTGTAAGACATGTACTCTTCAGTTTAGTCACATGATCATGGATTGATATAGTTGATGGTGGCATATGATGATTATACATCATTTTTTGCCTTAAAGGTTAAGCAGACCTTAAACTCATGACATTATATTTATACCACATACACTTGAACGTATGCCTTATCATGGTTGCTTGAATTCATGTATAATCATGACATATATGATTATTGAAATACTACAGTCATACCGTATAACATGAGTTGGATCTTGACGATGAAATGTACATCTATGATGATGACTTGGGTTATTCCTGAAAATGAACGAGACACCGGAAGTGTGGAAATAGTAGGAGATGATGTGCCCCTTGGGTTGAAAGTCCCTAAACCCTTATGCTAGCTAGGGTTGCCTCACTGTCGGGCTGAGTGGATACTTGGGTCATGGATTTGACTCCCACTGACAAGGTCGGGTTGAGAAGAGGTGGGTCCAACCTGCTTAAGGGCTGAGGTGACCGGTCTGACTCACTGGCGAGGAGAAGCGTGAATGAAGTCCGCTACTGGCATGCCGGGTGGAAGTCCGCCGCTGGGCGGGTGTGTGAGGTCGATTACTAGTGTCTGGTGCATTGGTATTGACCATGGTGTATCCCATGATATACAGTTGGTGGCAGTCCACTACAGGGCGAGTATGCAAGGACGATTATTAGTGTCTGGTGCATGGTATTGACCATAGTACTTCCCGAGATATACAGTTATGATATGGCATGACAATATGATGATGATGATATGATTTCGGATGCATGTAATACAGTTATGGCTGTGGTATGAGAGAAATGAAAAGATGACTTGGTGATGCTGGTAACATTGACTCGGAGTATCACTATGATGCATATGCATTGCATTGACATTGACATCACACCTTACGTGATATACGCCTTTCACATATATGATTTCCTTGCAGCATATTTATCTTACTTGCATGAAGGACACACTGCACACACATGTGTACTCACTATTCTTTTTGTATAAGCTTCCTATTTCCCTTTTTTTTAAGGGCTGCAGTACCTTGGAAGACTTAGCTTTTTCGATGCATTGTATCTATTTTTCGATTTGGCAATGTTGACGTCGTGTACCTTTTGAAAAGTATTGTACTTGTAACCATCAGGATTTATAATGGAGAGTGTTGCTTAGTATTTTGATCATGGATTTTCATGCTCAAGTATTATTATATGTATATATAACAAAAAAAAATCCAATAAAAAATCTTCCTTGTGGTGCGCCAAACTCGGGACTTAGTGTATGGAAGTCGACTGCCGGATTTAAGGCATCAGGGAAGCTATTTGTCCCCAGACTTGGGGCATTACACCAAGTGTAGGGTCACAATTTAGTAATAATCTTGGTAAGACCAAGGTCGAATCCACAAGGACTGAACCTTGTACGTATGTTGAAAGTAACTAAAACTAGTACTAGAAGCAGATGTAATTTAAATCTGGAAAATTCAAGAGAGTAATTGTAGATTTTTTTTAACTAAAACTTGTAAATTCAAAGGTGGAAAACTAGGGTTTCCAAGGATCCACTTGTAGAGATCAGGGCGACCTATGCTTGATTCACGAACTCAACTGGAATCAAAATCCCATCTTCATCCAATCGGTAGATATTTCATTAAAAACCAACTATGAACTTCCTTTGATTTAGTTTTCAATAGACGAGAGGTATGAGAACTAGAATTGATTACATCACCAAACCATGCCCAGGAGACAGTGAACAACAGGATCTCCTAAATTCACAATCTCAAGAATGAAAAGAACATACTCAGAGCTATCGCAGATCTATTGTAATTTAAGTTATAATAAACCATTAAAAACTAAAAGTATTTCTTATAATCAAAGTAACCTGAAAGAGAGTTTAACAATGTGAATTAAAGCAATAGAAAATCAGCCCATCACGTTACAAGCTTCACCTCTTAGCCCTACCTAAGAGGTTTAGCCAATCATGGACATGATTAAACAAAATCTCTTAAAAGAATATAAACAAATAAGAAGCAAAGAAAAGAAGGAAGAACTCTTTGAAGTTGCCCGCACTCCATGCTTTCTCTCTCTCTCTCTCTATCTTCTTCACACGTCCTCTCTCACGTTCTCTCTCTTAGGCTATCTGTAGGTCGGTTGGGTCAGTCACCGACCCTATTTACGCAGTCTAATTCGTAGCAGAACAGACCTTTATTTCTGTGCAAGAAAACACACAACTTGTTGCGTTTGATCTGATTTTGAGAGAACAGATCTGACCATTCAAGCAATTCAACCACATGGATGTGGTCGAGATGCTTTCTCCACTATTTGGATGGTCTAGATCACCAGTTTGATCCTTATTTTGATTGCATAACAACCCATATCGTCTGCTTGCTCGGACGCAGGCCCTGCGCAAGAACCTACGCTGTGATGCTCGGTGGGGCCCCGATCAATGTCGACAAGGAAATCCACTCCGTCCAATGGATTCACGTCGAAAAACTAGTCGGAGATGGATGGTTTTGGATTGGATTCGGTGTGGCCCATGGAGTTTCTACTCTATCATCCATCTTGCATTTGAGACTTCATGTACGTGCAATGTTCGAGAAAATCGGGCCGCAGATCAGGGTACGGTTGGTTTGACCTCCTGAATTCAATGAGCAGTGTGGATCATCGAGAGGTATGATGATGGTGGCCCACTCGAATCCGTCCGCAAGTCTCTATTGCAGGCAGGATTTTGATTGCGAGTTGGATTCAAATCTGCTCGGGTCAACGCCCGCTGACCACTTTAATTGGTCCGGTGCACAGTGGGCCCACGCCTGTTGTGTACACCAGTCACATGAAGTGGGTCCCACCTTGATGTTTCTTAAAATCTGTTCTATCCATCCACTTCCTCATCTAATTTAAGTGGTTGAGTCCAAAATTGATCATATCCAGATATGAGGTGGGCCCCATATTGGTGATTTTATGGCTGATCTTTCCATTGGGCCACTTTCACAAAGATCTAATGGCTGAAATGTTACGTGTATGATTACTTTATGATCCTCAGGCCGGATATAAAGTTTCGTGCCAAACGGATGGTGGGAACCCTATGATCTTGCATTCAGGATGATTCTCAGGCTTCTTTATCTTCAATCACTTGATTTTCTTAGATCTTTGGCATGTAAATTCTTCAATCTCAGTTTTCTAAGATCCATCCCTTGCCTTAGTGATTTTTGAGCATCAAATCTATGATTTTAACATCCTTTTCAGTCCAAGCTCCTAAATTCACCTTGCAACACAAACATGATTAAAATAGAGTGTTAAGCATTCTTATGTTCATAAAACCAAGTAACAGATAGGGTCTAATATGCAACATTTGATCGTCAACAATAATTGCAGGAAGGGAAATCATGAAAGCATGTAAAAGGCAAGATAATTCACATCAACTTAAATTAATGCAAGCTTAAAGGAGAAACCCTCACATTTGAAACTTGATTTCTTCTAAATGTTGTTAGATTTATGTTGTCATGTCCCAATTCTGGCATAATTAACAAGTCTGTCTAAGTTTAGGTTATCTTATTATGCGAGTTACACAATTAAGATCAATCTAGGGCTAAGATTTAGGACTAGTAATGCATCACTTTTCTAAATCTTGTCAAGCTAGGTGTATATACCTTTTGGGTCCGTAACTACACTTGGTCTGATCAAGCTTGGATCTAATGAGTCGTTCTGCTGAGTACACTCGATTCAACTCAGTTTGTCATCCCTTCTGTCGTCGCAACGGCTCGAACCTAGACTTAGCAACTCTCTTTCTTTCTTTTCCCGTTCTTTTCCTTTCTCCTTAGGCTGGAACGTCCAGCAATGCTCGGACCATGCCTGACTCAGACTCAGGCTTGGCAACCATAGTGTAGTAGGTTGACTTGCTCTCTCTCCTTCTCGTTTTCTCCTTCTTGCTGCTGGTTGGCCAAAGCTCTCTCTCTCTCTCTCTCTCTCTCTTTCTTCTTTCATTGAGTGCGTCCTGCAAATGAAGGCAGAAGTCCCTTTTTATAATAGGTCTGGACTTCTAGGATCTTCTTGCGAACTCCTTACGCAGTCGAGGTGCGAAACGAGCGGTCCTCGTTGACGTGAAGCGTGGAAGGAGGGTTGGTCTACTCTATCTTTTCTTTCCTTCTTTCGTGATCTTGGTGGCCCATTAGTCGATGGGTTTTGATCGTCATGATCAACACCTATTGACAAGCATCTGACTTGCAAATGGGTCCTATTTTAATGGTGATTTTGGCTGGGATTGTTACTCGTCTGATCGGCTCCTCTAGATGGCTGGGATTGCATTATCTAGTGTTCCCTGGCCCACTAGATCAGAGGTCTGATCGTCTAGAGTGGATGTTTGCGAAACCTTTTTCCGCATGGTGCGGCTATTCCGCATGAGGGATCGGCAGATGCTAAGTTCTTCGGTTTCTTTCCTTTCTTACAGGCGTCATGGGAGGAATTGGATTCTCCCTTCTCAGGGTTTAGATGGCCTAAATCATCAAGATTGTTGATGTCGGGAGGTTGGGATGGCCTCCCTTCTTCTTATTGTTGATCCATGTGGTCCCTCGATCAGACAACATGTCTATCATGAATTTGTCTACCTTGATCGGGGTTTCGAGTTTTATGGTCGTGGGAGTGGCTTGAGTCCGATGGATGGTGTAAGGCCCATATCCTAGACTGTACCATTCCCTAGGCTTCCGCGGTCCTCCCGGTCAAATTTTGGTGACCCGCAATCTGTTATCGATGTTTACGTGCGATCCTGAGTCGTGTCCCGTATATCTGAGTCGGCTCGACTCGAAACTTGTACCCTTGCGATCGCACCGTCGCTGCAATTCCAACACTGCGTCTCACGCGCTGAGGTGATACCCGGGCCAGGAGATGTGGACCCACATTTAGTTTGAGGAAAACACCGCGCTTTGTAAAACCCAAGAGAATCCATCACATCAATCCCATCAATCATATCAATCAAGTACACATCACTCCCATCACTCACCCATCCCCAAGTACAACCACCCCTCCCCTAAAGTTAATTCTCTCTCTTACACAAGTACTCCCATCACTTACTCACCCATCACTCACATCTCTCATCTCTCTCTCTCTTACACCACTCTCTCTCATTTCCTCACAAGCAACCCACGTCCAAGCTCCATGAGAGAGAGCTAGGTGTGGCCCACCTTCCTTCCTCCCATCTCCACCATCATAAGTCCATCACGACCGTTGAATTGCATCCCTTAGAGTTCTAGATCGCATAGGCGAAAGAAGGAGAAGATATCAAAGGTGGGTGTTCATAGTATTTGATTTTGATGTAGGGTCCACATGATTTGGGACCCACTTGATGTATGCATTGTATTAGGAGGGCCCATAGTGGCAGGGTCCTTCCCCTTCACCGATTTCTCCCTCTTTTTCTCTATTTCTCTCTCTCTCTCTATTTTTTTCCTATTATGGCCCACCTTGAAGAATGGATTAGATCTACGCCATGGACGGTGGAAATTTCACCATGTTCATGTACTTTGTATCTACGCCATCTGTGGGATATGGACGGTGGGGCCTGTCGCATGTGTGGCAATCCGCACCAACCAGTGGACTGGGCATGGACCCCACACATGATGTATGTATTCCAGTCCATCCATCTGCCTTTCATCTACATCATCCATACGTGGACTCCACTTGATAAATGCCAGTCTCCAAGCCACCCAGCTCGCTAGACACTGGACGCTAGTCGTTAGTTTATATATATATATATATATAGTATTGTATGGTGGGCCCCACGTGAGATCACCTCTGTGTATATGGATTGGTTGGAGTACCTTCTCACCAGCTATATAGCTGTTGACGTCAATGAGTTTTCATGGGACCCACCTCGTTGTATATTCACACCATCCATTTGGGCGGTGTGCTGTGGACCGCACCATGCTCAGCACCCGCACCATCCATCTAGCGTGCGTTGGGTTGGCCACCATGATGTGTGGGTTTGATCCGCACTATCCAGGCTACTGGACGGTGGGACCCCCACCTTAATGAATGTTTTAGATCCACACCCCACGCGTGGGGCCACTATAATGTATGTTTTATATCCACGTGGTCCTGTGTGACCCACCTTGATGGATGTGTGAAATGGCCAAGCTATATGTCCTAGAGGGGGGGTGAATAGACTATGCCAAATTAAATTTAAATACTACGGAATATGAAATAAAGAATAGATAGCACTATACACCAATCACAGTATAGGAATGGAAAGCAACCTAAAACAAAGAAATAGAAACAAAAATTGTTTTAAGGACAACCTTACACCAAAAACCAAAGTTTATGGTAGGACAACCTTATTTCTAGAATAAACAAAGAAACTGAAGCTCAACGTAATAAAGAGATAACAAAAATATAATGCTGAAATGTAAATCTAAATTATTACAACATTCCCCACTGTGCTTGAAATGAAATGATTACAACATTCACATTCACACGTACATTCCACAATTCTGAATGATAAAAGCTAGGAAATATAAATCACACATCCACAACACAAAGAATTATAGTGGTTCGCCTGTGTGTTCACCAACTGTTAAATAACAGCCACACAGAATGCTACTCCACTCCTAATATCCTCACATAGGGGATACTAGCGTTCACTATCAAATAGGTTTTCACAGGTTCACCCAAAACCTTCATAATTGTGTCTTTTTCAAAGGGTTTACACAATTCAAAAACCCTCACTTCTGAGTTTTCTGGTTCTCCTTAGATAACCAACAACTTTGAGATTTTTCTGGCTTAACCTCAAATAAAACCAAACAATGTAAATTACACAAATTGTAAAATACCTGATTTTCTCCTTTGTTGTAGCAACCCAGAAGAACCAAGTTGGAGTAGAGATTTGAATGTCAAAGTTCAATGTCCAATACTCACTTTATAATGGTTTTAGGTTCTAATAGATTTTAAATTAAAACAAAAGGGCTAGCTCTAATTGATTTTGATTCCAGAAAAAGGAAAACAACAATTCCTCTTTTCAGATTAGATTGGAATGCAAGAAACAAAATCAATTAACAAAGCTAAAGAAAGAGAATATTAAATATGCACACTTAGCTTAAATGGAGCACCAACTTATTTCTCAGAAGACCGAATTAAATTAACTTGAATTGCTTTCTTTATTCTGAGATTCGTGCTCTATTTATAAGTGAGTAAATCACGTCTTCGACTGGTCTAAGGACCTCTACGACTGGTCGTAGAACCAACAGATATTTAAAAATTTGGGCGCGATAAGATTTGGCAGTTTCACGACTAGTCGTAGGTCTCCTTCAACTGGTCGTCGGTCTCCTTCGACTGGTCGTAGGATCCCTTCGACTGGTCATAGGTTGTCTAATTTCAATGCTGTTCTTTGAGTTGTAGGTCTACGACTGGTCGTAGATGCAGTCGACACTATTCCTACGACTGGTCGAACAGTCCCTAGGACTAGTTGTAGCCTAACAGAAAATATCTGAATTTTACAACAAACTTATGACTGATCCAGGAATTTCTTAGATAGGTCGAAGCAGTGCTAGGACTAGTCGAACAAAGTCCAGGACTAGTCTTAAAACTGACCAAACTCACATATAAAAAAACATATGAATTATGTATTCAGAATGACCTACTCTAAAGGTCAACCTAAGGTTAGTCATACCTCAATAGTGAAGTAAGGACATTGAACATAGGAGACAAGTGACCTTTGAAAGTAGTGAAGCTTGAAGTCTTGATGGAGCTCAAACTTGAAAGCTTCTTGAGATCTTGAGGTTGAACTTGAAAGCTTCTTGAGATTCTTGACTTATGAACAGTGCTTGTCAAACTAAGTTGATCTTGAGTAGAGCTTTGTTCTTCATATATGCAAGCTTCATAGTAGTGTCTTTGGCACCACAAATTTGATAACAAATAGGGCTTTAAACTATAGCACTCACAATCTCCCCCTTTGTCAAATTAGTGACAAAACACACTTTCAAGATATGTTACATAACACAAAATATCTGATTAGAGAATCATGCACCAGTTGTTATATCTGATTAAAGAATCATGCACCAGTTGTTATCAACCAGTATCCTGCAGACTTGAAAATCAATATTATTCAACATACGGTCCACCTCTCTACACCTCACCTCTGTACACCTTTGCTAATATTCCCCCTAAGTAACATACTCATAAAACACCATACATATAGCATATCTATAACATATCCATACTCCTTTTTATCATAATATAACAAAGGAAGTACAACCTAGATGGCTGAGGAGAAATAATCAATGAGAAATATGAGAGGTAACTAGTCAAGATATGAGAACATAGCATAAGCAATGCACATAATTCATAGGCTGAGCTAAGTTAAAGAGATTGACAAACTCAAAAATTAGTTAGGAGTAATAAAGTTATTACAAACCACTAATCTTAAAAATACTAATCTGACCCAGAAGAAGGAGCAGGAATGGAAGGATCAAGTTGATGCATGCCTTTGTTCAAGCGCCTAAGATATTTGCGCATATATTTGAACTGTAAATCATGGGCAGCAGACATGTTTTCCATCTTAATATTTAGATTCTCAACTTTATCTTCTAATGCACTCAGACGTGCATCAAATGAAGAAGGCTCATAATCTGGATCATTTGTAGAATCGGACTCATGCTCTTCAAAAATATCATCCATGTTAATATCATCAAGAGGAAGATCACCAGCTTCTTCGCCATGTGCAGCTTCAGCACTGCCAACACCATCACTTTGGCCAGGAAGGAAATCCAGCTTCATCTTATTGATATTGAAATTATTAAATATCAGATGATGGATAGGGGCCTCTCCAACCGGCATGTTGACTGACATATGAGTAGCCAACACAGTCATCAAATATCCAAACGGAATGTCACTGTGACCAGGATGGAGTCGAAACTGAATGATGAAGTGACAAATCAAGGATGATAAGCAAATGTTAACACCACTAACAACAGAATGAAGAATATGAACCATGAAGGACGTCAATTCAGATTTATTACCCGACCGAGGATACAAATTAGATACAAAGATTTTGTGAAGAATTCTGTATTTAGGTAACAGATATTTTGAAGGAAGCGCATTCCCTTTATGTGTTCATTGTACATCCAAATTGCAAAAGTCATTAGTCAACATACATTTTTCAGTGACAGGGGGTTTCTCAGATAACGTATGGATGGGAATACCCTCATCATTCACTGGAATATCCATAAGGGCTGAAATCAAATGTCGATCAACTTCAAATGGCCCTTCTCTTGTGGAGATAGAAAAAGTTAAATTTTCCAGTGAGAAAGCACATATGCATGCAAACATGGATTGGGCAATGGACCGGTATGCTGGCCCACCCCAAAGCAATAAGTTATTCCAACCTACAGATTAGAGTATAGGAAAAATATCAAAAGGAGCAACGTGATTAATATCTACTGGATGCTCAACAATGACATTACGCAATCTGATGTCCCAAACATAAGATGACTCGTCCTCAGGAGCCATAAGATGACGCTTAGTGATAGGGACTGATCTGGAAGAGGAAGATGGACCACGGGACATTGATTTTCTTCCTTTAGAAGCCATATGCAACAAAGATTTCAAGAATATAGAAAGTTGCAAAGGATTGAGAAAAGGGTTTTCTCAAATCAGATTTTTCAAAAGAAAAACCCCAAATCTCAAAAAAATTTGAAATAGACAACTCCAAGGGAGAAATAGAAGTAATTTAGACACAAATCTATAAGAAAAATGCAAATGGAGCAGTAACCTTTAAGATTTTGGAAGATGGGTTCGACTAGTCGTATGTCGGCTCGTTGGAGAGTGAAGTTGAAATGAAGAAGAAAGTGATTTCTCCTAAATTTTAAGTGAATCCACGTGATTCACGACTGGTCGTGGGTATACACGACCGGTCGTAGTACGACTGGTCGTGGATACTCACGACTGGTTGAGTACAGGCCAGAAAATCTGATTTTTGCATATTTTTCAAGATTTGAAAACTAAACTAGCAAATATATACACTCTGATACAAATAGGCATAATTAATCATTTTAAAATGCACATGCCGAGTTCAAATTTCATTTTGTTAAACCTGCTTTTGTCGAGCGATTTAGTGAAAATATCAGCACGTTAAATCTCGGTAGGGATATATTACAAAGATATAACCTTTTCTTCAATTAATTTCTGAATATAATGAAATCTAATATCAATGTGCTTAGTACGAGAATGCTGAATTGGATTTTTTGAAATATTTATGGTACTGGAATTATCACAATATAATAATATAGAATCCTGTTTAATTCCATAATCACTTAGCATACGTTTCATCCAAACAAGCTATGTACATGCATTACCAGCTGCGATATATTCAGCTTCAGCTGTTGAAAGTGATATAGAACTTTGTTTCTTGCTAAACCAAGAAACTAAACAGTTTTCGATATAAAAACAACCACCACTGGTTGATTTTCGATCATCAAGATTACCAGCCCAGTCAGCATCCGAGTACCCAGCTAATTGTACACTAGTCTAATGAGGATACCAGAGATCGAGATTAACAGTACTTGCGACATATCTTATAATCCGCTTGATAGTAGTCAAGTGCGACTCTTTAAGTTTAGACTGATATCTAGTGCAAATACCAACACTTAGAGTGATATCTGGTCTACTAGCAGTTAAATACAATAGACTACCAATCATACTCCGATATAATTTTGGATCCACATTTTTACTTGCAGAATCTTTTGAGAGTTTCAAGGTTATTCTCATAGGAGTATCAAAGTTCTTACTATTCTCAAATCCAAATCTCTTAATCAAGTTCATGATATATTTAGATTGAGAAATGAACATTCCATCAGGTTTTTGTTTTACTTGTAACCCGAGAAAATAATTCAATTCCCCAACCAAGCTCATTTCAAACTGAGATTTCATCAAATCTGCAAACTCAATAGTCATGTCAGTACAGGTAGATCCATAAATGATATCATCAACATAGATTTGTACTAATAAGATGTGATGCTTATATTTTTTAATAAATAGAGTTTTATCAACACATCCCATTTGAAAATTTTGGCTTAATAGAAACTTCGTTAGTTTCTCATACCATGCCCTAGGAGCTTGTTTTAAACCGTAAAGTGCCTTTTTAAGACGATACACATGATCAGCATTTTTGGGGTCTTCAAAACCCATTGGTTGTTCAACATAAACTTCCTCATGCAGATCGCCATTTAAAAAAACACTTTTCACATCCATTTGGTAAATCTTAAACTTTCTAAAATACACAATGGATATAAAGAGTCTGATTGGTTCAAGACGTGCTAATGGTGTAAAGGTTTCATCATAGTCAATACCTTCAATTTGAGTGTAACCTTGTACCACTAGTCTTGCCTTGTTTCTAATTATATTGCCAAGTTCGTCAGACTTATTTTTGAAAATCCATTTAGTTCCAATGATGTGTTTATCTTTAGGTCTAGGTACGAGATACCAAACATCATTTCTCAAAAATTGGTTAAGTTCTTCTTGCAACGCAACAATCCAGTTTTCATCAGCAAGAGCTTCTTTTATGTTAGATGGTTCTATCTGGGATGTAAAACATACATAATTGCATATATCATCAAGTTGTTTACAGGTATTTCCAAGAATCTGTGTGGTTGGATGATCTTTAACAGTCCTCAGTTCAGAATCAGTCTGATTAGATGAAATATCAGATTTATCAATTACTAATACTTCATCATTATCTGTACTTGAGACAGGTGTGCTTAAGTGATCATCAATGACCACATTGATGGATTCTTGAATCACACCGGTCCTTTTGTTCAGAATCCTATAAGCTCGATTGTTTAAAGAGTATCCTAAAAAGATCCCTTCATCACTCTTCGTATCAAACTTTCCCAGATGTTCACGATATCGTAAAATATAGCACTTGCTGCCAAAAACTTGAAAGTATTTGACAGTAGGCTTTTCATCGAACCACATTTCATAAGCAGTTTTATTATTACCTTTACTAGTGTAAACCTGGTTAATAATATAGTAAGCTGTATTGACTGCTTCAGCCCAAAGATTCTTAGAGAGCTTCATACTGTTCAACATGACATTAGCCATTTCTTGAAGCACTCTATTTTTCCTTTCAACAATATCATTTTGCTGTGGAGTTTTAGGCGCTGAGAATTCATGTAATATTCCCTGGTCGCTACAGAACTTCTCAAAACCGCTAATCTCAAATTCAGATCCATGATCACTACGAATCTTACTGACTTGAGAACCTTTTTCAGTTTGAATCCTTTTGAGAACCTTTTTTACTTCTTCAAGGTTTTTTTATTTGTCCCTTAAGAAGACAACCCATGTGTCTTTTGCCACCTCGACTTTCCGTCCTGGTAGGTCCTACAAGATCCATATAGAGAAGCTCGAGTGGTCTTGATGTGGTATTTGAATTCACCTTTTTATGTGAGTTCCTTGTTTGTTTGCCAATCTGGCATTCACCACATATTTTATCTAATTTTTGTAGTTTGGGTAGACCTCTTATAAGTTCCCATTTGCTCAATCTATATAGATTTCGGTAGTGTACATGTCCAAGATGTTTGTGCCATAAGTCAGTCTCATCTGTATGGACTATGTAACATGATTGATTAGATGAGCTGGATTCGCTAACAATATAGCAGTTTTCAGACGTTCTACGTCCAGTTAGTATTACTGAACCCTTGTTGTTTAGAATCTCACAGCTTTGATTAGAAAACCGTATACTATGGTTATTGTTACATATTTGAGATATGCTAAGCAAGTTATGGCTTAGACCTTCAACATATAAAACATTTTTAAACAAAGGAAGGTTATAGAGTTGAACAATACCTTGGCCCATAATCTTGCAGTTGCTGCCATCACCAAATGTGACTGAACCATCAGTCATGTCTTTAAGGTCGGTGAATAAACCTTTTTCACCAGTCATATGCCTTGAGCATCCACTGTCTAGGTACCACTTTGACTAGCTTGTAGCTTTGAAAGCGGTGTGAGCAACCAAGCAGGCAACTTTAGGAACCCATTTCAGAACTGTTTTGGGTTTAGGAGTATAGTTGGTCTTCTTCTGACTGATATTGTAAGAATGACCTACTGAGTTCAATTTTAAGAGCTCCTTGAGTAAATCTACTATCTTTTTAGCAAGAGGGTTTCGGTTCTGATTTTTAAAGTTGACATAGCTGCTTTTAGGTTTTTGAAAAGTTTTTGTATTTTTAGAAAAACCTTGATAAGTACTTTTCCCTTTTGAGTTTGAGGACTCTCCTTTCACAAACTTGGGAGGAGTATACTTTTGTTTAGGAGGTATATTCTTATCATAGCCCAATCTGGATCGATCGCCACTTTTTCTTGATCTGGATAATAATTTTTCTAACTTTGGATCTCCTTGGGCATACCTCCATGTATCCTTTAAACTCAGAAGAGAAGATACTTTATTTTTAAGTATCTCATTTTCAGATTTCAGATTTTCAATTAGTGAGGTTTTGACTTCTAAATCGCATTTTGATTTTTCAAAACAATCTAAATTTTAGGATTTTTCTAAAACAAGTGATTCAAAATATTCTTTGAGTTTAGAAAACTTTTCTTTTTAAAGTTTAAGTTTGACAACAATTTTACAACTTTCCTTGTATAGGGCATTGTTAACATCTTGAAGATCATCTTCATTTTCATAATCACTATTCAGATTTTCTTTGCTAGTCGAATCATCATGATTTGAAAAAGTGAATTTATAAGGGCTTTAACTTCACTGCCCGACTCGGTTTTAGAATCTTCTGATTCAGAAGAAGCTTCAGAATCAGATGATTCATCCCAAGTAGCCAACATACCCTTTCTTTTTGTTTTGTCCTTTTTAGGACATTTGTTTGCTAAGTGCCCATACTCTTGGCAGTTGTAACATTGACTATCTTTCAAAGACTTTCAACTTTTAGATCTAGGTTTAGATCTTTTCTTATCATTTGATTTTTGAAAATTTACCCTTTTCTTGCTTTTGAAAATCTTATAAAATTTCTTTGCTAAAAGAGCCATATCGTCTTCAGAATTTTCTAAATCTGAGTTTTCTTGAGAAATACCTTTAGAAGATTTGAGAGCAATAGATTTACTTTTAGGAGCTTTAAAGTTTAACTCATAGGTTTGTAAAGAACCAACTAGTTCTTCTACCCTCATATTATCCGTATCACGAAGTTCCTGGATTGCGGTTACCTTAGAGTTGAACCGTTCAGGAAGTGAGTGGAGTATCTTTGCACACACTTTACTTTCTGGGATTTTATCACCAAGACCCCACATTGAGTTCACAATGTCATTTAATCTAGTGTAAAAGTCCATAAACATTTCATTTTCCTCCATATGAATTTCTTCAAATTTGGTTGTGAGGAGTTGGACTTTAGATTTTTTGACAATTGTAGTACCCTCGTGTGTCATTTCTAATATATCCCAGGCTTGTTTTGCAGTATCACAGGATATGATTCTTTTGAACTCATCTGGTGATAGTGCGCAAGTGATTGCATTTAGTGCTTTTGCATTGGCACTACTCTCATTTTTCTGAAGGGTGGTCCATGAGAAATATGGTGTTACTCTCATTGATTTTGAACCATCAATACCAGTCACTTCAGTGGTAGGTGGGTTCCATTCAGTCACTGTGGCTTGCCACACACTCTCATCCATTGATTTGAGGAAGATCCTTATCTTGGCTTTCCAATAGGCATAATTGGAGCCATCAAAGGGTGGAGGCCTAGTGACTGATAGGCTATCAAAATTTGACATCTTATATATAGCTTAGATCGTTAGCTCAGGAATTAAATCCAAATAAAAAGCAATAAGAGCGAGCTATTAGGCTCTGATACCACTTGAAATGGCCAAGCTATATGTCCTAGAGGGGGGGTGAATAGGACTATGCCAAATTAAATTTAAATACTGTGGAATATGAGACAAAGAATAGATAGCACTATACACCAATCACAGTATAGCAATGGAAAGCAACCTAAAACAGAGAAATAGAAAAAAAAATTGTTCAAAGGACAACCTTACACCAAAAACCAAAGTTTATGGTAGGACAACCTTATTTCTAGAACAAACAGAGAAACTGAAGCTCAACGTAATAAAGAGATAGTAAAAATATAATGCTGAAATGTAAATCTAAATTATTACAACATTCCCCACTGCGGTTGAAATGAAATGATTACAACATTCACATTCACACGTACATTTCACAATTCTGAATGATAAAAGATAGGAAATATAAATCACACATCCACAACACAAAGAATTATAGTGGTTTGCCTGTGTGTTTAACAACTATTAAACAACAGCCACATAGAATGCTACTCCACTCCTAATATCCTCACACAGGGGATATTAGCATTCACTATCAAATAGGTTTTCATAAGTTCACCCAAAACCTTCACAATTGTGTCTTTTTCAAAGGGCTTACACAATTCAAAAACCCTCACTTCCGAGTTTTCTGGCTCTCCTTAGATAACCAACAACTTTAAAATTTTTCTGGCTTAACCTCAAATAAAACCAAACAATGTAAATTACACAAATTGTGAAATACCTGGTTTTCTCCTTCGTTGTAGCAGCCTAGAAGAACCAAGTCAGAGTAAAGATTTGAATGTCAAAGTTCAATGTCCAATACTCACTTTATAATGGTTCTAGGTTCTAATAGATTTTAAATTAAAACAAAAGGGCTAACTCTAATTGATTTTGATTCCAGAAAAAGGAAAATAAAAATTCCTCTTTTCAGATTAGATTGGAATGGAAGAAACAAAATCAATTAACAAAGCTAAAGAAAGAGAATATTAAATATGCACACTTAGCTTAAATGGAGCACCAACTTATTTATCAGAAGATCGAATTAAGTTAACTTGAATTGCTTTCTTTATTCTGAGATTCGTGCTCTATTTATAGGTGAGCAAATCACGTCTTTGACTGGTCTAAGGACCTCTATGATTGGTCATGGAGCCAACAGATATTTAAAAATTTGGGCACGATAAGATTTGGCAGTTTCACGACTGGTCGTAGGTCTCTTTCGACTGGTCGTGGGTCTCCTTCGACTGGTCGTAGGTTGTCTAATTTCAACGCCGTTCTTTGAGTCGTAGGTCTACGACTGGTCGTAGATGCAGTCGACACTGTTCCTACGACTGGTTGAACAGTCCCCAAGACTAGTCGTAGCCTAACAGAAAATATCTGAATTTTACAACAAACTTAGGACTAATCCAGGAATTTCTTAGATAGGTCGAAGCAGTGCTAGGACTAGTCGAATAAAGTCCAGGACTAGTCTTAGAACTGACCAAACTCACATATAAAAAAACATATGAATTATGTATCCAGAATGACCTACTCTAAAGGTCAACCTAAGGTCAGTCATACCTCAATAGTGAAGTAAGGAAATTGAACATAGGAGACAAGTGACCTTTGAAAGTAGTGAAGCTTGAAGTCTTGATGGAGCTCAAACTTGAAAGCTTCTTGAGATCTTGAGGTTGAACTTGAAAGCTTCTTGAGATTCTTGACTTATGAACAGTGCTTGTCAAACTAAGTTGATTTTGAGTAGAGCTTTGTTCTTCATATATGCAAGCTTCATAGTAGTGTCTTTGGCACCACAAATTTGACAACAAACACGGCTTTAAACTATAGCACTTTCAATGTGTCCTGAATCCCCACCTTCCATCTGTTTGATGGTGGCCAGCAATCGCTACTTGTAGCTGCTACATGTGTAGTAGCAGCTTGGGGGTCCATTGTGTTATGTATTCCTCCAAGCCGTCCATCTGTATTGCCATGTGGGCCACACCGTGATGTATTTGTGTTATCCACACCGTCCAGATGTGCTGGACGGTGCTGAACTGTTTGGACGGTACTGTAAGGACCCACCGTGATGTATGTTTTGTAATCTACATCGTCCAGATTGTGCTGGACGGTGCTAGATAATGTTTGGGTAGTGCTGATTTACATGGACAATGTTTGGACAGTGCTAATCATCATTAGGGTGCCATATGCCCCATAGAATGATGTGTATAGTGATACACATGTTGCACCTGTAACCATTGAAATTATTTTAGGTGTTATCCAAGCTCCCATCTGTGAGGCCCACTTTGATGTATTTTGTGGCCCATTTGTCAGGCCTACTTTGATGTATTTTATGGCCCATTCAAGAGGCCCACCTTGATAAATTTATAGCCCATCTATGAGACCCATTAGTGCGGCCCATTGATGCAGCCCACTTGTTGTATATTAGGCCCATTGGTGCGGCCCAATGATACAACCCACCATGATGTGTATGTTATCCAGTCCGTTCTTTGGCTGGACCGCTTGTAGGCCCAGCTGTGATGATTAGGCCCACTTGTTGCATGTACAATGCCCACCTGTGATGTATATTTGAGGCCCACTTGTTGGCTAGTTGAGGCCCACCTGTGATGTAATTTGAGGCCCACTTGTTGGATATTTGAGGCCCACCTGTTGGCTATTTGAGGCCCACTTGTTATGTATTTTTAACCCATTTGGTAAGGCCCATTACGATGTATATTAGGCCATTGTGTGAGGCCATGGGTCCACTATATGCTCGGCCTTATGTGGGCCACTCTTTAGGAGCAATGTTGGTTAAAGGTCCACATTGATGGGCAGTGATGGTTGAATGTCCACATTGTGACCTTCTCTTAGGCCTTGTTAGGCCCATTCTCATCATTCTTTAATGGGTTAACCCAACTTATTGGGCCCCATTGATATTGCTTGATCCATCATCAACCATCCATTTATGGACCCTGCCTTGCGTCAAGATCGATTACCGATTCCGATTGCCAAGGCCGACTGTCGAGGCCGATTTTGATTATTGAGGCCGATTCTGATTATCGAGGCCGATTCCGATTGTCAAGGCCGATTATCGAGGCCAATTCTGATTGCTGAGGCCAATTTCGATTGTGGAGGCCGATTCCGATTGTCAAGGCCGATTCTGATTATCGAGGCCGATTCTGTTTGTCGAGGCCGATTCCAATTATCAAGGTTGATTCTGATTATCGAGGCTGATTCTGATTATCGAGGCTGATTTCGATTGTCGAGGCCAATTCTGATTGTCGAGGCTGATTCCAATTGTTAAGGCTGATTCTGATTGTCGAGGTCGATTCCGATTGTCAAGGTCGATTGTTGAGGTCAATTTTGATTGTCGAGGTTGATTGTCAAGGCTGATTCTGATTATTGAGGCTGATTCCGATTGTCGAGGCCGATTCTGATTGTCGAGGTCGATTCTGATTGTTGAGGTCGATTCCGATTGTCGAGGCCGATTGTGATTGTCAAGGCCGATTGTCGAGTCCAATTCCGATTGTCGAGGCCGATTTTGATTGCTAAGGCTGATTGTCGAGACCCATATGATGTATATGTGGCCTGTAGTTGAGGCCCATTGTGATGTGTATTCGGCTTGTGTTTGAGGCCCAATGTGATGTATATGCGGCCGGTGTTTGAGGCCCAATGTGATGAATATGAGGTCTATGTGATGAGCCCTATTATGATGTATTTGAGGGCCAGGTGATAGAGCCCTGTAATGACCCGAAAAATTTTGTGCCAAGACCCGAGTACTACCTCCATTCTCCTTAGAAGTTTTTGTGGGTAATTAGCGCTAAACTCGATTGCATGTGAAATTTGCATCAATCACTTTAAATTTAATCTGCATGACTTAAAACCTGTAGAATAGTTAGCGCTATGTTACTTTGAAATCTGGGATTCATCGCTAAATCCAGTTATTCTTGAGAATTTTTGGAAGCCTTGGATCGGACCTGGACCGCGCGTCGAAAGTCCGATAGCGATGATCTTAGGCTGTTATGGTCACCATGTTGGACTTGGCCATTACCTCAAAAATCAAGTCCAGATGATGTTCTGGCTCAATTTGATTGAGTCCGGAGTGAAGAGTGTGAGAACGGTGAGAAATTAAATGTGATTTTATGAAATCTGAGTCGTGTCGCTTGCGCGACGATTTTAAGCAATCTGACCATTGGATTCTGACCCAATTTCACCCTCGGATTAGGGAAGATAGCCCAGGCATGTCCTTGTGCTTGTGGACCTGATCGAGTTTCGGTGACCGTTGAATTGAGTGTGGTCCGCCACGGCTGATCTGTAGATCCGATCGGTACGAAAACTTAGTTTGACCTAGATTCATGGTCAGTGAGCTTAAGTTCGACCGCACGTGGAAATAGGCCCACCAGAAGTGTTCCGTTGGATCGAGAGAAGCCTGTTTTGGTTATAACCTAAGTATACCTTGGCCCTGGGGCTATTTTCATCAATGTTAGGCCTATATATAGACCTTAAAACCCTAACTCTCTTTTCCATACGAATTTTCTAACCCTAGCTAAGAAAGAGAGAGGAAAAGAGAGAGAAAGTGAGAGAGAAGTTGGTGAATCATCCTAGATTCTTTCCTGTTACTCTTCATCCTTAAACCTCCACTTTTGAATCGTTATTCTGGCAATTCTAAGTTCCTTCTTAGGTAAGTTAACCTAACCCTAACCTGTTTTAGAGCTTAGAATAGTTTATGTGTTGTCGTAGCTCATTTCTATTCTTACCTTAGGTTGTCTAGTCACCGTTGACGAAGACATATCGTCTGAATCAGTTCTGTGCTCTATTTCTGGTTTAGGGTTTGGACTTTAATCGTATAGGTTATGGTTTTCAAGGCTTTCAATGTTAGTGAATGGTTTATTCTTGTTATGGATGAGATTTCACATGCTAAATACTATGTTTATTTTGTGTTCCTGATATGCATGTGTTATATTGCGATTTGTGTATTCTATGTGTATGTAGGAAGTACCGTATACGTATAAAATATGAACATGTGTTTGCCATGATTATTTGTCGTGTATTTATGCAAGATGTATGTGTGACAACTCCTTGGTAAAAGGAATTGTCCAAATGCGTGTATTTCAACATGTCATGTATGTTGCTCTATGTATTCTAAGTGTTTGTAGAAATGTCTGAATGATCTAAAGTGTAATATATTAACCTAATTGCGGGCATTGAGAAGCGATTCTCAACACTCCTATTGATGTGTATGATTTATCACATGTAAGTCATATTCCTTGTTGTTTAAGTTCAAGTATTACTTATGTGAGAATCCATGTTAAGTTGATACTCTTCAAATGCTTACATACCACATGATTTAAGTTGTTGTTCCATTACTATTCTAGATTGTTGATATGAATATCTGTTGTGCTGGAATGTGTTTGGGACTGTGAATTAGTCCAGGAAATCGGTAATCGGCCTTGAGTTTGTGGCTGAGGTTGCTTTCGCCACGTAGGACGTGATTTGACGAACCCGAGTCGTATTAGAGTTGTCGGCAGTGGTTTGGCCACACGGAGTGTTTGCGCACTCTATGTCGTTCAACCCAACGTGCGCCCGTGCTAGTCGAGTTCGTCAAGTAACCCGATTGTCCGATGTATGTTCACCATGTATGGACGCTATTGTTTGAATCTAGGGTACCAAACTTACCAGTGCAAATCCGGTTAACCGTTGTACCTTGATCCGCTAAGACTCATGAGCCGGACATGGTGGTATGGGACACCGTGGTCGAACTGTCGGCCTACGCTGGGGTGACGAGCCTCCCCATAGTGATCAGTGATCAACCAAACTCGTGAGCCGATTATGGTGGTATGGGACACTATATTCGTGCTGTCGGCCTACATTGATTGCTGATGAGCCCTTTGTAGTGACCTCGAGCATACTTGGATACCGCATTGAGGTGATAAGCCTTATTGTAGTAACGAAGGTATGATAGGCGTGCATTGATTGGTGACGAGCCCTTTGCAGCGACCTAAAACCATATGATCGTATGAGATTGTCTAGGACTGACGACCCTAGAATGGATCACTTTTTGGAAATTGATATGAGGAAGGTACCTTAGATTCCCAATCTTGCTGTATGAAAAGGATTAATAATAACTTGGTAATCATGTTCATGCACCGCATTTGCATGTGCTTGGAAGAGGTGGAGCATTTGAGGTGGTGTCATGCGTAACGTAAGATGAAGACGCTGAGGGTGTACGCGCGAGGGCACGCATTATTCTGCATACATCCTTGCACTAACAAGAGTACTTAGGACATGTTTGATTGTTCTGCTTTATCATTACTGCTTGATTGAATTGATAACATGTTAACCTTTGCTTTATTGTTCCACTGAGTTGATCACTCACTCCCACGTTCTGTGGCGGTGTTTAAACACCCACCAGACTCTGTCTTGGTTACAGATCTTGATGCGACCCCTGAGGCAGAGCAGGAGTTTGAAGATGATGAGGCTGCATTTTCTTTCATGCAGTTTTCAGGCGGGTTCTAGTGAGCCATGTCCTGATGCGCGAGAATTCTGGGATTTCTTTTTGGGAATAGATGATGTCATTTGATACTTGTAATTTTGATAGTAACACTTGTAAGTATGACCTGGTATGTATATGTATTTCAGGGATTTGCACATGTACACATATATTTCTTTAAGTCTTCCGCTTGCATTCTTCACTTATCCCTGAATTATGTTTGCAGTTTGGCTTAATCTATTCCATGTTTTATGCACTCATATAGACAACATACATCCATCATTCAATATGTTGCATAAGTGATGTTTTGAAACTCGGGAGCTGAGTTATGCTCGACCCCCGAATTTCAGGGCGTTACAAGCCCATTGTGTTGTATATTAGGCCCATGTCAGAGGCCCATCATGATGTGTATTAAGCCCTTGAGTGAGGCCCATGGTGTTGTGTATTAGGCCCTTGTGTGAGGCCATGGGTCTACTATGTGTTAGGCTATATGTGGGCCACTCCTTGGGGACAATGTTGGTTAAATGTCCACATTGTCGAGGCCGATTGTCAATGCCAATTATGGATACCGATTATGAGTATGTGACAGCATAGTATCATGATACATGCCTATACGCATCATCTGCATGTTTGTTATGAGATGTGATTGACCATTGCATATGCCATAGCGCAAGTGGTTTATGGGACTCCCTGATAGGTGGAGTTATTCCACATGAGCGCACAACATGCGCAGGATTGATGCATGACTGGATTGTATGACTCATGCTTCTTGCATTGTGTGTTGTGATTACTGTACGCCCTAGCGACATTAGGGCCATAGCCTCCACAGGCATATCGTGGATTGCAAAATGGGACATCGAAAATATGTTATTAGCATCAAGCTACCATAGATGACCCTGGGTGTGAATTTGCGGTAATGACCGCTTTAGTTAAAGTAGGAATATGCCAATATGTCCTAGAGGGGGGTGAATAGGACTTTTTAATGATTTTATAACAATTTAAAATCCTATCACTCTAATCCTAACAACAAGCATATATTAGAATTACTCAAGGGTAACTCTACTGGCTTCCAAGCTCGGTAGAGGATCCAATCACAAACTATTTAAGAGATGAACAATATGCAAATTAGTTTATGATGGATATGACTGTGTGTGTGTGAGGTATGATCTCAGATAATCAAATATGAAAGTATTTAAGGAAATCTCATAAGAAAATGGAAGACAATAGCAATCCTAAATACAGTCATTTTTATAGTGATTTGAATACTTATCTACTCCACTCTTGGCAACTGCACTCAACCTTTGAGTGTACCAGATTTCACTAAGGAGGTTTCACACGATTCACCCCAAACCCAAGGTTTCAAATCAGGTTCACCTTTAACCAATATAACCTACACCTAGGCTGATTGTTTATGCTCTCATGAGCAAGGGTCAATACAAAGCACCCACTTTTAGGCACACTGGCCAAGGATCTTCCACAAGACCCTAACTGTTTATGCTCTCCATAGAGCAAGGGTCAACACAACGCACCCACTATGTACACTCCCGTTGGAGGCCTCTTAGAGGACTTGCAAGGGGTGAGACATACCTTAGACCCAATCCTATAAAGGAATGATCACAAGGGTCCTCTGGACTCTAATAACTTACAGACAAGCAGATGAGTCCCTTTTAGCGCATTTGTTTAAAGATCTCTTCCTTTGACGAAGAACTTTAGCTTCATTGATCCACAACTCAAAAGATGTGCCAATGCATGGTGACAGGTTGGGTCAAGGCTATGATGGAATCCTACTCTCCTAAATGTTTTCCTATAAGGATGATAGAGCAATTCCAATCATTTATGCATTCAAGGCATCCCAGCTTAATGATTTGTTATTAAGGTGGTGTAACACCCCGTAATTTCTAGTCCTCGAGTGTTATCATGAAATTTAACTTGATACGTACATGTGTACAACACCAACCTATCTATCTTGACCTTACGTCCATTCCCCAACATGAATTTATCCATTGGGAATGATCTCCATTCACTTATCAGACTAAGATTCTGATCCGTTCATCTTGTTCACACCATATGAATATGCTTAACCCACCATTAGAATTATAATATGAGAAACCTACAGTGTGAATAAGACACTCTAATCCGACGATACACATGCTTTACCCTTAATCCTCCTGAAACCCGCTTTACATATTATCCGTTTACGAAACTGACCATATACCCACCTACATACATAGTAAGAGTGCTAACCATCAACTTTCCTTATTTTTAGCTAGTCATCTGACCCCCAGTCATATTCGGATCTGCCAAACGGGCCACAAGAACATCACGATAAATTGATCATCATAAAGCTCTTAGGTTCTAAGTCCAAACTGTCCGGTAACTTGTTGATTAGAGGTGTACAAATATTATTTTGGAATTTTGAAGTATATTAGTCATTAAAAGAACATCTTATTCATCCTCGGGAGATCGGGACTCAAATTGGATCACAGGAAAGAGTACGAAAAATGATGCATGGTCGCTAAATTTCAAGATATTCAGACGGCACATTTCAACATAACGGGCGTTGGATGCCGGTTGGGAAATGGATGACGAGTTTGTAAATAGTGAATGCCATTACATGCCACCATTGAGCTTGAATCGGATAGTATGGCCCACCCGATCAACAGATCTACCCCATTTTTGGACCTTAATCCTAACAGGGCATGTTAAACGCAATGAACAGAGCGGATCATACAACTACAAGTAGTAAAGTGGACTTCACACAAAATAACTCGCTTCATTTAAATTTTCACAGCAAGCTACGTGCATGGGGTTTAACGGTGAGTGTTGGTTGCTATTGGACACACCGTACGACTTACTCGACTAACCAAATTATCTCATATTTGACCCCGTATCCTAACATAATGATACAAAAGTGGTGAATGGCATGGATTCTCTAAAAGATCATCACAGGTGGACCTTACCTATTTTGAACAACAACGTGAAGAAACATTCAGAAACCGGAAGTGACTGTGGTTTCCACCATCATGTCCCTACAACATGTGGACACAATCATCTGGTAAATTTTAGGGACTATTTTAGCTATTGACATTCAATTTCAGAATAGTCTGACCAATAGATCGACGAGTATCCACTGTTAGAGCTAGGAATTGACCCGTATGGCCTACCTGGACCTTCGATCTGCCCCACCTTTAGTAAAAGACTCTGATTGGGCCCTCCAAGTGGGGTAGATGGGGTGGATTTATCACAAACATCATGGCAGACCCCACATAGCGGTACACATGTGCACAACTAGTATACACGTGAGGTGCACCAGACTGCTTGCACGGTCAGACGAGCTCTGTCTCACGTTTTTCTAAAAAAAGAAGGAGAAAACTCTCCTTCTCTCCTCATTTGCAGTAGCCGATGGACGACAGTCCGTTTCCCTTGATCAGTGGCCCACCTGCACGGTCCATCTAGACAATCCAGACCGTCCATCGTGTCCAGGGATTGGGTCCCACCAAAACCCACCCCACCTCGTACCTTGATATGTAAGTGCGTGGGCACGATCCTTGCCACAAGTGGGCTATACAAAACCAGATTTTCTAAAAATGGAAACTGCCAGGTTGGCAATCCGTGTGAAGTGGAGACTCTCGAACTCAACCATTCATTTAGGACTATCCTTACCGTCCATTTCAAACCGCCCCAGGGTTTTCTACCCACAGTAACAAAGAAAACCACAGACGGTTTGGTTCCGCCAGTTGTATTTGGAAACCACTGTAAGCCAACTCAATCCTGGCCGTTTATTTTTCATCTGACGGCCTGGACGGATAAGGGAAAAGTGTAGAAGAGAGGGGATTCAGCTACAACATCCTCCCAATGAGTTGGGCTGAGAGCTTCTAAGTTCGAACCCACTAGCCAAACCTCTCCCAAGCTTCAAAACCTCCGTTCCATAAGCTCCCTGGAAAGCGTACGGACCTTCCCTAGCTGATGGATTAGAGAAAGAGCCAATGCATGATGATCCGCCATTAATGGCAGCTCATCTTCCTCATTGGAACTATGCCGAATCGTCTCAACTCGGGGCTAAATCAGGTTGGGCCATCGTCGCTGTCAGGCCTCTAAAATAGCAGAAAAGAAAGGAAAGAAGAAAGAAGAAAGGAAAAGAGAAGAACAAAGAGAAAGAGATGGTGGGTTGCTGCACCTTGACTCACTGCCGAGTCAGATCGAGTTAGCTCGATAATTTAGTGAGTTCTACCGAGTCGGTTATCGGGTGGGCATGTTTCAAGACAGTCCAAGAAGTGGATCAAGCATGGTTTAAGCCCAGCACTGGTTGAATTCAATTTTAAAATGAGTTGCATAGTGATTGTGCTGCTGAGAGATGGGTTTTGTCCAGCTACGATTTGAGCCCAAGCTCAGTCATAATATGGGCTGAAAGGTGGGTCGAGATCAGGCCTTGAATGAGCTAAAAAATGGGTCGAGATCAGGCCATGATGAGGACTGATGTTTGGGCTGGAATCTGGCCATGTGCAGCCATGAAAATTGGGTGAAATGTGGGCTAAATGCAGCCCCAAAAATGGGTTGAAATGTGGGTCGAATGCAGCCACAAGATTGGGCTGAGATCTGAGCCAAGATCAGCCTCAGATCTGAGCTAAAACCGGCGCTAGCTTGGGCCTTCTAATTGGGCTGAAGAAAGCCTCAGTTAGGCCATGAATCTGGACTGAAACAGCCCTTTAAATGGGCTAGAGTCTGAGCTAAGAAAGACTCTCAGATGGGCCATGAGTTGGAGAGAAAACATCCCTCAAGTGGGCCGTAGTAATGGGCTACACGCTGAGCTGAAATCAGGCCAAGTTCGAGCCAGAAATCAGGCCAAAACAATAGTGGGCCTATGCTAAGTCAACCACATAGTGGGCCTAGACTAGCCCAGCCTCAGTTGAGCCCAATTTCTTGGGTTGAGTAAATCCCAATAAGCCTAGCTCATTGTGGTTAGCCGTTAGTAGATTGATTTTGCTAATATTAGTTAATATGGATATTATATTAACAAATATCATTTTTCTTATGTAGCAATTAGTAGATTATTATGCTAGAACTAGTTATTATAAACAAATTTCGAGTATTAAATGGTAATATTTTATTTATCATCCTAAATATTTATTTGGATAGTAGATGGTACTGATCATAATGACTATCATTGTCATGATTAGCAGGAGTTAATTCTATCATTAATATTAATAATTATGTTATAATTATAAATTAACATGATAATTGGCTTTACATAAATTAGCATTCGAATCCTACGATTTAAGTTTAGAACCAAACCCTAGGATGAAGCTCTAATTCTACATTAGAACCCTAAAAGTAATCCAAACCCTAGGTTGTGTAAATCTTGACCATATACACTTGGTAGAACATTGATCTCATGTGCAAATTTCACAATTCATGATAGGGTTGGATTCTAAGGAAGCACGCACCTTCTAGCAACACTAGTAGGCAATTCAAAGTACAAGGTGATGATTCTTCCCCTTGAGCTTTCTATTTTCCCATTAGCTTAAGCTATAGTTTTTATTTTAACTTATAATTAATATATTCATTTCATGGTCACATGTGTTAATTGTTGGAATTAAATTGCTATATTATGTGCTTAATATTTATCCTGCATATTTATTCATGCTTGTGGATTATTTGTGGATTGCTAATGGAACTTGAATTGGTACACCAGTGGGAAACCCCCACCTATATGTGTACACCCATACTTGAGATGTAACCTGACTGGTTGTGATAGTAATGGACCTTCGGCTTAGTGGTTATTGAATGGTGGTTTAAATTAACCAGTGATGTGGGCCTACCATCCAGGGTTGTTGTGTCCAACGGTTTTCAAGGATGGTCTTTTATCGCATGATTTTGATACTCGCCCTATGTGGCTTATTTTGATATTTGCCTTATGTGTCTTGCTTTGATATCGCCGTATGTGTCCTTGTCCTGGTATTTTCCCTATATAGGCTCGATATTTTTATACTGTGCAACCATGCGATGGCAAGCCCCATATGTTGTGATATGATTGACCACTGGTCGACGGTTTTCCATTAAACATCCTAAGGTGGTAGCCTTATGAGCTGGGGATGGTGGTAATGGGACACTATGCCTGAGTTGTCGGCCTACGCTGGGCTCTGAGCTCCCTGTAGTGACCTTGAGCTTACCTAAATTGGCTGATTGTAACTGGACTAATAACGGTTTGGCTAATCATGCATCCATAACATGTTGGCGATGATGGGTGGCTAATCTGTATGCTGTAGCACGTGCCCTTAGGATCTTCGGGGTATCATTTCGCTAGCTCCCAGACCATCGACTATCGACCCCTGTTCGATTAGATGATTTTCCCAGGTCGATGATTTGCATGGGTGACGAGCCCAAGTCCGGCTGAATGTGCATCCCCAGGCCAATGTGCATTCATGCATCCATGCATTTAAAAAGATGGCATATGTATTGTTTTGATTGCCTTGTTGTTTTATAACTATACTTACTAATGCGGTGGTGTGTAATCTTAAGGGAAAATCACACTAAGCTGGCCACTCATCCATCAAATATACAACCGTACAGGTAGAACAGGTGGCCCAGATGATGTATATGATCAGACTTGATGAGGAGTTATGCAGGTGTCATGGACACAAGGCCGTGTTGCTAAGAGGAGCTGCGTGGTCATGCAGCTTACATTTATATGCTTTCTGTTATTTCTTATGTACACAAACCTTGTAATCGTTAATGTTGAGACATTGGTTTGTATAAGTCATTATGGGCTGCTTGAATGTTTGAATGATAATGAAATTTCTCTTATGTTGATTGTCCACTCTACACTCATCTGCTTACTCTGATAGTTGAAATAATAATAATAATATATAATTGAATTTGACGATCCTTTAAGGTTAACACTCGTGTTTTTGGGAAACGAGTCATATACTCGGGTCCTGAAAACACGGGGCGTTACAGGTGGTAGCTGGAGGATCCTTAAATGTGGAAGTTCATTTCTCAATCCACTCTATTGAATGTCAATAATGAGGGTGGATTAGAGGATGAACTTCCATGAGAGAAAGGGCTTTCGGTATATGATCTAAGGTTAAACACTCAAAAGTACTCTCTTCTTTCTCTACTAGCAACTAAAGACAAGTTCTCTATATATAGGTAAAAAGTTCCAACAGATATAAAATGGTCACATTTATGACAGAGTTCGATATCATCGAGTAGGGTTGATATCATCGAGCGTATACTCTCGATTGTATCAACTAGCCGCTCGATGACACAACTTAGATGTTACACGCTTTTGAAACCTTTTGCCAGCTGATCGAGGGAATTGAAACAGACATTGATGTCATCGGATTTCGAACTCCGATTTCACTGACACGAGGATCGATTCCTCGACATATGAAAAATGAGAGAGACATGTCTTTAAAATATTTTAAGTCAAGGATATGATCAAGGAACACTCGATATCATCGAAATTTGAAGGTCGATGATATCGATAGTCATATCAATGCATCGATAAATCCAATGAATTTTCCAGTTAAGCTTGCTGGATAGTTTATGTCCATTATCGATGCAATCGACATAGCCTTGATATCATCGATATTTGAATATCAATTCTATCGAGTGACCCTCGATCCAAGATAAAAACCACCTGAAAATATTGCTGGTAAACTGTGTCCACGATCGATATCATCGAAGCCCTTCCGATATCATCGCAATTTGAATTCTGAGGATATCGAGGGGAACTTCGATATATCGAAGGCCTTTATGATTTTTCATAAAAAAATAGGGACACAAAATCTCTGCTATCGATTTTATCGAGTTATCTTCGATAGACTCGAGATTCAAGTTTCGATGATATCGATACAGCTATCGATATATCGATAATTCCATCCAGAAGTATATGCGGTTGCTGGACATCTTTTGTCCTCATTTCAATAGTATCGATTGAGCATCGAGGACATTGACAACACATTCTTAATTATATCGATCAGACTATTGATAAATCGACAGAGGTAGAAAACTTAGAGACTTTCTGAAATTTTGAAAAAGTTTTCTAACTCAAAAACCCTATGATATTCTAATTAGTTTTAAGGGTTTTATTCACCTGGTGTTTTGGGTCATGGGATGTGAGGCTTAGATTTACTTGTGGCAAGTTCGAGCCCACATCTAGTTGAGGCAAACGATTGATGGAGCTTCTCTGTCTAGTCGACTCAACACTCACGCTAATTGACAAACCAGGGCACTTTCAATCTCCCCCTTTGTCAGTTACGTGACAAAATACCAAAACACCGTAGATCAGTATCTAGACAAACATATCCTAAATTGTGTGTACATGTATTTTACACAATTTTACAATGTCTAGTGAAACCACACACACAATCAATAGCTACTCCCCCTAATAACATTCTCCCCCTATCTTGGTGCAGCTGCTCCAGCTGCTCCCCCTAACACTTGCATCACCATTCAAGTAGATATACAATTTTTCGTCGGGGTGTTTTATCGGTTCTCCCCCTTTTTATCAGTCATTGGTAAAGGTATAGCAGTTGATATCGATTGAAGTTTAAAGTATTTGAGAGAACCAATCTTCAGAGAGCATACATATATAAAGGATAGATGTATACAGATTAAAACAATTGATTAAACAAACCCTCATGTAAAGAGACCATGTATACATCGGGAGAGCAAATAGAATAATGATCAAAACATCACAAGCATCATACATATCATAAACTAGATAAACCAGGGGATCTTAAATCATAAGCATGGCAGTAAATACCTGTAATTCATAACTAGACAAATCCAAAAATATCCAATGCACATACTGCCCTAGTTTGGCAGCAATATAACAGTTATCCAAAATAAAAAATTTACCAAGCCCATTCATGGGCATACAAAAAAAACCAAAAACAACCACCAGTATTAAGCCCATCCATGGGCACATCAACAAAAAAAAAAAGACTTTGTAGATTAGTAATGTATCACATACACTCATGGACGCGTAGAATCATCCAAAAAGATACTAATGCTCATACGTGGAAATAAGAGTGAAGTGTATGTGACAACGTTCAGAGACCAACACTACGGAGCAAAGGAAGATGGTGTCATGTCGTATCGACGGCAGGTGATTAGATCAACTAACTATTGCACAGTCTGTTGCACTCCATTTACTAGGCGTTCCAAGACGGTAAACCTCTCATTCACCGAGTCCTTGAGCTGGGAGACATCTCGCTGTATTGCCCCAATCCTATCTTGATGAAGCTTAAATATTTTTGCATGCCCAGGCGCTGATGTGGATGATGCTTGATGGGGCGCAAGCGGTTCTTCCCCGGCCATTCCAGCTCATTCAGTGAGAGCATCGCCTTCTCCTCCTCCTTCTGCATGAATTTCTTCCTCTGATGGATCCTTGGGAAACTTATGGAACTTTAGGTCCATCCTTCGAATGTTTCTCTTGTTGAAGAGTTGAAGGGGGAGTTACGGATCGCTAGTAGATGGAAAACTGATGGCGTTGCACACCGTGTGTATAATCTAGGGATAGGGCATTTGAAGATCCCTAGACGTATGAATGGCATGGACTAACTGGTGCACAATAAGAGTAGGGAGGCAGACCTTGATTCCTTTGGCTATGGAGTAGACTATCATGGTCATGAACCTAGTGAGATCAGAACGGTTAGTACCTTTAGGATAAATGTTTGAACCGAAGATACCATGCAAGATCTGAAATTGTGGTTCTATGGACTTGGATTTTAGTGCATTTCCTTGGTACTAAGGAATGTCACGACCATGGCAGAGGAACTTAGTGACCATTGATCGAGTTTCAGAATTTTCAAGATCCATTTCCGAAAGACCAACGGTGACAGGGTAAGACCAAAAATTCCAGCAATAGTTGCAGGGGTGATCTCCATGTCATCACCATCAATAGACACAGTGATGGAAGGTGGATCAGATACAGGAGAATGACAGGATGCGAAGAAGTTGTATGTCCATTCACGTTGACATGGCCCACCAAAGTCAAGAATAGGCAACCAATCAATTACAGAAAAAAGGGGTTCTAGATTGTATGGTATTAAACCATCCTTGTCAACCTTCCTTTCATGGATACTTTCTACCAGTGTATTTAGCCAAAATCAGATTCACTTTAACTGGAGGAGGTGCCGGGGCCTCAGATTGGGACCTGCCACACAATCCCCTAGTGCGTTGATGTGTGGGGGTCCTGCGTTAAGGAGCCCTTGCTCTTTCTTTTGAGGTAAGAACTTTTTGTTGAGTGGCTCTAGAGGACTCTCCCAGACCGGACACCTGTCCTTTATCCTTTCCCATTTTAACAGATGAAGATTTGAAAGTTTTGAGAAAAATCGGATAGAGTTTCTTCTTAAAAACCTGAAAATACCCAAACCAAAAGCAAGATGGAATCTTAAAAAGAAGGAATGGAAGGGGTAATACCTATTTTGAAGAGCTTCTAGGACCCACCGATGTACTTCCAGCTGAGGGGATGAGCAAGGAAAAAGTGAAACACCTTTTTGAAAAAGAAATGACTTTTTTTTCCGCTCGACCGCCTTTTATCGGGCGGCAATCTTCGATATCATTAACTAGTGTTTCGATGATATTGAGATATCTCACCTGATGTTATCGAAATAGTGGTCGATATCATTCTCGATCATATGACTCTTCCCATTCCAAAGAGGCGCCGATGATATCGACCTCTAATCGACTAATCGAGAATCCATAAGACTTATCGACAGATATATCGAAGGTGAATAATTTTCAATTTTCCACACTTCCACAAACTTCTATGTACAATATAGAATATGTTTGAATCAACAGTATACACAGCAAGATTTTGTATAAGTATTGTATAAATCAAAATTATAAACATTTAGAATGTTTATATATAAAAAGATTTAAGGTGAGAGACCTCAGGTGTATCATCAGGAGCTTAGCAAAAATTTCATCATTTTAGAAAATATCCAGATCTCGATGCATGACCTAGACTTGTCTTTCTATGCTCAATATTTCTAGGCATAGGGATCATCCTTTCCTTTACCTTGGATGACATAGTAGTGGTTGTTTGTGCGAGAACCCTTCATCACTGATTTTCCTGAGAGGTTTAGGATTTCGCATTTCTCCTTATTGAATGTAACCACATGTTCATTGTCACATATTTGGAAAATTCTTAGAAGATTATGTGTTAATCCTTTTATGCAAAAGGCATTCTCATTTTTGAGCAAATGTATTCCTTTAATAATTCCTTGTCCGATTACCTTAGCGGTGCTTCTGTCTCCATAGGTGACTATCTCATCATTAAGATCAGAATAATTTATAAGGAGAGATTTGTCACCTGTGACATGTCTTGAACATCCAATATCCAGGTACCACTTAGTATCATTGCCTGTTATATGGTTTGAGTGAATGATAAGGAAATTCTTCTTTTCTTTTGGAACCCATTTTATGACAGGAGTTTTTATTATAGTAGATTCAGCCACTTGATTTAGTACTTCCTTCACTCTGTCATTCATTCCTGGTGATGATGGGTGTGGATTTCTCATATTCCTAGGTGGACACTTGATGTCTTGTATTTTCCTAGTTAGTTTGAATTTTTGTCCAGAATTATGTTGTGTCCTCCTAGGTGATACGCATTCAAACTATAATGACCCGATTCACCACATAAATGACAAACTGGAGTAGTTCTTGTGTTACTTCCCAAAGCGGTAGATCTTACAGTCATTTGTGCTGCTTTTTTAGTTTTTGATTTTGATTTTTCATATCCTAAGCCACACTTGTCCTTACCGGGTCTTCCCATACCCAAGAGTTTCTCTAATTTCTCGCCACTTTAGGAAAACTTATAGTTTATCTTGGTGATTTTCCTAGATTCTTCTAAATCAAACAGGAGTGTGTGATTTTCATTTTGAAGGAGCATGTTTTTATCTTTTAATTGCTCAACCTGTTTATTTAGTTTTTCAGACTCGGTTTTAAGGAAGCTGTTGATTCTTTCAAGTCTATCATTATCTGAATGATATTGCTGTAAATCATTGATTAGATGTGTATTAATTTCTAGAGTTTTATCCAAATCTTTTTGCGACAATTCCCTTTTATTTTCAGATTCCAAGTCTTTTAAGATTGTTGATGCTATGGATGTAAAGTTAATTGTAAGCATCTTGTAGTTTATTCTGTTCTTCTTCTTCTTCTTCCTTTTCAGTTTCTTCATTATCTGATGGAAATGATTCAGTGGCTTGCAGTTCTTCATTCTCAGTTTTAATGGGAATGATTGGAGAAGTGCAGACCATAAGGATTTTCAAGGATTTCTGATCTCCATTGCTTTCTGAGTCGCTAGATTCAAAGTTTGACTCTTCCGTATCATCCCATGTGGCAGCCATTGCTTTACCCTTAGTTTTTCTATTTGGGCGTTCAGTAGATAGGTGTCCAAACTTCTGACAGGCATAACATTGTGGTTCTTTTATCTTTTTACCAAATTTACTTGCAGAAGGTCTGTTGTCCACTTTTCTTCCTTTAAATGGACGGCCACGATTTTTCTAAAAGAACTTTTTGAATCGTTGAGGCAACAAAGCCACTTCCTCATCTTCATCTTCTCTTTCACTTTCAATGTCCTCATTCATTATTTTTTTTTAAAGTTTTGAGGACAATAGTTTTAGATTTAGGGGTTTGTTTGAAGTGTAGTTCAAATGTTTGTAGGGAACCTACCAGTTATTTTACCTTCATTTCATCTATGTTTTTACATTCTTCAATGGTTGTTACTTTAGGATTGAACCACTCCGGTAATGATCTTAAAATTTTTTTACAGATTTTTGGTACCAGACCTTTCTCTCCTAATCCACCCATGGAGTTGGAAATGATATTCAACTTTGTGAAAAACTCCATGAAGGTCTCATGCTCTTCCATTCTGAGTCTTTCGAACCATGATGTCAGGAGTTGCAGATTAGATCTCTTCATAGTACTTGTTCCTTCATGGGTTGTTTCTAACAAATCCCATACTTCTTTGCTGTCCCACACATACTAATTTGATTAAAAATATCATGGGATACAGTACAATAGATAGCATTCATGGCTTTAGCCTCAGCAGTTTGGTTTTCTTTGTCGAATGCTGTCTACTTTTCTTTAGATTTCAGTTTGGTGATAGTTGTGCCATTTTCAAGTACTTTTTGTTCAAATGGTGGCACATATCCTCTTTCAACTATATCCCAAACATCATGATCTAAAGATCTCAAAAAGTAGTGCATTATAGCCTTCCAGTATGCATAATTTGATCCATTAAATATTGGAGGTCCAGAGATTGATGAGCCCTCTCCTTTGGCCATATTCCTAACTTCAGTCAAGATCACTCTCTAAGCGGTGAAGCCCTTAAAGAGAAACCCACTCTGATACCAATTGAATTTGCAGTAATGACCCCTTTAATTAAAGTAGGAATATGCTAATATGTCTTAGAGGGGGGTGAATAGGACTTTTTAATGATTTTATAACAATTTAAAATCCTATCACTCTAATCCTAACAGTAAGCATATATTAGGATTACTCAAGGGTAACTCTACTGGCTTCCAAGCTCAGCAGAGGAATCAATCACGAACTATTTAAGAAATGAACAATATGCAAATTAGTTTATGATGTATATGACTGTGTGTGTGAGGTATGATCTCAGATAATCAAATATGAAAGTATTTAAGGAAATCTCATAAGAAAATGGAAGACAATAGCAATCACAAACACAGTCATTTTTATAGTGGTTCGACTACTTGTCTACTCCACTCTTGGCAACTGCACTTAACCTTTGAGTGTACTAGATTTCACTAAGGAGGTTTCACACAGTTCACCCTAAACCCAAGGTTTTAAATCAAGTTCACCTTTAACCAATATAACCTACACCTAGGCTGACTATTTATGCTCTCACGAGCAAGGGTCAACATAAAGTACCCAATTTTAGACACACTGGCCAAGGATCTTCCACAAGACCCTAACTATTTATGCTCTCTACAGAGTAAGGGTCAACATAAAGCACCCACTATGTACACTCCCGTCGGAGGCCTCCTAGAGGACTTACAATGGGTGAGACACACCTTAGACCCAATCTTACAAAGGAATGATCACAAGGGTCCTCTAGACTCTAATAACTTACAGATAAGCAGATGAGTCCCTTTCAACGCATTTATTTGAAGATCTCCTCCTTTGACAAAGAACTTCAGCTTCCTTGATCCACAACTCAGAAGATGTACCAATGCATGGTGACAGGTTGGGTCAAGGCTATGGTGGAATCCTACTCTCCTAAATGTTTTCCTATAAGGATGATAGAGCGATTCCAATTATTTATGCTTTCAAGGCATTCCAGCTTAATGATTTGCCATTAAGGTGGTAGCTAGAGGATCCTTGAATGCGAAAGTTCATTCCCCAATCCACTATATTGAATGTCAATGATGAGGGTGGATTGGAGGATGAACTTCCATGAGAGAAAAGGCTTTGGGTATATGATCTAAGGTTAAACACTCAAAAGTACTCTCTTCTTTCTCTACCAGCAACTAAAGACAAGTTCTTTATATTTAGGCAAAAAGTTCTAACGGATATAAAATAGTCACATTTATGACAGAGTTCAATATCATCGAGTAGGGTCGATATAATCGAGCGTATACTCTCAATTGTATCGACTGGCCGCTCGATGACATAAACTTAGATGTCATACGCTTTTGAAACCTTTGGCCAGTTGGTCAAGGGAATTGAAACACACATCAATGTCATCGGATTTCGGACTTTGATTTCATCGACATGAGGATCGATTCCTCGACATATGAAAAATGAGAGAGATATGTCTTTAAAATATTTCAGGTTAAGGATATGATCGAGGGACACTTGATATCATCAGAATTTGAATGTCGATGATATGATAGTCTGTCGATGCATCGATAAATCCAACGAATTCTCCAGTTAAGCTTGCTGGATAGTTTATGTCCATTCTCGATGCAATTGACACAGCCTCGATATCATCAATATTTGAATATCGATTCTATTGAGTGACCCTCGATCTAAGATAAAAACCACTTGAAAATATTGCTGGTAAACTATGTCCACGATCGATATCATCAAAGCCCTTCCGATATCATCGCAATTTGAATTCTGAGGATATCGAGGGGTACTTCGATATATCGAAGGCCTTTATGATTTTTCATAGAAAAATAGGGACACAAAATCTCTGCTGTCGATTTTATCGAGTCATATTCAATAGACTCGAGATTCAAGTTTTGATGATATTGATACAGCTATCGATATATCGATAATTCCATCCAGAAGTATATGCGGTTGTTGGACATCTTTTGTCCTCATTTCGATAGTATCGATTGAGCATCGAGGACATCGACACACATTCTCAATTATATCGATCAGACTATCGATAAATCGACAGAGGTAGAAAACTTAGAGATTTTTTAAAATTTTGAAAAAGTTTTCTAACTCAAAAACCCTATGATATTCTAATCAGTTTTAAGGGTTTTAATCACTTGGTGTTTTGGGTCATGGGATGTGAGGCTTAGATTTACCTATGGCGAGTTCGGGCTCACATATGGTTGAGGCAGACGATTGATTGATCTTTATATGGAGCTTCTCTATCTAGCCGACTCAACACTCACGCTAATTGACAAACCATGACACTTTTAGGGTAAAAATTTCTAAACCCTCTTGGTACCAGAGGACGCCCCAATGTCGAGACCGAGTGGATATATATGAGCGCATGAGGGTTGTATATTAGTAGGCCGCATCTCCCACTGTGTCATGGTCGGATGGGTGGGGGTGTGGCCTTACCCACCTGAGGGAGTAGGCATAGCTAGGCTGAGTCTGACCAGCTCCTAAATGGGTTTGCTATCGACGGGCCGGGCTAATATTGGTAGGCAGGTAGTGAGGTCTCTTCCACTTACCCAGTTGTATTGTGCATTTGATGGGGCGGCAAGCTGACGTAGAGTCTACTAGACCCCGATGATGATCCCAGAGATGTACAGTACTGATTTGTGGAGCAGGAGTTGTATATTTAATATTATATTCATTCATTCATTTATTCACTATCCACTCGGGCTGTTGGTGCGCAACTAATTGTTATGTGTACTTTCGCAATGGCCAGGATTTTGGTTGGGGTGCGCGATTAATCTGAAATCAGGAGCTTACCACATTGAGTCTATCTATCCAAATTTAGGTATGAGACTGGTTTGGATAGAAGTCCTTTGTGATAGGCCCCATAGCCTGTGATACCATGTACTATCATCCCGACTTCACACTGTATCTTAGTCATTTCATTCGCACCACATATTGCATATTGCATTACATCCTCAGCATATGGCATTTTGGGTTGCTATGTTTCTGCATTTATATGACCTAGATGAGGCTAATGGTATTTGTAGCTCTTTTGAATTGCATATTGTATTGCATCCTCGATATCGATATCTGGTTCATTGTTTTCGTATTACATAACTGATTTACATTACTTTCTCAGTATATGACATTGGCTTGCTACATCTTTTCATCACATATCTTGGATGAGGTTGATGATATTTTATGGACTTGTCAGTATTTCTGCTTACTCTAATATTGTATGGTTCGTGGACTTACCAGTATTTCCGTTTACTCTGATATTACATTCTGAGTACGCATATACTACTCACACACTTTCACTACCCTCTAAACTTTCTATAAGTTTATGCATGATAGATGCGTACAGGTAATGATAGGTTATAGCCGAGCTGGAGCAGGAGTGTGCGGCTGAGTTTTGTGAAGATTTTATTATATGCATGTATTTCCCTTTCAACATTGTACTCAAATGATTATATTAGTGGATATGTGATGATGATGTTGTTCTTGTGATTTGGGTATACTTGTGGTTATGCTTCTAATGAGACAAATTCATGTTGAAAATCCTCCTTATAAGATCCCAGGATCGGAATCTGGCATATGAACGTTAAAAGCCGAGAATGGGGTGCTACAGAGGCTGTCGGTACTGGATTCGGCAATCGGGAATTTTGTGAGGCCAGTTTCTGAGTTTAGGGCATGACAGATGATTTGGATCATATAGTCACTTTGTGGTGGTGGGTCCTTGATGTCGTAAACGGACATAGTTCGTTTGAATAGTTGCTAGCAGGAAAAAAAATGAGAGGGAAAAAAAATGAGAGGAAGAAGTCCTTCCTTTCGGGCAGCTCCGGTCAAACCTAGTTTGATCGGGTTTCTTTGGTCCCGTGCACCGCTAGTGCACATGCCCCGTGTACTCTTGGGTTTGATGGTGGGGTCCATGGGGTTACATGGTACAATCCACACCGTCCGTTCAATTTGAATAGTCCCCCTTAGGACATTAGACAAAAAGTCACATAGACCCAAAGCTTAGGTGGGCCCCACAACTTGATTTGAAATGTAGTTGCGAGTTCCCATAAACCTAATGGTCAGATCATCTTTAGATCTAACCCTCAAGGTTTCTAATGGTCCCTAGCCTAGTCTAGGTGAAAATTATCGGTATATTTACTGATCCAATGGTCTAATTTTGATGTTTAAGTGTTGTATCGTCTTAATGGAGTTTTGAGAACTAGATGAACGATGGATCTATTGATTCGGGCCCTCAGAACATAGGACAAATGGTTTGATTGACCTACCCTATGTACGGAGGCAACTCCTAATGTATTGATTATGATGGACAAGTAAGAATACTTGGGTATATGGTGATCATTTCTCAAGATCAACGGTCTGATGGCTTGATCTATGGATGAAGACTGTTCCCAATGGATAGATTCGCGTTGGGGAAATAGATGTATGGTTAAGATAGTTAGATTGGTATCGTACACATGCATATAATAAGTTAAATTTAATGGTAACACTTAAGACTTTCAATACTCGGGTATTGAAAAGATCAGAGTGTTACAACAGTGTCATTGTATCTTGCACAATTCCATAATCAGCTAACATTCTTTTCATCCAAACTACCAGAGTACAAGCATTTCCAGCTGTAATGTATTCGACTTCAGCTATAGAGAGAGATACTAAATTTTTTTTCTTGCTAAGCCAATATACTAAGCATTTTCCTATGTAAAACATCCACCGCTGGTATATTTTCTATCGTCAATATTTCATGCCCAGTCTGTATCAGTATATCCGGCAATTTGTACAAACGTATCATGCGGATACCATAGTCCTAAGTTCGCAGAACTTGCGACATATCTGATTTTCCATTTAATAACAATTAAATATGATTCTTTAGTATTAGATTGATATCTAACACATATTCCAACACCAAAAGCAATATTAGGTCTACTAGGAGTTAAGTATAGAAGACTACTAATCATACTTCGATATAGACGGGAGTCTACACTTTTATCTGATTCATCCTTTGAGAGCTTAAAGTCATACTCATTGGAGACTCAAAATTTTTTCCATTTTTAAACCCAAACCTTTTTACAAGGTCCAAGGCATATTTGGTTTGTGAGATTAATATACCATCTTCAAGTTGTTTAACTTGTAATCTAAGGAAATAGTTTAGTTCACCAACCATACTCATTTCAAACTTGGATTTCATTAGATCTGCAAACTCAATAGATAAGTTAATGCATGTAGATCCATAAATAATATCGTCAACATAGATCTGAATTATCAGTATATAATCGTTGTATTTCTTAATGAATAAGGCTTTATCAATATTACCCATAATAAAATTATGACTAAGTAGAAATTTAGTTAATTTTTCATACTATGCCCTGGGAGCTTGTTTCAAACCATAAAGTTCCTTTTTAAGATGGTGCACATGATTTGGAAGTTTGGGATCTTCAAAACCCTTTGGTTGTTCAACATATACTTATGCAAATCACCATTTAGAAATGCACTTTTAACATCCATTTGATAAATTTTAAATTTTTTATAACATGCAATCAAAATGAATAATCTTATAGATTCAAGGCGCGCAACTGGTGCAAAGGTTTCATTGTAATCGATACCTTCTATTTGAGTGTACCCTTATACAACCAATCGAGCCTTATTTCTAAAAATATTACCCATTTCATTAGTTTTATTTTTAAAGATCCATTTGGTTCTAATTACATGTTTGTCAATAGTTCTGGAAACCAAGTACCATCCATCATTTTTGACAAATTGATTTAATTCTTCTTGCATGGAAATTATCCAACTTTCATCAGCAAGTGCTTCATTTACATTGGCCGGTTCAATTTGGGAAGTGAAGTAGACATAATTACATATATTTTCTAGTTGTCTTCTTGTCTGAACACTAGTACGAGGGTTACCAAGTATTTGATTAGTCGGATGGTCTTTGACTAATTTTATCTCAGTATTGACTGATTTAGATAAAGAGTCAGGTATATTAATCACATTGACTTCATCATTATCTTGATTAGGATTGGGTGTGATTTGTTAATCATCTATTACAAAATTTATAGATTTTTGAATCACCCCAGTTCTTTTGTTAAGAACTCTGTATGCCCGGCTATTTAGAGCATAACCTAAAAATATTCCCTCATTGCTCTTAGCTTTGAATTTCTCCAAATTTTCTCGGTCGCGTAATATAAAACATTTTCTTTCAAAAGTTAAAAAATATTTGACTGTGGGCTTGTTATTAAACCATAATTCATAAGCTATTTTGTTTTTAGATTTTCTGATGTAAACACGATTTATAATATAACATGCAGTACTAACAGCTTCAGCCCATAATTTTTTTGGTAGATTCACGCTATTTAGCATTACAGTAGCCATTTCTTATAGAATTTTATTTTATTTTTCAAAAAATCCATTTTGTTGAGGTGTTTTTGGATAAGAGAATTCATGCGATATACCATGATCATTGCAGTACTTCTCAAAATTGCTATTCTCAAATTCAGTACCATGATCACTTCAAAATTTGACCACAGATATCTCTTTTTCAGTCTGGATACGTTTTAAAAATTTTCTGACTTCATCAAGAGTATCTGATTTTTCTCTTAAAAAGGCTACCCATGTATATTTGGTGTAAGCATCAACTATGACAAAAAAAAAACTTCTTTCCACCTCTACTCTCCATTCTAGTTGGTTTGAATAAATTCATGTGTAGAAGTTCTAGTGGTTTAGCCGTGGCTAAGGAATTTACTTTCTTGTGACTACTCATGATCTGTTTGCCGATCTGACATGTACCACGGACTTTTTCTATCTTTTTCAGCTTGGGTAAGCCACGTAAGTGATCTCTTTTCCTCAATTTATATAAATCTTTATAGTTCACATGTTCAAGACGTTTATGCCATAGTTCAGTCTCGTCTGTTTAGACCATGCAACATAAATAGTTTTTTGACTAAGAATCATCAATTATATAGTAATTTTCAGATGTCCTACAACCACCATTTAATATTACACTATCTTTCTGTAAGTGCTATGGTTTCTAGCTCCTATAATTGTCAAATTTTGTAGTGTCAAAATCTCTCTTAGAATCTGTGTCTTGTGTAGCTCATTTACATAATAAAGACTTTGCATCTCTTAAGAACAAAGATCTTTACTTCAAGAAATGCAAGATTACATGGTCATGTGTGAGTGCAACATCAATGAGTGTTCAATGTTCAAGATTCATAATTCAAGCTCCAAGTCAAGACAAAGTCTTTATACTTTAAACCTCACGCTCAAGATTTAAGATATTTCAAGTTCAAGCTTCTTAAGGTTACAAATTCAAGTTTGAATATACTTTAAAAGGTCTTAAGTTCAAGCTTCATCATGTGTAATGATCTTAAGCTTCATGAACTTCAAAGAACAACTATCATCTAAAGAAAAAGAAGTTTCAATGTTCATATATCACATTTAAGGTATGAATGACCCTAAATTGACCATAGGGTAGGTCATTTTGAATACATAATTCTGTTAGATCATTTAATAAGTGAATAGACTGTTTCTCAACTAGTCTTAGACTCTGTTCGACTAATTTTAGCACTGGCATGACTAGTCTAAGAAATTCCTCGACTAGTCCTAAGTTTGTTTCAAATTTTCAGAATATTTTGTTAAGCCTCAACCAGTCCCGGAGACTGCCCGACTGGTCGTGTGAACAGTTCTTGACTCGTTCTCGACCAGCCATGCAGCTACCACTCAAAGTCCAACAACTAAATCTGGTTCCATAGGACCGGTCGTAGACAGGTCACGACCAGTCATGGAAGTCCCTCGACTAGTCGTGTATGGCCTACGACCAGTCGTGGAACGACTTTATCTTATCACGCTCAAAATTTTAAAAATCTGTTGGTCTTACGACTAGTCGTGGTGTCCTCAGGACTAGTCGTGAACACGATTTCTTCACTTATAAATAGAGCACAAATTTCAAAGTTTTTCATTCAATTCAAGCTAAATCAATACGCCACTCCAAGAGATAAGTTAGTGATCTTTTTAAGTTATATTGTGCTCATTTAATATTCTCTTAATTTAGCTTTGTTATATTTGATTTTGTATTCTTTATTCCTATCATATTTGAAGAAGGGATTGAGAATTGCCCTTTTCTTGGAATCAAAATCAAATAGAGCTAGCTCAACTTGATTTAATTTAAAATTAATTTAGAACCTAGAACCATTTCATAAGTGAGTTTGGACATTGAACTTCTACGTTGAAATTCTACTCCAATTTGGTTCTTCCGGGCTTCATCAAAAAGAGAATATCTAGGTATTTTACATTATTATAAATATCTGTATTTTGATTTTGTTGAGATTATGCTAGAAAAAATTTTTAAATTGTGTAAGCCCACTTGAAAGACATAATTGTGAGGGTTTTAGGTGAACCTAGAAAAACCTATTTTCATAGTGAACGCTAATATCCACTATGTGAGGATATTAGGAGTGGAGTAGTTGTGTGGCTATTTTTCTAAACAGTTGGTGTACACACAAGCGAACCACTATAATTTCTGGTCTTGTGGATTGAATGTTTATTTCTTTTTGTGAATGATTGTAATTTCCTTTTTGCATTGTGGAGAATGTTGTAATTTCTTTTATGCAAGTGTGGAGAATGTTGTAATAACATATATTTCTTTCCTTGCTATTTATTTCTTTATTCCTTTGTATTAGTTTGAGTTTTTGATACACAGACCATTCTAGGAATCAGGTTGTCTTACCATAAACCTTTGGTTTTTGGTGTAAGGTTGTCCTTAGAACAACATTTGTATCAATCTCTCAAAATTTGTACATTTGAGGTTGTCTTTAAATTTAGCATTGTGGGATTGTCTATTGCTATCTGTATTTAATTTATTTAAATTTCGCTGTTAAGTTTTAATTTGGCATAGTCCTATTCACCCCCCTCCCTCTAGGACATATAGCTCAGCCTTTTCAAGTGGTATCAAAGCCTAATAGCTTGCTTTTAATTATTCTTTTTGGATTTATTTCCTGAGCTATTTGAGATGTCAAATTTTGATAGCCTTTCAATCACTAGGCCCTCCACCATTTGATGTCTCCAATTATGCCTATTGAAAAGCCAGAATGAGGATTTTCTTAAAATCCATGGATGAGAGCGTGTGGCAAGCCATAGTGACTGAATGGACCCCTCCTACCACTGAAGTAACTGGCATCGATGGATCCAAAACTATGAGAGTTACACCTTACTTCTCTTGGATCACTCTTCAGAAAAATGAGAGTAGTGCCAATGCAAAGGCTTTAAACGTCATAAATTGCACACTATCACTAGATAAATTTAAAAGAATTATATCCTATGATACTGCAAAGCAAGCCTGAGATATTTTAGAAATGACACATGAGGGAACAACAATCGTCAAGAAATCTAAAGTCCAAATCCTCACAACCAAATTTGAGGAAATACGTATGGAGGAAAGTAAAACATTCATGCACTTTTATACTACTCTATGTGGGGTCTCGGTGATAAAATCCCATAAAGTAAAGTCTGTGCAAAGATACTACGCTCACTACCTGAATGGTTCAATTCAAAGGTGACTGCGATCCAGGAACTTCGTGATACGGATAATATGAGGGTAGAAAAATTAGTTGGTTCTCTACAAACCTATGAGTTAAACTTTAAAGCTCCTAAAGGTAAATTCATCGCCTTTAAATCTTCTAAACGTATTTCTCAAAAAAATAGTAATTCTGATTTAGAAAATTCTAAAGATGATATGGCCCTTTTAGCTAAAAAGTTTTATAAGATTTTTAAAAGTAAAAAGAGGGTTGATCTTCAAAAATCAAATGATAAGAAAAGATCTAAATCTAAAACTTGGAAATCTTTAAAAGACAGTTAATGTTACAACTGCCATGAATATGGGCATTTAGCAAACAAGTGTCCTAAAAAGGACAAACTTAAAAGGAAAGGTATGTTGGCTACTTGGGATGAATCTTCTGGCTCTGAAGCCTCTTTTGAATCAGAAGATTCTGAAACCGAGTCGGGTAATGAAGTTAAAGCCCTTATGACTCTAGCCAAGTTCACTTTTTTAGATCATGATGATTCAACTAGTGAAGAAAATCTGAATAGTGATCATGAAAATGAAGAAGATCTTCAAGATGATTACAATGCCCTATACAAGGAAAGTTGTAAGATTGCGGTAAAACTAAAACTTCAGAAAGAAAAGTTTTCGAAACATAAAAAAAATTTTGATACTCTTATTTTAGAAAATTCCCACATTTCAGATTCTTTTGAAAAAACTAAATGTGATTTAGATTTTAAAACCTCCCTTATTGAAAATATAAAATTTGAAAATGAAAAACTAAAACTTGAAGTCTCTTCACTTTTGAGTTTAAAGGATACATGGAGGTATGCTCAAGGTGATCCTAAGTTAGAAAAACTAGTATCCGGATCCAGAAAATGTGGCGACCGATCCGGTTTGGGCTACGACAAAAATATTCCTCCCAAACATAAGAATACTCCTCTTAAGTTTGTGAAAGGAGAGTCTTCAAACTCAAAAGGGAAAAGTTTAAATCAAAATTATTCTAAAAATACTAAAACTTTTCAATCCTTAAAACCTAAAAGCAACCTTATCAACTATAAAAAATAGAATAGTAATCATTTAGCTGAGAAAATTGTTGATTTACTTAAGGAGCTCTTAAAATGTAACTCAATGGGTCGGTCTTATAACAACTACAATCATAAGAAGACCAACTATACTCCTAAACCCAAAACAGTTATGAAATGGGTTCCTAAGGTTACTTGTTTGGTTGCCCACACCACTTTCAAAGCTTCTAGCCATTCAAAGTGGTACCTAGACAATGGTTGCTCTAGACATTTGACAGGTGATAAGGGTCTGTTCACCAATCTTAAAGACATGACTGACGGTTCAGTCGCATTTGGTGGTGGTAGCAACTGCAGAATTATTGGCCAAGGTACGGTTCAACTTTCTAATCTCCCTTTATTTGAGAATGTTTTATATGTAGAGGGTTTAAAACACAACTTATTAAGCATTTCTCAAATATGCGATAAAAATCATAGCGTAAAATTTTCTAACCTAGGGTGTGAAATTTTAAATAAAAAAGGTTCTGTAATATTAACTGGTCGTAGAACTTTTGAAAACTGCTATATTGTAAGTGACTCCAGCTCATCTAATTTATCGTGTTAATGGTCCATACCGATGAGACCGAGTTATGGCATAAACGCCTTAGACATGTACACTATCATAACTTGTATGTATTGAGCAAAAGAGAGTTAGTAAGAGGCCTACCCAAAATATAAAAAAAAATAGATAAAATATGTGGCGAATGCCAGATTGGCAAGCAAATTAGGAGTTCTCACAAAAAAGTGGATTCCAATGCCACATCTAAACCGCTCGAACTCCTCCATATGGATCTTATTGGACCAACTAGAACGGAGAGTCGAGGTGACAAAAAGTATATTTTGGTAATCGTTAATGACTTTACCAGATATACTTGGGTAGTCTTCTTAAGAGATAAATCAGAAACTCTTGATGAAGTTAAAAGGGTACTTAGACGCATCCAAACTAAAAAAGAGACTCAAGTCTGTAAGATCCTTAGTGATCATGGATCATAATTTAAGAATAGTGGTTTTGAGAAGTTTTGCAGTGATCAAGGAATATCACATGAATTCTCTACGCCCAAAACACCACAACAAAATAGTATAGTAGAAAGAAAAAATAGAGTGCTTCAAGAAATGGCAAATGTAATATTAAACAGTATGAAGCTCCCTAAAAATATTTGGGCCGAAGCCATAAATACTACATGTTATATAATTAACCGTGTTTATATAAGAAAATCAAATGGTAAAATGGCTTATAAAATGTGGTTTGATAAGAAACCTATTGTCAAATTCTTTTGAATTTTTGGCAGTAAGTGTTACATTTTACATGACCGAGAAAATCTGGGTAAGTTTGACACTAAAAGTGATGAAGGGGTATTTTTAGGGTAAGCTCTGAATAGTTGAGCATATCGAGTTCTTAATAAGAGAACTGGTACAATTCAAGAATCATTAATATGGTTATTGATGATCACTTGAATACACCTGTCTCAAGTTCAGATAACGATGAAGTACTTCTAATTGATAAACTAGATTCTTCGTCAAGTCAAAACAAAACTGAACTGAGAACTATTAAAGACCATCCAACTAATCAAATTCTTAGAAACCCTCTCACTGGTGTACGCACTCGTAGATAACTAGAAGATGTGTTAACTACGTGTGCTTTACATCCTAGATAGAACCAGCTAACGTAAAAGAAGCTTTTATTGACGAAAACTGGATAGTTGCGATGCAAGAAGAGCTTAATCAATTTGTTAGAAATGATGTTTGGTACTTAATTCCTAAGCCAAAAGATAAACATATTATTGGAACTAAGTGGATTTTAAAAAATAAGTCTGATGAACTTGGTAATATAATTTGAAACAAGGCTAAACTGGTTATACAAGGGTACACTCAAATTGAAGGCATCGATTATGATGAAACCTTTGCCCTAGTAGCTCGTCTTGAATCAATTAGACTATTTATATCCATTGCTTGCTTTAGAAAGGTTAAAATTTATCAAATTGATGTAAAAAATACTTTTTTAAATGGCTATTTACATGAAGAAGTGTATGTTGAACAATCAACGGGTTTTGAAGACCATAAGGATACTGATCATGTCTATTGCTTAAAAAAGGTTCTCTACGGTTTAAAACAAGCTCCCAGGGTATGGTATGAAAAATTGACTAAGTTTTTACTAAGTCATAACTTTATAATGGGAAGTGTTGATAGGACTTTATTTATAAAGAAACATAATGATCACATTTTAATAGTACAAATTTATGTTGATGATATTATTTATGGATCTACCTCTGCTAACATGACTGTTGAGTTTGCAGATCTTATGGAATCTAAGTTCGAAATGAGCATGGTTGGAGAATTGAATTATTTCCTAGGGTTGCAAGTTAGACAACAACCTGATGGTTTCTTTATTTTTCAAACCAAATATTCTCTGAATTTAGTTAAAAAGTTTGGGTTTGAGAATGGGAAAAATTTTGATACTCCTATGAGTATGACTCTAAAATTCTCAAAGGACTCTACAGGTAAGAAAGTGGATCCTAAATTATATCGAGTATGATAGGTAGTTTGCTATATTTAACTGCGAGTCGACCTAATATTTCATTTAGCGTAGGGATTTACGCTCGATATCAATCTGACCCTAAAGAGTCACATTTAACTGTTGTTAAGCGAATTATACGATATGTTGGGTCTTTGGTATTCACATGATACTAGTGTTCAATTAGCTGGTTACACTAATGCTGATTGGGCTAGTAACGTTGATGATAAGAAATTAACTAGTGGTGGTTGTTTCTATGTTGGGAACTATTTAGTTTCTTGGCAGAGCAAGAAACAAAGTTCCGTATCGCTCTCTACCGCTGAGGCTGAATACATTGCAGAAGGTAATACATGCACTCAGCTTGTATGGATGAAAAGAATGTTAAGCGATTACGAAATTGCACAGGACTCTATGGTTTTATATTATGATAATTCTAGTGCAATTAATATATCTAAAAATCCAATCCAACATTCACGAACCAAGCACATTGACATTAGATATCACTACATTCGTGACTTAGAGGAAGAAAAGAGAATTACTATGGAATACATTGCGGCCGAGACTCAACTTGCTGACATATTCACAAAATCGCTCGACAAAAGTAGATTTTCTAAATTAAAATTTGATCTTGGTATATGCAATTTGAATTAATTATTTATGCATTTCTATATCATAATGTGTATATATATATATATGTTAGTTTGAATGTTTAAATTTCAAGATTTCAGGAAAAAATGCATATTTTTGGCTGTGCACGACCAGTCGAGTACATACTCGACCAGTCATGGCACAACCGGTCGAGCATGTACATGACCAGTCATGTAGCACGGGTTTAACCTTTATTTTGGGAAAAATCCATTTTTCTTCTATTTTAAGCTTCTTCTCCAACGGGTCGTAGCACACCGGTCGAACCCATCTTCATTGTTCTTCAAGGTTAGTGCTTTATTTCCATTTTCCTTATAGATTTAAGTTCATATCACTTCTTTTTCATCTTTGGAGTGATTCATTTCTTGTTTCATTGAGGTTTTTGGGGTTTTCTTCTCCAAAATCTGATTTTGAGAAAACTCACTCTATTCCTTTTGCAACCTTTTGATTCCTTGATTTCCTAGTTGCAAATGAAAGGTAGAGACAAAAAGAAAAGTTCTCGTGGTCCTTTAACATCTAGATCGACACCTATTACAAGGCGCCACCTTCGGTCACTCGAAGATGATCCCTCCTATGTGCGGGATTTAAGGTTGCGCAATGTTATAGTTGAACGACCTGTTCATGTTGAACATCTTGCTCCATTTGAAATCATCTGTAGGATGGGCTAACATTCTACATTGGGGTGGGCCGGCATACTGGTCTATTGCGCAAGCTATGTATGCATGTATTTTTGATTTTTCAACTGAAAATTTAACTTTTATTATAGAAACTAGAGAAGGTCCATTTGAAGTAGATCGACATTTGATTTCTAGCTTAATGGACATACCTGTCAATGATGAAGGTATTCCAATTATCACTCTAGTAGCTAAACCATCTGAATCAGAAAAACGAATGCTTACTAGAGCATTGTGCAATGGAGTCAAAATGGGAATGTGCATGCTTCAAAGTATTTGTTACCCAGATACAGGGTCCTTCACAAGATATTTATTTCAAATCTTTATCCACATTCTAGTAACAAAACCGAACTCACCTCTTTCATGGTTCAGATTCTGCATTCCATCATCTTTGGTACATCTGTATGTCTTCCTTCTTTAATCTGTCATTCCATCATACAATTCCGTCTCCATCATGGACACAGTGATATCCCTTTTGCATATCTTATGACTGTGTTGGCCACCCATATGTTACTGGCTATGCCTGTTGGAGAGGCTCCTATTCAATACCAAATCTTCAACAACTCAAATATAAACAAGATGAATTTAAGGTTGGCCGCATGCCAGGTCAATGTGGGTGTTGGTGGAGCTGAAGCAGTAAATGAAGAAAAAGGTGAATTACCTCCAGATGACATTAACATGGACGATATCTTTGATGAGATTGAATCAGATTCTGAGGCTGACCCTGATTATCAGCCTTCTGATTTTGCTGAGAGGTTACATTCTCTTGAGGAACAGGTGGCTCAGATTCGTGTAACCCAGGATTCATAATTTGCTTATATGCGTAAATACATGAGGCACATTAATAAGGGTTTACATCAGATTGATCCATCTATTCCTGCTCCCTCTTTAAGATCTGATTAGTTTTTTTTCTAATCTTGGTTTGTAATAACTTTAATGATTCTTAGATTTATTTTGTCTTTTGAAGTTATACTTGGCTGAACTTGACTTAACTTGGTAGTACTTGGTTGAACTTGGTTAATTATGTTTGACTATGACTTGCTTATGGATTTAATATGTTGACTATCTTGATCCATTTTTCCTCTTCTCTACTTATTCTTCCTTGTTTATCTACGCCCTGTTCCATGTATTGGTTTCTTCCTTTGTCATATTGTGACAAAAAGGGGAGAAGGTTGTCATACTTAATATATGATATGTGGATTGTGGATGGATTGTTTGTGAATGATTCTATTTTGTGAAGGGGAGTTAAGTAAGGGGGAGTATTGTTGGAGGAATTGAAGTGTTTCGACAATAAAATAAATACTTATGATTTGGGAGACTTATTCAATGATAACAAAGAAAGAACAAAAGAACATTGATCACGTTTATTCTGAGTTCATTTACATCCTCGAATTCCCTTGATTCTGAAAACAAAATACAATTAATCAAAGCAGATAAGAGAGCCCGATGAAAATTTTGACAGCATTCCGATGCTATTTTGGTCATCTCCTAGATACTTAGGAGGAATTGCTGAATCAATCAACCAATCTCCAAGGAGATAGAAATTTCGGCAGCATTCCAGCACTATTTTGGTCATCTCCTAGATACTTAGGAGGAATTGCTGAATCGATCAGCCAATCTCAGGCTTGAAATTAGCTCTAAGCATCCTTCCAGTCATTCTTCCTTGAATCTTCCTTGAAATGTGGGGCGGTCCCTTTAAACGAGCCTAAGAACTCGCCCAGAATGTAAGATTATGGGGTTGCCACCATCCGATCAGCTCGAAACTTTACATACAACCTTGGGACCACGAATTAGCCATACACGTCAAATTTCAGCTCCTGAATCTCTGTAGAAATGGCCAAACTGACAGATCAGCTCCTGAAATCCTGATTTGGGGCCGCCTGATATCTGGATAAGCTTCAAACTCGGTCTCAACGCGTTAAGCATAGTGGAAAAGCGGATGGACGGAGCAGATTTCCTACAAACATCATGCTGGGACCACATGTACATTGCATGTACATGGAGTACGAGTGCACAAGCCGTGCACCGACGTCTTCTTCTCAAATTCAGAAATGCTACAACGTCTTTACTGTGCATTTGCAATTTTCTTAGTGGGGCCCACTCCATATTCAAATCATCAATCTGTACCATCCATTGTGTTCAGAAGGGAGATTTAACCCTTGCCAAGGTGGCATTTTGAAACCATGCAGGCTGTTGCAGAATCCTAACCGTTAAATGTAAGATGGACGGCGGAGTAGAAAGCTCGTGGACTGCACCGATTTCACTCTAAAAACACTCCTTTCCGGATGGTTTTTCATCCTAAAATCAATGAACGGACTGGATTTCTCCATCACTGTCAGTCTGGGACCCACCGACCATCACAGCAGAAGATGATGGCTTTCTTCCTCTGTTTATGCATGTCTGTAGTTCCGGCCGGTTGCGCAGTTCGCGCAACGGGAATCTTCCATCGGACAACATCATGTGACACATGGCCTATAGGAATCATCACTTAGACAAATTGCCGCTTCTGTTGCGCGGGTCGCGCAACAGCAGTCTTCTTGCGCGGACGGTGGAATTGCATTTTCGTTGCGCGGGTCGCGCAAGAGTGACTTCTCGCTCTTTCCTCCCTTCTTCTTCTTCATTTCCTGGCCCACCAAAATGATCCAACCCTTCAACTGAGGTAGGGGAAGGGTATTTATAGGCCCCACTATCTTACAAAGTGGTGATCACCACCACTTATCCCTTTACATATGGACATCTTCTTTTCTTAAACCATGGTGTCTACCAAGCTCCCTCTTAAATGGTGGTGTACAGCCTTTATCCCTTAAAATCACACTTGTGCACCCCTTTTTACCAAACTACCCTTTTCAATCCCTTTTACCAAAATACCTAAACTACCCTTGGACATGGAATTTTACCAAAATACCTAAACTACCCCTAGAGACAAATTTTTACCAAAATACCTCAAATACCCCCCGGACATGGATTTTTACCAAAGTACCTAAAATACCCCCAGACATGGATTTTTACCAAAATACCCCCGAAGTTGATTTTTACCAAAATACCTAAAATACCCCTGGATATGGATTTTTACCAAAATACCTAAAATACCCCAGACATGAATTTTTACCAAAATACCCCTGAAGCTGATTTTTACTAAAATAAGGAGTCCACAACCCTGGAAAAGATCTGCACCATGGAATTCTCTGACCACTACAATGGAATATTTTTATACCTCAACAGATGCCCCCTCGATCCTTCTTTGATTGATTCTTGAAATCAAATGGAGGATCAATCTTCCTCTGCCTGGAGAATCTTGAATGAATTGTAACTGAAGGATGACTGGATGATCATGCTTGCACTGAAGACTAGATGATCATACTTGACCAGAAGACTTAACTGATTGCGTTCGATCGGAAGACTGGAATGCTTTTGCTCGAATGGAAGATTTGAATGCTCACGTTCGAATGAAAGACTTGAACAATTACGCTCGAATGGAAGATTTGAATGCTCACGTTCAAATGGAAGACTTGATGATTGCGCTCGAACAGAAGATTTGAATGCTCACGTTCAAATGGAAGACTTGATGATTGCGCTCGAACGGAAGATTTGAATGCCCCTAGCTAGTAGTGTCGAGCGGATGTTTCATTAGAGAAGATAAAATTCTCTTTTCATCGAAACACATATCTGCAATAGCTGTGACGACTTTATCCCTGAGTATCTTGACCAGAGAGCTATCTTCCAACACCGCTGCTGTTGCAACGGTCTCTTTGATAAACTCCAGCGATTCTTTCCTTCAACTCTGTATCTGGGGTTCTTCTTTAATGTTGTTCCTATCGCAACAACTTTTTTGATTGTTTCCTTTATTCATGATTTGCATTACCCAAGCTTTTGAATGATAGTCTTTCCTGCCAAATTAATGGAATTAGTATCTTAATACATTATAATTTTTTCAATTTAACTTCATGAAGCATTGATAATTATTTAAATATATTGAAAGCTTCTTCTCTCTTTTAGGTTGATTATGATATTCGCTCTGTCATTATGCTTCGCATTGTATTCTTTGCTCATTATATTACACTTTTGGAGATATCATTTCTAGCTCTAAAGATTCAACCGCCGAGTCTTTTTGCTGAGTTGTTTCTAGCTTGTGTTCCTTAACATTCCTTGGATCTTTGCTGATTCTTAAAAACAGACAAGACTTCTTTTAATTTCCATTTAATAACTTTTCAATGGTCATAGAAGTTACTGACGATGATTCCGTTTGTTCTTTGTCTCCATCAAATCTGGTACTTGAAGTCTTGTAATATCATTATTCATTATACTCAGCATATGAATTCCTTCGCTGCATATAAGAAATTATTAGGAAGACCAAGGCATAGATTACTTTGAAGACATAGATTCTGCCCCCTTTCCCGATCAATGTCGCATAAAGATTTCTTCAGAAGATAATATTTTCGAAGTAAAGTCTGCTGATACTCCTGAAGGATGGATAATCTTTACTCCTTTTAAAGAATTTCAATTCTTGTCAGAAGAATACGTATATTACAATTGAAGGCTAGGAGTTGATCTTGAAGACTTGAACTTTTGAGTAGATAATTGCCAATATTTTTGAAGGCATTTGCTGATGCTGTAATTTGAACCTGATTCAAGAGGAACGCATTTTTTGCATGTTGTTTACTCAACATTTAAAATTTTCATCAGGCAATTGCATATTTGAGCATATCTAAATTAAAATATGTATCTGCGGCATTTTGAATGTTGCACATAGTTTATGCTTTGCATATTTGAGCATATCTAAATTGAAATATATATCTGCAACATTTTGAATGCTAACTTAATTTATGCTTTTAAGCAGTGGATCCAGTGTAGTTTTGACTGACCATACTTTGAATGGACATGACCTGACTTGACTAGACTAGTCTAGATTGAACTAGACTGGACTGGACTGGACTAGTCTAGATTGAACTAGACTGGACTTGACTGACTAGTCTAGATTGAACTAGACTGGACTGGACTAACTAGTCTAGATTGAACTAGACTGGACTGGACTAACTAGTCTAGATTGAACTAGACTGGACTTGACTTAACTGACACTACTAGACTGACACCTACACACACAGTTTAGGCTCTTGAGTAGTGGAGCAACACATAATTTAAGCTCTTGAGTAGTTGGAGCAAGCAGTTTCTTAGACTCATGCAGGAGTCGGGTCTCACGTGATGGTCTCTGTAACTCTTATGAGTTTGCTGGACTTCTTACTTCCTGGTGAGTTCACAAACCGCGATCCATCATAAGAGCCCAGTGAAGCAATCGAGGCCGTGAACTCGGTTGGAATTATGCACAGGGTTGGCCATGACAACTCTCTAGAGTTCACAGAGCTCACAAGGTAACCTTTGGGGTACCAAATCCTGGGCTGCCAGTCCGTTAATGAGTAGGTTTAAGCCCTTCCTCATGAGTTAGTACTGAAATCGAGCCAAAGGTCTGGGGGGTCTTATGCATGGTTGGCCTATCTATGGACATGGCCAAAGGGCTCATACTGCGGCCCACTTTTTCTTCATCTGCAAGGTCGAGCCCATTCACGGGAGGGCATTTTCCTCCGTTCCCCGTGACGCTGTCGGAAGCTATATAGATGGCATGGGGGTTGCGCGTGACTGGCCGTTGAGGAATTTTTGGCCTATTAGGCTTTTAGTCGCTGGCTTCGTCAGCTGCCCGCATAGGTATGCTTATGATGGCCTTCACGGGCTTTTTAAGGCCACTAACTTCTCACCGCTGCCCAAATGGCGATCTTGATAGGCCTTATGCGTAGTTGGCCGTATAGGCTTGGCTAGGTTGCCTTAAATGATAAGTAACCATTGCTGTCATCAACTTTATATGTGGTTGGCTATATAGTTTATTCCACTGCCAAAAGATGATCAATAATTGATATTTCGGATCAATAATTGACATTTTGGATCAATAATTGATATTTTGCTACTGCTGATAATGCTCTGAGAACATTCATATTATGCTTGAAATAGTGTATTAGCTTGGTGATGATAGCAATTTTGATAAGCGATTGATGACGACAGCGATAGTTGACAATCTGGGTGATAATCATCGGTACCTGGCGATTCTGACGGAAATCTTTGGCACTTTTGGCAATCATCAATGCTTGGCCGCGATCATCCACGCTTCGCAGTGATCATCAGTGCTTTTCATTTGGCGATGACTTGATATGCTCGAAAGCCTGTCTTGCTTTGACGATGACTTGATATGCTTGAAAGCCTGCATTTTATTCATATACACAAAAGAAATATATTCTATGGTGAGAAATACATTTCACAGTTTCTCACTCACCTTTTTACTCACCTGTCTTGCCCCCTTTTGATTAGGAAGCATTGCTTTGGGAATCTTCGTAATCAAAATCACGATGTTGCGACCTTTAACAAATATGCTGACGCCGCATCATTTCATACTTCTGCTCAAGATTAGCTTTGTCCCTGGTCTTGAACTAATCAGGCCTGTGTACTCTTATCGCTTCTTTTATGTCGTACATCTTAACAATTTTGCTTTTATCAACCGTCTTTTATAACTTATTCTTCAAGCCATTCACTTTTCTTTCTTCTTCAATTGTATCTCCTAAATTTCGCCTGAAATCCAAAGTCAATTGAAAATTTACGCTTTTATTCATTCGCATAAGAGAGAGTACATGACCTTGTCTTTTGCAATCCTTTAACTCCTCTACTTGTTGGAGACAATCGCTAATGCTTGATAGCAATCATCAATGCTTGCTTTTTCCCCAACTTTAGCCTGTAAAATTGTTATAAATAATTATTATAAATAACTATCATCTCGGGGAATCAACAATTACCTTATCTGGGATTCTGAGATTTTGTCATTCTGAGACTTTGCTTATCTTGCCCCTCTTTTTATTTTGGAAGCATCAAAACTGTAGCTTATCTTCAAGGATAACGTATTTTGTATGCCCTTGTCTGCCCCCTGAATAATTGTGTCGTAAATCTTCTGAATTAACACGCTGTGAATCCTCTTTATATTCAGGGATGATATATTTTGCTGAACTGACAGGTATGAAAATTTGCCCACATGATGGTCATACTTGTCTTAGTTTCTTCTTGCCCATTCTTCTTTTCTTCTTCGCTTCATTTCCTTTAATACTTTAACTATGGTAGTTTGAATACCTCTGCAGCTAACGATTGATTCCTCATAAGCAGTATATCAACCTTCTTCGACTGTATGTTTCATATAATCCTTGAATTGTCCGAACCCTTTCTTTACTTTCTTACTTGTAAAATTACTGATGTTCTCTTTAGCGGAATTTCAACTATTTACCTTCAATAATCCTTTGTTTTGCTTTCTTTCTTCGGCAATATCTGCTTCTACTCTTTTAAGACTTTCAAATAGCTGATCATATGAGAGTTGAGCAGCTTCACTCTAGAGCTTTTCGAATGACAATTTTAACTCGCTTTTCTACTCTAGCAAGTTGTGACTATGCCCCCTGGGTTCTCTATGGACCGATGAATTTGTTAATTCATTAATTGATTCGTCTACTTGTTGGTGAGCAATGCTTGACTCAGTCAAACTAACTTCTCATCTGAAGGCTTTACTCAAGGTTTACTGTTACTCACGGTAGTTGTTGTTGGAAGGTAAGGTCTTTGGTAACACTGGTGAAGGATGATGAACACTTTGTTGGTGAATTTTCTATTTTCTGTACACTTCGAATGTACTGATATTCGTACTCGGCATGATGATATTCCTTTCAGCAAATCTCAGCCGTCTTTGTCAACTTGATCTAATCACCGTTGTCCCTGTACGCACAGTACCCTATAACTTTTGTGCAAGTCTCATTCTTCTTTTCATATCCTTCCTTTATAATCTTCTTTCTTCTTTCTTTCTTGTCTCCAATATCTTCTCATTTCTCAAAGGCAATGTACGATGGGAAATTCATATACTTTTGTGCGTTACCACACCATCATCTGTCCCTCATTATTTTGCTACACTATTAATGAAGCAAAAATTGCTGTGGACTAGGGCATTGTCTGTCTTTGATCCCAACTAATTTGAACTTCTCTGATACATCTGCCATTCGGAATAGAGTGTTAGTTATTTTATTAAAATAAAATTGCACTTTGTTTTTAGAGATGAAGGGGAGGATGTTCCCACTGAGAGTCATCATTTTGGCATTTATATAGACGCCAAAAAAGTGATAAATGTTCTCTGAATATTTTCTAAGTTACCATCGAATAATAATCCCCAGTAGAGTCGCCATTTTGTTTCAACAAGAAAATAAATACTTTTGATTTGGGAGACTTATTCAATGATAACAAAGAAAGAACGAAAGAACATTGTTCACGTTTATTCTGAGTTCATTTACATCATTGAATTCCCTTGATTCTGAAAACAAAATACAATTAATCAAAGTAGATAAGACAGCCCGATGAAAATTTCGACAGCATTCCGACGCTATTTTAGTCATCCCCTAGATACTTAGGAGGAATTGCTGAATCGATCAGCCAATCTCGGGCTTGAAAACAGCTCTGAGCATCCTTCTAGTCATTCTTCCTTGAATCTTCCTTGAAATGTGGAGCGGTCCCTTTAAATGAGCCTAAGAACTCACCCAGAATGTATGATTATGGGGTTGCCACCATCCAATCAGCTCGAAACTTTACATACTACCTTGGGACCACGAATTAGCTATCCATATTGAATTTCAGCTCCTGAATCTCTATAGAAATGGCCAAACTGACAGATCAGCTCCTGAAATCCTGATTTGGGGCCGCCTGATATCTGGATATGCTTCAAACTCGGTCTCAACACATTAAACATAGTGGAAAAACGGATGGATGGAACAGATTTCCCACAAACATCATGCTGGGACCACATGTACATTGCATGTACATGGAGTACGAGTGCACAAGCCGTGCACTGAATTCCTCAAAGTCGGTTAGCGCTCGCTGACCGACGTCTTCTTCTCAAATTCAGAAACGCTATAACATCTTTACAGTGCATTTGTAATTTTCTTAGTGGGGCCCACTCCATATTCAAATCATCAATCTGTACCGTCCATTGTGTTCAGAAGGGAGATTTAACCCTTGCCAAGGTAGCATTTTGAAACCATGTAGGCTGTTGCAGAATCCTAACCATTAAATGTAAGATGGACGACGGAGTAGAAAGCTCACGGACTGCACCGATTTCACTCCAAAAACACTCCTTTTCGGATGGTTTTTCATCCTAAAATCAATGGACGGAGTGGATTTCTCCATCACTATCAGTCTGGGACCCACCGACCATCACAGCAGAAGACAATGGCTTTCTTCCTCTGTTTATGCATGTCTGCAGTTCCGGCCGGTTGTGAGGTCCGCAATGGGAATCTTCCATCGGACAGCATCACGTGACACATGGCCTACAGGAATCATCACTTAGACAAATTCCCGCTTCTGTTGCGCGGGTCGCTCAATAGGCAGACGGCGCAACAACAGTCTTCTTGCGCGGAGGTGGAATTGCATTTCGTTGCGCGGGTCGCGCAACAGTGACTTCTCGCTCTTTCGTTCCTTCTTCTTCTTCATTTCCTGGCCCACCAAAATGATCCAACCCTTCAACTGAAGCAGGGGAAGGGTATTTATAGGCCCCACTACTCTTACAAAGTGGTGATCACCATCACTTATCCCTTTACATATGGACATCTTCTTTTCTTAAACCATGGTGTCTACCAAGCTCACTCTTAAATGGTTGTGTACAACCTCTATCCCTTAAAATCACACATGTGCACCCCTTTTTACCAAACTACCGTTTTCAATCCCTTTTACCAAAATACCTAAACTACCCTTGGACATGGAATTTTACCAAAATACCTAAACTACCCCCCGAACATGGATTTTTGCCAAAATACCTAAAATACCCCTAGACAAGGATTTTTACCAAAATACCCCCGAAGCTGATTTTTACCAAAATACAGAGTGCACAACCCTGGAAAAGATCCGCACCATGGAATTCTCTGACCATTGCAATGAAATATTTTTTATGCCTTAACATGAAGCGAATTGATGCTTTGTTTTTATAACTGGTGTATGATTCTTTAACCAGGTTGTAACTGGTTTCTTTTTATAACTGGTGCATGATTCTTTGTGCGTATAATGTTTATGTTATTGTGGAGTGTGTTTTGTCACAAATTTGACAAAGGGGGAGATTGTAAGTGTTATGCTTTCTAGCTCTTATAATTGTCAAATTTTGCAGTGCCAAAACCTCTCTTGGAATTTGTGCCTTGTGTAGCTCATCCACATAATAAAGACTGTGCATCTCTCAAGAACAAAAATCTTTACTTCAAGAAATGAAAGATTACATGGTCATGTTCGAGTACAACATCAATGAGTGTTCAATATTCAAGATTCATAATTCAAGCTCCAAGTCAAGACAAAGTCTTTATACTTTGAACCTCAAGCTTAAGATTCAAGATATTTCAAGTTTAAGCTTCTTAAGGTTACAAATTCAAGTTTAAATATACTTCAAAAGGTCCCAAGTTCAAGCTTCATCATGCGTAATGATCTCAAGCTTCGTGAACTTCAAAGAACGACTATCATCTGAAGAAAAAGAAGTTTCAATGTTCATACATCATGTTTAAGGTATGAATGACCCTAGATTGACCACAGGGTTGGTCATTTTGAATACAAAATTCAATTGGATCATTTTATAAGTGAATAGACTGTTTCTCGACTAGTCTTAGACTCTGTTCGACTAGTCCTAGCACTGGCTCGACCAGTCCAAGAAATTCCTTGACTAGTCTTAAGTTTGTTTCAATTTTTTGAAATTTTTTGTTAAGCCTCGACCAGTCCTAGAGAATGCTCGACCGGTCATGTGAACAGTGCTCGACTCGTTCTCGACCAGTCCTGCAGCTATGATTCAAAGTCTAGCAATTAAATCTGGTTCCACAGGACCAGTCGTGGACAGGTCACGACCAGTCGTGGAGGTCCCTCGACCGGTCGTGCAGGGATTGCGACCAGTCGTGGAATGACTTTATCTTATCGCGCTCAAAATTTCAAAAATCTGTTGGTCTTATGACCAGTCATAGTATCCTCAGGACCCGTCGTGAACGCGATTTCTTCACTTATAAATAGAGCACGAATTTTAGAGATTTTCATTTAATTCAAGCTAAATCAATATGCCACTTTGAGAGAGCTAAATCAATATGCCACTCTGAGAGATAAGTTAGTGATCTTTTTAAGCTATAATGTGCTCATTTAATATTCTCTTAATTTAGCTTTGTTATATTTAATTTTGTATTCTTTATTTCAATCATATTTGAAGAAGGGATTGAGAATTGCCCTTTTCTTGAAATCAAAATCAAATAGAGCTAGCCCAACTTGATTTGATTTAAAATCAATTTAGAACCTAGAACCATTTCATAAGTGAGTTTGGACATTGAACTTCTACGTTGAAATTCTACTCCGATTTGTTTTTTCCGGGCTTCATCAAAAAGAGAATATCCAGGTATTTTACATTATTGTAAATTTTTGTATTTTGGTTTTATTGAGATTGTGCCAGAAAAATCTCTTTATTTTGGTTTGTCTGAGGTGATCCAGAAAACTCAAAGTGTGGGGTTTTTAAATTGTGTAAGCCCATTTGAAAGACACAATTGTGAGGGTTTTAGGTGAACCTGAAAAAACCTATTTTCATAGTAAGACCCAACTCGGATCGACCCTAGACCTATGCCATCTCGTTCGTATCATCATTGTGGTTCCAATGATGCATCTTGTGTATTCATCCGACTTATAGATCAAAAGTTATGAGCATTTCATCATGTGGCCCACTTTTTGTACAAAAAACATATGGACCACTTTCATGGCACAACTTTCCATGCACACCACCCACACACACTACACAATTGCATGAAATTGACACCACCCATTCCACCACCCTAACCTAGTCTAAATATAGCAACTTTGTTATTTTCATCATAGGCCATCATTTGCTTTCTTACAACATAATCATTACCTCCCTAGAAATCCTCTCTCTCTCTCTCTCTCTCTCTCTCTCTCTCTCTCTCTCTCTTCTCATTCTCTTATTTCCTCTTCCATTTGCAAAACCTCCAGCTCCTTCTTCCCTCTTTTCCAGCCCATTTTCTTTCCATCTCACCATCATAAACCCATCTTGGCTATAGAATCAGAACCCTTAGAGCTTGAGGTTCCTAGTGATGGTAGGAGCTTGAAGATCCAAAAAGTGGGTGACTATTAATCTTGCTGATTTATTTTTCACTTTTAATCTTCATATTTCTTCTTATGTAGATCATATGGGACCCACCAATCCATGGTGGGGATCCCATTTGACCCCATGGATGTGGCCCTTGGGCCCATCCCACATGCATGTCATGATACATGATGGGGCCATTATCCATGGACCCCATCATGATGTATTTCATGATCATCTCCATCTCAAGGTCATCTAAACCTTAGAGATCATGTTGGGATGGCATCTCAACTATCTATTGTAGATATAAACCATGCATGTGATAGTTTTATGGTTGCATGCGTAATCAAGGTAGTTTTATGGGTGTGATTGAATCTTGGGAGGGCCCATTAGTGGCGGGGCCCTACCCCCATGGCCGATCCTTCATTTTTTGATGTTAACATTCTGATCATGCATGTGTGGCCCACCTTGTGGACCAACAAAAAAATCTAGACCATCCATGGAGGTTGGACGTCCATGGTGGTCCATCCTTAGACATGTGGCCCCAAATCCACCTAAAAGGGGCACATGCAAGGGGTTTTTGATGATGAGGAAGGTCTAGATATTTGTGGGGCCCACTGGGGTAGTCCACAACATGATTTTTGGGGGTTAAATCCCTTCTTATATGATGTTTATATTCAATTTCTTTCAAGTACAGGTTGCTGTCCAAATCTGTCTGAACAGATTTTGGGCCAACTTGGGGCTAGGATTTGGAGATTTTGGTGGGGAATTGTATATCAAATGAAAATTATTTTTGAATATGGGTATCCCACCTATAAGCATGCCAAATTTCAGCCCCAATTGACCTCATTTGGGTCCCCAAAAGGGTGGGCCAATATGGGTACTTGCTGAAATTTTTGCTGTAATTCTAGCAAGGTTGCAATTTGGAAATGTAAAACTATAAAATAGTTTTTGATCAGGTGGGATACTTTGGTAAACCCCACCTTGTACTACATATATTAGAGAAGGTTTAAACTTAATTTCCCCAATTTTTGGACATCCAGGGCTCACCCCATTGGGTGCTCAATCATGGTCTATCCAAAATTCTGTACTTAGCAGAATTTTTGGACAGTCTGTAATTCTGAATTTAATTAAAATAGTTTGCGGTATCCAAAAATTATGAAAATTTACAGGTAGGTGATACACCCATTTTAGGACCCACCTAAATAATTTCAGGGCCAATAGATCTCATTTGGGCATCCAAAAGGATGGGCCAACATAGTGGACTGCCAGAAATTTCTGCTGTGCAGTCCAGCGACAGTCTTACAAAAACAAAATTTTTAAAAATATTTTCTCAGAAGGTGGGACATATTTATGGGTTTCATATTATTCTAGGCTTGATGAGAGACATTGGATCCAAATTTTAAGATTTTTGGAGGCCCAGAACCCACCATTTGGATGGCCCAAATTCAGGACAGTTATATTCCAGTAATATTTCACCCTGGACAGATTGTATTCTTTAAATTAATTAAAATATTTTTGAGTATTCAAAAATCATGAAAATTTATAGGGAGGTGACCCATCAATGGTGGGATCTACATTAAAATTTTTGGAGCTAATGGATCCCTGTCCACCCTGTAGTAATGGCCAAACTTGTCCACCACGTTCGGACGTCCAGATTAACCAGATTTTTTGGATAGTCTGTTTCATTTAAATTAATTAAACTACTTCTGACCATCCAAAAATTGTGAAATTTTGTAGAGTTGTGGCCCACCTATGTAAAGACTATCTTGAAAATTTTTAAGGCCATCATGACCCTGTACTGACCGTAGTGTGGCTTGCAAATTTGCGTTAGTTTTGGGTCAAATACCCAGGCCCGTAGGACTACCCCCCATGGGACGCCCCTACCTTGGGCTGTTGCTGGGCCTGTATTCCAGCAGCATGACCCACTTCTAATGTGTGTTGTGTATTTCCCTCTCATTTGGTGTGACCCACTGTTATGTATGGGGCCATCAGGAATTCCATCTACTGTAAATTATTATTATTTTATTTTATTTTTTGTTGTTGTTAGATTCCAACCAACTCAGAAAAATGGGTGGGCCGGAATTTGGCAATGAGCCTAATAATTGTTTCCTACAAATGTGTTTTGGGGTATTATGGCTCACTAGGTTTGAGGAGGATTTAAGTCAGTTACCTTACCATTTTAATTTTATTTTTTTGGGCTTAATTAGTGCATGATTAAAGGCTCATTCCAATTGGATTCTTCTTGGGTTAGTCTTCTAGTTAATTAATGGGCCTTATAGCCTTGGTTAGGTTGGAAATTTTGATAGGCCCGTTGGACCCTTGGGTCCTATATTTACCATGCCATTGTGATGGGTCTTATGGGCCAAATACTCAAGTAGTTGGGCCCTTGCTTGCCCACTATAATAAATCCATACTTGGGCCGAAATGTGAGGCCCAGCTTACTTGTGTTAAATATAAGGATCTCCCACATGTTGGGATAATGGGTTGCCCGTTAGGCCCACCATAATGAGTGAACCCATGACCCTTATGGTTGGGCCCTAACCTTGCTTAAGGGCCTACCAGGTTGCCTGTGTATTGGGCTTAGTGTATGACTCACTAGGCCATGGATTGATTGGGCCTTGGACTTTTCTTTACATACATAGTAGGCTACCTTTTTGGGACCCAGTTGAGTTTAGATGTCCTCCGTGGTGGCCCTAAGGTAGGCCCATAAGGACCTTATAGGTGGTTGAAGGCCCACCTTGGACCTTGTTAGGCCTGTTTCCTTTTTGAGGCCTTAGGACTCCCCTAGCTTGTGGGTTATCCCAAATTGCTGGGCCCCCACTAAGAGAACTTCATTTCTCCTTAGAGTACTTGTCCATAGATCTTATCCTTGTCCCTCCTTGGGAAGGAAGAATACATTCTACAGGTAGCACACTTACATCATTGTGACCCATATGCTTCATCTGTATGAATTGATTGCATTATATGGTGGTCATTGAGGGATGGAGTTTCTCCCCTTGTGCACATTGAGTGCTTGAAGCTTGTGCATGATCTGTATATGTGACTCATGCATTAGCATTGCATTTCATGATGATACCACCCTTGCTTCATCAGGGCCTTGCCTTCACAGGGACATTCGTGGATGGCCATATGTATGGACACCGAAAATATTACTTGAGCATACCAGGTGCATAGGATACCCATGGGTGAAATTCCTAAAACTTTCATGGTACCAAGGATCTGCTCTAACGCCAAGACCAGGTGGAAACTATGAGTGCACGAGGGCCTTATACCGTTAGGCCGCGACTCTCATTGTCGTGTAGTCGGTTGGATAGGGGTGTGGCCTTACCTGCCTGGTGTGAGGAGGCGTTGCTAGGCTGAGTCTGACCAGCTCGTAAATGTGTCCGCTACCGTCAGACCTTGTTGGTGATTGGCTGTCCACAAGCAAGTAGTGAGGTCTCTTACTCTCGTTTGACTGTGCAGGGTTTGTAGAGCGGCAGTCATTCAGTAGTGTAATGGACCCCAGTGATTTCCTTATTATTGGAAATGTACTTGATGTGTGGTTTGGATATGAGCACTGGCATTACTTGCATCGCATTAGCATTAGCAGTGTAAGCCCCTTCATGCATTGCCTCAGTATGGCGTCCAGTACTCATTGCATCGTATTCATGATAAACCTTGGTAAGGCTGGTGATATCCTCATTGAGCATGTTTCCCTTCTTGCATCTCCTACTATTCTTTTGTGCACCGATATCACACACTTTCACCACCCTCTAAGCTTCTATAAGCTTATGCACGATTGATGCGTGCAGGAGACTCTAGGACTCCAGTTTTGCTGACCTCTCTCTCTTTTCCTATTACCTTATGTATGTCCTTTTGGACTTGATGTAAACTTTGAAAAGGCCAAGCTATATGTCCTTGGGAGGGGGGGGGGGGGGTGAATAGGACTGCCAAATTAAAAATGGTAATAGCGGAATTTAAACAAATGAAGGAAAGAGAGCACTATAATCAATTCACAATACTGAAATGTAAAGCAACCTCAAATGTATGAGTATTAAGAGATTGATACAAATGTTGTTCTAAGGACAACCTTACACCAAAAACCAAGATTTATGGTAGGACAACCTGATTCCTAGAAAATCTTTGTATCAAAAACTCAAACTTGATACAGACGAATAAATAAATAAATAAATAGCAAGGAAATGAAATCTAAGCTATTAAAACATTCTCCACAATGCTTGAAATGTAAAAGATTACAACATTTACATCCACAAATACATTCCACAATATTGAATGATAAAAGATATAGAAAATAAACCACGCATCCATAAAACACAAAGTGTTATAGTGGTTCGCCTGTGTGTACACCAACTGTTAAACAACAGCCACACAGCTTGCTACTCCACTCCTAATATCCTCACACAGTGGATATCAATGTTCACTATGAAATAGGTTTTTCTCAGGTTCACCTAAAACCCTCACAATTGTGTCTTTCAAGTGGGCTTACACAATTCAAAAAACCACACTCTCTGAGTTTTCTGGCTCTCCTCAGATAACTAAAAAGAATGAGATTTTTCTGACTTAATCTCAAAAGAAACCAACATAATGGAAATTACAATAATGTAAAATACCTAGATTTCTCCTTTTGATGCAGCCCAGAAGAACAAAGTTAGAGTAGGAGTTCAAATAGAAGTTCAATGTCCAATACTCACATATGAAATGGTTCTAGGTTCTATATTGATTTTAATTAAATCAAGTTGGGCTAGCTCTATTTGATTTTGATTCCAAGAAGTGGAATATTACAATTCCTCTTTCAATTCAGATTGGAATGCAGAAACAAAATCAAATATAAAAAGCTAATAAAAAGAGAATATTAAAATGCACAATCTAGCTTAAGAAGATTACAAACTTATCTCTCAAAGTGATGTCTTGATTTTACTTGAATTTGATATCAAACTCTGAAAATCATGCTCTATTTATAGTTGCAGAAATCACATCACGACTGGTCCTATGGACACTACGACTGGTCGTAGGACGAACTGATTTTTAAAATTTTGAGCACGATCGGATAAAACCATTCCACGATTGGTCGTAGGCCATGCACGACCAGTCGAGCGACCTCCACGACTGGTCGTGACCTGTCCACGACTGGTCTTGTGGAACCTAAAATGGTTGCTGGAGTGTGAGTCGTAGATGCTGGACTGGTCATGAACGAGTCGTGCACTGTTCACATGACCGATCGAGCAGACTCCAAGACTGGTCGTAGCTAAACTAAAAAATTCTAAAAATTTGCAACAACTTAGGACTGGTTGTAGAATTTCTTGGACTAGTTGAGCCAGTGCTAGGACTAGTCGAAAAGAGTCCAGGACTAGTCGAAGAACAGACCAAATATTTATAATGTAATTCAATTTGAATTATGTATTCAAAATGACCTACCCTAAGGTCAATCTAAGGTCATTCATACCTTAAACATGAAGTGTGAACATTGAACCCTCTTTTCTTCAAATGAAAAATGGTCTTTAAAGTTCATGAAGCTTAAGATCTCGACACATAATGGAGCTTGAACTTGAGACCTTTCGAAGCTTGAATTTGCAGTACTTGAGTTGTACATTACCTTGAGTCTTGAGAACAGTTGACTTGTCTCTCAATGTCGCTTTACCAATTAGAACTTTGAAGCTTAAAGGAGAGAACAATGTACTTGATCTTGTAGTTCTTGATGGAAAACTTTGTTCTTGACTTGAAGCATTGTCCTTGTACATGTGATGCATTTCCTTGAACATATATATCCATGTGCTACACAAGACACAGACTGTGGTTTTGGCACAATAAAATTTGACAATCAAAGGAGCAAATAACCATAGCACTTACAAACTTGTAAAAGTTCAAATTCATAATGGATTTTGTGATGTGTGCCTTTTTATTCTCAGATATACTTGCTGTGATCTTAGGTATGCTCGTATTGGAAATGATTACACTATTATGAAAATCCTCCTTGTAGGATCTCAGGATCGGAACCTGCCTCAGGAGCCGAGAATGAGGTACTACGGAGGCTATTGCGGCCAGAACCGGCCATCGGGTTCCTTGTGAGTCTGGTTATCGAGTCTGGGGTGTGACATTAAATTCCGCTGTTAAGGTTTAATTTGGCATAGTCCTATTCACCCCCCCCCCCTCTAGGACATATAGCTCGGCCTTTTCACTTTCTCATTCATAATCTCACATCCGTGATTTAAAAATTTTACACTGTATTTATTATTATAGACCTGAGATATGCTCAAAAGATTATGTTTTAATCCTTCAACATAAATCACATTTTCAAAGAGAGGCAGGTTAGGAAGCTGTGCAATACCTTGGCCTCGTATTTTGTAATTGATTTCATCTCCGAAAGTGACTGAGTCGCCATTTACTTCTTTGATATTCATAAATATCACCTTGTCATCTGTCATGTGTCTAGAACATCCATTATCCAGGTACCATCTTGAGTGACTAATGGTTTTGAAAGCTGTGTGAACAAACAAGACACTTAACCTTTGGAACCCATTTCATTACGGTTCTAGGTTTAGGAGTATCTCTTGATTTTCGCTGTATTTGAGAGTTAGGATTTCTCCAATTTCTATTAACTCTAATTTCTTATGAGTTGGATCATAATGATTTGAATCTCTTAAAGTCTTTCCTTTAGATTTCGAGGATTCTCCTCTTACAAAGATAGGAGCAGAATCCTTAGTTTTTAAAGAATTAGTTTTAATATAACCCAGACCAAACTTGTCACCACATCACCTTGATGAGGTTAACAATTTTTCAAACTTTTGGTCACCAAGTGTATATTTTTAAGTGTCCTTTGAACTCAAAAGGGAAGAAATTCATGTTGCAGTTTCTCATTTTTTGTTTTGAGTTCTTGCAATTCAGAAGATTTAAAACTTAAATCTAATTTTATTTTTTCAAAACAATAAAAAAAATGAGATTTTTCTAAATATGCTTTTTCAAGTTCTTCTTTCAGTTTAACATATTTTTCTTTTTGAATTTTCAACTTTACAATAAGTTTACAACTCTCTCTGTATAGGGCAATGTAGGAATCTTGAAGATTGTCGTCATTTTCTTTTTCAGGGTCACTGTTGAGATTTTCATAGTCAGATATATTACAGCTATCTGAAGAAGTGACTCTGGCTATTGTTATAAAGGCTTTCACATTATTTGCATTTTCTTGTTCTGATTCATCAGACTCATAAGTACTTTCAGAATCAGATGATTCATCCCAAGTAACTATCATGCACTTTCTTTTAGACCTATCCTTTTTAGGACATTTATTAGCCAAGTCCCCATATTCATGACGGTTGAAACATTGACCGTCTTTGTTTTAGATTTCCAAGAATTAGATTTCCCTTCTCTCTTATCAGATGATTTTTGAAATCTGTTCTTTTCTTGTTTTTAAAAATTCTATAAAATTTCTTAGCTAACATTGCCATATCATCTTCATTTTCTTTAACATCAGAATTAGTTTCTTTTGAAACAGATTTAAAAGATTTAAGAGCAATGGACTTAGCTGTAGGGGCCTTAAAATTTAACTCATAAGTTTGAAGAGAATCAACCAACTCCTCAACCTTCATAATATCAGTATCCCTTAATTCCTGTATAGTAGTAACTTTAGAATTGAACCTATCAGGAAGAGATTGAAGTACTTTTTGCGCAAACCTTGCTTTCAGGGATTCTATCTCCTAGACTTCACATGGAATTTACTATGTTATTCAGTTTAGTATAGAAGTCCATGAAAGATTCATTTTCTTCCATACGTGTCTCCTTAAATATGGTTGTGAGGATTTGTATTTTTGATTTCTTGACAATAGTTGTTCCTTCACGTGTCTTTTCAAGAATGTCCCATGCTTGCTTAGCTGTATCACATGAAAAAGTTCTTTTGAGTTCATCAGGCGATAGAGCGTAAGTTATTGTGTTTAAGGCTTTAACATTAGCACTGCTTGTCAGGCCTGTGTCCTAGTGACTATTTCATTCCTTAGGATTCCATGGTCCTTTCCGTCGAAGTTCGGCGACCCCGCGACCTATAGATAGCATTTGTGAGCGACCTTGAGTTGCGTCTTATCAACTCGAGTCGTCTTGACCCAGGACCTATGCCATTGCGACCATGCTGTCGCCGTGGTTCTGACACCTCGTCTCATGCGCCAATGCGACGCTTAGATTGTGAGATGTGGTCCGCACTTTATTTCGGCCATGGACCGCACATTGCAGGACCCACTTATCCTAGATATCACTTTTCCCTAGAGAATCTCATCATTAGGCTGATGTCACCCTAGGGTTGACATCACCCTACCCTAGCACCTACCCAAGCATGCTTGCTAGCACGCCTAGCCATTATGAGAGCATGCCACTCTCTTCCCACAAGTAATGATTACCCCTAAGCTACTTAGCCCTCTCTCTCTCCTATCTCTATCCCTCTCTCTTTCCTTCCTCATTTCTCCCATTGCTAGAGCTTGGATGTCCCAAGCTACCCTCCAAGTCCAGCCACTCGAAACTCTATTTCCCCCAAATCCAACCCTTTAGATCCCATCTCAACCATAGAAACCTCTCTCTTGGAGCTCTAGGACCCTAAGGTGGAAGGAGTTGAAGATTTGAGGTGGGTGCCATGTTAAGAGTAGTTCTTGCAATTTCTTTCTTGGATCTTTTGATTTCCTTACTTAGGGTCATATAGAACCCACCAATCAATGGTGGAGATCCTACTTGACCCCTTGAGTGTGGCCAATGGCCCACCCTTGTTGCATGAGCCATGATGGGGCCATTCTCCATGGACCCCTATCATGATGTTTCATTTACATCAATGGCTTTGATGGGTCAACATGAAAAGGGTGAGCTCTAAGTCCGGGGGGCCTATGCTAAATAAAAATTAAATGTGGAAAGTAAAGGCAGATAGCATAAATAAATAATAAGATAACACACGTAAATTATAACCTCAAATGCACTAGTTTCGAGAGGTTGATACAAACTTGGTTCTAAGGACAACCTAACACCAAAAACCAAAGGCTTATGGCAGGACAACCTTACTAGAACTTTGGTAAGTATCAAAAACTTAAACCAATAAAGTGGCAAAAGAAATAAACTAAGTTATTACAATATTCACCACAAGTGCATAAAGTAAATTACAACATTCACCACAACACATGTACCATCATCATCATCCAAACTCCAAGAATTATAGTGGTTCTTGTGTGTACACCAACTGTTCACAAATAGCCACACAACTACTCCACTTCCAATATCCACACCCATGGGATACTGACATTCCCTATAAAATAAGGTTTTCCAAGGTTCACCTTAAAACCTTCAAAATTGTATTTTTCAAATGGGCTTACACAATTACAAAAACCCCACTCTTAGATTTTCCTGGCACATCTTAGATAAAATTAAAAGAAGAGATTTTCCTGGCTGAACCTCACAAACCAAAAGTTAAGAAAATTGAAATAATACTTATCTGAAGATTCTTCTTCAATGTAGCCCAGTAGAACTGATTCCTTGTAGATGTAGATGTTCAACATTCAATCTCATAAGGGGAAGGGTTCTAGGTCTAGATGAATTTTCAATTAAATCAACCTGGGGCTAGCTTGAATTTGATTTTAGATCTGAAAGCGTAAAACAGAGTTCCCTTTTAATAGAATAGATTTGAATAAGGAGATCAATAAAATCAAATAGAAAAGCTATAAAAGAATCTAAAATTACTAACCAATAGCTTCACAATGCTGGGGACTTTTCTCTTAGAGTGATTACTTGATTTGGAATGGAATGAATTAAAATCTCTGAGAAATGTCCTCAATTTATAGGCTGGAAATCGGTTCCCTCGATTGGTCCTGGATTCGGCTCGACTGGTCCTAGCTGAACAACATTTTAAATTTTTTGGCATGATCGGATAAAACAGACCCTCGACTGGTTGAGTAACTCCCTCGACTGGTCGAGTAGAGTCCTCGACTAGTCGAGTGAATAAAAATTTCGTTGCTGGAGTTCGAGTCGAGTCACACTCGACTAGTCGAACCAGTCACCATGACCAGTCGAGCAGGGTACTCGACTAGTCGAGGACCTAATAGAAAATTCTGAAATTTTGAATTTAAATCTGGATTAGTTAAGAAAAAACCTTGGACTGGTCGAGCCAATGCCTGGACTAGTGGAACAAAGACTAGGACTAGTCCAAGCAAAGCTTAAATTAAGTATAATGATCCAAAATAAATATGCAATGTTAATAACCTAACCCTACGGTCTTTCTAGGGTCATATATACCTTAAATGTGAGTATTGAAATTGAACCATCAGTCTCTTCAGTAGATAGGATACTTTGAAGCACATGAAGCTTGACCTTGAATTCTTGAACTTGTCTCGAACTTGTGTTTTGAGACTTGAGCAAAAGTACTTGAGCTTGTTCTTGTGACTTGAGCATGACTTGATGAACTTCAGCTTGTTGTTGTACTCTAACATGCCTACTTGTAGCACATAATGTCAATGTAGATAACACCACGCTCATCTTCGAATGAAGGTGAACTTTCCATCTATCAAAACAAGTCAACCATATTAACGTGTTTTACACAAAAAAATTTGACAACTCAGGGTGCTAGATTTACAACTTAACACTTACAATCTCCCCCTTTGTCAAATTGTGACAAAACAAACTTACAGAAGATTAACCTATTCTAATACACAGATTCACTTAGTTCAAACAAAAATCTAACAATCACAAAACTCCCCCTCAATCAACTCCCCTTCAACTTAAGCTCAATAGAGACCTATATTAAGAGATACATATACATTTCCAAAAAATTCCTTTCCACATAGGACATGCATAGCCACATCTCTACATCTCATTTAAATAACCGCATTATCATAAAATAGATTAAGATATAAGCAATCAAACACCCAATTTCTCCCCCCTTTTGTCATAAAATGACAAAGGAAATAAAAAAATATGTGAAATGTGGTAGCTAATAAGTGAATAAAGTTAGAAAGAGTGTGAAAGTTAGCAAATTAAACCATTATTAAAGGAGTATCAACATCAAACAAACTTGAACATGTCCAAAATTCAGAGTCACCAAGCATAGTAAAGTTAAGTTAAATATTACAAGCCCAATAAAAGTACTCAAACTAATTAGAACTAGATGAAGAGGGAGGTGGAATGGATGGATCAATTTGGTGTAATCCCTTATTTATGCGTCTAAAATACTTACACATATACTTCATTTGTTTATCTTGAGAAATTTTCAGTCCATCCACCTTCTCTTCCAGTGAGCAAACACACTCATCAAAACTAGATGGCTGAAAATCAGGATTAGCCTCAACATCATCAGATTCTAATTCATTAAAAATATCTTCCATATCGGCTTCAGTTGGTAGTGCATCTTCCTCTCTAACTTCTTCTCTAACTTCTCCAGCATCCCTTTCAGTTAGACCAGGTGCTAACCTCAAATTCATTTTGTTAATGTGACTCCCCAGACTCGGTAACCAGACTCACAAGGAACCCGATGGCCGGTTCTGGCCGCAACAGCTTCTATAGTACCTCATTCTCGGCTCCTGAGGCAGGTTCCGATCCTGTGATCATACAAGGAGGATTACCATAATAATATAATCATTTCCAATACTAGCATACCCAAGATCACAACAAGTAAATCTGAGAATAACAAAGGCACACATTACAAAATCCACTATGAATTTGAACTTTTACAAGTTTCCATAAGGTCCAAAAGGACATATATAAGATAATAGAAGAAAGAAGGAAGAGGATCTGCAACACTTGGTCCTCAGCTCGCACACCTATCCAAGCTCTGTTGCTAAGACGCCAACTTAGGATCTCCTACACGCATCAATAGTGCATAAGCTTATAGAAAGCTTAGAGGGTGGTGAAAGTGTGTGACAAAGGTGCTCAGAAGAAGATAGGGAATGCAGATGGGAGTCATGATCAATACCAATACCACTAGCCTTACCAAGGCTATCATGAACGTAAGAAGCTATACCGGGGCAGTACGATAATGTAGGAAGCCATACCAAGGCTATATAATACGATGAGTACTGTAATGCAATGAGTGTTGGGCGCCATGCCAAGGCGTTGCAATATGAGGCTTACATAACTGATGCAAATGCAATACGAAGTAATGTCAGTACTCATATCCAATCCACATATCAAGTACATTTCCATCATAAAGAAATCATAGGGGTCCATTACACTACTGGATGACTGCCACTCTACAGACCCTGCACAGTCAAACGAGTGTAAGAGACCTCACTACCCGTATGTGGACAACCAATCACCAGCAAGGCCAAATGGTAGCAGACCCATTCACTAGCTGGTCAGACTCAGACTAGCAATGCCTCCTTACATTAGGCGAGTAAGGCCACACCCTTATCCAACCGACTACATGACAGTGGGAGTCGCGGCCTAACGGTATGAGGCCTTCGTGCGCTCATATATTCCACCCAGTCACGATGCTGGAGCAGATCCTTGGTACCATGGAAGTTTTAAAAATTTCACCCATGGGCATCCTATGCACCCGGTATGCTCAAATAAAATTTCTGATGTCCAAACATGGCCATCCACGATGTATCTACGGAGGCTACAACCCTAATGAAGCAAGGGTAATAATCTCACATGTTATGCAATGCCAGATGCATGAATCACACAATCAACCATGCATCAATTCCAAGCATCTAACGTGCTCAAGAGGGAATACTACGTCCCTCAGAGAAGGTAAGATGCAATGCCTAATGACACAATATGACCACACACACACTATGTCAACTAAGCATACAATGATGTACATGGTTAAGAGGATGAATTTAATCATACTATAAGGCGATATACAATGTATATTACATTCCTCCTATCCAAGAAGGAACCAATACTAGGTACTTAAACAACATCCTTAAGGAACCCAACTTCTAGTGGGGGCCCATTTACCTAGGGTAGCCCATAAAATAAAGTATACAAGCTATGAGTCTAAGTAATGTAGAAATGAGCCTAGCAAGAGTCTAAGATGATTATCCAATCACTCTTAAATACAACCAGACCTAGAGGGGTCCATAATGGGGACATTTAACCACCATTCCCCAAAAAGGCATATCAACCATGAACTATATGGATAAAAGACCCAAAGCCTACATTTAAGATAAAAATAAAGGTAACCACATACATATATTCCTCATAATAGGCCATAAAAAGATATAATACCACTTTTAACAACATGGGCTCTAAGAGGAAAATTAAGGCGCAAGGCCTAATTTCCAATGGCCATAGAATCTATGCATTAAGTTGGACTTGGTGGGTAGCCCGCGTACACAATGCACATCATAAAAAAAATACGTTCAAGTTTGGATGAAATGGGCTCCACTACATTAGCCCAATAACTAGCAATTTAAGTGGGCAACCAAGGGCCCAATACTATCCTTATCTCAGCCCACAAGTCCATCAAAATGGTGAAAGTCGGCCCAATATATAGCTGGGCCAAGCTGGGACGTCCCTGCCAACTCTGAGCTCACTGGATATCCCAAAATTCTGATCTTAAGATGGGGTTCTCATAAGATCACTGAAAGTGACTCAAAAGAATGCACTGATTAAGCCCAAAGATTATAAGAAAACATAAACATGTAATACGTACACAAGTTCTCAATATGGTGGGCCCCACAACCAAATAAAGTTTTAACCATAAAATTGTACATATAAGGCTCTTTAATAAATTTTTGGCCCGTTTGACTTCTTGGGCCTGCTAAGGTCCAGAAATTAGTTGACTATGTGGAAATAATCTCATGAAGGCCAACTATACTCACTGAGGGAGACCCCACCAGATGGAGAGTGTGTATATATCATGAAAAGATTTAGTGGGCCTGCTACTCGATTGTGAAGTAACCCAAGGTAGAGAGTGCTTCCATAAATGGGCGATCCAAGGCTTGGACAACCTGGACCAAATATGCGTTAAGGTAGGTTCCACATACATGCACATTGAGCCTTAAATAAATGGCCTAGGGTCTATGGTGGGCCTTTAACCATCCATAGAGAAACCTATGGGCCTACCTTAGGATCACCTAGGAGGACATCCAACGTCAACTGGTTTCCAAGATGTAGCCCGCCACTACTCATATAATGTAAGGTCTAAAACCCAAGCAATGCATGGCCTAATGGGCCATACACCAAGCCCAACTCATAGGCCATATAGTGGGCCCTCAAGTAAGGTTTAGGCCCAACCACAAAGGTCATAATTCCATATACTGTGGTGGGCTTCATGGGCAGCCTAATAGTTCATTTACATGGGCAAGTTTGCATTTAACACAAGCAAGTTGGGCCTCACCTTTGGCCCAAGTACAAGGTCAATTTAGTGGGCAGCCAAGGGCCCAACTTCTTGTATATTATTGCCCCTAAGCCCATCACAATAGATAGGAAAGTATAGGCCTAAGATCAATGGGCCTATCTAAAAAGTCTTAGTCCACAAGGCCTACTTACCATCACAAAGAGTGCGACCATATACATTATATCACATAATGGGCCCTAAAGAAATGGCCAAAAAATAAGACCTACCTAATTCATGCATTATGATGGACTTAGAGAGCAGCCCATAAACCCAAGAATACACATGGGAAAGGCCTAAACCGACAGTGTGAACTTACTACATCAGCCCAAAGGCTTAGCAACGCCCTCCACAATATGCATCAATGTGGGCCTTACAAGTCAACCCACAATTAAACACATCATGAGGGCATCAAGGCCCATTAATACACATAATCAGCTTATAGATAGCCCATTGGGCCCGTAAATCAATAAGGTCAGCCCTTGTACAATCTTAGGCTCAAGAAATAAAATTTCAGCCCATTGAGCCTATAAAACTATCAAAAATTTAGGTAAGGCTAGCCTACAAAACCACCACAAAGGTGGGCCTCAAGGGGACACTGATTAAGCCCAAAATGTCTAAGGAAGGAGGGCAAAGAGTGTGTGCAACACTCCCTTAAATTTGGTGGGCTGCCACGGCTCCAAAAGATCAACTATGCAACAAATTTGGGCCCTTGCTGGAATTCCAGCCCACCCACTTCCTAGGCTTGCTGGAGTCCAGAAATTTATTTAATTTAAATGGGTTACTGACCCATGGTGGCCCACACATATCATAGTAGGTCCCACCAGATAAGAAGGGGGATATACAACACTTACTTCAAGTGGGCCATGCCGTTAGAATGCAGGCCTAGCAACCCAAGGTAGGGGCGTCCTATGGTGGGTTGTCCTACGGGCATGAGTATTTGACCCAAAACTGATCCAAATTGCAGGCCGCACCACGGTCGGTACAGGGGCCCGATGGCCCTAAAAATTTGTAGGGTGATTCTTCCATAGATGGATCATAAAAATAAAATATTTTGATATTTTTAGATATCTAAAAGTATTTTAATTAATTCAAATAAAACAGTCTGTCTAGAAAATCGGACTGACCTGAACGCCCTAACGTGGTGGGCCAGTCCGGCCCTCACCATGGTGTGTACAGGGGTTCATTATCACTGAAATTAGTTAGGTAGGTCCTAACATGGGTGGAACACACCCCAAAAAAATTTTAAAATTTTTAAACATGTAGAAATATTTTAATTCATTTAAAGAAATCAATCTGTCTTGAAAATCAGACTGATCTGGACACCACATTATAGTGGGCCGGTCCAGCCACCACCATGGTGTGTACAGGTGTCCATTAGCTACAAAATTTTGTATGTGTGTCCTAACATATATGGGTCATATCCCTATAAATTTTTATATTTTTTAGATACCCAAAAGTATTTTAATAAATTTAAAAAATACAATCTGTCCAGGGTGAACTATTGCTGGAATGTAATTGTCCTGAATTTGGGCCATCCAATGGGCATGTTCTGGGCCTCCAAAATTCCTGAAATTTGGACCCAAGGTCCCTCATCAATCCTAAAAAAATGTGGGACCCATAAATATGGTCCAACTTCTAAGAAAATATTTTTAAAATTTTATTTTTTTGGGACTATGCTGCTGGATTGTACAGCAGAAATCTCTGGCAGTCCACTATGTTGGCCCACCCTTTTGGATGCCCAAATGAAGTCCATTAGGGCTGAAATTTGGTATGGTTGTAGGTGGGTCATGCAGCTATAAGAATCATATATAAATTTGTATCAATCTTCCCATTAAATTTCCAGAAATCAGGCCCCAAGGTGGCCCAAAAATCTTTCCAGACAGTTTCTGGACAACAACATTACATTGGAATAAAATAATTTTAATCAGTAATTAAAATGAGATTTAATCCCAGAAATTTGAGGATGGACCACACTAGTGGGCCCCACAAATATCCAGATCATCTTACTATACAAACTTTGCTTGTGGCCCAATTAGTTGGATTTTGGGGACACATGTCATAGGATGGGATGTCATCGGCGTCCTCTCCTTTTTGGGTGGCTGAATTTTTTGTTGGCCCACATGGTGGGCCACACACCATGATCGGGGATGGAAATAAGGGAAAAGAAGAGAAGGAAGGGAAATCCGGTCATAGGGAAGGGCTCCGCCACTATTAAGCCCTCCCAAGAAAATCCAACCATACATCATGCACCAATATACATCTACACTATAAATCTCATACATGTATGACTAAAAATTAAAATGGATGATTGGGATACCATCCCCACCATAAAATGAAGGTCTAGATGACATTAGAATGATTTGGATCATGAGATACATCGTGATGGGGTCCATGGAGAATGGCCCCATCATGGAACAATGCATGCATGTAGGATGGGCCAAAGGCTACATCCAAGGGATCAAATGGGATCCCCACCATGGATTGGTGGGTCCCACATGTTCCATATATGAAGAAATAAAAGGATCAAGATAGAGGAGAAGGATCAGAAAGCTGTAGACACCCACCTTCAAATCAAGCTCTCTATCTCCCACACAATATAGATCTTGGACCAAGGAAGAAGGTTTAATGGCTAGGATGAATTTCTAAGGGTGGGATTGAGGGATTTTGAAGCTTCAAGGGGCTGGAGTAATGGAGGAAAATGGGATGTTTAGGAGAGGAAATTACTGGAATGAAGAAAATAAGAAGGAGGGAGAGAGATAAGGAGAGAGAGAGAGAGAGAGAGAGAGAGAGAGTAATGATTTATTTGTAAGAAAAGAAATGATTACCTTAGGGAGGAGAAACCAAAGTTGCTAGGGGTAGGGTAGGTTTGGGTGGTGTGTGAGATCTTGGTAGTGTGAGTTATGGAGGTTTAGGTGGTGTGTGCATTGTATATTGGAACTTGTGCAAAGGAGGGAGTGTGGGCCACATGCACCACTCCAAGGTGGGCCTCATGATAAAAATCAAGGGTCATATAATGAAACATACATAACTTATGATCTATACATCGGATGGACGCACAAGACATGTCATCGAACCACAACAACGATGCGAACGAGATGGCATAGGTTTTGACTCGATCTGAGTTGGGTCTACGTGATCGGATTCAAGGATGACTGCAAACACAATCCAAAGGTCGCAGGTCACCGAAATTTGACCGGTAGGACCGCGAAACCAAAATAAACGAAATGCATACTCACACACACAAATGCACACATGCGAACTTGGGTCAGGTCTCACAATCCTCCTTACCAACAAAGAAATTTCATCCTCGAAATTGACAAAACCGAGACAACAAAATGCATAATCATCATCATATATATCAACCGTCAATCAAGAGAAGGCCACACAAGCAATACAAGCAATTAATCATCAAACAAATGGGGATAATCCTCCCTAATCTCAAAAAACCTACGATGAAATCCATCGATACATGCTCCCACTTCCACTTTGGAACACTCAATGGCTACAAGGGACTAGGGGGTCTCAGATGATCGGCCTTGACATGCTGGCAAGCATCACACTTGGCCACAAAACTAGCAATCTGGCCTACCATCCCTAACCATAAATACTACCTTGACCACAAAATAGGCTCGACATTGGCAATACAAAACTATTCAGCGGGTAAGAACATCTCACCAACCAAAATGGAACACGATAATATCATCAGCCTAACACAGCGATCTTTCCAAAAAGTATCGATACTGACAATCCCTTACGACAGACTCTAATAGAAATCTGATCGAACGAAAGCCCTTGGATACAAAAGGGGTATGATGCACCAAAACACAAGACTTGCATACGGAGGCAAGGAGAATACCCATAAGGACTCCCCTAATAACTAAGAGTCCTGCTGAGTCACGCAAAATCAAGCCTGAGGTGGCTGAGGAGGTGTCTATCTCTTTTACATCTGCGGTCTCTGCTACTACTGCGGTCGTTGCGAAGGTCCTCACTACAGTCTCGGCTGCTGTTGGGGTCTCGATGGCGGGAGCCACTGTCGCTGCTGCAAGGGGAGAGGGCACTCGCGCCTCTAATGCTCGGCCTGTCCACAAGTGAAGCAAACACTGGAAAAGGGGATGGAAGATGAAGCGGCCGGCGGTGCTGATGATGATGAAGAAGCTACTGCATGTGATGTTGATGCTCTGGTGGCTCGATAGGCTACAAACCTCTGCTGCTGTCGACACTGTCAGGAGCTACTAGAGGGGGCCTGCCTCTTCCAACCTCTCCTTTGATCACGATCCCTCTGGGAACCGGTCCACTCGGCCTCACCCTGAAGTAGAAATTGAAACGACCTAGCTATACGTCCAAGAGGGGGGGGGGGGGGTGAATAGGACTATGTCAAATTATAATTATAACAGCGAAATAAAATAAAGAGATAGCCAAATAAAATAAATCAATTCACAATGTTGAAATAAAATCAACCTCAATAAACAAGTAATGAGAGGTTGATGCGAATTCAGTTCTAAGGACAACCTTACACCATAAAAACCAAGGGTTTATGGCAGGACAACCTTATTTCTAGAACGTCCTTTGTATCAAAAACTCAATCTGAAGAGAAATAAATAAATAATAAGGAATTGAAATAAATTGCAGAAATTTAAATCTAAATTATTACAACATTCCACACACTGGCTTGAAATGTAAATTTTACAACATTCACATCCACACATACATCCCACAAACTTGAATGATAAAAGATATAAAACTTAAGAAAGCATTCAAACCACAAGACAAAGAATTATAGTGGTTCGCCTGTTGTACACAACTGTTTCACAACAGCCACATGGAATGCTACTCCACTCCTAATATCCTCACACAGGGGATATTAGCATTCATTAACAAAATAGGTTTCACAGGTTCACCTAAAACCTTCACAATTATGTCTTTTTAACTTGGGCTTACACAATCCAAAAACCTACACTTTCTAAGTTTTCTGGCTCTCCTCAGATAACCACACAATGAGATTTTTCTGGCGAATCTCAAACAAAAATCAAAAGAATAGAAATTTTACATAAACGTAAAATACCTGGATTTCTCCTTTCGTAGCAGCTCGGAAGAACCAATCGGAGTAGAAGTTTGAATCAACGTTCAATGTCCAATACTCACTTAAAATGGTTCTAAGTTCCAATTAATTTTAAATTAAATCAAATGGGCTAGCTCTATTTGACTTTGATTCTAAGAAGAAGGAATTACAGAATTTCTCCTTTTCAAATCAGATTGGAATGTAGATCAAAATCAAATAAAAATAAGCTAATAAAAGGAAATATTAATTATGCAGAAAGTAGCTTAAAATGAACACTAACTTATCTCAGAGTAGAGCCTTGAATTTCTTTGAATTGAGTTATGAAATTCTGAGATTCGTGCTCAATTTATAGAAGTAGAAATCACGTCTACAACTGGTCTTAGGGAAACTTCGACTGGTCGTAGCTTTAACGGCATTTTGAATTTTTAAGCGCGATCTTTGAAAACCGTTCTACGACTGATCGTGGGGTGTCTACGACTGGTCGTTGACCATTTACGACAGGTCGTAGATGACCCAGGATTGGTCGTACACTGCATGAGTAAGTCACTATAGTTTGAGTCGAGGACCCATGACTGGTTGAAGTTCGAGTCGTGAACACACCTACAACCGGTCGAAGGACCTCTAGGACTGGTCGTGGGCTAACTAAGAAATTCTGAAAATCTTCAACAACTTAGGACTAGTCATGGAATTTCTTGGACTGGTCGAACTAGTGCTAGGACTAGTCGAACAAGGTTCAGGACTAGTCTTAGAACAGACCAAATTCATATATAAACATACATTTGAATTATGTATCCGAAATGACTTACCCTAAGGTCAATCATATCTGGGACATGAAGTATGAACATTGAAACTCCATTCTATCAAATGATTATTGACCTTTGAACTTTACAAAGCTTGAGATCTTTACTTGATGTAGCTTGATCTTGAGATCTTCGAAAGCTTGACATCAAACTTCATCTTGAGTTGCTCTTGAGTCTTGAAATGTACTTGAGTCTTGTACTCTTTATTGATGTAGCTCTGAACATTGATGTTTATAGTACATGGCTTGACTTGGCTTGAAGTCGATCATTGTACTTAACTTGAAGCACTTGTGAAGCAGTGTCTGGAACATATATAACAACATACAAACACAAGACACAAATAGATTTTTGGCACAACAAAATTTGACAACCAAAGGATCATGAGACCATAGCACTTATAGAAATACCACCACTGGAGCTTGCTGCGAAGTCAAATCTCGCAAAAGGGGACTCACACACTCCTATTCTGCCTGTCTAAGCATCTCAGGAACGGGTTGACGGGTCTGAAGAACATCAGTGATGACCTGCATCAACTGCTGGAAATGCTCAGCTCCTATAAGAATTATCAGATAAGTGGGGGTAGCACTGGACTCTGACGGAGGCATAGGTACGGTGGGAGCCTCAGAAATAGGTACTGCAGGCTCTAGAGAGGAAACAAGAATCTCAGATGGTGGAACAAAAGTCACTTGGATCGCTAGAGCGGAATGGGAACCATGTCCATGGGCACCTCGACTAGACGACATGGTCTACAAAAGAACAAAGGTGATGGACACCTAGGAATTAGAATCCTTGAAGGTTCAAATGGAACGAGGGAAGCGCACTTGGGACACTACTCCTCCTAAGCTTACAGCAAATATGTGATGTTATCCCAACTTATTTCAGAATTACTTGCAATGCTCTGATACCAACTCCTGTCATGCCCCAGACTCGATAATCGGACTCACAAGGAACCCGATGGTTGGTTCTGGCCGCAACAGCCTCTATAGTACCCCATTTTCAATTCCTGAGGCAGGTTCCGATCCTGGGATCCTACAAGGAGGATTTTCATAACAATATAATCATTTCCAATACGAGCATACCCAATATCACAGCAAGTAAATCTGAGAATAACAAAGGCACACATCACAAAATCCACTATGAATTTGAACTTTTACAAGTCCATGAGGTCCAAAAGGACATACATAAGATAACAGAAGAAAGAAGGAAGAGGATCTGCAACACTGGGTCCTTGGCTAGCACACCTATCCAAGCTCCACTGCTAAGACGCCAACTTAGGATCTCTTGCATGCATCAATTGTGCATAAGCCTATAGAAAGCTTAGAGAGTGGTGAAAGTGTGTGACAAAGGTACTCAAAAGAAGATAGAGAATGCAAATGGGAGTCATGATCAATACCAATACTAGTAGCGTTACCAAGGCTATCTTGAACGTAAGAAGCTGTACCAGGGTAGTACGATAATGTAGGAAGCCATACTAAGGTTATATAGTGCAATGAGTACTGTAACTGGGCACCATGCTAAGGCGATGCAATATGAGGCTTACACAGCCGATGCAAATGCAATGCGAAGTAATGTCAGTGCTCATATTCAATCCACATATCAAGTACATTTCCATCATAAGGAAATCACCGGGTTCCATTACACTGCTGGATGACTGCCGCTCTACGGACCCCGCACACTCAAACAAGCATAAGAGACCTCACCACTCGCCTGTGGACAACCAATCACCAGCAAGGCCTGACGGTAGCAGACCCATTCACGAGCTGGTCAGACTCAGCCTATCAATACCTCCTTAGATCAGGCAAGTAAGGCCACACCCCTATCCAACCGACTACACGATAGTGGGAGTCATAGCCTAATGGTATGAGGCCCTCGTACGCTCATATATTCCACTCGGTCACGGCACTGGAGCAGATCTTTGGTACTATGGAAGTTTTGAGAATTTCACCCATGGACATCCTATGCACCCGATATGCTCAAGTAACATTTCTGGTGTCCAAATATGGCCATCCATGATGTATCTATGGAGGTTACAGCCCTGATGAAACAAGGGCGATAATGCTCACATGTTATGCAATGCCAGATGCATGAATCATACAATCAACCATGCATCAATTCCAAGCATCCAATGTGCTCAAGAGGGAATACTACGTCCCTCGATGAAGGTAACATGCAATGCCTAATGACACAATATGACCACACACACACTGTGTCAACCAAGCATACAATGATGTACATGGTTATGAGAATGAATTTAATCATACTATAAGGCGATATACAATGTATATTACATTCCTCCTATCCAAGAAGGAACCAAGACTAGGTACTTAGACAACATCCTTAAGGAACCCAACTTCTAGTGGGGGCCGATTTAGCTGGGGTAGCTCACAAGACTAAGTATACAAGCTATGGGTCTAAGTAATGTTGAAATAAGCCTAGCAAGAGTCTAAGATGAGTATCCAATCACTCTTAAATACAATCGGACCTAGAGGGGTCCATAATGGGGACATTTAACCACCATTCGCCAAAAAGGCATATTAACTATAAACTATATGGATAAAAGGCCCAAAGCCTACATTTAAGATAAAAATAAAGGTAACCACATACATATATTCCTCATAATAGGCTATAAAAAGATATAATACTACTTTTAACAACATGGGCTCTAAGAGGAGAATTTATGCCCAAGGCCCAATTTCCAATGGCCATAGAATCCATGCATTAAGTTGGACTTGGTGGGCAGCCCGCATACACAATGTACGGTCCAAAAAAAATAAGTTCAAGTTTGGATGAAATGGGCTCCACTACATCTGCCCAATAACTAGCAATTTAAGTGGGCAACCAAGGGCCCAATACTATCCTTATCTCAGCCCACAAGTCCATCAAAATAGTGGAAGTCAACCCAATATGTGGCTGGGCCAAGCTGGGACGTCCCTGCCCACTCTGGGCTCACTGGATGTCCCAAAATTCTGATCTTAAGATGGGGTCCTCCTAAGATCACTAAAAGTGACCCAAAAGTATGCACTGATTAAGCCCAAAGATTATAAGAAAACATAAGCATTAACACGTACACAAGTTATCAATATGGTGGGCCCCACAACCAAATAAAGTTTTAACATAATATTGTACATCTAAGGCCCTTTGATAAACTTTTGGTCCGTTTGACTTCCTGGGCCTGCTAAGGTCTAGAAATTAGTTGACTATGTGAAAATAATCTCATGAAGGCCAACTATACTCACTGGGGGAGACCTCACTAGATGGAGAGTGTGTATATATCATGAACAGGTCAAGTGGGTCTGCTACTAGATTGTGAGTGTAGCAGAAACCGAAGGCAGAGAGTGCTTCCATAAATGGGCGATCCAAGGCTTGGACGGCCTGGACCAAACATGCGTTAAGGTAGGTTCCACATACATGCACATTGAGCCTTAAATAAATGGTCTAGGGTCTATGGTGGGCCTTTAACCATCCATAGAGAAACCTATGGGCCTACCTTAGGATTACCCAGGAGGACATCCAACCTCAACTATTTTCCAAGAGGTAGCACGCCACTACTCATATAATGTAAGGTCTAAAGCCCAAGCAATACATGCCCTAATGGGCCATACACCAAGCCCAACTCATAGGCCATATAGTGGGTCCTCAAGTAAGGTTTGGGCCCAACCACAAAGGTCATAATTCCACATATTGTGGTGGGCTTCATGGGCAGCCTAATAGTTCATTTACATGGGCAAGTTTGCATTTAACACATGCGAGTTGGGCCTCACTTTTGGCCCGAGTACAAGGTCAATTTAGTGGGCAGCCAAGGGCCCAACTTCTTATGTATTATTGCCCCTAAGCCCATCACAATAGATAGGAGAGTATAGGCCCAAGATCAATGGGCCTATCTAAAAGGTCTTAATTCACAAGGCCTAATTATCATCACAAAGAGAGTGGCCATATACATTATATCACATAATGGGCCCTAAGGAAATGGCCTAAAAATAAGAACTACCTAATTCATGCATTATGGTGGACTTAAAGAGCAGCCCATAAAACCAAGAATACACATGGACAAGGCCTAAACTGATAATGTGAACCTTACCACATCAGCCCAAAGGCTTAGTAAGGCCCTTCACAATATGCATCAATGTGGGCCTTGCAAGTCAGCCCACAATTCAACACTTCATGTTCAGCTTATAGACATGTATTAATGGGCATCAAGGCCTATTAATACACATGTTCAGCTTATAGACAGCCCATTGGGCCCATAAATCAATAAGGTCATCCCTTGCACAATCTTGGGCTCAAGAAATAAATTTCCAGCCCATTTAGCTTATAAAACTATCAAAAATTCTGGTTAAGGCTAGCCCACAAAACCACCATAAAGGTGGGCCTCAAGAGGGCACTGATTAAGCCCAAAGTGTCTAAGGAAGGAGGGTAAAGAGTGTGTGCAACACTCCCTTAAATCTGGTGGGCCGCCACGGCTCCAAAAGATCAACTATGCCGTAAATTTGGGCCCTTGCTGGAAATCCAGCCCACCCACTTCCTAGGCTTGCTGGAGTCCAGAAATTTATTTAATTTAAATGGGTTACTGACCCATGGTGACCCACACATATCATAGTGGGTCCCACTAGATAAGAAGGGGGATATACAACACTTCAAGTGGGCCATGCTGTTAGAATGCAGGCCCAGCAGCCCAAGGTAGGGGTGTCCAATGGTGGGTTGTCCTACAGGCCTGGGTATTTGACCCAAAACTGAACCAAATTGCAGGCCGCACCACGGTCGGTACAAGGGCCCGATGGCCCTGAAAAATTTACAGGGTGGTTCTTCCATAGGTGGGATACAACTCTATAATATTTTGAGATTTTTGGATAAGTAAAAGTATTTTAATTAATTCAAATAAAACAGTCTGTCTAGAAAATCGGACTGACCTGGATGTCCCAACATGGTGGGCCAGTCCGTCCCTTACCACGGGGTACACAGGGGTCCATTGGCCCTAACATTTGATAGGTGGGTCCTACCATGGGTGGGTCACACCTTCACAAAATTTTAAAATTTTGGACTTGTAGAAATATTTTAATTCGTTTAAAGAAATCATTCTATCCTGAAAATTGGACTGATCTGGACACCACATTATAGTGGGCCGGTCCAGTCACCACCATGGTCTGTACAGGTGTCAATTGGCCACAAAATTTTTTAGGTGGTTCATACCATAGGTAGGTCACTTCCTTATAAATTTTTAGAATTTTTAGACACTTAAAATTATTTTAATAAATTTAAACAATACAATCTGTCCAGGGTGAACTATTGCTGGAATGTAATTGTCCTGAATTTGGGTCATCCAATGGGTAGGTTCTGGGCCTCCAAAATTCCTGAAATTTGGACCCAAGGTCCATCATCAAGCCTAAAACAAGGTGGGACCCAGAAATATGGTCCAAATTCTAAGAATTTTTTTTTTAAATTTTATTTTTATGGGACTATGCTGCTGGACTGCACAGCAGAAATTTCTGGCAGTCCACTATGTTGGCCCACCCTTTTGGATGCCCAAATGGGGTCCATTGGGGCTGAAATTTGGTATGGTTGTAGGTGTGTCATGCAGCTACAAGAATCACATATAAATTTGTATCAATCTTCCCACAAAATTCCCAGAAATCAGGCCCCAAGGTGGCCCAAAAATCTATTCAGACAGTTTCTGGACAGCAACATTACATTGGAATAAAATAATTTTAATCAGTAATTAAAATGGGATTTAATCCTAGGATGGACCACCCTAGTGGGCCCCAAAAATATCCAGATCATCCTACCATAAAAAACACCTTTGCATGTGCCCAAATTAGGTAGATTTTGGGGACACGTCATAAGATGGGATGTCATGGGCGTCCTCTCCTTTTTGGGTGGCTGAATTTTTTGTTGGCCCACAAGGTAGGCCACACACCATGATCAGGGATGGAAATAAGGGAAAAGAAGAGAAGGAAGGGAAATCCGGTCATAGGGAAGGGCTCTGCCACTATTAACCCCTCCCAAGAAAATCCAACCACACATCATGCACCAATATACATCTACACTATGAATCTAATACATGCATGACTGAAAATTAAAACGGATGGTCGGGATACCATCCCCACCATAAAATGAAGGTCTAGATGACCTTAGAATGATTTGGATCATGAGATACATCATGATGGGGTCCATGGAGAATGGCCCCATCATGGAACAATGCATGCATGTAGGATGGGCCAAAGGCCACATCCAAGAGATCAAATGGGATCCCTACCATGGATTGGTGGGTCCCACATGTCCCATATATGAAGAAATAAAAGGATCAAGATAGAGAAAAAAGATCAACAAGTTGTAGACCCCTACCTTCAAATTAAGCTCTCGATCTCCCACACAAGATAGATCTTGGACCAAGGAAGAAGGTTTAATGGCTAGGATGAATTTCTAAGGGTGGGATTGAGGGATTTTGAAGCTTCAAGGGGCTGGAATAATAAAGGAAAATGGGATGTTTGGGAGAGGAAATTGCTGGAATGAAGAGAGAGGGAGAGAGATAAGGAGAGAGAGAGAGAGAGAGAGAGAGAGAGAGAGAGATAATAATGATTTATTTGTAAAAGAAAAATGATTACCTTAGGGAGGAGAAACCAAAGTTGCTAGGGGTAGGGTAGGTTTGGGTGGTGTGTGAGGTCTTGGTAGTGTGAGTTATGGAGATTTAGGTGGTGTGTGCAGTGTATATTAGAACTTGTGCAGAGGAGGGAGTGTGGGCCACATGCACTACTCCAAGGTAGGCCACATGATCAAAATCAAGGGCCATAGAATGAAATGTACATAACTTATGATCTATACATCGGATAGACACACAAGATGCGTCATTAGAACCACAACAACGATGCGAACGAGATGACATAGGTTTTGGCTCGAGCCGAGTCGGGTTTAAGTGACCGGACTTAAGGATGACCGCAAACACAATCCGAAGGTTGCAGGTCGCCGAAATTTGACCAGTAAGACCGCGGGATCAGAATAAATGAAATGCATACTCACACACATACATGCACACATGCGAACTCGGGTCGGCTCTGACAATCCTCCCTAACAATAAAGAAATTTGATTCTCAAAATTGAAAAAACTGAGACAACAAAATGCATAATCATCATCATATATATCAATTGTCAATCAAGAGAAGGTAACACAAGAAATACAAGTAATCAATCATCAAACAAATTGGGATAACGCTTCTTAATCTCGGTAAACCTACGATGAAATCCATCGATACATGCTCCCACTTCTACTTTGGAACACTCAACGGCTACAAGAGACTAGGGGGGTCTCAAATGATCGGCCTTGACACGCTGGCAAGTGTCACACTTGGCCACAAAACCAGTAATCTGGCCTACCATCCCTAACCAGAAATACTGCCTTGACCACAAAACAAGCTCGACATTGGCAATATAAAACTATTCAGCGGGTAAGAACATCTCACCAACCAAAATGGAACACGATAATATCATCGGCCTAATACAACGATCTTCCTAAAAAGTGTCGATATTGACAATCCCTTACGACAGACTCTAATAGAAATCTGATCGAACAAAAGCCCTTGGATACAAAAGGGGTACGATGCACCAAAACACAAGACTTACATACGGGGACAAGGAGAATACCCATAACGACTCCCCTAATAACTAAGAGTCCTATTGAGTCACGCAAAATCAAGCCTGAGGTGGCTGGGGAGGTGTTGCATAAATTTTTGGTTAATAAACTTCTTTTAGACTCATTCAATTTTTCAGCCAAAGTTGGAATGGTAATTCCTTCATCATTCACTGGAATCTCCATCAACCTAGAAATTAAGTGACGATCTACTTTATAAATCCTTCTCTAAACATGATATTGAAGGTCAAATCTTCAATAGATACATCATTTATGCATGCATACATAGCTTGCGCAATGCAGTGGTATGCCGGTCCGCCCCAATTTAGAATGTTATCCCATCTTACAGCAACAAGGAGGGGAATAATGTTGAATTGAACACGATGATTAGCATTAATGGTCCGCTCAATAATAATGTTGTGGAGATGGATATCTCACACATATTCTGGGTCCTCTTCGGGAGGTCAAAGAGTACGCACCGAAATGGAATGAGAAGAAGAAGCTCGACTAATGTTCTTCTTTTGTCTACCTTCCATTGTAAGAATAAACAAGAAAATGCAAGAAAGGATTTAAGGATTTCAAACCCAACAGATTTTTAGGAAGAAAACCCAACAAACCACAATGAAACTTGAAATAAATGCAAGAATCAAGCATGATGAGACCAAAAGAGCCTAAATCCACAAGAAAATCGAAAATGGACCACTTGCAAGAATCGAAGGTGGGTTCAACGAGTCAGAGAAGGGGCTTGAGAAGAAGAAGAAGATTTTGGAGAAAAAGTGATTTTTCACCCTAAAAAGGGGTTTGGCCCGGGCACCACGACTAGTCTAGTACATGCTTGATCGGTTGTGCTACGACTGGTCGAGTATGTGTTCGACTGGTCGTGAGAGCACTAAAAATGCATATTTTTATTTTATTTTTCTCAAATTTTAAAATGAAATAAAATCACAAAAAATACACAATAGTACAAGCATGTAATCATGATAATTTTAAGAAGAATTATACATACCAATATCCAATTTTAATTTAGAAAAGCTGTTTCTGTCAAGTGGTTTAGTGAATATGTCAGCAAGTTGGTTTTCAGTCTGCACATAGTCTAAAGAAATAATTTTCTCTTCCACTAATTCCCAAATATAGTGATACCTAATGTCAATATGTTTGGTATGGGAATGCTGGATGAGATTCTTTGAGATATTGATTGCGCTAGAGTTATCGCAATTAGAATCATTGTATCTTGTGCAATCCCGTAATCGTTCAACATTTTTTTCATCCATACAAGCTGAGTACAGGCATTTTCAGTTGCTATATATTCAACCTCAGCTGTGGATAGAGATATGGAACTTTGTTTCTTGCTATGCCAGGAAACCAAACAGTTCCCTAACATAAAAGCAACCACCGCTAGTGAATTTTCGATCGTCTACATTCCTAGCCCAATCAACATCTGAGTATCCAGCTAATTGAACATTAGTATCAAGTGGATACCATAGACCTAAATTAACTATACTTATGACATACCTAATAATCCTCTTGACAACAATCAGGTGGGATTCCTTAGGTTCAGATTAATATCTAGCACAAATTCCTACACTGAATGCAATATCAGGTTGACTCGCAGTTAAATATAACAGACTTCCAATCATACTGTGGTACAACCTACGATCTACACTCTTACCAGTTACATCTTTAGATAGCTTAAGAGTTGTACTCATAGGAGTATCAAAATGCTTACCACTTTCAAAACCAAACCTCTTAACCAAGTTTAGAGCATACTTGGTTTGAGAAATGAAAATACTGTCTTTAAGTTGTTTTACTTGCAGACCTAAAAAATAATTCGGTTCTCTAACCATGATCATTTTGAACTTAGACTTCATCAACTCTTTAAACTCAGTAGATAGGTTAGAACATGTAAACCCATAGATAATGTCATCAACATATATCTGTACTATAAGTATGTGTTCATTAATTTTCTTAACAAATAAGGTTTTATCAACACTCCCCATAACGAAGTTATGACTTAGTAAAAACTTAGTCAACTTTTCATACCATAACCTGGGGGCTTGTTTTAAACCATAGAGTGCCTTTTTCAGGCAATACACATGATCAGTGTGTTTAGGGTCTTCAAAACCCTTTGGTTGATCAACATACAACTCTTCATGGAAATCACCATTCAAGAAAGCACTCTTGACTTCCATTTGATAAATTTTAAACTTTTTAAAAAAAGCAATGGATATGAATAACCTGATGGATTCAAGACGAGCTACTGGGGTAAAGGTTTCATCATAATCAATGCCTTCTATCTGAGTGTACCTTTGTACAACCAGTCTTGCCTTGTTTCTTATAATGTTCCCTAACTCAGCAGATTTATTTTTAAAGTTCCACTTAGTTCCAATGATATGTTTATCAGCCGGTCTAGGAATCAAATGCCACACATCATTTTGTAAGTGTTATAGTTGACAACCCCTTTTTGTTGTCAAATTTATGGTGCCAAAGACACTGTTATGAAGCTTGCATATGTGAAGAACAAAACTCTACTCAAGATCAACTTTGATTGAGAAGCACTATTCACAAGTCAAGATCTCAAGAAGCTTTCAAGTTTGAGTTACATCAAGACTTCAAGCTTCATTACTTTCAAAGGTCACTCGTCTCTAAGTTTCAATGTCCTTACTTCACTATTGAGGTATGACTGACCTTAGGTTGACCGTTAGAGTAGGCCATTTTGGATATATAATTCATATGTTTTATATAAGTGAGTTTAGTCGGCTCTAAGACTAGTCCTGGACTTTGTTCAACTAGTCCTAGCACTGCTTCGACCTGTCTAAGAATTTCCTAGATCAGTCGTAAGTTTGTTGCAAATTTTGAAAAATTTTCTGTTAGGCTTCGACTAGTCTTAGGGACTATTCGACTAATCATATGAATAGTGTTGACTGTTTCTTTGACCAGTCGTAGACCTACGACTCAAAGTATAATGTTGAATTTTAGCTATCTTTGACTAGTCGTGAGAAACCTACGACTAGTCGAAGGAGACCTACGACCAGTCGTAGACCACCTACGACCAGTCGTGAAACCGCCAGATCTTATCACGCCTAAATTTTCAAATATCTATTGGTTCTACGACCAGTCGTAGAGATCTTTAGACTAGTCGAAGACGTGATTTGCTCACCTATAAATAGAGCACGAATCTCAGAATAAAACAAGAAATTCAAGCTAATTTAATTCGGCCTTCTGAGAGATAAGTCTGTGCTCCATTTAAGGTAAGTGTGTGTGTTTAATATTCTCTTTCTTTAGCTTTTCAAATTGATTTTGTTTTTTGTATTCCAATCTGATCTGAAAAAGAGGAAGTTTCAATTTTCCTTTTTCTGGAATCAAAATCAATTAGAGCTAGCCCCATTTGGTTTAATTTAAAATCTATTAGAACCTAGAATCATTATAAAGTGAGTATTGGACATTGAACTTTAACATTCAAATCTCTACTCTAACTTTGTTCTTCTGGGATGCTACAACGAAGGAGAAATTTAAGTATTTTACGTTTATGTAATTTACTTTCATTTGATTTTCTTTTGGAATTTGTTAGAAAAATCTCATTGTATTGGTTATCTGAGGAGAGCCAGGAAAACTCAGAAGAGGGGTTTTTTAATTGTGTAAGCCCACAGAGAAAGACACAATTGTGAAGGTTTTGGGTGAACCTGGAAAACCTATCTTTGATAGTGAACGCTGATATCCCTTGTGTGAGGATATTAGGAGTGGAGTAGCTGTGTGGCTGTTTATTAACAGTTGGTGTACACACAGGCGAACCACTATAATCCCTTGTGTTTTGTGGTTGTGTGATTTATATTTCATATCTTTAATTATTCATTTGTGGGATGTATATGTAGATGTGAATGTTATAATCATTTTATTTCAAGCTCAGTGGGGAATGTTGTAATAAGTTTAGATTTATATTTCTGTAATTTATTCCTTGCTATCTCTTTATCAGTTTGAGTTTGAGTTTATTTATTTGTTCTAGTAAGGTTGCCCTGCCATTTTTATGGTGCATGGTTGTCCTTAGAACAATCAATATTTTGAAATTGCATTCCACATTGTGTATTGATTTATTTATTTGGCTATCTCTCTTTCTTTATTTCCGCTGTATTTATTTTAAATTTGGCATAGTCCTATTCACCCCCCCTCTAGGACATATAGCTTGGCCATTTCAAGTGGTATCAAAGCTTAATAGCTCGCTCTTATTGCTTTTTATTTGGATTTAATTCCTGAGCTAACGATCTAAGCTTTATATAAGATGTCAAATTTTGATAGCATTTTAGTCACTAGGCCTCCACCCTTTGATGGCTCCAACTATGCCTATTGGAAAGCCAGGATGAGGATCTTCCTCAAATCAATGGATGAGAGTATGTGGCAAGCCACAGTGACTGAATGGAACCCACCTACCACTAAAGTGACTGGTATCAATGGTTCAAAATCAATGAGAGTAACTCCTTATTTCTCTTGGACCACCCTTCAGAAAAATGATTGAAGTGCCAATGCAAAAGCACTAAATGCAATCACTTGCGCACTATCACCGGATGAGTTCAAAAGAATCATATCCTGTGATACTGTAAACCAAGCTTGGGATATATTAGAAATGACACACGAGGGTACTACAACTGTCAAAAAATCTAAAGTCTAACTCCTCACAACCAAATTTGAAGAAATTCATATGGAGGAAAATGAAATGTTTATGGACTTTTACACAAGACTAAATGACATTGTAAACTTAATGTGGGGTCTTAGTGATAAAATCCTAAAAAGTAAAGTGTGTGCAAAGATACTACGCTCACTTCCTGAACGTTCAACTCTAAGGTAACCGTGATTCAGGAACTTCGTGATACAAACAATATGAGGCTAGAAGAACTAGTTGGTTCTTTACAAACCTATAAATTAAACTTTAAAGCTCCTAAAAGTAAATCTATCGCTCTTAAATCATCTAAATGTATTTCTCAAGAAAACTCTGATTCTGAAGATGATATGGCTCTTTTAGTGAAAAAGTTTTATAAGATTTTCAAGAGTAAAAAGAGGGTTGATTTAGAAAAATCAAATGATAAGAAAAGATCAAAACCTAAATCTAAAACTTGGAAGTCTTTGAAAGATAGTCAATGTTACAACTGCCAAGAATATGGGCATTTAGCAAACAAATGTCCTAAAAAGGACAAACCAAAAAGGAAGGGTATGTTGGCAACTTGGGATGAATCGTCTGATTTTGAAGCTTCTTCTAAATCAGAAGATTCTGAAACCGAGTCGGCCAGTGAAGTTAAAGCCCTTATGACTCTAGCTAAATTCACTTTTTCAGATCATGATGATTCAACTAGCGAAGAAAATCTGAATAGTGATTATGAAAATGAAGATGATCTTCAAGACGCTTACAATGCTGTAACGCCCTGAAATTCGGGGGTCGAGCATAACTCAGCTCCTGAGTTCCAAAACATCACTTATGTAACATATTCAATGATGGATGTATGTCGTCTGTATTAGCGCATAAAACATGGAATAGATTAAGCCAAAGTGCAGATATAATTCAGGGATAAGTGAAGAAAGCAAGCGGAAGACTTAAAGAAATATATGTATGTACATGTGCGAATCCCTGAAATACATACACATACCAGGTTGAAATGTAAGTGTTGCTATCAAAATACAAGTATCAAATTACATCATTTAATTCCCAAAAGAAATCCCAGCATCCCACGCATCAGAACAAGGCTCACGAGAACCCGTCTGAAAACTGCATAAAAGAGAAAGCAGCCTCATCATCATCAATCTCCTGCTCTGCATCAGAAGTCGCATCAACATGTACAACATCAGCAACTAAGACAGAGTCTGGTGGGTGTTTAAACACTGCCCCAGAACGTGGGAGTGAGTGATCAACTCAGTGGAACAATAAAGCACATGTTAACATGTTATCAGTTCAATCAAGCAGTAATGATAAAGCAGAACAATTAAACATATCCTAAGTACTGTTATTAATGCAAGGATGTATGCAGAATGATGCGTGCCCTCACGCGTACACCCTCAGCATCTTCATCTTACGTTACGCATGACATCGCCTCAAAGTGCGCCACATCTACAAAGCACATGCAAATGCGGTGCATGAACATGATTACCAAGTTGTTATTAGTCCTTTTCATACAGCAGGATTGGGAAGCTAAGGTACCTTCCTCATATCACCATCCAAACAGTGATCCATTCTAGGGTCGTCAGACCTAGGTATCTCATACGATCATATGGTTTGAGGTCGTTGCAAAGGGCTCGTCACCAATCAATGCACGCCTATCATACCTTTGTTACTACACTAAGGTTCGTCACCTCAATGTGGTATCCAGGCATGCTCGAGGTCACTACAAAGGGCTCGTCACCAATCAATGTAGGCTGACAGCACGAATATAGTGTCCCATACCACCATAATCGGCTCACGAGTTTGGTTGCTCACTGGTCACTACGGGGAGGCTCGTCACCCCAGTGTAGGCCGATAGCTCGACCACAGTGTCCCATACCACCATGTCCGGCTCATGAGTCTTAGCGGATCAAGGTACAATAGTTTATAGGATTTCACTGGTAAGGTTGGTACCCTAGATTCAAACAATGGCGTCCATACAGGGTGAACATACATCGGACAATTGGGTTACTTGACGAACTCGACTAGCATGAGCGCACGTTGGGTTGAACGACATAGAGTGCCCAAACACTCTGCGTGGCCAAACCACTGCCGACAACTCTAATACGACTCGGTTTCATCTAATCATGTCCTACGTGGCGAAAGCAACCTCAGCCACGAACTTAAGGCCGATTACTGATTTCCTGGACTATTCATAGTCCCAAACACATTCCACTATAATAGGTATTGATATCAACAATTTAGAATAGTAATGGAACAACAACTCAAATCATATGGTATGTAAGCATCTGAAGAATATCAACTTAACATGGATTTAAGCATAAGTAAGACTTGAAATTAAATAACAAGGAATGTAAGTTGCATGAAGGAAATCATACACACATAGTGGGAGAGTTGAGAATCGCTTCTCAACACCCACAAATAGTATAATATATTACACTTTAGATCATTCAGACATTTCTACAAACACTTAGAATACATAGTTCAACATACATGACGTATGTTGAAATACACACATTTGGACAATTCCTCTTACCAAGGAGTTGTCGCACATACATCTAGCATAAGTACACGACAAATAATCATGGCAATCACATGTTCATATTTTATACGCTTACGGTACTTTATACATACACATAGAATACACAAATCTCAATGTAACACATGCATATCAGGAACGCAAAGTAAACATAACATTTGACATGTGAAATCTCATCCATAATAAGAATAAACTATTAACTAGCATTGAAAGCCTTGAAAACCATAACCTATACACTTAAAGTCCGCACCTTAAGCCAGAAAAGAACACCGAACTGATTTCAGACGATATGTCTTTGTCAATGGCGACAGAACAACCTAAGGCAAGAAAAGAAATGAGCTACAACAACACAAAGACTATTCTAAGCTCTAACATAGATTAGGGTTAGGTTAACTTACCCAAGGATGAACTCAGAATCACAGGAATAATGATTTAAAAGCGAAGGTTTAAGGATGAAGAAGAACAGGAAAGAATCTAAGATGATTCACCAACTTCTCTCTCACTTTCTCTCTCTTTTCCTCTCTCTCTTTCTTAGCTAGGGTTAGGAAATTCGTATGGAAAAGAGAGCTAGGGTTTTAAGATCTATAAATAGGCCTAACATTGATGAAAATAACCCCAGGGCCAAGGTATACTTAGGGTATAACCAAAACCGGCCTCTCACGATCCAACGAAGCACTTTTGGTGGGCCTATTACCACGAAAGGTCGGATTTGAGCTCACTGACCATGGATCTTGGTCAGGCTGAGTTTTCGTACCGATCAGATCTTCAGATCAGCCGTGGCGGACCACACTCAATTCAACGGTCACCGAATCTCGATCAGGTCTAGAAGTACAAGGACATGCCTGGGCCACCTTCCCTGATCAGAGGGTGAAATTGGGTCAGAATCCAATGGTCAGATTGCTTAAAATCATTGCGCAAGCGACACGACTCAGATTTCATAAAATCACATTTACTTTCCAACCGTTCTCACACTCTTCACTCCGGACTCAATCAAATCGACCCAGAATATCACATGGACTTGATTTTTGAGGTGATGGTCAAGTCTAACATGGTGACCACAACAGCCTAAGATCATCACTATTGGACTTTCGATGCGCAGTCCAGGTCCGATCCAGAACTTCTAAAAATTCCCAAGAACAAATTGATTTAGCGATGGATCCCAGATTTCAGAGTAACATAGCGCTAGCTAATCTACAAGTTTTGAGTCATGCAGATCAAATTTAAAATGATTGATGCAAATTTCACAAGCAATTGAGATTAGCACTAATTATCCCAAAAAGCTACTAAGGAGAAATAGAGGTAGTACTCGGGTCTTGGCACAAAATTTTCTGGGTCATTACAATCTACCCCCCTTAAAGAAAATTTTGTCCTCGAAATTCATACCTTCTCATATTCCTCAAGGATCTGAGGGTAGCTCTTCCTAACCTCAGCTTCAGATTCCCAAGTAGCCTCTTCCTCACTATGATGCGTCCATAGCACCTTCACAAGAGGGATAACCTTGCTACGCAATACCTGCTCCTTCCTGTCGAGAATACGCGTCGGTCGCAGTACAAAAGTGGCATCCTCACTCAACTGCACCTGCTCCCAATTGATAATATGCGAAGGATCAGGAACGTACTTCTTCAGCATAGAAATATGAAATACGTTATGCACGCCCGCAAGAGGTGTGGGCAAAGCAAGGCGGTATGCTACCGCTCCCACTCGATCCAGAACTTGAAATGGACTAATAAATCTCAGTATCAGCTTCCCCTTCTTACTGAACCGCAAAACTCCCTTCATAGGAGAGACTTTAAGAAATACATGGTCTCCAACCTCAAACTCAAGCGGTCGACGCCTCGTATCAGCATAACTCTTCTGCCTACTCTGGGATGTCAGAAGTCGACGTCGAATGATGTCAACTTTCTCTGAAGTCACCTGCACCAACTCCGAGCCAAGCAAACTATGCTCGCCAACTTCTGCCCAGCAAAGCGGTGCTCTGCACGGGCGACCATACAGCGCCTCATAGGGAGCCATGCCGATACTTGCCTGAAAACTGTTATTATACGCGAACTCTGCATACTGAAGACAATCATCCCAACTGTCCTTGAAATCCAAAACACAAGCTCGCAACATGTCTTCCAGGACCTGATTCAAGCGTTCCGTCTACCCATCTGTTTGCGGATGAAACGCGGTGCTGAACTTCAATTTCACACCCATCGCTTCCTGAATACGAGTCCAGAAGATAGATGTGAAATGCATGTCTCTATCAGACACAATCTCCAGGGGAACTCTATGCAGATGCACAATCTCCTTGATATACAGCCTAGCCAACTTGTCTGCAGAGTTTGTGACTCTAATCGGTAAGAAATGAGCCGACTTCGTCAATCGGTCGACGATCACCCAAATAGAGTCATATCCCTTCCTCGTTCTCGGCAACCCAGAATTAAAATCCATAGAGATGAAGTCCCACTTCCATTCTACTATGGGCATGGGCTGCCGCAACCCAGGAGGTCGGTGATGCTCTGCCTTGACCTGCTGGCACGTGAGACAACGAGAAACAAACTCAGCAATATGGACCTTCATATTGTCCCACCAATATGATCTCCTCATATCCTGATACATCTTCGTGCTACCTGGATGCATCGCAAGCTTAGAACTATGGGCTAACTCGAGAACCTCCCGTCTCAAGTCAGGGATGTCAGGAACACATAACCGGCCGCGAAATCGTAGGCCCCCATCAGAACTAATACTCCAGTCGGAGTTCTCATCTGTACCAACCCGCTTCCTCATCTTCACCAAAAGCTCATCATCTTCCTGAGCTGCAACGATCTTCTTGTCAATAAGGGGCTGTACACGAACGTGTGCGATAACCTCATACGGCTCAACCATCGTAAGCTTTTGCTCAAAATCTCGCATAAACTCCAACATATCCCACTCTGCAATCATCAGCAGAGCCGCAAACTCAATAGCCTTCTTTCGACTCAACGCATCTGCCACAAGGTTCGCCTTGCCCGGATGGTAAGAAACATCAAACTTAAAGTCCTTTAATGTTTCCATCCATCGGCGCTGCCTCATATTCAAGTCACGCTGCGTGAAAATATACTTAAGGCTCTTGTGGTCGCAAAAGAGCTCGAACTCCTCACCATAGAGGTAATGTCTCCAAAGCTTTAATGCGAAAATGACAGCTGCTAACTCCAGGTTGTGCGTAGGGTAATTCTCTTCGTGTTTCCTCAACTGACGTGAAGCATAAGCAATCACCCAGTCCTTCTGCATAAGGACACAACACAGACCAACACGAGAGGCGTCGGTATAAATAATATACTTAACCCCTTGCTCTGGCAATACTAGCACAGGGGCGACGTCAACTTGTCCTTCAGCTCCTGAAAAGCTAAATATGCCTTCTCATTCCAAGCAAACTTCAAATCTTTCCGTGTCAGCTACGACAACGGTCTGGCAATCTTCGAGAAGTCTTGAATAAAGCGTCGATAATAGCCTGCAAGACCCAGAAAGCTCCTTACCTCAGTAACTGAACCAGGCTGCTTCCAGTCCTGCACTGCAGTTACCTTGGCAAGATCGACAGCTATCCCTTCCTTGGACACCACATGTCCCAGGAATTTGACTTCCTCTTTCCAGAAATCACACTTCTTAAACTGCGCAAAGAGATGATTCTTCCTAAGAGTATCCAAAACTGCTCTTAAGTGCTCCTCGTGTTCTTCCTGACTCGCAGAATAAATCAAGATGTCATCAATAAAGACAATGACGAATCGGAATAAGAATGGCCAAAACACTCTGTTCATCAGATCCATGAACACGGCCAGTGCGTTCGTAAGGCCGAACGACATCACAAGGAACTCATAGTGACCGAAGCTAGTCCTGAAAGCAGTCTTCTGCACGTCTCCATCCTTGACGTGCAACTGATGATACCCTGACTACAGATCAACCTTCGAAAAGTATCGTGCCCCTTTCAACTGATCAAACAGATCATTAATCCTGGGCAAAGGGTACTTATTCTTCACAGTTACCAGATTCAGCCAGCGATAATCAATACATAATCGCAAGGAACCATCTTTCTTCTTCACAAACAAGACAAGTGCTCCCCAAGGAGACACACTAGGCCGAATAAAACCCAAATTCAGCAAACCATCTATCTGCTTCCTCAACTCCTCCATTTCACTTGGAGGCATACGATAGGTGGGCAATGAAATGGGCGCTGTACCAGGCATGAGATCGATAGCAAAATCAATCTCACGCTGAGGAGGTAATCCAGGAATCGACTCAAACACATCTTCAAACTCCTGAACTACCGGCGTGCTAACTAACGCTGATTCAGCCATACTCTCCAACAGAGAAGTATAGTAATCAAGACGAAAAGGGTAACTGACTTGAACTGGAAAAGTAACTGTCTCACCCTCACGTCCATGGATGGTCACCGACCTTGCTTCACAATCAATCTCAGCTCGCATCCTCGTGAGCCAATCCATACCCATAATAACATCGTAATGATAAAGAGGTGCGACAAAGAAATCAACATGGATCGATCCACTTCCTAGATCGACCAAACAATCCATACAATGCTTGTTCATAGCAGAGGAAGTCCCCGTAGCGGTAGTAAGCGTCACTCCTTGCATAGAAACAGTGCTCAAACCCAAACGCTTAACTGCCGCATAAGATATAAGAGAAGTAGTGGACCTTGTATCCACCAACATAGAAATGGGAATACCTTCAATGTGCGCTGTCACCTCGAAGGATCTTTGCACCAAGTCAGACATAGGTGCTTCAGCTGAGAGCGCATGAACTCGAGCCTGCTGTTGACGATTCGATGGAGGAACCATGGGCTGCTGAGGTGGCCGGAAGCTGGGTACTTCAGGTCTAAAGGATGGATGAGCTGGCGCTGATCGAAGAGGTGGAGGAGAAATAACCTAAGGCATCGGACGACTAATCCTCTGCGGTGGAGTAAAACCACTGGCCCGCATACGCGAAAAGCAAGAAGGGTCCAAATGCCCCATCTTCCCACAATACGAACAGCGAAGATCAACTCTCATCTGCTGAGCGGGCGGCGCTGAACACCTAGGAGGAGAATCTGCTCGCAGCCTCTTGCCGAGAAAAGGTGCACCCTAAAAGTCTGGTCGCGGCCTAGGAACCATCGGTGCTTGCATGCGGGACGATCTGTCCCCGTCCTGCTCTACTCGCAAGGACATGCTCACCAACTCTGCATAGGAAGAAATGCTAGCACAGCATATCTTCGATCGGATCTCAGCCCTCAGAAAAGCGCCGCATCCTCATCGGCTAATCACCCAGAATCAAAGGAACATACCGACCTAGCTCAGTGAACCGGTTCTCATACTCCGTCACCGACAGCCCTCCCTGGCGGAGGCGAAGGAACTCACTCTCCTTCTCATGTCGGTACATAACCGGGAAATACTTCTCGTGGAAGCGTGCCTCAAACGCCTGCCACGACCACTCAAATCCTTCCTCGACAGTGCGAAGAACACTGTCCCACCATAGACTGGCCTCCTTCTCAAACATGAAGGAGGCAAGTTCAACCTGCTCAACCTCAGAGCAGTGCAGCGGTCTAAGCATCTTAGAGATGCGATCAATCCAATACTCAGCCTCCTCGGGTCTATGAGAACCCACAAATGTGGGAGGTCGTAAGCGCTGGAATTGCTCAAAAGTGCCACTTGCACTGACGCTCCCAGATGGAGGCATAGGTGAAGCAGGTGGAGTCGCCCCCACTGACTGAGCAAAGATGCCAGCCATGGAAGATATGAACTCCTGCTGCTGCTACTGCTGCTGAATCTGCTGCTGCTGCATCAACAGCATCATCTGCTCAAACTTATCAGTAGGCGGAGCAGACGAAGACGCACGGCTCGGCTCATGAACCGAAGGCGTGACTGGAGGAGCCATAGGTGTCGGCCCAACACCGGCATGAGACGGGCCCGTCTGAGGATCCATCTGGCTATCGCTCAAGGGAGGAACCCCAGCAAGCGACTCGACCAAGGAGAGACGGGCCGAAGACTTCGAACCCTTAGGAGGCATACCCTACATTCAACAGAGGATGCAACCTGTAAGATTCTACGTCCACATAATCCATCCACACAGCATTTACAGCACAACTTTAAAGATAAACAACATGCATTCCATTAAACAAAATTGTCGCAATACAAGTAGTGCAGCATTACATGAATCACGACAGGAGAAGCATGTGAACTACAACATCTAACACTTCAAACAATAACAAACAACTACAAACAACTCCAACTACAAAGCCAACAACGGCTACCCACAAAAAGAAACAATAAACAAAGCAAAGGACGACCACAACGACAACTACACGTCGAAATCAGGAGATGGAGGTGGGGCACCCTTATCCTGTAAGCAACATAGGATAGACTTCAGAGTTCAAGTTACCTTCTTGAACTTATGCTTCACCAAGCCACGAAGATCAATAATATCCTGGCGTATAACAGCCTGCCCTTCCTCAAGTCGTATGAGACGGGCATCCCTGACAGCCTGATCTGCGCTCTGCTCTGGTGCCACAGGAGGAGAGCTATCACTCGTATCCTGTGCCTCAACCTCTTCCTCGTCCTTCTTTGTTTCTTCCTCAATCTCAGCACCACCTTCAGCATAACTCTCTTCATCATCGCTCTCTGACTCATCCTCACTCTCTGAGGCGAGTCGACCAGAACCAATCTCCATCTGCTTAAGGGTCGTCAGGTTAATATGACAAATAGGAACCGGCTTCTCTGCCCCAAGCCTATAGCCAAACTCATGTGCAAGCTTGCAAATGAGTCGGCCAAAAGGAAGCGATTCGGTCCTCCTAGTTGAACGAGCAATGAGAATAATCTGACGCAAGATGTACGTCAGCACACACAACTTCGCTTCTTGCCCCACTTGATACAGAAAATCTACCATCAGGCGCGTACACTCGTTGCGATTACTCCACCTTGGATATACATTAAACGTACACATGTGGTGAAGCAAACGGAAGTCGTCCGTCATGTTAGTAGCCAGAAGACTCCTATTCGGCTACCATTCGACTAGACGACCACACAAGGATCGGGTGCGATGATCCCTCTCGTGCATACTGTTCAAATTCTTCTCACTGGCATGCACTTCACCAAGTGGCACATTCATGAGCCGGGATATCAAAGCGACGTTGACTATAGCCTCCTGACCACTACCACAAGGAATCTTGAACTGCAGAGGCTCCAACGATGGATCATGAATATTAGCATAAAAAGCTCGAACAGTACTTGCATTTGCGCGATACTCACCTTTAAACAAGGGACACCAACCAGCCCCTTCCAGTCACTCCAACAACAAAAACTCATCATACAGCCGCGGATCAACATGAGCCTTAAAAAGGACTCTACGGCCTTCATAGACTCCATGCGACAACTCCGCCAACAAGGTCCTACCAATGGGAGCTCAAGGATCGAGGTCCCGCTTGGTCTGGAATTCACGAGTGACGGACGTGCTCGCGGTGGCACCTCTCGGCCTCCGTGCATGAGTTGGGCGGCTAGGCCCGACTTCATCCATGGGCACTCTCTTCTTCCCCATCAAAGAAAGAAGGGTAGAAACGGAGAAGATGGCGGTGATAAACTCAAAGAGGGCCATGAGAAATGAGAGAAAGAGAGAAATAGGAAGGATGGGAAGTTTCCACACACTTGAGATCCCAAAAGAGGATTTGAGAGCCCAAATGAGAAGAAAAGGAAAAGTAAACAGCAAAGGGAGGTGGGGTTTTGAGATGGGTATGTAGGGTTTGCACGAAAATGGAAGAAGAAGAAGATTTGGAAGAGATTTGGAAGAGTTTGGAGAAGGATTTCAAGAAAAGGAGAGCTTGGGAGGGAGGATTGTGAAGGAAGTAGTGTTTAGAAGGGGTTTTAACCAACGAACCATGGAAGGGTGGGCCACACTAGGCCATACAAACGTCGACCCAAGCCGGCCCGCTAATCGGCGAGCCCTCGCCGAACCGGCGATGACATCGCCGGTCTCTGGACTGACCGACGATGGCTCGCCAATTGGGTGAGGTCCTCCTAGTCCCCCATGCTCTAAATGATGTGGGTCCCCCCCTGGGCCCCACTGGAAATACCCCGATCGGCCCTTTTGCATGATTCGACGCCTATCGGGCCATTCGGGCAGAATTCTGATACAAACACAGATTTCTTGAAGATTAAAGGGTTGAAATGGGATGATAAACCATCTAAACTCATTAATAGATAGTCTAGAAAAGGTTTCGGGTTGCTGTGTGTGATCAGGAGAGAGCACAGACTCGATCTCGGCGAACGTTTTCACTAAACTTTCGCCGATAGAAGCTACAGAACACAAACACACAATCTATGATAAAATTGCACCCAAATACACTAAAGTGGTGACAACGTGTAGTGTGTGACCATAACTCAGGTCCGGTTTAATCCAAATCATGCTCTGATACCAACTTGTAATGCCCTGAAATTCGGGGGTCGAGCATAACTCAGCTCCCGAGTTCCAAAACATCACTTATGCAACATATTTAATGATGGATGTATGTTGTCTGTATTAGCGCATAAAACATGGAATAGATTAAGCCAAAGTGCAGATATAATTCAGGGATAAGTGAAGAAAGCAAGCGGAAGACTTAAAGAAATATATGTGTGTACATGTGCGAATCCCTGAAATACATACACATACCAGGTTGAAATGTAAGTGTTGCTATCAAAATTACAAGTATCAAATTACATCATTTAATTCCCAAAAAGAAATCCCAGTATCCCACGCATCAGAACAAGGCTCACTAGAACCCGTCTGAAAACTGCATAAAAGAGAAAGCAGCCTCATCATCATCAATCTCCCGCTCTGCCTCAGAAGTCGCATCAATATCTGCAACATCAGCAACTAAGACAGAGTCTGGTGGGTGTTTAAACACCGCCCCAGAACGTGGGAGTGAATGATCAACTCAATGGAACAATAAAGCACAGGTTAACATGTTATCAATTCAATCAAGCAGTAATGATAAAGCAGAACAATTAAACATGTCCTAAGTACTCTTATTAATGCAAGGATGTATGCAGAATGATGTGTGCCCTCACGCGTACACCCTCAGCATCTTCATCTTATGTTACGCATGACATCGCCTCAAAGTGCGCCACATCTACAAAGCACAAGCAAATGCGGTGCATGAACATGATTACCAAGTTGTTATTAGTCCTTTTCATACAGCAGGATTGGGAAGCTAAGGTACCTTCCTCATATCACCATCCAAACAGTGATCCATTCTAGGGTCGTCAGACCTAGGTATCTCATACGATCATATGGTTTGAGGTCGTTGCAAAGGGCTCGTCACCAATCAATGCACGCCTATCATACCTTCGTTACTACACAAAGGCTCGTCACCTCAATGCGGTATCCAGGCATGCTCGAGGTCACTACAAAGGGCTCGTCACCAATCAATGTAGGCTGACAGCACGAATATAGTGTCCCATACCACCATAATCGGCTCATGAGTTTGGTTGCTCACTGGTCACTACGGGGAGGCTCGTCACCCCAGCGTAGGCCAACAACTTGACCACAGTGTCCCATACCACCATGTCCGGCTCATGAGTCTTAGCGGATTAAGGTACAATGGTTTATAGGATTTCACTAGTAAGGTTGGTACCCTAGATTCAAACAATGGCATCCATACAGGGTGAACATACATCGGACAATCGGGTTACTTTACGAACTCGACTAGCACGAGCGTACGTTGGGTTGAACGACATAGAGTGCGCAAACACTCCGCGTGGGCAAACCACTGCCGACAACTCTAATACGACTCGGGTTTGTCTAATCACGTCCTACGTGGCGAAAGCAACCTCAGCCACGAACTTAAGGCCGATTACCGATTTCCTGGACTATTCATAGTCCCAAACACATTCCACTATAATAGGTATTGATATCAACAATTTAGAATAGTAATGGAACAACAACTCAAATCATATGGTATGTAAGCATCTGAAGAATATCAACTTAACATGGATTTAAGCATAAGTAAGACTTGAAATTAAATAACAAGGAATGTAAGTTGCATGAAGGAAATCATACACACATAGTGGGAGAGTTGAGAATCGCTTCTCAACACCCACAAATAGTATAATATATTACACTTTAGATCATTCAGACATTTCTACAAACACTTAGAATACATAGTTCAACATACATGACGTATGTTGAAATACACACATTTGGACAATTCCTCTTACCAAGGAGTTGTCGCACATACATCTAGCATAAGTACACGACAAATAATCATGGCAATCACATGTTCATATTTTATACGCTTACGGTACTTTATACATACACATAGAATACACAAGTCTCAATGTAACACATGCATATCAGGAACGCAAAATAAACATAACATTTGACATGTGAAATCTCATCCATAACAAGAATAAACCATTAACTGGCATTGAAAGCCTTGAAAACCATAACCTATACACTTAAAGTCCGCACCTTAAGCCAGAAAAGAACACCGAACTGATTTTAGACGATATGTCTTCGTCAACGGCGATAGAACAACCTAAGGCAAGAAAAGAAATGAGCTACAACAATACAAAGACTATTCTAAACTCTAACACAGATTAGGGTTAGGTTAACTTACCCAAGGATGAACTCAGAATCGCCGGAATAACGATTCAAAAGCGAAGGTTTAAGGATGAAGAAGAACAGGAAAGAATCTAAGATGATTCACCAACTTCTCTCTCACTTTCTCTCTCTTTTCCTCTCTCTCTTTCTTAGCTAGGATTAGGAAATTCGTATGGAAAAGAGAGCTAGGGTTTTAAGGTCTATAAATAGGCCTAACATTGATGAAAATAACCCCAGGGCCAAGGTATACTTAGGGTATAACCAAAACCGGCCTCTCACGATCCAACGAAGCACTTCCGGTGGGCCTATTACCACGAAAGGTCGGACTTAAGCTCACTGACCATGGATCTTGGTCAGGCTGAGTTTTTGTACCGACTGGATCTTCAGATCAGCCGTGGCGGACTACACTCAATTCAACGGTCACCGAATCTCGATCAGGTCCACAAGCACAAGGACATGCCTGGGCCACCTTCCCTGATCAAAGGGTGAAATTGGGTCAGAATCCAATGGTCAGATTGCTTAAAATCATCATGCAAGCGACACGACTCAGATTTCATAAAATCACATTTACTTTCAAACCGTTCTCACACTCTTCACTCTGGACTCAATCAAATCGACCCAGAACATCACATGGACTTGATTTTTGAGGTGATGGTCAAGTCCAACATGGTGACCACAACAGCCTAAGATCATCACTATTGCACTTTCGACGCGCGGTCCAGGTCCGATCTAGAACTTCCAAAAATTCCCAAGAATAAATGGATTTAGCGATGTATCCCAGATTTCAGAGTAACATAGCGCTAGCTAATCCACAAGTTTTGAGTCATGCAGATTAAATTTAAAATGATTGATGCAAATTTCACAAGCAATCGAGATTAGCACTAATTACCCTCAAAAAGCTACTAAGGAGAAATAGAGGTACTACTCGGGTCATGGCACAAAATTTTCTGGGTCATTACAAATGCCCTATACAAGGAAAGTGTAAAATTGCTGTCAAACTTAAACTTCAAAAAGAAAAGTTTTTTAAACTCAAAGAATGTTTTGAATCTCTTATTTTAGAAAAATCTCAAATTTCAGATTGTTTTGAAAAATCAAAATACGATTTAGAATTCAAAACCTGCCTGATTGAAAATCTGAAATCTGAAAATGAGAAACTTAAAAATGAAGTATCTTCTCTTTTGAGTTTAAGGGATACATGGAGGTATGCCCAAGGAGATCCAAAGTTAGAAAAACTTTTATCTGGATCTAGAAAATGTGGCGACAGATCTGGGTTAGGCTACGATAAAAATGTTCCTCCTAAACAAAATTATACTCCTCCTAAGTTTGTGAAAGGAGAGTCCTCTAATTCCAAAGGGAAAAATACTAGTCAAGGTTTTTCTAAAAATACAAAAGTTTTTCAAAAACCTAAAAGTAGCTATGTCAACTTCAAAATTCAAAACAGAAACCCACTAGCTAAAAAGATAATTGATTTACTTAAGGAGCTCTTAAAACCTAACTTAGTAGGTCATCCTTATAACAACAGATAGAAGAAGACCAACTATATTCCCAAACCCAAAACAGTTCTGAAATGGGTTCCTAAGCTTGCCTGCTTGGTTGCCCACACTATTTTCAAAGCTACAAGCCATTCAAAGTGGTACCTAGATAGTGGATGCTCCAGGCATATGACAGGCGACAAGGCTTTATTCACCAATCTTAAAGATATGACTGATGGGTCAGTTACTTTTGGTGATGGAAGCAATTGCAAGATTATTGGCCAAGGTATGGTTTAACTCTATAACCTTCCTTTGTTTAAAAATGTTTTATATGTTGAAGGACTGAAATATAATCTTCTAAGAATATCTCAAATTTGTGATAATAACCATAGTGTACAGTTTTCTAATCAAAGCTATGAGATTCTAAATAACAAGGGTTTAATAATACTAACTGGATGTAGAACGTCTGAAAACTGCTATATTGTTAGCGAATCCAGCTCATCTAATCAATCATGTTACATGGTCCATATAGACGAGACTGATTTGTGGCACAAACGTCTTGGACATGTACACTACCGAAATCTATATAGATTTAGCAAATGTGAACTTATAAGAGGTCTAACTAAACTATAAAAATTAGATAAAATATGTGGTGAATGCCAAATTAGCAAACAAATAAGGAACTCACACAAAAAGGTGAATTCCGATACCACATCAAGACCACTCGAGCTTCTCCATATGAATCTTGTAGGACCTACCAGGATGGAAAGTCGAGGTGGCAAAAGAAATATCTTGGTAATAGTAGATGACTTTACAGATATACATGGGTTGTCTTCTTAAGGGACAAATCAGAAACCCTTGAAGAAGTGAAAAAGGTTTTTAAAAGGATTCAAACTGAAAAAGGTTCTCAAGTCAGTAAGATTCGTAGTGATCATGGATCTGAATTTGAGAATAGTGGTTTTGAGAAGTTCTATAGCGACCAGGGAATATTACATGAATTCTTAGCACCCAAAACTCCACAACACAATGGTATAGTTGAAAGGACAAATAGAGTACTTCAAGAAATGGCTAATGTCATGTTGAATAGTATGAAGCTCTTTAAGAATCTTTGGGCTGAAGCAGTTAATACCGCTTGTTATATCATTAACCAGGTTTACACTAGTAAAGGTAATAATAAAATGGCTTACAAAATGTGGTTCGATAAAAAGCCTACTATCAAATACTTTCGAGTTTTTGGTAGCAAGTGCTATATTTTATGAGAACGTGAAAATCTAGGAAAGTTTGATACGAAGAGTGATGAAGGGATCTTTTTAGGATACTCTTTAAACAGTCGAGCTTATAGGGTTCTGAATAAAAAGACCGATGTGATTTAATAGTCTATTAATGTAGTCATTGATGATCACTTAAACACACCAGTCTCAAGTTCAGATAATGATGAAGTTCTAGTAATTGATAAATCTGATACTTCATCTAATCAGACTGATTCTGAACTGAGGACTGTTAAAGATCATCCAACCACACAGATTCTTGGAAACCCTCTCATTGGTGTTTGTACTCGTAGATAACTTGAGAATATATGTAATTACGTATGTTTTACATCCCAGATAGAACCATCTAACATAAAAGATGATGAAAACTGGATTGTTGCGATGCAAGAAGAACTTAACCAATTTGTGAGAAATGATGTTTGGTATCTCGTACCTAGACCTAAAGATAAACACATCATTGGAACCAAATGGATTTTCAAAAATAAGTCTAATAAGCTTGGCAATATAATTAGAAACAAGACTAGGCTAGTGGTACAAGGTTACACTCAAATTGAAGGTATTGATTATGATGAAACCTTCGCATCAGTAGCATGTCTTAAATCAATTAGACTCTTTATATCCATTGCTTGTTTTAGAAAGTTTAAGATTTACCAAATGGATGTGAAAAGTGCTTTTTTAAATGACAATCTGCATGAGAAAGTCTATGTTGAACAACCGATGGGTTTTGAAGACCCCAAAAATGCTAATCATGTGTATCGCCTTAAAAAGTAACTTTAAGGTTTAAAACAAGCTCCTAGGGCATGGTACGAGAAACTAACAAAGTTTCTATTAAGCCATAATTTTCAAATGGGATGTGTTGATAAGACTCTGTTTATTAAAAAACATAATGATCACATTTTAATAGTACAAATTTATGTTGATGATATCATTTATGGTTCTACCTGTACTGACATGACTATTGAGTTTGTAGATTTGATGAAATCTCAGTTTGAAATGAGCATGGTTGGAGAATTGAATTATTTCCTTGGGTTGCAAGTAAAATAAAAACTTGATGGAATGTTCATTTCTCAATCTAAATATGCTATGAATTTGATTAAGAGATTTGGATTTAAGAATGGTAAGAATTTTGATACTCCTATGAGTACAACTTTAAAACTCTCAAAAGATTCTACTGGTAAAAATGTGGATCTAAAATTATATCAGAGTATGATTGGTAGTTTACTATATTTAACTGCTAGTAGACCCGATATTGCTCTAATTGTTGGTATTTGCGCTAGATATCAGTCTAATCATAAAGAGTCACACTTGATTGCTGTCAAGCGGATTATGCAATATGTCGCAAGTACTGTTAATCTCGGTCTCTGGTATCCACATGAGACTAGTGTTCAATTAGCTGGGTACTCGGATGCTGACTGGGCTGGTAATCTTGATGATAGAAAATCAACCAGTGGTGGTTGCTTTTATATTGGAAATTGTTTAGTTTCTTGGTTTAGTAAGAAACAAAGTTCTATATCACTTTCAACAGCTGAAGCTGAATATATCGTAGCTGGTAATGCGTGTACACAGCTTGTTTGGATGAAACGTATGCTAAGTGATTATGAAATTAAACAGGATTCTATGTTATTATATTGTGATAATTCCAGTGCCATAAATATTTCAAAAAATCCAATTCAACATTCTCGTACTAAGCACATTGACATTAAATTTCATTATATTCGAGAATTTATGGAAGAAAAGGTTATATCTTTGGAATATATCCCTACCGAGAATCAATGTGCTGAAATTTTCACTAAACCGCTCGACAAAAGCAGGTTTAATAAAATGAAATTTGATCTTGGCATGTGCATTTTTAAATGAGTATTTATGCTTATTTGTATCATATTGTATATAATTGCTTAATTAGATTTCAATTTTTGTATATAATGCTGGAAATCATATTTTTGGCCAGTACTCGATCAGTCGTGAATATACACGACCAATCATGTTACAACTAGTCGTGTACATCCATGACCAGTCATGAATCGCGTGAATCACTTAAAATTGGGAAAAATGCTTCATCTTCTTTATTTCCTCTTCACTCTCCAACGAGCCGACACACGACTAGTCGAACCCTTCCTTCAAAATCTTCAAGGTTAGTGCTCCATTTACTTTTTTCTTGTAGATTTATGTCTAGATTACTTCTATTTTACTCTTGAAGTTATCTATTTCAAATTTCATTGAGATTTGAGATTTTTCTTTTGTAAAATCTGATTTGAGAAAACCCGCTTCTCATTCCTTTGCAACTCTTTATTTTCTTGAAATCCTTATTGCAAATGGCATCTAGAGGGAGAAAGACAACATCCCGCGGTCCATCTTCTTCCTCCAGATCAGTCCCTATTACTAAGCGTCATCTTCGGGCTCCCGAGGATGATCCATCTTATGTTCGGGACATCAGATTGCGTAACGTTATTGTTGAACATCCTGTTGATATTAATCATGTTGCTCCCTTTGATATCTTTCTTATGCTCTAAGCTATAGGCTGGGATAACTTATTGCATTGAGGTGGGCCAGCATACCGGTCCATTGCCCAGTTCATGTTCGCATGCATAAGTGATTTTTCATTGAAAAATTTATCTTTTAAGATAGCCACAAGAGAAGGACCATTTGACATTGATTGTCATTTGATTTCAGCTCTTATGGAAATTCCTGTGAATGATGAGGGCATTCCTATCCATAACTTATCTGAAAAACCCTCAGTAACTGAAAAACGTATGCTCACTAGAGATTTATGAAATTTAGATGTTTAATGGACACATAAAGGGAATGCGCTTCCCTTAAAGTATCTGTTACCCAAATACAGAGTTCTTCACAAAATCTTTGTGTCTAACTTGTATCCTCGATCGGGAAATAAATCTGAATTGACTTCCTTCATGGTTTATGTTCTTCATGTTGTTGCTAGCGGTGCTCATGTTTGTCTACCATACTTGATTTGTCACTCCATTATTCAATTTTGACTCCATCCAGGTCACAGTGACATTCCTTTTGGTTATTTGATGACTGTGTTGGCTATGCATATGTTAGTCGATATGCCGGTGGGAGAGGCGCCAATCCATCATCTGATATTTAACAATTCCAATATCAATAAGATGAAGCTTGATTTCCTTTCTAGTCAAGGTGTTGGTGTTGGTAATGTTGAAGCTGAACATGAGAAAGAAGCTAGTGATCTTCCTCCTGATGATATTAACATGAATGATATTTTTGACGAACTTGAATCTGATTCTGCAACTGATCCAGATTATGAGCCATATGAGTTTGATGCACATCTGCATGCATTAGAAGATAAGGTTGAGAATATGAATTTTAAGATGGAAAACATGTCTGTTGCGCATGATTTATAATTCAAGTACTAGTCGGTTCTAAGACTAGTCTTAGACTTTGTTCGACTAGTCCTAGCACTGCTTCGACCCGTCTAAGAATTTTCTGGATCAGTCGTAAGTTTGTTGCAAAATTCAGAAATTTTCTATTAGGCTTTGACTAGTCTTAGGGACTATTCGACTAATCGTATGAACAGTGTTGATTGTTTCTTCGACCAGTCGTAAACCTACGACTTAAAGTACAGTATTAAATTTTGGCTAGCTTTGACTAGTTGTGAGAAACCTACGACCAGTCGAAGGAGACTTACGACCAGTCGTGAAACCGCCAGATCTTATTGTGCCTGAATTTTCAAATATCTGTTGGTTCTATGACCAATCGTAGAGATCTTTAGACCAGTCGAAGACGTGATTTGCTCACCTATAAATAGAGCACGAATCTTAGAATAAAACAAGAAATTCAAGCTAATTTAATTCAGCCTTCTGAGAGATAAGTCTGTGCTCCATTTAAGGTAAGTGTGCGTATTTAATATTCTCTTTCTTTAACTTTTCAAATTGATTTTGTTTCTTGTATTCCAATCTGATCTGAAAAAGAGGAAGTTTCATTTTTTTGGAATTAAAACCAATTAGAGCTAGCCCCATTTGGTTTAATGTAAAATCTATTACCCATTTGGTTTAATGTAAAATCTATTAGAACCTAAAACCATTATAAAGTGAGTATTGGACATTGAACTTTGACATTTAAATCTCTACTCCGACTTGGTTCTTCTGGGCTGCTACAACGAAGGAGAAATTTAGGTATTTTACCTTTATGTAATTTACTTTCATTTAGTTTTCTTTTGGTATTTGTTAGAAAAATCTCATTGTATTGGTTATCTGAGGAGAGCTAGGAAAACTCAGAAGAGAGGTTTTTTAATTGTGTAAGCCCACAGAGAAAGACACAATTGTGAAGGTTTTGGGTGAACCTGGAAAACCTATCTTTGATAGTGAACACTGATATCCCCTATGTGAGGATATTAGGAGTGGAGTAGATGTGTGGCTGTTTATTAACAGTTGGTGTACACACAAGCGAACCACTATAATCCCTTATGTTTTGTGGTTGTGTGATTTATATTTCATATCTTTAATTATTCATTTATGGGATGTATATGTGGATGTGAATATTGTAATCATTTTATTTCAAGCTCAGTGGGGAATGTTATAATAAGTTTAGATTTATATTTCTGTAATTTATTCCTTACTATCTCTTTATCAGTTTAAGCTTGAATTTATTTATTTATTCTAGTAAGGTTGCCCTGCCATTTTTATGGTGCATGGTTGTCCTTAGAACAATCAATATTTTGAGATTGCATTCCGCATTGTGTATTGATTTATTTATTTGACTATCTCTCTTTCTTTATTTCCGCTGTATTTATTTTAAATTTGGTATAGTCCTATTCAACCCCCCCCCCCCCCCCCCCCCCTCTAGGACATATAGCTTAGCCATTTCACATTTCGAATGAATTGATTCAATTCATCTTGCACGGCTACAATCCAGTTTTCATCAGCAAGAGCCTCTTTTACATTAGTCGGCTCAATTTAGGAAGTAAAACACACACAATTGCATATGTTTTCTAATTGTTTTCGTGTACGCACACTAGTGGGAGGGTTACCTAGTATTTGATCAGTAGGATGGTTTTTAACTGATCGAAGTGCAGTGTTGACTTGACTAGATGAAGAGTCAGGTTTATCTATAAAATTGACTTCATCATCTTCTGAACTTGGAGGTGGTGTATTCAGGTGTTCATTTATAGCTACATTTATGGATTCCTAAATGATACCGGTCCTCTTGTTGAGAACATGATATGCTCGATTGTTTAGAGCATACCCTAGGAAAATCCCTTCGTTACTTTTAGTGACGAACTTCCCTAAATTTTCACGGTCACTCAAAATATAACACTTAACTTCCAAAAACTCAAAAGTATTTGACTGTGGGCTTCTTATTGAACCACAGTTCATATGTAGTTTTATCATTTAATTTTCTAATATAAACACGATTTATTATATAACATGTTGTGTTAATAGCTTCAGCCCAAAGTTTTTTAGGTAAGTTAATGCTATTCAACAATACATTAGCCATTACTTGAAATACACGGTTCTTCCTTTCAACAACCCCATTTTGTTGAGGAGTCTTAGGTGCAGAAAACTCATGCTATATTCCGTGATCAATACAGAACTTCTCAAAAACTCCGATCCATGGTCACTTTGGATTTTAGAGACATTTGTTTCTTTTTCAGTTTGGATACGCTTAAGTATCATTTTCACTTCATCGAGAGTTTCGGACTTCTCTCTCATGAAAGCAACCCATGTGAATGTGGTAAAATCATCCACAATTACCAGAATATATTTCTTTCCTCCTCGACTCTTCGTTCCAGTAGGTCCAATGAGATCCATGTGGAGGAGTTCAAGGGGTTTAGATGTGGCAAGAGAGTTCACTTTCTTGTGACTACTCCTTGTTTGTTTCTCAATTTGACATTCACCATAAATTTTGTCCATTTTCTTTATTTTGGGTAGACCTCTTATTTGATGGGCCTTGCTCAGTTTGTATAAATTCCAGTAGTTTACATGTCCAAGGCGTTTATGCCATAACTCGGTTTCATTGGTTTGGACCATGTAATAAGTAAATTTAGATGAGCTAGAATCACTTACAATATAATAATTCTCAGATGTTCTTCGACCATTTAGTATCACACAACCTTTCTCATTAGATATCTCGCATCCTTGATTAGTGAATTTAACGCTATGTTTATTATCGCAGATTTGAGAAATACTTAAAAGATTATGCTTTAAACCTTTTATAAATAAAACATTTTCAAAAGGAGGAAGATTGAAAAGTTAAAACGTACCTTGGCCAATTATTTTGCAGTTGCTTCCATCACTAAATGTGACTAACCCGTTAGTCATTTCTTTGTAGTTGGTGAACAAACCTCTGTCACCTGTCATGTGTCTAGAGTAACCACTATCCAGTTACCACTTTGACTGACTTGAAGCTTTAAAGGCAATGTGGCAACTAAACAAGTAACCTTAGGAACCCATTTCATAGTCATTTTGGGTTTTGCAACATTATTGGTTTTTCTTCTCTTATAAACATTATCAAATCTCACATTCGAGTTAGATTTCAGAAGCTCCTTGAGTAAGTCCACAATTTTCTTAGATAAGGGGTTATAATTCTAATTTCTATGGTGATATGGTTGGTATCAAATTTGGGAGTTTGAAAAGTTTTAGAGTTTTTAAAACTGTTTTGTTTTAAGCCTTTCCCTTTTGAGTTAGAAGACTCTCCTTTAACAAATATAGGAATTGTATTCTTATTTTTAGGAGGTGTGAATTTATCATAGCCCAGACCTGATCTATCACCACATTTTCTAGATGCGGTTAGCAATCTTTCAAGTTTAGGGTCTCCTTGGGCATACTTCCAAGTGTCCTTTAAACTCAAGAGAGAAGAGACTTCAAGTTTTAATTTCTCATTTTCTAATTTTAATTTTTCAAGTTCAGATGATTTAAAATCCAAGTCATATTTAGGTTTTTCAAAATAATCAGAAATATGTAACTTTTCTAAAATTAATTTTTAAAATCCTCTTTTAATTTTAGAAATTTCTCTTTTTGTAATTTAAGCTTGACAGCTATCTTACAACTTTCCCTGTATAGGGCATTATAGGCATCTTGTAAATCTTCATCATTTTCATGGTCACTCCTCAGATTTTCATCATAAGTTGAATCACAACTATCTGTGGAAGTGACTCTGGCTAAAGTCATTAAGGCCTTGACTTCATTTATAGATTCAGGTTCTGAATCATCTGACTCAGAAGAAGCTTCAGAGCTAGACGATTTATCCTAAGTGAGCAACATGCCTTTTATCTTTGGCTTGTCCCTTTTTGGACACCTATTTTCCAAATGCCCATATTCATGGCAGTTGAATCATTTAGTTATCTTTTAGATATTTACAAGTTTTAGATTTACTCTTTTTATAGAATTTTTTAGAGAGTTTTTGAAAATAAACTTTCTTTTTACTCTTAAAAATTTTATAAATTTTTTCGCTAAGAAAGCCATATCATCCTCTGAATTTTCACAATAAAAAATATTATTATCTTGAGAAATATGTTTCGAAGATTTAAGGGCTATAGATGTACCTTTTGGAGCCTTGAAATTCAACTCATAGGTTTGAAGTGAACCAACAAGTTCTTCTACCCTCATATTATCGGTATCTCGAAGTTCCTGAATGGTAGTGACCTTAGAATTGAATCTCTCAGGAAGTGATCGCAGTATTTTTGCACAAACTTTGCTTTCTAGGATGCTATCTCTAAGACCCCACATTGAGTTGACTATGTCATTCAATTTCGTATAGAAGTCCATGAATGTTTCATTTTCTTCCATATGAATTTCCTCAAACTTAGTTGTGAGGATTTGTACTTTTGACTTTTTGACAATAGTTGTTCCCTCGTGTGTCATTTCTAAGATATCCCAGGGTTTTGTAGTATCACAAGATATAATTCTTTTGAACTCATCTGGTGATATTACACAAGTGATTGCATTTAAAGCTTTAGCATTTGCACTGCTTTCATTTTTCTGAAGAGTAGTCATGAAAAATAAGGTGATTCTTTTAAGGACTTAGTTCCATCAATGCCTAGAACTTCAACCGTAGGTAGGTGCCACTTAGTCATTGTTACTTGCCACACACTTTCATCCGTGGATTTTAGAAAAATCCTCATTCTAGTTTTCCAATAGGCATAGTTGGAGCCATCAAAAGGTGGTGGCCTAGAAACAGATAGGCTATCAAAATTTGACATATTAAGAGTCCGAGATCGCTTAACTCAGGAAATGAATCCAATGGAATGAGTTATTAGGTTCTAATATATACCACTTGAAAAGGGTGAGCTCTTAGTCCTAGAGGGGGGGTGGGGGGGGGGGGGGGGGGTGAATAGGACTATGCCAAATAAAAATTAAATGCGGAAAGTAAAGGCAGATGTTTCGAACAAGAAACAAATGCATTTCATTTTGGGAGATTATCTCATTCAAACATAACAGAGAGAGTGTGTCAAGAACAACCATTGTATTATTAATATTGAGTTCATTTACATCCTTTAATATCCCTTGATTCTGAGATAGATTATTTAGAATACGAAAAATTGATAGAATTTAAATAATTGATCGGAATATCAAATCTGGCAGCATTTCATCTTGTATTTCGGTCATCTCTTTAAGAGGAATATTGTGTGGATTCGATCATCTGTTCTCCCTTTTTTATGCTTGTACAGAAGGGGAACTGGAGCTTGAACAATTGGACAACATCTTGGCCCCTTTATCATTACTGTCTATATGATAGTTTGGTTGCCCAGACCCACACAACCAATATGGGTTGCGGGGCCCCGCGCAAACCCTATCTTCCTTCCACTTCCTACCTTCAGTCTTCTCTCGTGCTTTGCTCTCCTTTCCAAAATCTTTAATTACCCAAAAATGAGATGGAGAGGGCGTATATATAGCCCTTCACACGTGAGAACCCTCGATCTATGTGTCATGGGCCTCACTTTCCACAGGATTCCTCAACTTATGAACAACCCTTTTGAAATCCTTAGCACGAACCTACGCAATGAATATCATCATTTGCGTGGTCCTGCGTAACCAATATGAGTTGAGGCAACCCTTCTGAAATCCTTATTGTGAACCCACGCAACGAATATGGGTTGCGCAGTTCTGCGCAACTGATATGCTTGCGCGGCCCCACAACTACTACCATCTCTGTATTCTTTTTTCTTCTTTTTACATCTCCTTGTCTTTTGATCTTCTATATCTTCATTCATCATTTTTTATGCCTCAACAGATGCCCCCTTGATCCTTTCTTTGATCTTAAAGAATCAAAGAATTAGGATTAATTATTGTTCTTTCCCTGAAGCCCTTTGCGTGGACCCACGTAACCTCCCGCTTACCATACTCGGTCGAGTAATCCTATAAATACCTCAACGCCCCTTTCATTTTCATCTTTCATTTTCCACAACAAAGCTCTGCTAATTTTTTATCTCCCTACACAACTATTTTTACTTGTACGACCCCGCGCAATCGATTTGTCTTGCATGGCCCTGCACAACGAAAATTTCATATGCGCAAACCTTTGCAATGTTGCGCTGCTCCACACAACTAACTTTGTTTACGCGACTCTGCGCAACAGAGTTCCTGAAAACTTAGAAATTTTTTGATTTTTTAGGACTCAAAACTTTTCAAAGAAAACCCCAACTCTTTTCATCATGACCTGTATCAAGCAGACCTTTTGCCTTGTCAAACCCTCTATCGCATAACCATCTCATCAGGAACTACCAAATCCTCCATCTCCTCAAGCCACTGAACCATCTCCACCTTTTGACCAACCCTCCTGCAAACGTATGAAAACCACCTCTCGACAACCTACCTTTATTAAGGAGCCCGTGCTCTCGACTTTTGACTTTTTTGATCGTATGTCCTCTTAACCATCCCCCATTCACCAAGCAATTTCAATGAGGGATATCGAACGACCCTTATAAGACCTGTATCATAGTTCGTACCATTCCGTAGGCTTCCGCGGTCCTCCTGATTGAATTTTGACAACCCTTGACCTGTATTCGACGTTTGCGCGTGATCCTAAGTCAAGTCCTGCATACCAAAGTCAACTTGACCCGAAACTTATACTCTAGTGACCGCGCCGTCGCTGCGACTCGTGCACCGATCCGATACCTAGGCCAGGAGATGTGAGCCCACGTTCGTTCTGAAAAAATGCCATGCGTTGTGAATTTCGAGAGAATCTCTATGACCCGTCACATCAAATTAAGTTAAGTACACCACCATACCTCAATGACACCTCGCCTTATCCCAAGTACGAATGCCCACTCCCTCTTTTCCACAAGTCAACTCTCTCTCTCTCCCTACCCATCCCTCTTTTTCCAAATTTCAAACAAAACCTTCCTTCTCCATCCCCTTCCTTACAACACCCATCCCATATCAATCCATCATTCTTCTCTCCCTCTCATTCTCTAAGCAATTCCCAAATTCCATGATAGCTTCTAACGTCCAAGCTCTCTCCCAAAAACTAAGTGTGGCCTACCTTCTCATCTCCCATCTAACCACTCATTCTCAATCAACCTCCATTAAAATGGAAGACAAGGAGCATAGGAGTCCAAGGGGCTAAAGGAGTGAAATAGGTGGGTGATCCACCGTTAAATTTTATTTTTTTGGGACCACATGTGGTGGGACCCAATTGAAGTATGCAATGTAAGAAATGGAGGGCCCATAGTGGCAGGGCCCCTCCTCTTCATCACGATCTCTCTCTCTCTCTCTCTCTCTCTCTCTCTCTCTCTCTCTCTCTCTCTCTCTCTCTCTCTCTCTTTCTCCTTTTAAAGTTTTATGGGCCCCATTATGATGTATGGTTCATGGATTTGATCTAGACTGTCCATGGGCCACCATAGTGCACATGTGAATCCTTGCCATTTAGCACCTTGATATGGGGCTGCCTTGACGTATATAAATCATGGGCCACGTGTATGTGGACCCCACCATGTTGGACGTCTAGCCATGGAGCCTCCAGTAGCTGAGGCTGCTGGACCGCAAGCTGTTGTGATGCTTAGGAAGGAAACCCCTCCTCCCTTTTTAGTATTATTATTATTATTATTATTATATACATCCATGGTGGACCCTACGTGGGACACACCGTGAAATATGTATTTTATCTACTGCTTTAGTAGCCGTGGGACCCTCTCACCATCAGCCGCTTGATGGCTGTGGCGTGAGGTGAAATCCACGCCGTTCATTTATCTGGTGGGACCCACTCTTATAGCATGCATGTCAACTGGCCACCACGTGGGACCACCTTTATCTTAGGTGATCTGCATTATCAAGATGGATCTGGACGGTGGGCAGTCAATCCCTCCATGTATTATGTATATATTATACACACACACACACACATATATATATATATATATAATATGTTATATTATATTTAACTATATAATATCTGATATTATATTATATAATATAATATACACTATGGTGGGCCACTCCCTCATGGGACCTACCTGATGAACAGTTTGGATGGCATGTATATTACAGGTGGGCCACATACGTGGGACCCACCTGACGAACGGTTTGGATGATATATATAAATCAGGCGGGCCACTTCCACGTGGGACCCACTTGAAGGAGATTGGACCGGTTGGTGCATCTCACAGTAGTTGTTCAGCTACTGTTTGACGTCACCAGGCTCTGTGGACCCTACCGTGATGAATGGTTTCATTCACACCATCCCTGGTAGGGACGATGGATCCCCACCATGATACATGTGTTATATCCCTACAGTCCATCCTTTTGGCGAGCCACTCAAGGTGGGCCATGTCCATGGACCCATCCTGATGTATTAGTTCATCCAAACCGTCCATCCATTTGGTAGGACTCTCTCAAGGCTTGAGACTAAAAAATAAGACAGATCCAGTTATCAGATGGACCACACTACTAAAAATAGTGGATTGAATGCCCATCATTGGAACCCCTTTTTGGGATTACAGGAGTTTTAAACCAATATGATAATTGTTTTTCCTGTAAATCCAGGTCTTTGTGACCTTATGAGCAGACTTGATAGAAAATAAACCCTATGGTTGGGCCTACTGGAATTTAACGGTGGAAATCTTTATTACCACTATTATTTGTGGTATGGTCCAGACGATCCTTTAGATATGATTTTTAAATAATGCTTTAAAATGATCTCTAACAATGGATAAAGGGTGTTGTTGGTACGGCCCATTGGTATGGCCCATTTCACATATTAGGGGCCCACTTGATGAGGCTTGATTTGATTTATTTGGGGACCTATTTGATTCGGTCCATTTATATCGGCCCAATTGACTTGGCCCATTTAATTCGGCCAATTGACTCGACCTATTTGTATCGGCCCATTTGATTAGCCCAATTGACTTGGCCCATTTGATTCGGCCCATTGACTAGGCCCATTTATATCGGCCCATTTAAATTGGCCATTTGATTCAACCCATTGACTTGGCCCAATTGATTTGGTCCATTTGTACCAGCCCATTTAATTCTGCCCATTTAATTCGACCCATTGATATGGCCCGATGTTATATACATTGACCCATGAGTGAGGACCAATGTGATGTGTATATGCCCTATAGGCGAGGCCCATGATGATGTGTATTAGACCCTTGTATGAGACTGTGGACCCATTATATGATTGACCTTATGAGCGTCATTCCTTAGGAGCAATGTTGGTTAAAGGTCCACATTGATAGGCAGTGATGGTTGGACGCCCACATTGTGACCTTCCCTTAGGCCTTGTTAGGCCCTTCCTCATCATTCTCTCAAGGGTTAACCCTAATTAGTGGGCCTCATTTGCCATAGACGGATGGTTTCGCGCTATCAGGTTTGGTATAACAATGGCTGAGGGATGATCTTTATATTATGGTTTGATCGGCCGTTCATATTTGGACCCCGCCTTGCTTAAGGCCGATTATCGATGTTGATTATTGGTGTCGATTATTATCGAGGCCGATTTCGATTATTGAGGCCGATTTTGATTGTTGAGGCCGATTCTTTATCGAGGTCGATTCTGATTATTGAGGCCAATTCTGATTGTCGAGGCCGATTCTGATTATTATAAAAGTCGATTCCGATTATTGAGGCCGATTTCGATTGTCGAGGCTAATTCTGATTATTATCAAGGCCGATTCCGATTATTGAGGCCGATTCCGATTGTCGAGACCGATTCTGATTATTATTGAGGTTGATTCCGATTATTGAGGCCGATTCCGATTGTTGAGGCCGATTCCGATTATTATCAAGGATTATTTATCGAGGCCGATTTTGATTATCGAGGCCGACTCCGATTGTCGAGGCTGGATATTGAGGCCGATTGTCGAGGCCCATTGTGATGTATATGCGGCTCATATTTGAGGCCCATTCTGATGAGCATTCGGCCTTGACTTGATGCATTTGAGGCCTATGTAATGTATGTGAGGCCTATGTGATGAGGCCCATTGTGGTGCATTTGAGGGCCAGGCGATGGAGCCCGTTGTGTTGTATATTAGGCCCATGTGAGAGGCCCATGTGATGTATATTAAACTCTTGAATGAGGCCCATGGTGTTGTATATTAGGCCCTTATGTGAGGCAATGAGTCCACTATATGTTAGGCTCTATGCAGGCCATTCCTTGGAGGCAATGTTGGTTAAATGTCCATATTGTCGAGGCCGATTGTCGATGCCGATTATTGATACCGATTATGAGTATGTGATAGGATACCATCATGATACATGCACATACGCATCATCTGTATGTTTGTTATGAGATGTGGTTGACCATTGCATATGTCATTGGGCAGGTTATTATGAGACTCCCCGATAGGCAGAGATTGTCTCACATGAGCGCACAGCATACACAGGATTGATGCATGACTGGATTGTATGACTCATGCATCTGGCATTGTGTGTTGTGATTACTTTACGCCCTAGCAACAATAGGGTCGTAGCCTCCACAAGCATATCGTGGATGGCCAGACGGGACACCAAAAATATGTTATTAGCATCAGGCTGCCATAGATGGCCCTGTGTGAAATTTGTTAAATCCTCTTGGTACCAGAAGACGCCCCAACATCAAGACCGAGTAGATATATATGAGCGCATGAGGGCCATATACCAGTAGGTCGTATCTCCCACTGTGTTGTGGTCAGCTGGGAGGGGGTGTGGCCTTACCCGCTTGAGGGAGTAGGCATAGCTAGGTTGAGTTTGACCAGCTCGGGAATGGGTCCGCTATTGATGTGCCAGGTAAATATTTGTCGACTACTGGCCAAGTGGATAGTGAGGTCTTTTCCACTTACCTAGTTGTGCGCTTGATGGGGCGGCAAGCTGGTGTAGAGTGTATTAGACCCCGATGATGATCCCAGAGATGAATAGTACTGATATGTTGACTTATTGGGCAGGAGTTGCATATTTATTCATTCATTCATTCACTATCCACTTGAGTTGGTGGTGTGTAACTATTTGTTACGTGTGCCTTTGCAATGGCCAGGGTTTTAGTTAGGGCGCACAACTAACCTGAGATCAGGAGTTTACCACATTGAGTTTGACTATCCAAATTTAGGTATGAGACTGGTTTAGATAGAAGTCCCTTGTGATGGACCCCATAGCCTGCGATACTAAGTACTATCATCCCGACTTCACACTCCAGCATGGTCATTCCAGCATATTGCATTACATCCGCAACATATGGTATTTTGGGTTACTGTGTTTCTGTATTTATATGATCTAGATACGGCATCTGATATTTGGTTCTTTATGACTCCTCATTTGCATAGTTGATCTGTATTACGTACTCTGATATCATATGATTCATGATCTTACCTGTATTTTTGACATTTTTTTATTGTGACGTTGTATTTGTGTGCTTGGCACTTATCTTGCGCACACACTTTCACCACCCTCTAAGCTTTCTATAAGCTTATATACGATAAATACGAGCAGGTGATGATAGGTTGCAGCAGTGTGGAACTTGGAGCATGTAGCTGACTTCTGGAGTTTTGATTTTAATATATGTATTTCCCTTTCAGCATTGTATTTAAATGTTTATATTAGTGGATATGTGATGATGATATTACCTTTGTGATTTGGGTAAACTTGTGGTTATGCCTCTTACGAGATAAATGCATATTGAAAAATCCTCCTTGTAGGATCCCAGGATCGGAACCTGGCATTTGGGCGCTGGGAGCCGAGAATGGGGCACTATGGAGGCTGTCGGCACCGGATTCGGCAATCGGGATTCTTATGAATCCGATTTCCTGGTTTGGGGCGTGACAACCCCTGAGACACGGTCGTTATTACGATTGGAAGTAATGGTTGAAGATGACGACACATTTGCCAATAATAAGTTAGAAGCCACCGCCACGAGAAGATACCCCCCCCCCCCCCCCCATCCAGGTCAAAGAAACTTTTGCCACAACATGGCCAAAGAATTCCAAGAAAAGATCGAGGAGCATAAGAAGAAGAAACTCTAGAATTCTTAGGAGTCAATCCGATTAATTCAGGGGATAATGAAATTTGATAATCCCCATAGGCAGGGTGTAATGACCCGAAAAATTTCGTGCAATGACCCGAGTACTACCTCAAATTCTTTAGAAGTTTAATGTGGGTTAATTAGCGCTAAACTCGATTGCTTGTGAAATTAACATCAATCACTTTAAATTTGATCTGCAGGACCCAAAACCTGTAGAATCGTTAGTGCTATGTTACCCTGAAATCTGGGATTCAATGCTAAATCCAATTGCTCTCGAGAGTACTTGGAAACTTTGTATCGGACCTAGACCGCGTGTCGAAAGTCTGATAGTGATGATCTTAGACAATTATGATCTACTAGTTGGGCTTGACCATCACCTCAAAAATAAAGTCCAGATGATGTCCTGGGTCGATTTGCTTGAGTCCGGTGCAAAGAGTGTGAGAAAGCTGAAAAATTAAATATGAATTTATGAAATCTGAGTCGTGTCGCTTGCACGCCGATTCTAAGCTTTCTGACCATTGGATTCTGACCCAATTTCACCCCCGGATCAGGGAAGATGGCCTAGGCATGTCATACTGCCGGTGGACCAGCTCGAGTTTCGGTGACTGTTGAATTGAGATTGGTCCACCACGGCTGATTTGTAAATCCGATCGTTACGAAAACTCAGACTGACCTAGATCCATGGTCAGTGAGCTTAAGTCCGACCGCACGTGGAAAAAGGACCACTAGAAGTGCTCCATTGGATTAATATAGACCTGATTTGGTTATAACCTAAGTATACCTTGGCCCTGGGGTTATTTTCGTCCATTTTAGGCCTATATAAAGACCTTAAAACCCTCACTTTCTATTCCATACGAATTTTCTAACCCTGCTAAGAAAGAGAGAGGAAAAAGAGAGAGAAAGTGAGAGAGAAGTTGGTGAATCATCTTGAGATTCTTCCTTGTTACTCTGCATCCCTAAACCATCACTTCTGAATCGTTATTCTGGCGATTCTAAGTTCATTCTTGGGTAAGTCAATTAAACCCTAGTCTGTTTTAGAGCTTAGAATAGTCTAAGTGTTGATGTAGCTCATTTCTATTCATGCCTTAGGTTATCTAGTCGCCGTTGACGAAGACCTATCGTCTGAATCAGATCTATGTGCTTTTTCTGGTTTAAGGTGCGGACTATATTCGTATAGGTTATGGTTTTCAAGGCTTTCAACGTTGGTTAATGATTTATTATTGTTGTGGATGAAATTTCACATGCCAAATGCGATGTTTATATTGCATTCCTGATATATATGAACTATATTGAGAATTGTGTATTCCTTGTATATGTAGAAAGTATCGTATACGTATGAAATACGAACATGTGTTTGCCATGATTAATTGTCGTGTATTTGTGCTAGTTGTATGTGCGTCAACTCCTTGGTGAAAGGAATTGTTCAAATGTGTGTTATCACCGACATACGTCATGTATGTTGGAATATGTAGTCTAAGTGTTTGTAGAAATGTCTGAATGATCTAGCGTGTAATATATTATTCTGTTTACAGGCGTTGAGAAGAGATTCTCAACTCTCTTATTGGTGTGTATGATTTCCTACATGCAATTTACATTCTTTGTTGTTTAACTTCAAGTACTACTTATGTGTAAATCCATGTTAAGTTGATATTCATCAAATGCTTCCATATTGTATGATTAGAATTGTTGTTCCATTACGGTTCTAAATTGTTAATATGAATATCTATTAAAATTGAATGTATTTGGGACTATGAAATAGTCCAGGAAATCGGTAACACACCTTGAGTTCATGGCCGAGGCTATTTTCGCCACGTAGGACGTGATTGACGAACTCGAGTTGTATTAGGGTTGGCGGCAGTGGTTTGGCCACACGGAGTGTTTGCGCACTCTATGTCATTCAACTCAACGTGCGCTCGTGCTAGTCGAGTTCGTCAAGTAACCCGATTGTCTCGGTAGATGTGCACCATGTATGGACGCTATTGTTTGAATATAGGGTACCAAACTTACCGATGCAATCCCGTTAACCATTGTACCTTGATCCGCTAAGACTCATGAGCCGGGCATGGTGGTATTAGACACCGTGGTCGAGCTGTCGGCCTACGCTGGGGTGACAAGCCTCCCCGTAGTGACCAATGAGCACACCAGACTCGTGAGCCGATTATGGTGGTATGGGACACTATATTCGTGCTGTCGGCCTACATTGATTGGTGACGAGCCCTTTCTAGTGACCTCGAGCATACCTTGATACTGTATTGAGGCGACAAGCCTTAGCATAGTAAATAAGGTATCATAGGCATGCATTGCAGCGACCTAAAACCATATGATCGTATGAGACTGCCTAGGACTGACGACCCTAGAATGGATCACTGTATGGGAGTTGATATGAGGAAGGTACCTTAGCTTCCCAATCCTGCTGTATGAAAAGAACTAATAACAACTTGGTAATCATGTTCATGCACCGCATTGCATGTGCGTTGGCGTCATTGGCACTGCGGGAGGTTGTCATGCGTACCGTACGATGAAGACGCTGAGAGAGTGCAAGCGAGGGCATGCATCATTTCTACATACATCCTTACATTAACAAGAGTAATTAGGACATATTTGATTATATTGCCTTATCATTACTGCTTGATTGATTTGATAACATGTTAACTTTTACTGTATAGTTCCACTGAGTTGATCACTCACTCCCACATTCTGGGACTGTGTTTCAACACCAACCAGACTTTGTCTTAGATGCAGATGTTGACGCGACCCCTGAGGCAAAGCAGGAGTATGAGGATGATGAGGACGCGTTTTCTTTTATGCAGTTCTCAGGCGGGTTCATGTGAGCCGTGCCCTGATCTACGGGGATTCTGGGTTTCCTTTTGTAATAGATAATTTCATTTTGATACTTGTATTTTGAAGAAAAACACTTGTAATTATGACCTGGCAGAGTATACATATTACATGGACTTGCACATGTACACATATATTTCTTTAAGTCTTCCGCTTGCGACTTTCACTTATCCCTAAATTAAGTTACAGTTTAGCCTAATCTATTCGATGTTTTATGCAGTCATACAGACAACATACATCCATCATTAAATATGTTGCATATGTGATGTTTTAAAACTCGGGAGCTGAGTTATGCTCGACCCCCGAATTTTCGGGCGTTACACAGGGTATGATGGTGATTGCGCTGAGTCTCCACTGTCATGAATCTATTCTTAATTAAGAGCCGATAGACCAGATGGACGGAGAGAAATTAGCTTATACTGAGTCTTGGTCGTCAAGGGAACCAAGGATTCTTGAAGGTATCATATCAGTGAAGAAGCTGCGACAACAAGCCGACGATATTCACCCGATGATCTTCCTCACCCCTTCACAATCCGCACTCCTTGTTCCCAACCCATTTCTATGAAACGCTACAGCAACATTTTAGAGAACGCCCCACACGTGCATCTCCATTGACTCCGGAAGATTTCATGACAAGGAGTCTTCTGACATCTCGTGATTATTATCACGAATGGGCAATAATGATTCTGGCTAAGCACGCAAAGATTCTGATCAAGATCAATCTTTATAACATGATAGAAGCCACCTTGTAGCATTTTTACAAGGAACCTATGGTCTTAAAAGGTTTCCTTAATTACTGGTGTCCTACTACCAAGTCTTTCCATCTCTCGTCGGGTGAAATGAGTATCACTCTATGGGACCTACACCGCATCGCCGGTCTACAATAACCGGGGAATTCTACGATGAGTTCATGCCAACGAATGAAGAACTAGCCTACATCTTGCCCCTAGATCGTGTGCCTTCGATCTCGGAGACTACCATCGAACTCTTCAAGGAAATGGCCAAGTTTCCAAAAATTCACAAGATTTCATCTACACAATGGCTCGCACATTTCAGTAGAACCCTTCGGTAACTTCCCTTCTTTATAAACTTCTCACCCTTATTGCATCTTAATTTATGCTTTATTATTTTCTTTATTTTTAGGTTCAATGGTTGTCACTCGCGAGAACTAACAACCCTTCGGAATAAGATAAAGGAATGCCCTAAGTATAGCCGCGACCGAGAACTTGCAGCATTTTTGGCGTACTGGTTAAGCATAGTGGTTCTTCCTACTTCAAAGTGGGCAGACGCTATTCGCCCTACCGTATTCATTGTCACTGGCGCAATGGCAGAAGGGCTCAAGTTTTCTCTTGCTCCTCTAGTTCTATGTTCGATCTATAGGGCTCTTGGGGAAATTGCCTCGCATGTCAAAAGCCCTGCCGTTGGCTCTTCCTCTTCTTACACTTCGTGTCATTACATCACCAGCTGGCTTGGTGTATATTTCCCATGGACCTTTGAAGCTTCGGAGAAGGCCTATATCCATCCCTCTCATATTCCGCTTTGAAGAAGGGATAGGCTTTGTTCCACAGAAAAGTCATGCCCCCTTTCCAGGTCATCTTTGCGTCAAAGATTTCTACAGATGATCCCATTCATGAACGAAAACCTGATAATACTTTGGAAGGATGGATCCCTTATGGAGTCATTAAGAATTTTGAAAAAGTTCCCCGGAATCTTTTTGAGAGAATAACCAAGGAAGTGACAGAAGCTTCTCCCCTAGTTTAAGAGAATGTTACTGAACCTCAAGATTCTCCTGTCCCTAAAACTGTTCGTCCTAGTCCATCCTCCCTAATGACAAGATCTCAGTCGCACTCTCAAGCTTCCCCCCCTTCACCTCATGAAGGGGTCACTGTCACCGTTCCTTCACCCCCAGTTAATAAAGATTCTCAACCTGAGAGTAGGAGAATTCCATCTTCAAAGGGAAAAGAAATTATGATTGAAGAGGTAGAAGAAGGAGAATTAGAAGAAGAGAGTTCCCAGACTTCTTCATTTGAAGGTACTTGTAAGTGCTATAGTTTATATCCCTGTTTGTTGTCAAATTTGTGGTGCCAAAATCACTGTTATATATGTAACTTGCATAAGTGAAGCTCTTTCAAGGATCAACATTCATGAACAAGCTAAGCTCACATCAAGCAAAGCTCACAAGTACAAGGATCAATCTTGAATGCAAGAACTGCTCACAAGACAAGACTCAAGCTGCAAGACTTCAAGATTGAGCTACATCAAGATTTCAACTACATCAAGACTTCAAGGCTTATACTTCAAGGTCACTTGTTCCTAATGTTTCAATGTCCATACTTAGTTGAGGTTTGACTGACCATAGGTTGACCTTAGAAGTAGGTCATTCTGGATACATAAGTCGAATGTTATTTTACATGATTTTGGTCTGTTCTTCGACTAGTCCTAGGCCTTCTTCGACTAGTCCTAGAGTTGCTTTGACCAGTCTAAGAAATTCCTCGATCAGTCGTAAGTTTGTTACAAATTTTGGATGAAATCTGTTAGGCTTCGACTAGTCCAGGAATCTGTTCGACCAGTCGTAGGAATAGTGTCGACTGCATCTACGACCAGTTGAAAATCTTCGACTCGAAATACAGCGATATTTTATAGGTTCTTCGACCAGTCGAAGGAAACCTACGACTAGTCGTAGGTGACCTACAACCAGTCGTAGGTGACCTTCGACCAATCGTAGAACGGTCAGAGCTTATCCCGCCGGATCTTTCAAATATTTGTTATTGATTCGACTAGTTGAAGAGCTCCCTAGACCAGTCGAAGACACGATCTGCTCACCTATAAATAGTGCACGAATCTCAGAAGAAATCATCAAATTAATTAATCTATTCAAGCCAATCTTCGTTGAACTTCTGAGAGATAATTCTGTGCTCCATCTAAGCTAAGTGTGCTTATTTAATATTCTCTTTCCTTAGCTTTATTTTAATTGATTTTGTTTCTGCTATTCCAATCTGATTTGATAAGAGGAATTATTATTCCCTTTCTTTGGAATCAAAATCAATTAAGGCAAGCCCTATTCGATTTAAATTAAAATCTATTAGAATTAGAACCATTGTAATTGAGTACTGGACATTGAACTTGGACATTCAATCATCTACTCTGATTTGGTTCTACCGGGCTGCTACAACGAAGGAGATAATCATGTATTTTACATTTAATTGTAAATTCCTTTTTGTTTTAGTTTCTTTCAAGATTTGCCAGAAAAATCTTGTTGTATTGGTTATCTGAGGAGAGCCAGGAAAACTCAGAAGTGGGGTTTTTTTAATTGTGTAAGCCCACATACAAAGACACAATTGTAAAGGTTTTGGGTGAACCTGGGAAAACCTATTTTTAGTGAACGCTAATATCCCTTGTGTGAGGATATTAGGAGTGGAGTAGCATTTTGTGTGGCTGTTGTTTAACAGTTGGTGAACACACAGGCGAACCACTATAAACCCTTGTGTTGTGGTTGATTGATTTATTCTTCTAATCTTTAATTATTCTTTTGTGGGATGTATGTATGGTGGTGAATGTTGTAATCATTTAATTCAAGCATTGTGAGAATGTTGTAATAGTTTAGAATTTATTTTCTGCTATTCCTTTATCGCTTGATATTTTAATTTCTTTTGAAAGTTGTTCCAGCAAGGTTGCCCTGCCATTTTTATGGTGTATGGCTGTCCCTAGAACAATACATTTGTGATTTCAATTTATTTCAATTCAGTTTGTATTTGTTTCTGTATTCCTCTTCGATTTGAGATTTGATACAAAGATCTTTCTAGAAATAAGGTTGTCCTACCATAAACTCTGGTTTTTGGTGTAAGGTTGTCCTTAGAATAACATTTGTATCAACCTCTCAAGATCTGAATTTTGAGGTTATTTTACTTTCCTGCATTGTGATTTACTTTGGCTATCATATTCTTTTTAATTCTGTTGTTATAAATTTTATTTCCCCCCCCCCCCCCCCCCCCCTCTAGGACATATAGCTTGGCCTTTTCAGTACTGCTCCCCCTGAATATGATACAGCCAGTGAATATGAAGATGACAATTATGAAGATGGCAATGTTGACATTGATGGTGAGGAGGATGTTAATACAGAAGGCGTTCCAATTGGTGAAGAACATCCTTTACCAACTTCCGAAGTTCAAGAGAATATTAACGTCCCTGCAAGGACTTCGATTGTCAGAGAAGAGGAAGAGGAGGAGCCTCTAGATTATGGAGAATACAAATATTCACCAAGTAAGGAGCTTTTGTAAGGATCTTTTGCGGTCTCATATATACATACACATATACTTTGCGATAATTATTTCATTGTTGTTATAATATATATGCATTCTTATTTCTGGTCCTCGCATTGCAGCTATTGGAACAGATAATATTTCTACTACTAGTCTTCCCTCTACTGCACCAGTAGTCTCACCAAGGGTTTTTTTGACTCCTTTAGTGGCGCCAACGGTGGTGGCTCATGAAATGATTTTTCCTGAGGAACTAGCTGATTTGCCTACATCAACAACTATAAATTTGAGTACTAAAGCTAGAGCCCCTTCTTTCACTGAAATGATAAGGTCTTTCCCTTCTTCTATCACGGAGATGCAATTTCCTAGTGTTCAGGTTCCGATGGAAGGTATAGTCTCTCTTTTCTTCATTTATATCCTCATGTTGATTGCTTTTGTGTTTCTTGTTATGACCGCTTTCTTTTATTACATAATAAGAAATCTTCCTCAAAGTGACATAGCTAGTTCCGGCTCTGTGGCTGCAGTATCAGACATACCATCTTTCAAGAAGATTCTCGCATACAAGCTATCACTGATGAGGAATTCCATGTCTACAGCAGTTAAAATTTTTAAAGATCCCAAGCAATGGCCGGATCTAAATGCTGCTGTAGACATTTTGGATGGTGCTGCGAGAATATCCAAGATCAGTATTTCTCCTGTACGCAATGCTCTCCTAAGATTTCATAATTCCATAATTTCTCTGAAGTCGGCTAAGAATGTGGTTATTCCGCCAGAAATCTTAAAATATGGAAGACAGTTGACATCTTCCAAGAAGAAAGTCTCTCTTATTGCATCTACTATTTCCCAATATGAATGGGAACAATTATCTCTCCAGAAGCAATTGTTGATCGCTACTGACAATAGGATTACTATTCAGAGTCGTATTGCTTTTCTGAAACAAGAAATTTCTCAGTTGGAAGCATAGGACTTGGAAGCAGAGCTGCATATGAAGAATATTCAAGAGAAGATAGGATCTAGTTTGCATTCTGTCAATGTTGAGCGATCTGAATTAACTAGGAGTGAAGAATTAGTAGCTTCTTTGGAGAGAAAGTTGGCTGATTTCCCAGATCATGCCAAAGTTATTTTTGAAGCTAAATCAGAACATGTTGCAACTCAAACTTATCTCAAGGAAAATTTATAAAGATATTTAGCGGCACTAGGCATGGCGGAAGAGTTGTGAAGAATTTGTTTCATCTTCTTTTTATCGTATGTACTCTTTTGAAATGCAAAATATATGGATGTATCATGATGTTTTTGAAGATTTTTTTTTTCTTCTGTTCTTTTCAATTTCATGTAATTTCTTGTGATTTTCGACATATGTTTAATGAAGATATCATGATATGTCGATGATCTAATTGTTTATAACTTTTTGAATCATAGTTTATGCTAAGCATATTTATTGATGCAACCGTCTGGTATACTTTTGAAGTTGCATTAAAAATAAAATAAAATAATAGTTCACTATGCTTCTTAGTATGGGGTTCCAGTATGATTCTGTTTTGATTGGCAAAGCTAAATTTCAATTTGGTCAGATAGCCACACACACAGTTTAAGCTCTCGAGTTTATTGGAGCGGCACAGTTTTTTATACTCATAAGCTTGTTAGAGTCGGGTCTTACATGATGGTCTCTGTAACTCTCTAGAGTTCGTTGGACTTCTCACGGCCTCTATTGAGTTCACAAACCGCGATCCATCAGAGGGGCCTAGTGAAGCTATTGGGGCCGTGAACTCGGTCGGATTTACACACGGGGTTGGTCGTAGTAACTCTCTAGATTTCACGGGGCTCACAAGGCTACCTTTGGGGTACCAAATCTAAGACCACCAGTCCATCAATGAGTAGGTTTAATCCCTTCCTCATGAGTTAGTACTGAAATCAAGCTAGAGATCTGGGGGGTCTTACGCATGGTTGGCCTATCTATGGACATGGCCAAAGAGCTCACACTGTGGCCCACGTTTTCTTCGTCTGCAAGGTCGGTGTAATGACCCGAAAAATTTCATGCTAAGACCCGAGTACTACCTCAAATTCTTGAGAAGTTATTTGTGGGTTAATTAGCGCTAAACTTGATTTCTTGTGAAAATTAGCACAAATCACTTTAAATTTGAACTGCAAGACTCAAAACCTGTAGAATCGTTAGTGCTATGTTACCCTGAAATCTAGGATTCAAGGCTAAATCCAGTTGCTCTCGGGAGTACTTGGAAACTTTGTATTGGACCTGGACCGCGCGTCGAAAGTCCGATAGCGATGATCTTAGACATTTATGATCACCTTGTTGGGCTTGACCATCACCTCAAAAATCAAGACCAGATGTGTCCTGAGACGATTTGCTTGAGTCCGGAAGGAGTGTGAGAAAGGTGAGAAATTAAATATGAATTTATGAAATCTAAGTCGTGTCGCTTGCACGACGATTTTAAGCAATCTGACCGTTGGATTCTGACCCAAATTTACCCTCGGATCAGGGAAGATGGCCCAGGCATGTCATAGTGCGTGTGGACCTGATCGAGTTTCGGTGACCGTTGAATTGAGATTGGTCCTCCACGGCTGATCTGTAAATCCGATCGGTATAAAAACTCAGCCTAACCTAGATCCTTGGTCAGTGAGCTTAAGTTCGACCGCACGTGGAAAAGAGACCACCAGAAGCGCTCCGTTGGATCGAAATAGACCTGATTTGGTTATAACCTAAGTATACCTTGGCCTTGGGGCTATGTTCATCAATTTTAGGCCTATTTAAAGACCTTAAAACCCTCACTCTCAATTCCATACGAATTTTCTAACCCTAGTGATGTTTTATTTAAACCAACACGATTTAAATGATATTTAAACTCGCAAGTATACGAATCAGATGCAGATACGGTACGTATTACGAGATCGTTCCCACGATGACTGGTCGTCACAATTCAAATCTACAATTCTCCTTAACTAATCCAACAAATAATGGAATGAATTACTAAGCACAATTTTATGAAAAAAAAACAATTAATTAAGAACAGGGAAGAAAATTCAATCAGAGAGAGAGCACTAGGACTTTCGAATCCACCCCTAATTATCCTAACCTTGTTTTGTCTGTTGATTCACCTTGATCTAGATTGATACCACTTATACAGAGAAAGCACAATCTGTGTCCTTAATCGGGCATACAAACTGTCTAATTCCTTTAAGCAATGCCATGAATGACATATCCCATATCCTTGGTCGGGTACATGGAATGTACATTCATTAAAGCACCCTGTTTCTTCCTCTATAGGAAACTTGTTCTTGATCAGACACAAGCACCTATAATAAGCATCCAAACAACATCCATATATATACTTTAATCAAATTCATAGATGGAGAAGTATAGAATTTAAACCCATAAAGCCCACTTAGAGAAAGAAACAAATTAATTGAAATTCAAAGTAAATCAACCAACACAAGAGCTGATCAAATTAAGGGCTTCATCTCAGCCCTAGCTGAGAGATTAGTGACCCATAAAATCCATAAAAAATATTAAATAAAATTCATAAAAAAACATCAAACCAAACAATCTCTCTCTCTCTTCTTTCTTCTCTTTCTTCTCTTTCTTCTCTTCCTTGCTCCAGATCTGGAATCCCCTGGTTCTCAATGCCTTTCCCACGTCCAAAACTCTCCTTCTATAGCTGCTGGATGGCTGGGGTCGGTGGCAGAGTCGTAGAAGGACTCGAAGTGCAATTTTTCGCAGCCGTGATCGGTGGGCCCCACAGAGGCATTTTCTGGAAAATCTACCCCGTCCATTGGATTCAGGACGAAATTTCAGTCAAGAATAGGTGGTTTTGAAGGTCCATTAGCGTGGCCCACAGAAGAAATCTCAAAAAAAACTCAGTTTTGAACGTCCCGGGGCAGTCTACTTTTGGCCTCTGTACCGCACACGTGTGTACGCATGGGCGAGGAATGTCAACATGGTTTTGAAGCTTTCGAAGCCTTCTACACGATGGACGGATCAGATCTTCCATCTGATCGAAGATGGTGGTTCACAACCGCCCGGAAGTCAGTTCTTCGCGGACGTGCGTAAGCCTTCGCACGTCCGGCGCTGTGATGCTCGGTGGGCCCCACATAAGCTTTTTCAGGGAAATCCACCCCGTCCATTGGATAGAGGACGAGATTTCGTTCAAATATGGATGGTTTTGAATTTGCGTGGACGCAGCCCAGAGAAGAAATCAGAACAAAATCAGTTTTGAACGTCACAAGACGGCCTGTTTGTGGCCTCTGTATCACGCACGTGTGCACGCATGAGCACAAACTGCAAACATGGTTTTGTAGCTGATGAACCCTTCTACATGATGAACGGCTCGGATCGGCCGTACGTGTTACCGGTGGGGCCCACAGCGATCCGTAAAAAGCGGATTTCCTTCCGTTACGCGCGGCGCTGAAACGGAAAGTTCCGTTTTTTGAAAGGAATCGGGTCAGCGCTGCTGACCGACGCCGGCTTGCTCGGTGCTCAGCCGGTGGAAACGTGCAGTGTGCACGCTCCTCATACACAGGGCCCACCGTGATGTTTATGAGAAATCTACACCATCCATCCTCTTTATCATGGTAATTTAGCCGTCAATACCAAGGTTGAGGCAGTTCCAAATATCAGGTGGGCCCCAAATTGGAGATTAATAGGCTGATCTATCCGTTGGACCACTTCCCGAGCTCTTCAATGGCTGAAATTTAATATGTACGGTTAATTTACGGCCCTCATCCCATGTATGAAGTTTCGAACTGATCGGATAGCGGGAACCATGTGATCTTGCATTCTGGACCCTTTTCGGGCCCCTTTGGCTTGCTTTCCTCAGATCTCAGGCGTGTAAAATCTTCATTATTGATTCTCTGGAGTCCATCCCGTGCTCTGGAGACTTTGGATCATGAAATCCATGCCTTTAACATCAATTTTCAATTAACGCTCCTGACTTCATCCTGTAACAAAAATACAATTAAAATACTCCATTAAGCATTATCATATACGTAAAATTTGGTAATTACTGGGGTCTGATATGCAATATTTGACCCTGATCATGTCACGCCCCGAACTCGGAAACCGGGCTCACAAAATTCCCGATCGCCGAATCCGGCGCCGACAGCCTCCGTAGAACCCCATTTTCGGATCCCGGCACCCATTCACCAGGTTCCGATCCTGGGATACTACAAGGAGGATTTTAAGTCATCAGTCTGATTCATAATGAGCATAACAAAAGCATAACCCACAAACAATAACCACAAGAACACCACCACAAAATCCACTATGATCAAAAACTTTTTAAGTACAATACGGCAGAGAGGGAAAATACAATGCAACAAAAGAAACAAAACTCCAGAAGCTCGGCTGCACGCTCCAACTATGGCCAGACTATGGCTGCGACTACGTCCTGGCGTCACCTGCACGCATCAATCGTGCATAAGCTTATAGAAAGCTTAGAGGGTGGTGCAAGTGTGTGCGCAATATAAACGTGCTCAAAATGCAAGGTCAGAGTGATGCGGAATCATGGTAGTGAGCACATGAATGCAATCAGCCGTACCAAGGCTATGCGGTGCAAGATATGAATGCTATCGGCCATAACACGGCCATGCGATGCAAGATGCAACTCAAGCATGCCAATCCTCATCATGTATCAGTACAGTTTTCATTCTGGATAATCACCGGGGTTCAATACACTCCAAATGGCACTGTCGCTCTCCTAGCCGCACAGTCCAAGTGAGCGTAAGAAACCTCACTATCCGCCTGGCCAATAGTCTGCCAATACCTATCCGGCACATCGATAGCGAACCCATTCGCGAGCTGGTCAAACTCAGCCTAGTATTGCCACCTACCCTCGGGCGAGTAAGGCCACACCCCTTTCCAACCGACCACGACACAGTGGGAGACGCGGCCTCCTGGTATTCGGCCCTCATGCGCTCGTATATCCACTCGGTCTCGACGTTGGAGTCATCCTCTGGTACCATCGGGTTTAGGGATTTTCACCCAGGGACATCTATGGTGCCCGTATGCTAGAACCAAATAATTCCGGTATCCAATCCTGCCATCCACGATGTGTCTGTGGAGGCTATGACCCTGATGTGGCTAGGGCATACAGTAACTACAATCACACAAATGCAAGTGCATGAGTCACATTATCAGTCATGCAACAGTCTCGTATGTACCATGCACTTATATGGGGCAACTCCGCCTATCAGGGAGCCCATAAACAGTCTGCCCAAAGGCATATGCTATGATCGGTCACTCCTCACGTCAGGCATACATATGATGCGAATGATCATGAACCATGGATCTATACTAAACATGCATATAGGGATGGGCTCTGCGTATCACCGAAATGGGCCTAGACGGCCTGCAGAGTATAAGTATGGACCTATCAGTGGCCTTAAGGAGTGTGACAATGCGGACATTTAACCAACATTGTCCTTACAATGTGGACGTCAAACCAACATTGTTCCCAAGGCATAGCCCGCCATAAAGTACCATTACACAACCATAGGAAATCACACATTGCAATGGACTAATATACATCTCATTGGGCCTCGACCCATAGTTCTCAGATACATCAAATGGGCCATCTCATATGGGCCTTATATAAATCAAGTGGGCCGCATTAGTGGGCCTTATGTACATTGCAATGGGTCATACTCCATGAGCCTTTGAAAACATCACAATGGGTCTCGTAACATGGCCCTTATATATATCAGAGTGGGCCTCGACAACGGGCCACCAATACGTCGAATGGGCCTAACCTCATGGGCCTTATATATATATCAAGGTGGGCCTCCCCAACGGCCAGAAATACATCAATATGGCTCCATCACATGGGCCTAGGGCCCACCACAATATTTATTTGAAATCCAACCTATTCATAAGGTCACACGGGCCAGGGAGGAGGGGAACAACAATCTTCAGCTTGATCTGGAACTTCTGTGGACCCAGAAAGGGTTTCAATGGTAGAGTTCAATTCACACTGTTCTTGTGATGTGGGCCGCCCGAGCGCTGGATTGGCCTGATTTTTGAGGGGGGGTCCATGTCAAATAGTGGCCCACCAAATGGGCGGTGTGGATACAAAATATACATCATGGTGGGGCCCACGGATGGAGCCGTGGGTCCCTGCCTCTTGGCCGCCCGTCACTGCAGCAGCAGCAGCGCTGCTGCTTTTAAATATTTTTTTTTTTTTTTTTTTTGTTTTGGGGCCCACCGAGATGTGATTCACAATCCAGCCCATTCATTGTACGTGTCCCTCAATTTTATGGGTCCAAATCAAGTTTCACTTGCATCCTAAACTCAGGTAGGCCCCACCAACGAGTTTATATGTTTTAGGCATGTCTTCACATGATTTTAGATGGTATGGTCCGCCTGAGTTCCGTTTACGGCTGATTTTTGAGATGGATGGGTGGTACGTGGGGGCCCACCGAATGCATGGTTATGATGTCCGAAACACATCACGTGGGGCCCACGGCTGGGGCCGTGACCCAAGCCAGTCCGCCCGTCCGCCCGTCCATGTCTAGCGCAGGCAGCGCCTGCGTACCGCTGACAACAGCAGCAGTAGCTCTGCTGCTTTCTATTTTTATTTTTTTCTTTTGAATATCCGTTTTTCCACGGTTTCTCCCAGGCGGGGCCCGCTTCAGAAAGATCCACACCAGCCATCAGCCCCTGTGACTCGGTACAAACCCGTAGAGTCCAATATTGGGCTGTTTCAAATGTACCGAAGCATCAGAGAGTAAATCAAAGGTAGGAAATTTGTTTCCTGTGGTATGGCCCGCTGAGGAAGGTGATCAACTTCATTTTTCGGCTCAACGCCTAAAATGAGGTGGGGAACAAAATAGACGGCTTGGATTTTACATATACATCGAGGTGGGGTCTGCATGAGTGATCCACCACTTCTTTCTCTCTCTCTCTTCTCTTTTTGTTTTTTTTTTTAGACACACAGCGCCAACGTCCAGCGTCCCTGGACGCTGGACGACCTTCCTAATCACGTCACTGTGGTGGGCCCCACGTGGACGTGGCCCACCAATTATATATATATATATATATATACATATAATATATATATCATATTATATATATAATACATATTATCTTATATATATTATATATATTATCTAAAATATAACATATATATATATATATATATAAGTATACATATAAAAAAAAATGCATTGGGCCCATCCAAACAGTGGATGGTGTGGATCATCACCTGTAATAGAGTGGACCACACCGTCTGATGTAGATGGACGGGGTAGATGTAACACATTGGTGGGATCCACACCATTACAAAGAAAGAAAAGGAAGAGAGATAGAGAGAAGATATACGGTGAGGTAGAGGAACCCCGCCACTATGGGCCCTCTAGATTAAATCACATACATCCAAATGGGTCCCACCAACAAGTGGGCCCTAAAATTTAAATATTGGAAAAATCACCCACCTTATCTTTCTTCTCCTTGCTCCCTAGAACTCCTTAGCTCCTTACCTTCACTTTTAATGGAGGTTGATGAAAGATGAATGGTTGAGATTGGAGATGAGAGGGTGGGCCACACTTGAAGTTGAGAGAGTGTGTGTTGGATGTGTGAAACTTCTCATGGGATTTGGAAAAGTTGTTAGAGAATGAGAGGGAGAGATAGAAATAATGGGTGGAGGGATGGGTGGAGTGATGGTTGTAAGAAAGAAGTGATGAGGGGTATGGTTTAGTTTGAAATTGGTGGAGAAGAGGGATGGTTGAGGTTGAAAATGAGAAAAAGAGGAATGGTGAGGTGGAAAGATGGTGGACTTTTGGAAAAAGAGGGAATGGGTGAAGTACTTTGAGGTATGGTTGCATTTATGGTTAATTAGTGGGACTAATTGTGTAGAGATTCCCTCGAAATCTGCAACGCGCGGTGTTTCTTCGGAATAAACGCTGATCGGCATCTTCTTACCTGGGTATCGGTTCGGTGCGCAAGTCACGGCGTTGGAACCGCGGCGACGACGCGATCGTCAAGACATAAGTTTCAGATCGAGCCGACGTCGGTGCGCGGGACCTGGCTTAGGATCGTGCGCAAACACCGAATTCGGTGCGAAGGTTGCCAGAATTTGACCGGAAGGACCGCGGAAGCTAACAGAATGGTACGGATTAGGACACGGGTCTTACAGATCACCTAGCAAAAGGAGAGAGAGGAAAGGAGAGAAAGTGAGAGAGAAGTTGGCGAATCATCTTGAGATTCTTCCCTGTTACTCTGCGTCTCTAAACCATCACTTCTGAATCGTTATTCCGGCGATTCTAAGTTCATTCTCGAGTAAGTCAATCAAACCCTAGTCTGTTTTGAAGCTTAGAATAGTCTAAGTGTTGATGTAGTTTATTTTATTCATGCCTTAGGTTTTCTAGTCGCCGTTGACGAAGACTTATCGTCTGAATCAGATCTGTTGCTCATTTTCTAGTTTAAGGTGCGGACTATATTCGTATAGGTTATGGTTTTCAAGGCTTTCAAAGTTGGTTAATGGTTTATTCTTGTTGTGGGTGCAATTTCACATGCCAAATGTGATGTTTATATTGCGTTCCTGATATATATGAGTTATATTGAGATTTGTGTATTCCTTGTGTATGTAGAAAGTATCGTATTTGTCTGAAATACGAGCATGTGTTTGCCATGATTAATTGTCGTGTATTTGTGTTAGTTGTATGTGTAGCAACTCCTTGATGAAAGGAATTGTCCAAATGTGTGTTACCACCAACATACGTTATGTATGTTGGAATATGTAGTCTAAGTGTTTGTAGAAATGTCTGAATGATCAAGTGTGTTATATATGGTACTTTTTATGGGTGTTGAGAAGAGATTCTCAACTATCTTGTTGGTGTGAATGATTTCTTACATGCAATTTACATTCCTTGTTGTTTAAATTCAGGCACTACTTTTGTGTATATCCATGTTAAGTTGATATTCATCAAATGCTCATATACTGCATGATTAGAATTGTTGATCCATTATTGTTCTAAATTGTTGGTAAGAATATCTGTTATACTTGAATGTGTTTGGGACTATGAAATAGTCCAGGGAATCGGTAATAAACCTTGAGTTCGTGGCCGAGGTTGCTTTCGCCACGTAGGACGTGTTTGACGAACCTGAGTCGTATTAGGGTTGTTGGCAGTGGTTTGGCCACACCGAGTGTTTGCGCACTCTATGACGTTCAACTTAACGTGCGCTCGCGCTAGTCGAGCCCGTCAAGTAACCCGATTGTCCCGGTGGATGTGCACTATGTATGGACGCTATTGTTTGAATCTAGGGTACCAAACTTACCGATGCAATCCCATTAACCATTGTACCTTAATCTGCTAAGACTCATGAGCCGGGCATGGTGGTATGGGACACCGTGGTCGAGCTGTCGGCCTATGCTGGGGTGACGAGCCTCCCCGTAGTGACCAGTGAGCACACCAGACTCGTGAGCCGATTATGGTGGTATGGGACACTATATTCGTGCTGTCGGCCTACATTGATTGGTGACGAGCCCTTTGTAGTGACCTCGAGCATAACTTGATACTTCATTGAGGCGACGAGCCTTAGTGTAGTAACTAAGGTATGATAGGCATGCATTGATTGGTAACGAGCCCTTTGCAGCGACTTAGAATCATATGATCATATGAGATTGTCTTGGACTGACGACCCTAGAATGGATCACTGTGTGGAAATTGATATGAGGAAGGTACCTTAGCTTCCCAATCCTAGTGTATGAAAAGGACTAATAATAACTTGGTAATCTTGTTCATGCACCGCATTGCATGTGCGTTGGCGTTGTTGGCACTGCGGGAGGTTGTCATACGTACCATAAGATAAAGACGCTGAGGGAGTGCAGGTGAGAACATGCATCATTTCTACATACATCCTTGCATTAACAAGAGTAATTAGGACGTATTGATTGTATTGCCTTATCATTACTGCTTAATTGATTTGATAACATGTTAACTTTTACTGTATAGTTCCACTAAGTTGATCACTCACTCCCACATTCTGGGACGGTGTTTCAATACCAACCAGATTCTGTCTTAGATGCAGATGATGATGCGACCCCTAAGGTAGAGTAGGAGTACGAGGACGACGAGGATGTGTTTTCTTTTATGCAGTTCTCAGGCGGGTTCGTGTGAGCCGTGTCCTGATCTATGGGGATTCTGGGTTTTCTTTTGTAATAGATAATTTCATTTTGATACTTGTATTTTGAAGACAAACACTTGTAATTATGACCTGGCAGAGCATACATATCACAGGGACTTGCACATGTACACATATATTTCTTTAAGTCTTCCGCTTGCGACTTTCACTTATCCCTGAATTATGTTTGCAGTTTGGCTTAATCTATTCCATGTTTTATGCACTCATACAGGCAACATACATCCATCATTGTATATGTTGCATAAGTGATGTTTTGAAACTCGGGAGCTGAGTTATGCTTGACCCCCGAATTTCAGGGTGTTACAGTCGGACCCATTCATAGGAGGGCAGTTTCATCCGTTCCCTATGATGCTATCGAAAATCTATACAGACAGCATTGGTGTTACGCGTGACTAGCCATTTTTTAGGACTCTTTTTTTTCTTTAGCCTTTGTAGGGCTTTTAGTCATTGGCGCCATCTGTTGCCCGCATAGGTATGCATATGATGGCCTTCACGGGCTTTTTAGGGCCACTAGCTTTTCACTGCTGTCCAAATGGCGATTTTGATAGGTCTTATGCCTAGCTGGTCATTTTTTAGGGTTTGGCTAGGCTGCCTTAAAGATAATAGTAGGTAGCCATCATTGTCGTGAAAATGATAGATATCTCTAGTTGAGATTGATACATCACCACTTTTGCTAATATCTTCAATGATATTTATATGTGTTGTTCATAGATTATCAGCTTGGTGATGATACCAATTTCAGCAAAATTCTTTAAAGCTTGCTTGATGATGATAACGATAGTCACTTTCTTTTTGTAATATTCGTTGATAGGTAATTTTAGTGTGCTCACAAATTTCTTCTTTATTCATTCATCTGACAGTACATGGCCATGGCCTTGCTTATTCTTGGCCCCTTTTGATGCAGACGTATTATTCTGATAATATACTAGATCAAAATTGGATGTTTCTTTAAGGACGATATCTTTTGATGAAGTGAGCATTGACTGGTATACTTATTATGTATGACCCGTCCCATTTGGGCTCAAATTTGCTCCATTGGAATATACTTATTTCTCCTCGTCAACAACTCTGTATGCTCCATTGGAATATACTTCTTTTATTATGTATGACCCGTCCCATTTGGGCTCGAATTTGCCCCTTGTCCTATGGGTGACTACTATCGATCTTTTCAACATTAGCACCATATCCCCCATTTTGAAAGAGCGATACTTGACTCGTTTATCAAAGGCAACCGATATCCTCGCCTGATACGCTTGCAATCACTGTTGGGCTGATAGGTGTTTTTCATCGAGCAATTCCAGTTCCTCCAGCCTTACTTTTGCATTTTCATCATCTACAATTAACTGATGTACTACCACTCTGAGTGACGTAACTTGTGTTTCAATCGGGATGACCGCCTCTACACCATAAACTAGTGAATATGGTGTTGCTCTGGTTGCTGTCCGGTGGGTGGTTCTGTAAACCCATAATGCCTCTTGTAACTTTTTATCCTAGTCACGTTTGTTTCCTGTCACCGTCTTCTTCAGTATTTTCACTATCGTTTTATTGAATGCCTCTGCTAATCCATTGGCCAGTGGATAGTAAGGTGTTGAAAATGAATGGTGAATGCCGAATTTCTGACATAACTTTTCCATCCCCCTATTTTTGAAAGGAGTGCCATTATCAGTGACAATTTTCTTCGGAATACCATGGTGGTATATGATTATGTGCCGAATGAAATTGACCACATCATTCTCTTTGACGTTGTGTAATGCAATTGCTTCTATCCATTTGAAAAAGTAATCTGTCACTACTAGAATATACTATTTTCCTTTGGACAAAGGTGGATTTATGGGGCCAATAACATCAAGTCCCTAAGCAGAAAAGGGCCAGGAGATGACCGACTGGTGTAGTTCTTCTAGAGGAATGTGTATAATATCCCCATGAATCTGACATTCGTGACACCACTTTTCATAATCTATCGCATCTTTGAACATTGTAGGACAATAGTACCCCATTCGATGTATCCGATGAAATAAGTTTTGGCCAGCTTGATATGCCGCACATTCTCCAGAGTGTGCTTCTTGGCGTAACAACATCCCATTGTAAGATTTTCTACACAACACTTTGTTACATATAATGAATCTGCCTGATCTTTGTCTGATTTGCTGTCTCTGTGCTGGGTCTTCTGGCAAGATATCGTATTTGAGTTAATCTAAGAAAGGCTGACACCAATCATCTGTTGTCACCTCCAAACACGATATAGGAAGTGCCTTAATAATTTCATTGATGACCTCTGAAGAGGGCAAAAATCTTCTTTCTTCTATAGTCACTTGGAGGGGACTTCGATTTGGACAAGAAAGAGCTGCTGCCAGGCTAGCCAAAGCATCTGCTTTCGCCTTTTCAGCTCGCGGTACATCCTTGATTTATATATTACAGAACTACTCCAATAAATGTTGTGCTTTCTGACAATATGGCAAGAGCTCTTGCTTTCTTATTTCAAATTCAATGGTTAATTGATTTATGACCAATTTAGAATCCCCGAAGATTTACAGCGTTCTTCATTTTGTGAGTAATTTTCATCCCGATGATGAGAGCTTTATACTCGGCTTCATTGTTTGTACACGCAACACCCAATGTGAAAGAGTAAGGTAATAAGTCACCTTGAGGAGTAAAGAATATTACCCCGGCCCCTGCCCCTAATGCTCGAGAACCACCTTCGAAATACATCTGCCACGAGCTTTGCGACTCGGCTAACACAACCTGTTCCTCATGAAAATCTTCACTAATGGTCTTGCTCTCTATTATGGGATGCGTTGCTAGGAAATCTGCCACTGCTTGTCCCTTTACTACTTTTGCCAGCTCATACGTGATTGTATATTCTGAAAGTAGCAGCATCCATTTAGCAATCTTCCTGATAGCATTGGTCTTGTCATTAAAAACTTTATCGGATCTACTCTTGAGATTAAAGTTATGTCATAAGAGAGACAATAATGTCTCAACTTCTGCACAACAAATATCAACGCCAAACATTCTTTTTCAATCGGGGAATAATTTCATTCTACGCCCATCAGAGTTCTGCTCAGTTAATAAAGAGTGATTTCTTTCCCAGATTCATTCACCTGCGCTAACAAGGCTCCCAACGAATTCTTGGCTGCAGATATGTATAAAATGAGCGGCTTCCCTTTTATAGGGGCTGTCAATACTGGTGGTTATTTCAATAATTCCTTTATTGAGTCAAACGCATACTGACAGGCTTTGTCCCATACAAACTCTATTCCTTTCTTCATTAAATGAGAAAATGACTGACATCTTCCTGCCAGATTTGAAATGAAACGGTGAATGTACGCCAGCTTTCCTTGCAAACTTTTCAATTCTTTCAATGTCTTTAGAGGTGGCATATCCTAAATAGCTTTAACTTTCCCTGGATCGATCTCTATGCCTCTATGCCTAATAATAAAACTGAGGAATTTTCCTGATAACACCCCAAAAGCACATTTAGCTGGATTTATTTTTAGCTATTTCTTTCTGAGTCGACGGAAGACTGATGCTAGATGTTCACGATGTTCTTGTGATTACTTGACCTGACCACCAAATCATCTATATAACACTCAACATGCTTGTGCATCATATCTTGAAAGATATTCTACATTGCCTTCTGATACGTTGCTCAAACATTCTTGAGACCAAATGGCATGACTTTAAAATAGTAAATTCCCAATGAAGTTCTAAACGCTGTTGCTTCTTCATCTTCAGGCACCATTCTAATCTGATTATAACTTGCATAACCATCCATGAAGGACAAGACAACTCACTAAGTTATACTATCAATCAGCAATTTGGTTATCGGGAGAGAAAATCATCTTTCGGGTAAGCTTCATTCAAATCTTTGAAATCAACGCACACCCTGATTTGTCTATTTTTCTTTTTTATTGGGACAATATTCGATGTCCACTTAGGATATTTGACCTCCTTGATAAACCCGACTTTTATCATCTTATTTACTTCTTCTTCTATCAGAGGAATCAAATCTAGGTGAAATCGCCTTTGTACTTGTTTAATTAGCCTTTTCTCTTTGGAAATATTTAACCGGTGCATTGCCACTGATGGTTCCAGACCTGGCATCTCTGCGTATGTCCAAGCAAAGACGTCTTTGTGCTCTTTGAGAAGTTTAACATATTTCTCAGCCTCTTGCTCAAGAAGACTGGTACTGATGAATGTATTCCTCGGTTCTTCTTTTGTATCCAAATTTACTTCCCGTAAACTGTCTATCATTGGCTGCCCACCGTCTTCCATTTGCTAAGGGGCCATTTCAGGACGCTTGACTACTTTAGGATCTATCTCTAATAATTGTTCAACTATGACCATGTTCACTGATGATTCTATCCCCAACCCTTGAAATTTTACTTGTTTCTTTTGATTGACTCCGATAGGTATCTGAATTCCTTTTCCATGATTTAAACCAGTCAGATCCTCATCATCAAAATCCATACTTTTCATCATTCTTCTGCTTGCCGGAATGTATTTCTTGAGATCATGAGACGTCCGCTTTCCATGATATACATTATTCTTAGCTCTTTCTTCTATCTTTACTTCTAAAGAGGCGTAAAATTCAATCGGCTCCGGATATTTTGCACTGGCTTCAACATGAAGCTTTCCCGGAACAGCTGGGAATGGCTTATTTCTTTCAGCATATGGTAATTGTACCATATAATTTGACTGCAAGATTTTCAACTATTCAGATGACAGTAATGTCAATGGCGGCTGTCTTGGCTATCTCAAATGTTTTGGCACAAAATAAAATTTCTTCTTTGTTTATGAAATTCCAGACGGCCCTGTCTTTTCGGATTCCCCTTTCATTGTTTTTACATGAGTATGTTTCAGGGCTTTATTCTCATCATTATTTTCCTCTTTTCCTCTGGAAAACCTGTTGTAATAACTGGCATCTGCGAAGAAAGCTTCGGCCTCTGTATATGGTCTTGCATCGGCGATTACCTTGTGCTATACTCCGTCTTTATAGTATTTGAAACACTGGTCTAAGGTAGAGGAAATAATTCCATATTGATGCATCCATGGCCTTCCTAAGAGAAGATTGTAGGTCTTCATTGCATTGATGACATGATAGATAACATTAGCAACCAATTCTCCTATTTCCAAGGTTACTATAATTTTGCCGAGTGCGCACTGCCCATCTTAATTGATGCCCTGTATCATCATCCACTAGGATGTAGATCAGAACGATGATACCCCAATTTGTTCAACATTGTCAGCGGTAGCAGATTCACCACAAACCCTTTGTTAGGCATAATCTGTTTTACTTCCTTGCCGCAAATATGGCCCACTATCATCAGTGGTCTATTATGCCCCATATCATAAGTCAAATCATCATCAAAAAAGGAAACCACCAGCATACAATCCTGTTGTTTTCTATGTTCTTCATTTTCCATCTCAATGATCAATGTTTCTTTGGCATCGTGATCGGATAGTGATTGAATCAGACTTTGCCGAAAATCTTCTGATAGCTTTAGTGCGTCATAAATGCTTAACCGGGCCGGTATACCTTTTAAATGACTTATTACATTGTAAGTCACTTTCATCGCTTTATTCTTCTCTTCTCTTTTGTCATTGTCGTGCTTATCTTCAATGACTTTTTTTCTTGTGACATCAACTTTCTGTCTCAGAGGACTTGCCATTCTTCTCCCCGACCGTAGCGTGAGCACTGCAACCTTGCCTGTCAATTCATGCTTTTCTTTCTCTGTTCTTTCATAATTATTTCCTTGGGCTGTCACTACATTTACTATAGCCTTTGTATTTCTTTCTTTTTTTTCTTGATCACTATTTCCCCTCTATCTATCATCCTTTGTATTATTGATTTTATTGTATAATAATTTTTCGTCGAGTGGGCCACCAGACGATGATATCAACAAAAATATTTTCCCCTTGTTCTTGCTGCGTCTTCAGGGCAGCTCTATCGTATCGGCTTTTAGTAGCTGGGTCATCATAGGAACCACATCTTCTTTATCGAACGTGAATCTGCCATGGGAGCTAAGCGACCTGAATTTCTTTGCATCAAATCTTAGTTTGAATCTGTTTTTAGGACAGTTTGATTCTTCTTTTCACCCCATCCTTTTCTCCCATGCATCTCTCTCTCTCTCTTTCTCTTATACTTTGTCTCCTTTTCTCTTGCTCCGCTATATTCGTGTTCATTCTGCTGGGTCCTCTCCTTGCGGCCTCCTGATTGAATGTTGGCATTTTTCGAGTCATTAATTCTAAAGCATGGGCTTTAGTTGCTAGGTCGTGGAAAGTCTTGATATCTGTGCTGGTGAGCCCAAATGCGATTCTTGTCTCTATGGAGTAATACTAACATCGTGATCGGACAAAAAGAAATTTGACATGAAAGCATCTTGCCTTTACTCCCAAGTGTGCATTGATCCTGGAGGCAAATTGGAATACTAATAGAACGCTTTATGCGTCAAGGATGAGCCGAACAATCGGAGGTAATATTGGGGTACTGTGGAGAAATTCCCCATACTGGTGATGAAGTGCATGCTCTTCTGGTGATCCATCTCCATTAAATTTCTGAAAATCTGGCTGTTTGAAATTTACAGGGAAAGAGACGTCTTCTACCTCTCTCGGGTAAGGTGTCTGGTATATAAACCTACTGACATTTTCACATTCTCTCTTTGTTCTGATAGCTTCTTTCACGACTTGCTACACCTCTTCTTGCGTTATCTCCCTTACTGTAGGAGCAAACCCGAGTGATCCTGGTCCTGGGTTTACGAGCCTTCGGGCCATGGTTCTTGTCCATTCATATTGCCCATCATTAGAGGTGCTATTATCTGAGCCACATTATGTGCGAGGGTTGCCAAAACTTCCTGGAGATTTCTGCATTCTTCCATTAGTATTCTTTGCACTTGTGCCATCTCAGTCATACGATACTCAGCAGTCGACAGAGGTCCCTGACTTATCTCGACCATATGTACGGCTGCTTCTCTACTTCCGGATGAAGCTGTAGTTGGGGTAGAATATGAATATATCGAGGTGATGGGACTTATGGAAATAGGGGTTTCACTAGACTTCCCACTGCTTCCGTAGTAATCAGGAGTTCGGAGTGATACTGAAGCTGGTGAGCCTATAAGTAACATTTTGCCTTTCTGCTCTCTTATCAATCGAGCTTCTACAGTAGATAGAGCCAGAAAATCGTATGTTGTGAGGGGAGGAGCGGACTTTGCTGGGTATAACGTGGGAGGAGCTAGTTCAGGATTTTTCTTAGCTGCATTTCGCGTTACTGGTCCCCTGATTCTTTATACAGGCGAGTTTATTCTGGCTGTTACTGCATTTCGAGCACTTGTCTTTTTAGATGTAACAACAGTCCAATCTTGAACATCATTCTGTGTTGTAGGCAAAGCAAATATGACCCCAGCCATTGCTGAAGGTTTATCATATTTTCTTACAGGAGATTGATCTCTGCAATCCAACAATGTACTTGCTGCATATTCCACTACCAATCCAGTCATAGTGAAGTAAAAGTTCACTTTCTTTATTAAGCATGCCATTAATTATGAATTGTATTCTTATCATCTTCTTACCTTCAAGATAAAACATGAAGCTTTAATTAGTATTTGAAGGATCTGACATTCTAGCTGAGAGATGAAGGGGAGGATGTTCATATTGAGAGTCACCATTTTGGCATCAGAAAGACGCCAAACTACGACGAAGGTCTTGTAACCTCCTCAATGTTAATACCAAATAAGATAATATGTCTCCAGCAGAGTCGCCATTTTTTTCGAACAAGAAACAAATGCATTTCATTTTGGGAGATTATCTCATTCAAACATAACAGAGAGAGTGTATCAAGAACAATCATCGTATTATTAATATTGAGTTCATTTACATCCTTTGATATCCCTTGATTCTGAGATAGATTATTTAGAATATGGAAAATTGATAGAATTTAAATAATTGATCGGAATATCAAATTCGGTAGCATTTCTTCCTGTATTTTGGTCATCTCTTTAAGAGGAATATTGTGTGGATTTGATCATCTGATCTCCCTATTTGATGCTTGTACAGAAGGGGAACTGGAGCTTGAACAATTGGACAGCATCTCGGCCCCTTTATCATTACTGCCTATATGATAGTTTGGTTGCATGGCCCCGCGCAACCAATATAGGCTACGCGGCCCCATGTAAACCCTCTCTTCCTTCCACTTCCTACCTTCAGTCTTCTCTTGTGCTCTGCTCTCTTTTCTAAAATCTTCAATTACCCAAAAAGAGACGGAGAGGGGGTATATATAGCCCATTCACACGTGTGAACCCTCGATCTATGTGCCATGGGCCCCACTTTCCACAAGATTCCTCAACTTATGAACAACCCTTCTGAAATCATTGACGTGAACTCGCGTAACAAATATCATCGTTTGTCCAGTCCTGCGCAACCAATATGGATTGCTCCAACCCTTCTGAAATCCTTAGCGCGAATTTACACAACAAATATGGGTTGCGCGGTTCCGCGCAAGCCACAACCGATATGGCTTGTGCGGCCTCACGTAACTACTACCATCACTGTATTCTTTTTTCTTCTTTTTGCATCTCCTATCTTTTGATCTTCTATATCTTCATTCATCATTTTTTATGCCTCAATAGTAGATAACACAAATAAATAATAAGATAACACAAGTAAATTGCAACCTCAAATACATTAGTCTTGAGAGGTTGATACAAACTTCGTTTTAAGGACAACCTAACACCAAAAACTAAAGGCTTATGGTAGGACAACCTTACTAGAACGTTAGTAAGTATTAAAAACTCAAACCAATAAAGAGGCAATGGAAATAAAGTAAGTTATTACAACATTCACCACAAGTGCATAAAGTAAATTACAACGTTCACCACAATACATGTACCATCATCATCATCCAAACTCCAAGAATTATATTGGTTCGTGTGTGTACACCAACTGTTCACAAACAACCACACAACTACTCCACTCCCAATATCCACATCAATGGGATACTAGCATTCACTATGAAATAAGGTTTTCCAAGGTTCACGTTAAAACCTTCGCAATTATGTTTTTCAAATAGGCTTATACAATTACAAAAACCCCACTATGAGATTTTCCTGGGAGATCTCAGACAAAACCAAAAGAATATATTTTCCTAGTTGAAACTCACAAACGAAAAATACAAAAAATTAAAATAATACTTATCTGAAGATTCTTCTTTAATGTAGCTCAGTAGAACCGATTCCTTGTAAATGTAGATGTTCAATGTTCAATCTCACAAGTGGAAGGGTTCTAGGTCTAAATGAATTTTAAATTAAATCAACCTAGGGCTAGCTTGAATTTGATTTTAGATCTCAAAGGGTAAGATAAAGTTCCCTTTTATTAGAATAGATTTGAATAAGGAGATTAATAAAATTAAATAAAAAAGCTATAAAATAATATAAAATTACTAGCCAATAGCTTCACAATGGTGGGGACTTATCTCTTAGAGTGATTGCTTGATTTGGAATGGAATAAATTGAAATCTCTGAGAAATGTCCTCAATTTATAGGGTGCAAATTGGTTCCCTCAACTGGTCCAATTCGAACAACATTTTAAATTTTCTAGCGCGATCGAATAAAACAGATCCTCGACTGGTCGAGTGGCCAGCTTGACTGGTTGAGTGAATAAAAATCTCATTACTGGAGTTCGAGTGAATAAAAACATATGTAACTTTTACCTTATAGAACCACTGAGTTGTTCACTCACTTCCACTCTGGGATAGTATTTTAAAACACCAACCAGACTCTGATTTAGATGCAGGTGTAGATGACGTCTATGCTATGGAGCATGATTTCTTGGATGAGGAAGAGAAATTCTCCTACTTCTAACTCTCGGGCGGATCGATGTAGACCTCGAGCCAATATGCAGGCACCACTAGGACATCTGGGCTTAGTAAAAAACTTTTACCTATTCATTTTGTTCATTTTAAAATAATACATGTATATATTGAACCCGATTACGTACTATACTCTGGAGAAAATTTGTGAAACACCTGTATACTTAAATAGATATGTTTTAGACTTCTGCTTACTTAAATTAATTATATCTGGAGTATGATGTGTTGTTTAGTATAATCCCATGCATGCTTAACTCATCAACATAGAAGAAATCTAAATATCATCATCCATACTGCATAAGTGATGTTCTGAATCTCGGGAGTAGAGCTTTGCTCGACCCTCAAAATTCGAGGCATTACACATACATAGCTTGCGCAATGGAGCGGTATGCCGGTCCGCCCCAATTCAGAATGTTATCCCATCCTATAGCAACAAGGAGGGGAATTGTACTACATATATTAGAGAAGGTTTAAATTTAATTTCCCAAATTTTTGGACATCAAGGGCCCACCCCATTGGGTGCTCAATCATGGTCTATTCAAAATTCTGTACTTAGCAGAATTTCTGGACAATATATAATTCCGTATTTAATTAAAATAGTTCTGGATATAAAAAAATTATGAAAATTTAAGGTAGGTGTTCCACCCATGGTAGGACCTACCTAAAAATTTTCAGGGCCAATGGATCACATTTAAGCATCCAAAAGGGTGGACCAACATAGTGGACTTCCAAAAATTTCTGTTGTGTAGTCCAACAACATAGTCTCATAAAAACATAATTTTTAAAAATATTTTCTCAGAAGGTGAGCCATATTTCTAAGTCCAAACTTATTATAGGATTGATGAGGGACCTTTGTGCCAAATTTCAAGAATTGTGGAGGCCCAGAACCCACCATTTGGATGGCCCAGATTCAGGACAATTATATTCCAGCAATATTTCACCTTGGACAGATTGTATTCTTTAAATTAAATAAAATACTTCTGAGTATTCAAAAATTATGAAAATTTATAGGGAGGTGATCCACCAATTTTGGGACCCATTTATAATTTTTTGGAGCAAATGGACCCCTGTGTACACCATGAAAAGGGCCGTACTGGCCCACCATGTTTGGACGTCTTGATTCATCAGATTTTCTAGATAGTTTGTTTCATTTAAATTAATTAAAATACTTTTGACCATCCAAAAATTACAAAATTTTGTGGAGTTGTGACCCACCTATGGAAGGACCATCCTACAAATTTTTAGGGCCATCGAGCTCCTGTACTATCCGTGGTGCAGCCTAAAATTTTGGGTTAGTTTTGTGCCAAATACTCAGGCCCGTAGGACTACCCACCATGGGACACCCCTACCTTGGGCTGTTGTTGGGCCTGTATTCCAGCAGTATGGCCCACTTCTAATGTGTGTTGTGTATTCTCCTCTCATCTGTTAGGACCCTGTTATGTATGTGAGCCATCAGGAATTCCATCACTATAAAATAATTTTTTTGTTGTTGGATTCCAACCAACCCAGAAAAAAATGGGTGGGCTGGAATTTGGCAATGAGCCCAATAATTGTTGCCTATAAATGTTGTTTTGGCATAGTATGGCCCACTAGATTTGAGGAGGATTTAAGTTAGTTATCTTACCATTTTAATTTTATTTTGGGCTTAATTAGTGCATGATTAAAGGCCCATTCCAATTGGATTCTTCTTGGGCTAGTCTTCTAGTTAATTAATGGGCCTTATAGCCTTAGTTGGGTTAGAAATTTTGATAGGCCCATTGGACCCTTGTGTCCTATATTTACCATGCCATTGTGATGGGTCTTATGGGGCAAACACTCAAGTAGTTGGGCCCTTGCTTGTCCACTATAATAAATCCATACTTGGGCCAAGATGTGAGGCCCAACTTACTTGTGTTAAATATAAGGTTTTCCCATATGTTAGGATAATGGGCTGCCCATTAAGCCAACCATAATGAGTGAACCCATGATCCTTATGGTCAGGCCTTAACCTGGCTTAAGGGCCCACCAAGTTGCCTATGTATTAGGTTAGTGTATGGTTCACTAGGCCATGGATTGATTGGGCCTTAGACTTTTCTTTACATACGTAGTAGGCTACCTTTTGGGGACCCAGTTGAGGTTAGATGTCCTCCTTAGTGGCCCTAAGGTAGGCCCGTAAGGACCTTATAGATGGTTGAAGGCCCACCTTGGACCTTGTTAGGCCTATTTCCTTTTTGAGGCCTTAGGACTCCCTTAGCTTGTGGGTCATCCCAAATTGTTGGGCCCCCAACTTCATTTCTCCTTAGAGTACTTGTCTATAATCTTGTCCTTGTCCCTCCTTGGGAAGGAGGAATACATTCTACAAGTAGCACACTTACATCATTGTGACCCATATGCATCATCTGTATGAATTGATTGCATTGTATGGTGGTCATTGAGGGATGGAGTTTTTCCCCTTATGCACATTGAGTGCCTGAAGCTTGTGCATGATTTGTATGTGCGACTTATGCATTGACATCACATTTCATGATGATACTGCCCTTGCTTCATCAGGGTCTTGGCTCCATAGGGACATTCGTGGATGGCCATGGGTGAAATTCCTAAAACTTCCATGGTACCAAGGATCTACTCCAACGCCATGACCGAGTGGAAACTATAAGCGCACGAGGGCCTTATACCGTTAGGCTGCAACTCCCACTTTCGTGTAGTCAGTTGGATAAGGGTGTGGCCTTACCCGCCTGGTGAGAGGAGGCATTGCTAGACTGAGTCTGACCAGCTCGTAAATGGGTCCGCTACCGTCAGGCCTTACTGGTGATTGGTTATCCATAGGTGGGTAGTGAAGTCTCTTACGCTCGTTTGACTGTGCGGGGTCTGTAAGCGACAGTCATTCAGGAGTGTAATGGACCCTAGTGACTTCCTTATGATTGGAAATGTACTTGATTGGTCATGAACACTGGCATTACTTTGCATCGCATTTGTATCGGCCGTATAAGCCCCTTCATGCATTGCCTTGGTATGACACCCAGTACTCGTTGTATCGTATTCATGATAAGCCTTGGTAAGGCTGGTGATATCCTCATTGAGCATATTTCCCTTCTTGCATCTCCTACTATTCTTCTGTGCACCGATATCACACACTTTCACCACCCTCTAAGCATCTATAAGCCTATGCACGATTGATGTGTGAAGGAGACTCTAGGCAGGCGTCATAGTAGCAGAGCGTGGAGTAGAGTTGAGCTTGAGGACTCCAGTGTTGCTGACCTCTCTCTCTCTCTCTCTCTTTTCCTATTACCTTATATATGTCCATTTGGACCTAATGTAAACTTGTAAAAGTTGAAATTCATAGTGGATTTTGTGATATGTGCCTTATTATTCTCAGATATACTTGCTATGATCTTAGGTATGCTCATATTAAAAATGATTACACTATTATGGAATTTCTTCTTATAGGATCCCATGATCAGAACCTGCCTCAAGAGCCGAGAATGGGGTACTAAGGAGGCTGTTGTGGCCAGAACCAACCATCGGGTTCCTTGTGAGTCCAGTTACCGAGTCTGGGGCATGACACGCATGGCTCAGCACATTGTAGATTTACTGACTTGCCGCCATGACGATACTATTCCTCAAGATGCAGCCCCTACTCCGTAGCATGTCTTTCTCTTCATCATATACATATGTTGATTGATTGTGCCTAGGGCATAGATATCTTTTTGGATGCCTTAAGTATGTGTGTGTGTATGTGATGATCACTAATTTCTTTTGGATAACTTATTTCTGATCTCGCCCATGGATGGGTTTAATGCTTTTGGATAAAAAAAATTGGATATTTCTTGGAATATTTTGCTTATGCCAAGCTTAGGCATTCTGTTTATGATGATATATATGTGTGTGTTTGTTTGTTTCTGGTATTAAAATTGAGCTTCCTTTATATTGAGTCTCTTACATACTTCAAATACCTCAACTTCAGTCATATAAATGCTCCTTTACTATCTACTAACCCTTTGCCAATGACCGACAAAAAGGGGGAGAACAATCCCACCATTATGTTCTTATGTTTGTATGTCTAAAATGAATGATGATGCAAGATGATAGGGGGAGCTGTAGCTCAAGCAATACAATTGTGTAATTGTTCAGTCTTAGAATATAATTCTGTAAAACTTGTGTAACGATGTGTACATACAATTTAGTTTACTATTACAAGTGTTTTAGGTGTTTTGTCACGTAATAGACAAAGGGGGAGATTGAAAGTGCCCTTATTTGTCAATTAATGTAAAGGTTGAGTCAGTCAATTTCGTGAGCCCCATATGAAAGAACTATAAGATGTAGACTCAACACAGTGGATGGATCAATATCTTCAAAGGTAAATTAAACCTCACATCTCATGACCAAAACACCTCGGGTATATAATACTCATTAAAAAACCAACAAGGAAAACATGTTTTATAGATTAGGTAATAGAAAACTAAGTTGGAAAATTATATAAAAATTATGTCAGTTTTCTACTTCCTTCGAGTAATCAAACATAGTTCGATGGCATCGAACATTCAAGGTTGATGACATCGAATTTAACTCGATAACATTGAAAAAATGCTTTCGGATGTCCAGTAAGCTCAAATAGAAATCATCTGAAAATTCGATGAATCGAGCAAGCGTTCGATGACATCAACCATCAACCTTCGATGATATCGAAAGTAAATCGATGACATCGAAGAATGACCTTCAGATGTCTAGCGAGCTAAAACTGAAAATCATCTGAAATTTTGATGAATCGAGTAAACGTTCGATGACATCAAGCATTAACCTTCGATGACATAGAAAGTAAATTGATGACATCGCAGAATGACCTGTAGACATTAGCAAGCTCAAATTGAAAATCACTTGAAAGGTTGATGAATCGAGCAAACATTCGATGACATCGAACGTGACTCAATGTCATTGAAATATGAGCAACTCTTGTCCAGCGAGCTCTGAAGGAAAATCGCTTAAAAAATTCGAGGAATTGAACTCGATTCGATGACATCGAATCACGTTCGATGACATTAAATAAAGACAAGAAAATGTCCAATGAGCTCTGAAGAAAAATTGCTTAAAGCTCGAGGAATCGAAATGGATTCGATGACATCGAATCATGTTCGATGACATCGAGTTAAGACAAGAAAGTGTCCAGCAAGCTTTAACAATTTTTCATTTAAAATCCCATGTCATCGAACTGCCACTCGATGCCATCGAAGGTGGCCTTCAATGACATCGAATGCAGAAAGATTCTACCCGTTTTATTTTCGTTGGGATTTTTTCCTATATATCTGGAAGGTTGCTCTCTGAGCTTGTACTGAGAAAAAGAGAGAGTTCTGAGAGAGTAATTGCTTACCTACCACCATAAACCTCTTTTATCATGGGAGTTCATCCTTCAACTCTTTCTTAAATGCAATCATTGAATATTCAATAGATTGGATTGGATAATGAACTTCACCATTCAAGTATCTTCCAGCAACTTAATGGCAAATTATTGTGTTGGAATCTCTTAAATGCCTAATACCCTGGAATCACTATCTGTCTCTTAAGGATCAATATTCTTTAAAGAGTAGATTCCCCTAAAACCTTGACCCAACTCCGACGACTTGCATTAGGAGCATTTACGGTGTTGCGGTTCAAGGGAGCTGAAGATTCTTCATCATCAAGGGAGATCATCTTCATCATGTGCTACAAACGGGGCTCACCTTCTTACAAGAAACTCATTAAAGTCTATAGAATCTGAAGATGAAAAGGGCGAGCTCTCAGTCCTAGAGGGGGGTGAATAAGACTTTGACAAATAAAAATAAATTGCAGAATATAATTACAGATAGCTAAATCAAATTACAATCTCAATTGCAATAGTATTGATAAGTTGATTCAAATGTTGTTTAAAGGACAACCTTACACCAAAAACCAAAGTTTATGGTAGGACAACCTGATTTCTTGAACTTGGTAAGGATTAAGAACTTGAACAAAAATAAGAAGCAATAGAAATAAATCTAGCTATTACAACATTCACTACATGTACATGAAATAGATAGAAGCATTCACCACAGATACATTACAAACATCATCATCCCCCAAACTCCACTCCCAATAATCATAACCCACATGATATTGGCTTTCACTATGAAAGAAAGTTTTCCATGGTTCACCATAAAACCTTTACAATTGCGTTTTCAATGGCCTATCACAATTAAAAACACCGCACTGAGATTTTCTAGCTTATCTCAATCAAAACCATAAGAGATTTTTTGGCTTATCTCACAAACCACAATAGAGATGTTCTAGCTTATCTCATAAACCAAAAAGCAATAAATAATATACTTATCTGTAGATTCTACTTGATGTAGCCTAATAGAACCGCTTCACTTGTATATGTAGATGTTCAATGTCCAACACACATATAGAAGGGTTCTATGTTCTAAAAGAATTTTAATTAAACTTAAACCTGGACTACTTGATTGAATTCCTTGGATCTCAAAAAGTTAGAGTAGAACTCCCTTTTGCAAAAATATCAAGAAATTACACAATTAAATAAGATATAAATGAATCTAAAATTACCGAACAATAACTTGATAATCACGGGGAACTTTCTCTCAAAGTGGTGGCTTGATTTGGCTTTGAATGAATGAAAAAGGCTAAGAGAAGTCCTCTATTTATATAGGTTAAAAAATAGTTCCTTCGACTGGTCTAAGGTCAACCTCGACTGGTTATGGGAGCAACCAAATTTCAAAAATTCTGGCATGATCAGATAAAACCGACCCTCGACTGGTGGAGTGGGGCTCAAAAAGGTTGCTGGAGTTTGTGTTGAGCCCTGCTCGACTAGTCGAGCCTATTCCCACATCTGGTCGAGCAGGGTGGTCGACTAGTCGTGACCTTACCGAAAAAATCTAAAAATTTGAACTAATTCCTGAACTGGTTGAGAAAAATCCTAGACTGGTCGAGCCAGAGCCTGGACTAGTCCAACCAAAGGCTATAATAAGCAAAATAACCCATAAAAAATATGCAATATGAATGACCTAAACCTAAGGTCTTTCTAGGGTCATTTATACTTGAAATATTGAACATTGAACTTGTAGCTTCAGTTGCTTCCAATTGATCTTGTACTTGATGTTCTTGAAGCATGATCTTGTAGACTTGAAGCTTCAACTTGAACTTGACCTTGTAGTGCATTTTGGATTTGATCTTGCATTTGAAGTAGCACTTGAACTTGATCTACTTGATCTTGAAGTAGTTCTTTATCTTGAAACAAAGGTTTTACTTGAACTTGATCTTGAATTTGATCATGAAGAGTACTTGAACTTGGAATTGAACTTGCATTAGCATTTTATCTTGAAGTTGAAGTAGATATAGCAATCTTCATGACTTGTAACACATCTTCGATTGAAGGTAAAGTTTCCGTCTATGAACAAGTCCATCATTCTAAAATGTTTTGTCACTATGAAATTTTGACAATACAAGGTGCCTGACATACAACATAGCACTTACAATCTCCCCCTTTATCAAATTTGTGACCAAACCAACTTGGAAGATCAACCCATACACAATGCACAAATTCACAAACTTTCATAACTCAACTCCACTTCATAACATAACACTCTTTTAAAATGCTCCCCCTCAATTTGAGCTTGGCGACTTGTAGAGTACCAATATTAACAAATACATATTCCAAGAAAAAAAAAAACACATGTACATGCACCACTCTACACCATACACTAAACAAACTCAAACTATCATAACCACAAATTTGTCCCCCTTTTATCACAACTTGACAAAGGAAGAATTAAATAGAAAGATCAAACATAGCTATAAAAATGATAATAGCAGAGAATAGTAGAATAAGACTTAAAGTTGAAGTTAAAGCAAGCAGAGTGTTAACATTACGAAGATATAGAATGTCATAAAGTCATAGAAATCTAATGAAAGATAAAGTAATAGTTAAAGTTATACATGCCCAAAATATAAAGAAATAGAACTAATCAGATCTAGATGAAGAAGGAGGTGGTATAGATGAAAGTACTTTCGCATATATTTCATAGACGATTTGTGACTCTCATGCAGATTGTCTTGTGAAATTTTCAATGCATCCACCTTCTCCTCTAAAGAGTGAAGGCGCTCATCATACTAAGGTGGCGGATAATCAGGGTCAGCCTCAACATTATCAGAATCAAGTTCATTAAATATATCCTCCATCATGGTGTCAGTTGGTAACGCATCATCTTCTTCAACTTCCTCTGCTTCCCCATCCTTTTGGCCAGGATTGAGCTTCAGGTTCATCTTGTTTATATTAGAGTTATTGAATGGAAGAACCGAAACAGGAGATTCACCAGGCGGCATGACCACATTGCAATGCAAAGCTAAGATGATCATTTAGTAGGCGAAGGGATTATATCCATGGCCCAGATGAAGACGGAATTGAATAATCATATAACATATTAAGGATTGAAGATAGATGGGAATACCCGACACAACAGAATGCAAAATACGAACCATGAAAGAAGTTTAGATTTGTTGCCAAAGCGGGGATAGACATTCGCAATGAAAATGCGATGTAGAACCCTGTATTTGGGCAACATTTGATTGACCCAAAGCGCATTTCCTACACTCCATTCTGAGTCCATGTTACATAATTTACAGGTTAGCATACGCCTTTTCGATTCATTTAACCGTTCGGCTAAAGTTGGTATAGGAATACCATCATCGTTCACATTTATATCTAGCAAACCCGAAATTAAGTACCGATCTAGTAATAATAATTTTTCAACACTGGGGTCTTGGTATCGATCCCTAGTGGGGGTGGCTAAAGTGAAGTGTGAACTAACGGTGGGGTGTACTAACAAGCTAACAAAAAAACTTGAAAAGTACCTTCTATAAAGCTAATTGAGAAAGTTAAGTTTTCAAGTGATACGTTGCACATGCAAGCAAGCATCCCTTGCGTAATGGAGCGGTATGCCGGTCCGCCTCAATTCAAAATGTTTTCCCAACCTACAGCTACTGGGATGGGAAGAAGCTGAAACTGAGCTAAAACCATACGCTCAATAATGATCTCTTGAGTATAAAAATTCCACACATACTCAGGATCTTCCTTGAGAGGACGTAGGGTTCTCACCCTGAGAGGTGTAGATCTAGAAGAGGATGCTTGAGTAGCTTTCTTCTTAGTATGACCTTCCATTGCAAGATACAAATCAAGAAAAACAATAATGGAAAGTAGGGTTTCAAGTATAACAAATTTTGAGCAAAAACCCCTTAGAAATCGAAAGAAAAACTCAAATCAACTCAAATATCTTGCAATATATGTGAATAGGAACCCAAATATGGAAGGAAAAAAAATGGAGCACTTACCAAGCACTAATCGAAGGTGGGTTCAATGGGTCAGAAGAGGGTTAAATGAGGAAGAAGAGAAAAATGAGGGAAAAAGTGATTTTCTCTTTATAAAGGCTTCCAACCGCGCAACTTGACTAGTCGAAAACATGCTCGACCCGTCGAGACACGACTGGTCAAGGACGTGCTCGACCGGTCGTGCAAGCACTAAAAATACAAATTTTTATATTATTATTATTATGAATTATTTGCATAAAAATATACAAAATAAAATATGCAAATATACAATGATAAACTCAATTAGAATTACACATACCAATATCCATTATCAATTTTGAAAATCTATTTCTGTCAAGAGGTTTAATAAATATGTCAGCAAGCTAATTTTCCATTTGAATGTATTCCAACAAAATTACTTTATCTTCTACTAAATCCCAAATATAGTGATACCGAATGTCAATATGCTTCGTATGGGAATGTTGGATGGGATTTTTAGATATATTAATTGAGCTAGAGTTATCGCAATACAATGTCATTGTATATTGCGCAATACCATAATCATTAAGTATTCTTTTTATCCAAATTAGCTGGGTGTAAGCATTTTCAGCTGTAATATATTCAGCCTCAGCTGTGGATAATGATACGAAACTCTGTTGCTTACTGTGCTAGGAAACTAAGCAATTTCTAACATAAAAACATCTACCACTGGTAGATTTTCTATCATCTATATTCCCAGCCTAGTCAGCATCCGTATAACCAGCTAATTGAACATTTGTATTATGTGGATACTAGAGGCCAAGATTAGCCGTACTTGTGTCATATCTAATAATACGCTTGACAACAATAAGGTGAGATTCCTTATGATCTGATTGATATCTAGCACAAATACCTACGCCGAATGCTATATCAGGATGGCTTGCAGTTAAGTATAGTAAACTACCAATCATACTACGATATAACCAAGGATCTATACTTTTACACGATTCATCCTTCGAGAGCTTGAGAGTCATACTTATAGGAGTATTGAATTTATTACCATTTTCAAATCCAAATTTCTTAACCAAGTTTAAGGTATACTTGGTTTGAGAAATGAAGATACCATCATCCATTTGTTTAACCTGTAAACCTAAGAAATAGTTCATTTCTCCCACCATACTCATTTTGAACCTAGATTTCATAAGCTCTGCAAACTCAATAGACAGGTTAGTGTAAGTAGAACCATAGATAATATCATCAATGTATATCTATACTATGAGTATGTGTTCATTGTATTTTTTAACAAAAAGAGTTTTATCAACACTCCCCGTAACAAAATTATGACTTAGTAAAAACTTAGTCAATTTTTCATACCATGTTGTGGGAGCCTGTTTCAAACCATAAAGTGCCTTTTAAGATGATACACATGATTAAAATGTTTAGGGTCCTCAAAACCCTAATGTTGTTCAACATAAACCTCTTCATGTAAATCACCATTTAAGAACGCACTTTCAACATCCATTTAATAAATTTAAACTTTTTAAAGCACGACTTGTATATGAATAATTTGATAGATTCAAGACGAGATACTGGGGCAAAAGTTTCATCATAATCAACTCCTATCTGAGTATACCCTTGTACCACTAGTCTAGCCTTATTTCTGATTATGTTCCCTACTTTATCAGATTTATTTTTAAAAATCCACTTGGTTTCAATTAAATATTTATCAGATGGTCTAGGAACCAAATCCCACACATCATTCCTTACAAATTGATTTAGTTCATCTTGCATGAAAGTTATCCAATTTTTATTAGAGTATCTCTTTTACGATGGCTGGGTCAATTTGGGAAGTAAAACACACATAATTATATACATTTTCCAATTGTCTTTGAGTATGCATACCAATGAGAGGGTTGCCTAGAATTTGATTAGTAGGATGGTCTTTGACTGATCGTAGTTTAGTATTGATTTGACAAGATGAGGAGTCAAGTTTTTCAATTATATTAAGTTCATCATCTTCTGAACTAGACAATGGTGTGTTCATGTGGTCATTAATAACAACATTTATGGACTCCTGAATGACACCAGTTCTTTTGTTAAGAACACGATATGCTCGACTATTCAGAGCATAACCTATGAATATCCCTTCATCACTCTTAGTATCGAACTTCCTTAAATTTTTCCGATCTCATAAAATGTAGTACTTACTTCAAAAAATTTGAAAGTATTTGAATGTAGGTTTCTTATTAAACCAAAATTCATAAGCCATTGTATCTTTTGATTTTCTAATGTAAATACGGTTTATTATATAACATGCAGTATTAACAGCTTCAGCCCATAAATATTAGGTAACTTCATGCTATTTAACAATACATTGGCCATCTCTTGTAGCACTCTATTTTTCCTTTCAACAACTCCATTTTGTTGAGGTGTCTTAGGAGCTGAAAACTCATTCAATATACCATGATCACTATAGAATTTCTCAAAATTGCTATTTTTAAATTTCAATCCATGATCACTTCGAATCTTAGTAACATTCATTTCTTTTTCAGTCTGAATATGCTTAAGTATTCTTTTGACTTCATCGAGAGTTTCAGATTTTTCTCTCATGAATGCTACCCAAGTAAATCTGGTAAAGTCATTCACAATTACAAAGAAATACTTTTTACCACTCCTACTCTCCATTCTAGTTGGTGCAACAAGATCCATGTAGAGAAGATCAAGAGGTTTGGATGTGGCAAAGGAGTTCACTTTCATGTGACTACTCCTTGTTTGTTTTCCAATTTGACATGAGCCACATATTTTATCCATTTTCTTCAATTTAGGCAGACCTCTAATAAAATCAGCTTTACTCAGTCTATACAAGTTCCGGTAGTTTACATGTCCAAGGCGTTTGTGCCATAACTCGGTTCAATTGGTTTGGACCATGTAACAAGATAATTTAGACGAGCAAGATTCATTAACCATATAGTAATTCTCACATGTTTTATGACCATTTAAGATCACACAACCTTTCTCATTTGAGATCTCGCATCCTTGATTTGTAAATTTAACACTATGCTTATTATTGCAGATTTGAGAAATACTCAAAAGATTGTGCTTAAGCCCTTCTATAAATAAAATATTTTTAAAAGGAGGAAGGTTAAAAAGTTGAACTGTACCTTGGCCAATTATCTTGTAGTTGCTTCCATCACCAAAAGTGATTGAGTCATCAGTCATTTCTTTGTAGTTGGTGAACAAATCTCTATCACCTGTCATGTGTCTTGAGCAACCACTTCTAGGTACCACTTTGATTGACTCGAAGCCTTAAAGGCAGTGTGGGTAACCAGACAAGTAACCTTAGGAAGCCATTTCATTGTAGTTTTGAGTTTTGGACCACTGTTGGTTTTCCTTCACTTGAAATTATTATCAACTCTCACAATAGAGTTAGATTTGAGAAGCTCCTTGAGTAAGTCTACGATTTTCTCAACTAAAGAAAATATTATAGTTTTATTTTCTAAAGCTGACATAATTAGCATTGAATTTAGAAGCTTGAAAAGTTTTTACATTTTTAGAGTTATTTTGATTATTATATTTTAATCCCTTTCCTTTTGAGTTAGAGGATTCTCCTTTGACAAATGTAGGAGATACACTCTTATTTTTCAGAGGCATGTGTTTGACATAGCCTAAACCCAATCTGTCTCCACATGTTCTAGATGCGGTTAGTAACTTTTCAAGTTTACGGTCTCCCTGGGCATACCTCCATGTATCCTTTAAACTCAATAGGGAAGAAATTTTAAGTTTTAGCTTCTCATTTTATGTTCTTAATTTTTCAAGTTTAGAAGTTTTGAAATTCAAGTCACATTTTGCTTTTTCAAAACAATTAGAAATATGATATTTTTCTAAAATAGAATTTTCAAACTCCTCTTTCAATTTTAGAAATTTCTCTTTTAGAAGTTTTAGCTTGACAGCAATCTTACAACTCTCCTTGTATAAGGCATTATAGGCATCCTGAAGATCATCTTCATTACCATTTTCAGGGTCACTCCTCAGATTTTCGTATTTAGTTGTATCACAACTATCGGTGGAAGTGACTCTGGATAGAGTCATTAAAACCTTGACTCCATTTAAAGTTTTGGTTTCTGATTCATCTGACTCAGAAGAAGCTTCAGAGTTGGATGATTCATCCCATGTGGCTAACATTGTCACCCCCCAAACTCAGAATCTGGGCTCACAAAATTCTTGATTGCCGAATCCGGCACCGACAACCTCCGTAGTACCCCATTCTCGGCTCTCAGCACCCATATACCAGGTTTCGATCATGCGATCCTACAAGGATGATTTTAAATGTAAATTTATTTCGTAATAAGCATAACCATAAGCATAACCCACAAATAATAACCCAAAATATCACCACATATCCACTATGATTGAAAACTTTGAAATGGCCAAGCTATATGTCCTAGAGGGGGGGGGGGGGGTGAATAGGACTATGCCAAATTTAAGATAAATACAGTGGAAATAAAGAAAGAGAGATAGCCAAATAAATCAATACACAAATGCAGAATGCAATCTCAAAATATTGATTGTTTTAAGGACAACCATGCACCATAAAAATGGCAGGGCAACCTTACTAGAACAAATAGAGAAACTGAAGCTCAAACTAATAAAGAGATAGCAATGAATAAATTGCAGAAATATAAATCTAAACTTATTATAACATTCCCCACTGATCTTGAAATAAAATGATTACAACATTCACATCCACATATACATCCCACAAATGAATAATTAAAGATATGAAATATAAATCACACAACCACAAAACACAAGGGATTATAGTGGTTCGCCTGTGTGTACACCAACTATTAATAAACAGCCATACAACTACTCCACTCCTAATATCCTCACACAGGGGATATCAGCATTCACTATCACAGATAGGTTTTCCAGGTTCACCCAAAACCTTCACAATTGTGTCTTTCTCTGTGGGCTTACACAATTAAAAAACTCCTCTTCTGAGTTTTCCTGGCTCTCCTCAGATAACTAATACAATGAGATTTTTCTGGCAAATCTCAAAAGAAAACCAAATGACAGTAACTTACTTAAATGTAAAATACCTGAATTTCTCCTTCATTGTAGGAACCCAGAAGAACCAAGTCGGAGTAGAGATTTGAATGTCAAAGTTCAATGTCCAATACTCACTTTATAATGGTTCTAGGTTCTAATAGATTTTAAATTAAACCAAATGGGGCTAGCTCTAATTGATTTTGATTCCAGAAAAAGAAAAAATGAAACTTCCTCTTTTTCAGATCAGATTGGAATACAAGAAACAAAATCAATTTGAAAAGCTAAAGAAAGAGAATATTAAACACGTACACTTAGCTTAAATGGAGCACAAACTTATCTCTCAGAAGGCCGAATTAAATTAGCTTCAATTTCTTGTTTTATTTTAAGATTCGTGCTCTATTTATAGGTGAGAAAATCACATCTTCGACTGGTCTAAAGATCTCTATGACTGGTTGTAGAACCAACAGATATTTGAAAATTCAGGTAGGATAATATCTGGCGATTTCACGACTGGTCGTAGGTCTCCTTTGACTAGTCATAGGTTTCTCATGACTAGTCGAAGCTAGCCGAAATTCAACACTGTACTTTGAGTCATAGGTCTACGACTGGTCAAAGAAACAGTCAACACTGTTCATACGACTAGTCGAATAGTCCCTAAGACTAGTCGAAGCCTAACAGAAAATTTCTGAATTTTGCAACAAACTTACGACTGATCTAGGAAATTCTTAGACAAGTTGAAGCAGTTCTAGGACTAGTCGAACAAAGTCCAGGACTAGTTGGAACCGACTAAACTCACTTATATAAAACATATGAATTATGTATCCAAAATGGCCTACTCTAAAGGTCAACCTAAGGTCAATCATACCTCAATAGTGAAGTAAGGACATTGAAACTTAGAGATGAATGACCTTTGAAAGTAATGAAGCTTGAAGTCTTGATGTAGCTCAAACTTGAAAGCTTCTTGCGATCTTGAGGTTGAACTTGAAAGCTTCTTAAGATCTTGACTTGTGAATAGTGCTTGTCAATCAAAGCTGATCTTGAGTAGAGCTTTGTTCTTCACATATGCAAGCTTCATAACAGTGTCTTTGGCACCACAAATTTGACAACAAAAAGGGGCTATCAACTATAGCACTTACAATCTCCCCCTTTGTCAAATTAGTGACAAAACACACTTCCAAGATATGTTACATAATGCAAAATATCTGATTAAAGAATCATACACCAGTTGTTATCAACCGACATACTAACATGATCCTGCAAACCTGTAAATCAATATTCAACATAACATACAGTCCACCTCTCTGCACATACTCCCCCTGAGTAACATACATCAAACTCCCCTAAACCCAATGCAATGCTACTCCCTCCTCATAACATAATCATTAGATACATACATCCATATCCATTCTCCCCCTTTTTGTCGCAAGAGGACAATGAAAGCACAAAACAGATGACTGATGAGAAATGAGTAAAGAGATATATGAGAGGTAACATGACAAGATATGAGTGACCAGCATAAACAACCCACATAATTCATAAACTGAGCTAAGTCAAAGATAGCTACAATCTCAAAACCAGTTAAGCTAGCGTAAGAATAATAAAGTTGTAACAGACTAGAAAACTTAAAAGAACTAATCTGAACCAGATGAAGGAGCAGGGATGGAAGGATCAAGTTGATGCATGCCCTTGTTCAAGTGCCTAAGATATTTGTGTATATACTTGAATTGTAAATCATGGGCAACATACATGTTTTTCATCTTAACATTCATATTCTCAACCTTATCTTCCAATGCACGCAGACGTGCATCAAACACAGAAGGCTCATAATCTAGATCAGTTACAGAATCAGATTCAAGTTCGTCAAAAATATTATCCATGTTGATATCATCAGGAGGAAGATCACTAATTTCTTCCTCATGTTCAGCTTCAGCATTGCCAACACCAGCACCTTGACTAGGAAGGAAATCAAGCTTCATCTTATTGATATTAGAATTGTTAAATATCAAATGATGGATAGGGGCCTCTCCAATCGGCATATCGACTAACATATGCGTAGCCAACATAGTCATCAAATAACCAAAAGGATGTCACTGTGACCTGGATGGAGTCAAAACTAAATAATGGAGTGACAAATCAAGGATGGTAGACAAACATGAGCACCGCTGGCAACAGCATGAAGAACACTAACCATGAAGGAAGTCAATTTAGATTTATTATCCGATCAAGGATACAAGTTAGACACAAAGATTTTGTGAAGAACTCTGTATTTGGGTAACAGATACTTTGAGGGAAGCGCATTCCCTTTATGTGTCCATTGAACATCTAAATTGCATAAATCTTTAGTGAGCATACGTTTTTCAGATACTGAAGGTTTTTCAGATAAGGTATGGATAAGAATGCCCTCATCATTCACAGGAATTTCCATAAGAGCTAAAATCAAATGACGATCAACGTCAAATGGTCCTTCTCTTGTAGTTATCTTAAAAGATAAATTTTTCAATGAAAAATCACATATGCATGCGAACATGGACTGGGCAATGAACAGGTATGCTGGCCCACCCCAATGCAATAAGTTATCCCAACCTACAGCTTGGAGCATAAGAAGGATATCAAAAGGAGCAACATGATTAGTATCAACAGGATGTTCAACAATAACATTACGCAATCTGATGTCCTGAACATGAGATGGATCATCCTCGGGAGCCCGAAGATGACGCTTAGTGACAAGGACCGATCTGAAGGAAGAAGATGGACCACGGGGTGTTATCTTTCTCCCTCTAGATGCCATTTACAATAAAGATTTCAAGAAAATAAAGAGTTGCAAAGGAATGAGAAGAGGTTTTCTCAAATCAGATTTTACAAAAGAAAAACCCCAAATCTCAACGAAATTTGAAATAGATAACTTCAAGAGTAAAATAGAAGTAATCTAGACACAAATCTACAAGAAAAATGTAAATGGAGCACTAACCTTGAAGATTTTGAAGGAAGGGTTCGACTAGTCGTGCGTCAGCCCATTGGAGAGTGAAGAGGAAATGAAGAAGATGAAGCATTTCCCCTAATTTTAAGTGATTCACGTGATTCACGACTGGTCGTGGATGTACACAACCGGTCGTAACACGACTGGTCGTGTATATTCATGACTGGTCGAATACCGGCCAAAAATCTGATTTCCAGCATTATATACAAAAATTGAAATCTAATCAAGCAATTATATACAATATGATACAAATAAGCATAAATATTTATTTAAAAATGCACATGCCAAGATCAAATTTCATTTTATTAAACCTGCTTTTGTCGAGTGATTTAGTGAAAATGTCAGCACATTGATTCTCGATAGGGATATATTCTAAAGATATAACCTTTTCTTCTACTAATTCTCGAATATAATGAAATCTAATGTCAATGTGCTTAGTACGAGAATGCTGAATTGAATTTTTTGAAATATTTATGGTACTGGAATTATCACAATATAATAACATAGAATCCTGTTTAATTCCATAATCACTTAGCATACATTTCATCCAAACAAGCTGTGTACACGCATTACCAGCTGCGATATATTCAGCTTCAGCTGCTGAAAGTGATATAGAACTTTGTTTCTTGCTAAACCAAGAAACTAAACAATTTCTAATATAAAAGCAACCACCACTGGTTGATTTTCTATCATCAAGATTACCAGCCCAGTCAGCATCTGAGTACCCAGCTAATTGAACACTAGTCTCATGTGGATACTAGAGACCGAGATTAACAGTACTTGCGACATATTGCATAATCTGCTTGACAACAATCAAGTGTGACTCTTTAGGATCAGACTGATATCTAGCGCAAATACCAACACTTAGAGCGATATCGGGTCTACTAGCAGTTAAATACAGTAAACTAACAATCATACTCCGATATAATTTCAGATCCACATTTTTACCAGTAGAATCTTTTGAGAGCTTCAAAGTTGTACTCATAGGAGTATCAAAATTCTTACCATTCTCAAATCCAAATCTCTTAATCAAATTCATAGCATATTTAGATTGAGAAATAAATATTCCATCAGGTTTTTGTTTTACTTGCAACCCAAGGAAATAATTCAATTCCCCAACCATGCTCATTTCAAACTGAGATTTCATCAAATCTGCAAACTCAATAGTCATATCAGTACAGGTAGATCCATAAATGATATCATTAACATAAATCTATACTATTAAAATGTGATCATTATGTTTTTTAATAAACAGAGTCTTATCAACACATCCCATTTGAAAATTATGGCTTAATAGAAACTTTGTTAATTTCTCGTACCATTCCCTAGGAGCTTGTTTTAAACCGTAAAGTTCCTTTTTAAGGTAATACACATGATCAATATTTTTGGGGTCTTCAAAACCCATCGGTTGTTCAACATGGACTTCCTCATGCAGATCGACATATAAAATGCACTTTTCACATCCATTTGGTAAATCTTAAACTTTCTAAAACATGCAATGAATATAAAGAGTCTAATTGATTCAAGACGTGCTACTGGTGCGAAGGTTTCATCATAATCAATACCTTCAATTTGAGTGTAACCTTGTACCACTAGCCTAGCCTTATTTCTAATTATATTGCTAAGCTCGTCAGACTTATTTTTGAAAATCCATTTGGTTTCATTGATGTGTTTATCTTTAGGTCTAGGTACGAGATACCAAACATCATTTCTCACAAATTGGTTAAGTTCTTCTTGCATTGCAACAATCCAGTTTTCATCAGCAAGAGCTTCTTTTATATTAGATGGTTCTATCTGGGATATAAAACATAGTAATTACATATATCCTCAAGTTGTCTACGAGTACGAACACCAATGAGAGGGTTTCCAAGAATCTGTGTGGTTGGATGATCTTTAACAGTCCTCAGTTCAGAATCAGTCTGATTAGATGAAGTATCAGATTTATCAATTACTAGAACTTCATCGTTATCTGAACTTAAGACTGGTGTGTTTAAGTGATCATTAATGACTACATTGATAGACTCTTGAATCACATCAGTGCTTTTGTTCAGAACCCTATAAGCTCGACTATTTAAAGAGTATCCTAAAAAGATCCTTTCATCACTCTTCGTCTCAAACTTTCCCAGATTTTCACGATCTCGTAAAATATAGCATTTGCTGCCAAAAACTCGAAAGTATTTGACAGTAGGCTTTTTGTTGAACCACATTTCGTAAGCCGTTTTATTATTACCTTTACTAGTGTAAACCCGGTTAATGATATAGCAAGCTGTATTGACTGCTTCAACCTAAAGATTCTTAGAGAGCTTCATACTATTCAACATGACATTGGCCATTTCTTGAAGCACTCTATTTTTACTTTCAACTATACCATTGTGTTGTGGAGTTTTGGGCACTGAGAATTCATGTAATATTCCCTGGTCGCTATAGAACTTCTCAAAACCACTATTCTCAAATTCAGATCCATGATCACTACGAATCTTACTGACTTGAGAACCTTTTTCAGTTTGAATCCTTTTGAGAACCTTTTTCACTTCTTCAAGGGTTTCTAATTTGTCCCTTAAGAAGACAACCCATGTATATCTAGTAAATTCATCTACTATTACCAAGATATATCTTTTGCCACCTCGACTTTCCATCTTGGTAGGTCCTATAAGATCCATATGGAGAAGCTCGAGTGGTCTTGATGTGGTATCGGAATTCACCTTTTTGTGTGAGTTCCTCATTTGTTTGCCAATCTAGCATTCACCACATATTTTATCTAATTTTTGTAGTTTGGGTAGACCTCTTATAAGTTGTTGTTTGCTCAATTTATATAGATTTCGGTAGTATACATGTCCAAGACGTTTGTGCCACAAATCAGTCTCGTCTGTATGGATCATGTAACACGATTGATTAGATGAGCTGGATTCGTTAACAATATAGCAGTTTTCAAACGTTCCATGTACAGTTAATATTACTGAACCCTTATTGTTTAGAATCTCATAGCTTTGATTAGAAAACCGTACATTATGGTTATTATCACAAATTTGAGATATGCTTAGAAGATTATGTTTCAGTCCTTCAACATACAAAACATTTTTAAACAAAGGAAGGTTATAGAGTTGAACCGTACCTTGGCCAATTATCTTGCAATTGCTTCTATCACCAAAAGTAACTGACCCATCAGTCATATCTTTAAGATCGGTGAATAAAGCCTTGTCACCTGTCATTTGCCTAGAGAATCCATTATCTAGGTACCACTTTGAATGGCTTGTAGCTTTGAAAGCGGTGTGGGCAACTAAGCAGGCAACCTTAGGAACCCATTTCAGAACTGTTTTGGGTTTGGGAATATAGTTGGTCTTCTTCTGTCTATTGTTATAAGGATGACCTACTGAGTTAGATTTTAAGAGCTCCTTGAGTAAATCAATTATCTTTTCAGCTAGAGGGTTTGTGTTCTGAATTTTGAAGTTGACAAAGCTACTTTTAGGTTTTTAAAAAGCTTTTGTACTTTTAGAAAAACCTTGACTAGTATTTTTCCCTTTTGAGTTAGAGGACTCTCCTTTCACAAACTTAGGAGGAGTATACTTTTGTTTAGGAGGAACATTTTTATTATAGCCCAACCCAGATCTGTCACCACATTTTCTAGATCTGGATACAAGTTTTTCTAACTTTGGATCTCCATGGGCATACCTCCATCTATCCTTTAAACTCAGAAGAGAAGATACTTCATTTTTAAGTTTCTCATTTTTAGATTTCAGATTTTCAATCAGGGAGGTTTTGAATTCTAAATCGTATTTTGATTTTTCAAAACAATTTGAAATTTGAGATTTTTCTAAAATAAGAGATTCATAAATTTCTTTGAGTTTAGAAAATTTCTCTTTTTGAAGTTTCAATTTCACAACAATTTTACAACTTTCCTTGTATAGGGCATTGTAAGCATCTTGAAGATCATCTTCATTTTCATAATCACTAATCAGATTTTCTTCACTAGTTGAATCATCATGATCTGAAAAAGTGAATTTGGCTAGAGTCATAAGGGCTTTAACTTCACTGCCCGACTCGATTTCAGAATCTTCTGATTCAGAAGAAGTTTCAAAATCAGACGATTCATCCCAAGTAGCCAACATACCCTTCCTTTTTGGTTTGTCCTTTTTAGGACATTTGTTTGCTAAATGCCCATATTCTTAGCAGTTGTAACATTGACTATCTTTCAAAGACTTCCAAGTTTTAGATTTAAGTTTTAATCTTTTCTTATCATTTGATTTTTCAAAATCAACCCTCTTTTTACTCTTGAAAATCTTGTAAAACTTTTTCGCTAAAAGAGCCATATCATCTTCAGAATCAGAGTTTTCTTGAGAAATACATTTAGAAGATTTAAGAGCTATAGATTTACTTTTAGGAGCTTTAAAGTTTAACTCATAGGTTTTTAAAGAACCAACTAGTTCTTCTACCCTCATATGGTCCGTATCACGAAGTTCCTGGATCGCGGTTACCTTAAAGTTGAACCGTTCAGGAAGTGAGCGTAGTATCTTTGCACACACTTTACTTTCTGGGATTTTATCACCAAGACCCCACATTGAGTTTATAATGTCATTTAGTCTTGTGTAAAAGTCCATAAACATTTCATTTTCCTCCATATGAATTTCTTCAAATTTGGTTGTGAGGAGTTGGACTTTAGATTTTTTAACAATTGTAGTACCCTCGTGTGTCATTTTTAATATATCCCAAGCTTGCTTTGCAGTATCACAGGATATGATTCTTTTGAACTCATCCGGAGATAGTGCGCAAGTGATTGCATTTAGTGCTTTTGCATTGGCACTATTCTCATTTTTCTGAAGGGTGGTCTAAGAGAAATAAAGAGTTACTCTCCTTGATTTTGAACCATCGATACGAGTCACTTTAGTGGTAGGTGGGTTCCATTTAGTCACTGTGGCTTGCCACACACTCTCATCCATTGATTTGAGGAAGATCCTCATCCTGGCTTTCCAATAGGCATATTTGGAGCCATAAAAGGGTGGAGGCCTAGTGACTGAAAGGCTATCAATATTTGACATCTTATATAAAGCTTAGATCATTAGCTCAAGAATTAAATCCAAATAAGAAAGAGAGCTATTAGGCTCTGATACCACTTGAAATGGTCAAGCTATATGTCCTAGACAGGGGGTGAATAGGACTATGCCAAATTTAAGATAAATATAGGGGAAATAAAGAAAGAGAGATAGCCAAATAAATCAGTACACAAATGTGGAATGCAATCTCAAAATATTGATTATTCTAAGGACAACCATGCACCATAAAAATGGCAGGGCAACTTTACTAGAACAAATAGAGAAACTGAAGATCAAACTAATAAAGAGATAGCAAGGAAAAAATTGCAGAAATATAAATCTAAACTTATTATAACCTTCCCCACTGATCTTGAAATAAAATGATTACAACATTCACATCCACATATACATCCCACAAATGAATAATTAAAGATATGAAATATAAATCACACAACCACAAAACACGAGGGATTATAATGGTTCACCTGTGTGTACACCAACTGTTAATAAACAACCACACAGCTACTCCACTCCTAATATCCTCACACAGGGGATATCAGCATTCACTATCAAAGATAAGTTTTCCAGGTTCACCCAAAACCTTCACAATTGTGTCTTTCTCTGTGGGCTTACATAATTAAAAAACCCCTCTGCTGAGTTTTCCTGGCTCTTCTCAGATAACCAATACAATGAGATTTTTCTGGCAAATCCCAAAAGAAAACCAAATGACAGTAAATTACTTAAAAGTAAAATACCTGAATTTCTCCTTCATTGTAGCAGCTCAGAAGAACCAAGTCGGAGTAGAGATTTGAATGTCAAAGTTCAATGTCCAATACTCACTTTATAATGGTTCTAAGTTCTAATAGATTTTAAATTAAACCAAATGGGGCTAGCTCTAATTGATTTTGATTCCAGAAAAAGTCAAAATGAAACTTCCTCTTTTTCAGATTAGATTGGATATAAGAAACAAAATCAATTTGAAAAGCTAAAGAAAGAGAATATTAAACACGCACACTTAGCTTAAATGGGGCACAGACTTATCTCTCAGAAGGCCGAATTAAATTAGCTTGAATTTCTTGTTTTAATCTGAGATTCGTGCTCTATTTATAGGTGAGTAAATCACGTCTTCGACTGGTCTAAAGATCTCTATGACTGGTCGTAGAACGAACAAATATTTAAAAATTCAGGCACGATAAGATCTGGCGGTTTCACGACTGGTCATAGGTGGTCTACGACTGGTCGTAGGTCTCCTTTGACTGGTTGTAGGTTTCTCATGACTAATCGAAGCTAGCCGAAATTCAACACTGTATTTTGAGTTGTAGGTCTACGACTGATTGAAGAAACAGTCGACATTGTTCATACGACTAGTCGAAGCCTAACATAAAATTTCTAAATTTTACAACAAACTTACGATTGATCCAGGAAACTCTTAGACAGGTCAAAGCAGTGCTAGGACTAGTCGAACAAAGTCCAAGATTAGTCTTAGAACCGACTAAACTCACTTATATAAAGCATATGAATTATGTATCCAAAATGGCCTACTCTAAAGGTCAACCTAAGGTCAGTCATACCTCAATAGTGAAGTAAGGACATTGAAACTTAGAGACGAGTAACCTTTGAAAGTAATGAAGCTTGAAGTCTTGATGTAGCTCAAACTTGAAAGCTTCTTGAGATCTTGATTTGTGAATAATGCTTATCAATCAAAGCTGATCTTGAGTAGAGCTTTGTTCTTCACATATGCAAGCTTCATAACAATGTCTTTGGCACCACAAATTTGACAACAAAAAGGGGCTATCAACTATAGCACTTACAAACTTGAGTATGAAGTGAAAAAGGAAATACAATGATAATAAACAAAAACTCTAGAAGCTCTGTGGCACGCTCTTAGTTCCTGCTCAGCTATGGCTTAGCGTCACCAGAACGCATCAATTGTGCATAAGCTTATAGAAAGCTTAGAGGGTGGTGTAAGTGTGTGCACAAGGTAAGTGTAAAGTATACAATATCAGAGTAATGCGGAATCATGCTAATAAGTCCATGACTGCTATCAGTCGTACCAAGGCTATTCGATGCAAGGCATGAATGTTATCGGGCATACCAAGGCTATGTAATACAAGGCATGAATGCTATTGGACGCACTAAGGCCATGCGATGCAAGGCCTACATAGCTAATGTCATATACAAGATGCAACTCAAGCATACCAATCCTCATCTGAATCCACATATCAATCCAGCTCATCTTTGGAGCATCATATATTAGTACAGTTCACTCTGGATAATCACCGAGGTCTAGTACACTATACATCAGATTGCCCCCCCCCACACACACACATTGGACGCACAACCATGCAAGTGGAAGAGACCTCACTACCCGCCTGACTAGTAGTCTACCAATATCTACCTGGCACGTCCGTAGCAGACCCATTTACGAGCTGGTCAGAATCAGTCTAGCATTGCCCCTACCCTCGGATGGGTAAGGCCACACCCCCTTCCAACCGACCACGACACAGTGGAAGACGTGGCCTAATGGTATTCGGCACTCATGCGCTCATACATCCACTCGATTTCGATGTTGGAACATCCTCTTTGTACCCTAAGGGTTTGGGGACTTTCACCCTAGGACATCTATGGCGCCCCCGTGCTTTAACAAGTATTTTTGGTATCCAATCCTGTCATCCACGCTATACCTGCGGAGGCTACAACCCGGATGTCGTTAGGGCATATAGTAATCATAACACACAATGCAAGATGCATGAGTCACACAATCTAATCATGCATCAATCCTGCACGAACCGTGTGCTCATGTAGGACAACTCCACCTATCAGGGAGTCTTATAAACAATTTGTCCAATGACATATGTAATGGTCAACCACATCTCATAACAAGCACATAGATGATGCGCATGGGCATGTATCATGAAGCTATACTAAGCATACTTGTACGATGATGTTGTACTCTCCTCATATCAAGGTTGGGCCTAGGTGGCCTACCTATATTCCTAAGGATCCGGAATAGGCTTCCTTCTCCATATTATCATATAGTCTACTAAATTCCTTAGGGGGCCCAAATAAATCCTAAATGGACTCCAAGATTAAAATAATTCTACTAGCAATCAATGGGGCCCGACATTTTGTGTTAGCCCAATATAAATAGATGGATCATGCAAATATCAATGGGGCCCAATGATTTGAGTTAACCCATTTAGAGAAGGATGAGAATGGGCTTAAGGGAAGGTCACAATGTGACATTTAACCATCATTGCCCATACAATGTGGACATTCAACTAACATTGCTCCTAAGGAGTCGCCCACATAGAGCCAAACATATAGTGGGGCCCATGGCCTCACACAAGGGCCTCGTATACATCACAATGTGCCTCACACAAGGGCCTAATATACTTCATAATGGGCCTTACATAAGGGCCTAATATACATCACAATGGGCCTCACATAAGGCCCTAATGAAACAACCCGTAGCCCTCATAATGGCTGGAAAATAAACGGGCTTCACTCATATTATCTCATACTTCAATATTTGGCCTCTTGGGTTAGCCCGTAGCCCACATACAACAAGGTGGGCCACATGGGGTAGCCTAAAGCCCAGAAAAATGCTGATGTAGGCTATGTCTAGCACATCCAACATGGTGAGCCTCTTTAGGCAGCCCATAAGCTCCAAAAATATAGTTGGGCCAAGTGTGCAATATACTCAACATAGTGGTTTACAAATCAGCCCATATAGTCCACTATAATGGATGGATAGTACCTCACTATAAGAATTCTAAGGCTGGATATTTAGCTCATCTGGCCCATTAAACATCTAAAAAATCTGGGCAATCTAATTCTTATACAATCAGATGAAAGGTCAAAGGGGCCTAAATTCTGTTCAACATGGTGGTGTATATCATACAAGGAGGTGGGCCTGCTGCTGGACTTTTGGGCCAGTAGCAGTCCAGTCAATCTGGACATTCAATGGCTGGACGGCTGAGGATAAAACATGCATCAAATGGGTCCCACTTCCAGGGGGCTGGATGGCATGGATATAACACCTACAACATGGTGGGCCCATGCATCACTGTCCAAAGAGGGATGGTGTGAATATACAGCACATACATTGAGGTGGGTCCCACCATCCAGAGGTTGGATACAGTGGATAAGACCCATACATCATGGTTGGCCTCATGCAGCACCGTCCAGAGATGGATGGTGTGAATATAGGATACATACATCAAGGTGGGCCCCACCCCTACACATGTAGCACATGTGGGGTGGGTCCCACATCCAGCCAAGTGGACGGATGGTTAGGATATAAAACATATATATCACATGGGTCCCACCGTCCAGCAGTGGATGGTGGATGGCATGGGTAAAATGCATACGTGTGGGACCCACCACCTTTGAATAAAGCTGATATTTATGTTTTCTCTCCACCTGGGCCTGTCCAGACGGGTAGGCAGTGGGCCTGCCGCTGGATGGACAGCAAGGTGGGCCCCATCATGTGGACGACATGGATATAGAATACACACATCACGTGGGGTCCATATGCATCATCCCAACACATAAATTTCAGGTAAAATCAAAATAAAACCCCTCTACAAACATTAAATGGACCTAGAGAAAAAATCTAGACAGCAACATGTTGTTGTCCAATTCTAGGCCAAAAGCTTACTAGGAAAAAAAAACACCATGTACATCAAGATTGGACCACCTAGATGGGCCCCACACACTCAAACCAAGGTCCACATGCATCAGACCTTTAGATGCCAGACAGGGCAGCAAGGTGGGTCGGCCTGCATCTAGAAAATTGGATAGCTAGGGCATCGCACCCTGTTGGATGGTCTGGATGTGCTGAGCACATCAGATGGGCCATGATCATCAGGAAAATAAGATATGTAGGGAGAGAGAGAGAGAAAGAATTAGCCAATAAAGGAGGGACTCCACCACTATGAGTCCCTCACATGATCTACACCATACAATCAGATATGGGTCCCATGCATGCATGGGCCCAACATAACATAATAATAAAAAATCTGAGGCGGGGATACCATCCCCACCATGCAAATCAGGGGTCTAGATGACACTTAAAAGGTATGGATTGAAGTAAAAAACCATCATAGTGGGGTCCATGGAGAATGGTCCCACCATGGCTCATGCATGCAATAAGATGGGCCAAAGGCCACGTCTAAGGGATCATGGAGGATCTCCACCATGGATTGGTGGGTCCTTCAAGTCCCCATGCAAGGAAAAGAAAGAGATCTAAGGAAGAGAGAGTAAGATCTAACTCTAGAGAGCACCCACCTTCAAATCTCAAGCTTCTTCTTCTACTAATGGGATCCTAGTGGGCTAAGGAAGATGGTTCAATGGTTGAGATTGACTTTAGATGGTTGGATGTGGGAGTATAGGAGCATACAAGGGGCTGGATTTTGGGATGGCTTGGGACGTCCAAGCACTTGCAATAATGGAAGAATGGAGAATGAAAGAGGGAAAGAGAGAGATGAAGGGGGGAGAGAGAGAGAGAGAGAGAGAGAGAGAGAGAGAGAGTTAGTGGGGTGGGGGAGTAGGGTAGCTAGCCTCTCTCTCCTAGCTAAGGAATGATTTGTTGTAAGAAGGCATGGCTAAGGTCATCATTGCTTTGTAAGAGGCATGAGACTATGGGGGTAGGATGATGTCATCCTAGGTTGGCTAGGGTGACATCACCCACATGATTGCCTAAGGAAATGGGCATGGACACCATGGGTCCCATAATGTATGATCAATGGTCGGGATAATGCGAGGGCCAGATCTTACTATCTAAACGTTAGATTGACGCACAAGACGCAACGTCGGAACCGCGGAGACGGTACGGTCACAATGGCATAGGTCTCGGGTTAAGTCGGCACGGGTTTACAAGATGCGACTTAAGGTTGCATGCAAATGATATCTACAAGTTGCGGGTCACTGGAATTCAACTAAGAGGACTGTGGGATCCTATGGAAGGGTGAGATACAGGGACATAGGCCTAACAAACATGCCTTTTCTCTTTAGCTTGTCCCTTTTTGGACACTTATTTGCCAAATGCCTATATTCATGGCAGTTGTAACACTGGCTATCTTTTAGTGATTTCCATGATTTAGATTTACCCTTTTTCTTCTCAGAGGGTTTTTGAAAATCAACTCTTTTCTTACTTTTAAAAATCTTGTAAAACCTTTTCTCAAGTAAAGCCATATCATCCTTTGAGTTTTCATAATCAGAATTAACATTACTATCTTGAGAAATATATTTAGATGATTTAAGTGCTATGGACTTACCTTTTGGAGCTTTGAAATTTAACTCATAGGTTTGAAGTGAACCAACAAGTTCTTTAACCTTCATATGATCTGTGTCTTTAAGTTCCTGAATGGCAGTAACCTTGGACTTAAATCTCTCAGGTAGTGATCGCAGTATTTTTTCACAGACTTTACTTTCTAGGATACCATCTCCTAGACCCCACATAGAGTTCACTATGTCATTTAGTTTTGTATAGAAGTCCATGAAAGACTCATTTTCTTCCATACGAATCTCTTCAAACCTAGTGGTGAGGATTTGAACTTTAGATTTTTGAAAATAGATGTTCCCTCGTGTGTCATTTTAAGAATATCCTAGGCTTGTTTAGCAGTATCACAAGAAATGATTCTTTTGAATTCATCAAGTGATAGTGCACAAGTGATTGCATTTAAAGCCTTAGCATTTGCACTACTCTCATTTTTTTGAAGAGTAGTCCACATATAAAACAGTGTTTCCTTTAGGGACTTGGTTCCATCAATGCCTAGACTTTAGACATTGGTGGATTCCATCTAGTCACTGTGGCTTGCCACACACTTTCATCAATGGATCTCAAAAAGATCCTCATTATGGCTTTCCAATAAGCATAGTTGGAGCCATTAAACGGTGGTGGCCTAGTGATAGAAAGGCTATCGAAATTTGACATACTAAAAGATCTAGATCGATAAGCTCAGGAAATAAATCTAAGAGAATGAACTACTTGGCTCTAACACCACTTGAAAAGGGTGAGCTCTCAGTCCTAGAGGGCGAGGGGGGGAGGGGGTTAATAAGACTATGCCAAATAAAAATAAATTGCTGAATATAAATGTAGATAGCTGAATTAAATTACAATCTCAATTACAATAGTATTGATAAGTTGATTCAAACAATGTTCAAATGACAACCTTACACCAAAAACTAAAGTTTATGGTAGGACAACATGATTTCTTGAACTCAGTAAGGATAAAAAACTCAAACTAAAACAAGAAGCAATAGAAATAAATCTAGTTATTACAACATTCACCACATGTACAATAGATACAAGCATTAACCACATATACATCACATACATCATCATCCACCAAACACCAAGAATTATAGTGGTTCAGTGTGTACACCAATTGTTCTCAAACAACCACACTTACTCCATTCCCAATAATCATAACCCACGTGATACTGGCTTTCACTATGAAAGAAGGTTTTCCAAGGTTCACCTTAAAACCTTTACAATTGTGTTTTCAAATGGCTATCACAATTAAAAACCCCATGATAAGATTTTCTAGCTTATCTCAATCAAAACGACAAGAGATTTTCTAGCTTATCTCACAAACCAAAAAGCAATAAACAATATACTTATCTGTAGATTCTACTTGATGCAGCCCGGTAGAACCGCTTCACTTGTAGATGGAGATGTTCAATGTCCATATAGAAGGGTTATAGGTTCTAATTGAATTTTAATTAAACTCAGACGTGGGCTACTTGATTGAATTCCTTGGATCTAAAAAAGGTAGAGTCGAACTCCCTTTTACAAAGCTAGATTGAAAGCAAAGAGATCAAGAAATTACATAATCAAATAAGCTATAAACGAATCTAAAATTACCGAACAATAGCTTGATAATCACGGGGAACTTTCTCTCAAAGTGGTGGCTTGATTTGGCTTTGAATGGATGAAAAAAGCTGAGAGAAGTCCTTTATTTATAAACTGAAAAATAGTTCCTTCGACTGGTCTAAGTTCAGCCTTAACTGGTCCTAAGAGCAACAAAATTTCAAAAATTCTGGCGCGATCGAATAAAATCGACCCTCGACTAGTGGAGTGGGGCTCAAAAAGGTTGCTGGAGTTTCAGTCGAGCCCTACTCGACTGGTCGAGCCCTTCTCGACTGGTCGAGCCTTTTCCTACGACTGGTCAAGCAGGGTGCTCAACTGGTCGTGACCCTACCAGAAAAAATCCAAAAATTTAAAATAATTCCTAGACTGGTTGAGAAAAACACTGGATTGGTCAAGCCCGAGCTTGGACTAATCAAACTTAGGCTAGGACTAGTCGAAGCAAAGCCTATAATGAGCAAAATAACCCATATAAAATAGGCAATATAAATGAGCTAAACCTAAGGTCTTTCTAGGGTGATTTATACTTGAAATATTGAACATTGAACTTGTAGCTTCAGCTACTTCCAATTGATCTTGTACTTGATTTCTTGAAGCATGATCTTGTACACTTGAAGCTTCAACTTGAACTTGACCTTGTAGTGCATTTGGTTTTGATCTTGCATTTGAAGTGGCACTTAAACTTGGTCTACTTAATCTTGAAGTAGTTCTTTATCTTGAAACAAAGCTTGTACTAGAACTTGATCTTGAACTTGATTATGAAGATCACTTGAACTTGGAATTGAACTTGCATTAGTATTTTATCTTGAAGTAGAACTTGCACGTTGATGTAGCATTTGAAGTAAATAGAGCAATCTTCATGACTTGTAACACATCTTCGAATGAAGGTGAACTTTCCATCTATGAACAAGTCCATCATTCCAAAGTGTTTTGTCACTATGGAATTTTGACAATACAGGGTGCTTGACATACAACATAGCACTTACAATCTCCCCCTTTGTCAAATTAGTGACAAAACCAACTTGGAAGATCAACCTATACACAATGCACAAATTAACAATCTTTCACAACTCAACTCCACTTCATAACATAACACTTTCAAAATACTCCCCCCTCAATCTACTCCCCCTCAATTTGACTACTCACCCTCAATTTGAGCTTGGTGACTTGTAAAGTACCTATATTAACAAATACATATTCCAAAAAAAAAAAAAAAACACACATGCACATGCACCACTCCACACCATACACCAAACAAACTCGAACTATCATAACCACAAATCTCTCCCCCTTTTTTTCACAACTTGACAAAGGAAGAATTAAATAGAAAGATCAAACATAGCTGTCAATATGATAGTAGCAGAGAATAGTAGAATAAGAGTTAAAGTTAAAGTTAAAGTAAGTAGAGTGTTAACATTACGAAGATAGGCATCAACAGAATGTCATAAAGTCATACAAATCCAATGAAAGATAAAGTAATAGTTAAAATTATACATGCCCAAAATATAAAGAAACAGAACTAATCTAATCTAGATGAAGAAGGAGGAGGGATAGATGGATCAATCTGATGAAGTCCTCTGGTAATGCGATGAAAGTACTTTTGCATATATTTCATAGACGATTTGTGACTCTCACGCAGATTGTCTTGAGAAATTTTTAATGCATCCACCTTCTCCTGCAAAGAGTGAAGGCGCTCATCATACTAAGGTGGCTGATAATTAGGGTCAGCCTCAACATCATCAAAATCAAGTTCGTTAAATATATCCTCCATCATGGTGTCGGTTTGTAACGCATCATCTTCTTCAACTTCCTTTACTTCCCCATCCTTTTTGCCAAGATTGAGCTTCAAGTTCATCTTATTTATATTAGAGTTATTGAATGGAAGAACTGGAATAGCAGATTCACCAGGCGGCATGACCACATTGCAATGCAAAGCTAAGATAGTCATCAAGTAGGTGAAGGGAATATATCTGTGGCCCGGATGAAGACAAAATTTAATAATAATATAACATATTAAGGATGGAAGACAGATGGGAATAACCAACACAACAGAATGCAAAATACGAACCATGAAAGAAGTTCAACTTTGTTGCCAAAGCAAGGATAGACATTTGCAATGAAATTGTGATGTAGAACCCTATATTTGGGCAACATTTGATTGGCCCGAAGCGCATTTCTTGCACTCCATTCTGAGTCCATGTTTCATAATTTATGGGTTAGCATATGCCTTTCCAATTCATTCAACCGTTCAGCTAAAGTTGGTATAGGAATACCATCATAGTTCACATTTATATCTAGCAAACCCGAAATTAAGTACCCATCAACTTGAAAAGTACCTTCTATAAAGCTAATTAAGAAAGTTAAGTTTCCAAGTGATAAGTTGCTCATGCAAGCAAACATCCCTTGCGCGATGGAGCGGTATGCCGGTCCACCCCAATTCAAAATGTTTTCCCAACCTACAGCCACTAGGATGGGAAGAAGCTGAAACTGAGCTAAATGATTCAAATTAGCCGTATGCCCAACATTGATCTCTTGAGTATGATAATCCTGCACATACTCGGGATCTTCCTCGAGAGGACGTAGGGTTCTTACCCTAAGAGGTGTAGATCAAGAAGAGGAAGCTTGAGTAGCTTTCTTCTTAGTACGACCTTCCATTGTAAGATACAAATCAAGAAAAACAACAGTGGAAAGTAGGGTTTCAAGTAGAACAGATTTTGAGCAAAAACCCCTTAGAAATCGAAAAAAAAACTCAAATCAACTCAAGTATCTAACAATATATGTGAATAGGAACCCAAATATGGAAGGAAATAAAAAATGAAGCACTTACCAAGCACTAATTGAAGGTGGGTTCAACAGGTCGGAAGAGGGCTGGATGAGGAAGAAGAGAAAAATGAAGGAAAAAGTGATTTTCTCACTTATAAAGGCTTCCAACTGCACAACTCGACCGGTCGAGTACATGCTCGACCCGTCGAGCCACGACTGGTCGAGGAGTGCATGACCGGTCGTGCAAGCACTAAAAATACAAAATTTTATATTATTATTATTATTTTTTACCAATTATTTGTACAAAAATATACAAAATAAAACATGCAAATATACAATGAGAAACTCATTTAAAATTACACATACCAATATCCATTATCAATTTTGAAGATCTATTTCTGTCAAGAGGTTTAGTGAATATGTCAGCAAGCAGATTTTCTGTTTGAATGTATTCCAATGAAATGACTTTATCTTCTACTAAATCCCAAATATAGTCATACCAAATGTCAATATGCTTTGTACGGGAATGCTGGATGGGATTTTTAGATATATTAATTGCGCTAGAGTTATCACAATACAATATCATTGTATCTTGTGCAATACCATAATCATTAAGTATTCGTTTCATCCAAACTAGCTGGGTGCAAGCATTTTCGACTGCAATATATTTAGCCACAACTGTGGATAATGATACGGAATTGTGTTTCTTATTGTGCCAGAAAACTAAGCAATTTTTAACATAAAAACGTCCACCACTGGTAGATTTTCTATCATCTATTGTAAGGCCTGAATCCTAGTTTGTACCGTTCCTTAACTTTCGCGATCCTCCTTGTCGAATTTTGGCAACCAGCGACCTGTAGACAGCATTTGCGCGCGATCCTCATTCACATCCCAAAGATCTGAGTCGACTCGACTCGAAACTTATACCCTAGTGACCGCACCATCATCACAGTTCCAGTGCCACATCTTGCGCACTGATGTAAATCCTAAGAGAATCTCTACCTAAACATCACATCAATCAAGTACAATTCAAGTACAACCCATACCTAGACCATCCCTCTCTTACCAACAAGGCATGGCACCCATCCCTTTCTCACCCAAAAGTCAACCAAGCCCATACCCTCCATGTCATTTCTCCTTACAACACATATTCCTCCCTCCCATCTCACACCCATTCCATCTTATCTCCCTCCATTTCCCAAGCAACCATGAGAAGAAAAATCCTAAAGAGAGAAAAGAAGCCAAGTGTGTGGCCCACTTCCTACTCTCAAATCTCTCATCTTAGCCCTTCAATCTTCATCATATTTTATCAAAGTTGAAGCCAATGAGCTTAACATTGTAAGGAGCCTAGGAGATTAGTAATCGGTGGGTGTTTTGTATGGTTAGATTTATATTTTGATGATGGGCCAAGTGGGCCTACCGATTGATGGTATGGATCTCACTTTGGACCCTAGGTGTGGCCGATGGCCCACCATGATTCATATGTTCATCCCATAATGGGGCCATTCTCCATGGACTCCAACATGATGTTTATTTTCCCATTGTGTAAAGGTTATCTAACCTTGTATTTTTGGTGGAAAAGGGATCTCCACTATTGATTTTGATCGGTGGGCCCACATGTATTGGGACCTACTTGATGTATGTATTGTAATTACATGGCCCACCTAGGGAGGTCTCATAGTGGTAGAGCCCTTCCCCCACCACATGATTCTCTCTCTCTCTCTCTCTCTTTCCCTTGTATGATGGCCCACCTTGTGGTATGTATTTTACCCACGCTGTCCATGCAGTGGGCCCTCCACACTGTCCATCCAGTGGACCATCCATATCGTCCATCAAGTGGGCCCATATAGGTGGTGAAATCACACTACAGCATGAGTGCTGGTGGTGTGTAACGAGGAGACCACCAATATGGTGGACACTGCTGCCAGCGTCCAGAGGACGCTGCAGCAAGCAACGTCCTAGCACCCTTTTAGTATGGAGGAGTGTGGGACCGACAACGGGCCCCACCAAGATGTATGTGTCTGATCCTTATCTTCCATCCAATTTCCCAACTCATTTTAGGCATTGAGCTGAGAAATAAAGCTGAATTGAATCCTAACGGGCCACATGGTAGAAAGTAGTGGTTTTCGGTGATATAAATGTTAGGGCCCGTTGTGATGTTTTTGTGCATCAAAATATATCGAATATTGGGCTTGTTAGGTCTGTCTCGAGCCCGAGAACCCAACCGGCAGAGTGGATCCTCCTTATGTGGGCCCCACCTATGAAAATCCACCAGAAAAAAAATAAAAAAATTATATGGATGTTATTGCTGCCAGCATCCAGAGGACGCTGCAGCAAGCAACGTCCTTGCTGCTTGTTAAAGGGTGGAACCGTGGGTCCGACCACAGGTCCCACTATGATGTATGTTGATCATCTACACCATGCATTTGGTAGGTCCCCTTTTGGAATGGGATGTCCCCAAAATTCAGACGTATACGGAACTCAGGTAGCCCACACCATATAAATCATGTGAAGACATATAAAAGAACTTGCTCGGGTCCATCTGAAATTTTGGATGCATCTGGAACGTGGTCTGATCCCGTATCCAAGTGGGCCACATATAATGGATGGGCCGAATTTGTGAACCACGCTTCGGTGGCCCAACAAATGATTATGAATGTTTTAATGGAGGGTAAACCTTTCAATTGTTGCACATAGTGTGGCCCACACAAGCCACAGGTTGACTTGATTTTAAGTCTTAGGCCCCACCATGATGTGTGTATTATACCCACACTGTTCATTCATTTTTTTAGGGTCGTGGGCCCCATTGTTTTGAGAGGCCCACCTTATGTATGTGCCCCAATCATGGACTGCCTTAGGCAAGTCCACCATGATATATGTGTTGTATATAGGCTGTCCATCCTTTTTTTTGGGCCATGGGTTGCCCCATGAGGCCCACCATGATGAATGGGCTATATGCACACTGTTTGCGCATTTTTTTCGGGTCGTGGGCTGCCCCATGAGGCCCACTTTAATGTATGTGTTACACACACTATCCACCCATTTTTCCTAGGCCATGGGCTGTTTTATGAGGCCCATGAGTGAGGCCTAATGCAATGTATATGAGGCCTATGAGTGAGGCCCAATGTGATGCATGTGAGGCCCTTGTACAAGGCCCAATGTGATGCATGTGAGGCCCTTGTACGAGGCCCAATGTGATGCATATGAGGCCCTTGTATGAAGCCCAATGTGATGTATGTGAGGCCCTTGTGTGAGGCCCAATGCGATGTATACGAGGCCCAATTGAGTTATGTGATTCCACCCTGATGTATTATCTTACCCTCACCGTTCATCTGTGAACCGTAGAATCCACCATGATATATGTGTTATATGCTCACGCTGTCCATCCATCTCCTAGATATTTGGAGGGCTGAGGGCCCCGTTGTGATTTCAATTCCAATCCCAAATGGATCGCACCTTAGGACAATGGTGGTTAAAGGTCCACCGTTGTAAACTTCCTTAGGGCCCCTCGATTAGCCATTTCCACCCTTACCTTATTAGGTTAACCCAAACCGTTGGGCCCCCACTAATGATGGTACTTCCCACCATGCCTTGTAGAAATTATCCAAACCTTGGAGCCCACATTATGTTCTTACCGGGCCTCCTATAGTAATGTGGCCCATCTAGATGCATGTCTTGCCCAAGTTTAGCAACCATACCCAAGGCCCACTTAGGTGTTGAGTGGGCTACCCAATCTATTTGGAAGGACACATAGTCCTAAATGTAGGAACTCTACCAAGCCACTTTGTGTATGTATCAAGCCCCATAAGGAAGACTAGTTTATTCATGATAAAGAGGTCGAGAAAGCCCAATTTTTCACCCTCTTAACTTACCTTGTTGTACACCCACTTGACTCGCCCCATGAGACATATCTTATCCTTGTATCCAGTTTCCAGGACCTCGGTGTCGAATATGTATCATCCACGCCATCTATTTACTTCTTTAGGGCAAGTGTCAGGCCTATCCTTGACGTCAGTACACCCATCACCTTTTGCCGTAGATGGAAGAATATGTGGTACCTTAAATAGGTTATGTAGAGCCTATCTCGATGTATGGGTTAGATCCACCGTCCCTCTGTGGACCCCTCCTTAGGATATATGATATGTTAGTACCTTGAATAGGTTATGATAGCTTATCATGGACCATCCCATATAGACTTCTACATATCTAGTAGGGCGTATTGTTCAGCCCCTACTCTCGTAAGTGACATACCGGTTAAGACGATCATCGCCTGTTATATCTGATAATCATGCTAGTATACTTAGTCTAGTGGGACACACTAAGAACATGCTTAGTATTGTATCATGCTACATGTCCATACGCATCATTTGTATGCCTGTTTTGAGGAATGGTTGATCATAGCGTTGCCTTTGGGCTGAGTTATTTAGGGGACTCCTTGAGAGATGGAGTTACCCCACATGATTGCACGGTACGCGTAGGTTTGATGCATGACTGGATGGTATGACTCATGCATCTCGCATTTATGATACATGATCACTTGGCGCCCTAGCGATATCAGGGTTGTGGCCTTCACAGGCACATCATGGACGACCAGATGGGATCCCAAAAATATTTGGTTCTAGCACTGTGAACACTTTGGATGTCCTTGGGTGAAAGTCTCAGAATCTTCTTGGTATTGGAGGAGACTCCAACGTTTAGACCGAGTGGATACATGAGCACCTGTGTCACGCCCCAGACTCGATAATCGGACTCACAAGGAACCTGATGGCTAGTTCTGGCCACAACAGCCTCCGTATTACCCCATTCTCGGTTCATAAGGTAAGTTCCGATCCTGGGATCCTACAAGGAGGATTTTCATAATAATATAATCATTTTCAATACAAGCATACCCAAGATCACAGCAAGTATATCTGAGAATAACAAGGCACACATCACAAAATTCACTAAGAATTTGAACTTTTACAAGCTTTCATAAGGTTCAAAAGGCCATACATAAGATAATAGAAAAGAAGAGAAAAGCCAGCAACACTCATGCATAAGCTTATAGAATCTTAGAGGGTGGTGTAAGTGTGAGGCAATGGTGCACAGAAGAATAGTGAGAGTTGCAAGAAGAGAAATATGCTCAATGAGAATATCACTAGCCTTACCAAGGCTTATCAAGAATACAATGCAATGAGTACTGGGTGCTATACCAAGGCAATGCATGAAGGGGCTTATGTAGCCAGTGCTAATGCGATGCAAGTAATGCTAGTGCTTATATCCAAACCACAAGTCAAATACATTTCCAATCATAAGGAAAATCACCGGGGTCCATTACACGGTATAATGACTGCCACTCTACAGACCCACACAATCAAACAAGCGTAAGAGACCTCACTACCTACCCGTGGACAGCCAATCACCAATGAGGCTCGACGGTAGCGGACCCATTTCACGAGCATGGTCAGACTCAGCCTAATACTGCCCTCCCTCATAGGTGGATAAGGCCACATCCCTACACAACCGATTACACGATAGTGGGAGTTGCGGCCTAACGGTACAAGGCCCTCGTGCGCTCATAGTTTCCACTCAGTCACGGCGTTGAGGCAGTCCCTTGGTACTATGGAAGCTTTGAAAATTTCACCCATGGGCATCTTATGCACCCGGTATGCTTAAGTATCATTTCCAGTGTCCACACATACGGCCATCCACGAATATCCCTGTGGAGGTAATGCCCTGATGAAGCAAGGGCGGTATCATCGTGAAATGTGATGCTAATGCATGAGTCATACATATAGATCATGCACCAGCTTCAGGCACTCAATGTGCATAAGGGGAGAAACTTCATCCCTCTATGACCACCACACAATGTAATCAATACACAGATGATGCATATGGGTCATAATGATGTAAGTGCACTACCTGCAGAATATGTATTCCTTCCTCCCAAGGAGAGACAATGAAAAGATATAAATATAGACAGGTACTCTAAGGAGAATGAAGTTCTCTTAGTGGGGGCCCAACAGTTTGGAATGACCCACAAGCTAGGGGAGTCCTAAGGCCTTAAAAAGGAAACGGGCCTAACAAGGTCTAAGGTGGGCCTTCAACCACCTATAAGGGCCCCTATGGGCCTACGTTAGGGCTACCAAGGAGGACATCCAACCTCAACTAGGTCCCAAAAAGGTAGCCTGCTACACATATAATGTAAGGTCTAAGGCCAAGCAATGCATGGCCTAATGGGCCATACACCAAGCCGACTCATAGGCTATATAATGGGCCCTCAAGTAAGGTTTGGGCCCAAGCATAAAAGTCATAAATCCATATATTGTGGTGGGCTTCATTGGCAGCCCAGTAATTCATCTACATGGGCAAATTTCACATTTAACACAAGTGAGTTGGGCCTCACTTCTTAGCCTAAGTACAGGGTCAATTTAGTGGGCAGCCAAGGGCCCAACTTCTTGCATATTATTGCCTCTAAGCCCATCACAATAGATAGGAGAGTATAGGCCTAAGATCAATGGGCCTATTTAAAGGGACTTAGTCCACAAGGCCTAAATACCAACACAAAAAGGGTAGCCATATATATCATATCACATAATGGGCCCTAAGGAAATGGCCCAAAACCCTCTCACAACATCATAGGCCTCAAAGGGCAAACTATGGCCCAAAAATAAAAGCCACCGAATTTATGCATTGTGGTGGACTTAGAGGGTAGCCCATAAACCCAAGAATACATATGGGCAAGGCCTAAACTGATAGTGTGGACCTTACCACATCAACCCAAAGACTTAGCAAGGCCCTCCACAATATGCATCAATGTGGGCCTTGCAAGTCAACCCATAATTAAGTACTTCACGAGGGCATCAAGGATCATTAATACACATGATCAACTTATAGACAACCCATTGGGCCCGTGAATCAATCAGGTTAGCCCTTGTACAAATTTGGGCTTAAGGAAGAAGTTTCCAGCCCATTTGGGCCTATTAAACTATCTAAAAAAATCTGGTTAATGCTAGCCCACAAGATCACCACAAAGGTGGGCCTTAAGGGGCACTCATTAAGCCCAAAATGTCTAAGGGAAGAAGGCAAAGAGTGTGTGAAGCACTCCCTTAAGTCTAGTGGGCCACAATAGCTCCAAAAAATCAACTATGCAACAAATTTGGGCCCCTTGCTGGAATTCTAGCCCACCCACTTCTTAGGCCTGTTGGAATCCAGAAATTTATTAATATAAATGGGTTACGGACCCATAGTGACCCACACATATCATAGTGGGCCCCACCAGATGAACGGAGTGAAAATAACACATATAACAAGGTGGGTCTGCTACTGGACTGTAAGTCCAGCAGCACCTTGAAAGTTCTGGATGTCCCAAGTGGGCCTGGGTGTCCCAAGAGGGCCTGGACGACTGGCCCTATACAAACCTCAAGGTGGGCCTCACTTTGGACGTCCCTTAAGGGGATGGACCACATCTAAGGGGGGCCACATAAGGGAGGACGACCTGGAGAAACACATACGTCAAGGTGGGCCACACACATGGGACAGTCAGCCCATCCTTAGGTGTCCCAAGGGTGGGATGGCTGGCCCATTACAACACCAAGGTGGGCCCCAGAAACTCCCAAAATTGGACGATCCAGGTAGCCCACATACACCTGTGATGGGCCCCTACAAGGTGGGCCACGAAATGGGTGAAGGGGAAGGCCATAAACATTTATAATTTTTTTTATACAAGTGGATAGTAAGTCAAGAAATAATTCTTGTTGGAATAATGCTTCTACCCCTGACTTGTGCACCCCATTAGAGTGGGCCCCGATCTGCCAAAATTTGGGAAAATATAGGTTCAACATCCCTGCACAACTATACAACAAGGTGGGGTCCACAAAGGTGGCCCACCATTTTATAAACAAGCTGATATTTATGTTTTTACAACATGCAGAGTGGCTGGACAATCCAGAAAATTTGGACTGTCTAACCTCTTGGCCCCCCTTTTGGGTGATCAATCAAGGGCGGGGATGGAGGTGGGATTCAATGCACGTCAAGGTGGGGTCCACACCTCCAAGAATCATCTATCAATGGGGGTGAAACATCCTTCTTATCAGTCCAGAAAAATGACCCAAAAACCATCTCAAAACTGTCCAGAAAATTTCTTGACAGCAACATATGCATGAAATAAACCGAGCATGAGAACCAAAATAAGGGGAATCACCTCATGAAATCAGTGTTGTAGTCTATCTCAGTGGGCCCCACAAACATCCAGACCAAATCCCCTTCATAAAACCTATTGCATGCATCCAGTATGGAGTAAATAGGGTGCCAATGTCCAAGGAACTGACAGCCATGGGAGTTCACCTTGCTTGGACGGTCTGGATATTCCATGGCCCCTAAGTGGGCCACACACATTAGAAATGAAAGATAGAATAAGGAAAAAATGAAGATCCAACTACAAGAGAGGGTCTCCGCAACTATTGAGGCCCTCTCTCCATCACAACACATTTATGTCACCCATTAGATCATATACAATCTAGATCTAGCACATGCATGGAGTTAGGAATCAATCTAATGGTGGGGATGCCTTTCCCACCAAAATCTATGGTCTAGATGACCCCTAAAGACATGCGTCAAATGAAAAATGCCATGATGGGGTCCATGGAGAATGGCCCCATCCATGGAACATGCATGCAAAGGAATGGGCTATTAACTATGATCATGGAGTCATGAGGGACCTCCATCATCACTTGATGGGCCCCACAACTGCCTAAGGATGAGATGAAGGAAAATCTATCACAAGAAAATCAGAAAATTCCTAAGCTAAGTGCACCCACCTTAATGGATCTTCAAGATTCCTATAGCATTAGACTCCTTAGGCTCCAAGGATCATGAATGTAGGGTTAAGATTGAAAGTAGAGGGTTAGATGAAGAGGGAGATGAAAGAGAAGGTGCTGAAATTTTCTACCAAGGTGGGATGTTTTGGGTGTTCTAGCAAGGAGAATGAGAGAAAATGAAAAGAAAAGAGAGAAGGGAGAGAGATGTAGTAAGTGGAAAATGATGAGTTTCTTAGAAAAGAGAAGGCATGATTGCCTTGGCAAGAGAAACTCATGATGAGTTTGGGAGGAGAAACCAATGTGCTAGGGTCTAGGAGTTAAAGCCTAGGCTAGCTATGGGGGCTAAGTTTTTTAGGTGATGATGTCATGGATTGCATAGGAAATTGTACTTAGAAAATTGTGTAAGCCAGGTGGGTCCCACCAAAATGCAATCAAAGGTCCAAAAAAAGCACGACCTACATCTTTTGATGTACATGTCAGATTGTCGCACGAGATGCGACGTTGGAACCGCGACGACAAGGTGGACATAATGGCATAGGTCTTGGGTCAATCTGAGTTGGGTCTATGTGACCGAACTCAAGGATGACCGCAAAGACTACCCAAGGGTCGCGGGTTGTTGAAATTTGATCGGTAGGACCGCAAGACCAAAATGAATGAGATGCATACTTACACATACACATGTACTAATGTGAATTCAGGTCAGGTCTCATAGCCTAGGTGCTGAATACTAGTAGGCGGTGTCTCCTACTGTATCGTGGTCGGTTGGAAGGGGGTGTGGCCTTATCTGCCTGAGTGAGGGGGTTGTAAGCTAGGTTAAGTTTGATCAGCTCATAAATGGGTCCACTATCGATGAGCCGGGTGGGTATTGGCAGATTACTGGCTAGGCAGATAGTGAGGTCATTTTTACTCGCTGGTTGTGTGGCTAGGGAGGCAGCAGTGATTGTGGAGTGTACTAGACCCCAGTGATATCCCAGTGATGAGCCATACTGATATGTGGACCTACTGAGCAGGAGTTGCGTACTCAGCATTTGATTGATTCATTCATTCATTATCCACTAAGGCTAGTGGTACGCAATTCAATCATTGTGTGTACCTTCGTAGTGGCCAGGATTTGGGTTGGGGCACGCGACCAACCTGAGATCAGGAGTTTGCCACATTGAGTCTGGCTATCCAAATTTAGGTATGGGACTGGTTTGGATAGAAGTCCCTTGTAATGGACCCCACATCCTGCGATATTATGTACTATCATCCCAACGTCACGCCCTAGCTTGGTCATTTCTTTCCCACCACATATTGCATTGCATCCCTAGCACATGACATTTGGTTTACCACGACCCTGCATTGTATAGCCGATCTGCATTGCATACTCTGATATTGTATGACTCATGGGCTTGTCAGTATTTCTGCTTACTCTCATATTGTATGACTCATGGGCTTGTCAGTATTTCTGCTTACTCTATTATCATATGACTCATGGACTTGCCAGTATTTCAATATTGTAGGAATTGTGGACTTGTATTGTATACTTGGCACCAGCGTTGCGCACACACGTACACCACCCTCTAAGCTTTCTATAAGCTTATGCATGATAGATGCATGCAGGTGTTGCCAGGATGCAGTAGCGCTAAGGCAGGATCATGTGGCCGAGCTTTATGGAGATTTTATTATATACATGTATTTCCTTTCAGCATTATAATCAATTATTTATATTAGTGGATATGTGATGATGATGTTGCTCTTGTGATTTGGGTACACTTGTGGTTATGCTCCTTTACAAAAAAAATTACATTAAAAATCCTCCTTGTAGGATCCCAGGATCAAAAATTTAGTGTATGGGCATTGGGAGCCGAGAATGGGGTACTACGAAGGTTGTCTGGGCCGGATTCGATGATCGGGAATTTTATGAGCCCGGTTTCCGAGTTTGGGACGTGACATCTATATTCCCAGCCCAGTCAACATCCATATAACTAGTTAATTGAACATTTGTATCATGTGGATACTAGAGGCCAAGATTAGTTGTACTTACGACATCTAATAATGCGCTTGACAGCAATAAGATGAAATTCCTTAGGATCTGATTAATATTTAGCACAGATACCTACGCTAAATGCTATATCAGGATGACTTGCAGTTAAGTATAGTAAACTACCAATCATATTACGATATAACCGAGGATCTATACTTTTACCTGATTCATCCTTCAAGAGCTTGAGAGTTGTACTCATAGGAGTATCAAATTTTTTACCATTTTCAAATCCAAATTTCTTAACCAAGTTTAACATATACTTGGTTTGAGAAATGAAGATACCATCATCCATTCGTTTAACCTGTAAACCTAAGAAGTAGTTCAGTTCTCCCACCATACTTATTTCGAACCTGGATTTCATAAGCTTTGCCAACTCAATAGACATGTTAGTGCAAGTAGAACCATAGATAATATCATCAACGTATATCTATACTATTAATTTGTGTTCATTGTATTTTTTAACAAAAAGAGTTTTATCAACACTCCCCATAACAAAATTATCACTTAGTAAAAACTTAGTCAATTTTTCATACCATGCCCTGGGAGCTTGTTTCAAACCATAAAGTACCTTTTTAAGATGACACACATGATTAGAGTGTTTAGGGTCCTCAAAACCCTGAGGCTATTCAACATAAACCTCTTCATATAAATTACCATTTAAGAACGCACTATTAACATCCATTTGATAAATTTTAAACTTTTTAAAGCACGCAATGGATATGAATAATCTGATGGATTCAAGATGAGCTATTGAGGTAAAGGTTTCATCATAATCAACTCCTTCTATCTGAGTATACCCTTGTACCACCACTCTAGCCTTGTTTCTGATTATGTTCCTTGCCTCATCAGATTTATTTTTAAAAATCCACTTGGTTCCAATTATATGTTTATCAGATGGTCAAGGAACCAAATCCCATACATCATTCCTTACAAATTGATTCAGTTAATCTTGCATGACAACTATCTAATTTTCATCAGTGAGTGCCTCTTTTACGTTGGCTGGCTCAATTTAGCAAGTAAAACATACATAATTACATATGTTTTCTAATTATCTTCAAGTACGCATACCAGTGAGAGGGTTGCCTAGAATTTGATTAGTAGGATGGTCTTTGACTGATCGTAGTTCAGTATTGATTTGACAAGATGGGGAGTCAGGTTTTTCAATTATATTGACTTCATCATCTTCTGAACTAGATAATGGTGTGTTCAGGTGCTCATTAATAACAACATTTATGGACTCCTGAATGACACTTGTTCTTTTGTTAAGAACACGATATGCTCTACTATTCAGAGCGTAACCTAGGAATATCCCTTCATCACTCTTAGTATCATACTTTCCTAAATTTTTCTGGTCTCATAAAATGTAGCACTTACTTTAAAAAATTTAAAAGTATTTAATTGTAGGTTTCTTATTAAACTACAATTCATAAGCCATTTTATCTTTTGATTTTCTAATGTAAACATGGTTTATTATATAGCATGCAGTATTAACAGCTTCGGCCCATAAATTTTTATGTAACTTCATGCTATTTAACATTACATTGGCCATCTCTTGTAGCACTCTATTTTTCTTTTCAACAACCCCATTTTGTTGAGGTGTCTTAGGAGCTGAAAATTCATTCGATATACTATGATCGCTACAGAACTTCTCAAAATTGCTATTTTCAAATTCCGATCCATAATCACTTCGAATCTTATTAACATTCATTTCTTTTTCAATCTGAATACGCTTAAGTATTCTTTTGACTTCATCGAGCGTTTCATATTTTTCTCTCAGGAATGTTACCCAAGTAAATCTAGTAAAGTCATCCACAATTACCAAAAAATACTTCTTACCGCCCCTACTCTTCGTTCTAGTTAGTCCAACAAGATCCATGTGAAGAAGTTAAAGAGGTTTGGATGTGGCAAAGGAGTTCACTTTCATGTGACTACTCCTAGTTTGTTTTCCAATTTGAAATGCGCCCCATATTTTATCAATTTTCTTCAATTTGGGTAGACCTCTAATAAGATCGGCTTTGCTCAGTCGATATAAGTTTCGGTAGTTTACACGTCCAAGGCGTTTGTGCCATAATTTGGTTTCATTGGTTTGGCCCATGTAACAAGATAATTTAGAGGAGCTAGATTCATTAACGATATAGCAATTCTCACATGTTCTTCGGCCATTTAATATCACACAACCTTTCTCATTTGAGATCTCACATCCTTGATTTGTAAATTTAACACTATACTTATTATCGCAGATTTGAGATATACTCAAAAGATTGTGCTTAAGCCCTTCCACAAATAAAACATTTTCAGAAGGAGGAAGGTTAAAAAGTTAAAACGTACCTGTAATGACCTGAAAAATTTCGTGCAAAGACCCGAGTACTACCTCAAATTTCTTAGAAGTTATTTGTGGGTTAATTAGCGCTAAACTCGATTGCTTGTGAAATTAGCATCAATCACTTTAAATTTGATCTGCAAGACTCAAAACCTGTAGAATCGTTAACGCTATGTTACCCTGAAATCTGGGATTCAACGCTAAATCCAGTTGCTCTCGGGAGTATTTGGAAACTTTGGATCGGACCTGGACCGCGCGTCGAAAGTCCGATAGCGATGATCTTAGACATTTATGGTCACCTTGTTGGGCTTGACTATCACCTCAAAAATCAAGTCCAGATGATGTCTTGGGTCGATTTATTTGAGTCTGGAGTAAAGAGTGTGAGAAAGCTGAGAAATTAAATATGATTTTATGAAATCTGAGTCGTGTTGCTTGCGCGATGATTTTAAGCAATCTGACCATTGGATTCTAACCCAATTTCACCCTCGGATCAAGGAAGATGGCCCAGGCATGTCATAGTGCTTGTGGACCTGATCGAGTTTCGGTGACCGTTGAATTGAGATTGGTCCCCCACGACTGATCTATAAATCTAATCGGTACAAAAACTCAGTCTGACCTAGATCCATGGTCAGTGAGCTTAAGTCCGACCGCATGTGGAAAGAGGACCACCGGAAGCGCTCCGTTGGATCGAGAGAGACCTGTTTTGGTTATAACCTAAGTATACCTTGGCCCTGGGGCTATTTTCATCAATGTTAGGCCTATATAAAGACCTTAAAACCCTCACTCTCTATTCCATACGAATTTTCTAAACCCTAGCTAAGAGAGAGAGAGAAGAAAAGAGAGAGAAAGTGAGAGAGAAGTTGGTGAATCATCGTGAGATTCTTCCTTGTTACTCTGCATCCCTAAACCGTCACTTCTGAATCGTTATTCCGGTGATTCTCAGTTCATTCTTGGGTAAGTCAATCAAACCCTAGTCTGTTTTAGAGCTTAGAATAGTCTATGTGTTGATGTAGCTCTTTTTTATTCATGCCTTAGGTTATCTAGTCGCCGTTGACGAAGACTTATCGTTTGAATCAGATCGGTGCGCTTTTTCTGGTTTAAGGTGCGGACTATATTCGTATAGGTTATGGTTTTCAAGGCTTTTAATGTCAGATAATGGTTTAGTATTGTTGTGGGTGTAATTTCACATGCCAAATGCGATGTTTATATTGCGTTCCTGATATATTTGAGTTATAACGAGATTTGTGTATTCCTTATGTATGTAAAAAGTATCATATACGTATGAAATACGAACATGTGTTTGCCATGATTAATTGTCGTGTACGTGTATTAGTTGCATGTGTGTCAACTCCTTGGTAAAAGGAATTGTCCAAATGTCTGTTATCACCAACATACGTCATGTATGTTGGAATATGTAGTCTAAGTGTTTGTAGAAATGTCTGAATGGTCTAATGTGTAATATACTATCCTATATTCGGGCGTTGAAAGAGATTCTCAACTCTCCTATTGGTGTGTATGATTTCCTACATGCAATTTACATTCCTTGTTGGTTAAATTCAAGCATGTCTTATATGTACATTCATGTTAAGTTGATATTCTTCAAATGCTCACATATTGTATGATTTGAATTGTTGTTCCATTACTGTTCTAAATTGTTAACATGAATATCTGTTATAATTGAATGTGTTTGGGACTATGGAATAGTCCAGGAAATCGGTAACAGACCTTGAGTTCGTGGCCGAGGTTGTTTTCGCCACGTAGGACGTGTTTGACGAACCCGAGTCGTATTAGGGTTGTCGGCAGTGGTTTGGCCACACGGAGTGTTTGCGCACTCTATGTCGTTCAACTCAACGTGCGCTCGTGCTAGTTGAGTTCGTCAAGTAACCCGATTGTCCCGATGTATGTTCACCATGTATGGACGCTATTGTTTGAATCTAGGGTACCAAACTTACCGATGCAATCCCGTTAACTGTTGTACCTTGATCCACTAAGACTCATGAGCCGGGCATGGTGGTATGGGACACCGTGGTCGAGCTGTCGGCCTACGCTGGGGTGACGAGCCTCCCCATAGTGACCAGTGAGCACACCAGACTCGTGAGCCGATTATGGTGGTATGGGACACTATATTCGCGCTGTCGGCCTACATTGATTGGTGACGAGCCCTTTGTAGTGACCTCGAGCATACCTTGATACTGCATTAAGGCGACAAGCCTTAGAGTAGTAACTAAGATATGATGGGCGTTTATTGATTGGTGACGAGCCCTTTGCAGCGACCTAGAACCATATGATCGTATGAGATTGTCTAGGACTGACGACCCTAGAATGGATCACTATGTGAAAATTGATATGAGGAAGGTACCTTAGCTTCCCAATCCTGCTGTATGAAAAGGACTAATAACAACTTGGTAATCATGTTCATGCACCACATTGCATGTGCGTAGGAGTCGTTGGCACTGCGGGAGGTTATCATGCGTACCGTAAGATGAAGACGCTGAGGGAGTGCAGGCGAGGGCATGCATCATTTCTTCATACATCCTTGCATTAAAAAGAGTACTTAGGACGTGTTGATTGTATTGCCTTATCATTACTGCTTGATTGATTTGATATCATGTTAACTTTTACTGTATAGTTCCACTGAGTTGATCACTCACTCCCACATTCTGGGACGGTGTTTCAACACCAACCAGACTCTGTCTTAGATGCAGATGATGACGCGACCCCTGAGGCAGAGCAGGAGTACGAGGATGATGAGGACATGTTTTCTTTTATGCAGTTCTCAGGCGGGTTCATGTGAGCCGTGGCCTGATCGACGGGGATTCTGAGTTTTCTTTTGGAATAGATAATTTCATTTTGATACTTGTATTTTGAAGATAAACACTTGTAATTATGACCTGGTAGAGCATACATATCCTAGGGACTTGCACATATACACATATATTTCTTTAAGTCTTCCGCTTGCGACTTCCACTTATCCCTAGATTATGTTTGTAGTTTGGCTTAATCTATTCCATGTTTTATGCACTCATATAGACAACATACATCCATCATTACATATGTTGCATAAGTGATGTTTTGGAACTCGGGAGCTGAGTTATGCTCGACCCCCGAATTTCAGGGCGTTACAGTACCTTGACCAATTATCTTGCAGTTTCTTCCATTAGTAAAAGTGATTGAGCCATTAATCATTTCTTTATAGTTAGTGAACAAATCTCTATCACCTGTCATGTGTCTTGAGCAACCACTGTCTAGGTACCACTTTGATTGACTCGAAGCCTTGAAGGCGGTGTAGGCAACTAGCAAGTAACCGTAGGAACCCATTTCATTATAGTTTGGGTTTTGAAGCACTGTTGGTTTTCCTTGGCTTGAAATTATTATCAACTCTCACAATAGAGTTAGATTCGAGAAGCTCCTTGAGTAAGTCCACGATTTTTTCAGCTAAAGGATTATAGTTTTATTTTCTAAAGCCGATATCATTATCATTGACTTTAGAAGCTTGAAAAGTTTTTACATTTTTAGAGTTATTATGATTATTATAATTTAATCCATTTCCTTTTGAGTTAGAGGATTCTCCTTTGAAAAATGTAGGAGATACACTCTTATTTTTCAGAGGCATGTGTTTGACATAGCCCAGACCCGATCTGTCTCTGTATGTTATAGATGCGGTTAGTAACTTTTCAAGTTAGGATCTCCTTGGGCACCTCCATGTATCCTTTGAACTCAATAGGGAAGAAATTTCAAGTTTTAGCTTCTCATTTTCCGTTCTTAATTTTTCAAGTTCAGAAGTTTTGAAATTCAAGTCACATTTTGCTTTTTCAAAAAAATCAGAAATATGAGATTTTTCTAAAATAGAATTTTCAAACTCCTCCTTCAATTTTAGAAATTTCTCTTTTTGAAGTTTTAGCTTGACAACAATCTTACAACTCTCCATGTGTAGGGCATTATCGGCATCTTGAAGATCAACTTCGTTATCATTTTCAGGGTCACTCCTCAGATTTTCATATTCAGTTGTATCGCAACTATCTGTGGAAGTAACTCTGGCTAGAGTCATTAAAGCCTTGACTTTATTTGAAGTTTCGAGTTCTGATTCATCCGACTCAGAAGAAGCTTCAGAGTTGGACGATTCATCCCATGTGGCTAACATACCTTTTCTCTTTGGCTTGCCCCTTTTTGGACACTTATTTGCCAAATGTCCATATTCATGGCATTTGTAACACTGGCTATCTTTTAGAGATTTCCATGATTTAGATTTATTCTTTTTCTTCTTAGAGGGTTTTTGAAAATCAACTCTTTCCTTACTTTTAAAAATCTTGTAAAACTTTTTCTCAAGTAAAGCCATATCATGCTCTGAGTTTTCATAATCAGAATTAACATTACTATCTTGGGAAACAAATTTGGATGATTTAAGTGCTATTGACTTACCTTTAGGAGCTTTGAAATTTAACTCGTAGGTTTGAAGTGAACCAACAAGTTCCTCAACCTTCATATGATCTGTGTCTCTAAGTTCCTAAATGGCAGTCACCTTGGAATCAAATCTCTCAGGTAATGATCGCAATATTTTTGCACAGACTTTGCTTTCTGGGATACCATCTCCTAGACCCCACATAGAGTTCACTATGTCATTTAGTTTCGTATAGAAGTCCATGAAAGACTCATTTTCTTTCATACGAATCTCCTCAAACCTAGTGGTGAGGATCTGAACTTTAGATTTTTTGACAATAGATATTCCCTTGTATGTTATTTCAAGAATATCCCATGCTTATTTAGCAGTATCACAAGAAATGACTCTTTTGAATTCATCAGGTGATAGTGCATAAGTGATTGCATTTAAAGCCTTAACATTTGCATTGCTTTCATTTTTCTAAAGAGTAGTCTACATATAAAATAGTGTTTCCTTTAGGGACTTAGTTCCATCACTGCCTTAGTTCCATCACTGTCTAGAACTTCAGACATTTGTGGATTCCATCTAGTCACTATGGCTTGCCACACGCTTTCATCAATGGATCTCAGAAAGATCCTCATTCTGGCTTTCCAATAAGCATAGTTGGAGCCATTAAACGGTGGTGGCCTAGTGATAGAAAGGCTATCGAAATTTAACATACTGAAAGCTCTAGTTCGATAAGCTTAGGAAATAAATCCAAGAGAATGAGCAACCTGTCTCTGATACCACTTGAAAAGGGCGAGCTCTCAGTCCTAGAGGAGGAGGGGGGGTGTGTGAATAGGACTATGCTAAAAAAAATAAAAATTGCCAAATATAAATGCAGATAGTTGAATCAAATTACAATCTCAATTGCAATAATATTGAGAAGTTGATTCAAACGTTGTTCAGAGGACAACCTTACACCAAAAACCAAAGTTTATGGTAGGACAACTTAATTTCTTGAACTCGGTAAGGATAAAAAAACTCAAACTAAAACAAGAAGAATTAGAAATAAATCTTACTATTACAACATTCACCACATGTATATGCAATAGATACAAGCATTCACCACACATACATCTCATACATCATCATCCACCAAACTTCAAGAATTATAGTGGTTCGGTGTGTACACCAACTGTTCTTAAATAGCCACACCTACTCCACTCTTAATAATCAAAGCCCATGTGATATTATTTTTCACTATGAAATAAGGTTTTCCAAGGTTCATCTTAAAACCTTTACAATTGCATTTTCAATGGGCTATCACAATTAAAAACCCCGCGTTGAGATTTTCTGGCTTATCTTAATCAAAACCACAAGAGATTTTCTAGCTTATCTCACAAACTACAATAGAGATTTTCTAGCTTATCTCATAAACCAAAAAAGTAATAAACAATATACTTATCTGTAAATTCTGCTTGATGTAGCCCAGTAGAACCGCTTCACTTGTAGATGTAGATGTTCAATGGCCAACACACATATAGAAGGGTTCTAGGTTCTAAATGAATTTTAATTAAACTCATACCTGGGCTACTTGATTAAATTCCTTAGATCTCAAAAAGGTAGAGTAGAACTCCCTTTTACAAAGTTAGATTAAAAGCAAAGAGATCAAGTAATTATACAATCAAATAAGCTATAGACAAATCTAAAATTACAGAACAATAGCTTAATAATCATGGGGAACTTTCTCTTAAAGTGGTGGCTTAATTTGGCTGTGAATGAATGAAAAAGCTGAGAGAAGTCCTCTATTTATAGGCTGAAAAAAGTTCCTTCGACTGGTCTAAGGTCAGCCTCGACTGGTCCTAGGAGCAACCAAATTTCAAAAATTCTAGCGCGATCGAATAAAATCGACCCTCGACTGGTCAAGCATGGCACTCGACTGGTCGAGTGGGGCTTAAAAAGGTTGCTGGAGTTCAAGTCGAGCCCTGCTTGACTGGTCGAGCCTGATCCCACGACTGGTCAAGCAGGGTGCTCGACTGGTCATGACCCTACTAGAAAAAATTTGAAACTTTGAAATAATTCCTGAACTGGTTGAGAAAAACCCTAGACTGGTCGAGCCAGAGCCTGGACTATTCGAACATAGGCTAGGACTAGTCGAACCAAAGCTAATAATAAACAAAAACTCCCATATAAAATATGCAATATGAATGACCTAAACCTAAGGTCTTTCTAGGGTCATTTATACCTGAAATATTGAACATTGAACTTGTAGCTTCAGTTGCTTCCAATTGATCTTCTACTTGATGTTCTTGAAGCATGATCCTGTACACTTGAAGCTGCAACTAAAACTTAACCTTATAGTGCATTTGGATTTGATCTTGCATTTGAAGTAGCATTTGAACTTGGTCTAACTGATCTTGAAGTAGTTCTTTGTCTTGTAACAAAACTTGTACTTGAACTTGAACTTGAACTTGATCACGAAGAGCATTTGAACTTGCATTAGTATTTTATCTTGAAGTAGAACTTGCATGTTGATGTAGCATTTGAAGTTGAAGTAGATAGAGTAATCTTCATGACTTGTAGCACTTCTTCGAATGAAGGTGAACTTTCCATCTATGAACAAGTCCATTATTCCAAAGTGTTTTGTCACTATGAAATTTTGACAATACAGGGTGCTTGACATACAACATTGCACTTATAAAAGATCCTTCCTTGTATAGGACAGGTTTTCAGGTTGTATTTTATAAACACACTAAGACCTTTTATAGGCCTCCGATAGGAGGATACGTATAGAGTCCTTGTGTAGGATCTATAGTACCTTGTGTAGGTATGATTGATTGTCTTATGTAGACATCTATGGTTGCCTTAGGTAGGCAATTCCTTGTGTAAGATATATGTGTCTTGTGTAGACAATACCTTGTGTAGGTTGTGAAGGTTTATGGTTAACTTGATTTAAAACCATCACATAGTTAATCTGGCACACTCTAAGGTGGAGTGAGTCAGCCGGGAGTGGAGTAGGCACATAGGTGAACTACTACATATCACTGTGTTTGTGATGTTTCTTGCATTCTTGATTTGATTGATTAATATGTGTAAATGTGATGTATTCATGTTTTGCTAAACTTAGATCTCTTCAATGCCTTAAAACATGAATTTGTATGATTCTCTAATGATCTTACTGAACTAAGTTTAAATTGGTAAATAATACATAATAGTAAGATCAGAATTTAAGAAAAGTCTTATTCACCCCCCTCTAGGACACTTTGACCAATTCCATACTTCTATAGCAGTTATACTGCAATTTCAGTGCTAAATTGAAAAACTTTTTGAGCTATAATTTTTTTTTTTTCAAAATTTTTAAATTTTTTATGAATTTAAGTGATTTTAAAGATAATTCATTGATTATAATGATAAGATACTTAATATTAAGGATTTTTTATTTTTGAATTTTAATTATTTGATAGATTTATAAAAGTTAGGTTTGAGTTATTAATTCTTATTTAGAAGTTTACACATTGATTGAGTCATGATTTCACATGTCACATCTATCTTACACATTAAATTTTAAGTTTGATATTAAATTGTTAACTTGATGATTATTGAGAATGATATGAACCAACCCTGGGAAAATTTTCCATCATGTTCAATGAAAATAATTGAAAAAAAAAAATAATAATAAAGAAGTAATATCCAGCTAAAAAAACAGTTGTCGTCAAAAAGGGCTGCCTATCAAAGTTCATTAAGAACTGTTGAAAAGAAAAAAGAACGAAATAGTATGAAAGCCATCAATGGAAAAATCAAAAGCTGGAAGAATAAAAGATTGACCTATAAAGCAAGTTTTGGTTTATGTTTTGGTTATCTTGAACTCTTTTGATCATCAATGTTATCATGAAAGTATATAACTGAATTTTTTATTGTGATAAGTCTAGACTTCACTATGCACCTATTGAACTCAATTTTAGAGTTTTTCTAATTAGAGGATCAATGGTATGAACTTGATTAGGACATTTGCTAAGAGCTAGAGTTTAAGATAAAGTAGTGCTCAACATTAATGTATTTTAGATTTCTATGAGCTAAATTTTTTTAGAACCACTTGAGCTTATGAAAATTATCCATTGGCTTTCGAAATATTTTTCGCATGTTTTTCTTGAGACTAGGAAAATGCTGGTTGGGGTGTGTTTTGAGACTCAAATATTGCATATTTAAACCTTCAATTATATTATTTTTTCTGGCATTTAATTAATCATTTGATTTAATTATATACATTTTTATCATGCGAGGTGATTCGGAAGTCTAAGATGAATATGCACTTAAAAGGATGGATTTAAAGCTCAAAAGAAGATAACAAAGAATTGCAGATTTGGAAGTCATTAATGAATAATTCAATACCAAATATCCAAGGAAACCAAGGAATGAAGAGAATCGAAGATTTGAAGTGAAGAAAATGAATCTTGATAATTAAGGGCCAGAAAAATGATATTATGAAATTCTGAGGCCAAAAAAATATAGTTTTAAAAAAATACAGAAATAAACTTCGATGCCATTGAAGTAAGTTATGATGACATCGAAGCTAACTTTGATTCCATCGAAGCCACTTCGATCCCATCGAGAAAATAATGAATTTTCTTAGTTGGTTGTTAGAGTACATATTCATACACCCTTCGATGTCATCGAATGATCTTCAATGTCATCGAAGGTGCCATCAAAGGAGCTTCAATATCATCAAAGGTACTATCGAAGCCGCAGTAACTGCATAAATTCAAAGTCAATTTGCAAACTTTTTTGAGGTGGTGCGAAAGATTGAGTTTGAAAACTATTTAAAGGAGTCCCTAGGCTATTTCAAATCATATTCTAGGGTTTGTAAAATAGAGAGAAGGCTTAGGTGGAGCACCGATAACGTTCTTCTACTTCAATTTCTTCACGAGTTCTAGAAGATCTTTTAGTTTTTCTTTTGTTTTTGAGTTAGCTATCTATGACTAGCTATTCTCTTAGCTAAGGCTAAGGGATGATGCTTGTAGTTATTCTTAAGGTTTAGTTTGCTTTAATTCAAGTTAATTGATTTATATGTTGGGTATTTCATAGTTTATGGTTTAAATAAAGAGGTCTTTTTGAATTACTTTGATCTATCGTCGACTCTGAGCACGGTAGATGCATATGAAATTTCTGAATGCTTTTTTCTCTATTTTGTGATTGTTTGATCTGTAGAATTCTCTGATCTACCATTGACTAAGGGCATGGTGGATGCTTTGAACTCTCTATAATTAATTCAACAAGATGGTTATATGGGAACCAATGCTATGAATGTTTATAATCTATATCGAATGATTTATAATATTTTAATCGCTCTGTCATCCGGTTGGATAGATTCAGACTTTCATTCCAATCAAGTTATCTATTGAATTGGTGAATTAAATATTAAGATTGATATGAGTGGATTCCTGGATCCTTAGTCTTTTTATTTATTTATTCAAAAACTCTTTTCCTAAATCATTAGATTAAAAACCCAGACAAACCGTTAGACTTTGATTAGTTCTAGGCCGTGTTCCCCATTCCCAATGGATTTAATCTCATTCTTATTAAGTTATTACTACATCGTGACCTTGCAGTTGCGGTTGATGAATAGAGAGATTTTGTTTCAGAATATTCACATTGTAAGGCCTGTATCCTAGTCAGTACCATTCCGTAGACTCCCGCGATCCTCCCTGTTAAATTTCGGCAACCCTCGACCTGTAATCGGTGTTTGTGTGCGATCCTAAGTCGTATCCTGTGATTCTGAGTCAGCTCGAATCAAAACTTATACCATCGTGACCACACTGTCGCCGTGGTTCCAACGCCGCGTCTTGTGCACCGATGCGATACCCAGGCCACCCAGGCCAGGAGTTGTGGACCCGTGTATTTTCTAAAAGAACACCACACGTTGCGAATTCCAAGAAAGTCTCTACAACCCATCTCATCAATCAATCAAATTAATCAAGTACACATCACATCTCCAACCCATGCTTTCTTTCTCCCCAAGACAAGCAACCTACCCTAAGTCAACTCTCAAGTCAAGTACATCTATCACTTACATCCATCACTCACACCCATCACCTCTCTTACAACCTCTCTCTCTCTCTCTCTCATTCTCCACTCATTCTCCCAAGTAAGAGAAGCAATCGTCCAAGCACTTCTAAGGAGTGAGAGAGCTTTGTATGTGGCCCACTACCTACCCCTCTCATCTCCCATCTCAACCCTCCAACCTTCATCAACCTCCATCAAAGAGAGAACCAAGGAGTTTGGCATTCCATCGGACCAAGAAGATCCAACGGTGGGTGTTTTATAGACTTATATTTTATGTTTTGATGATGGGCCAAGTGGGGCCTACCGATTGATGGTATGGACCTCACTTTGGACCCTAGGTGTGGTCGATGGCCCACCATGATTCATATATCCATCCCATGATGGGGCCATTCTCTATGGACCCCATCATGATGTTTAATTTCCTTACATGAAAAGGGTCATCTAGACCTTACATCTTGGTGGAGAAGGGATCTCCATCGTTGATTTTGATTAGTGGGCCCACATGTAATGGGACCCACTTGATGTATGTTGTAATGCATGGAAGGGAGGGCCTATAGTGCCAGGGTCCCTCTATCTCACCGCTCTTTCTCTTTCTCTCTCTCCCTTTCTTTTAATGATGATGATGATACATATGTGTGTGGCCCACCTGATGTGCTCAAATCTGGATCGTCTAGATTTTCTGGATGTCCAATAATGGAACCCACTTGCTACCCATTTCCGGGCCCTAAAAGAAGGAAAAATACAAATATCAGCTTAAATCCAAAGCTAGTGGGCCCCACATGTGTGGACCCACCTGATGTGTGCCTCTTATCTAGGCCATCCAGTCGTGGACTCCACCTTGATGGTGTCCCGTCCAGGCCGTCCAACTCCCTGGACTTTGGACGTTGTTTTAAAATATATATATATATATATATATATATATATATATATATATATATATATATATATATATATATAATATTATATATATACCTAAGAGGACTAGCTGTGTATGATTACACTAGCTTTATAGCTGGTATATTGACATCAGCATATTCTATGGGGCTCACACATGATAGATGTATTTTACCCATGTTGTTCATCAACACCGTCCATTGCTGGATGGTGTCATGTAGGACCACCGTGATGTATGGGTCTTATCCACACCGTCCAGCACTCTGGATAGTGGGACCCACCCCTGATGTATTTGTTATCTACACTATCCATTTGGATGGTGTGCCACGTGGGACCCACTGTCGATGTATGCGTTTCATCCACACTGTCCACTTGATTGGGACAGTGGAGATCCACCGCGTTACATGTGTTTCATCAACGCCATCCATCTGGATGAAGAGAAAACACTAATATCAGCTGGATCCCTCCAGCTGGTGGGCCACCACGTGGGAACCCACCTGCTGTGGGCCACACCATGATATATTTCCTTACATCCACACTGTCTAGATGTCTGGACAATGGATGCCACCAAGATGTATATGTGGTCTACATCGCCATCTATGGGGCCCATACATGATGTATGTGTTATACCTAAATCATCCATCAGTGGGTCCCACCATTGCTGTATGTATGTCAGCAAGTTCTGCAGGTCCATCATGATGTATGTGTTACATCCAAACAGTCCATCCAATTGGCAAGCTCGTCTTAGGCCTAAGACTAAAAATGAGGCAGATCTATCAAGTGAACCACACTGCAGAAAACAGTGGAGAGATGACGCCTATCATTGAAATCCTTTTAGGACCATAGTAGTTTTGGATCAAAATGATTTTTTATTTTTCCTCTTAACTAGGTCTTTGTGACCTTATGAACAGACTGGATGGAAAATAAACGTGATGGTGGGCCTTGGAATTTTTAAACAGTGAAAATCATTATCTCCACTGTTATTTGTGGTATGGTTCGGATGATCTTTCGATATGATTCATTTTTTGGGAAATGCTCGAGAATGACCTCTAAAAATAAGTGAATGGTGTAGATGGCGCAACCCATTTAATGTATATGAGGCCCATTGGTGCGGTTCGTGGATGCGGCCCACTTGATGTATATAAGGCCCATTGGTGCGGCCCATGGATGCGACCCAGTTGATGTATATGAGGCCCATTGGTGCGGCCCATGTGATGTGGCCCACTTGATGTATATTAGGCCCACTGTGATGTATTTGATGGCTCATGGGTTGAGGCCCAATGTGATGTATATAAGGACCATGAGTGAGGCCCAATGAGATTTATGTGAGGCCTTTGTGTGAGGCCGAATGTGATGTATATGAGGTCCATTGCATTGTGTGATTCCACCATGATGAATGATGTTTATGGCAGGCCATGCCTTGGGAGCAATGACGGTTAAATGCCCACATCATAACTCTCGCTAGGGCCCATTGTTAGGCCAATACTTGTTGTGTGTAGGCCGTCTAGGCCCATCTTCGTTATGAAGATAGTTCATCACCATATAACATGCTTAGTATAACTCCATGATTCATGCCCATACGCATTATATGTATGCTTGATATGAGGAGTGTTTAATCATAGCAAATGTCGTTGGGCTAAGACATATACGGGGCTCCTTATGAGACAGAGTTCCCCACATGATCGTGCGGTATGCGTAGGACTGATGCATGACTGGATGGTATGACTCATGCATCTTACATTTATATGACATGATCACTGTACGACCTAGCGACATTAGGGCCGTGGCCTCCACAGGCACATAGGGGTTGGTCGGATTGGATACCGAAAATATTGGCTCTAGCACTATGGGCACATAGGATGTTCTTGGGTTAAAGTCCCAGAACCTTTTTGGTATCAGGAGATGCTCCAACATCTAGACTAAGTGGATACATGAGCGCAAGAGTGCCGAATACTAGTATGCCACATCTCCCACTATATCATGGTCGGTTAGAAGGGGGTGCGGCCTTATCCGCCCGAGTGAGGGGGCTATGAGCTAGGCTGAGTTTGACCAGCTCACAAATGGGTCCGCTATTGACGAGCTGGGTAGGTATTGGAAGACTACTGGTCAGGTAGATAGTGTGGTCTCTTCCACTCACTGAGCTGTGCGGCTAGGGAGGTGGCAGTTAGTGTGGAGTGTACTAGACCCTGGTGATATTCTAGAGATGAGATGTATTGTTATGTAGATTCAGATGAGGACTGGTATGCTTGCGTTGCATCTTGCGTATGACATTTGGCTACATAGGCCTCGCATCGCATGGCCTCGGTATGGCCAACAACATTCATGTCTTACATCGCATGGCCTTAGTATGGCCGATAGCTTTCATGCCTTGCATCGCATAGCCTTGGTATGACTAATAGTATTCACAGACTTACCACAATATTTTCGTATTACTTTGATATTGCATACTTAGCACTTGCCTTGCGCACACACTTACACCACACTCTAAGCTTTTCATAAGCTTATGCATGACTGTTGCGTGCAGGTGACGTTGGATCGCAACAGCGCTGAGGTAGGAGCGTGTAGCTGAGCTTTTGGAGTTCTGATATCTATATTTGTATTTTCCTTTCTGCATTGTACTTAAAGTTTTTGATATAATGGATATGTGGTGATATTATTTTGTGATTTGGTTATGCTTATGGTTATGCTCCATTACAAAAAAAAATCATATTGAAAATCCTCCTTATACGATCACAGGATCGGAATCTGGCATATGGTGCCAGGAGCCGAAAATGGGGCACTACGAAGGCTATCGGCGCCGGATTCGGCGATCAGGAATTCTGTGAGCCCGGTTTTCGAGTTTGGGGAGTGACACACATAGACAAGGATTCCACGAATATGTTGACAAAGTCGGTGACCATAAAAAAGTTCAAGCATTGCTTGGGCTTGATCAATATCTCTAGCCATTGATGAGATTGGGCACCCTTGCACAGGGTGGTGGATGGAGTTACGTTCTAGGTGTAGAAGGCAAGGAGAGGTCTACCCTCATGGTGGAGGTTACATGGCAGGTCTTTAGAGTGACTTGGAAAAATGCAAGTCAATGTTGATATTGTTGTGTAGGATGCCTTGGTTTCTACCAATCTGTTGTGTAGAGAATCCATATCTCGGTTTGAATGGAATCTTTTTCATTTTGACTGAAAATTGGGTGGATTCTCAATTTGCACGCTGTGAAGATTTACACGTTTTCAGTTCAACTGAAAAGTGTGAGTCAGTTTGGTTCGGTCTGACTGAACGGTTTACAATGATTAGTACAAATTAGGGTATTTAAGTCCAATTTGGATTAGGATTTGATTGATACGAGTGTTTTCTCTCTAAGGGCAATAGTTTGTAAGGTGAGAGGGTTTATAAATGCTTGTAAGGGCTGGAGAAGGAATTTTCTCAAAAGGCTACAATTTCCTAAGTGGGCATCATAAAAGGAGATTGGTTTCGTTTATTATCAAAGAAGGTGAGTGGTGTAAACTCTAACATTTTAATTATAATGGATCTCTGCCGCTTTGTGTTGAGGGTCAAATATTGCATATTATCCCCCATTTATATCTTGGTTTTATGAATATGATAATGCTTAATGTTCTAATTTACTCATGTTTGTGTTAAAAGGTGAATTTAAGAGTTTGGACTGAAAAGGGTGCTAAAATTATGGATTTTATGCTCAAGAATCACCAAGGCAAGGGATGGATCTTAGGAGACCAAGATTGAAGAATTCACATGGCAAAGATCCAAGAAAACCAAGTGAGGAATAAAGAGAATCAAAGATTTGAAGTGAAGAAAAGGAATCCTGAAATCGTCTTGAAAAAGCATATTATAAAACTCTAAGTCATTTTGTGAAATTGTGCAAAGTGAAGTAGATTTTGGGAAACTGTGCAAAGTAAAGTCTATTTTAGCAAACTACATAAATTTGAGGTAGTTTCTAGAGTTTTCCAACTAGGTGCAAAAGTTAGAGTTCCATAACTATAAATAGGACTCCCTGGGATGTTCCTAGACATCTTATAGGGTTTAAGGAGTGGAGCAAAATTGTGGAGAAGCTATTACCAAGAGTTTTTCTTCTTCTTCTTTAGTTGTTTTCATGTTATCTTTTAGGGTTTTAGATCCAATCATGTCTATGGTTGGCTAAACTTCCTAGGCAGGGCTAAGAAGTGAAGTTTGTAGCATGATGGGATGCTTCTATTGCTTTGATCCATGTTTATGTTGAACTCCATGGATTCTAATTTGATATTTAAGGAATACTTTCAGCTTTTAATGGTTTATTGTGACTCAAATTACAGTAGATGCATAAAAGCTTTGAATATCTTCGTTTCCTGATTTGAGATTGTAAAATTAGTAAGGCTGTTGTTCACCATCGTCCCTTGGGCATGGCAGGGTGATGGAATCCTTCCTAATCTTTATAATTCCCCTAATTTGAGATTATGAGATTGGTAAATCATGTTGTTTGCCATTATCTCCTGGGCATGCTTTGGTGATGGAATCCCTGCCAATTATCATAGTTCTCCTTCATTGAGAATTAGGTCAGTGGAAGTTCAAATTTAATTTTATTGAAGTATTTTCCAATTGGATAGGATAGGACTCCAATTCTAATTGTGTTACTTGAATCAAGCAAGAGGGCTCCCTGATCACTACAAGTGGATCCTTGGCACCCTAATTCCCACATTTAAATTCTTATTTTTAATTGCTCTATTCACAATTACTCTCTCAAATACTTTAGAATTAGTATCACATATTCTTCTAATTCTACTTCTAGTTAATTTCAGAAACATATAAGTTTCAGTCCCTATGGATTCGACCTCAGTCTTCCCGAGATTGTTATTACATCGCGACCCTACACTTGGGGTTGTGAACAAGTTTTTGGCACTAATTTTCAGTTAACTCTGTGGATCTTGAGTGGTGTCCAATCTTGTGATGGATAAATAACCCCTCAACCAATCCTCCTTCACTCAAGAGACGTTGAGTGTTATCACAGACCCACTTAGGCATGAAATACTCTCAGCCCTCGATTTCAGAATCTAACCTAAACCTAAAAGGAAATAGGTAAATAGAAAGAGAGAGAATTAGAAAGAAGTTACCAAATTAAAAGTTTCTATTTTGGGATCTTGCAAAAAAAAAAAAAAAAACCGAAAGTGAATTAGTTTATAAAAAGGAACTAAGAAAGGAAAGTGAATTAGTTTCTAAAAATGAAAAAAGAAAGTTTTTAAAAATAAAAAGTAAGTTAGTTTCTAAAAACAGAAAAGAAAAGGAAATTAGTTTCTAAAAACGGATAAGGAAAGTTTCTAAAAAATAAATAATTAGTTTCTAAAAACAAATTAGGAAAGTTTATATCCTAGAATTATAACATAAATTAGTTTCTGAAAACAGAAAAATGAAAGTTTCTAAACCAAGAAATAGAAAGCTAAATTAGTTTTTAAAATAATTCTAAAAACAACCCTAACCTAAAAATAGAAAGTAGAAAAAACCCTAATCTTAAACTAATTCCAAAACTAGTTAATCTCAGAAAAATGCAACTGTTAATCCCCGGCAACGGTGCCAAAAACTTGTTCACAACCCCAATTATATGGTCATGATGTAGTAATAATCTTGGTAAGACCGAGGTCAAATCCACAGGGACTAATCTTATGAGTATTCTGAAAGCAACTAGAAGTAGAACTAGAAGAAAATGTAAATCTAAATTTGGAATTAAAGGGAGTAATTATGAAAGTTTTAATTATAAACTTAAGAATTCAAAGGTGGGAACTAGGGTTTCCAAGGATCCACTTGTAACAATCAGGGAGATATATTACTTGATTCAAGAACACAACTAGAATTGGAGTCCTATCCTATCTAGTTGGAATATATCTTAATAAAACCAAATCTGAATTTCCTTTGACCTAATTCTCAATGGTTGAGAGTTGTGAGAACTGGAAGTGATTCCATCACCTAGCCATGTCTAGGAGACAATGGCAAACAACATCATATACCAATTCTACAATCAAACATAGGAGAATTGTGAGGGTTAGAAGGGATTCCATCACCCAACCATGTCCAAGGGACGATGGTGAACAACAGGATCTAATAACTTTACAATCTCAATACATGAAAAGAAGATACTTAAAGCTATTACAAATCTATTGTAATTTGAGTCAAAACAAATAATTAAGAACTGAAAGTATTCCTTAAATATCAAACTAGAATCAATGAGAATTCAACATAAACATGAATCAAAGCAACAGAAACATCCCATAACGCTGCAAGCTTCACCTCTTAGCCCTAGCGAAGAGGTTTAGCCAACCATAGACATGATTGGACTAAAGTCTCTTAAGAAAAACATGAAAACAACTAAGGAAGAAGAAGAAAAAGTCTTGGTGATGGCTTCTTCACCCTTTTGCTCTACTCCTTAAACTCTAAAAGATGCTTAGGAACATCCTAAGGAGTCCTATTTATTGTTATGGAACTCCAACTTTTGCACCTAGTTAGAAAACTCTAGAAACAACCTCAAATTTAAGCAGTTTGCTAAAATAGACTTCACTCTGCGCAGTTTTCTAAAAAAGACTTAACTCTGCGCAATTTTACAAAATGATAAAAGTTTCAGAATATGCTTTTTCAGGACGATTTCAGGATTCATTTTCTTCACTTCAAATCTTTGATTCTCTTCATTCCTCACTTGGTTTTCTTGGATCTTAGGTATGTGAATTCTTTAATTTTAGTCTCCTAAGATCCATCCCTTGCCTTGGTGATTCTTAAGCATCAAATCCATGTTTTTAACACCCTTTTCAATCCAAGCTTTTAACTTCACCTTACAACACAAACATGAGTAAAATAGAACATTAAGCATTATCATGTTCATAAAACCAAGATATAAATGGGGGATAATATGCAATATTTGACCCTCAACATAATCCCCGACTAGCATTTTGCTAGTCCCGAGCAAAGTATGCAAAAAATATTTCGAGAACCATAGGATAATTTTTATAAGCCCAAGTGGTTTTATAAAAAAACAATCCAGATAATAGAATTCTAACCTCTAACACTCAGTAAGTTTCATAATCAAGTTCAAAGCATTAATCCTCCAATTAGAACAATTCCAAACATCGAGTTTGATGGGTGTATAATAAAGTTTAGACTTATTGCAATCATAGGTTCAATTCGTCACTTTCATAATAACATTGATAATTAAAAGAGCATTTATGACAACTAAAATCGAAATCAAAACTTGCCTTACAGTTCATCTTTTAGTTCCCACTTTTATTCCTCCCGCTTTTGATTTTTCCATCGATGACTTTCACGCTATATCAACTTTTTTAAAGATCTTTAATAGGTAGCCCTTTTCGATGACAACTGGTTTTTTTTTTCTAGTTGGGTATTTTCTTTTTCTTTTTTTTCTTTTTTTTTCAATTCTTCCCATTGAACATGATGGACAAATTCCCCAAGTTGGTTCCTTCCATTTTTAATAATAATCAAGTTAACAATTCAATATCAAACTAACACTTTAATGTATAAGTTGGATGTGACATGTGAAATCATGACTCAATTAATGTTTAAACTTCTAATCGAGGATTAATGACTTAACTTAATTTTGAGATCTCCTAAGTGACTAAAATCCAAGAGACATAAAGCATCAACATTAAATATCTTGTAATTCTAATTCATGGATTAACTTTGAGATCACTTAAATTTGCAGAAATTTCAGAAAATTTTCTCAATTTTTCACAACTTCGCCCAAAGACTAAGAAAACCACCGAATAGTCTCCTGAATCCACACCCCCCAACCTAAAATCTATATTGTCCTCAATGTAAAAGAGATAAGCATTCAATGTAAATGAGGCAACGAAAAGAAAAAGGAAGTAGTGGAAAGGTAGTACCTGAAGAAGGAATTCTAAGGGTTTTTTTTTCAAAATATCTCAATGTGAAGATGGGTTAGCACAAGAATTAAACCATCAGAAAGTAAACTTTCCTAAATAGCAAAAAGAAAACTATCATAAATAGTGAAAAGCAAACTATTCTAAACGGTGAAAAATAAACTATCTTAATCCTAAATTCTTTGAAAGCAATAAACCTAACTAGGAAAACAGGGGAAAGCTACTTAGTCATGCCGCAAGGTTCTTCCTCCGGCCAGTATCTTGATAAATTTCTCAATAGGTTTCGTAAAAAGATCATCCAAAATCCCTTTTTGTAGTAGGCTTGGATGCCTTGGAGCATGATTTTCTAGAGAAATTTGTGGACCTCAGCATAAAGTTTCCTTTTAATCTCCTGAGGTGTCCAAAGTACATATGATTCACCTGAGACAAATTTTTAAAGTTAGAAAAACATGGTGAATCAGAGACTACAAGTAGATAAAATTTAGAGAAATTCTCAATAGGTAATGTAGTCTTAACATATCCAAAGTTTCAGGGTTCAGTTCAACTTTCAGCTCCTCCTTCCTTAATAGTAAACATTCAAGATCTGTGGAATGAGAAGCTTTAGAATAAGGGTTCTCTCGGTCAGTAACAACCACCGAGGTATTGTTCTACAAGGCATCTATTATTTCTTTTATCATGGGATCATTTGAATCTACAAAATATGTCAAACGATCTTTCAGAGAGTTGAGATAGTCAGTTGAGGGATGCTCATTTCTCACATTATGATGATATGCCCAATGATTCCTTCGTCTTCTCTTATAATAGAGGAAAACATGATCTCTTTCTCTTCACCTTGGTGAGAGTCAATTGTCACCGGATACATCTCGCCTTGCCCTGCATAGATAGATTATGGATCAGTAGGCACATTGATGTGAAGACTTTGTTCATTTTACTACTCAGTAGAGGCATTATATCGTCAAGTGTTGACGGCTCAGAAAGTGGTCTTAATTGAGTGGTTTCAAATTCCAGAGTCATCTTGGGCAACTTGTCCATCTCCCTAATTATATTATAATATAAATCAGGGGAGTGGTCTACAATGCCTCAAAAGACTCATGCGGTTCACTTGGAAGGGACTCTTCCTCCACATGTAAATCAAACGTGTCAGATGGGTGGAGTAGATCATTATGGTCGACAATGTCCTGTATCTCGCGATCACTTTCCTGAACCATTATTGAAATCAATTGCAGTGAATCTTGGGCTGTAAACTCATTATTTTCATCCCAATATTTATCATCTTCCAATTCAGTATAGTTCATAAGTGGGATGAGATAAATTTCCTCACATTGTTTTCCTAGGTTGAGTTGAGGCTCGAATAAACTAGTATATTCCTCCTCATTGAAGTCAAGTGTGTCATATGACTGGAGTGTGTCAATATCATTATTTTTTAAAGACACCCATGTTTCTTGATCATTCCTTTGACAACCATCGAGATCGATTCTTCGAAAAATTGAGTCGTATGCTCGTTAACACAATCCAACTCTTCATTCTCAATTTCAGTACTCTCCACAAGCGAGTTATGATCACTTTCCTCGTATTGTGTTTCTAGATTGGGTTGAGATTGTGATAACCTAACCTCTTCAACCTTATCGAGGCGCAATTCAATCTCTTTCAATGATTTCATCATGCCTATGTCAAGTTGGTTAAACTGTTCTTGATAGTTCGTGAAATTCAAACGTGAATCCTCTTGGATTATTTTTAGTTGGATTTCAAAGGTAGGGGATCTAAGGGAATAGTCACTATAATCAATTATTGGTTCATCTCTCCAATGTTGATGTTTCCACTGATCATAGTCGTACGGGTCATAGGTGGGAGAGTCTGATGGTTGTTGGTATTATCACCTATAATATAGTCTCTCATTATTTTCTTCTTGTCTGATGGGTGATAATAGTTCTCACTCCCATAGTTATGATAACTCCAACAATCACGTACCGTTTTCTTAATCTGTGGGGTGTAATTATTCTCCTGCCTATGATCGCATAAGGACTTCTTAACCGGTGGAGCATTGTATTCTGGTTGGTTCTCGATGATGGTTTCAGAAAATTTTTGAGACATAAGCTGTTTCCTGACATAATCATCTGACGGTCCTTCACAATTTCTCGCATTCTCTAAAACTAGCTCAGCATACTAACGTTCCCACTCTTGCATATACATGGTGTAACCCTAATCCTGAACCTAATCTTAAAATAGAATAAAAGAAAAATCCTACATCAATATGGAAAGTAAGTAGCAGAGAAGTTAGGAGTTTACCGGTTTGGAGAGTTCTATGTTAGGATCCTATAAAATAGAAAATAATGTTAATTTCTAAAAATAAATCAGAAAAAATCCTAACCTAAAAACAAAACAAAAAGTTAATCCTAAAAACAAATTAGTTTCTAAAAGAAAAAAAATGAGTTTTTAAAAACAAATTAGGAAAGTTTCTAAATCTGGAAATAGAAAGAAAAGTTAGTTTCTAAAAACAAATTAGGAAAGTTTCTAACTCTAGAAATAGAAAGAAAATTTAGTTTCTAAAAACAAATTAGAAAGAACCCTAACCTAAAAATAAAAAGTAAATAAATCCTGATCTTAACTTAATTCTGAAACTAATCAAATCCAGAAAACACAACCGTCAATCCCCGGCAATGGCGCAAAAAACTTGTTCACAACCCTAAGTGTAGGGTCGCGATGTAGTAATAATCTCGGTAAGACTATAACGCCTTGAAAATCGGGGGTCGAGCAAAGCTCAACTCCTAAGTTCCAACGCATCACTTATGCAACATAGATAATGATGTTTAAATGTTGTCCATATTAGTGCATTAAACATGAGTAGGATTACACTAAATCAGCATATCATACTCCAGAGTTAATTTAATTTAGTAAGCGAAAGACTGAACTAAATATATATAAAGTATATACGTGTTCCATAACCTCCAAAGTATGAACGTGCCATCGGGCTGAATGTATACATATTTGTTTCAAATTACACAAAATATTAAAATGTAAAGGTTCAACTAATCCAGTATCCCTGTAATCCTCGCGACACATCTATAGGTCAACATAGACTGCCTGAGAGCTGAATGTAGGAGAACTCCTCCTCATCAAAGAAGTCTGGTTCCGTCACTTAAGCTGCATCACAACCTGCATCTAAATCAGAGACTGGTTGGTGTTTTAAAATACCGTCCCAGAGTGGGAGTGAGTGATCAACTCAGTGGTACTATAAGGCAAAGGTTAACATGTTATTAATTCAGTCAAGCAGTAATGATAAGGCACTACAATAATCATATCCTAAGTACTCTTATTAATGTAGGAATGATATGTGTAATGATGCATGCCCTCGCCTACACTCCCTCAGTGACATCATCTCACGATCGCGCATGACAAACTCCCTAAACGTGCGCTTCCTCACCAAAGCACATGCAATGTAGTGCATGAACATGTTAGCCAGGTGATTTATTAGGCTTATTCATACAACAGGTTCGGGAAGCTAAGGTACCTCCCTTTATATCACTTACCCAAAACAATGATCCATCAAGGGTCATCAATCCTAGTTAATCACATACGATAGGCAAGTTATAGGGCATCACCCCTGTTGAAAAGCAGTGGATAGGTAAGTTCATGAGTTTACACTCGAGGTCACTAAGAGAGGCTCATCACCTCAGCGTGGGCTTAATTTATACTCAAGGTCACTACGGGAGGCTCATCACCTGAACATAGGCTGACAACTCGAATACGGTGTCCTATACACCACCATATTCGGCTCACGAGTTTGGGTTGCTCACTGGTCACTACGAGGAGGCTCATCACCCCAACATAAGCCGACAACTCGACCATGGTGTCCCATACACCACTATGTCCGTCTCATGAGTCTTAGCAGATCTTAGTACTATGGTTAAATGAGCTTTACATTGGTAAGTGATACCTTAGATTCAAGCAGTAGTGTTCATACATGGTAAACACACAATAGGCCAATCCGGTTAATTGACAAGTGTGATTTATACGAGCGCACGTTGAATTGATCAGCATGGAGCACGTAAGCACTCCGCGTGGCCTAACCACTATTGACAATCACCGTATGACTCGAATTCATCGAACGTATCTAATGTGGTGAAACTAGTTCGGCCACCCAATCAGGAATCGTCACCGATTGCCTAGACTACGTGGTAGTCCCAAACATGCTCAATGCAATAACTAGTCACATATGTTAATCATAACAGCACTTGATGAACAATTCAAGCATAATTCTCATTGAGCATATAATCGAACATATTGAACATATAGTTATACATATGCATTTCAACCATAAATCATGTAGTAACCATTTACATTATAGGAAAGAAACTATAACTGTAGACAGGGTAGTTGAGAATCCTATCTTAACACCCTTGTTGGAAGCGAGTTATCAAACACTTTTTCGTTCAGACATTTTATCAAACACTTAGACTACATAATACGATATACATAAACTAATTTAGTTATAGCATATATTATGGAAAATCCTTTCACAAAGGAGTTGTCATCCACACAAAAAACATGTATTCTAGAGTAGTAGCCCAAACAAGCATAAATCATGATGTCACTTTCATTTAAACATTTCAACAAACACATGGAAGACATTATATATTCACATAGTTCACACACATGTATAGTTCATCGAATACATCATAACTAAAATCATATGGTAGCAATCAAGTCAGGCATAAATCATTGCTGACATTGAAAGCCTTGAAAACCATAACCTAAACATTTATAGTCCATGCCTTTCGTCGGTTTGCTCGTTACGAACTCGGTTCGTACACTACGCTTCTGTTTACAGCACAACGGCTACCTAAATCACGAAATAGGTTAACTATTTCATCGATTCCTCTATTTGGATTTCTAAAACAAGATTAGGGTTAGGATTTCTTACCCAAATCGGAGTTGAAATGACTCGTGTAGCTAGATGTAGAGGCGATCTAGTGCGTGTAGGAGTAAGGGAGAAACACCGCCTCAATCTCCCAAACTCTCTCTCTCTTCTCCTCACTCTCCTCTTCTTTTCTCTCTTCTCTCTCCTAGGGTTTAGAGAAAATTCGTATGGAATGGGAATGGGGTTCTTTAAGGTCCTTAAATAGGCCCAGAACTGGTCCAAATGGCCTCAGAGCCAAGGTATACTTAGGTAATAGCTAAAGGGTGTCTGTTTCGGACAAACGGGACTCATTTGGAGGCCCATTTCTCACCTACATCATGGAGTAAGTTCTCTTACTATGGATCTAAGTCAGGTTAAGGTTTCGGTCCAATCGGATTTGTGGATCGACCATAGAGGACCCGTATCAATTCAACGGTCATCGTCACTCGATCAGGGCCACAAGTTTACTGACATGTGTAAGGAAATTTCTCTGATCCAAGGGTATAGTTTGGTCAGAATATGACGGTCCGAAGTCTTCAATTTTGTTCGTAAGTGAATGATCCAATTTGCTTAAGTTTGAGTTCATTTTCTAAAGATATTCACGTTTCTCACACACTTTACTCAGGGCTCAAGTTGTGCATTTCTGGATACTATTTACACTCGATTCCTACAAGGCTTGTCAAGCCTAGTATGGGGGTCATAACCTTATAGTTTCATGGTAAACAGACTTTCGATGCATGGTCCAGATTCGATACGAAGTTTCAATGTGCTCCCGAGAGCAATTGGGTTTTGAGATTACTCATAGGTTTTTAGGTAATGTTGAGTTAGAGATTCTAATGGTTTTGAGTCTTGCAGTTCATATAGATAGTAGTTCAAGATAATTCACCGATTAATTTAATTTAGTACTTAACTAATTTTCGTCTAATTTCTAAAGAATTCGGTCCTTAAGGATTTCTGTCGGAGGTGGTAATCGGGTCTTTGTACATATTTCTGAGACGTTACAAAGACCAAGGTCGAATCCACATGGACTGAAACTTATACGTTTCTGAAATTAACTAGAAGTAGAACTAGAAGATGTGAAACTAATTCTGAAGTATTTGAAAGAGTAATTAAAACTAAGAATTTAAAGGTGAGAATTAGGGTGCCAAAGATCCACTTGTAGTGATCAGGGAGTCCTCTTGCTTGATTCAAGTAACACAATTAGAATTGGACTCCTATCTTATCCAATTGAAAAAAACATCAATAAAACCAAATCTGAATTTCCATTGACTTAATTCTCAATGAAGGAGAACTATGATAATTGGTAGTGATTCCATCACCAAACCATGCTCAGGAGACAATGACAAACAACAAGATTTACCAATCCCATAATCTCAAAGCAAGAGATTGTGAAGATGAGGAAGGATTCCATCACCCTACCATGCCCAAGGGACGATAGTGAACAACAGGACTTACTCATTTTGCAATCTCAAATTAGGAAAAGAATATACGCAGATCTACTCTAATTTGAGTCACAGTAAATCATTAAAAACTGAAAGTTTTCCTTAAATATCAAATTAGAATCCATGAAGTTCAACATAAACATAAATCAAAGCAATAGAAACATCCCATCATGCTACATGCTTCACCTCTTAGCCCTAGCTAAGAGGTTTAGTCAATCATAAGCATGATTAGATCTAAAACCTTAGAAGAAAATATGAAAACAACTAAGGAAGAAGAAGAAAAACTCTTGGCGATGACTTATCTACCATTTTGCTCCACTCCTTAAACCCTAGAAGATGCTTAGAAACATCATAGGGAGTCCTATGTATAGTTGTGAAACTCCAACTTTCGCACCTAGTTGGAAAACTCTAGAAACTGCCTCAAATTTACGCAGTTTGCAAAAATAAACTTCACTCTGCGTAGTTTTTCAAAACAGACTTCACTATGCGCAATTTCACAAATTGACCCAGAGTTTCAAAAGATTCTTTTTCAGGACAATTTCAGGATTCCTTTTCTTCACTTTAAATCTTTGATTTTCTTCATTCCTCACTTGATTTTTTATTTTTTTTTTTGGCATGTGAATTCCTCAATCTTGGTCTCCTAAGATCCATCCCTTGCCTTGGTGATCTTGAGCATCAAATCCACGCTTTTAGGACCCTTTTCAATCCAAGCTCTTAAATTCACCTTGCAACACAAACATGAGCAAAATAGAACATTAATCATTATCATGTTCATAAAACTAAGATATAAATGGGGGATAATATGCAATATTTGACCCTCAACACTTTGTGCAATGTTTTTTTTTTTTTTTTTTTTTCACATAAATATCTTGTGTTTTGTGGTTACTTGCTCGATTGTTTGATTATTCTATTTATCTTAATTATAATGGATCTCTTCCACAGAATGCATGTCCTCATGATGTTAGTATTATATCTGATTTTTCTAATAAGTAGGGTTGATCCGGATATACCATGGCTGGAAAATGCATCTTAATATCCCAATATAAAATTAGGAGCTGTAAAGTGACTCAGGCGTTGCATTGAATCAAACTAGCTTACCGGCCCACACGACAAGTCTGTTTATGTCATGACTGACTCATTCTCGTCAGCAAGCCTCCGACAGGCGCGAGCCACCTAGTCTTGGACCATAGGTCCGACCTCCAACATCCCAGACTTTAAAACATTGAATTAAACTGCTAGGGTATGCAAGTTTCCATAATTAGTTTTAAGCTAAAAAGTCTTTGCAAGTGAAACATTGATATTCTGAAGGGGTTTAACCATCCTTATGCAAGCCCATTACCGATCTTCACGTGGCATGCATATAACCCCATTCCAAACTATTCAAGTGTCATGCTGCAGAAGTGTAACTGTTCTACTGGTGGCCCACGATTTTGATGGTTTGGATTGCAGCAGCTGTACGTCTCGTGCACGGTGGCAAAGTGTACTTGTATGGAAGGCTTTACTCTTGCAGATTATACCTTATAATTCCCATTGTTCTAGATTTTCTTGATATTTCTTTTCCTTTTCATTTTCTTTGTTTTTTAGTTTTTGCTTTTATTATTTTTAATTTCTTAAAGAATTATGAGCTGTTTGCAGACTTTTTATATTAAAAAAAAGCCAATAGAAATAGGAATCAATCAATGATCAGAGACTAATGTTTGCGTTTTATGTGCTTTCCTAAATGGTGGTCTTAGGCACTATAAGCGCCCTCTGCATGTAATTTTAGTTGTACACCAACCGAATTAGCTCGGTTAACTCGCTCGACTCGACTCGAAAAAGCTCGATTTAACTCAGTGTGAAACTGATTTCGAGCCAAGTCGAGCTGATTTTTGGAGCTCGAAAAAATTTCGAGCCGAGTTGGAGCTTGGCCAAGCTTGAATCGGCTCGAATCAAACCTCAACCCGAATCGAAATTGGATCGAACTATTTCTTTGACTTGGTTATTTTGATATTGATGTTGCTCACCAAGTGTTTGATGAAATAACTCAAAGAAGTATTGATTTTGGTGGATACATTCTCTGTGGGATCAACAAGTGGCGAGGAAGGTATGGATATGAAATAAATCACTAACAAAAAAAAAAAAACAAACATTACATGATAAACTGCCCTTAGATTTTGATTTTGATGCTGGCCACTGAGTGTTTGATGAAATACCTGTAACCTGCCGCTGTTTTGCAAACTTTGAGAAATTGATGGTATGCTTCATGTGTTTGAGAAAATGCCGCACAGGCTCGACTCGGCTCAAATTGGCTTGAGCTGCTGATCGAATTGAGCCGAGCTGACCGTTAGGCTTGAGGACTGAGCCGAGTTTGAGCTAGGGTAACTAAGTCGAGCTGTGCCAAGCCCGACTCGGTTCCACTCGTGTACAGCTCTACATGTAATGCATTCTAGGCCATCAAAACCATAGACCCATTGTGTATGGAAAATGTGGCCCACATTCTAGATGGAATTCCCATCTAATAACAGCTATTGCTTTGGATTGCTTATAATTCTCCGTTAGATGGCTTGACGGTCTCTTCTGTCCATTACGCGTCCCTTAATTTGTACACTGTGGATCGATGTGCATGCATGCCACGTTTACGATGGATGCGTACCTACCATTTAAGAAATGGTGAAAATGTTGTACAGCCAGAACGAAGCAATAAAAATGTATGACGGTCCTGGATGCTCCATCTTGGGCCGGTATTTGGACGTTCCCGATGGAGGTACATGCATGCATATACGCTGGATGCATGTATCACGGGCATCGAAGAAATGGTGGGACATTCAGTACAACCACCATAAAAAAATAAATAAATTAAAAAAAAAAATAGAAAAGAAAAAAAAAAAGAAAAGAAAAAAGAAAGTGATTGATAGCTGGATCCAAACCTCGCAAGTAGGTGTGAGCCTGAACTTGACCCTACAATGGAAGTCTCTTCTTGACATTTATGCGCCATTTGAATAGTAAGTTACTTTATATAAAATACCTGTGCCATAACTACTTTATCTTGTTTCTATTAAGCTAGCACATGACATCGTGATTATCATTTAAAAAAAAAAAAAATTTTAAAAAAAAAACAGTAAAAAAGCAAATTTGGTTTCCAACATCACATGTTATTATCCCATAAGTCTAATTTGATCTCACTCACATCTACCGTCCATCATATGGGGCGAGCCAACCTTTGATGTGATTCGTTCATTGTGTGGGCCCCATCTTTGATGTGGGTTGCCCATCATGTGGGCCCCACCTTGCATTTGGGTTGCTCCTGGAGCAACCTATCCGACAGGTTGTTCAAAGGAAGAAGGATCCGTCCAATTTGCTCCTGTGAAAAAGATAGATGGAGCATGCGGGCAGTCAAAGGGAGAAGTTAGCGTTAATGGAATCGCAGGTGTCTGGCCAGACTTAAGGTGAGGCCTGGGTGGGCGGTGTGCTTCTCATACCATCCCTTGTAAACATGGGGAATGGCATGATGATGAGGATGAAGAAGATATCTGAAGAGAGAGCGGCGGGAATTCTTCCATGGAAGGAGTATAATTATGGTAAATCCTATGCTGCGAGTTATCGTGATATGGTGAGTCGCACGACTGAAGGGTTATCCTAAGCCCGTCTGTAGGGCTGGTTTTGTGGCCAGTTAAGTGGCCGAAGTCAGACTGGTTGGAAGGGACGAGGCAGAAGTCGGCCTGCTGCGACTCACACAGCTGCGAGAGGTGGCTCTTCTGGAGCCAATGGGTTGCGAAGCAGAGGAGGGCTGAGATTGTTAATGTGCGAGACTTTTCTTGCGGGGTCTTTTTGCCGAAGAATCTGATTAACAGGACTGAGAAAGGGTAAGGAATATGAGAGGATGCCTTCTCATGCAGGGAGCTTTGGCCTTTAAAGTTGTGATTGTTTTTGCGACAATGATACCTTCGATGGGGGCAGGGAAGATATATGGATGCTTCAAATTTCTGGATGCATGCAATTGTGAAACCGCCTGTCGGTAGGAAAAAGAGGAAGGCTCGAGGATTCCATCAATGTTGCAGTAAAGCATTTTGAGTCTATTCTTTCTAGTGTTTTTTATTTTTATTTTTTATTTTTTTATTTTTTTATTTTTTTAATTTTTACCTGGAGATGAAGAGATGAACGTTCTCATTAGAAATAACTGTTTTAGCTCCATATGTGACACCGAAAGGCCTTTCAACATTTGGCATTTCGATATTTTAGCAATGTTCATGAAGGAAAAGGATGAGTACTAATTTCTCCAAAACTATTAGTATTTAGTAAATGTCCTAATCAACTTCAAAGCATTAATCCTATAATTATAACAATTATAAACATTAAGTTCCATGGGTGTATAGTGAAGTCTAGACTTATCACAACCAAAGATTTCATTCTCTACTTTCATGATAATATTGATAATTAAAAGAGTTCAATATAACCAAAACCTAAAATAAAACTTTCCATACAGTTCAACATTCTACTCTTCCAGCTTCTGATTTTTTCATCGATGGCTTTCACAATATTTTCAGCTTTTTCTTCTTTTAATTTTTTATAACAGTCATTTTTAAAGAACTTCAATAGGTAGCCTTTTTCGATGGCAACTATTTTTTTAGCTGAGTATTACTTCTTTTTTTTTTCAATTCTTTTTATTGAATATGATGGACAAAATCCCCAGATTTGGTTCCTATCATTCTCAATAATCATTAAGTTAACAGATCAACAACAAACTTAAATTTTAATGTGTAAGGTAGATGTGACATGTGAATTACATGGTTCAATCAATGTTTAAAACTTCTAATTAATAATTAATAACCCAGACTTAACTTTAGAAATCTATCAAATAATTAAAATTAAGAATTCAAAAATCCTTAACAATAAGTACCTTATTATTATAATATCTGGATCATCTTTAAAATCGCTTAAATTCACAGAAATTTCAAAACTTTTGAAGAATTTTAACTCAAAAATTTAATAATTTTGCTCGAATTTGAAGAATTTTCGAAAGAAAACCTACTCCCCAACCTAAAATCTACATTGTCCTCAATGTATAAATATATGCAATAAGAGTAAAATTGAGAGCAATGAAAATAAATGGGAGTAAATGAAGAGTACCTGGAAGGTGATAACAAATGGGCTACTGTAATCTTCCCATCTAAATATGTTTCAACAACTATAATATACCTAATAAAATAAATTAAACCAAAGAAAGTAATAAATTCATAATCCTAAACTAGGAAAGCCGGGAAAAACTACTCAGTCTGGACAGATGGGTTCCTCCTTCGACCATTATCTCGATAAATTTCTCAATAGATTTTTCAACAAATTAATCTAAAAGCCCTTTTTATAGTAGGTTTGAATGTCCTAGAGTATGGATGTCCAGAGAAATATATGACCCTCAATATAAAGTTTTCTTTCAATCCCTTGAGGCATCCAAAGTAGATAACATTCACTTGTGGCAGAAAAGTTTTCAATGTTAGTACACCATGGTGAATTAGAGACTTCAATTAATTGTAAATCAGAGAAAATTAATGCAGCTAATGTAGTCTCAACACATTCCAAAATTTCATACTTTGGTTCAAATTCTAGCTCATCCACTTCTAATGGTAAACATTCTGAATGTGTGAAAGGAGGGGCTTCAGAAATATGATTCCCTTGGTCAATAACAACTACCAAGGTATTGTCTTACAAGGCATCCAATATTTCTTTAATCATAATATTATTAGAATTATCAAAGTGTGCCAAACAATCTTCTAAAGATTCAAGATATTTAGTTGAAAGGGACTCATTCTCCACATTGAGGTCAAGCGTGTTATGTGGGTGGAGTAAATCATCATCAATATGTTTGAAAATTACTTGTGCCTCTTGATCATTAACTTGGAATGTAATCGAGATTAACTCCTTGGGAAGTTAAACCGTATACTTATGATTATAATCCAACTCTTCCTCACTCTCAAATTTATCATACTCCACAACTAAGTAGGGATTACTTTCCTCACATTGTGTTTCTAGATTGAGTTAAGGCTTGACTAAACTAGCATCTTCCTCATCAATAGGTTGTGGTTGAATTTTTTTAATGGGGGATTCAATCACTTCTAATGATTTTCTAATGTTTGCGAATGATTGCGTGACATGTTGGTTGAATTGTTCTTGAGCATCCATGTGTTTATGAAGTGAATCCTTTTGAACTGTTTTTGGTTGGATCTTATAAGTAGAAGATCCAAGAGGATAGTCACTGGAATCCATGGTTGGTACACATCTCTAATTTAAACTTTGTTGCTTCCACAAATTAAAGTCATATGGATCATATGTGGGAGTATTTGATGGTTGTTTGTAAGTGTTATCACCCATAATATAGTCACGCAACGTCTTTTTCTTGACTGATGGATGATAATTGTTCTCCCTCATATGATCGCGTATAGACTTCTTAACCGGTGGAATATCATATCCCGGTCGGTTCTCAATCATAGTTTCACTAAAATTTCGAGAACAATGTTGTTTCCTAACATAGTGATTTGACATCCCTTCAACATATATCTCATCTTCTAAAAGTAGATTAAAGTGTTCACGTGTCCATTCTTGCATGAACATGATGAAACTCTAATTTTGAATCTAATCCTAAAACAAATTCTTACAGAAAAATCCTATAGCAATAAGGAAAACAAGTAAATGGAGTAAGGAAGGATGTTATTAGAAAAGAGGAACTAGAATGAAGATCTTATATTAAAAAAAAAAAATTAACAATGTTAGTAATGTTAGAGAAAGAAAAAATAAGCCCTAAAAATAAATTTATGAAAATTAGAAAATTCTAAAAATCCTAGGTTCGAAAAATTCAGAAACTAGAAAAATCTAACCTAAAACAAAAATCAAACTTAAAAAACCTAAACATATTCGTATTAAACGTCATTCCTCAGCAACGGTGCCAAAAACTTGTTCACATCCCCAAGTGTAGGGTCGCAATATAGTAATAACTCAGTGAGACCGAGATCGTATCCATAGGGACTTTACTTGTACGAAATCTAAAAACAACTAGAACTAGTATCTAAAAACTGGAATAATGAGGAAATAATTGTATAATTGAAGTAATTAAAATAAGGAAAACTAGAGCGCTAAGGATCCACTCGTAGCTATTGAGATGTTACTTGACTTAATAAGATCGCAACTGGAATCGAAGTCCTATTCTATACATATGGAAGATAAAACAGTTAATCAAAGTAGTGTTAAACTTCATTGAATTAGTTCACACTTAAAAAACCAATCTCATGATTATAGGGAGTTCATGCATCAACCATACCCATAGACAATGGTGGATCATGAATTCAACAGATCACTTGATTACAAAAAGAGAGAGACGAAGATATCAAAAGCTTTTAGAGCATCTACTGTAATTGAAGTCATAATAAATCATATAAAATTGGAAATATTTCTTCATTCAAACTAGAAATGAATGAAATCTTAACATGAACTTGAATCAAAGTAAAGTAAACATCAAAATAAACTACAAGCCTCACCTCTTAGATCTAGCTAAGAAAATAGTTAACCATGGACAAGAGAATATTTAACCATGGACATGATTAAACTAAAACTCTCAAAGGAAAACATGAAAAATTAACTAAGAAAGAGGAAAAGAACTCCTTGGCAGCAACTCCACCATTTTCTCTGCTCCTTGAACCCTAATTCATCATTCGAAACTCTCAGAAAACCCTTATATATAGCCTTTGATTGACCGACTTTGAAAACCAACTCAATTTATGCAATCTGCGTATCTGTCGAATTCGATTTCTGCGCGTTTGCACTGCTATCTTATCGATGGCATTAATAGGCTTTCGATGCCATCGAACTATCCTCGAGTCCATTGAACATGTCTTTAATGCAATTGATAAGTGCCCAAAATTGTTCAGCGAGTTGAGTTTAAAATCCAAAAATTCTCGATGGCATTGAACTATGGTCGATGGAATCGACTGTAAGTCTTCGATGAAATCGAAGGGTCTTCGATGGGATCAATATTTTCCCTCATTTATCTAGTAAGAAATCTTTTTTTTAAAATTTAATCTCAATGCAATTGATCATCCGTTGATGGCATTGAACACTTACTTCGATGGGATCGAAGTGTGCTTGATGGCATCAAAAATCTCTTTTCAAAACTTCTGGATTTTTGCACTTTACAACTTGGACTTTTTTCTTTCTCTACTTGGTTTTCTTAGATCTTGGACCCTTGAAATCTCCAATCTTGGTCTCAAACATCCATCCTTGCCTTGGTAATCTTCGAGCATCTAATTGTACACTTTTTGTATCTTTTTTATTTAAGCTTTCGAAATCACCTTACAAGAGAAACATGCATAACATACGGCAATTAAGTATTATCACGATCATAAAACCAAGGTATAATGAGGTGAAAATATGCAATATTTGAGTCTCAACAGACCACCTAGATGAGTTTTTCCTACCAACTAGTAGATGAGTTATACCCACTAAATTGGTGGAGGATATTACCTACTAATGAGTACAAGACTATACCCACCAATCGGTGCAGGATATTGCCTACTACTAAGTAGAGGACATGACCCACCAAAAGGTGGAAGTCTCCTAAAATGGGGAACTATGGGTTGGCTAAATTCCAATCAAAGCATGTGAATGTACACTCCCACTTGATTCGTAAAATTTTAATTTCTAATGTGTAATTCTGACTATTATTGTTTATTCTATATCATGCTTAATTAGATGATCCATGTTGGGTATACTCACGATACCTGGCTAGCTAACACTTGATTGATAAATTGTACAAATCTGAATCAGATAGACTTGTCAACTTTAGATTAGGTAAAAGAAGTTAAGCCGATGAATGATCCTTAGGATACGTGGCCATATCTGACCGAGGAGGAGTAATTAGCTGCTCTGAAATGATTTTATTTCTATTGTTGGATTTGATTAATTCTTAATTGTTATTTCATTTTGTTGTATTTTCTTCCATTTGGACATGATGTTTGGTTGGGTTAATTTGATTGTTCGACATACCATTTCGTTATTTGTTCATGAATTATAGTTTGACATTAGAATAAGGACCCAAGTGGTGGGCCATTAAACCATTGGAATGTCAATTATGCTTGTATGTTTGATAATGTATGAGGTGAATGGAAACTTAGATTAGATAGTACATAAGTGTGCACATGATGATATACTCTGATTGAACTGTACTTATTGATCGTTTAAGTACACTTGGTGTACAAGTTGTGTTAGGAATATTGGGAATAAGATGCAAGTTATAAGTGTCTGGTCTTCAGGACATGACACAAGGTAGACATGGAGCTAAGTTTAGAATACTAGACAATAATAAATGAGGAGTGATTGTGCATAGATAATCAATACAGAGCAACTTTTGGCAAGCAACATGTCAACTTGAATAATACTAATAACTTAGACTTTGTGTGGAGCAACTATTAGAAGAAAACATGCATCATGGAGTAACTATTTAAAATGAAAAGGGATCATAGAGAGACTAGCTATGTGGCATAATCACCACTCCCTTGGACTACCCTCGCAGTAAGAAAGACATGTTTCTCACCTGACCATGCCTTTGCGCGAGAGGAAGAGATGAGAGAAGGAAGATAAGAAGCCCCGAGAGGTCTTGAATATATTGTTAGAAATGTAAAAGATGAAGTGTCATGAATTAGGACCCCACAGGGATATTTATAGTATGCAGAGACAGTTTTGAATAGATGGATATTCAACTATCATGCCCAAGTACTAAGAATGGACACATGTCGAGATAGAGTTGTGCATGAATCGAGTTATCTTGGTTAACTCACTCGACTCAACTCGGAAAAGCTCAAGTCAACTCAGCTCGAAATTGGGTTCGAGCTGAGTTGAGTTGATCTTTTAAGCTCGAAAATTTTTGAGCAAGTCTGAGCTAGTCTGAGCTCAAACTCAACTCGGCTTGGAACTTGACTCGGTTCGAATCAATTCGACTTGGATCGGGTTTGCTTAATAAAAATATTTTGCAAATATTCATATATTTAAATAAATTATATATTATATATACTATAATATATATTATATGTTATATATATTAAAAACCCTAAAACCTAAACTAGAACTCAGCTCGTAGGCTTGAACTCAAACTAGGCATGAAAGATCGAGCTCAAGCTCAGCTTAAACTCGGCTTGAACTAGCCTGAGCTACTAACTAAGCTGAGCTGAGCTGGCTAGTTGAGCTAAGGTAGTATGCTAGTCGAGTTGAGCCAAGCTAGGCCAAGCTTAACTCAATTTGGCTCCTATACATCTCTATGTCGAGGCCTGATTGAATGACTACTACTCAATTTTTATCTATAGATCAAGCCATCCGACCGTTAATTTTAAGACAAGATCATCACATTTCCAAGTATTCCCACTTATGCATCATAACCAACCGTTCAGTCAAGTATCCACCGATAAATAAAGATATCTGACCGTCCATTTTGAGTTTGGACCACCCGACCATAGTAAACTAACTACTTGATATCTGCATCTGCTCGTACACATTAAATTAAGATTTTGATCCATTCATCTTATTCACCACCTATGAATATACTTAACCCACCATCAGAACGACAATATGAGAAAATTGAATATGTGAACAAGTCACTTGAATCTAACGGTATACATGTTCTACTTCTTGATCACTCCAAAAACCTACTTGTGTTCATCCGTTTACAAAACTGACCGTATAACCACCCATACATATTATCAGAGTACTAACCATCAAGTTTTCCTATGTTTATCATGTCATCTGACCCTCCATCATATTCGGATCCGCCAAACGGGCCGCCTAAACATTAGAATGAACAACTCAATTTGAAGATCGTAAGGTATATACCACTACTACCGGCTGACTTCTCTACTAGATATATAAAACCGTTGATTTATACCTCAGGGTGGCATAGCCCATTAAAAATGCATCTTAGTCATCTATAAGTGATCAAGGTAGTCATCTATAAGTGATCAAGGCCCAAAATGGGGCGATGGAAAGAGAATAAAAAATAAAGAATGTTTATAAAATTTTAATCATTTGGATGGTGTAGTTCGACGTTAGGGACGGTGGAAGTTAGAGAAATAAAAGATGACAAAATTGTAAATACTTAATGCCATTAACCAATAGCCTTGAATTCTAGATCACATGGTTCCCATGATCTGTTTCATGTAAGATTTTATACCATACTTATTTATCATAAATTAACTATACATGTCGAATTTCAGCCCTTAGATCATTGTAAGAGTGGCCTAATTGACAAATCAACCCATTAACCATTAATTTTGGTGTCTATCGAGTGAAGAAAGCTCATTGGTAGTTGTAATAGGATATTTCCCTTCGTATGAATGACTTGCATATTTCATCATATAGACCAAGTGTGAAATATGAGAACCCCACCTTAATAGGCTTTTTCCTTAGTCGTGAAGTTATCCCTTACTAACTCTTTCTAAATCAGGAGCTTCCGATTAACCCACTTTACACCGTCAATCGCAACTCAAATTTAGACCACACTTTGGCCTCATATGACTACGATATCATACAAAATGTAGACTCAGATATATGATCCTACACCGTTGAATGGTGACCGCCTTGACTCGAATTCCTTCCTTGGTGTAAAATGTGAAATTTTGAATTTATGTCTTTCCAACCATTGATCAACCACCAACTTTTGTCCAACTATTTCCTTATCTTGATTACACATTACTCCCAAAATTAGGTCCTAATCATTAAGTGTGGACCGTTAATTGAGATCAAGTTCGTTTTGGCACCAGTTAAGAGAATTTTCAAGATAAGCCAATCTAAATTTCAAATCATCAAGAAATCATATACCCCAACTCTTTTCGACTACCCCGATACACTAGATGAATTAGATTTAAAGAAAGATCGCTAGAAAAGCTCAACAAACTTAATTCAAGTGGGATGTGAAACACACCCCCTTTCACATGCCTACTCCTTTATAAAAGGAGTGTGTGTCCCCTTCTCCACTCACACACCACCTCCCAACGTCCAAGGAGGAGAGAGAAAGATAAAGACAAAGGCAAAGGCAAAGAGAAGCCTATACGCCCATCCTCCTCCTCCTCCACATGTATGGTATCTCCCTCTTGCTCAAGCGATGTCGTGGTTCATTTAGAAGCTTTCCTATATCGAGATCTACTTAAGGTTTTGTGGACACTGAAAATCTGTGCCCATGCTGATTTGTATGTTTTTGTTTTGATAATGGGGGTGTCCAGGTTGAGTTGTGGATGTTGGAGTCGCTACTAACCGATAAATCTCAAAATCTCGCGGTTGGCTAGAACCGTGGAATATGTAAGGTTGGAGAAATCTAAAGACTCTCCTACCTTAGGTTGACTCCTGGTCTGCGATTCGGGATTCCGAGTAAGGGACCTTGGTTACAGAGAGGGAAGGTGTTAGGCACCCTCTCTGTCCATACAAATGTACGGTGTCTACTTAGTGTGATAAAATACTCTCAAGGGAAGATGGATGCTATGGTCGAGATGGGCCTAGGCACATGCGCAGATTTCTGATGTGACAAGATCTGAAGTTTCGGCAAGCCACAAAGCATATGTCCACGACGTGTCTAGAAGGCATATGTAATGATGTTGATGAAAAAAGGTAAGAAAAATGGACTAGACTACTAAGAATTTCTGATGTGACAGGATCCGTAGTACGGCAAGTCACAGAGCATACGTTCGTTAGAAGTCTAGAGGAGCAGGAGGGTTAAGAAGGGAGTAAATGTCATAATGGTGTATGAAATGAGTGGATCCTTGCCTTTAGACTTGGATAGGCTGGAACATGGATTGAACCATGACCATCATGGGCTAGGCTTAGAAGAGTCAAGAGGCAAGGCTAGGGGGGTGGCTAAAGGATCAAATCTTAGGAGGCTTGGGAGCTCCTTCCCTCTCCTTCCTTCTCTTCCTCTCCCTCTTTCTCTCACTCTCTTGGATGTGGAGATGCTTAAGGTGAATTTGTTGTTGTTGAAAATGAGAGGAGGAGAGGGCTATTTATAGCCTTCTCCAATGGCATTGCAGTAATTGGGAGGTTTAAGAGGGGTAAAAGCTGATGTGGCAAATGGTGATTGGTTGAGGAGAGAGAAATGCCATGTGGCGTGCTCTCATTAGCTCTTGGGCTTGGTAAAATGGTAAATAGGATCGGATAGGGGGCTAATTCTTGGAGAAAGTTGACTTTCAGACACTGTGCCAGCAGTTGCTCGGAGGACACACGCGTTCGGTAAATGGAGGTAATTGGAGTACCGCCGGTGGTAGTCCAACTACTGCCCGGGCTGGGCTCGGGTCGGGCCCAAACGTGCGGTCCTCATGTGATGCACTGGTTTTGTCTGGTGGTCCTTTTTTGGGGTTTTTGGTTCGGCTGGGTGTATTTCTAGGCTGACTTGGCTCGAATGGGTCCTAGATTTGGGATTTTATGCTGGGTTCGGGAGGTTTTAATGGCTTGGATTAGGGTTTTTGAGTTTGGGTATGGTTAGGATTAGGGTTTCGGGTTCGAGTGGGATTTGGATTAGGGTTTCAGGTTTGGGTAGGGTTTGGATTATGGTTTCGGGTTCAGGTAGGGTTTGGATTAGGGTTTCGGGTTCAGGCAGGGCTTGGAATAGGGTTTTGGATTCGTGTATGGTTTGGATTAGGGTTTTGGGTTCGGGTATGGTTTGGATTAGGGTTTCGGGTTCGAATTGTTGATCATGGCCCAAATCCTCCTTGCCTCTTGTGGATGTTAGCTTGGGTGGGGTGTTTACAGATGCCCCCTTTAGTTGAGGTTGTGAGCAACCGCAGGCTAAAGCGAGTGGACACCCCACCCTTCTGGTCAGAAAGGAGAGTGATTCGAATATGTTGCTTGCCATTGTATCATTGTCAGTTGATTGTTTGAAAAAGAGATGACTTGCACATATCATGAGGGCTGAGGAAAACGTTGTGAGTATCCCTGCGTGTTGGTATGACATTACGGGTCACCAGTGACAACCCTTTCACGTCAAATTGTTAATAACATTGGAGGGTAAGTCTGAAAAGTAGGGCCTTTGCATGTTGGTGCGGCTTTACGAGGATTCCCGTACTGTTTGGTTTGTCGTTCCTTTAATATGTAATCACCCTAGGAGTATTCGTTCAGTTTGATCATCAAAGTGGTTAGTTGCCCTGCGCATTGGTGCGGCCCTACGGGGAACTCACTACGCCGACTTGAACTCAATTAAATTTTGCGAACATCCTAGACTAGGTATGTGCAGGCTATCTTTTGCCATGCAATCTTTTGATTTTGATACTTTGGTTACAATGGATTGTTGTCACTTTGAGTTTAATTATTCTTCCTAGAAATGGATCCACTCATTTCTACTTATATGATTGTCCGGATATAGGGATTGGGCCAATCGTACATGTATCATGTACGGATTCGATCATCCTCCGAGAAAACTGGAGAGATTGATTCTTATTTAGTTGTTTGCACTGAACGCAACTGGAGAATATGGAAGATTCCTTAGTGTACTGCGCGCCGCGTGCGATTTTTGAAAATTTTTGTTTGAAAATTATCCTCTTTGGAGCTAGATTCCTTGGGGATTTTATTTAAAAATATTTTTTTATATTTTGGAAAATATCCATTCGATCTTGCGAGTGGGAGTCGTCGTTCGGTTTTTATTTACAATAAATTGACAGATGGCCTCCAGTAATAAATTAATGGGACTAATGGTTGAAAATATTTTTTGATTTTTGAAAAATCCGTTTGATCTCACGGATGGTCATGATCGTCCGGTTTTTATTGTACAGTTTAGATCAAACAGTTAGATGGCCTCCACTAATGGAATAATGAGGCATCTAATCATCATTTTTTGGATTTTTTTCTTATATTCCTTATATTTTTCAACAATTTATCATATCAAGGTACCTAATTTCTCACGAGATCTTGAATTTCACGCGATGAGATTGTGCCATGAGAAACAACTTTTATGAGAGGAATCTTTTCTTCCTTTCTTTTTGGGCTTTTGTCCAATGGTTTTAATGATTGTACAATCCTTCCATCAACTCAAGGGAGATAGGCCCGCTGTCCCAAGTGATTCTGCGTAGGGGCGGCAGTTGGATTGCCACTGGTGGCAGTCCGATTACCGCCGGTCACCCATTTTGTCCGTTAGTTTGATGTGGACGCTGGTCCGAACAATGTACCTCCATTTCTTATTTGATCTCCTTCCAAGGATGTCCAAGGACGCCATTGCAGTTCCCTAGAGGATCCTTGACATTTGATTTTCGTAGTTTTCGAATGCCTTCTTCTTTCTTCAATCTCAGGTGGATAATCATGAATCCTTGTTTTTGTTTACTTGGAGTTTGGCTAGATCTTCCTTGTGAAACATTTGGTGGAGTCATTTGTAGCCTTGGATCTCCTTTTGGTCTTAGGGAGGCCATAATCGGGACCATTGGACATTTTGGCTCGATCTCAACCATTGGATCTTGCTGGATTTTTTATTTTGGGCCATAGGGATGGCTGGATTTTTTGTTTTGTTTTGTGTTGCATATATATATTTTTCATTTTCTTTGTTAGAGTGGGGTGTGATAAGAAAGGGGGCCCCATTTTTTTATTTAGCTTTTTGCCTTTTCCTTTTTTGTGATGATCTGGACCATAGGATGGATGATTTGGGGCCCAGTTGAGCGTTTTGATGGTATGGATCTTGATGGCGGGCCACCATTTGTGGTTCATCCCATGTGATTTATTTGACTTGATGTATGGATGACTTTCTTTTAGTCGGCCCCGAATCATGATTCTGATTTGGCCAAGTTAAGGTAGACCTTGATTTGGAGATGTGGTTCCTGGATGTGATTTCATGGACTCTATGGGCAATGGGCCTTGAGAAATGGTTTAGGCTTTTGAAAGATGGGCCTTGAAATTGGGCTTTGGAGATGGTCTTTGGAGAATGGGCCTTTGGAATGGGCCTTGAGAATGGGCCTTGGAGAATGGACCTTTGGAATGGGCCATGGAAAATGGGCCTTTGGAGCGGGCCTTGAGAATTGGTCTTAGAAAATGGGCCTTTGGAATGGGCTATGGAAAATGGGCTTGAGAATGGGCCTTTGGAATGGGCTATGGAGAATAGAACTTGGAAAATGGGCCTTGAAAATCTTGATCATTAACTTGGACCTTTGATTGTTGACTCTTTGACTTGGGCTTTGATGTTGACTTGGACCTTAAGTTGGGCCCCTCTTTTTTCTTTTTCTTTTTTTTTTTTTTCAATTTTAGGGTTTTTGTCTTTTAAGCTTGACAGTAAGGAGGTGGTTACCTGTGGGTTCTACTTGTGTAGTATCCCTCGTCGTGGTAAGAGTGACGCAGGTTCTTCCCGTCAGTCAGCCGATCCTTGTTTCGTGCCTCCTGAGGGTCGCCATTTAACTGATGTGGCTCATGAGGTAGTGCTCCTGTGATCCTGAGGGGTCAGGGAGTTAGGACCCACTGGCCAAATTGGTTCCATGACTCTCAGCCTTTATTTTTCGACGTGCTAGAGCGCACTCCATTTTCCAGTCTGTTCCAGGTTCGTCTTAGCAAGACGAACATGTCTCTTCTGTCGGCTTTGACAGAGCAATGGCATGCTGGGACTCATACCTTTCATCTGCCCTTCGGAGAGTGGGGGATCACCCCATATGATTTCTATATGCAGCTGGGCCTTAGGTATGACGGGGGATCTTTTCCTTTTGAGGATGATCTCCCGATACCTTCTGAGGATGATGCCGGATGTTTCGGATTTTTCTGGCCGCTGGTTCATGTTACTCTGGCTGTCGTCGAACATTGCTCGGTGTATCCCTGAGACCGAGGCCACAACCATCGTGAAGGCTCCCGCCCTGATATTGTACACTATGAGGGTGATGATCTTTTGCCACGCGAATGAGCTGGTGAGTTCCTGTCTATTGACGTTGGTGGCAGATATCACCTTCCCCACACCATACAATTGGAATGCGGCCCTCCTCGCCCATCTGTATGAAGGGTTGAACAAGGCCAGCCACTGCATCAGCAGGTATCTGACTGATTTTTATCCGATCGTTGAGGTATCCTTTGAATCTGTCCCTTCATGTCTTCTAGATGATTGGAACCAATTTCTGACTGTGATCGCATGTAGGTGTGCTTTTTCAACCATTTTCCTCACTTAGCGCGCGCTTTGATCGATCATTCACCCCCTTTTCCTCCCATTATGCTGTGGTATAAGGATAACCACAGCCACACTAATCTCGTTTGGAGGTCGAACATAGATGCCCTAGTCAGGGATGATGTAAGTAACTGCCCTATCTTATGTTTTTGCTTGGTACTATTTAATTTATGTGCGCCCTCTATTTTTGCAATTCTATACTCGATCATACCTTCGATCGAACGCGGCCCTTGCTCCTGCTGCCCAGGAGGCTTTCCAGGAAGTGGTGTCGTATCATGGAAGACCCTCGACTGACGAAGTGGTACCTCGGCGAGAGGCTCTTTTGGCAGTTGGATGGGAGTCATCTCGTTCCGTTTAGTCCACCATCTGGTCCATCTGACTAGAGAGTGGTGCTTGAGCGAGAGCTGGCTGCTACTTTTGAGGGTTTTGATATTAGTGCCTTCGTCAACCTAGCAAAGGAGTACAACTCTTGGTGCGATCAGCATGGTGTTGGTCCCATACTGCAGCTTGCTTATGCTCCCGGTGACGGTGCGCGCTTTGTCGGTGGAGGTCTTCTGGGTCCGCATGTCCGCCGAAAGGGTAAAGATGAATATATACCTGACGAGAATGGTTTCCATTGTATCATGTGATCTGTATGCTTGTTTTGTACAATCTTTCTAAGATATATAAAAAACTTTCTCGCCTGTCTTCTTTGCCCTTAGACTCTAAAACATTGTTGTTGATGTCCTAAATAGTTTTTTGGAGATGAATTGGGCTCCAGGGTCTCAAAATTGGACCCTACCGTTGATTGCATGTGATTATGGGCCAGGTTGGTAGTTGGCCTACCACCGACGGTAGTCTGACTACCGCCCACTGACTTTTTGCCTGTTCCCCTATCTTGTCAGGTGCAGCAGTGATACAAGGGTGTTAATACCTACAACGGTATTCTGAGTACTGCCAGTGGTAATTTGATTACCGCCTCCATCCATCTTTTCTTCCAGCGAACTCCCTTCTTCTTTGTCTGCTCCCAGCCCTTTTCTTATTTATTCTCTCCCTGTTCAGACCGTCCGATCATTCTCCCTTTTTTCTCCTTCTCTTCCTTTTGTCTCCTTTCTTTGTCCTTTACCTCTTTATCCTTTACTTCTTTTGTCTTTATTATGGCTGGACTTGGTGGATCCCACATCAATGGTGATGGTGTGGTAGGTGTGGACCCATTTATAGGTGTTGAAGGTGGTTGGATGGAGGTTAATGGTGAAATGGTGGGCCCTCTTGAGGAATTCAATGCTATTGATGGCATTGCTCCTCCCACTATTAATGGTGAAGATGGGATAGGGCTAGGAGGATTTGATGGGTTGGATGGGCTTAGTAGATCTATGCTTGGTGGGGCATCAGATGTTATGGATGTTGGGATGGTTGGATCATTGGGTGGTATGGATGGTGTTGGAGGAATGGTGGACGGTCCAGATTTTGGTGGGCCGCTTTTGGGTGTCGGAGATGCTATATTGATGGGAGTGGATGGTGTGGATGGGATGGATCAGGTCCAGATGGGTGGCGGGCCCCCACCTTGGTGGTTCGAGCGATTTGGATCTGACAGGTGATGGACTCCTTACGAATGGCCTGAGTCAAATATTTGGTGAGGACTTCGAGGTAGTGATGGGACAGGCAGCTGTTATCAGGGATCAAGGTACCAGACCAGTCAGCTACTAGGATACTTTAGGCATTGCAGTTCCTTGGGCATGTGCTTTCCAGACTGCTCCTGATGTGGCGATCATAGGTGGCTTGGGCCCACCTGTTGCATCTTTTTAGGACACTCTGCAGGACGCGATGGGTGAGTCTGGTTTCTTTTATCACCAGGAGATAGACCTATTGGACGAGAGGATGCCCATCTTCGATGATTCTCCTGTTGACTCGGGGTTCTAGATTGTGGAGGATTTGCCCGTTCGGACTTGCCAATTGCAACCACGCAGCACCTGTTCTGAGCAATTGCATATCTGGATTGAGAGCTTGACCGAGTCTGAGATATTTGAGCTGGGCTCCTTAGGTTTTCGAGAGGTTGTTCACTTCTACCGAGTTCGCCTAAATTGTCAACAGTTAAGCGCGGCTTCATATGATTGGGTTCCAGGGTTGAACCTATTTTCCTTCAATGATCTGGAGCTGGGCCCATCTTTGGAGGAGTTTGTGCGCTTGTCCGGTCTTCCTCTCGCTAGGGAGCCTGATGTTCCTTCGTCTGAGTCGGTTCGTCCAGCTAATTTGATCCCTTGGTTTGGATTTTCAGCTGCTTTTCCCACTGCAAAGGGTGGAGCTGGTGAGTTTTCGCTCGAGCTTCTGTATGATCGTTGTTCAACTGCTCGAGGGGGCCCTAGATTTGATCGCCAGCTTCAGTGCTTGAACGCACTGATACTTTGTGTCCTGGGTGAGCTGCTCTTCTTAGGCTGGTGGCAGTCTTCATTAGCAGTTCTACCGAATGTGTTTTGCCGCGTTCTGGGCCGAAGAAGTATTGTTTTTGTGGTGCTGATGGAGCTCTTTCTGGGGTTGACCGATTGCTCTCTTGGTCACACTCGTATCCTCCAAGGCTGTTGTTCCTTCCTCCATGTATCTTTCATTTTTGCTTTTCTTCTTCTTTGATGCCTGTTTGTGTCACGCCCCAAACTCGGAAACCGGGCTAACAAAACTCCCAATCACCGAATCCGGTGCCGACAGCCACCGTAATACTCCATTCTCGGTTCCCAATGTCCATACGCCAGATTCTGATCTTAGGATCCTACAAGGAGGATTTTACAACGTACATTTAACTCATCATAAACATAACCACAAGTTTACCCAAATCACAAAGGCAACATCATCATCACATATCCACTAATATAAAATTTGAATACACTGCTGAAAGGGAAATACATATGACAAAATCAAAGCTCCAGAGGTCCGCTGCATGCTCCAAGCTCAACGCCGCTGCTGCAACCTAACATTACCTGTACGCATCTATTGTGTATAAGCTTATAGAAAGCTTAGTGGGTGGTGAAAGTGTGTGTACAAGGTAAGTACCAAGTATGTAATATAATGCCATAAATCACACAATATTAGAATAAGCGAAAATACTGACAAGATCATGAATCTTACGATATCAGAGTAAGCGGACATATATTGATAAGTCCATGAGTGCCATCAGCCGTACCAAGGCTATGCCTTGCAAGGCATGAATGCTAGCGGCCATATCAATACAGAAACATGGCAACCCAAAATGCTAAGTGCTGCGGATGCAATGTAATATGCGGTGTGAATGAAACGACCAAGCTGGAGTAAAGTCGGGATGATAGTACGTAGTATCGTAGGCTATGAGGTCCATCACAAGGGAATTCTATCCAAACCAGTCCCATACCTAAATTTCGATAGTCAAACTCAATGTGGTAAACTCCTGATCTCATATTAGTTGCGCACCCCAACCGAAATCCTGGCCATCGCGAAGGTACCGTAACAAATGGTTGTACACCACCAACCTGAGTAGATAATGAATGAATGAATGAGTATGCAACTCCTGCTCAATAAGTCCACATATCACTGGGATCATCACTAGGGTCTAGTACACTCTACATGCAAATCGCCGCCCACTGACATGCAACCATGCAAGTGGAAGATACTTCACTATCCGCCGGCCAGTAGTCAGCCAATATCTACCCAGCACGTCGATAACGGACCCATTCACGAGCTGGTCAAACTTAGCCTAGCAATGCCCCCTACTCTCAAGCTGGTCAAACTCAACCACGACACAGTGGGATACGCAGTCTCTTGGTATTCGGCCCTCATGCGCTATATATATCCACTTGGTCTCCTGGCCACGGAGGTTTAGGGATTTTCACCTAGGGACATCTATGGCACCCATATGCTAGAACCAAATATTTTCGGTGTCCCATCTGCCCACCACAATATGCCTGTAGAGGCAATGACCCTGATATCACTAGGGCGTATAATAGTCACAACACACAATGCAAGATGCATGAGTCATACAATCCAGTTATGCATCAATCTTGCACATACCGTGTGCTCATGTGAGATAACCTTCGCCTATCAGGGAGTCTCATAAGTACCTGCCCAATGACATATGCAATGGTCAACCACATCTTATAACAAACATATAGATGATGCGTATGGGCATGTATCATGATGCTATGCTGTCACATACTCATAATCGGTATTAATAACCGACATCAACAATTAGCCTCGACAATGTGAACATTTAACCAACATTGCCCCCAAGGAATGACCCACATAGAGCCTAACATATAGTGGACCTATGGCCTCACACAAGGGCCTAATATACAACACCATGGACCTTACTCAAGAGCTTAATACACATCACGATAGGCCTCTCACATGGGCCTAATATACATCACAATGCGCTTCATCGCTTGACCCTCAATTGCATCATAATGGGCCTCATCACATAGACCTCATATTCATCACATTAGGCCTTAAACACGGGCTGAATACACATTCCAACGGGCCTTAAATATGGGCTGTATATTGTAAGTGCTATAGTTTATATCCCTGTTTGTTGTCAAATTTGTGGTGCCAAAATCACTGTTATGTTATATATAACCTGCTTAAGTGAAGCTCTCTCAAGGATCAACATACATGAACAAGCTAAGCTCACATCAAGCAAAGCTCTCAAGTACAAGACTCAGGATCTTGAATGAAAGAACTGATCACAAGACAAGACTCTTGAATGCAAGAACTGCTCACAAGACTCAAGCTGAAAAGAAAAAGAAAGTACAAGGCAAGACTCAAGCTGAACTCAAGACTCAAGCTGAAACTCAAGCCACTTTCATGATTGAGCTACTTCAAGGTTTAGTCTACATCAAGACTTCAAGGCTCATTCTTCATGGTCTCTTGTTTCAATGTCCATACTTCTTGATTGAGGTTTGTTTGACCATAGGATGACCTTAGAAAGTAGGTCATTTCGGATACATAAGTCGAATGTTATTTTACATGTGATTGGTCTTTTCTTCGTCTTAGGCCCTCTTCGACTAGTCCTAGACTTGCTTCGACCGTCTAAGAAAATCCTCGACCGATCGTAAGTTTGTTACAAATTCGGATAAAATCTAGCCTTCGACTAGTCCCGAATGCATTCGACCGATCGTAGAAGCAGTGTTTCGCATCTTCGACCGATCGTAGAATCTACGACTCGAAGTCCGGTCTTTGCAGGACCTACGACCGTCGAAGGAAACCTACGACCGGTCGTAGGTGACCTACGACCCGTCGTAGGAGGGCTACGACCAATCGTAGAACGGTCAAAGCATATCCCGCCGGATTTTTCAAATATCATAGAGCTTCGACTAGTCGTAGAGCACTCTAGACCCGTCGACCCGATCTTTTCACTTATAAATAGTGCACGAATCTCGAAGAAATCATCGATTTAATTATAGTATTCAAGCCAATCTTCGTCGAACTTCGAGAGATAATTTTGTGCTCCATTTAAGCTAAGTGTGCTTATTTAATAGCTTCTTTCCTTAGCTTTATTGTAAGTGATTTTGTTTCTCCTATTCCAATCCGATTTGAAAAGAGGAATTGTTATTCCCTTTCTTTGGAATCAAAATCAATTAAGGCAAGCCCTATTTGGTTTAATTTAAAATCAATTAGATCTAGAACCATTGTAATCGAGTCTTGGACATTGAACTTGGACATTCAATCATCTACTTTGATTTGGTTCTACCGGTGCTACAACGAAGAAGATATTCGTATTTTACATATTGTAAATTCCTTTCTATTATTTTGGTTTCTTTCAAGATTTGCAGGAAAAATCTTGTTATATTGGTTATCCGAGGAAAGCCAGGAAAACTCGAAGTGGGGGTTTTTTTAATTGTGTAAGCCCACATACAAAGACACAATTGTAAGGGTTTTGGGTGAACTGGGAAAACCTATTTGTTAGTAAACGCTAATATCCCCTGTGTGAGGATATTAGGAGTGGAGTAGCTTTTTGTGTGGCTGTTGGATAACAGTTGGTGAACACACAGACGAACCACTATAAATCCTTTGAGTTGTGGTTGATTGATTTATTCTTTTAATTGTTTTTATTCTTTTTGTGGGATGTATGTATGGTGGTGAATGTTGTAATTATTTCAAGCTTTGTGAGAATGTTGTAATAGCTTAGAATTTACTTTCTGCTATTCCTTTATAAGTTTGTTTTTCAATTTCATTTTGAAAGTTGTTCCAGCAAGGTTGCCCTGCCATTTTTATGGTGTATGGCTGTCCCTAGAACAATACATCTTTAATTACAAGTTATTTCAATTCAGTTCATATTTGTTTTTGTATTCCTCTTCAATTTGAGACTTGATACAAAGACCTTTCTAGAAATAAGGTTGTCCTACCATAAACTCTGTTTTTGGTGTAAGGTTGTCCTTAGAATAACGTTTGTATCAACCTCTCAAGATCTGAATTTTGAGGTTGTTTTTCTTTCCTGCATTATTATTTAATTTGGCTATCATTTTCTTTATTATTCCGCTATTATAAGTTTTTATTTGGCATTGTCCTATTCACCCCCTCTAGGACATATAGCTTGGCCTTTTCAAGTGGTATCGAGCCTAATAGCTCCTTTTAATTCTTGGATTTAATTCTGAGCTAACGATTTAAGCTATTTAAGATGTCAAATTTTGATAGCCTTTCAGTCACTAGGCCTCCACTCTTTGATTGCTCCAACTATGCTTATTGGAAAGCCAGAATGAGGATCTTCCTCAAATCAATGGATGAAAATGTGTGGCAAGCCACAGTGACTGAATGGAAACCTCCTATCATGGAAGTTACTGGGATTGATGGTTCAAAATCTATGAAAGACACACCATATTACCAATGGACCACTCTTGAGAAAAGTGAGAGTAGTGCAAATGCTAAAGCACTAAATGCAATTACTTGCGCACTATCACCGGATGAGTTCAAAAGAATCATTTCTTGTGATATTGCAAAGCAAGATTGGGATACATTAGAAATGACACACGAGGGTACTACAATTGTCAAAAATCTAAAGTCCAACTCCTCACAACCAGATTTGAAGAAATTCATATGGAGGAAAATGAGATGTTTATGGACTTTTACACTAGATTGAATGACATTGTAAACTCAATGTGGGGTCTTGGCGATAAAATCCCGGAAAGTAAAGTATGTGCAAAAATATTACGCTCACTTCCTGAACGGTTCAATTCTAAAGTAACCGCAATCCAAGAACTTCGTGATACGGATAATATGAGGGTTGAAGAACTAGTTGGTTCTCTACAAACCTACGAGTTAAACTTTAAAGCTCCTAAAGGTAAATCTATCGCGCTAAAATCTTCTAAATGTAATTCAGAAGAAAATTTTGATTCAGAAGATGATATGGCTCTTTTGGCTAAAAAATTTTATAAGATTTTCAAAAGCAAGAAATGGGTTGATTTTCAAAAATCAAATGACAAAAAGAAGTTTAGACCCAATTCTCGAAAATCTTTGAAAGATAGTCAATGTTACAACTGTCCAGAATATGGGCACTTAGCAAATAGATGTCCTAAAAGGGACAAACCCAAGAAGAAGGGTATGTTGGCTACATGGGATGAATCATCTGATTCTGAAGGTTCTTCTGAATCAGAAGATTCTGAAACTGAGTCGGGCAATGAGGTCAAAGCTCTTATGACTCTAGCCAAATTCACATTTTCGGATAATGACTCTACAAGTGAAGAAAATCGAATAGTGAATGTGAAAATGAAGATGATCTTCAAGATGCTTACAATGCCCTATATAAGGAAAGTTGTAAAATTGTTGCAAGCTTAAACTTCAAAAAGAAAAGTTTTCTAAACTCAAAAATTGTTTTAAATCGCTTGTCTTAGAAAAATCACAAATTTCAGATAATTTTGAAAAATCAAAATGCGATTTGGAATTTAAAAACTCTCAAATTGTTGATTTAAAATCTGAAATTGAGAAACTTAAAATTGAAGTTTCCTCTCTTCTGAGTTTAAAGGACACATGGAAATATGCCCAAGGTGATCCAAAGTTAGAAAAATTGTTATCCGGATCAAGAAAATGTGGCGATCGATCCGGGTTGGGCTATGATAAAAATCAACCTCCTAAACAAAAGTATACTCCTCCTATATTTGTTAAAGGAGAGTCCTCAAACTCAAAAGGGAAAAGTACTTATCAAGATTTTTCTAAAAATTCAAAAACTTTTCAAAAACCTAGAAACAGCCATATCAACTTTTATCAGAATCGAAATCCACTAGCTGAAAAGATAGTTGATTTACTCAAGGAGCTATTAAAATCTAACTCTATAGGTCCTTCCTACAAATATACACAAAAGAAGACCAACTATGTTCCTAAACCCAAAACAGTTATGAAATGGGTTCCTAAAGTCACCTGCTTGGTTGCTCACACTGCTTTCAAAGCAACAAGTCATTCAAAGTGGTACCTAGACAGTGGATGCTCCAGGCATATGACAGGTGACAAAGCTTTATTCACCGATCTGAAAGATATGACTGATGGTTCAGTCACATTTGGTGATGGAAGCAACTGCAAGATTTTAGGCCAAGGTACGGTTCAACTTTTTAATCTTCCAGTGTTTAAAAATGTTTTATATGTTGAAGGCCTAAAGCACAACTTGCTTAGTATATCACAAATATGTGATAATAACCATAATGTTCGGTTTTCTAATCAAAGCTGTGAGATATTAAATAATAAGGGTTCTGTAATATTAACTGGACGTAGAGCGTCAGAAAATTGCTATATTATTAGTGAATCCAGCTCATCTAATCAAACATGTTACATGGTCCATACAGACGAGACTAATTTATGGCACAAACGTCTTGGACATGTACATTATCGAAATTTATATCGATTGAGCAAACGAGAACTTGTAAGAGGTTTACCCAAACTTGAAATTAGATAAAATATGTGGTGCGTGCCAGATAGGCAAACAAACAAAGAACTCACACAAAAAGGTGAATTCAAATACCACATCAAGACCACTCGAACTTCTCCACATGGATCCGATAGGACCTACCAGAACAGAAAGTCATGGTGGGAAAAAGTATATCCTAGTAATAGTTGATGACTTTACCAGATTCACTTGGGTAGTCTTCTTAAGGGATAAATCTGAAACCCTTGAAGAAGTAAGAAAAGTTCTCAAAAGGATTCAAACTGAAAAATCCTCTCAAATCAGTAAAATTCGTAGTGATCATGGATCTGAATTTGAGAATAGCAATTTTGAGAAATTCTGTACCAACCAAGGAATATTACATGAATTCTCTGCTCCCAAAACTCCTCAACAAAATGGAATTGTAGAAAGGAAGAATATGGTGCTTCAAGAAATGGCTAATGTCATGTTGAATAGCATGAAGCTCTCTAAAAATCTTTGGGCTGAAGCAGTCAACACAGCTTGCTATATTATTAACCGAGTCTACACAAAAAAAGATAATAATAAGACGGCTTACGAATTGTGGTTCAATAAAAGCCTACCTGTTAAATACTTTCGAGTTTTTGGCAGCAAGTGCTATATTTTACGTGATCGTGAAAATTTGGGAAAGTTCGATACGAAGAGTGATGAAGGTATTTTTCTAGGATACTCTTTAAACAGTCGAGCTTATAGGGTCCTGAACAAAAGGACTGGTGTGATTCAAGAATCCATTAATGTTGTCATTGATGATCATTTAAACACACCAACTTCTAATTCAGATAATGATGAAGTACTAATCATTGATAAACCCGATACTTCATCAAATCAAACTGATTCTGAGTTGAGGACTGTTAAAGATCTCCAACCACACAAATTCTTGGAAACCCTCTCACCGGTGTTCGCACCGTAGACAACTTGAGGATATATGTAATTATGTATGTTTTACATCCCAAATTGAACCATCTAACGTAAAAGAAGCGCTCACTGATGAAATCTGGATTGTTGCGATGCAAGATGAACTCAACCAATTCATAAGAAATGATGTTTGGTATCTCGTACCAAGACCTAAAGATAAACACATCATTGGAACAAAATGGATTTTCAAAAATAAGTCGGATGAATGTGGAAATATAATTAGAAACAAGGCTAGACTGGTGGTACAAGGTTATACTCAAATTGAAGGGATTGATTTCGATGAAACCTTTGCACCGATGCACGTCTTGAATCTATCGGACTATTTATATCCATTGCATGTTTTAAAAAGATAAAGATCTATCGATGGATGTGAAAAGTGCTTTTCTAAATGGCGATTTACATGAAGAAGTCTATGTTGAACAGCTAATGGGTTTTGAAGATTCCAAAAATACTGATTATGTGTATCGGCTTAAAAGGCACTTTATGGATTAAAACAAGCACCTAGGGCATGGTATGAGAAACTAACGAAATTTCTTTTAACTCATAATTTTCAAATGGGATCTGTTGATAAAACTCTGTTTGTTAAAAAACAAAATGATCATATCTTAATGGTACAGATTTATGTTGATGATATCATTTATGGATCAACTTGTACTAACTTGACTACTGAGTTTGCAGATTTGATGAAATCACGGTTTGAAATGAGCATGGTTGGGGAATTGACTTATTTCCTTGGATTGCAAGTAAAGCAACAATCGAAGGAATATTCATTTCTCAATCTAAGTATGCCTTGAATCTAATCAAGAGATTTGGATTTGAGAATGGCAAGAATTTCGATACTCCTATGAGTACTACCTGAAACTATCAAAAGACTCTAATGGTAAAAATGTTGACTCAAAACTTTATCGGAGTATGATTGGTAGTTTGTTATATCTAACTCTGCTAGTAGACCGATATTTCTCTAAGTGTTGGTATTTGCGCAAGATATCAATCGATCCAAAAGAATCTCACTTGATTGCTTTTCCAGCGAATTATTAGATATGTCGCAAGTCCTGTTAATCTCGGTCTCGGTATCCTCATGAAACCAATGTTCAATTAGTTGGGTACTCGGATGCTGACTGGTAATCTAGATGATAGAAAATCAACCGGTGGTGGTTGTTTTTATTGGAAATTGTCTAGTTTCTGGTTTAGTAAGAAACAAAATTCTATATCACTTTCAACAACTGAAGCTGAGTATATGCTGGTAATGCATGTATACAACTTGTTTGGATGCAACGAATGCTAAGTGATTATGGAATTAAACAGATTCTATGTTATTACATTGTGATAATTCCAGTGCGATAAATATTTCAAAAATCCTATTCGACATTCTCGTACTAAGCACATTGACATTAGATTTCATTATATAAGGGAATTAGTAGAAGAAAAGTTATATCTCTAGAATATATTCCTACCGAAGATCAACGAGCTGACATTTTCACAAAACCTCTTGATAAAAGCATGTTCAAAAAGATGAAATTTGATCTTGGCATGTGCATTTTAAATTGATAATTTATGCCTTCTTGTATATTATTGTATATATTTGCTAGATTGAATTTCAATTTTTGTTTAAATTGCAAGATATTGGATTTTTGGGGTTTGTACGACCAGTCGTGAGTATACACGACCAGTCGTACTACGACCGGTCGTAGATACCCACGACCAGTCGTGGTGCACGGTTTTCACTTCATATTGGGGATTTTTCACTTTCTTCCTCATTTCTTCTTTCTTCTCCTTGGAGCCGAACTTCGACTCGTCGAACCCATCTTTCAAGTTCTTCAAGGTTAGTGTTCCAAATCCGTTTTTCTTGCATATTTGTGTCAAGATTGCTTCCTTTTCTCTCTTGAAGCTTTCTATCTTGAAAATCATTGAGATTTGGGGTTGAGATTTTGAAAAATCTGTTTTGAGCAAACCCTCTTCTCAATCCTTTGCAACTTCTTTATTCCTTTAAATCCTTGTTGCAAATGGCTTCTAGAGGTAAGAAAACTACTTCACGTGGTCCTTCTTCTTCCTCCAGATCTACCCCTTTATCTAAACGTCATCTTCTTGTTCCCAATGATGATCCATCATTTGTTAGGGACATTAGATCTCTTAAGGTTATCGTTGAACATGCTGTTGATGTCAATCACATTGCTCCATTTGACATCCTTCCTATGCTTGAAGCTGTAGGTTGGACTAACTTATTGCATTGGGGTGGGCCTGCATACCGGTCCATTGCCCAATCCATGTTTTCATGTATTAGTGCATTTTCACAGGATAATTTAACTTTTCAAATTTCTACTAGAGAAGGGCCATTTGACGTTGATCGTCATTTAATTTCAGCCCTTATGGAAATTCCTGTGAATGATGAGGGTATTCCAATTCATAATTTAACTGATAAACCCTCAATGGCTGAAAAACACATGCTCACTAGAGACTTGTGTAATATGGATGTTCAATGGACTCAAAAAGGGAATGCGCTCCCCGCAAGGTATTTGTTACCCAAATACAGAATTCTTCACAGAATCTTTGTGTCTAATCTGTATCCTCGATCGGGTAATAAATCTGACCTGACTTCTTTTATGGTTCGTGTTATCCATGCTATCTCAAATGGTACTCAGATTTGTTTACCTTCCTTAATCTGTCATTTCATTCTTCAGTTTCGACTCCATCCTGGTCATAGTGACATTCCATTTGCATACTTTATGACTGTATTGGCTACTCATATGTTAGTCGATATGCCTGTTGATGAAGCACCAATCCATCATCTGATCTTCAACAATACAAATATTAATAAGATGAAGTTGGATCTGCTTCCTGAACAAGGTGGTGGTGTTGATGGTGGTCCTGAAGAAGCTGGTGTTGATATTAATATGGATGATATTTTTGAGGAACTGGATTCTGACTCTGCTAATGATCCAGATTTTGTACCATCTGATGTTGATGCACGTTTGAGTGCATTAGAAGATAAAGTTGAGAATATTAATGTTAAGTTGGAGAACATGTCTATTACTCATGATTTGCAATTCAAGTATATGCGCAAATATCTTAGGCGCTTGAACAAAGGCATGCACCAACTTGATCCTTCTATTCCTGCTCCATCTTCAAGTTCTAATTCTGACTAGTTTCTATGAGACTTTTGGTATGTAATAACTTTATTACTTTGCTCTTGTTTGATTGAGTTTGAGTTGGATTCTATGCTGGATATTTGTTCTTAATGTAATATTTATGCTGGATATCTGTGATGCTATCTTGAGTATCTCTATGTCTCTTTTGCTATACTCTATTTCCTCCTCATGTTTACTCTCATTCCTTTATTTAGTTCTCCTTTGTCATCTTGTGACAAAAAGGGGGAGAATGGTTTGTTGTTAATGTGATTGTGAGAGGAGTAGCATTGGTTATGTTACTCAGGGGGAGTGGGGTGTCAAGAAGAATATATGTTTGATCTTGTTTCTTGTTGAATGTTGAAACTGGTTGAATGTTAAATGTTGATTATTGATTTGCATGTATTAACCAGCTGTTTTACTTTTGTTTGGTTATGTGTTTTGTCACTAATTTGACAAAGGGGGAGATTGTAAGTGCTATAGTTTCTATCCCTGTTTGTTGTCAAATTTTTGGTGCCAAAATCACTGTTATGTTATATATAACTTGCTTAAGTGAAGCTCTCTCAAGGATCAACATACATGAACAAGCTAAGCTCACATCAAGCAAAGCTCTCAAGTACAAGACTCAGGATCTTGAATGAAAGAACTGATCACAAGACAAGACTCTTGAATGCAAGAACTGCTCACAAGACTCAAGCTGAAAAGAAAAAGAAAGTACAAGGCAAGACTCAAGCTGAACTCAAGACTCAAGCTGAAACTCAAGCCACTTTCATGATTGAGCTACTTCAAGGTTTAGTCTACATCAAGACTTCAAGGCTCATTCTTCATGGTCTCTTGTTTCAATGTCCATACTTCTTGATTGAGGTTTGTTTGACCATAGGATGACCTTAGAAAGTAGGTCATTTCGGATACATAAGTCGAATGTTATTTTACATGTGATTGGTCTGTTCTTCGACCAGTCTTAGGTCTGCTTCGACTAGTCCTAGACTTGCTTCGACCAGTCTAAGAAAATCCTCGACCAGTCGTAAGTTTGTTACAAATTCCGGATAAAATCTGTTAGCCTTCGACTAGTCCTGGAATCTGTTCGACCAGTCGTAGGAACAGTGTTTCTGCATCTTCGACCAGTCGTAGAATCTACGACTCGAAGTCCAGCGGGTCTTTGCAGGACCTACGACCAGTCGAAGGAAACCTACGACCAGTCGTAGGTGACCTACGACCAGTCGTAGGAGGGCTACGACCAGTCGTAGAACGGTCAAAGCATATCCCGCCGGATTTTTCAAATATCTGTTAGAGCTTCGACTAGTCGTAGAGCACTCTAGACCAGTCGAAGACCTGATCTTTTCACTTATAAATAGTGCACGAATCTCAGAAGAAATCATCGATTTAATTATAGTATTCAAGCCAATCTTCGTCGAACTTCTGAGAGATAATTTTGTGCTCCATTTAAGCTAAGTGTGCTTATTTAATATCTTCTTTCCTTAGCTTTATTTTAATTGATTTTGTTTCTGTTATTCCAATCTGATTTGAAAAGAGGAATTGTTATTCCCTTTCTTTGGAATCAAAATCAATTAAGGCAAGCCCTGTTTGGTTTAATTTAAAATCAATTAGATCTAGAACCATTGTAATCCTGGACATTGAACTTGGACATTCAATCATCTACTTTGATTTGGTTCTACCGGTCTGCTACAACGAAGATATTCACGTATTTTACATATTGTAAATTCCTTTCTATTATTTTGGTTTCTTTCAAGATTTGCCAAAAAAATCTTGTTATATTAGTTATCTGAGGAAAGCCAGGAAAACTCAGAAGTGGGGGGTTTTTTTAATTGTGGAAGCCCACATCCACAGACACAATTGTAAGGGTGTTGGGTGAACCTGGGAACACCTTTCTTTAGTGAACGCTAATATCCCCTGGGAGGGGATCTTAGGGGTGGAGTAGCTTTTTGTGTTGGATAACAGTTGGTGAACACACAGGCGAACCACTATAAATATTTTGAGTTGTGGTTGATTGATTTATTCTTTTAATTGTTTTTATTTTTTTGTTATGTATGTATGGTGGTGAATGTTGTAATTATTTCAAGCTTTGTGAGAATGTTGTAATTGCTTAGAATTTACTTTCTGCTATTCCTTTATAAGGTTGTTTTTCAATTTCATTTTGAAAGTTGTTCCAGCAAGGTTGCCCTGCCATTTTTATGGTGTATGGCTGTCCCTAGAACAATACATCTTTAATTACAAGTTATTTCAATTCAGTTCATATTTGTTTTTGTATTCCTCTTCGATTTGAGACTTGATACAAAGACCTTTCTAGAAATAAGGTTGTCCTACCATAAACTCTGTTTTTGGTGTAAGGTTGTCCTTAGAATAACGTTTGTATCAACCTCTCAAGATCTGAATTTTGAGGTTGTTTTTCTTTCCTGCATTATTATTTAATTTGGCTATCATTTTCTTTATTATTCCGCTGTTATAAGTTTTTATCTGGCATTGTCCTATTCACCCCCCCTCTAGGACATATAGCTTGGCCTTTTCATATATACATCACATTGGGCCTCAAACACAGGCTGCATATATATCACATTGGGCCTCAAACACAGGATGAATACACATCACAATGGGTCTCAACTACGGGCCACAAATACATTAGATGGGTCTCGATAATCGCCCTCAGCAATCGAAATCTGCCCTGACAATCAGAATCGGCCTTGTCAATCAGAATCAGTTTTGACAATCAGAATCGACCTTGACAAACGGAATCGGCCTCGACAATCTGCCTCGATAAACGGAATCAGCCTCGATAATCAGAATTGGTCTCGTCAATAAGAATTGGTCTCGACAATCGGAATCGACAATTGGAATCGGCCTCGACAATCGGCCTCGACAATCGGACTCGACCTCGACAATCGGCCTTGACTAACAGAATCATCCTCGTCAATCGGACAATCAGAATCGGCCTCGACAATTGACATCGACTAATGGAACTGACATCATCAATTGGACTCGGCCTCGATAATCGAAATCGACGATCAGAATCAACCTCGTCAATCGGACTCGGCCTCAACAATTGGCCACGACTAACAGAATCAGCCTCGTTAATCAGACTTAGCATCGACAATCGGAATTGGCCTCAACAATCGGCCTCGACTAATAGAATCGGCCTCGTCAATTAGACTCAGCCTCGACAAATTGGAATCGACGATCGGAATCAGCCTCGTCAATCGGACTCGGCCTCAATAATCGGAATCGAAAATCGGAATCAGCAATCGGAATCGGCCTCGACAATTGGCCTCGACTAACGGAATCAGCCTAACAAAGGGTCTAGGGGAAGGTCTAATGTAGACATTTTACCGTCATTGCCCATCAATGTGGACATTCAACCAACATTGCTCCTAAGCAGTAGCCCACATAGAGCCAAAGCTAAGCATATAGTGGGCTCATGGTCTCACACAAAGGTCTGATATACATCGCAAAGACCCTCGTCATATGGGCCAGAATACATCACAATGGGCTTAATCGTATGGGATAGAGATACATCACAATGGGCCTAATCGCATCATGATGGGCCACAACCCATGAGCCTCAAATACAACAAGTGGGCCACATCAATGGGCTGCACTAATAGACCTCATATACACAATAGGTGAGCCCTGCTCATGGGCCTCAAATACATAACAGGTGGGCCCTACACATGGGTCTTGTATGCATCAAATGGGCCAAGTATCAGGGTCTAATACACGTCACAATGGGCTGCACGATAAGGGCCTAATACACATCATAATGAGCCTTAAATATGATCAAGTGGGCTGCATCACGAGGCCGCACTAATGGGCCTCATACGTCACAATGGGCCTTGCCCATGGGCCTAAGATTCAAGCAGGTGGGCCCCATCATATGGGCCTTAAATATAAGGCAGGTGAGCCCCATCACATGTGCCTCAAATATACATCATGATGGGCCTCATGGATGGGCCGAACCAAAAATCATTTCATGGGGCACATGGCCGACTAATGATGATCAGCACTATCTAAACATTGTCCAGCACCATCCAAACGTTGTCCAAGTAAATCAGCACCGTCCAAATATTGTCCAGCACATCAGCATCGTCCAAATATTGTCCAGCATCGTCCAGCATAATTTGGACGATGTGAATGAAATAAATACACCATGGCAGGGTGCCATCAGATGGATGGTTGGATAAAACACATGCTCCAAGGTGGGTCCCACGTAGGGCCCACCATACAATATTATATATATATATTATATATTTATTTGAACTGGTATTCCACAGTCCAGCATCCTGGACGGATGGCCTAGACGAAATACATGTCATGGTGGTCCCATGATCTAAACGGTATGGATTTCACACATGCCATCACGGTAGATCTCACCATCCAATGTTCTAGATGGTGCAGATACAACAGATATATCAGGGTGGCCCCACAGAATTGTCGATGTCAATAGCAGCACCTTGCTGCGTGGGATACTCCAGCCAATTTGCTGGCATAACAGACGGACGGTGTGGGTGAAATCCACACCACATGTGGGTCCCGTCCACATGGATGGCAGGATGAAACACACACCTCAAGATCTGACCCAAAGAAATGTACGGACGGTCTGGATGTATCACATGCGGACCTACGGAACTGCTGACCTTGTCAACAACTGATACGAGGTGCGGTCCACATAGATGGATGGTCTGGATCATCAGACCCCACCTGCTATCGTTAACACATTAGCTATACGCTGGTGTGAGGGTAGCTGGCCCACCGTTCGGATGATGGACGGTTTGGATCATATCTCATGGGAATGGTGGGCCACGTGGATGGAAACCACGGATGGGTGAGACAAATATAATAAAGGTGGGTCCCACGTGAGGCCCACCAGATATATACATGGATATATATATATATATATATATATATATATATATATATATATATATATATATATATATATATATATATATATAATATTATATTATATTAATCATCAGATCTAGCGCCTAGCCCTGGACGGGCGGCCTGGATAAAACATATACATCACGTGGGGCACCTTTAGACGGCGTGGATAAATGCATCAAGATAGGTCCACGTGTACGTGGCCCACTTGATCGGATCAAGCCGATCTATATGTTTTCCTCTCATCGAGATGAACGGTACAACACATATCCTATGGGACCCACCGTCACAACACATATAATATGGTGGCTCCACGTCCATATGCTAGACTGGACGATGGATCAAATGCCTATCATGGTGGAGTCCACAGCACTGTCCAGTAATGCAGATGGATGGTGCAGCTAAAGCACATACATCAAGGTGTGGCCCACCATCCCACCTGCTAGACGGTGGTGCGGACACAACACGTTCATCAATGTGGGTCCCACGGTGCATCCAGCACGTGCCAGACTTGTTTAAACAGACAGTCAAGTGGGCCGTCTGGACAGTCTGGATGAAACCCAAAAAGTCAAGGTGGGTTCACATCCCACGTCTAGCACCATCCAAACCTTGGCCATGTAAATCAACATCGTCCATCAAGGTGGACCATCACACAAGGAAAAAATGAGAGAGAGAGAGAGAAAGAGAGAGAGATCGATGAGAAAGGAAGGGACCCCGCCACTATGGGCCCTCCCTAAAGAATGCAAACATCAAGATGGGTCCCACCATATGTGAGCCCCCAAATCACAAATCAAATAAGTAAATCACCCACCTTTGATCTCCTCTTCCTTCTTCCGCCAATATGATATAGAGCTCCAAGGGGTGCGATTCAACGGTCAAGATGAACTTTAGATGGTGGGATTGGGTGGTAGGAAGGTGGGCCACACCAAGCTCTCTCGTGGAGATTGGAGGAGCTTGGACGTTAGGTTGCTTACTTGAAAAAATGGAGAAATGAGAGAGAAAGAGGATGGGATATAAAGAGAGAGAGAGAGAGGGATGGGTGAGTGACTAATGGGTGATGGGTGTACTTGACATGTATAGGTTGTAAGAGAGAGAGAGTTGACTTTGGGGTTGCTTGGGGATGGGGTGTGAGGTGATGTGTACTTGACATGAGATGTGATTGATGTGTACTTAATTGATGGGATATGTTATAGAGATTCTCTTAAGATTGCAAATGCGTGGCACTTTCCTCAAACTGAACGTTGGCCCACATCTCCTGGTCTGGGTATCACCTCAGTGCGTGAGACGTGGCATCAGAACTATAACGACGGCGCGGTCGCCCTTGGTACAAGTCTCGGGTCGAGCTGACTCAGATCGATAGGATGTGACTCAGGGTTGCGTGTAAATGCCAATAACAGATCGCGGGTCATCGAAATTTGACCAGGAGGACCGTGGAAGCCTATGGAACAGCACGGTCTAGGATACAGGTCTCACAATTTGTGCCTTTGAATCTTGACTCATACTTCTATCCAGGTATGGATGTGGGAGCACCTCCATATGACTCCTCCGCTTGTGTGGCCTAAGTCCCGGTGTGATGATGTGTTCTCTCTGTTGCTTGATGGCCTACCTTTCGGTGTTGAGGCCACTGAGTTGTTGTATCATCATATGCTTTCTCAGCTCTGGGGGTGGGAGGTTAGCTGGGAGGCTTCATGGCTCTACTGCTTGCCTTTAATTTGTAGCGCAGCTCACACTCCTTTATTGTTGCTGGGTCTCCGAGCGTACTACTCTTACCATCCTATGTGATTTCTTTGGCAATTCACCTTCTGGCAGGATGTCCCGACTTTGCCTTTTCTGGATTTGGACATGCTCCTCTTCCTTTTGACTTGACATCTTCGTATCGACGAGTTTGGATATCTTGGCAGAGTTACTTGGATGCAGCGACTCCGGAGTTTGAGTCTTGGGCTCCACATTTAGCGATAGTGCCATATCAGTGATGGGTGGCGGAGCAGTCGCTTTATTATCAAGTTTTAGGTTGGCACTTAGCGGATGAGGCCGTTGATCGAGATATGGTTGGTGATACTGCTTTGTCTTCTTCGTGTGTTGATGATTCGCTGAAGGCGTTCAAGGAGTGACCATTCATTGATCCTTCATTTCTTCTTGCGAAACATGGCCATTTGATATCAGAGATTGTTGTCCTTCATCACTCCTGTGAGGACATGGCTCGTCAGCTAGCAATGGGGAGGCGGTACGATGAGAGCATGTTTACTACGCATTGCCTAGAGAGGGATGGGGTCTTTTACCTGTGCATGGAGGTAGAGAGGCTCAGGTAGAGGCTATTGATGTATGAGTGATAGGGACTTACCTTGGGTCCTTGATCCTATTGGCTGCTTATCCTGTATGGATGGGGTTTTGTTTTTTTTTTTGTTTGTTTTTGTAATGAGAAAGACAAATGATGTAAAAGACTTTTTGGAAAGAAAAAGATTTTTTGTGTGTGCTAAAACTTGTGGGTGCTAGCTCATGTTTAGATTTGTACTTTGGATATTGGGATCAGAATAGTAGGCTCAACCCACGTTGTGTGCAGTAGTCTAGGTTGTACACTTGGGATCTTGGTTCCCTGAGAACGTGTCTGGGATCGTATCCTTTGAGTTTGAGTAGAGTCTGATAGAACACTGATTCGAGGTTGATCCTTTCCTTGTATTCCTTCATTATACTTATTGCCTTGGCCTCTTCTGTACCTGCACTTGTATTTTATTTATTTATTTTATTTTAATTTTTATTTTTTTCATTTTTAATTGTTAGTCATTTTTGCCGGTAGCGCCCTTTCAGGTATTCACTACGTCCAGCTCTTCCCGTCATTTTTGCTCGTAGTGTCCTTTTAGATTTTCACTACATCTTGGGTTTTGATCTTACCTTCCCCTTGGCAGCTGTGCTGTTTTTACCCTTGGCGCCTTTTCAGGTTTTCACCAAGTCCGCTACATGCCTGCTGTTTTTACTCGAGCTGCCCTTTTAGGTTTTCAACTCACCCCTTTTGCTCAGACATGTTTTTCTCTCTTTTTTTAAATTTTTTTTTTGAGTGGGCACTAGCCTCTTCTTTGATGGGAGAAATGGTGGGTACTCTTCTTTTTGTTATTTTTGTATGTGGCGAGAGGAAGGACGAATATCTTTTAGTGGGGGAGTGATGGAGATTTTTCTTTATTTTGTGAGAGGGGTGATGGATAAAGCTTTGCGATCGTACTCATTGACAAGGTTAGGCGTAGTTACCCACGATAGATTTTCACGTTGTCAGCGTTGATGGGCTCGGGAAGATCTTCTCCTCTCAGACTGGTCAGCCGAAGAGTACCTCCTGGGAGTACTTCCTGAATGATCAGCGGTCCATCCCACGAGGGTTTAAACTTTCCTCTGGGATCTGGCTAGTGCAGCGGTAGGATACGCTTCAGACCATGTCGCCGACTATGAAATTTATTTTTCAGACCCTCTTGTTGTAGGCCCCTGCGATCCTTCTTTAGTAGCATTATGAGTGACTTAGCGTGCGTATGCGCTTTTCATCTGCCAAATGCAATTGATCGTATCTTGCCTGCTGCCACTCGCCTTCCTCGACCTCGCTCTCTAGCAATACTTGGACTGATGGGATTTTAATTTTAACTGGTAGTACTACTTCCATTTCGTATGCAAGTTTGTATGGAGTTGCTCCTGTAACAGACCGTATAGACGTCCGATAAGCCCAGAGTGCATATGGGAGTATTTTCGACCAGTCGCGATATGTCTTGACCATTTTCTCCAGTATGCGGATGATGGTTTTGTTTGTAGCTTCGACCTCAGCATTCATCTGAGGACGGTAGGGACTTGACCGATGACGTTGAATCTTGAACTTATCGAGGAAGTCACTCATCCTTTTATTGACGAACGGAGTTCCATTGTCTGTAATAATGGCATGAGGGATCCCATATCGGCTAATGATATTGTTCTTCATAAACTTGACTACGTGAGATGCTGCGATGGTGGTGTAGGATGCTACCTCTATCTACTTGGTGAAATAATTTACCGCCACCAGGATGTATTCATGCACATTTGAAGCTTTGGGGTTAAGTTTGCCAATGATGTCAAGTCCCCATATAGAGAAGGGCCATGGCTTCGTCAGGTTTTAAAGTTTGAAAGCAGGCGGATGGATCTTGTTCGCATGTTCTTAACACTTGATGCATTTTCTGACATGTTTGCAGCAATATGTCTCCATCGTTAACCAATAGTATCTGAGTCGTAAGATCGTTTTTTCCATCATATGTCCGTTCATGTGTGGGCCGCATAGTCCTTCATGGATTTCTGACATGATCTGTGCACTTCTGATTCGTCCACGCAACGAAGGACTTGGTTGAAGGATCACTTATATAGGATGCTCCCGGTGATCGTGAGCTGGGTTACTAGTCGTTGGATAGTGCGATGATCAATTGATGTTGGTCCTTCCGGGTACTTCTGATGCTCGAGATATTCCTTGACATCTGTGTACCATGGATCATTCGAGGAAGTTTCATCTCATCTATCTGCAGGCAGAACGCGGGTTCCTCCTGGAGCTCGATAGTGAGCTCTCATTCGAAAATTCCTTTTGGGATTTCCAGCATTAAGGCGAGGGTAGCCAGAGCATCTGCAAACTGGTTCTTGGCTCGGGGCATGTAAGAGAACATGATCTCTTCGAATTCCTCAGTTAGGTTCTCTAGATAGATGTGATAAGGGATTAACTTTTCATCCTTTGTCTTCCAGTTGTCATTCGTCTGATTGATGATGAGTCGTGAATCTCTGAAGACTTGCAACTTCTTCACGTTGAGGATGATGGCTTCTCTCAAACCAGTAATACATGCTTCATATTCAGTTAAGTTGTTGGTGCATTGGAATTCCAATAACCTAGATATGGGAATTGGGATGTCATCGGGAGAGTAGAGTATGGCGCTTACTCCACTCCCTTTTGAGTTTGTGGCTCCATCAAAGAAGAGTGTCTGCTCTCCTACCTTTCTTTCTTCTTCTTCCTCAATCAGGAGGATGTCCTCATCAGGGAAGGTCTTCAGGGGTTGGTAATTTGGCAGAGAGTGTGCTGCTAGGTGATCAACTAGTGTTTTCCCCTTGATTGCCTTCTGAGTGAAATAGGTGATGTCAAACTCGGAAAGCAGTAGTTGCCATTTTGCGATCCTGCCTGCCTGTTAGTGCTGGTTTTTCGAACAAGTATTTCAACGGGTCCATGTTAGCGAGCAGTAGGATTGGGTGAGCGATCATGTACTATCGTAGCCATTGTGTTGCCCAAACTCGGGCGATGCACGTTTTCTCTAAGCTAGAGTACTTAGCTTCATAGCTTGTGAACCATTGACTTAGGTAGTAGATCGCTTGCTCCTTTCTTCCTGTGTCATCGTGTTGGCCAAGGATGCATCTAATTGCTTCTGTTGCGATAAAGATATACAACAATAGTGGCCTACCTGGGGTAGGTGGCATGAGCACTGGAGCATTTAGCAGGTACTTCTTAATTTTATCGAAGGTCGTATGATAGTCGTTGTTCCATTCCTTTAGCGAATTCTTCCGTAGAAGCTTGAATATGGGCTCACAGATTGGGGTGAGCTGCGCGATGAATGGGCTGATATACTGGATCTTTTCGAGGAAACCTCGAATCTCTTTTTCAATATTGGGCGGCGACATTTCGATGATTGCCCTAGTCTTGGTCCCATCCACGCATATGCCATCTTCGCTGACGATGAAGCCTAACAACTTACCTCCGGTTGCGCCCAAGACACACTTTTGCGGGGTAGAGCTCGAACTTATCCAACATGTCGAAGAGCTTCTTGAGGTCTTCAAAATGTCCTTTGATTGTGCGAGATTTGATGATCATATCGTCCACAGACTCCATTTCCTTGTTTATCATGTCATGGAACAAAGTAGTCATGGCTCGCTGATATGTGGCTCCTGCGTTCTTCAACCCGAAAGGCATAACCCGGTAGTAGCAAGTTTCCCAAGGTGTGATGAAAGAAATCTTCTCTAGATCTTTGATGGCCATCTTGATCTGATTGTAGCCTGAGAATCCATCCATGAAGGAGAAGATCTTATGTCCGACAGTATTATCTACCAGTGTGTCGATGTGAGGCAGAGGGAAATCGTCTTTAGGACTTGGTTTGTTGATGTCCCTGAAGTCGATGCACATCCTGACTTTACCATCCTTCTTTGGAACTGGTACAATGTTTGCGAGCCATTCCGGATAGTTGGAAACTACTAGGAATCGTGCATTATATTGCTTGATGACTTCATCACGGACCTTTAGGGCTCATTCTAGTTTCATTGTCCGTAGCTTTTTCTTGATAGGCTTCATGTCTGGCTTTGTTGGCAAGTGGTGTACCACCAAGTCTCCATCGAGCCCTGGCATGTCCTCGTAAGAGAAAGCAAAGTTGGACAATCTCGGTCTCAGGAATTCCATCATCCTCTGCTTGTATTCTGAGGACAGTGATCTACCGATGCGCACTTCCCTGGGGAGTTCCGTTGATCCCGAGTTCATAATTTTGAAGTCGTCTACCACAACGTTGACCTTCGTTTCGAACCTTTCGAGGGAGTGCTCAAGTTCGAGAGTTATATCATCATTTCCATCATCCTGAGCCTCATCCGAACCTAGGAGCTCGAAGTCTAACTCTAGATCGAAATCATATGAGTTAACCTCAAACTCATGCGCGGTGTGTGAAGTGTTTGGCATAGTGATTTTTGAATGTTTTTTTTAATTATTTTTGTGTTTTGAATATTTTTTGATGTTTTGTGATTTTGAGAAGTATTTGATGTTTTTGTGCTTTTTAGAATATGTGATGTTTTATGTTTTGAAGGTTTTCTGATTTTTTTTGTGTTGCCAAGGTGTCCCGAACAGGATGGTGTTACAAACCATGATTGGTCCTGTCTTGATTCAGGGTACCAACTGTTATTTACATTGGCATTTGTTTTGGGGACCGACAATCATGGGTTCACTGGCTAATTCGATCGTTAGGGGGGTGGCTATCCAGCGTGGTTCTTTTCCCCTTTCAATCTTGTCATTCTACTCTGTTTGCTCCTATGGGTCATCCGTCCTGATGACCATGATGTCTGTTGGGCTGGGCTCAGAGTCAGAGTCTGATTCGATCTCTTGGTTCAGAAGTTGGAGCTCCTCAGGTTCCTCGGGTCCACATTGCGGTAGGATCCTGATGTCTGTCTAATCAAGGGAAGGCCGCTTCCCTTTTTCGATCTAATGAATGGGCTACTTTTACCCCTTATGCTGCTTAGTTGTTAGTGGGGGTGTTTCCCCTCGACTGTTAGTGGGGATGGGTGCCTCCCCATTCTTGCCTATGTCCTTTGTAATGGGCACTCCTGGTCCTAGGTCCTCTCTGGGTGGCTCTAGTTCCATACCCCTAGTCTCATGTGATGGGTCTGGGGGTTCTGCCCCTAGCATTGAATGTGCTTTTGATGTCTTGAGGATCTTATCCCACCTTATTGGCGGCCAAATGGACTCCTGGCTGGAATGTTCTGTTAGATTGAGTCGCTGGAGGTGATCTTCAAGGGAGATATGTGTGTCCCCACAGACTGTGCTAGCCTTAACGAACTTGATGGGTGTGCACTTGAATGGTTGCCTCTTTTTAGACCTCGCGGCCTAATGTTCCGGTGTCGGTTGATACCCTAGTCCTTGTCTTTATATGTTGGCACGGGCTGGTTTTACTACCATACCTTTCTCATGGAACTCAGTACGGTAGTTTAGGATTAGACGTTTAGCAGGGAGGATGACATATTTGGCTATAAGCGGGTGAGGGTTGGCAATGGAGTTCACAATTTTAAACTCGAAACTGTGATATGATATGTCACCCTCTGCATGCTGGATGTCAATCACTGGAATGTCAGTTTCTGAGGTATTGGCCGCCACTATTAGGATGATTTTCGGCTCAGCCAGTACCGAGATGATTTGATTTCCCGACGGGAATTTGACCCTTTGATGGAGAATGGATGGGATGGCTCCAACAGCATGGAGGTAAGAATATCGATAATCTGGAATGTGACTAGAGTTATATCTGGTCCAATCTGTAACTCAATGTCTATTTCCGCTTCTACCTACCTTCGGGAGTTATCAAAAGCTCGGACACTCATAGTGTTGGGTCGGAAAGAAGATGGTTCTATCCTTAAACATTCGGCAGTCCTCAGAGGGCAAACATTTAGGCTTGATCTGTTGTCTATAAGCACGACTGGGACTTTGAAGTTCTTGTAACGGACAACTATATTTAATGAGCATCCATGTTTGCGGCCCTCAGGTGGTAACTCCTCGTCTGAGAATGTGATCGCTCATGGTGCGAAGAGTTAGCCGATCATACTTGCCACCATTTCAGGTGGTACGTCAGGAGAGATGTGTGCATCATTCAGGGTCTTTGCAAAGATCTCTCAGTGTGATCTTGATGTACACAAGAGTTCCCAGATGAAAATTTATGTGGGAATGGACTTGAGCTAAGTTGTTATGTCATAAGCGGTGTCAGCTTTGTGGGTTGTTCCTGCCACAGTTCCACGAGTTCCTTTCAGGTTATGGTTATCTCTTCTAAAATACCTGTCATTGTTGCCCACTTCGGCACAATTAGGATACTGCCATGGGACTGCCTTTGGGTTATAGGAGGGAACCATCCTCCTTTCCAGATATATCACTGGTTCTTGAGGTTGAGTGGTGGGATCTGTTTGTGGTGGACTCGAGGACTTTCCCTGGGATACAACTGAATCCTCATAGGGCTTAAAGTGGGATTTTCCTCCTCCTTTAGATGTGTACTTTGTGAAGGAGGAATCCTCTGGGCATGTGCCAATTAGTGGGGCAAGAGGACACTTGGAGATTGGACAGGGGTTGCCCCTTGTAGGGTCAGCGAGGCGAGATCGGGGAGATCGATCGGAAGGATGATAGGTTCAAGACCTAACCTATATGGACATGTAGGGGGGAGCCTAGTTGTGCCCCTTGGAGGGTGAAAGATTGAGATTGTGACCTAGATGTTGTTGATGCCCTTTGGAGGGTGAGGGTTGCATTGTCAGTGCCGCTTTGAGTATGAGCAGAGGCGTGGTGGGTGCTGCTTCGAGAATGAGAAGTGAAGCTATTGTTGCCGCTTCGAGGTATATCTGTGTCCAGGCAGAGGCTCCTGTTGGTATCTCCATGTCTGATTTTCTGTATTGGGCATGATTGCTTGTATGGAGTGATGTGGGGAAGAGTATGTGGGATGCTCTCTTTCGATGTTGTTGACGGTAGAGGTGCCAGACATGCTGGGTTCTACGGGATGTGATGGCAGGGGATTCTGGAGAATGTTGACCTGATTGACATTGCCAACATACGAGGTAATTGCAATCTTATGGTTCTCGATCAATTCTTGAACCGCATGTTTCAAGGTGAAACAGCGGTTTGTTAGATGACCGGGAGCTTGATGATACGTGCAATATTGGTTTTCATTGTATCCTGGTGGCAAGGGATTTGGCGGAAGCTGAGGCTGTAGTGGTGTCAAGAGTTGCCTTTGCATCAGCATTGTCAAGACCTGACTATATGTTTGTGTTAGGGGGTGAACTTCCTACCTAGCATTGCCTACTTGTATGGGCCTTGCGCATTTCCCCGAGGCTGTTGCTGCTGTTGCTGAGGTGGCTGCACGTTATATCCCTACTGGGCTTGCTATGGCTGGTATTGTTGGTTCGGTGGCTGGTACTGCCTATTTTGTTGTGGCTCCGGTTGTGGGTCGTACTGGTTACCTTGAGCGTTGGTTACAATATTGTTGACCTCTGTGGCACGTTGCGCAGGAGCAGTACTATTTCTATTCCCATATCCGACAGGTTTCCTCTCGATCGACTTTGTTCCTTTTGATTGAAGGGGCCTGGTGCGGCCATGGAGAAATGGTTCTAGCTTTGATCCTGATTTCCACCTATTCCCCAGCTCGAATGAGCTGGGAGAAATTTACGTATGGGTATGAGATCAGATATCCAGAAATGCTTGGGTTTGCAAAGTGGACGATCATGGACATATGTTCTTCGCCATCGATGGGGTTTCTCATTAGGGCTGGCATGGCCTGCCATCACCCTATGTATGCTGATAAAGACTCATTGTTTTTCTGCCTTAGGGCATCCAGGTCTGACCTCCTTAGAGCCACGTTTAAGCTATATGAAACTCTGTCAATGAATGCCTTGGAAAGTCTTTCCTAGGTTCTGATTTGATGGTTGTCCAGTGAGGTGTACCAATTCAAAGCGTCACCTTTAAGGGATTTCTGGAAGAGACGTATCAAGGCTCCATCATTCCCTGCTATCGCGTTGAGTTCCCCACAAAAAGCTTTCAAGTGTGTTGTGGGACACCCACTACTGTCATAGCTCTTGAATTTGGGTACCTCGAAGTTTAGAGGTACCCGAGCATCTGGAAAAGGACATAAGTCCCTGAACTTGGTGGATGGATGATCCACCCCCTGTTGCCTCTGCAGTTGGTTCTGCACCATTTGTAGTTGTTCCCACAATTCCTCAATCTCTGCTCTGTTATGCTACGCGTATCTTGCCCCTTGTTGTAGGGCTCATGCTACCTCTTCCTCGTAAGGATCGACTTCCTCGATCCTTTGATTTGCTAGAATGGGGGGTTGTTGGAAAGAAGATAGACTCTCGGTGGCGGGAGGTAATTGAGATTGAACACTACTCCCTTTCAAAGGAGGGTGTGATGTACGGAAATGGCTCCCGCCTGGTGTATCTGTCAATTCCGAAATATTGCTCCCATTAGGGGGAGTGAGTTGGACTCAAAACTAACCCCCTTCATGGGCATTCGCCAGTTCTTATTTGTGGTTCCCATTAGGGGGAACGGATGTTGTGACCTAATTGTTTGAGTAATTATGTGTGGGAGGGTTACTCCTGTTTGCTGCTTGTTATTAATCTTGTGTTGACTCCTCTGGGAGAGGGAGGACAGGATTTGTTGGAGGAATGAGGGAAAAAGCAAAAGGAGTTTGAGGGATTGAACTATTCCGTATACTAGGATGGGTTGCCTATGTATTTGGTGTGACACTCTGTACCAGATGAAGCAATAGCTCTTGCATTACCCGTAGACTTTGGGCCACCTCTTGCACGGTTGTGTTAGCTTATGGGTCTTTCGGAGCTGTTAGAGGTAATGGTGCGGGTGTTGGTGTAGATGTGGGTGCTGATGTTTCAAGAGTTGGCTGAACTGCCGTCTCATCTTCATGGTTGGCTTGAGAGGTCATGGTTGCATGGGATCGAGTGGTCATGGTTCAAACTAGTGCCTAAGAAAGTGTAAGCCAAATTTTTTTCTTTTTGTCAAATGCAATGATGAATATCCCTTGAGAGTGAAGTATCACAAACTTTCAAGTCGGCTCTCAGCTAGTGAAAGCTAGCACTCCCCATTAGAGTCGCCATTCTGTGGACACTGAAAATTGGCGCCCATGCTGATTTGTATATTTTTTTTATGGTGCGGGTGTCTAGGCTGAGTTGTGGATGTTGGAGTCGCCACTAGCTGATAAATCTCAGAATCCCGCGGTTGTCCAGAACCGCGGAATACGGAAGGTTGGAGATATCCGAAGACTCTCCTACCTCTCCTGGTCTGTGATCCCGGGATTCCGAGTAAGGAACCTCGATTATGGACAGGGAAGATGTTAGGCACCCTCTCTGTCCATACAAATGTATGGTCTCTACTTAGTGTGATAAAATACTCTCAAGGGAAGATGGATGCAGTGGTCGAGATGTGACTACGCACACGCGCAGATTTCTGATGTGACAAGATCCAAAGTTTCGGCAAGCCATAGAGCATATGTTCATGACGTGTCTAGAAGGCGTATGTAATGATGTTTATGAAAAAGGTAAGAAAAATGGACTAAACTACTAGGAATTTCAGATGTGACAGTATCCGTAGTACGACAAGTCATAGAGCATACGTTCGCCAGAAGTCTAGAGGAGCAGGAGGGTTAAGAAGGGAGTAAATGTCATAATGGTGTATGAGATGAGTGGATCCTTGGCTTTAGACTTGGATAGGCTAGAACATGGATTGAACCATGACCAACGTGGGCTAGGCTTAGAAGAGTTAAGAGGCAAGGCTAGGGGAGTGGCTAAAGGATCAAATCTTGGGAGGCTTGGGAGCTCCTTCCCTCTCTTCCTCTCCCTATTTCTCTCATTCTCTTGGATGTGGAGATGCTTAAGGTGTTGTTGTTGTTGTTGAAAATGAGAGGAGGAGAGAGCTATTTATAGCCTTCTCCAATGGTATTGCGGTAATTGGGAGGTTTAAGAGGAGTAAAAGTTAAGGTGGCAAATGGTGATTGGTTGAGGAGAGAGAAACATCACGTGGCGCGCTCTCACTGGCTCTTGGGCTTGGTAAAATGGTAAATAGGATCAGATAGGGGGGGTAATTCCTAGAGAAAGTTGACTTTCGGATGTTGTGCCAGCTGTTGCTCGGAGGGCACACGCATTCGGTAAACGGAGGTAATTGGAGTACCGCTGGCAGTAATCTAACTACCGCCCGGGCTGGGCTCAAGCTTGGCCAGAACGGGCGGTCCTCGTGTGGCGCGTTGGTTTGTCCAATAGTCCTTTTTTGGGTTTTTGGCTCGGTTGGGTGTATTTCTAGGCTGACTTGGCTCGAATTGGTCCTAGATTTGGGATTTTTGGCTGGGTTCGGGAGGTTTTAATGGCTTGGATTATGGTTTTTAAGTTCAAGTATGGTTAGGATTAGGGTTTCGAGTTCGGGTAGGGTTTGGATTAGGGTTTTGGGTTTGGGTAGGGTTTGGATTAGGGTTTTGGGTTCGGGTACGGTTTGGATTAGGGTTTTGGGTTTAGGCAGGGCTTGGATTAGGGTTTCAGATTCGAGTATGGTTTAGATTAGGGTTTAGGGTTCGGTATGGTTTGGATTAGGGTTTTAGGTTTGGATTGCTGATCATGGCCCGAATCGTCCTTACCGCTTGTGGATGTTTGCCTGGGTGGGGTGTCTACAGGTTTAGATTTAAGTTTAAGGTGAGGGGTTCCTTTAAGCTTACACTAATTTGAGTTGATATGATTTATCTAGTTTTTACATACTTTCATATTACTGTAATTTTTCATGCAATTGATTGATGGACCATTATGAATCATTTATCTTTTTGAGAATTATGGTTACCATATGATTTTAATTATGCGTGATTTTTATGAATTTATGTGGGATGATGGATACAAGCCTTACTCTTTACCAATTTTGAGAGCGACGCATGCTTCCAATCTATATTGAGTTGGCCTTTTGCTCATCTCCCCTTATTCTTATTGAGTTAGCTTATTTGCTACTTTTCTCTCTTATTGAGATAGCTTAATGCTACTTTTCTCCTTTATTAAGTTAGTCTTGTGCTACCTCCCTTTATGGCTTGGGCATATGTCTTGGAATTCTAAAACCCTCATGGATCGACTTATTTCTCTATCGGTGCAAGTGATGTGTTATAGGCCTTATATATAGTGGTTCATATATTTTATTGTGGGCGTAATGCACTCTAGGTAGTGACCCCCTTGGTCGATGCGTAATTCCATGGATTTTGGATAGTGGTGCACAAATCGATGTAAGTAATTCGCAATATGTGTCACATCACTTCCGGAATTGGATGCCACAAATAGTCGCTTTATGAAAAAATCGTGTCACGTAATTTATCCGATCGGTGTGTTGTGCCGTCATGATGTGTTCGTGTAAATCCATGGTAGCATTGGACACACCGACGAATTTCCATAGTATGGGATACGGGCCGAGTCGGGTTTTATATGAATTATATTCAACATTGTGATGATCACTACGTATGATGGACCACACATACTTTGCTAGGCATGCATATATATATATATATATATATATTGGTTGCACATACTGATACCACTTGTAGTGGTGGAGTACGAGATGTATCAAAACCATCACATTATTCCTATGAATCTCTTGAATTATTATTAATCTTAAAGGATAACCATCACCACCATCACCATGAGTAGGGCATTGACCCTCTCCAACCATTGCATCGAGTCTTCTTGGTCTGAATATACACACCTTTTAAGATCTAATCGAAAACGTTGGCCATATAGAAAAGGTTACTGCAAAAATAGTCTTATAAAAGTGAAATATTTCTAAATCTTAAAAGAACTTCAGTCAGTATCATAGGAGAAGAAAGAAAGATGAAGAATCAATAAGATGAACAAAGGAAATCTGACAGAAGAGACACGAATAAATATACGATCAAGAAAATAGAGAAAGAATTCGGACAGTCTGAGGATTACAAGAGGTATTCGTTCGAAGAAGATGATATACTTCCTATGCTGAACAAATTATTGGCAGCAGAAAAGATCAAGTTGCCATAGCCAAAACGTCCAAAAGAGATGAAGAAAATAAGTGAAAGTGACTATTTTTATTATCATCATTTCCTCAAACATCGAACTGAGAATTGCTTCAATCTAAAGAAGATATTACAAGAAATGATTGATAGCGGCGAAATAATCATAAGGAAAGCATATGATATAAGAGAGGAGATAAGAGCGCACAAACCTGATTGATTCAAAACTGGGGGCAATTCTAATCTCAGATAGCCCGTACGTAATGATAAGGTATCAGTATATTTGTCAAAATTTGCTGCATCAAGATATATTGTCTCTGAAGATCACTGTGATTTTGATTACGAAGATTATCAGTACAATACTTCCAAATCAAAAGGGGGCAAGAAAGTAGAGTGATGAGATAGCCTCAAAAGGCAAAGCCATGTATTCTTCTTCATATGAATGAATAAGAGGCGAATTCTTAAGCAAAGGCAAATTCTAAAGCATATAAAGATCAAGTACATCAAAAATGATATTATCATCAATTATTGCCAAGCGCCGATGATTATCACCAAATTTGCAATCATCGCTGTCGTCATTGATCACTGACACGAAAGGCATCCTATCGAAAATGTTATCATCACCAAGCTGATATACTATTTTAACCATGAACATTATCAAAACATCATCGGCAACGGCAGTATATCAATTGTAGATTCACAATCATGGCAGTGGAACAAGCCTGTATGACCAACCGCACATAAACCTTACGACAATGATGGTAATTCATCATTTACAGCGGTGTAACCAAGCTTATATGGCCAAATACGCATAAGACCTAAAATCGTCGCAAATATATATAATTATGCGGGTAGTAGTGAGAAGCTAGTGACCCTAAAAAGCTCGTGAAGGCCATCACATGCTTAGACCTATGCGGGCAGTAGATGAAGCCAATCACTACCAAAAGCCCTAAGCAGCCAAAAGTAGAGGAGGCTAATCGTGCATGTGTCACGCCCCGAAATCCGGCACCTGGGTATATCCGACCCCGATTCCGTACCCGTAGGCATGACTTATGTTTTGTATGTTTACATTTCATATTCCACGCATATATTGACAAAATAACCTCATTCATAAGATATAACAATCCAAAAATTTAATAATTAAACATTTATTTAAAGAAAAATGTCCATGTTCCGACTATTCAAGATTATTATCAAACACATATCATCGTAATATTATCGTACTAAATGTTCATTACACTTATTTAGAAAATGGTAAAGAAATAAAATAAATAAAAGAAAATCTCTTTAAGCTCCTCCATGTGATCCTGATCCTGAAATTTTAAAATCCCAACAGGGTAAGCCGCGAAGCCTAGTGAGTAATCTCAACATAGGTTTCAAAATAACCTCATATAACATGAATAAAAGTATTAAAAGATACGGTACCTATTTAGGTAAAACAACAAATGGGGAGATTTAATAAACACAAAATTTCAATGTAAATTCAAAGGAATATGATTGCATGAAATCAACATATGCTATACTCCATGATAAAAGGTGTGGTTTATTCTTTTTAACACCAGGGCCAGTTTACACCGGTTGGCCAACACCCGCGCCAATACAACACCTAGCTTGGCAATGGGAACCTCTTGCATGATATGCTCACCCATCCAAAGGGCACTTAGTGAGGGACCCATTTGTACGTTAGCTGGTCAGACTACTACCCTACCGAACCTGGCAGTGGGAACCTTTTGCAATCCTAACATGCTCACCCACTCAAAGGGTACGGTAGAGGTTCCAAAAGGTACCAGTTGGGTTTCTGGGACTTTCAACCCAAGGGTCTTGATCGCCCCACCTATTTACGCTTTAGGGATTTTCAACCCAGAGGACTTGATCGCCTCACCTATTTTCTGGTGTTTCATAACTATTTTAATGATGCATGCTTTTAATATTGCATAAATCAAATATTTCTAAATATCTTCAATGACTACTATTCTTCGGTCAATCCATAATACTTGACGTACATGATTTAATAAACTAAAAACAAAAATTTTCAATCAATGTAAATTGTATGTAGATAATTAAAATTTTACATAAAAATAAAATAAACATTCAACATAATCTATTAGATCATGGTTAAAATATAATGACAAAAATAAACATGCAACAAGATTTATTAAATCTTGATTAAAAAGATAAACATGCAACAAGATTTATTAAATCTTGATTAAAAAGATAAGCATGCAACATGATTTATACGATTTAAGATCTATATAAAAAATATATATAAACTCAAGATTTTGCAATAACTTTTAACAAAACAAAATCTAAATGCAAATAAATAAATATATTTATTTATTTATTTTAGATAGGATTAACAATAAGACTATAAAACTTCAATGAAATCATATTAAAGCAATGACAACAAAAATAATAATTTAAACAACATTTTAAGAAGCAGGGTAAGTAATTACGTCAAATTAAAAAAATACATCCAAGATGGCAATTTTGTATTATAAGTACAATTGAATTTACAAATAAAATGAATTAAATTAAATTATATAGAGTTTTCATAAATATCAAGTGAGAGAAAACTCACTTTTTTTTATAAAAAGAAAAAGTATATATATATTTTTCCTTTTTCTCTTTCCTCCTTTTCTTTCTTCATTTTTCTCTTTCCTCTCTCTCTCTCTCTCTCTCTCTCTCCTGCTTGGTAGTGAGATCTCACTTACGTCTCACCTCTTCTCTTTTATATTATAAGGTGGGTCCTACTTTATGTTAATGCATGGGAGGTTTCACACGTGATTTTTCATCTTTACGTTTTTTTTTTTTTTGCTAGATAAAACGCAAGTGAGTTATGGATTTCATATATATTGAAAATTATCCAAAGTTTGGTATGAACCACATATTTGATATGAAATATGACCCCTCACGCTAAAACTAAACCGGTAAGGTTTTATGATTTTCGAAGTTGTATAATGTGTACTGTTGGTTCGATGATCGATTAAATAGATAAGACGATCTATGATAATAACAAAAATGAATGATGAGCGGTTGGATGATTTTGTAAATGAGAAGTGTATGGTCCACTAGGTTCCTTGACAGGAGACAAAGTTTGTGTACAGATGGTTTCATGGATGGTTTAAAGTATAAGAGTTTGTTGTGTGATGTACAGGGTGAAATAATATATATAAGTGTACACAGATTCTTTTAAAATATAAAATCGGAACTAACTTTCTAAGCCTAGATCACCATTGATTTGTGGGTCTAATTGTCTCGTAAGAGATATTTTCTCAAAATCGACCGATAAGAGCGTTGGGCATAACAAGATCTTCATGATGAACCATTAATGTTAGTTTTTAGATGGACCGCTTGAGAGTTATGATCCATATTTGCAATGGATGGTGACATAATGGATCTAAGTGTAGAAATTAAGGGATTTTGGTTTAAATTAGGTGAATAGGTCTTGGTATAAGTTCGGATATAAATGGGCATGTGCAAATATGGTTTTAAGAATAGTCTATGTGCATGGGCATCTACACTCTTAGATGTTTTGGATCGATGATGGACCTCGCATTTTGAAGATTTAACTTAAATGAACAAATTCCCAGTTAAGGGTTTTTAAGCGCTACGTAATGATGAATTCAACTTTGTAATTGGGTCACTGAACATGGGTGATCTCTACCGTCAGATTTTGATAAGTACCCACTGGATGGACATTTTTGGAAAATAAAATAGATGATTGGAATTCTCATATAGCCATTTACAAAATGTCCAGATGGTTAGTTTTTGAGAAAGGTCTGTACATGTGGGTATTTATCCTGGGATTACTTGGCGCCCAAATTGATCAAGTTGTAGTTGTTAGAATCTTAATTCATTGGTATGGTTTCTATAGAAAAATATAAGAATCATAATAGTCATGTCGAACTATTTGTTTGGGTCCCAAAAATGGGTGGATCTGATCATATGACATTTTGTTTGGTATGATAGAGATGTCCAAAAATCCTATAGATGGAATGTAATATATATCTAGTGATTTCAAGGTAAATGTATGGAGGATTTTACAATCGGACAAAATATTTAAAAGATATATGTCGTTTTTAATATATACCATTTGAATTATAATTATGGTATTGGTCCTGTGATATGTATGATCACGTTTAATGAAATCTAACCTGATAATAATCTTAGTTATGAAAATTATATCATAATCTGAAAGTTAGGAATTTGGTTAAGTGGACTTATGCAATTGTGGCCCTTGATTTATATAAAAAAATATTTAGAATTTAAGATTGAAAAAATAAACAGGTGGTTAGGTTCCTTAAAATATGAATAAGTAAGTGTACGGATAGTTTATCAATTGAATGAGTGGTTAAAAAGTTATAAGGGATATATGACAATGTGATGTAGGGTTCACCCAAGGAAAGTGTTATCCTATCATAGTTACTAGTATCAAGTTTTAATATTTATAGGAGAATTCTTTTAAAAAATGAACAACCCAATAAATAAATAAATAAATTATACCACCAAAATTTACTTGGGATATTACAGCATGAGACCAATGCCATTTGTATAGCTTTTGACAGCGTCACAAGGAATGGTGAGAAAAAATGCCCTCTCATGAATGGGTCCGACCTTCCAAACGAAGAAAAAGCGGGTTGCAGTGTGTGCTCTTTGGATTTGTCCATAGATAGGCTAACCATGCATAAGACCCCCTAGATTCTTGGTTCGATACCAGTAGAAACTTTTGATGACAGGTTTTTAGCTTCCTCATTGATGGACTGGTGACCTTGGATTTGGTACTCTAAAGTAGCCTTGCGCACCCCGTGAACTCTAAAGAGTTACTGTGGCCAACCCTGTGCGTAAATCTCATTGAATTTACAGCCCCGGTAGCTTCATTGGCCCCCTCTGATGGATCGCGGTTTGTGAACTCCCTGGCTGTGATAAGTCCAGTGAACTCATGATAGTTTGCAGCGACCATTCACGTAAGGCCCTGACTCTGATTATTTAAGAGTTTAAAATTATGATTGTGCCACTACTCATGTGCTTAAATTGTGTGTGAAGGTGTCCAATCAAGTCAAGTCCAATCAAGTCCAGTCAATTCCGGTCAAGTCAGAGATTGTTCAGCCAAAAGCATACTAGTTCGAGCTTAAACTATGCATAACATCAAAATGTTGCAGATACATTAATATTGCGAATGCATATTTTCGCCTGTTTTACTTAAAATATGCTCAAATATGCAATTGCCTAACATGATGATAAAAAATCAAGAAAATCTCATATACCAATTAGACAAACATATATAAATGCATTTTTTCTTGAAATAGATGCAAATTACAACGGAAAATACTTCCGAGATGTTTACAATATTATTCTAAAGTTAAATTCTTCAAGATCAACCATGAGTCTTCAATTATAATATGCTTATCCTTCTAAAAAAATAACAATGCCTTCCTATCTCTTGCTCTCCTGACAACGAAGGAAGGTTATCTTGTAAGATTTGTAGAGGTGGAGGAAAATATGAAGAATTATCATTATTTTTTGGAGGATCTAAAAATTCAAATGTTTTCTTTGGATTCAGCACCAAATACTATCTATCCTTCAAAGGTATCAGCATGTAACACCCTTCACTTCTGGTACACGGGTATTACCATTTACACCCGTAATATAGGATTTCAAAGGTTTCGATAAATGGATAACCTAAATTCAATGAATGCAGGATAGGCTTCTAGTCATCATTGAAGCCATCCATCAAGGACCTTAGGAACTGAGCAGAAGCCTACAACGATCATAAGGGTAAGTCTAACCAAGCCACCCCAAGTTAAGGCAGTTTTCAAATCAGCAGGCCGTAAAGAAACAGAACAATGTACTAGAAATCGACCTTCGAGAGATAGTGAATGGCCAACCAAGCACTCACTGCCTCTCGAGTTCCCATTCAACCATCGAAACAGAATACCGGATCGATCCAACCATTGGATCAGCGTATATTGGCCAAATAAGTCCTGGGACGTACGATGCTGCCCACATGGGCCTCACATCCACCCCGAACTGGGCCAGGAACCCTAGATGGGGATCTCCGAGTGAATAGACAAAGTGGATTTGTCATGAACATCACAGTAGCCCCTACACGGTGTGCGAGTGCACTGAGCACTCCCATGCACGACGTGCACGGGATGGGACTCGCTAATTTGACTAGCGTTGACCCGACCATTTCAAAAGAAAGTAACAGGTTCTCTCTCCCGCTCGTTTAAGCATTTGAACTGATGAGTGTCAGCCTCCTAGATGGTCCACCTCGGTCATTTCTAGTTGATCCGAGCCATCCATCGGGCTTGTGGGGCCCATACGACTAAAACCCAATCATCTGTTCAGACCCATGCAGAGGGACAGAGATTTGGGATGGAAACTAACTAAACCGAAATGAATGGCTAAAGATCAGAGATGGTGGGCCAACTTGTGGCCACATGGCTGATCCATGATCATCCTGATCATTTGATCATAGCTGTCCGTTCACTCGTTTAAAACACACCCTCTTCTTTCGAAAAACAGGCAGACAGCCTCCTGCAGCATTAAAAAGGCAGAGGAGACAACTGTCGTTTTAGGATGGGGCAACTGGCTCGATCCGAGCCCTCCCTGGGCCTCGTGGATTGATCCCAACCATTCCCTCTAGGGCAGCCATGTCCTTACGAGATAAGATATCTTGTCTCGCGAGAACGAGGCGAGAATAAGAACATCTTGCGAGAACTTCCGAAACACGGATGGAAGGCCAGAGAAGTGGGCCTCACAGTGATCAGAGGATTCATCTGGTTTCGTCTAAATGGACCAGATCGTGCAAAAATACCTCTTGTAAAAATCGGCCATTGATGGCCAGGTCATCTTCCCCGTCTACACGAGTGACACACCATGCCGAGATGGACCCCACCAGAGCTAAAAAAGTGATTTTCTAGTGGGCCACGGCAGCAGAAACCCACCCCAGGGTCAGATGGACCCCATACACAGCAGCTTTCCGAAGGTGGTCGTTGCAAGGGCCGATTCATCTCAGCTGTTTGCAAGTTCGTGCAAGCTCTCTCTCTCTCGACTATAAAATTCGTTGGGGTGCCTTGGGTTTTGCACTAAAGAGAGCAACAGAGAGAGAGAGAAGGAGAGAGAGGTCTGAGGGGAGGATCTGGTGGACTCAGTGTCGCACTGCACCAACTCAGCCCATTCAAATTGGACCGAGTTTGGTCCGCACGGGCCTATAGTACCATGAGCAAAGAAAGAGAAAGGAGTGAGGACGGTTGCATGTGTTGCAACGCTCCGAACCGAACTCGACCGAGTTCGTAGAACTCAGGCCATGACTAAGTCAAGCCAGGTAATGCTCTTATCCCTCCACCTTCATCCAACCACAGCTCCTGAGACCATTGTCAAAACCGGGCCATGACGAGGGCTGACGTATGGGTCAAAAATGGCCTCTAGCTGGGCCGTGAGACCAACCTCCTGCTAGTGCAAATAGTGGGCTGAAAACGGTCCTTAGTTGGGCCGAAGATAGGCCTTCATCAGGCCATGTAATGCAGGTCTCAGCTGGGCCTTAAATCCAGCTGAAAGCGAGCCCCAGCTAAGCCATGCAATTTGTTGAAGACAGACCTCAAACTGGGCCCTCAATCTAACCTGGTAACGAACCTTCAGGTGGGCCGAGATCTGCCCCAAGTCAAGGCCGAAAATCAAATCGTTCTGGGCCGTGTTGTGGGCTGAAAACATTAGCAAAAATGTTGAGCTCAATGTCACTTCTAGGCCGATGCAGCCCCTGGTTTGAGGCATGGGTTGGGCCAAGGAATTGCCACCGTTCGGGCTAAATATTTGGGCCAAGATCTGGGCAGAAATCAACCCAGAACTGGGCTGAAACTAGCCCCAACGATGGGTTGGAATCAACCTTGAATCTGGGCTGATCAGACCAAGAAACGGGCCAAAACCAGCCCCACAACTAGGCAATGATCGGACCCAGTTCTAGTCCAAAAGGAATGGGTCACGGTCAGTGCTGTTTGGGCTGTGATCTGGGCCTGAATTCAGCCATGCCACACCTCACGGTGGGCCGCACCTGAGATGAATCACAGTGGGCCTCACTCAAGGATTGATGTGGGCCCATTACTTTTGAAGCCGCATTACAGGTGGGGACAATAATGGGCTACCCAACCCCATCTTTAGACTTGACATGGGACCTAATGGCTGGGCCAAGACAAGGCCCAGCTCGGCCCTTGATTAGGAATGATTTTGGGCCCAAAGCTGGACCACATGTTGGGATAAGGTCTGGCAGGCCTGGTCACTCAAAGGTAGGCCTAACTAACCTTGTTCATGAGTCCTTTCATGCCTCCATGCAACTTCAATACGTTAGTTTACTATAGTCTTGAAAATAGTATCTAATATAAGCTCTTGGGTTGGAAACAATCCTAGGAAATTAGTCACACAGTGTTGAACCGTTAGTTAATCGCAGGAATCTGAATCAAGAAAGGAGTTACAGACCCCCAGGTGATGACTTTTTCCCTTGGGCTTTCCATCTCTAAGTTAGTTCAAACATAGTTTCCATCTAAGATCATAATTCCTAGTTTAAAGTTCTGATTAATTGCATTAAGATTAATGGTTCTATCTTGATCTATACGTTCACATGAAATAAGGATTACATGATAAGTTCACATACTAGTTCATTAATATTGACTATATGCAATAATCATTGATCCCCGTATTTTAACATTTCATTACTTGATACTTTATACTTAAATTTCATGATGCTACAAACCTTGCTACCATTATGTAATGCACCTTTACATGCTAGTAGGTTGTTGTGAATCACTACAAAGATTTAAACTTGCAGCATTTCACATGGAGAATTTCACTATTGCATGTGAGCCATGCTTAGGATGCAACTAGACAGAATACGTGGATAATGAGACCCTCGACATCACTTATGGAGGGATCCCATTAAACATTCAAAGGTGAAAAGACCTCATGTACCGAGAATGATGGTCATGGGACACTATGCCCGAGCTGTTGGCCTATGCTGCCCCCCCCCCCCCCCAGTGACCATTGAGTTGCTCAAAAATAGCTAATTGTAATTGGAATAATAATGGTTGTCTAATCATGCATTCATAGCATATTGGCAATGACGGGTGGCTACTTCTCGATGTTGTAGCACGTGCCCTTCATTTAGGGTATCGATTCGCTAGCTCCCAGACCACCGACTATCGACCTTTGGTCATTACGCTGTACGAGTTATGCTTCGCTAGTGACTTACGTACGAGATGTGTAAGATGGCTTGGTACCATGCTGTATGAGATATGCTATGCTGGTGACCGGTTTTTTGCATGGGTGACGAGCCTAAGTCTGACTGGATGAGCATCCCCAGGTCGATGTGCATTCATACATCCATGCATTTTAATAAGACTGTATCTTGTTTGTTTTGGAATGTTTCATTGTTTTTCTTTAAAATATGTTTACTAAGGCAGCGGTGTGTAATCTTAAGGGGCATTCACACTGAGCTGGCCACTCATTCATCAAATATCCAACCGTACAGAATGTACAGGAGTAGATGTAGAGGATGGCAGCACTAGCCTTGAGGGCGCGACAGTGGAACCTAAGGAAGGATATTATGACGATGAGCCACAATAGGAGGCAGCTGATTACTTTAGTCTCAACCAATAGATTCAGTATTTCTTTACAGTTGTTTGGTACTTTAGAACTTATAATTTTGTAACTAAGGCCCCCAGCTGAGTGGGCCAAATATTCGAATTTATATGACATCTTACTTGCTTTCTCATGCTATCGCACTCTGATTTTGATATTTTCCGCTAGTCCCCTGATTATTAACACTCGGGTTTCTGGACCGAGTCTCGTACTCGGGTTCTGGAAACCAGGGTGTTACAAGTTACTATCAGAGCGAAGTCTGAGATATCCAGGCTATGGGATCAACATTCAAAATTTATAAGGAAATAACTTAGGTAAAACTTAGAAAAGTTCCCCTAAAAAGTAGTTAGAATAAACGAACGTAGAAATCAAGCACTTAGGTTCCCCCAAACATTAGTAGGGTAAACACTCGAAATCCTTGGTATCTAGAAGAGATTTAGCACATGGATTGAAATCCTAGGCCTCTTAGAAGGACTTTCTGGGTGATGCTAAATGCATCATATATAACTTACCCTCTCATGAAAATCTCTTTTTAACCATATCTAGGACGGTGTGGCCCACTAATATACTATATAGCTGATCTGGAGTTTGGATCTAGAACTAGAACACATCCCAAGGAGCTGGAAAGAAAATGGGCCTAGTAAAAGAAGTATATTAGAGGTTTCGGTGTGTATTCCATGACTTCCACACACAAGCTCCATAGTCACAAACCTACTTAGTCTAGGGAAGGTAGATTTCACATAAGGATTCCATAATTGCAAGCCCATTTGGTTTAGAGAAGTTATACTTCACGTAGAAATCCCAAAGCACAAACCCATTTAGTTTAGAGGAGCTCTATTTAAAGATTTCCTAGTCATAAGCCCCATTGATCTAGGCAAATCATTAAGTCAATGTTATGATGCTCATCAAAGCATGACTTGTCCATGTGGTCATCCAACCAATGGTTATAAATGAATTAACCCATGGCCTAGATTCAACATAGCATCATATACTCAATGTTGATTCACTATTCTATCACCTGAACTATGAAATTCTGACCCCATAGGAAGCCATGCCGCCCATGTTACAGTCACAGCGGACACGTACGGTCGACATACATCTCCTTCCATCACCAGAGCACCAGTGAGAGCGCAATCCAGTATATATGACAGGCCTTCCACATGGAGTGGCAAACATGGATACAGGGTCTGAAGCTGTAGGGGATTCTCCTTCTGCCATCTCAATATTTTGAACAAAGGATGCCTACTGTTGAGGCATTCGCAGATGCTCAGAATGAGGCCGCAGCTTTTGTAGCCATTGGGCAAATAGCCACTGCTATGGAGCAACAGCTGGTATGTTTGCGCGGCAGTAGCAGGATGTGCATGTGGTTATGATGGAAACCCTATGAAGTAAGGACCGTAGAGAGACATCACGAGAAGAGATGGCAGGGGTGCAGATATCTTCAAATGATTCCAAAGGCTTTGACAGTCGACATTCGAAGGGGCGCCGGATCCAGTGTATGCAGAACACTAGCTAGCGAGAATTCCCAAGATGATGCGGCCCTTGGAGTGTTTCAATTCATAGATGGTGAGCTTAGCCACATACCTGTTAAAGGGAGAAGCAGAAAACTAGTGGCAGAGTCTGCAACGGGGTGTCCCTGCCACATACGCATGGACATGGGCTAGAGTCAGGACAAAGTTCCTGGAAAAGTACTTTCCCTGGTCATGTAAGAACGAGAAAATAGCCCAGTTTTTAAAACTAGAGCAGGGCAGTTTGACCATTGCCCAGTATGAGGCCTGATTTAATGAACTCTCTCGATTTGTGCCCAGGGCCCTAGAGGATGCAGAGTACAAACTATAGAAGTTAAAAGAAAGGCTCAAGCAGGGAATTCAGTCACGATTATGTGCCTGGGATTTCGAGGACTTTGCAGAGCTGGTAGACAAGGCCATGAGAGTGGAGAAAGACTTTGAGCGTGCCATGAGGACTCACCCCCCAGCCAGGGATGCCCTAGTTAGGCCTAGGCAGGCGCCTCCTACCCAATTGGTACCGAAGAGAAGAGTCAGGGTCATACCTGCAGGCGCACCGTCCATGCCTCCCAACAGGAACTGCGATTACTGCCACAGAGGCAGACACCAAGCACGAAACTTCTTCAAAAGAATGACGGATGAGGGAATCGCCCCTCCAGCGAATCACCCATAGCCGAACTCGGCAGCAATCAGAGCCGCACCTAGGCCACAACCGCCTAGAGCAGGACCTCCAGCCCAGCAGAGGAATCCCCCGCCCGCATGTATGCAGTAGCCACTACTGAATTTGAGGAAGACCCCCACCAGACGATTTATGGTATAACTCACATCAATGGTACCCCTGTACTGCTCTTATTTGATTCTGGCGCAACTTTATCTTTTATAGATTCTACAATTGCAACTAGGCTAGGATTGAATGTAACTCGAATGCATGCCCCCTTAGTCATAACATCTCCCATGGGTAAATTCATCGAAACAGACAAATTATGCAAAGCGTGTCCCCTGACTCTCACGAGCCACGAAGTAGCAATGGACCTAATTATTATGCATATAAAATGATTCGACGTCATCCTCGGTATGGATTGCCTTTCTCAGGTCCGGGCAGTAATGGACTGCCGCGACAAAACAGTCACTATAACTGCTCCTGGATAGGCCTCCTTTGTAGTGAAGGGAAGAAATAGGCATAGTACATTCGAAAGCTTGTAAGCCCTAGACAAACTAGAACCAGTTGAGTCCACCATCAGCCCAATTTCAATAGTGCGGGATTTCCCCGAGGTATTTCAAGAGATACCAGGGCTGCTCCCAAGGCGAGTAGTGGACTTTTGCATAGATCTTAAACCAGGAACTGCTTGCATATCGTTACCCCCATTCCGCATGCCCCCTTGCAAAATGGAAGAGCTTAGGAGCCAGATGGACGAGTTACTGACCCAAGGCTTCATCCGCCCCAACATTTCTCTGTGGGGAGCACCGGTCCTCTTCGTGAATAAGAAGGACGGGTCGATGCATCTCTGCATTGATTACCGGCGGCTGAACGAAGTCATGATAAAGAACAGATACCCTCTGCCGCGTATCGACGACCTGTTCGACCAACTTAAAGGTGCTAGGTATTTCTCCAAGATTGATTTATGATCGGGGTATCACCAGCTGAGAATCAAGGATGAGGATATCCCTAAGACAACATTTAGAACTTGCTATGGGCACTATGAGTTCTTGGTAATGTCCTTCGGCCTCACAGATGCTCCGGCAGTATTCATGAACCTAATGAACTGGGTTTTTATGTCGTACCTAGACCAATTCATAATCGTATTCATTGATGACATCTTGGCTTACTCCAAAATCCAAGAGAAGCATGAACAACACCTACGCATGGTCCTGAGTACTTTAAAGGTAAATCAATTGTATGTTAAGCTATCCAAGTGTAAATTTCGGGAAGAGGAAGTAAGGTTTCTAGGGCACGTAGTAAAATCAGAAGGCACAGTAGTCGATCCTGCTAAGATGGAAGCAGTATCCAAGTGGGAACAACCTACCATAGTCACTGAGGTCCGAAACTTCTTAGGCATGGCAGGGTAACACAGGCGCTTCATCAAGGAATTCTCAAGGATCGCACGACCACTTACTTAGTTGACAAAGAAGAACGCTCGATTTTTCTGCGACGAGAACGTGGAAGCAGCCTTTCGGGAGTTGAAGATGAGGCTGACATCTGCACCGGTGCTCACTCTTCCACAAGAAGGAGAGAAGTTCGTGGTGTACAGTGATACCTCGAAATTAGGTCTAGGTTGTGTGCTAATACAGAACAACAGGGTAATCACTTATGCTTCTCGTCAATTGAAGAAACACGAGGAGAATTACCCGACGCATGAGCTAAAACTGGCGGCTGTGGTCTTCGCTTCAAAAATATGGAGACATTATCTCTATGGGGAGGATTTCCAGTTATTCTGTGACCACAAGAGCCTGAATATATATTCGCATAGAAGGACCTGAATAAGCACCAGCGTCGGTGGATTGAGATGCTCAAGGACTTCCACTTCAACATACCTTACCACCTGGGTAAGGCGAACTCCATGGCTGACGTACTGAGCCGAAAGAAGAAGCACGAGTTCATAGCTACCTTGATGATCAAGGAGTGGGAGATGATGGAGTTCATGCAGGACTTCGACATCCAGCTTACCCTCGACGAGTTGGATGCTTACATAACCCTCTTGATAGCAGAGCCAACCCTGGTTCGATAGGTTATCTTTACCCAAGACCAAGATGAGTGGCTTGTCAAAATGAAGAACTGTAAGGGTGAAGAGATGCCCAATTGGAGGATTGGTAGCGACGGTGGTCTTCGGTATCAAGGGCGAGTGTACGTACCCAACAACGTCAACTTGAGGAAAGAAGTCATGGTAGAGGCCCACCATTCCAAGTCAGCTATCCACCCAGGTAGCACTAAGATGTATAACGACGTCAAAAGATAATACTGGTGGGGCAACATGAAGAGAGATATAGCAGACTTCGTGGTAAAATGTATGGTGTGTCAGAAGATCAAGGATGAGCATCGCAAGCCCGCTGGTCTCCTTCAGCCGTTGCCACTAGCAGAGTGGAAGTGGGACAGCATCTCCATGGACTTCATATCCAACCTCCCAAAGACACAGAGGAAGCATGACTCGATCTGGGTCATTGTTGATAGGTTGACAAAGGCTGCTTGATTCCTTTCAATTAGCACGACCGATTCTACTGATAGCTTGGCAAAACTATACATTTGAGAAGTCATACGATCTTATGGAGTTCCACGGGAAATTATTTTAGATCGAGACTCTAGGTTTACTTCTACCTTCTGGAAGAGGTTGCAGGAAGAGATGGGCATAGAGTTCAAGTTCAGTACAACATTCCACCCTCAGACAGACGGGCAGACTGAGAGGGTGAATCAGATCTTGGAGGACATGTTGAGGGCATGTGTTCTGGACTTTCAGGGCAACTGGGATAATCACTTGGATCTAGCGGAATTTGTGCAAAACAACAGCTTCCAGTCCAGCATAGGCATGGCATCATATAAGGCTCTCTATGGTCGCCCTTGCTGAGCCCCTCAGTGCTGGGCAGAAGTCGGAGAAAGGAGTTTATTAGGGCCCGAGCTCGTCCAAGCTACTACCCAGGTCATCGACATTGTTCAGAAGCGACTGTGCACCACTTAGAGTAGACAAAAGACTATGCAGATAATCAACGTCGTGACTTGGAGTTTGCGGTAGGCGATCTTGTATTCTTAAAGATCTCGTCCATGAAGGGTTGATGAGGTTTGGGCAGAAAGGAAAGTTGGCACTGCAGTTTATTAAGCCATTCGAGATCTTGGATCATGTAGGAGCCATGATGTACCACTTGGCACTTCCTACCGCATTAGCTAAAATTCACAACATCATCCACATATCCATGCTAAAGAAGTATACACCAGATGAGTCACATATCATCAGATAGGAGAAAGTCGAGCTCACTGAGGATACTCTTACACCGAGAAACCTATCCGCATACTGGATTGCAAGGAGCAGGTCCTACAGACAAAGACTATACCATTGGTTAAGGTCCTTTGGTTGCAACACAGAGAAGAAGAAGCAACCTGGGAGTGGGAAGCAGAGGTTATGGAGAAGTACCCCCGGCTGTTCAACGACACAACGGGTAATTTCAAGGGGGAATTATTTTTTTCGGGGGGTAGACTATAACACCCTGCACTTCTAGTACGCGGGTGTTACCATTTACACCCGTAACATAGGATTTTAAAGGTTCGACAAATGGATAAACTAAATTCAACAAATGCAGGATAGGCTTCCAGTCATCATTGAAGCCATCTATCAAAGACCCTAGGAACTGAGCAGAAGTCTTTCAAATCAGTAGGCCGTAAAGAAACAGGACAATGTACTAGAAATCGACCTTCGAGGGATAGTGAATGGCCAACCAAGCACTCACTGCCTCTCAAGTTCCCATTCAACTGTCAAAACAGAATACCAAATCGATCTAACCATTGAATCGGCATATATTGGCCAAATATGGCCTGAGACGTACGATGCGGCCCACCTGGGCCTCACATCCACCCTGAACTAGGCTAGGACCCCTAGATGGGGATCCCAGAGTGAATAGACTAAGTGGATTTGTCATGAACATCACAGTGGCCCCCACAGGTGTGCGAGTGCACTAAGCACTCCCATGCACAACGTGCACGGGATGGGACTCGCTAGTTTGACCGGCGCTGACCCGACCATTTCAAAAGAAAACAACGGGTTCTCTCTCCCGCCCATTTGTGCTTTTGAACTGATGAGTGCCAGTCTCCTAGATGGCCCACCTCAGCCATTTTCTAGTTGATCTGAGCCATCCATCAGGCTTGTGGGGCCCATTTGACCAAAACCCAATCATCTGTTCAGACCCATGCAGAGGGACAGAGATTCAGGATGAAAACCGACTAAATTGAAATGAATGGCTAAAGATCAGAGATGGTGGGCCAACCTGTGGCCACATGGCTGATCCACGATCATCCTGATAGTGTGATCCTAGCCATCCATTCACTCATTTGTAACGCACCCTCTCCTTTCCAAAAATAGGCACACAGCCTCCCGCAGCATGAAAAAGACAGAGGAGACAACTACCATTTTAGGATGGGGTAGCTGGCTTAATCCAAGCCCTCCCAAGGCCATATGGATCGATCCCAGCCACTCCATCTAGGGCAACCATGTCCTTACGAGATAAGATATCTTGTCTCGTGAGAATGCGGTGAGAATGAGAACTTCTGAAACGCGGATGGAAGGCCAGAAAAGTGGGCCCCACAGTGATCAGAGGATTCATCTGGTTTGTCTAAATGGACCAAATCATACGAAAATACCTCGTATAAAAATCAGCCATTGATGGCCAGGTCATCTTCCCCGTCTACACATGTGACCCACCATGCCGAGATGGACCCCACCAGAGCTTAAAAAAGTGCTTTTCTAGTGGGCCATGGTGATAGAAACCCACCCTCGAGGTCAGATGGACCCCATGCATAGCAACTTGTCGAAGGTGGCCATTGCAAGGGCTGATTCGGCAGGTCCGTGTGAGCTCTCTCTCTCTTGGCTATAAAAGTCGTTGGGGTGCCTTAGGTTTTGCACCAAAGAGAGCAACAGAGAGAGAGAGAGAAGGAGAGAGAGGTCTGAGGGGAGGATCTAGTGGACTCAATGCCGCACTGCACTAACTCAGCCTGTTCAAATTGGACTGAGTTTGGTCAGCACGAGCCTATAGCACCACGAGTAGAGAAAGAGAAAGGATTGAGGATGGTTGCGTGTGTTGCTACGCTTCGAACAGAGCTTGATTAGGTTCATAGAACTCAGGCCATGACTGAGTCAAGCCAGGTAATGCTCTTATCCCTCCACCTTCATCCAACCACAACTGTTGAGACCATTGTCGAAACCAGGCCATGATGAGGGCTGACGTATGGGCCAAAAATGGCCTCTAGCTGGGCCGTGAGACCAACCTCCTGCTGGTGCGAATAGTGGGCTGAAAATGGTCCTTAGTTGGGCCAAAGATAGACCTTCATCAGGCCATTTAATGCAGGTCTCAGCTGGGACTTGAATCCAGCTGAAAGTGGGCCCTGGCTGAGTCGTGCAACTAGTTGAAGACATACCTCAAACTGGGCCCTCAATCTAACCTGGTAACAACCCTTCAAGTGGGCCGAGATCTGCCCCAAGTCAAGGCTGAAGTTCAGATTGTTCTGGGCCATGTTGTGGGCCAAAAACAACAAAAAAATGCTAAGATCAATCTCAGTTATGGGCCAATGCAACCCCTGGTTTGAGGCATGGGTTGGGTCAAGGAATTGCCACCGTTCGGGCCAGAGATTTGGGTCAAGATCTGGGCTGAAATTAGCCCAGAACTGGGCCGAAACTAGCCCCAATGATGGGCTAGAATTAGCCCAGGATCTGGACTGATCATACCAAGAAACGGGCTAAAACCAGCCCCACAACTGGGTTGTGTTCAGACCCTGTTCTAGTCCAAAAGGACTGGGCCAAGGTCAGTGCTGTTTGGGCTGCGATCTGGGCTTGAATTCGGCCATGCCACAACTCACGGTGGGCTGCACCTGAGATGAATCACAGTGGGCCTCACTCAAGGACTGATATGGGCCCAAGACTTTTGAAGCTGCATTGCAGGCCCAGCCAAGAATATCTAAGGCCATAAGGTCGATCCTGAGATGAGGACAACAATGGGCTACCCAGCCCCATTTCTAGACTTGATATGGGACCCAATGGTTGGGCCAAGACAAGGCCCAGCTCGGCCCTTGATTAGGAATGATTTTGGGCTCAAAGTTGGACCACCTATTGGGATAAAGTTTGACAGGCCTGGTCACTCAAAGGCAGGCCCAACTGACCTTGTTCATGAGTCCTTTCATGCCTCCACGCAACTTCAATACATTAGTTAACTATAGTCTTAAAAATACTATCTAATATAAGCTCTTGGGTTGGAAACAATCCTAGAAAATTAGTCACACAGTGTTGAACCATTAGTTAATCGCAGGAATCTGAATCAAGAAAGGAGTTACAAACCCCCAGTTGATAACTTTTCCCCTGGGGCTTTCCATCTCTAAGTTAGTTCAAACATAATGTCCATCTAAGATCATAATTCCTAGTTTAAAGTTCTGATTAATTGCGTTAAGAATAACGGTTCTATCTTGATCTATACATTCACATGAAATAAGGATTACATGATAAGTTCACAAACTAGTTCATTAATATTGACTATCTGCAATAATCATTGATCCCCATTTTTAACATTTCATTACTTGATAGTTTATACTTAAATTTCATGATGCTACAAACCATGCTACCATTATGTAATGCACCTTTACATTGTAGTAGGTTGTTGTGAATTGCTATAAAGATTTAAACTCATAGCATTTCACCTGGAGAATTTCACTATTGCATGTGAGCCACGCTTAGGATACAACTAGACAAAATACGTGGATAATGGGACCCCGACATCACTTATTGAGGGATCCCATTAAATATTCTAAGGTGGAAAGACCTCATGGGCTAGGGATGGTGGTCATGGGACATTATTCCCAAGTCGTCAGCCTGTCCCCCCCCCCCCCCCCCCCGTAGTGACCATTGAGTTGCTAAAATATGGCTAATTGTAATTAGAATAATAATGGTTATCTAATCTGTAACGACCTTGGAATTTTTGTGCTAATCTTTCCTTAAGTAGTTGTTTTGGGGTAATTAGTGCTTTACTTGATTGCTTGTGAAATTCGCATCAATCACTTTAAATTGTATCTGCATGGCTCTAAACGTGTAGATTAGTGAGCGCTACGTTACTCTGAAATCTGGGATCCATCGCTAAATCCAGTTGTTCGGGAGGATTTTTGGAAGATCTCGAGCGGACCTGGACCGCGCGGCGAGGGGCCGATGGCGATGATCTTAGGTTGTTGCGGTCACTGAGTTGGGCTTGGTCTTCACCTCGAAAATCAAGTCGATCTGATGTTCCGGGTCGATTTGGTTGAGTTCGGAGTGAAGAGTGTGAGAACGGTTGGAATTTAATAAGCTTTTATGAAATTGAGTCGTGTCGCCTGCGCGACGATTTTAAGCTATCGACCGTTGGATTCGACCCAATTTCACCCTCCGATCAGGATTTGGCCCCGGCATATCCTAGTGCTTGTGGACACGATCGAGTTTCCGTGACCGTTGAATTGAGTGTGGTCCGCCACTACTGATCTGAAGAGCCGATCGGTACGAAAACTCACCGACCTAGATCCATGGTCGGTGAGCTTAAGTCCGACCTTTCGTGGTTATAGGCCCACCGAAGTGCTTCGTTGGATCGAGAAAGGCATACTTTGGTTATAACCTAAGTATACCTTGACCCGGGTTATTTCCATCATTTTAAGGCCTATATATAGTCCTTAAACCCTAGTTCTCATTTCCATACGAATTTTCTCTAACCCTAGCTTGGAAAGAGAGTGGAAAAGAGAGAGTTAGTGAGAGAGATTGGTTGGTGAATCATCTTGATTCTTCCTTGTTCTTCTTCACCTTTGAACCTTTGCTTTGAATCGTTCCTCTGACGATTCTGAGTTCCTTTGGGGTAAGTTAACCTAACCCTAACCTGTGTTAGAGCTTAGATTAGACTTGGTGTTGTTGTATCTCATTTCTATCCTTATTTTAGGGTATTCTTGCGCCGTTGACGAAGACAACTCGTCTAAATCAGTTCGGCTATTCTTTCCTCGCTTAAGGTGCGGACTTTAAGTGTATAGGTTATGGTTTTCAAGGCTTTCAATCCCGTTAGTGATTTATTCTTGTTATGGATGAGATTTCACATGTCAAATGTTATGTTTACATTGCTTTCTTGATATGCATGTGCTATGTTGAGATTTGTGTATTCTAAGTGTATTTATAAAGTACCGTATACGTATAAAATACGCACCTATGTTTGCCATGATTTTTGGTCATGTATGTATGCTAGATGCATGTATGACAACTCCTTGGAAGAAGGAATTGTCTAAGTGCATGTATTTCAACATGCGTCATGTATGTTGTTCCATGAATGCTAAGTGGTTGTAGAAATGCATGAATGACCTACGTGTAACTGTGATTACACTAAATGCGGGCGTTGAGAAGTGATTCTCAATACTTCTATGGATGCGCATGATTTCCTTATGCATTTACATTCCAAGTTATTTAAATTCAAGCATTCCTATGCTTACATTTATGTTAAGTTGATATTCTTCAGATGTGTATGCACCATGATTTGAGTGGTTGTTCCATTACTGTTTTACATTCCATATGAATATTTGTCGTAGTGTAGGATGTTTGGGACTATGCCTTAGTCCAGAAATCGGTAATTGACCCTTTGGTCGTGGTTGAGATTGCTTTCGCCACGTGAGACGCATTAGACGAACCCGAGTCGTATTAGAGTTGGCGGCAGAGTGGTTTGGCCACGCGGAGTGTTTGCGCACTCTCTGTCGTTCAATTCAACGTGCGCTCGTGCTAGTCGAGTTCGTCAACTAACCCGATTGTCCAGTGTATGTTAACCATGTATGGACGCCACTGCTTGAATCTAGGGTACCGAACTTACCAGTGAAATCCTAATAACCATGGTACCGATCCGCTAAGACTCATGAGCCGGACATGGTGGTATGGGACACCGTGGTCGAGCCGTCGGCCTACGCCGGGTGACGAGCCTCCCGTAGTGACCAAAGTGAGCAACTAAACTCGTGAGCCGATTATGGTGGTATGGGACACTATATTCGTCTTTGTCGGCCTACATTGATTGGTGACGAGCCCTTTGTAGTGACCTCGAGCATACCGGATACCGCAAGGAGGTGACGAGCCGATCTGTGGTAGTAAGGGCATGAAAGGCGTGCATTGATTGGTGACGAGCCCTTTGCTACGACCTCAACTATATGATCGTATGAGATGTCTAGGATTGACGACCCTAGTATGGATCACTGTTGGATGGTGATATGAGGAAGGTATCTTAGCTTCCCAATCTTGCCTGTATGAATTGGACTAATAACAACTTGGTAATCATATCCATGCACCGCATTTGCATGTGCTTTGTAGATGTGGCGCACTTTGAGGCGATGTCATGCGTAACGTAAGATGAAGACGCCGAGGGTGTACGCGTGAGGGCACGCATCATATTGCATTCATACCGCATTAACAAGAGTACTTAGGATTTATTTAATTGTCCTGCTTTATCATTCCTGCTTGATTGAATTGATAGCATGTTAACCAGGCCTTATTGTTCCACCGAGTTGATCACTCACTCCCACGTTTCGGGCGGTGTTTCACACCCACCAGACTGTCTTAGGCCCCGATGTTGCAGATGTGGATGCGACGCCCGAGGCAGAGCAGGAGCTGGATGACGACGAGGCCGCCTTCTCCTATATGCAGTTTTGACGGGTTCTAGCGAGCCTCGTGCTACGCGGATCTATGGGATTACTATTTTGGGAACTGAAATGATGTAACTTGTACTTATAATTTTGATAAATAACACTTTTACACGATCCTGGTTGTATATGTAATTCAGGGACTTACACTTGTACACATATTTTACTATAAGTCTTCCGCTTGCTTTATTCACTTATCCTTGAATCATATCTGCGTTTTGGCTTAATCTATCCCGTTTTATGTACTAATACAGTCAACATACATCTCTCATTAATTATGTTGCATAAGTGATGTTTTGGAACTCGGGAGCTGAGTTATGCTCGACCCCCGAATTTCAGGGCGTTACAAGTTGGTATCAGAGCATGATCTGGATTAAACCGGACCTGGGTTATGGTCACACACCGCACGTTGTCACCACTATAGTGTAATTGGGTGCGGGTCTATCATCGCTTTGTGTTTGTGCTCCGTAGTTTCTATCGGCGAAAGTTTCCTGAAAACCTTTACCGAGATCGAGTCTGTACCCTTACCTGATCACACACAGCGACCCGAAACCTGTTCTAGACCCTCTATTAATGAGTGTAGATGGTCTACCCTCCCATTATTCATTTTTAAACCTTCCAGAAATCGCCGGTTGAACCAGATTTCTGTCAGAATGACCCGATAGGCTTCAACTTACACAAGGGGCCAATCGGGGCATTTTCCGTGGAACCCAGGGGGGGAACCACATCAGTTGGACCAAGGAGGACCAGGAGGACCTCGCCAAATCGGCGAGGCATCGCCGATATGTCCAGAGACCGGCGATGCCATCGCCGGTTCGGCGAGGGATCGCCGGTCGGCGGGCCGGGCCGACGCGGGCCGATCGTCCATGAGGCTTGTGTGGCCCACCCCTCCACGGGTTTCACTTTAAAACCACTCCTTTTCCCTATTTCCTTCACAAAACCCTCTTCCAAGCTCTCCTTTTCTTCAACAACCTCTCCAAACTCTCTCAAATCTCTCCCAAATCTTCATCTTCCTTCCATTTTCGTGCAAACCCATCACCCCATTCTCAAATCTTCTATTCCATTGCTGATTTCTCCATTTTTCCCTCTCATTTGAGCCCTTTCATTCCCTTTTTGGCTCATAGTTGTGTGGAAGCTTCACCATCTTCCTATTTCTCTCTTTCTCTCATTTCTCATGGCCCTCTTTGAGATTGTGACGGCCATCTTTTCCATTTCTTCCCTTCTTTCCTTGATGGGGAAGAAGAGAGCGCCCGTGGATGAAGCCGGGCCGAGCCGCCCAACCCGTGCACGGAGGCCGAGAGGTGCCGCCCTAGCACGTCCGCCACACGTGAATTCCAGACGAAGCGAGACCTCGATCCTTGAGCTCCCGTTAGTAGGACCTTATTGGCGGAATTGTCGCATGGAGTCTATGAGGGGCGTAGAGTCCTTTTTGAGGCTCATGTTGATCCGCGGCTCTTTGGAGAGTTCCTTTTGTTGGAGCGCCTAGAAGGGGCTGGTTGGGGTCCCTTGTTCGAAGGCGAGTATCGCGCGAATGCTAGCACTGTTCGGGCCTTCTATGCCAACATTCTGGAGCCTTCGCTGGAGCCTCTGCAGTTCAAAATTCCCTGTGGTAGCGGTCGAGTTGGTATTGTCAATGTTGCTTTGATATCCCGACTCTTGAAGGTGCCACTTGGGGAAGTGCATGCCAGCGAGAAGAATGTGGACAGTGTGCGCGAGAGGGATCGTCGCACCGATCCTTGTGTGGTCTTCTGGTCGAATGGCAGCCGAATAGGAGTCTTTTGGCTTCTCACATGACGGACGACTTCCGTTTGCTTCACCACATCTTTACATTCAATGTATATCCAAGGTGGAGCAACCGCAGCGAGTGTACGCGCCTGATGGTGGATTTTCTGTATCAGGTGGGGCAGGATGCGAAGTTGTGTGTGCCGACGTACGTCCTGCGCCAGATTATTCTCATCGCTCGTTCGAGTAGAAGGACCGAGTCTCTTCCCTTTGGCCGCCTCATTTGCAAGATCGCACATGAGTTTGGCTATAGGCTTGGAGTTGAGAAGCCGGTCCCTGTTCGTTATATCAATTTGAGGACTCTTAAGCTGATGGATGTTGGTTCTGGTCGGCTTGCCTCAGAGGGTGAGGCCGAGTCTGAGAGCGGTGATGATGAGAGTTATGCTGAAGGTGGTGCGGAGTCTGAGGAAGAAGCAGAGCAAGGCGAGGAAGAGATTGAGGCACAGGATTCGAGTGATCGCTCTCCTCCTGTGGTGCCTGAGCGGGGCAGAGCAGGTTGCCAGAGATGCCCGTCTTACACGGCTTGAAGAAGGGCAAGCTGCTTTACGCCAGGAGATGGTGGATCTTCGAGGCTTGGTTAAGCACAAGTTCAAGAAGATGTCCCGGACTTTGAAGTCTATCCTGTGTTGCTTGCAGGATAAGGGTGCTCCGCCTCCGTCTCCTGACTCCGACGAGTAGCATCGTCGTGGCCGTCTTTGCTTTGTTTGGTGTTTCTTTCTGTGTGTAGCCGTTGTTGGCTTGTAGTTGGAGTTGTTGTAGTGTGGTAGCTGTTAGTGGTTGTAGTAGTTGTGGTTGTTTGTAGTGTTAGATGTCGTTGTTTTCATGCTTTCCTAGTCGTGATTCATGTATTGCTGCACTACTTGTATTACGACGATTTTGGTTAATGGAATGCATGTTGTTTGTTTTTGGAGTTGTGCTGTGATTGATCATGGAAGTGGATCGATCCGTGTTGATTTGCTAGTCGCACCGCTTTATCACTACGATGTTATTATGGGTATGGATTGGCTCACGAGGATGCGAGCCGAGATTGATTGTGAAGCGAGATCAGTGACGATCCATGGACCTGAGGGCGAGATTGTTACTTTCCCAGTTCAGGTCAGTTACCCTATTCGTATTGATTTCTATTCTTCTCTGTTGGAGAGTTCGGCCGAGTCGGCGTTGGTTAGTACGCCGGTAGTTCAGGAGTTTGAAGATGTGTTTGAGTCGATTCCTGGATTACCTCCTCAGCGTGAGATTGATTTTGCTATCGATCTTATGCCTGGTGCGGCGCCCATTTCTTTACCCACCTATCGGATGCCTCCGAGTGAAATGGAGGAGTTGAGGAAGCAGATAGATGGTTTGCTAGAATTGGGTTTTATTCAGCCCAGTGTGTCTCCTTGGGGAGCACTGTTTTTATTTGTGAAGAAGAAGGATGGTTCCTTGCGATTGTGTATTGATTATCGCAGTTGAACTTCTGGTAATCGTGAAGAATAAGTACCCCTTGCCCGTGGATTGATGATCTGTTTGATCGGTTGAAGGGGGCACGGTACTTTTCGAAGGTTGATCTGCATCAGGGTATCATCGGTTGCGCGTCAAGGATGGGGACGTCCAGAAGACCGCTTCAGGACTAGCTCCGGTCATTATGAGTTCCTTGTGATGTCGTTGTCTTACGACTAACGCACCGGCCGTGTTCATGGATCGATGAACAGGGTGTTTCGGCTTTCCTGTTTCGATTCGTCATTGTATTTATTGATGACATCTTGATTTATTCGGCGAGCGGCAGAGTACGAGGAGCACTTAAGAGCGGTTTTGGGTACTCTTAGGGAGCATCGGCTTTTTCGCAGTTCAAGAAGTGTGATTTACGGAAAGAGGAAGTCAAGTTCCCGGGACATGTGGTGTCCAAGGAAGGTATAGCCGTCGACCTTGCCAAGGTAGGTGCAGTGCAGGACCTGGTTCGATTTTCGAGGTGAGGAGTTTTCTTGGCCTTGCCAGGATATTATCGACGCTTTATTCGGACTTCTCGAAGATTGCCGGACCGTGTCGTAGGTGACACGGAAGGATTTGAAGTTTGCTTGGAGTGAGCAGCGGAGTTAGCTTTTCGGTGAAGGACAAGTTGACGTCCGCCCTGTGCTAGTATTGCGAGCAAGGGGTTAAGTATATTATATATACCGACGCTCTCGCGTTGGTCCAGGTTGTGTCCTTATGCGGAAGGACAGGGTGATTGCTTATGCTTGCGTCAGCAATTAAGGAAACACGAAGAGAATTACCCTACGCACGACATGGATAGCGGCTGTCATCTTCGCATTAAAGCTTTGGAGACATTACCTTTATGGTGAGGAGTTCGAGCTCTTTTGCGACCACAAGAGCCTTAAGTATATTTTCACGCAGCGTGATTTGAATATGAGGCAGCGCAAATGGATGGAAACATTGAAGGACTTCAAGTTCGATGTTTCTTACCATCCTGGTAAGGCGAACCTTGTGGCGAGATGCGTTGAGTCGCAAGAAGGCTTTGGAGTTTGCGGCTCCGTGATGATAGCAGAGTGGGAGATGTTGGAGTTCGTGCGCGATTTTGAGCGAAGCTTACGGTGGTTGAGCCGTATGAGGTTATCGCACACATTCGTGACAGCCCGTCATCGACGAGAGGATCGTTGCAGCTCGTAGATGATGAGCTCTTGGTGAAGATGAGGCGGCGGGTTGGTACAGATGGGAACTCCGACCGGAGTGTTAGTTCGATGGGGGCCTACGTTTTCGTGGCGGTTATGTGTTCCCGACATCCCTGACTTGAGACGTGAGGTTCTCGAGTTAGCCCATAGTTCTAAGCTTGCGATGCATCCAGGTAGCACGAAGATGTATCAGGATATGAAGAGGTCTTATTGGTGGGACAATATGAAGGTCCGGATTGCTGAATTTGTTTCTCGTTGTCTCACGTGCCAGCAGGTCAAGGCAGAGCATCGCCGACCTCCTGGTTATTGCAGCCCATGCCCATAGCTGAATGGAAGTGGGTTTCATCTCTATGGATTTTCTTTCTGGGTTGCGAGGACGAGAAAGGGATTTGACTCTATTTGGGTGATCGTCGATCGATTAACGAAGTCGGCGCATTTCTTACCGATCGAGTCACTTACTCTGCAGACGAGTTGGCTAGGTTGTATATCAAGGAGATAGTGCGTCGCATGGAGTTCCCCTGGAGATTGTGTCCGATAGAGACACGCGTTTTACATCTATCTTCGGGACTTGTATCCAGGAAGCAGGTTGTGAAACTGAAGTTCAGACCGCGTTTCATCCGCAAAACAGATGGGCGGACGGAGCGCGTGAATCAAGTCCTGGAAGATATGTTGCGAGCTTGTGTTTTGGATTTCAAAGACGGTTGGGATGATTGTCTTCGGTATGCGAGTTCGCGTATAATAATAGTTTCAAGTGAGTATCGGCATGGCTCCCTTCGAGGCGTTGTATGGTCGCCGTGCAGAGCACCATTGTTGGGCTGAAATTGGTGAGCGTAGTTTGCTTGGCCCGAAGTTGGTGCAGGTGACTTGAGAGAAGGTTGACATCATTCGACGTCGACTTCTAGCAGCGCAGAGCAGAGAGTTATGTTGATTCGAGGCGTCGACCGCTTGAGTTCGTAGTGGGAGATCATGTTTTTCAAGGTCTCTCCTATGAAGGGAGTTTTGCGGTTCGGTAAGAAGGAAGGCGCCGAGATTTATTGGTCCATTTCAAGTTACGGATCGAGTGGGAGCGGTAGCTTACCGCCTTGCTTTGCCCACACCTCTTGCGGGCGTGCATAACGTATTTCATATCTCTATCTTTGAAGAAGTACGTTCTCGATCCTTCGCATATTATCGGTTGGGAGCAAGTGCGTTAAGTGAGGATGCCACTTATGTACTGCAACCAACACGTATTCTCGATAGAAAGGAGCAGGTGCTGCGTGCAAGGTTATCCCTCTCGTGAAGGTGTTATGGTCGCATCATGGCGTGAAGAGGCTACTTGGGAATCAGCTGAGGTCGGGAAGACCTACCCTCCGATCCTTGAGGATTATACGAAGGTATGAATTTCGAGGACGAAATTTTCTTTTAGGGGGTAGATTGTAACGACCTTGGAATTTTTGTGCTAATCTTTCCTTAAGTAGTTGTTTTGGGGTAATTAGTGCTTTACTTGATTGCTTGTGAAATTCGCATCAATCACTTTAAATTGTATCTGCATGGCTCTAAACGTGTAGATTAGTGAGCGCTACGTTACTCAGATCCGGGATCCATCGCTAAATCCAGGTGTGTTGGGGAATTTTTGGAAGATCCGGATCGGACCTAGACCGCGCGTCGAAAGTCCGATGGCGATGATCTTAGTCATTGCGGTCACGAGTTGGGCTTGGTCTTCACCTCAAAAATCAAGTCGATCGGATGTTCTAGGTCGATTTGGTTGAGTTCGGAGTGAAGAGTGTGAGAACGGTTGGAATTTAATAAGCTTTTTATGAAATTTGAGTCGTCGCTTGTGCGACGATTTTAAGCTATCTGACCGTTGGATTCGACCCAATTTCACCCTCGAATCAGGATGGTTGGCCAGGCATATCCTAGTGCTTGTGGACTGATCGAGTTTCGTGACCGTTGAATTGAGTGTGGTCCGCCACGCCATGAAGAGCCGGTCGATGCGAAAACTCAGCGACCTAGATCCATGGTCGGTGAGCTTAAGTCCGACCTTTCGTGGTTATAGGCCCACCAAGTGCTTCGTTGGATCGAGAAAGGCGTACTTTGGTTATAACCTAAGTATACCTTGACCATAGGGTTATTTCCATCATTTTAAGGCCTATATATAGTCCTTAAACCCTAGTTCTCATTTCCATACGAATTTTCTCTAACCCTAGCTTGGAAAGAGAGTGGAAAAGAGAGAGTTAGTGAGAGAGATTGGTTGGTGAATCATCTTGATTCTTCCTTGTTCTTCTTCACCTTTGAACCTTTGCTTTGAATCGTTCCTCTGACGATTCTGAGTTCTTTTGGGGTAAGTTAACCTAACCCTAACCTGTGTTAGAGCTTAGATTAGACTTGGTGTTGTTGTATCTCATTTCTATCCTTATTTTAGGGTATTCTTGCGCCGTTGACGAAGACAACTCGTCTAAATCAGTTCGGCTATTCTTTCCTCGCTTAAGGTGCGGACTTTAAGTGTATAGGTTATGGTTTTCAAGGCTTTCAATCCCAGTTAGTGATTTATTCTTGTTATGGATGAGATTTCACATGTCAAATGTTATGTTTACATTGCTTTCTTGATATGCATGTGCTATGTTGAGATTTGTGTATTCTAAGTGTATTTATAAAGTACCGTATACGTATAAAATACGCACCTATGTTTGCCATGATTTTTGGTCATGTATGTATGCTAGATGCATGTATGACAACTCCTTGGAAGAAGGAATTGTCTAAGTGCATGTATTTCAACATGCGTCATGTATGTTGTTCCATGAATGCTAAGTGGTTGTAGAAATGCATGAATGACCTACGTGTAACTGATTACACTAAATGCAGGCGTTGAGAAGTGATTCTCAATACTTCTATGGATGCGCATGATTTCCCTTATGCATTTACATTCCAAGTTATTTAAATTCAAGCATTCCTATGCTTACATTTATGTTAAGTTGATATTCTTCAGATGTGTATGCACCATGATTTGAGTGGTTGTTCCATTACTGTTTTACATTCCATATGAATATTTGTCGTAGTGTAGGATGTTTGGGACTATGCCTTAGTCCAGGAAATCGGTAATTGACCCTTTGGTCGTGGTTGAGATTGCTTTCGCCACGTGAGACGCATTAGACGAACCCGAGTCGTATTAGAGTTGGCGGCAGTGGTTTGGCCACGCGGAGTGTTTGCGCACTCTCTGTCGTTCAATTCAACGTGCGCTCGTGCTAGTCGAGTTCGTCAACTAACCCGATTGTCCAGTGTATGTTAACCATGTATGGACGCTACTGCTTGAATCTAGGGTACCGAACTTACCAGTGAAATCCTAATAACCATGGTACCGATCCGCTAAGACTCATGAGCCGGACATGGTGGTATGGGACACCGTGGTCGAGCCGTCGGCCTACGCTGGGGTGACGAGCCTCCCCGTAGTGACCAGTGAGCAACTAAACTCGTGAGCCGATTATGGTGGTATGGGACACTATATTCGTCTTTGTCGGCCTACATTGATTGGTGACGAGCCCTTTGTAGTGACCTCGAGCATACCTGGATACCGCAAGGAGGTGACGAGCCGATCTGTGGTAGTAAGGGCATGAAAGGCGTGCATTGATTGGTGACGAGCCCTTTGCTACGACCTCAACTATATGATCGTATGAGATGTCTAGGATTGACGACCCTAGTATGGATCACCGTTGGATGGTGATATGAGGAAGGTATCTTAGCTTCCCAATTCTGCTGTATGAATTGGACTAATAACAACTTGGTAATCATATCCATGCACCGCATTTGCATGTGCTTTGTAGATGTGGCGCACTTTGAGGCGATGTCATGCGTAACGTAAGATGAAGACGCTGAGGGTGTACGCGTGAGGGCACGCATCATATTGCATTCATACCTGCATTAACAAGAGTACTTAGGATTTATTTAATTGTCCTGCTTTATCAGTATTGTTTGATTGAACTGATAGCATGTTAACCAATGTGCCTTATTGTTCCACCGAGTTGATCACTCACTCCCACGTTTCGGGCGGTGTTTCACACCCACCGGACTGCATCTTAGGCCCCGATGTTGCGAGATGTGGATGCGACGTCCGAGGCAGAGCGGGAGCTGGATGACGACGAGGCCGCCTTCTCCTATATGCAGGTTTTGAGACGGGTTCTAGCGAGCCTCGGTGCTGGGATCTATGGGATTACTATTTTGGGAACTGAAATGATGTAACTTGTACTTATAATTTTGATAAATAACACTTTTACACGATCTGGTTGTATATGTAATTCAGGGACTTACACTTGTACACATATTTTACTATAAGTCTTCCGCTTGCTTTATTCACTTATCCCTGAATCATATCTGCGTTTTGGCTTAATCTATCCCGTGTTTATGTGCTAATACAGTCAACATACATCATTCATTAATTATGTTGCATAAGTGATGTTTTGGAACTCGGGAGCTGAGTTATGCTCGACCCCCGAATTTCAGGGCGTTACATAATCATGCATTCATAGCATATTGGCGATGACGTGTGGCTAATTCTGGATGCTGAGCATGTGCCCTTTATTTAGGATATCATTTTGCTAGCTCCCAGTCCACGGACTATCGACTCTTGGTCACTATGCTATATAAGTTATGCTATGCTAGTGACCTACGTACGAGATGTGTACGATGACTTGGCACCATGTTGTACGAGATATGCTATGCTGGTGACCGGTCTTTTGCATGGGTGACGAGCCCAAGTCCGATTGGATGAGCATCCCCATGTCGATGTGCATTCACACATCCATGCATTTTAATAAGACTGCATCTTGTTTGTTTTGGAATGTTTCATTATTTTTCTTTAAACTATGTTTGCTAAGGCGACAGTGTGTAATCTTGAGGGGAATTCACACTAATTTAGCCACTCATTCATTAAATATCCAACCATACAGAGTATGCAGGAGTAGATGTAGACGATGGCAGCACTAGCCTTGAGGGCATGATAGTGAAACCCAAGGAAGGATATTATGACGATGAGCTGCAGCAGGAGGCGACTGATTATTTCAGGCTCAACTAGTAGATTTAGTATTTCTTTACAATTGTTTAGTACTTTGGAACTTATAATTTTGTAACTAAGGCCCCCAACTGAGTGGACCAAATATTCAGATTTATATGACATCTTACTTGCTTGCTCATGCTATCGCACTCTGATTTTGATATTTTCCACTAGTCCCCTGATTATTAACACTCAGGTTTATGGACTGAGTCTCGTACTCGGGTTTTGGAAACCAGGGTGTTACGCAACAGGCTTCACTTCAGAAATATTATCTTCTGAATAAATCATTATGCAAAAGTTGGCCTGGAGAGGGGGCATGATATATTTCTTTAAAGTAATCCATGCCTTGGTCTTTCTGATAATTTCTTATGTGCGGTGGAGGAATCAATATAATACAATCAACTAGGTAATAATCGTGCACTAAGTAATATTGATGAGCCCATCAACGCATCCAACTATAAGAAGTATGAACTGCAGAATTATAGCCAGGAATTATGAAGTATGATCCAGTATGAACGTTCAAAAGTTGCTTCCATATCAAGGCCTAGTTATATGTTGATAATATTGGAGTGGAAGCCAATGAGAATTTCAATAGGCTCTTTCAGAATCAGCAAATGTCCAAGGAGCGCAAACTAAAAAAGGCTCAGTGGTTGAACCTTTAGAGCTAGAAATGATATCTCCGAAAGCACGATATAATGAGCAAAGAATGCAACAAATGCAATGCAAAGCACACTGAAAAGCACAAAGATGAGATGACTAAATCATTATCATATTGAAAATATTACAATCATTCTAAAAGCTTTCAATATATTTCAAAATTATCAATAGTTTATGAAACTAAATTAGAAAATTATGATATCTTGAGATACTAATTTCGATTAATTTCGCAGGAAAGATTACCATTCGAAATCTTGAATTATGGAAACTATGAATAAAGGAGTTAATCGAAGAGATTATTGTAGCAGTAGCCACAAAGTTCAAAGAAAGAGTCGCTGGAGTTGATCGAAGAGATTGTTTCAGCAGGAGCATCATTAAAGGACAATTCTCTAATCAAGTTACTCAAAGATGAAGTCACCATAGCCGTTACAGCGGCGAGTTTCGATGAAAAGAAAAGAATTGCACAAACAAGGAGAGTTCAAAACTGTGGTGGATGCAATTGCGGCCCTATTCATAGAAAGACGTTTTATTTGATTGACTGCTATGAAAATAGAGTGCTTTCGTTACCGCCATTATTCTCTCTCTCGAGGCATTCACTTAGCACTTCTAAATGGGGGAACTCAATCTTTTGTTCGAGTGTAATCATTCAGTCTTCCATTCGACCGTAGACATTCAGTCTTCTGTTCGCACCTTTCAGTCTTTCGTCTGGGCTGACTATCCAGTCATCCTTTGACTGTAAATCATTTGAGCTTGATTCCTTCGATCGTGATTTATTTGATAGCAATTTGTTTGAGCACGATCCTCCGTCTGAACTCAACTATTGAAGATTCTCCATTTAAGCGATCCTTCTCTGATATGTAATCAGCTCTACATTCATGAAGCGTCCTTTGCCAGGAAAGGATTTTCATGCAGAAGAAGATCGATCCTTCATTTTGATTTTGTAAATCAATTAAAGAAGGATCAGGGGGGCATCTGTTGGTGCACACAAAATGTACAAAGCTTCCGTCATGCGTTGATGAAAGCTACAAATGATAAAGAAGGGATTTTGAGAGATGAGGAGATATCAGAGACTAAAGAAAGAAGAATAGAAGAGAAAGGAAACTATGGAAGAAAGGAACATATGAAAGAGAAAGAATGAAGGGGTCCATGGCTTTGTGCTGACCCGCATAAACCACACTGATTGCGCGGGTCTGCACAAACCCCCCTCATTCCATGGTGTTGTGCTGACCTATGCAAAGTGTATTAATTGCGCGGGTCCACACAAACCCTCACACTAGTTGCGCGCACCCACACAATGTCAATATGACCAGGATGAATGGAATAGTTGGGATTTGATGAAAGGTGGGCCCCACAGCATGAAGATCGAAGGTTTGCACGTGTGAATGCCTATAAATATCTCACTCCTCCTCTCATTTGGACACACTAAAGATTCTGAAGAAGATCAGAGCTCCAGAGAAGAAGGGAAGTCTGAAGGTATCAAGAGGAGAAGGGAGGAAGAAGAGAGAGGAGGCTTTGCGCAGGGCCGCGCAACAACATAGTATTGCGCGGGCCCGTGCAACACCCTATTGTTGCGTGGGAGTGAATACTCAAGAACGAGAATGCTGCCGAAATGGTTGGATGAAATGCGATCTTCGATCATCTTTTTATACAGGAACATGAACTCAGGAGAGAGAGATCAGATGATTAGATCCACACAACATTCCTCTCAATGAGATGATCAAATCACAAGCTAAAATGGGATTTGATATCCAGATTTGACATTTAAACTCTCTCAATTCTTGTATTTTCAATATGCTATCTTAGAATCAAGGGAAATCAAAGGATGTAAATGAACGTAGTATGAATAAATATGATGATTGTTCTCTACACACTCTCTTTGTTATGATTAAATAAGATAATTCCTCCAAACCAAATCACTTTGTTTCTTGTCGAAACAAAAGGCCAAGATGTGGTTACACTCACTACGTCCACGATTGATTGGCAGATGGAATGACATGACAAGAGAGTTCACTAAGAAAATTTTCCCATATTATAAAACAAACACTCTCAGAAAGTCAATCATGAACTTTGCCCAAAAGGAAGATGAAACATTCTTCCAATGTTGGGAGTAGTTTAAGGATCTTGTCAGTTCATGCCCATAACACGGTTTTGAAACGTGGTGCATCACAAATTTCTTTTACGATTGACTGACATCTTCCACACACCAATTGGTTGAGATGATGTGCAATGGGAAATTCATGAACAAAGATGTCAATGATGTGTGGGATTATTTAGACAAACTTGTCGAAAACGCACAATCATGGGACATCTCTCCAAAACCCACAACTTCTAAGCTTACTTAATCAAAGGAAAGGGGAGGAATATATGCTATAAGAGAAGAAGATGACTTGAGTGTAAGGGTCGCCAATCTCACAAGAAGAGTCGAGGCCATGGAACAATAGAAGGGCAAGGCTAAGAAAGAAGTTTGTGGTATTTATGCTTGCAACATACATACAACTGAAAATTGTCTAACAATACCTGCCTTTCAAGAAATTCTAAATGAGCAGTCAAATGTCATGAACAACTACCAAAGACCTTTCAGTGAACCCACCTCAAATACATACAACTCCAGCTGGAGGAATGGACAAAATACTACTCAAGGATTTCCTAACCAATTCCTGAATAAAGGGAACCTTCAAGATGATCCAGTCTTAAAACACCTTCAAAATCAAGAGCTTTTCAACTAGAGTATAATGCAGGCCATTCAAGACCTTTCAAAGCCTAAACAAGGATGTGAGACAAAAATTTTGAGTGGGGAGAAAGAGATCTTTCTGGCCCGACCTCTCCCTAATCTTAAACTGCAATATGAAATTAATGAACCAAGCTCTTCAAATCAATATGTGGAACAATCTAAGTCTATCATCACTCTTAAGAGTGGTAAAACAATTGAAAAATCTATTTCGGTAAAGACTAAAAAGTCTAAAGACCCGAAAGAAGACATGAATGATAGAACTAGTATTGCTCCACATAGATTAGAAACGGAACGTTAAGGCAAGCCAATTGCTCCATTCCCTCAACGGTTGATTGCCCCAAAACCTCTGTCAAACTCTCAGGATATTCCAGAGGTGCTTAAGTAAGCGAAGGTCAACATCCCTCTACTGGATGTCATTAAACAAATCCCTTCATACGCCAAATTTCTAAAAGATCTATGCACTACCAAGAGACGATAGACTATTCAACAGAGAATTTTTCTAATAGAAAAAGTGAGCGTCATCCTCAAGCAAGGCATGCCACAAAAGTACAAAGACCCCGGTAGTCCAACCATCACTTGGGTAATTGGGAACTACACAATCGAGCACGCACTTCTTGACTTGGGGACAAGTGTTAATCTGATTCCTTACTCGGTTTAGGAACAACTGGACCTAGGTGAATTAAAACCCACCCGGACCACATTACAACTTGTCGATCGATTTATTCGTGTATCGAGAGGGATCATTGAGGATGTGTTGGTCTAGGTTAATAAATTCTATTATCCAGTAGATTTTATCATCCTGGATACTCTACCCATCATGGATATGAGCACTCAAATGCAATCATTAATTGTATGAATGAAGTCATGAATTTATCTTTCAGAAATATGACATTGGACATCAATATTTTTTTCAATATGAGCAAATAGACAGAGGATGATGACGAGGCCCACGACATTAACATGATTGATTCGTTCGTGGAAGATAGAGTGCTCCTAACTCTATACTCTGACCCTCTTGAGACGTGTTTGGCCGACTCCCCTGATTTGGATGATGACATGATTAAGGAGATGGATGTCATCTTGAAACTGCGCTAGTACTTGAAGTTAACTGGTGGAGGCCACAATTTGAAGATTTGCCCCAAACTGATGTAATGCATCTACTGTCTAACTTTAAGACACCGAAGCTTGATTTAAAATCTTTGCCCACTGATCTTGAACATGTTTGCTTAGGTCAAGAAGGGACATACCTAGTGGTGACTTCATCCCACCTTGAGAAAAAAATAAGAGAGTGCTCATTTCGACTCTCGAAAAAGATAAAGGAGTTATTGGGCATATCATCACAGATCTCAATATGGTGAATGAACTCCTTTCAACTGAATGTTTCGAAGATTGCTTAGCACACTTTGTATATTTAAATGGTCCCATGATAAACAAAATAATGGATGCCTTGCAAAATAATACATCGGTGGTTGTTACTAACCAAGAGAACCCTTATTCTGAAGCCCCTCTTTCCACGGATCTTAAATGTTTAACATTAAGGGAGGAGGAGCGGAAAGTTAAACCAAATCATGAAACTTCAGAATATGTTGAGACTACATCACCTACTAAGAATTTCTCTGAATTTTATCTACTTATAGTCTCTCATTCACCATGTTGCGCTAACTCTGAAACTTTCTCTGTAACAGGTGAATCATATATACTTTGGACACCTCAGGAGATTAAAAGGAAACTTTATGATGAGGTCTACAAATTTCTCTGAAAATCATGCTCCAGGGCATCGAAGCCTATTGCAAAAAGGGCTTTTGGATTATCTTGTTACGAAACCTACTGAGAAATTTATCAAGATACTGGCCGGAGGAGGAACCTTGTGGCATGACTAAGTAGCTTTCCCCTATTTTCCTAGATAGGTTTATTGCTTTTAAAGAATTTAGGATACGATAGTTTTCTTTTCACCATTTAAGATAGTTTGCTTTCCGTTGTTTAGGATAGTTTGCTTTCCATTATTTAGGATGGTTTGCTTTCTGTTGGTTTTATTCTTTTGCTAACCCATCTTCACATAGTGACCATTCGAAAAGTCTCAAAATTCCTTCTTCAGGTATTAGCTTTCCATCACTTCCCTTCTCTTTTCATTGCCTCTTTTACATTACATGCTTATTTCTTTCACATTGAGGACAATGTAGATTTTTTGCTTCAGGATGAGGGATTAGGTGAACTAATCAGTGTTTTCTCAGTTTTGAGCAAAAAATTTTAAAAATTTCAATGTTTCAAGTTGAAATCTGTTTGGGAAGTGATGAATTGTGTACTTAAGAATGTGTTAAGTATGATAAAATTAGAGATTGAATTTTGAATTTTTGGAGTTTGATCAACTAAGTAATCTATCACCTAAGTTCTTGCGCTCAATTGATTAAGAGATAGTTTAAATATCATGTTAATCTAAATCACAAGACACATTCAATTTGTCTTCTATAAGACATGCTAGAAGTTCTAATTGTTAGTATGTGAATCATTGATAGATGGTGAGAATCGAGTCTGGAGAATTTTATTAACCTTAAAAGAAGAAAAGAGCCATTTTTTTAAAAAAAAATAGGAGAACGACAAAGAGGTCATGAAAAAGAATAAAAAGAATGAAAAATATGGAAAAGAAAGTAAAAATAAAAAGAATGAATAAAAAATTGACCATCAATATAAAATCAAAGACTGGAAAAAGAAGGAAAAGGGGATAAGTTCGAAATCGGTACTTGAGTTATAAATTGATCTTGAAGTGATGAGTATGGCTAATATGATGAATTAATAGTATTCGTATATGAAGTAAGTTGATTTTCACTGAGCACATTGAAAAATTTGATATGTAAATTATGCTCGATTTAATGGATAAAGAATTTACTTGATTTGTTGCTTATGTGGTTCGGCTCTAAGTTTTCAACACCCCACTTTCGTATCTTAATTCTACCCATTCATACTTGAGTGTACAAAAGATTATTTTACCAAAGAGGTTTTGGACATTAAGCATTGAGATTTATTTCACACATACTTTGCTCGGGATTAGCAAAATGCTAGTTGGGGATTGTGTTGAGGGTCAAATATTGCATATTATCCCCCATTTATATCTTGGTTTTATGAACATTATAATGCTTAATAACATGATAATGCTTAATGTTCTATTTTACAAATGTTTGTGTTGCATAGTGAATTTAGGAGCTTGGATTAAAAAGGATATTAAAAGCATGGATTTGATGCACAAGAATCACCAAGGTAAGGGATGGATCTTAGGAGACCGAGATTGAAGAATTCACATGCCAAAGATCCAAGAAAACCAAGTGAGGAATGAAAAGAATCAGAGATTTGAAGTGAATAAAAGGAATCCTAAAATCATCCTGAAAAAGCATATTCTGAAACTTTAGGTCATTCTGTGAAATTACACAGAGTGAAATCTATTTTGAGAAACTGGGTAGAGTGAAGTCTATTTTAGTAAATTACGTAAATTTGAGGCGGTTTCTAGAGTTTTTCAACTAGGTGCGAAAGTTTGACTTCCATAACTATAAATAGAACTCCCTAGGATGCTCCAAGGCATCTTCTAGAGTTTAGGGAGTGGAGCAAAAGGGTGGAGAAGCCGTCGCCAAGAGTTTTTCTTCTTCTTCCTTAGTTGTTTTCATACTTTCTTCTAATGTTTTAGATCTAATCATGTCTATGGTTGGCTAAACCTCTTAGCTAAGGCTAAGAGGTGAAGCTTGTAGCATGATGGGATGTTTCTATTACTTTGATTCATGTTTATATTGAACTTCATGGATTCTAATTTAATATTTAAGGAATACTTTCAGTTTTTAATAGTTTATTGTGATTAAATTACAGTAGATCTGCAATAGCTTTGAGTATCTTCTTTTCCTGATTTGAGATTGTGAAATTAGTAAGTCTTGTTATTTACCATCGTCCCTTGGGCATGGTAGGGTGATGGAATCCTTTCTAATCTTCACAATTCTCCTGCTTTGATATTATGAGATTGGTAAATCCTATTATTAGCCATTGTCTCTTGGGCATGGTTTGGTGATGGAATCCCTGCCAATTATCAAGTTCTCCTTTATTGAGAATTAGGTCAATGGAAGTTCATATTTGGTTTTATTGATATATTTTCTAATTAGATAGGATATGACTCCAATTCTAATTATGTTACTTGAATCAAGCAAGAGGGCTCCCTGATCACTACAAGTAGATACTTGGCACACTAGTTCTCACCTTTAAATTCTTAGTTTTAATTACTCTATTCACAATTACTCTCTTAAATACTTCAGAATTAGTTTCACATCTTCTTCTAGTTAATTTAAAAAATGTACAAGTTTCAATCACTATGGATTCGACATGGGTCTTACCAAGATTTTTAGTACATCGCGACCCTACACTTGGGGTTGTGAACAATGGTTGAGGTAATGTAGATTTAAGAGGAACAGGTCCTTTCACCATAAATTTTTGGCGCTTTGGTTGAAGAACCGTCTTGGCTGATGGAGTTTGCAGCATGATAGCGACGTCCAATTTGGTCTTCGACTTATTTGATTTTCAGCTAGGACTAGTGGTAGATTGACACGCTGCTCTTTTCTTTCCTCGTCGCTCTATAGAGGAGAAGAGCTGAGTTATGATAACTTAGGGGGATTTATTAACCAATATTTTCTAGTGACCCTCCCACCAATTAGAGAAAATGTCAATCATCTGAGGCTAGATAAATGAGAAGATTGAGAGTCAAACTGGTTGACTGAAAAGTAGAACGAAGAGAATGATAGAGGTCAATTTGATCAGTAATCTGCCGATTAAAAGGAGGTTGGTTGCAAGATTTCTAAATGAATAGACATTGAATACATTGGACAAGATCGAACTAATGGCTGAGCAGGTTTGGATAGTATTACTCGATCCTAGCCTTCACATTCTTCCTAGTGTATATTGTGTTGCCATATGGAAGATCCCTAAAAATAAGGTAGCTCTCCTAAGCAAGTTCCGTTTGAGATGGTTCATGGCTATCTTTATCCTCGTATCGGCTGGTAAATCAGGATGGACTGAACTCTCTATCATGAAAAGGGGTGAACGACCAACTACGTTTACTTTTATTAAGAGAAAAGAATAGGGAGTCCATATAAATGGAATATGTATAGATCTTCTAAGGGGAATGAATGATGCAATGACCATAAGAAGAATAAATAACATCAAAATGAATGGGGCATGTATAAGGGAAAGACAAAAATACTTGTAGATCCACATCTGGAGAAGCCATAGCAGTCCTCCTCCAAGAGACATATCTTTTGTGGTAATTTTAAAAACACCTCTATATAGGTGTCAGAGTAAAAAAGGTGCCAGAGCGAGATTTCGATTCGGCATAAGCACCTTGGCCTGTTGAACATTCTCATTCATGATTTCATGCAAAGTAAATGTCAGTAAATCCAGAGTAGTAGGAAGGCCATATGTACTTCGTAATCGACTGGGCCTTCACGTTTGTGATACACTTGCATGAAGTGTAAATAAGCCTTACTCTCCTTATTAACAAAGTGTCTTGGTTCCTTCTGAGTGAAGTTTGGGAAGACTATCTTGTTGAAGGGAATGAGTTAGGTCAAAGCTGCAATGTCCAAAATTATTAGACTCGTAAGGCCACATCCGAAGAAGAACGTGTTAGTGAAGACCAGGGTCTGACAAATACTCATATATGGAAAGTTTAATACACTCATAAATGTCAGAGTTCCTCCATGTCGCCTCATAATGGGAAGAAACGTGAGTGAACCAAACATCCCATTCTAGTAGTGGTTTTGGCCAAGATCGATGGTTCTTTAGAGCATTGGACAGCTCTAGGATGGATTCAGATTAAATCAGTAAGGTGTCACTCGGGTAGTTGGGAAACAGAGGTTCCATCATACTGACTTCATCAGTATCTACAAGGGAAGAATGCTAGTCCTATATAATAATAGTCTCCAATTGGCAATTTGAAGACTATTTCATTGAAAAACTTCTCAAAAAGAGCTTCTATTACAGTGACCAAGTCATCTTGATAGAAAGATGGAGAAGAAGACAATGAGGAAGCCATTGTTAAGGTTGGAAAGAGAATGAAGGAATTAGAATTTGGGGTAGGAATGATGAAGGAAGCATAGAGTAAAAAGAATATTTGAAATGACACTTATATCGGCCAATGTAACATCCCGCACTTTACAGTACTCAGGTGTTAACCTATAGACCTAACTTAATGCTTACTCAAGCCTGACTCATTTGAGTGTTCACTTCACTCTAACATAAATTGGATCGATATGAACCATCTCCATCCATAAATTAAGCCATCCAACCGTTGATTTACAAAAAACAACTATTACACCATCCAGGGACTCACCTCGAAGCATAAAGGATCAAATTCTTAGAATCCAATAGGGATGAAACATCGACTAGAGCTTTGATAGATTGACTAAGTCGTGTGAACTCAATTTTGGGATCCAAATCGTTAGATCCTCCATCCATTAGTCATTAATGCCTAATTAGATAAAACCCCCACTCTAATGTAACAGATTGACTATTCAATCCCATATTAGCCCTTAAATATCATGTGATTAGTCTTAGAACCCTAAATCATTGAGAAACTTGTCGCATGGAAGGATATGACCATTAGAGTTTCACGAGTTGTGGGTTAATCATTAAACTAGGGATCGTGACCATCTAGCTTTGAACCCAACTGTTAATGACACATCCCAATAGACGCTAGAATCCCTAGGACCATCATGACTGTGAATGGTCAATTTGAATGCAATCTGACCAGCGGATGAATGGAATTTGGCAATTAGGGGCCGAAACCTAAATTTATGGCCCATTCGACAAATAGATCTACTAGAAAACCGGTCTGATGACCTATTAGGAGCTGTGGAATGGAATTAACGGTGTAGATTCATTAAAATATCACCGTGGACCCCACCTTCATACTTGGTGTACACAGCAGGGTGCACACCCGCGGTGCACCTGACCGTCAGCTAGGGTCAAGCCAGGTTGACTCGAAACTTTTAAAATAAAGGAGAATTCTCCTCATTTCCCGCTACTCACATTTTAAATGGAGACCGTTCGTTTGTCTGGCTCATAGCCCACTATCAGGGACTCTTTAGCAAGATCCAAGCCGTCCATCGCACTTCAGGCATGTCCTCGACCAAAACGTAGGTCGTTTCACATGAAGTTACACGTGCACATGGGTGAAAATCCTGACGTAAAAAGGGTTGGTGCATACGAAGGAAATTTCTAAAAATGGAAGTCATTCTGCCTTTTGCTGCCATACTGGCAAACCAAGCCAGCTAGACTCCTTCGATCTTGGCCATCCATTCGAACAATCTAAGCACCTAGAAGCTTTGGCGATTAGGTTTTTCTTTAAACAACTACTCAGGTTCGGTTACGATGGAGGAAACTCATGCCTTATCTAAGATTTCATCATAGCCTTCCAAAATGTGGACCCCACATGCTTTTTAGAACCTATCCTGACCGTCCTTGAGTATCAGATCTTAAGATTGGCCTTCCATTGATAATTTACCATTAATAGCGGAGCCATCTTCACCGTTTATCCAAAAACACCCATCACCCTTAATCGGGCCCATTCGTTGATCAGGGTCGTCCATATGGAGGACCATGATGCTAAAAGATCATCCATCACCACCGATCACAGTCATGCAATCAGGATTACATTTCACCATTTCAAAACATCTTATATTAAACGACTAAAGATCATAACTAATCCTTTGATTAGTTACGATTTGAACTACCTAAAATAAATCAATAAAGCCTATAAAAAGGGTCTTTTAGGGCATCCCTTTCCGAAATAGGAAACCTAGTAAGAAAAAGGAGAGATGCGTCGTTCTCCATACGACATTGGGTTAAGTCGACTCGGTCTGAGTCTAGGCTGAGTTCAGGCATGTTTTGGTTGAGGAAAAGAGAGAGAGAGAGAGAGAGAGAGAGAGAGAGAGAGAGAGAGGAAGAAGAAAAGAAGTAGAAATAGGAAGAGAAAGACAGTGAGAGAGAGAGAGAGAACAAAGAAAGAGAAGAAGGAAGAAGCAGAAGGTGGGGAGAGAGCGTGGCCGAGTTCACCACCTAATGTCGCGATTTGCTGCTGCCGCTGCTATAGATGAGGCGTCTACTGTTTTGCTTATTTCACAGAAAGCAGGAGGAAATAGAGAAAAGAAAGAGGAAAGGAAGGCGAGAGAGAAGATGGAGAAAATGAGTGAAAAAGAGAAAAAAATGAAAGAAAGAGGGGGCTCGACTCAACTATACTGAGTCAACTCAGTTCAGTCTGAGAGTGGGTCGAGTCCACACCCATCTATGTTGAGAAAAGAGAGAGAAAGAGAGAGAGAGAGAGAGAGAGAGAGAGAGAGAGAGAGAGAGTAGAAGAAGAACGGAAATAGGAAGAAAATATAGAGAAGAGAGGAGAGGTGACACTAGTCCTTTGCTTGGATCGAGCCAAGTCGGTTGCAGGAAGACCCAATCTGAGTCGCCGCTTCTTCCATTCGACTTGGGTCAACCTCAACTGAGTCCGGACCTTGTTAGAGCTCAACATTTCAGCAAGAAGGAAATGGGGAAGAAGAACAGAGAGAAAGAAAGAGAAAGTGGAGAGGAAGGAAGAGAAGAAAAGAGAGAAAATGGGGGAAAGAAACCCGAGTGACTCCTTTGAGTCGACTTGCTGAGTCAACCAGGGATCAGGGCTATGATCGGCCCATTACAATCTGCCTAAATTGACACTTCAGCTCAACTCATCAGGTAATCTTTCCCCTGGTATGAACTAGATCAATCTTATTTTATTTCGAAATGGTAGCTTGGGTCGAATTGACTCAATAGAAGCACTGAGTCTTGGTTGACCCATCTGTGGGTTTTGAGAATTGCCTAGGGACTCACTGTTAGATTGTTGCATCATTTATACTCGGCCATAACCAATAGTAAACTCAATTATGAGTCGAGTTAGCTAACTGGATTAACTCTCTTATGTATGGGAGTCACTGAATTAGCTAAGTTCCTGACGTTAAGATAACATAGTAGATGAGCTGATAATAGCTTTTGATTTGACAATGTAGCAAATGGGGCCTCATAATGCGGGCCGATTTAGAAATAAATCAAATCGGTTCAAATGTTACAACCAAGTGAATTGGCTCTCTATAAGCATTTTTATCAATGATTAAGCTAAATTTACCTAGGTTATTGATTACTTGTGTTGCAATCTAGTTGTACAAGTGGTTTAAAGTGTGGTGTCTTAGACTCGAGATCGGGTGTTTAGCGAGAAGTGAGAAGTATGGCCACACCAAAAGTGAGGATTACCTTCAAGCTTTTCTACATCTTGATAATTAACTTGTTTATCCATTCTTGTTCATTTATCTTTTTATTTGCTTAAATGTATCTCATTACTCTTGCTAAGTTTGATTACGTATAATCAATTGATGAATTGGATTTAAAAGCATATGTCTGAATATGCTATGGATCTTAAATATCCCTATCTTGTCTTACATGTGTAAGTGTCATTGGTATTGTTCGTGGCTTGTTTGACCACTTGGGATTACTTCATGGTGCAGTTGGAGGTCCTCGAACTAGTGGCCATTCTATTTAATAAATAAAATCAAAGTTTGTTATGGACCCACCATCAAAGGGATTGTTGTGCCTTTGTGGCTTTTGGGGTCAATCCCTTTCACCACATCTTGGAATGGACTATTTTCCCTATGTGGCTTTGATTGGCTATTTGCCCTTTGTGGCTTTGACTGTATGTTTGCCCCTAGTGGCTTGATGGAATAATTGCCCTAAGTGGCTTTTATGAATGATTTTCTTACAACCTCACGATGATACATTCCACTTGTTTAATTAGTTTCGGCCACTAGTTGTGTAGGTTACCTTTAAATATTTTATTTGTTAGCCTCATGAGTTAGGGATGGTAGAATGAAACACTATACCTGAGTTGTTGGCCTATGCGGGGTGACATACCCACCATAGCGACCTTTGATCTTTCTTAAAATGATTGCTTGAAATTGGAATAATAATGGTTGGACTAATCATGCATTTTCATTACATATATTATGGTCTTTTCCAGGTGGTTAGTTCTCCTTAGATGTACCTTTGTGTACTTTTTCGGGTGACTAATTCTCCTTAGGCGATCTATAATATTTAGTCTTTTTGAAGTGACTAGTTCTCCTTGGGCGTACCTTGTATACTTTTTCAGGTGGCTAGATCTCCTTAGGCGATCTATTTATTATGATCTTTTCTGGGTGACTAGTTCTCCTTGGGCATACCTTGTGTACTTTTTCGGGTGGCAAGATCTTCTTAGGTGATCTATTTATTATGATCTTTTCTGGGTGGTTAGATCTCCTTGGGCGTACCTTCGTGTACTTTTTCGGGTGACTAGTCCTCCTTGGGTGATCTATATATCATAATATTTTTCAGGTGGCTAGTTCTCCTTGGGCGTACCTTTGAGTACTTCTTCGGGTGGCTGGTTCTCCTTGGGTGACTTTTTACCAGCTGGATGTGCATCCCCAGGTCTGTGAGCATGTGCATGCATCCATGCATTTAAACAAAATTATCTTGTGTGATTTATTAACGAATGTGTATCTGATGAACCTTACCTGATTCCCATGATAATCATTGTGTTATATTCGTTAAATATTGTCTCTGATAACTATGCTTAATTATCTTGATGATGTGATAAATCATGGGGTTATACCTCACTGGATAGCCATTGACGCTATTAAACCATAATCAGTGTGCAGGGGATGCAGAGGATGCGCATGTTGGTGTGCATGTGGAATAGGAGGAGCCAGACTACCTTGCGACTCTCTATCCTCGATTACAATTGTATTTAATTTGTCCTGTCAGGTTCTGTAAATGTTAAGACATTGATTTGTATAATTTTTAAGGTAACCACTTGAAACATTAGTTATGTATATTTGGACTCCCTCTAATATCAAATTTATTTCCATCCCGCTATATTATTAACTCTGATAAAGGAAAAAAAATATACGTGGAATTTGGGTGTTTCTAGAGGTTAACGCTTAGGTTTTTGGAAAACGAGTGGTGTAATCAGGTTCCGGGAACCAAGGTGTTACAGCTAAGGAGATGGAGCATTTATTAGGCCATCATTAATTTTTTATTTTGTATGATAACACACGACGCAATGGGGTTAGCCATTATTTCAAGAAAGGGTGGTTAGAGTTAAAAGTAGGGCTACATCAAGCAGAGATAGTTTCTATGGCATTGTCACATGTGATAAGTGATTGCTGCATTAATGAGGGTTCACACGTCACTTTCACCTTTTTCCAAAGGTGAAGTGACATGAGGGGTAATGTTAATCCCCATTGTCGTCAATTTCTACGAAAACAAATCAGAGTGAGTTGCATATGATCTGGATAGATTTGCATGGTTTATTTGAATATATTTGGGGATTTATGAAGAGGATTATACAATAATACAGTTAGAGTGCATGGAGTGACACCACATCATCCACTAAGTGGTCGATTGAAGAGTGATCATGTAGAAGCAGTTACAAGATAGATGACACAAGTAGTAGCAAGGAGGGTTAAGATGTGTTAAACGGTTACTGTTCACAACCCCAAGTACAGGGCTGTGATGTAGTAATAACTCGGTGAGACCAAAGTTGAATCCACAGGGACTTATATGTGTGTCTTTTTGAAATAAACTAGAACAAGAACTAGGAACTAGATTAAACTAATAATCTGAAGAATTGGGAATTAATGATGATTAACAATCAATAATAAAAAGGAAACTATGGAGCCAAGGATCCACATGTAGCTATTAATATACTACCTTACTTTATTCGAAGAGCTACAACTGGAATTAGAGTCCTATCCTATTCAGTTGGATGATAGAGTAGTAAAAATCCAAAACTCTAAATTTTCCATTAACATAGTTATTTCATGAAACATCCATGTGATAATCGCAGGGAATTTAACCATCCACCATGCCTATAGATGATTGCAAACCATGAATTTTATAGATCACACACTTCCAAAATAGATAAGAAGACATCAAAAGCTTTCATAGTATATACTGTAATTTCAGTCACAATAAATCATAGAAAACTGAAAAAATTCCTATATTCAAACAAAAAATTAATGGAAATTTAACATGTACTTGAATTAAAGTAAAGTAAACTTCAGAATAAACTACAGTTTCACCTCTTAGCCCTAGCTAAGAAATTAGCTGCTCACAGCTAACTCAAAAAAAAAACCCCTTAAAAAATCTACCAGAACCCGAGAAGAAATCAAAGTGGAAGAACATTATTAGTGCTCCACCTAGGCCTTCTCTCACTTTTCCAAACCCTAGAAGATGATTTGGAATACCCTAGGAACTTCTTTAAATAGTTTTGCAACTCAACCTTTCGCACCACCTCAGAAAAGTTCACAAACCGACTTAAAATTTACGCAATTACTGCTTCTTCGATGGCACCTTGGATGACACCTTCAATGTCATCGAAAATCATCTAGAATTGTCCAGCGAGTTTAGCCCGACATTTATGAAATTGTCGATGTCATCGAAGTTAATTTTTGGAATTATTTCAAGAATAAGATTTTTCTGGCCAATTTTCAAGATTCCTTTTCTTCACTTCAAATCTTCCATTCTCTTCATTCCTCAGTTGGTTTCCATGGATTGTTGGCATTTGAATTCTTCATTAGTGACTTCCAAAACTCTAATTATTCATTATATTCTTTTGAGCTCTAAATCCATCCTTTTAAGCACATATTCATCATAGGTTTCTGAATCACCTGGTATGACAAAAATGTATATAATTAAATGAATTTATCAATTAAATCCCAAAAAAAACTAATGTAATTAAAGGATTAAATATGCAATATTTGAGTCTCAATAGTTATAACAACTATCAGAATGTGGGAAGCATTCAAATAGCCGAATTGACACTATAAATAGAAAAGGAATTCAGTTAGAAGATTTGTCTCGTACCAACCCAATCAAACCCAATATATCTTTCAATTATCCTTTCAATTACCCATCATTTACATTGCTTAGTAGTTTTTTTTTTGTTACACACGCACACACACCCCACACACTCACACGGTAGTGGAGTTTCACCACCTATGGATACTCAAACCCTTGACCGGGTGTTAAAACTCCTGAGAGTCTACCACTAGAGCAAGAGTAAGGATCCTACATTGCTTAGTATAATCACTCTACTTTTTTTTCCAATCGATTACATTTCTTATTGTAATCCTTTAGGGGGTGTTTGATTTTTCATTTCTTGTGTAAATACCATGTGAATAGCAAGTTATTACTTTTTACCCTTGCTTAAAAGTTATGAGTATTTCCTCCTTGAAAAGTGGTCTGAACTAACTTAAATTTGTAGGGCCCACTATGATGTATGTGACACATCCATGCTGTCCATCCATTTTATCAGAACATTTTAGGGCATGAGTCCAAAAATGAGGTAGATCTGAAGCTCAAGTGGCCCACACCACAGGAAACCATGGTAGTAAAATATCCACCGTTGAAAAGTTTTTTTCTTACTGGGGTCCTCAAGATTGTTTATTTGTCATCTAACTTGTTCATAAGATCACATGGGCATAGATAAGAAAACATAAATATCAGATTAAAAACTTCTAGGATCCCCAAAAACTTTTTAATGGTAGGCATTCAATTCCCACTGTTTGTGTTCAAAACGCAACTCGTTACATTGGTAATTAATTATTACCTATTTACAGGGATTTACCTTGGTAAATTAGAAAACAAACAGCCCCTTACTTTTTTTGCCTGTTGTTTACATTCTATAGTGTAATTCATAATGTTAATAAAGTAGTTGATAATCTTAGTTGTAATTTGGGTCAACGCTCATAGGCTAGATTCAGGTCCCCATCTAGGAAGGTGTTTTGCAGCTTCTCTTCTCAACCGACTGTAGGGATTGTTTTCTTGTTTTTCTTTTATTTGTATTAAAAAGTCCTTTCGTACAGAATGTAAAGGTAAAACTCATCATCAGAGGACGAACCGTACCCTCTGAATATCGCTTGATCCTTTTTACATACTGAGCAAGTGGCTGAATAGGTAAACGATCTCATTCGATCTCGGTCACATACTTTGTATCTGCCTATCTCGGCACTTGAGGTCATGGTTGTTCGGTTTGAATTGAAACACAATTTCAATTCTTGCACACCCACATTTATCATGTGACAGAAACTGTAAATCGAACGTTAATAATAGAAAAGCAGTCGTTACATCCATCTATTCCAACTCAAGGTTGTATTGTGCAACCAAAACCAACACAAACCTAATAAATACCTACTTAAAAACCGACGCGATTATCTAACTTAAATCAATACCTTCTTTCTGAGTACACCCATTCACTACCAACCTTGCCTTATATTTATCATATTTCTTCTTGTAAATCCATTTGGACCGAAGCTCTTTACGCTAAGTAGGAAACTCTACCAGCACCCACATCTCATTCTTGTATAAAGAGTCAATCATGTCTTTCATCATCGTCATCCACTTCTCAGCATTTAGATCACCAAGTTCTTCCTTGAAGGTGGATGGATCCACCTCATTAGTAATAAGGGTGAATGCATTGCTCTAGTCATCCCTATACCTCACACAATATATATATATAGGTAGATTTCTCCTCATAGGTGGCTACTCCACTTACTCATGTACCTCTTGATGCTACTTGGCTTCAACCTGTGTTTCATCCTTGTCAATTTTAACACTCATCGCTGTTAATTTTTCTTATTCATTCTGAACTTCCTTACGAAATAAAGAATCCTCATCACCATAGCTAACAAAGATACACTTCAAAACCCTTTGGTCTAGCTTATCTCTCTCAACCGACAGTATATAAGACTAAGCATCACAACAAAAAAAATCACAGCCCCGAGTAATCAATATCATGACCACTCCACACTTCTTCTGAATTTTACAATTGATCAACATAGATGGGGACAAATTCACTAAGTAACGAGACATGTTAATAGCCTCAGTCCATAGCTCTTTGCCTAACCAAGCGTTGCTCAATATGCTTTAGGCTCTCTCTAAGAGAATTTGATTCAATAGTTCTGCTACACTATTTTATTGTGGTGTATGCCTGACTTTGTTATATCACACGATCACTTCATCTTTACAAAACTGGTTAAATTCATTAGAATTGAAATCACATCCATTATTTATCCTCAAAACATTCAACTTTTTCCTTGACTATTTTTCCACTATCGCCTTCCACATATTGAATGTGAAAAAAATATCTGACTTTTACTTCATAAAGTACACCCACACCTTTCAAGAATAATCATCTATGAATGATATAAAAAATGATGAACCTCCTCCAGAAACAATGAACGGAGGCTCCCATACATCAGAATCCACATAATCTAAACAACCATTATTAACATATTTTCTGGACTTAAAAGATAACATTGACCGTTTACCAAATATACAATGCTCATTGTAACGCTCCAGATATCGAGGGTCGAGCAAAGCTCTACTCCCGAGATTCAACGCATCACTTATGCAACATGGATAATAATGTTTAGATGTTGTCCATATCAATGTATTAAACATGAGTGGGATTATACTAAAATAGCATATCATACTCCAGATATAATTAAATTTAGCAAGCGGGAGACTGAGACATACATACATATATATATATATATATATATATATATATATATATGAACAGGTAAATGTTTTACAACCTCCAGAGTATGATTATGTAGCTGGGCTAAATATGTACATGTATTGTTTCAAAATAGATAAAATATCAAAATGTAAGTGTCCGACTAATTCATGTGTCTCTGTAATCCGTCGAATCAAAACAAGGTCTACGTAGACCCACCTGATAGCTAAACATAGGAGAATTCCTCCTCCTCATGTATGAAGTCCAACCCAGCTGCATAGACTCCGTCCTCACCTACATCTACAACAGAGTCTGGTTGGTGTTTTAAAACACCGTCCCAGGGTGGGAGTGAGTGATCAACTCAGTGGTACTATAAGGCAAAGGTTAACATGTTATCAAGTCAATCAAGCCGTAATGATAAAGCAGTACAACAATCATTTCCTAACTACTCTTGTTAATACGGGGATGGTATGCAGTAATGATGTATGCCCTTTGCACAAAGCTCCCTCACAAGCAACTCCGACAACCAAGTTTGCGCATGACAAACTCCCTAAAGTGCAATTTCCTCGCCAAAGCACATGCAATATTGTGCATGGTCGTGTTAGTCGAGTACTTAATTAAGCTTATTCATACAGCAGGTTCGAGAAGCTAAGGTATCTCTATTTATATCATAAACTCAAACCGAAGGGTCTATCTAGGGTCGTCAATCCAAGTTAATCACATACAAGAGGCATGCTATAGGGCATCACCCCTAATGAAAAGTAGTGGATAGGCAAATTCAAAAGTTTATACTCGTGGTCACTACGGTGAGGCTCGTCACCTCAGCGTAGGCCGACATCTCGAACACGGTGTCCTATACCACCATGCCCAGCTCACGAGTTTGGGTTACTCACTTGTCACTATAGGGAGGCTCGTCACCCCAGCGTAGGCCAACAGCTTGACCACGATGTCCCATACCACCATGCCCGGCTCATGAGTCTTAGCGGATCGTGGTACCATGGCTGAAATGGATTTTTACATTGGTAAGTGGTACCTTAGATTCATGCAGTAGTGTCCATACATGGTAAACACAGAATAGGCCAATCAGTTTATTAAACAAGTACAACTAGTACGGGCGCACGCTGACTTCATCGACATGGAGCGCATAAGCACTCCTCGTGGCCTAACCACTGTCGACAATCATCGTACGACCCGGATTCATCGAGTATATCCAATGTGGTGAGACTAATTCGGCCACCCGAACGGAAACTGTTACCAATTGCCTGGACTATGTTGTAGTCCCAATCTTACTCAGATGTAGCATGTAAATACATGTGACAATCATATCAACATTTAACAAACAATCTAAACAAATTCCTCATTTAAGCATTGCATCAAACACATTGAACATGTTACCAAACATTTGCATTTCATCCATAAATCGCGTAGTCAAAATTAAGATTACATGAAGGAAACTATACATAAGGATAAGGTAATTGAGAATCTTATCTCAATACCCTTATTAAATACAATTCATCAACAATTTCTCATTCAGACATTTTATCAAACACTTAAACTACACATTACCAAATACATAGACTAGATTAGTTACGACATATACTATGGAAAATCCTGACACAAAGAGATCGTCATACATACGACAAACATGAATCCTAGATTTAAAGTCATGACAAGTGTAAATCTCAATTTCATGTTCATTCAAACATTTCAACAAACACATGGAATGCAACTTGTATTTCACATAGTTCACACATATATAATATATCGAAAACATCGTAACTAAGATCATATAGGAGCAATCAAGTCAGACATAAATCATTAGCTGACATTGAAAGCATTGAAAACCATAACCTAAACGTTTATAGTCCGCACCTTTTGTCAGAATACTTGGTTCGGACTCGGTTCAAACACCACGTTCCCGAAAATGGAATGACGGGTACCTAAATCAATGAAATAGGTTAGCTATTTCATCGATTACCCTAGTTGGATCTCCAAATCAAGTTTAGGTTTAGAATCTCTTACCCAAATCGTGGCTGAATTAGAGTATGTAGCGAAATATGGAGGTGATTCGGTGCGTGGAGTTGTGGGAGAGAAACACTGCAACAATCTCCCAACCTTTCACTTCTCTCCTTACTCTTTTCTCTTTTTTTCTCTCTTCCCTCTCTTAGGGTTTGGAGCAAATTCGTATGGAATGGAAATAGGGTGGTTTCAAGGCTTTATATAGGCTCAGAACTTATGCAAATGGCCTCAGGGCCATGATATACTTAATTTAATACCTAAGGGTGACTGTTTTTGACAAACGGGGCACTTATGAAGGCCCATTACTTACCTACGTCACATAGTAAGTCCCCTTACAATGGATCTAGGCCAGGATGTGATTTCAGCGTGATTGGATAAGCTGATCGACCGTGAAGGACCTATGTCAAATCAACGGTCGAACTTGCTCGATCTGGGCATAAGTTTACGGATGTGAGCAGGGAAATTTCCTTTTTCCCTGGGTGAAATTTGGCTAGAAACTGACGGTCCAACATCCTCAATTTCATGCATAAGCGAACTGTCCAATTAACTTAAGTTTCACTTCATTTTCTAAAGATATTTGTGTTTCTCACACTCTTTACATAGGACTCAAGTTGTGCGTTTCTTAATACTATTTGGGCTCGATTCCCGTGAAGGTTGTCAAGCCCAGTAGGATGGACATATCCCTATAGTTTCGCGGTTATCGGACTTTCGACGTGTTGTCCATGTCCGATACAGATTTTCAATGTACTCTTGAGAGCGACAGGCTTGTGGGATTTCTCATAGGTTCTCAAATAGTGTTGAACTAGCGATTTTGATGGTTTTGGGTCTTGCCATTTGTGTAAATGGTGGTTCAAGCTAAATCCACCGATTAATCTAGTTCAATACTTAATTGATTTTTGACTAAATTTCTATAGAATACGATCCTTAGGGATTTCTGCCTGAGGCGGTACTCGGGCCTTTTTACAGATTTTTTGAGACGTTACAATCTACCCCCCTTAAAGAAAAAATTTTTATCCCTAAAATTAGTACCTTTTCGTACTCCTTGAGGATCTGAGAGTAGTTCTTACGGACTTCGGCTTCTGTTTCCCAAGTAGCCTCTTCCTCAATATGGTGAGTCCACAATACTTTCACAAGCGGGATCACTTTACTCGTAGCACTTGTTCCTTCCTATCGAGAACACGTGTTGGTCGTAGTATATAGGTAGCGTCTTCACTTAAATGTACTTACTCTCATTTGATAATATGGGAAGGGTCAGGAACATATTTCTTCAACATTGATATGTGGAACACATTGTGCACGCCTGCGAGTGGTGTTGGCAAAGCGAGGCAATATGCTACCGCACCCACTCGGTCCAGAATCTGGAATGGACTAATAAATCGTGGCGTGAGTTTCCTCTTCTTGCTAAATTGAAGGACTCCCTTCATTGGTGAAACCTTAAGGAATACATGGTCCCCAACCTTAAATTCCAGCTATTGTCATCTGGTATCGGTGTAGCTCTTTTGTCTACTCTGGGCTACAAGAAGTCGACACCTGATAATATCGATCTTGTCTGAGGTCGCCTATTCTAAATATGGGTCAATCAAATTCTTCTCGCCAACTTCTACCCAACAATGTGGAGCTCGACATGGGCGCCTATACAATGCTTTGTAGGGAGCCATGCTAATGCTCGCTTGGAAGCTGTTGTTATAAGCGAACTCAGCATAGGGAAACAATCATCCTAATTGTCCTTAAAATCAAGCACACACGCTCATAACATATCTTCTAAAATCTGAGTTACTTGTTCCGACTGCCCATCGGTCTCTAGGTAGAATGTGGTACTGAACTTCAGTTGCACTCACATTGCTTCTTAGATTTGAGTCTAGAAAATAGATGTGAATTGTGTCCCGATCTGATACAATCTCCATAGGAACTCCACGTAGACATACAATCTCCTTGATGTATAGCTTGGCTAAATCATCTGCTGAGTTTGAAACTCTAATCGAGAGGAAATGAGCCGATTTCGTTAATTAGTCCACAATCACCCAAATGGAGTCATGTCCCTTTCTCATCTTAGATAACCTGGAAATGAAATCCATATATATGAAATCCCATTTTCATTCAGCTATGGGCATGGGTTGAAGTAAACTAGAGGGTCGACGATGTTCGGCCTTGACTTGCTAGCACGTGAGACAACGGGTCATGAAGTCTACTATGTGGACCTTCATGTTGTCCCACCAGTACGAATGCTTCATATCTCTATACATCTTTGTACTGCCCGGATGCATCACCGGCCTTGAATTGTGAGTGGCTTCCAGGACTTTCCTTCTCAAGTCATGAAGATTCGGGACGTATAAGCGGCTAAGATATCGTAAACCTCCGTCTGAGACAACTCTCCATTCGAATTCTTCGTTGTCCTTTGCTCGCTCTCTCATTTTCACCAACAGTTCATCTTCTTTCCGAGCCACAATGATTCAGTTATCAATAAGTATCTGTACGTGGATGTGTGTGATGCTCTCGAACGGCTCCTCTACTGTAAGCTTCTATTCGAAGTCTTGCACAAACTCTACCACATTCCACTCTTCTATCATCAACGGAACCGCAAATTTTATTGTTTTCTTACGGCTCAATGCATCGGCCACAAGGTTGGCCTTGCCAGGATAGTAGGAGACCTCAAACTTGAAGTCTTTCAAGGTTTCCATCCAGCGTCGTTGCCTCATGTTCAGGTCTCTTTGAGTAAAGATGTACTTGAGACTTTTGTGGTCGCAAAAGAGCTCGAACTCCTCTCCGTAGAGGTAATGTCTCCAAAGCTTTAATGAGAAAATGACTCCTGCTAATTCCAGGTCCTGCCTGGAGTAGTTTTCTTCATGCTTTCTCAAATGTTGCGAGGCATAGGTGATCGCCCTATCCTTTTGCATAAGTATACAACCCAAACCGACTCGAGACACGTCAGTGTATATAGTATATCTGATCCCTTGCTCTGACAATACTAGCACGGGTGCAGACGTTAGCTTGTCCTTTAATTTCTGAAAGGTTGCTTCTGTTTTCTCGTTCTAGGTAAACTTAAGATCCTTTCGAGTGAGATGAGACAACAGTTTGGCTATCTTGGAAAAATCTTTAATGAATCAGCGATAGTAGCCAGCAAGTCTGAGGAAACTCCTCACTTCGATAATGGAGCCAGGTTACTTTCAGTCTTATACTGCGGCCACCTTGGCAAGGTCCACGGCTATTCCTTCCTTGGACACCACGTGTCCTAGAAACTTGACTTCTTCTTTCCAGAAGTCGCATTTTCGGTATTATGCAAACAATTGATTTTTCCTGAAAGTATCAAAGGCTGCTCGCAGGTGTTCTTCATGATCTTTTCGACTCTTGGAGTATATCAAAATGTCATCTATAAGCATGATCACGAATCAATACAGATACGTCCGAAACACCCAGTTCATGAGGTCCATGAACACGACCTGTGCATTTGTAAGCCCAAATGGCATCACGAGGAACTCGTAGTGCCCAAAACTGGTTCTTAATGCTGTTTTCTACACGTCTTCATTTCTGACATGCAAATGATGATATTTAGACTGTAGGTCAATTTTTGAGAAATATTGTGCCCCTTTTAACTGGTCGAACATGTCATTTATCCTGGGCAGAGGATACTTGTTCTTGACGGTGATGTGATTCAGTTTGCGATAATCAATACACAATCGCAGCGATCTGTCTTTCTTCTTTATAAACAACATTGGTGTTCCCCAAGGAGATATGCTCGGTCGTATGAAACCTGAATTCAACAGATCATAAATCTGTCTCCTCAACTCCTTTATTTTACATGGAGGCATGCAATACGTCGATAAAGAGATAGGTGTCGCACCCGGCACTAGGTCGATGGTAAAATCGATCTTGAGCTGAGGAGGTAGCCTAGAGATCTTTCTGAACACGTCCATGAAGTCTTGGACTACTGGCATGTTTCCAAGTGTCGGAACCCCAACATTTTTCAATAAGGAAGCGTAACAACAACCGCGGAAGGGGCAACTGACCTGAACTGGGAAAGTGAAGGTTATGCCCTCGGGCCCATGTGGCGTCACTAATCGGGTTTCATAATCGATCTCAACCTTCATCTCAGTGAGCCAATCCATGCCGAGGTTGACGTCATAATGATATATCATGGTGACAATCAGGTCAATGCACACCACCCTACTTCCTAAGTCTATCAGGCAACCTTTACAAAGCTTCGTGGCATCAATAAAAGTTCCTGCTACTACGATGACTCTCACCTAACCATAGGAGTAGTGTTCAGCCCTAATCGCTTAACTGTGGAGTATGAGATCATTGATATAGTGGACCTAGTATCCATCAACAGAAAAACTGGTGTACCTTGGATGTGAGCAGTGACTTCGAAGGCTAAAAGCACTGCAGTTGCTGACTCAGATGCTTCAGCTGCAAGTGCATGTACACGTGCTTGTTGAGAATGATTGGGTTATGCTACCGTAGGTCATTGTGGCGGCCTATTCCAAGGTATGGGTGGTCAGTAAAATGGTTGTGCTGGCAGTACTGATCGTAGATGTAAGGCCTGTATCCTAGCCCGTACCATTCTGTAGGCTTCCGCGATCCTATCGATCGAATTCCAGCGACCCGTGATCTATTATCGATGTTTGCACGCAATCCTAAGTTGTATCTCGTATTCCAGAGTTGACTCGACCCGATACTTGTATCCTTGCGACCGTGCCGTCGTCGCGGTTCCGATGCCGTGTCTCGCGCGTTGAGGCCATACCTGGGCCAGGAGATGTGGGCCGGCGTTCAGTTCGAGGAAAATGTTGCGCATTGCTAAACCCAAGAGAATCAATCACATCAATCACCTCACTTGTCAAAAGTACACCCATCACTCAACCCATTACTCTCCCCATTCCCAAGTATAAAAGTAACCTCAAAAAGTCAACTTTCCATCACCTCACCATCCCTCTCTCCCATCACTTCCTTTACATCACACTCTCTCTCATCTCTCTCATTCTCCAAGCAATCCCAAAAACTCCCAACATCCAAGCTTTCCTCCATTTGCCACCCACCATGAAGCTTCATACCTCATCATCTAACCTCTAAAATCCAATCTCAACCATTGATTGTTTCTCCTTGGATCTAGATCGTCCTAGTGCATAAGAAGGAGGAGTAGTTTTGAAGGTGGGTGCTCTTTCTCTCTCTCCCTCTCTCTATCATTTTTGAGTGATGATATGGCTATGTGGCCACCCAAATAGACCCCATCTTGATGTATGTCTTATCCATATCATCCGGCCATTTGGTGGCCCACCTGGGTAGGCCCCACCCCTCCTTAGCACGTCAGTAGGTGAGACCCACCTTAATAGGTGTTGTATCTAAAACCGTCTAGCGTCCCTGGACGCTGGACTTAAATGAAGTGTGAACTAACGGGCGGTTTACCGTCCAGCGAGAGAAAAAAATATATCTGTTTGATTTAAGAAAACTTGGGTGGACCACTCATATAGGCCCCACCTTGATGTATGGAGCTAATCCATGCCATCCATTCCATTTTCCAGCTCATTTTCGGCGTTGAGCCAAAAAATAAAGTCACTTTGATTTTCTGGCGGGTCATGGCATTGAAAGCAGTATTTTCTACCGTTGAAATCTACCCTGATGTTTCTGTACCCCAAAATATGTCAAATATTGGGCTTGATAGGTCTGTCTTGGGCCATAAAAACCAATGGCTAGATCAGATTTCCCTGATGAAGGCCCTATCATAGAAAAACCATAACAAAATTATTAAAAAATAAATAAATAAAACAGGCAGCAACGGGTGCTGCTGCTAACGCCCAGGGACGCGTAGCAGCGTCCTGTGCTGTGAACGGGCAGGGAGCCAGGGACGTGGGTCCCAGCTATGGGTCCCACCGTGATGTCTGTGAAACATCCACACCATGCATTTTAAGGGCCCCCTTCTGAGTGTGGGCCACCCAAAAAAAAACTGTCGTTCACGGCACTAGGTGGACCACACCACTAGCAGTACGAGATTGAACATCTGCCATTGATACCCTTTTTGGGTCACAGGAGTCGTGAATCCATATGAAATTTGTTTTCCCCCTTTTAATCAGGTCTCTGTGACCTTATCAACCGATTGGATGAAAATAAACATTATGGTGGACCCCACGTGGGACCCACCAGACTTATGATCTAATCAACCGTCCATCCATTCTTAGATGGGACGGGCAAGAGCTTTGACTAGCCACTTTGATATATGTGTTTACATCCAGGCCATCCAGGCCTGGATCTGGATGACTGGAGGTTGTCCTTTTCAAAAAAACAAAAAGTATTATATATTATATACTATAATATACGTATTATGTGTATAAGGGATGGTGGATCCCACGTGGGAAACCACCTTGCTGTATTATTATTATTATTATTATTATATATTATTATATAATAGATAATATGGTGGGTCTGGCGTGCAGGATACGGCCCCACCATGATGCGTGTGTTGTATACTTACTGTCCATCTGAGCGTGGACGTGGGGCCACCGGGTTTTGCCACACCCGTCTAATGGGACCCACCATAGATGTATGTGTTTTACCCATCCGTCGATCTGGATGGTGGCAACAGAGGCCCACCACTGATGGATGTGCTACATCTAGCTGTCCATCCATTTGGCTAGCTTATCTCAAGGCATGAGTCTAAAAATAAGACAAATCCAGTATCAAGTGAACCACACAGCAAAAGCAGTGGGGATTGAGTGTCTGCCACTGAAACTTTTGTTGTCACAGAAGTTTTGGATTATTAGGAAATTTGTTTTTTCCTCTTAATTCAGATCTATGTGACCTTATGATCAGATTGGGTAGAAAATAAATAGTGAGCCTCGAGAGTTTTAAATGGTAGAAATCATCCTCACCACTGTTATTTGGAGTGCGGTCCGGCTGATCTTTTAATATATATGAGGCCCATATGATTAGGCCCATCTTGATGTATTTGTGGCCCGTTGTTGAGGCCCATGTGATTAGGCCCATCTTGATGTATTTGTGGCCCGTTGTTGAGGCCCACTTTGATATGTATGAGACCTATGTGATTCAGCCTATCATGATGTGTTTGTGGCCCATTGTTGAGGCCCACTTTGATATACATAAAGCCCATTAGTGCGGCCCGTTGATGTAAGGCCCATTGTGATATGTATTGGGCCTATGACGCATGGCTCATTTGATGTGTTTGAGGCTCAGGTACTTGGCTCATTTGATGCATATGAGACCCAAGTGTAGGGCCCACCTGTGATATATATTAGGCCCATGTGTAGGGCCCACTTATTGTGTATTTGAGGCCCATGAGCAAGGCCCAATATGATGTATTTGGGGCCCATGGGTCGAGGCCCAACATGATGTATTTGGGGCCCATGAGTCGAGGCCCATTGTGATGTATTTGGGGCCCATAGGATGAAACCCATTGAGATATATTGAAGTCCCAAGTATGAGGCTCATGTGTAGGGCCCACCTATTGTGTGTTTGAAGCCCATGGGTTGCGGCCCATTGTAATGTATTCGGGGCCCATGGGACGTGGCCCATCTGATGTATTCGAGGTCCATGTGATGCGGCCCATAGTGATGTGTATCAAGCCCTTGCGTTAGGCTATGGGCCGACTATATGTTTAGCTCTATATATGCCACTGCTTGGGAGCAATGATGGTTGAATTACACATTGATGGGCAATGTGTAAGTGCTATAGTTTATAGCCCCTTTTCGTTGTCAAATTTGTGGTGCCAAAGACACTGTTATGAAGCTTGCATATGTGAAGAACAATGCTCTACTCAAGATCAGCTTTGATTGAGAAGCACTATTCACAAGTCAAGACTTGAGAAAGTGAGAGTGTTCGACTTAATTCAAGACAAGGATAATGCAAGATCTCAAGAAGCTTTCAAGTTCAACCTAAAGATCTCAAGAAGCTTTCAAGTTTGAGCTACATCAAGACTTCAAGTTTCATTACTTTCAAAGGTCACTCGTCTCTAAGTTTCAATGTCCTTACTTCACTATTGAGGTATGACTGACCTTAGGTTGACCTTTAGAGTAGGCCATTTTGGATACATAATTCATATATTTTATATAAGTGAGTTTAGTCGATTCTAAGACTAGTCCCAGTGTAATATCCAGGAAAATTTCGTGCAAAGACTCGAGTACTACCTTAATCCTTTAGAAGTTAAATGTGAGTTAACTAGCGCTAAACTCGATTATCTGTAAAATTAGCACCAATTACTTTAAATTCGATTTGTAAGATCCAAAACCTATAGAATCGTTAGCGCTATGTCACCTTGAAATCTAATATTCAATGCTAATTCCAGTTGCTCTCGGGAGTGCTTGGAAACTTTGTATCTGTCACGCCCTGAAATTCAGGGGTCAAACATAACTCAGCTCCCGAGTTTCAAAACATCACTTATGCAACATATTTAATGATGGATGTATGTTGTCTGTAAGAGTACATAAAACATGGAATAGATTAAGCCAAACTGCAAACATAATTCAGGGATAAGTGAAAGACGCAAGCAGAAGACTTAAAGAAACATATGTGTACATGTGCAAGTCCCTGAAATACGTATATATGCCAGGTCATACTTACAAGTGTTTATATTCAAATTACAAGTATCAAAATGAAATTATCTATTTCAAAAGAAAACCCAGAATCCCCGCACATCAGGACATGGCTCACAAAAATCCGCTTGAGAACTGCATGAAAGAAAATGCAGCCTCATCATCCTCGAACTCCTGCTTTGCCTCAGGGGTCGCATCAACATCTACATCTAAGACAGAGTCTGGTTGGTGTTTAAACAACGCCCCAAAACATGGGAGTGAGTAATCAACTCAGTGAAACAATAAAGCAAAGGTTAACATGTTATCAATTCAATCAAGTAGTAATGATAAAGCAGAACAATCAAACATGTTCTAATTACTCATGTTAGTGTAAGGATGTATGTATAAATGATGCATGCCCTCGCCTTACTCCCTCGGTGTCTTCATTTTACGTTACGCATGACATCCTCTTGCAGTGCCAACGACTTCCACGCACATGCAAATGCGGTGCATGAACATGATTACCAAGTTGTTATTAGTCCTTTTTCATACAGCGGGATTGGGAAGCTAAGGTACCTTCCTCATATCAATTTCCACATAGTGATCCATTCTAGGGTCGTCAGTCCTAGGCATCTCATACGATCATATGGTTTTAGGTCGCTGCAAAGGGCTCATCACCAATCAATGCACGCCTATCATACCTTCGTTACTACTCTAAGACTCGTCGCCTTAATGCAGTATCAAAGTATGTTCGAGGTCACTACAAAGGGCTCGTCACCAGTCAATGTAGGCCAACAGCATGAATATAGTGTCTCATACCACCATAATCGGATCACGAGTCTGGTGTGTTCACTGGTCACTACGGGGAGGCTCGTCACCCCAGCGTAGGCTGACAGCTAGACCACGGTGTCCCATACCACCATGTCCGGCTCATGAGTCTTAGCGGATCAGGGTACAACGGTTAACGGGATTTCATCGGTAATTTTGGTACCCTAGATTCAAACAATAGTGACCATACATGGTGAACATACATCGGACAATCGGGTTACTTGACGAACTCGACTAACACAAGCGCACGTTGGGTTGAACGACATAGAGTGCGCAAACACTCTGTGTGGCCAAACCACTGCCGACAACTTTAATACGACTTGGGTTCGTCAAATCACGTCCTTCGTGGCGAAAGCAACTTCAGCCACAAACTCAAGGCCGATTACCGATTTCCTGGACTATTTCATAGTCTCAAACACATTCCATTATAACAGATATGCATATACAATTTAGAATAGTAAAGGAACAACAATTCAAATCATGTAATATGTGAGCATTTAAAGCATATCAACTTAACATGGATTTACACATAAGTAATACTTGAAATTAAATAACAGATAATGTGACTTGCATGTAGGAAATCTTATACACCAATAGGAGAGTTGAGAATCGCTTCTTAACGCTCACAAATAGGATAATATATTGCACTTTAGACCATTCAGACATTTCTACAAACACTTTAGACTACATAGTTCAATATACATGACGTATGTTGGAATACACGCATTTGGACATTCCTTTTGCCAAGGAGTTGACACACATACAATTAGCACAAGTACATGACAAATAATCATGGCAAACACATATTCATATTTTATACGTATATGGTATTTCCTACATACACATAGAATATAAAAATCTCAATATAACACATACATATCAGGAACACAAGATAAACATAGCATTTGGCATGTGAAATTGCACCCACAATAAGAATAAACCATTATCTGACATTGAAAGCCTTGAAAACCATAACATATACGAATATAGTCCGCACCTTAAACCAGAAATAGCACATCGAACTGATTCAGACGATATGTCTTTGTCAACGGCGAATAGATAACCTAAGGCAAGAATAGAAATGAGCTACATTAACACATCGACTATTCTAAGCTCTAAAACAGATTAGGGTTAGATTAACTTACCCAAGAAGGAACTTAGAATCGCCGGAATAACTATTCCAAAGTGATAGTTTAAGGATATAGAGTAACAGGAAGAATCTTAAGATGATTCACCAACTTCCCTCTCACTTACTCTCTCTTTTCCTCTCTCTCTCTCTTAGCTAGGGTTTATTAAATTCGTATGGCATAGAGAGTGAGGGTTTTAAGGTCTTTATATAGGCCTAACATTGATGAAAATAGCCCCAGGGCCAAGGTATACTTAGGTTATAACCAAATCAGGCCTCACTCGATCCAACGGAGCACTTCCGGTGGTCCTTTTTCCATGTGCGGTCGGACTTAAGCTTACTGACCATGGATCTAGGTCAAGCTGAGTTTTCATACCGATTGGATTTATAGATCAGCTGTGGCAGACCACACTCAATTCAACGGTTACCGAAACTCGATCAGGTCCACAAGCACTATGACATGCCTGGGCCATCTTCCCTGATCTGAGGTTGAAATTGGGTCAGAATCCAACGGTCAGATTGCTTAAAATTGTCGCGCAAGCGACACAACTCAGATTTCATAAAATCTTATTGAATTTCTCACTGTTCTCACACTCTTTACTCCGGACTCAATCAAATCGACCCAGGACATCATCTGGACTTAATTTTTGAGGTGATGGTGAAGTCCAACATGGTGACCATAACTGTCTAAGATCATTGCTATTGGACATTCGACGAGCGGTCCAGGTCCGATCCAAAGCTTCTAAAAATTCCCAAGAGCAACTGGATTTAGCGTTGAATCCCAGATTTCAGAGTAACATAGCGCTAACGATTCTACAGGTTTTGAGTCCTGCAAATCAAATTTAAAGTGATTGATGTTAATTTCACAAGCAATTGAGTTTAACGCTAATTAACCCATAAATAGCTTTTAAGGAAAATAGAGGTAGTACTCGGGTCTTAGCACGAAATTTTTCGGGTCATTACAATCTACCCCCCTTAAAGAAAATTTTCATCCTCGAAATTTGTACCTTCTCATATTCCTCAAGGATCTGAGGGTAGCTGTTTCTGACCTCAGCTTTAGTCTCCCAAGTAGCCTCTTCTTCACTATGATGCGTCCATAGTACTTTCACAAGAGGGATGACCTTGCTACGCAATACCTGCTCCTTCCAGTCTAGGATACGCGCCGGTCGCAGTACATATGTGGCATCCTCGCTCAACTGCACCTGTTCCCAACTGATAATATGCGAAGGATCAGGAACGTACTTCTTCAGCATAGAAACATGAAATATGTTATGTACGCCCGCAAGTGGTCTGGGCAAAGCAAGGCGGTATGCTACCACTCCCACTCGATCCAGAATTTGAAATGGACCAATAAATCTCCGCGTGAGCTTGCCCTTCTTACCGAACCGCAGAACTCCCTTTATAGGGGAAACCTTAAGAAATACATGGTCTCCAACCTCAAACTCAAGCGGTCGCCGCCTCGTATCAGCGTAACTCTTCTGCCTGCTCTGGGCTGTCAGAAGTCGACGTCGAATAATGTCAACTTTCTCTGAAGTCGCCTGCACCAACTCCGGGCCAATCAAACTACGCTCGCTAACTTCTGCCCAGCAATGCGGTGCTCTGCACGGGCGACCATACAATGCCTCGTAGGGAGCCATGCCAATACTTGCCTGGAAACTGTTATTATACACGAACTCTGCATAAGGGAGACAATCATCCCAACTGTCCTTGAAATCCAAAACACAAGCTCGCAACATGTCTTCCAGAATCTGATTCACACGTTCCGTCTGCCCATCTGTCTGTAGATGAAACGCAGTGCTAAACTTCAATTTCACATCCATTGCTTCCTGGATACGAGTCCAGAAGATAGATGTGAATCGCGTGTCTCTGTCAGACACAATCTCCAAGGGAACTCCATGCAGACGTACAATCTCCTTGATGTATAATCTATCCAACTCGTCTGCAGAGTTTGTGACTCTGATCGGTAAGAAATGAGTCGACTTCGTCAATCGGTTGACGATCACCCAAATAGAGTCATGTCCCTTCCTCGTTCTTGACAACCCTGAAATAAAATCCATAGAGATGAAGTCCCACTTCCATTCTACTATGGGCATGGGCTGAAGCAGCCCAGGAGGTCGGCGATGCTCTGCCTTGACCTGCTGGCACGTGAGATAACGAGATACAAACTCAGCAATGTGAACCTTCATGTTGTCCTGCCAATAAGATCTTCTCATATCCTGATACATCTTCGTGCTACCTAGATGTATCAAAAGCTTAGAGTTATGGGCTGACTCGAGAACCTCCCGTCTCAAGTCAGGAATGTCTGGGACACATAACCGGCCACAAAAATGTAGGCCCCCATTTGAACCAACACTCCACTCAGAGTTCTCATCTGTACCAACCCGCTCTCTCATCTTCGCCAAAAGCTCATCATCTGCCTGAGCTGCAATGATCCTCTCGTCAATGAGGGGCTGTACACGAATATGTGCGATAACCTCATACAACTCTTCCACCGTAAGTTTCTGCTCAAAGTCTTGCACAAACTCTAACATGTCTCATTCTGCTATCATTAGCGGAGCCGCAAACTCTATAGTCTTCTTGCGACTCAATGCGTCTGCCACAAGGTTCGCCTTGCCCGGATGGTAAGAAACATCGAACTTAAAGTCTTTCAATATTTCCATCCATCGGTGCTACCTCATATTCAAGTCACGCTGCGTGAAAATATACTTAAGGCTCTTGTGGTCGCAAAAGAGCTCGAACTCGTCTCCGTAGAGGTAATGTCTCCAGAGCTTTAATGCAAAAATGACAGCTACCAACTCCAGGTCGTGTGTAGGGTAATTTCCTTCCTGTTTCCTCAACTGTCTCGAAGCATATGCAATCACCCTGTCCTTCTGCATAAGGACACAACCCAGACCAACGCGAGAGGCGTCAATATATATCGTATACTTAACCCCTTGCTCTGGCAATACTAGCACAGGGGCGGAAGTCAACTTGTCCTTCAGCTCTTGAAAAGCTATCTCCGCCCTCGCATTCCATGCAAACTTCAAATCTTTTCGTGTTAACTAAGACAACGGTCTGGCTATCTTCGAGAAGTCTCAAATGAAGCGTCGATAATAGCCTGCTAGACCCAGAAAACTTCTCACCTTAGTAACTGAACTAGGCTGCTTCCAGTCCTGAACTGCAGCTACCTTAGCAAGATCGACAGCTATCCCTTCCTTGGACACCACATGTCCTAGGAACTTGACTTCCTCTTTCCAGAAATCACATTTCTTGAACTGCGTAAAAAGTTGATTCTTCTTGAGAGTATCCAAGATCGTTCTTAAGTGCTCCTCGTGCTCTTCCCGACTCGCAGAATATATCAAAATGTCATCAATAAAGATAATGACGAATCGGAACAAGAATGGCCGAAACACCCTGTTCATCAGATCCATGAACACGGCCGGTGCGTTCGTAAGACCGAACGACATCACAAGAAACTCATAATGGCCAAAGCTAGTCCTGAAGGCGGTCCTCTGCATGTCCTCATTCTTGACGTGCAACTGGTGATACCCTGACTACAGATCAACCTTCGAGAAGTATCGTGCCCCCTTCAACTGATCAAATAAATCATCAATCCTAGGCAAAGGGTACTTGTTCTTCACAGTCACCAGATTCAACCTGCGATAATCAATACATAATCGCAAGGAACCATCATTCTTCTTAACAAACAGGACAGGTGCTCCCCAAGGAGACACACTAGGCTGAATAAAACCCAAATTCAACAAGCCATCTATCTGCTTCCTCAATTCCTCCATTTCACTCGGAGGCATACGATAGGTGGGCAAAGAAATGGGTGCCGCACTAGGCATGAGATCGATAGTAAAATCAATCTCGTGCTGAGGGGTTAATCCAGGAATCGACTCGAACACATCTTCAAACTCTCGAACTACAGGCGTGCTTTCAAACGCCGATCCAGCCATACTCTCCAACAGAGAAGTATAATAACCAAGACGAAAAGGATAACTGACCTGAACTGGGAAAGTAACTGTCTCGCCCTCAGGTCCATGGATTGTCACCGACCGAGCTTCACAATCAATCTCTGCCCGCATCTTCGTGAGCCAATCCATTCCCATAATGACATCGTAATGGTAAAGAGGTGTGATAAAAAGGTCAACAAGAATCGATCCACTCCCTAGATCAATCAAACAATCTATACAACGCTTGTTCATAGTAGAGGAGATCCATATAGCGGTAGTGAGCATCACTCCCTTCATGGTAACAGTGCCCAAACTCAGACGCCTAACTGCCGCATATGATATAAGAGAGGTAGTGGATCCTGTATCCACCAACATAGAAACAGGAATACCTTGGATGTGAGCAGTAACCTCGAAGGATCTTGGCATCAAGTCAGCCATAGGTGCTTCAGCTGAGAGCATGTGAACTTGAGCTTGCTGCTGGCGATTCGACGGAGGAACCATGGGCCGCTAAGGTGGCCTGAAGCTAGGTACAGAAGGTCTGAAGGATGGATGAGTTAGCACTGAACGAAGAGGTGGAGGTGATATAACCTGAGGCATCGGACGGCTGATCCTCTGCGGTGGAGTAAATCCACTATCTCGCATACGCGAAAAGCAAGTACGATCCGAATGCCCCATCTTCCCACAGTACGAACAGCGAAAATTAGCTCGCACTTGCTGAGCGGGCGGCGCTGAACGCCTCGGAGGAGAATTTGCCCGCGGCCTCTTGCCGAGAAATGGTGCACTCTTAAAGTCAGGTTGTGGTCTGGGAACTATAGGTGCTCGCATACGGGATGACCTGTCCCCGTCCTACTCAGCTCGCAGAGGCATACTCACCAACTTCGCATAGGAAGATATGCTAGCACAGCACATCTTCGATCGGATCTCAGGCCTCAACCCCTCAGAAAAATGTCGCATCCACATCGGCTGATCACTTAAAATCAAAGGAGCATAGCGACCTAGCTCATTAAACCGGTTCTCATACTCCGTCACCGACATCCCTCCCTGACGGAGGTGAAGGAACTCACTCTCCTTCTCGTGTCGGTACGTAATCGGAAAATACTTCTCATGGAAGCGTGCCTCAAACGCCTGCCACGACCACTCATACCCTTCCGCAACAATGCGAAGAACACTGTCCCACCATAAACTGGCCTCCTTCTCAAACATGAAGGAGGCAAGCTCGACCTGCTCAACCTCAGAACAGTGCAGCGGTCTCAGCATCTTAGAGATGCGATCAATCCAGTACTCGGCCTCCTTGCACGGGTTGGGCGGCGAGGCCCGGCTTCATCCATGGGCGCTCTCTTCTTCCCCATCAAAGAGAGAAAGGTGGAGATGAAAAATATGGCCGTGACAAACTCAAATAGGGCCATGGAAGATGAGAGAAAAGGGAGAAATGAGAAGAATGGTGAGGCTTCCACACACTTGAGATCCCAAAGAAGGATTTGAGAGCTCAAATGAGAAGAAAAGGGAGTGAAAACAGCAATGGGGATGAGTTTTTGAGATGGGTTGAATGGGTGTGCACGAAAATGGAGGAAGAAGAAGATTGAAGAGGGATTTGGTGGAGTTTTGAGAGAGACTTGAAGAAAAGGAAAGCTTGCGAGGGTATTTTATGAAGGAGAGAGGGTTTATGAGGTGTTTTAATCGACCAACCATGGAGGAATTGGCCACACTAGGCCCCAACGGTGTCTAGAAGAGATTTGGGTCGCTATGTGTGATCAGGAGTGCGCACAGACTCGATCTCGGTGATCGTTTTCAGTAAACTTTCGCCGATAGAAGCAACGAAACACATACACAAATTCTATAATAAACTCGCACCCTCCTACACTAAGGTAGCGACAGCGTGCGGTGTGTGACCGTAACCTAGGTCCGGTTTAATCCAATTCATACTTTGATACCAACTTGTCACACCCTGAAATTCGGGGGTCGAGTATAACTCAGCTCCCGAGTTTCAAAACATCACTTATGCAACATATTTAATGATGGATGTATGTTGTCTGTAAGAGTACATAAAACATGAAATAGATTAAGCCAAACTACAAACATAATTCAGGGATAAGTGAAAGACGCAAGCGGAAGACTTAAAGAAACATATGTGTACATGTGCAAGTCCCTGAAATACATATACATGCCAGGTCATACTTACAAGTGTTTATATTCAAATTACAAGTATCAAAATGAAATTATCTATTCGAAAAGAAAACCCAGAATCCCCGCACATCAGGACATGGCTCACAAGAACACGCCTGAGAACTGTATGAAAGAAAATGTAGCCTCATCATCCTCGAACTCCTACTCTGCCTCAGGGGTCGCATCAACATCTGCATCTAAGATAGAGTCTGGTTGGTGTTTAAACACTACCCCAGAATGTGAGAGTGAGTGATCAACTCAGTGGAACAATAAAGCAAAGGTTAACATGTTATCAATTCAATCAAGCAGTAATGATAAAGCAGAACAATCAAACATGTCCTAATTACTCTTATTAGTGCAAGGATGTATGTATAAATGATGCATGCCCTCGCCTTACTCCCTCGGCGTCTTCATCTTACGTTACGCATGACATCCTCCCGCAGTGCCAACGACTTCCACGCACATGCAAATGCGGTGCATGAACATGATTACCAAGTTGTTATTAGTCCTTTTTCATACAGCAGGATTAGGAAGCTAAGGTACCTTCCTCATATCAATTTCCACACAGTGATCCATTCTAGGATCGTCAGTCCTAGGCATCTCATACAATCATATGGTTCTAGGTCGCTGCAAAGGGCTCGTCACCAATCAATGCACGCCTATCATACCTTCGTTACTACTCCAAGGCTCATCGCCTTAATGCAGTATTAAGGTATGCTCGAGGTCACTACAAAGGGCTCGTCACCAATCAATGTAGGCCGACAGCACGAATATAGTGTCCCATACCACCATAATTGGCTCACGAGTCTGGTGTGCTCACTGGTCACTACGGGGAGGCTCGTCACCCCAGCGTAGGCCGACAGCTCGACCACGGTGTCCCATACCACCATGTCTGGATCATGAGTCTTAGCGGATCAGGGTACAACGGTTAATGGGATTTCATCGGTAAGTTTGGTACCCTAGATTCAAACAATAGTGACTATATATGGTGAACATACATCGGACAATCGGGTTACTTGACGAACTCGACTAACACAAGCGCACGTTGGGTTGAATGACATAGAGTGTGCAAACACTCCATGTGGCCAAACCACTGCCGACAATTCTAATACGATTCGGGTTCGTCAAATCACGTCGTTAATGGCGAAAGCAACCTCAGCCACGAACTCAAGGCCGATTACCGATTTCCTAGACTATTTCATAGTCCCAAACACATTCCATTATAACAGATATGCATATACAATTTAGAATAGTAAAGGAACAACAATTCAAATCATGTAATATGTGAGCATTTAAAGCATATCAACTTAACATTGATTTACACATAAGTAATACTTGAAATTAAACAACAGAGAATGTGACTTGCATGTAGGAAATCTTATACACCAATAGGAGAGTTGAGAATCGCTTCTCAGCGCCCACAAATAGGATAATATATTGCACTTTAGACCATTCAGACATTTCTACAAACACTTTAGACTACATAGTTCAACATACATGACGTATGTTGGAATACATGCATTTGGACAATTCCTTTTCCCAAGGAGTTAATACACATACAATTAGCACAAGTACATGACAAATAATCATGGCAAACACATGTTCATATTTTATACGTATACGGTACTTCCTACATACACATTGAATACACAAATCTCAATATAACACATACATATCAGGAATGCAAGATAAACATAGCATTTGGCATGTGAAATTGCACCCACAACAAGAATAAACCATTATCTGACATTGAAAGCCTTGAAAACCATAACCTATACGAATATAGTCCGCACCTTAAACCAGAAATAACACACCGAACTGATTCAGACGATATGTCTTCGTCAACGGCGACTAGATAACCTAAGGCAAGAATAGAAATGAGCTACATCAACACATAGACTATTCTAAGCTCTAAAATAGATTAGGGTTAGATTAACTTACCCAAGAAGGAACTTAGAATCGCCGGAATAACGATTCCAAAGTGATGGTTTAAGGATGTAGAGTAACAGGAAGAATCTTAAGATGATTCACCAACTTCCCTCTCACTTACTCTCTCTTTTCCTCTCTCTCTCTCTTAGCTAAGGTTTAGGAAATTCGTATGGCATAGAGAGTGAGGGTTTTAAGGTCTTTATATAGGCCTAACATTGATGAAAATAGCCCCAGGACCAAGGTATACTTAGGTTATAACCAAATCAGGCCTCACTTGATCCAACGGAGCACTTTCGGTGGTCCTTTCTCCGCGTGTGGTCGGACTTAAGCTCACTGACCATGGATCTAGGTCAGGCTGAGTTTTCGTATCGATCGAATTTACAGATCAGCTGTGGCAGACCACACTCAATTTAACGGTTACCGAAACTCGATCAGGTCCACAAGCACTATGACATGCCTGGGCCATCTTCCCTGATCCGAGGGTGAAATTGGGTCAAAATCCAACGGTCAGATTGCTTAAAATCGTCGCGCAAGTGACACGACTCAGATTTCATAAAATCTTATTTAATTTCTCACCGTTCTCACACTCTTTACTCCGGACTCAATCAAATCGACCCAGGACATCATCTAGACTTGATTTTTGAGGTGATGGTCAAGTCCAACATGGTGACCATAACTGTCTAAGATCATCGCTATCGGACATTCGACGCGCGGTCCAGGTCAGATCCAAAGCTTCTAAAAATTTCCAAGAGCAACTGGATTTAGCATTGAATCCCAGATTTCAGAGTAACATAGCGCTAACGATTCTACAGGTTTTGAGTCCTGCAGATCAAATTTAAAGTGATTGATGCTAATTTCACAAGCAATCGAGTTTAACACTAATTAACCCACAAATAACTACTAAGGAAAATAGAGGTAGTACTCGGGTCTTAGTACGAAATTTTTCAGGTCATTACAATATCAGACCTGGACCGCGCGTCGAAAGTCTGATAGCGATGATCTTAGACTATTATGATCACCTTGTTGGGCTTGACAATCACCTTAAAAATCAAGTCTAGATGATGTCCTGAGACAATTTGCTTAAGTTCGGAGTAAAGGGTGTGAGAAAGGTGAAATTGTTTAGAAATTAAATATGAATTTTAGAAATTTAAGTCATGTCGCTTGCGCGCCGATTTGAAGCATTCTGACTGTTGGATTCTGACCCAAATTTACCCTCGGATTAGGGAAGATGGCCCACACATGTCAAAGTGCTTGTGGCCCTGATCGAGTTTCGGTGACCGTTGAATTGAAATTGGTCCCCCATGAGCAATCTGGAAACCCGTCGGACTGAAAATTTAACTTGTTTAAGATCCAATATTAGTGAGCTTAAGTCCGACCACACTCAGAAAAAGGACCTCTAGAAACGCTCCATTGGATCGAAATAGACCCGATTTGGTTATAACCTAAGTATACCTTGGTCTTGGGGCTATTTCCATCAATTTTAGGCCTATATAAAGACCTTAAATCCTCACTCTCAAACTCCAAACGAATTTTCTAAACCCTAGCTAAGAAAGAGAGAGAAAGTGAGAGAGAAGTTGGTGAATCACCTTGAGATTCTTTCCAATTACTCGGCGTACTTAATCCATCGCATCTGAATCGTTATTCCGGCGATTCTAATCTCATTTTTGGGTAAGTCAATCAAACCCTAACCTGTTTTGGAGCTTAGAATAGTCTAAATGTTGATTTAGCTCATTTAATTCATGCCTTAGGTTGTCTGGTCGCCATTGACGAAGACTTATCGTCTAAATTAGATCTGTTGCGCACTTTCTGGTTTAAGGTGCAGACTATATTCGTATAGGTTATGGTTTTCAAGGCTTTTAAAGTCGGTTAATGGTTTATTATTGTTGTGGGTGAAATTTGACATGCCAAATGCGATGTTTATATTGCGTTTCTGATATATATGAACTATATTGAGATTTGTGTATTCCATGTATAGGTAGAAAGTATCGTATACGTATGAAATATGAGCATGTGTTTACCATGATTAATTGTCGTGTATTTGTGCTAGTTGTATGTGTATCAACTCTTTGGCAAAAGGAATTGTCCAAATGTGTGTTATCACCAACATACGTCATGTATGTTGGAATATGTAGTCTAAGTGTTTGTAGAAATGTCTGAATGATCATGTGTGTAATATATTATCCTATTTATGAGCGTTGAGAAGAGATTCTCAACTATCTTATTGATGTGTATGATTTCCTACATGCAATTTACATTCTTTGTTTGTTTAAATTCAGGCACTACTTATGTGTGAATTCATGTTAAGTTGAAATCCATCAAATGCTCACATGCTTGTATGATTGGAATTGTTGTTCCTTTACTGTTCTGAATTTCTGGTATGAATATCTGTTATAATTGAAAGTGTTTGTGACTATGAGATAGTCCAAGAAATTGGTAACGAGCTTTAATTTCGTGGCTGAGGTTATTTTCGCCATGTAAGACGTGTTTGACGAACCCGAGTCGTATTAGGGTTGTTGACAGTGGTTTGGCCACATGGAGTGTTTACGCACTTCATGTCGTTCAACTCAACGTGCGCTCGTGCTAGTCAAGCTCGTCAAGTAACCCGATTGTCCCGATGGATGTTCACCATGTATGGACGCTACTGTTTGAATCTAGGGTACCAAACTTACCAGTGCAATCCTGTCAACCATTGTACCTTGATCCGCTAAGACTCATGAGCTGGGCATGGTGGTATGGGACACCGTGGTCGAGCTATTGGCCTACGCTGGGGCGATGAGCCTCCCCGTAGTGACCAGTGAATAATTCAGACTCGTGAGTCGATTATGGTGGTATGGGACACTATATTCGTATTGTCGGCCTACATTGATTGGTGACGAGCCCTTTGTAGTGACCTCGAGCATACCTTGATACTGCATTGAGGCGACGAGCCTTATTATAGCAACTAAGGTATGATTAGGCATGCATTGATTGGTGACGAGCCCTTTGCAGTGACCTAAAATCATAATATTGTATGAGATTATCTAGAACTGACGACCCTAGAATGGATCATTGTTTGGGAACCGATATAAGGATGGTACTTAGCTTCACAATCCTGCTGTATGAAGAGGACTAATAAAAACTTGGTAATCATATCCATGCACCGCATTGCATGTGCCTTGGCGTTGTGGAGCACTGCGGGAGGTTGTCATGCGTACCGTAAGATGAAGACGCTGAGGGAGTGCAGGCGAGGGCATGCATCATTTTTACATACATTCTTGCATTAACAAGAGTAATTAGGACATGTTTGATTGTATTGCCTTATCATCACTGCTTGATTGAATTGATAATATGTTAACTTTTACTGTATAGTTCCACTGAGTTGATCACTCACTCCCACGTTCTGGGACGGTGTTTCAACACCAACTAGACTCTGTCTTAGATGCAGATGATGATGCAACCCTCGAGGCAAAGCAAGAGTATGAGGATGATGAGGAGGCGTTCTCCTCTATGCAGTTCTTAGGCGGGTTCATGTGAGCCGTGTCCTGATCTATAGGGATTCAGGGTTTATTTTGTAATAGTTCATTTTATTTTGATACTTATATTTTGAGACAAACACTTGTAATTATGACCTGGCAGAGCATACATATTTCAGGGACTTATACATATTCACATATATTTCTTCAGTCTTTCGCTTGCGTCTTTCACCTATCCCTGGATTATGTTTGTATTTTGGCTTAATCTACTCTATGTTTTATACACTATTACAGACAACATACATCCATCATTGCATATGTTGCATAAGTGATGTTTTGAAACTCGGGAGCTGAGTTATGCTCGACCCCCAAATTTCTGGGCATTACACCTGGACTTTGTTCGTCTAGTCTTAGCACTGCTTCGACCTATCTAAGAATTTCCTGGATCAGTCATAAGTTTGTTGTAAAATTTAAAATTTTTCTGTTAGGCTTCGACTAGTCGTATGAATAGTGTCGACTTTTGCTTCAACCAGTCGTAGTCCTACGACTCAAAGTACCTTGTTGAAATTCGTCTAGCTTCGACTAGTCATGAATAACCTATGACCAGTCGAAGGAGTCCTACGACCAGTTGTATACCACTTACGACCAGTCGTGAGACCGCCAGATCTTATCGCGCTTGAATTTTCAAATATCTATTGGTTCTACGACCAGTCGTAGAGATCTTTAGACCAGTCAAAGACGTGATTTGCTCACCTATAAATAGAGCACGAATCTCAGAATAATATATGAAATTCAAGCTAATTTAATTCGGCCTTCTGAGAGATAAGTCTGTGCTCCATTTAAGTTAAGTGTGCGTGTTTAATATTCTCTTTCTTTAGCTTTTCAAATTGATTTTGTTTCTTGTATTCCAATCCGATCTGAAAAAGAGGAAGTTTCATTTTTCCTTTTTCTGGAATCAAAATCAATTAGAGCTAGCCCCATTTGGTTTGATTTAAAATTTATTAGAACCTAGAACCATTATAAAGTGAGTATTGGACATTGAACTTTGACATTCAAATCTCTACTCCGACTTGGTTCTTCTGGGCTGCTACAACGAAGGAGAAAGTTAGGTATTTTACGTTTATATAATTTACTATCATTTGGTTTTCTTTTGGGATTTACCAGAAAAATCTCATTGTATTGGTTATTTGATGAGAGCCAGGAAAACTCAGAAGAGGGGTTTTTTAATTGTGTAAGCCCACAGAGAAAGACACAATTGTGAAGGTTTTGGGTGAACCCGAAAAAACCTATCTTTGATAGTGAATGCTGATATCCCCTATGTGAGGATATTAGGAGTGGAGTAGCTATGTGGCTATTTATTAACAGTTGGTGTACACACAGGTGAACCACTATAATCCCTTGTGTTTTGTGGTTGTGTGATTTATATTTCATATCTTTAATTATTCATTTATGGGATGTATATGTGGATGTGAATGTTGTAATCATTTTATTTCAAGCTCAGTGGGGAATGTTGTAATAGTTTAGAATTATATTTCTACAATTTATTCCTTACTATCTCTTTATTAGTTTGAGCTTCAGTTTCTCTATTTGTTCTAGTAAGGTTGCCCTGCCATTTTTATGGTGCATGATTGTCCTTAGAACAATCAATATTTTGATATTGCATTCCGCATTTGTGTATTGATTTATTTATTTGGTTATCTCTCTTTCTTTATTTCCACTGTATTTATTTTAAATTTGACATAGTCCTATTCACCCCCCCCCCTCCCTCTAGGACATATATCTTGGCCATTTCAAGTGGTATCAGAGCCTAATAGCTCTCTTTCTTATTTGGATTTAATTCCTGAGCTAACGATCTACGCTTTATATAAGATGTCAAATTTTGATAGCCTTTCAGTCACTAGGCCTCCACCCTTTGATGGCTCCAACTATGCCTATTGGAAAGCCAGGATGAGGATCTTCCTCAAATCAATGGATGAGAGTTTGTGGTAAGCCACAGTGACTGAATGGAACCCACCCACCACTGAAGTGACTGGTATCGATGGTTCAAAATTAATGAGAGTAACTCCTTATTTCTCTTGGACCACCCTTCAGAAAAATGAGAGTAATGCCAATGCAAAAGCACTAAATGCAATCACTTGTGCACTATCACCAGATGAGTTCAAAAGAATCATATCCTGTGATACTGTAAAGCAAGCTTGGGATATATTAGAAATGACACATGAGAGTACTACAATTGTCAAAAAATCTAAAGTCTAACTCCTCACAACCAAATTTGAAGAAATTCATATGGAGGAAAATGAAATGTTTATGGACTTTTACACAAAATTAAATGACATTGGAAACTCAATGTGGGGTCTTGGTGATAAAATCCTAGAAAGTAAAGTGTGTGCAAAGATACTACACTCACTTCCTGAATAGTTCAACTCTAAGGTAACCGCGATCCAGGAACTTCGTGATACAGACAATATGAGGGTAGAAGAATTAGTTGGTTCTTTACAAACCTATGAGTTAAACTTTAAAGCTCCTAAAAGTAAATCTGTCGCTCTTAAATCTTCTAAATGTATTTCTCAAGAAAACTCTGATTCTGAAGATGATATGGCTCTTTTAGCGAAAAAGTTTTACAAGATTTTCAAGAGTAAAAAGAGGGTTGATTTTGAAAAATCAAATGATAAGAAAAGATCAAAACCAAAATCTAAAACTTGGAAGTCTTTGAAAGATAGTCAATGTTACAACTACCAAGAATATGGGCATTTAGCAAACAAATGTCCTAAAAAAGACAGACCAAAAAGGAAGGGTATGTTGGCTACTTGGGATGAATCGTCTGATTCTGAAGCTTCTTCTGAATCAGTAGATTCTGAAACCAAGTCGGCAGTGAAGTTAAAGCCCTTATGACTCTAGCCAAATTCACTTTTTCAGATCATGATGATTCAACTAGCGAAGAAAATCTGAATAGTGATTATGAAAATGAAGATGATCTTCAAGACGCTTGCAATGCCCTATATAAGGAAAGTTGTAAAATTGATGTCAAACTTAAACTTCAGAAAGAAAAGTTTTTTAAACTTAAAGAATGTTTTGAATCTCTTATTTTAGAAAAATCCCAAATTTTAGATTGTTTTGAAAATTCAAAATGCGATTTAGAATTCAAAACCTCCCTGAATGAAAATCTGAAATCTGAAAATAAGAAACTTAAAAATGAAGTATCTTCTCTTCTGAGTTTAAAAGATACATGGAGGTATGCCCAAGGAGATTCAAAGTTAGAAAAACTTTTATCCGGATCTAGAAAATGTGGCGACAAATCTGGGTTGGGTTACGATAAAAATGTTCCTCCTAAATAAAAGTCTACTCCTCCTAAGTTTGTGAAAGGAGAGTCCTCTAACTCAAAAGGGAAAAATACTAGTCAAGGTTTTTCTAAAAATACAAAAGCTTTTCAAAAACCTAAAAGCAGCTATGTCAACATCAAAATTTAGAACAAAAACCCACTAGCTAAAAAGATAATTGATTTACTCAAGGAGCTCTTAAAATCTAACTCAGTAGGTCATCCTTATAACATCAAACAGAAGAAGACCAACTATATTCCCAAACCCAAAACAGTTCTAAAATGGGTTCCTAAGGTTGCCTGCTTGGTTGCCCACACCGCTTTCAAAGCTACAAGCCATTCAAAGTGGTACCTAGATAGTGGATGCTCCAGGCATATGACAGGCGACAAGGCTTTATTCACCGATTTTAAATATATGACTGATGGGTCAGTTACTTTTGGTGATGGAAGCAATTGCAAGATAATTAGCCAAGGTACAGTTAACTCTATAACCTTCCTTTGTTTAAAAATATTTTGTATGTTGAAAGACTGAAACATAATCTTTTAAGCATATCTCAAATTTGTGATAATAACCATAGTGTTTGGTTTTCTAATCAAAGCTGTGAGATTCTAAACAACAAGGGTTCATAATACTAACTAGACATAAAACGTCTGAAAACTGCTATATTATTAGCGAATCTAGCTCATCTAATCAATCATGTGACATGGTCCATACAGACGAGACTGATTTGTGGCACAAATGTCTTAAACATGTACACTACCGAAATCTATATAGATTGAGCAAACGGGAACTTATAAGAGGTCTACCCAAACTATAAAAATTAGATAAAATATGTGGTGAATGCCAGATTGGCAAACAAATGAGGAACTCACACAAAAAGATGAATTTCGATACCACATCAAGACCACTCGAGCTTCTCCATATGGATCTTGTAGGACTTACTAGGACGGAAAGTTGAGGTGGCAAAAGATATATCTTGGTAATAGTAGATGACTTTACCAGATATACATGGGTTGTCTTCTTAAGGGATAAATCAGAAACCCTTGAAGAAGTGAAAAAGGTTCTCAAAAGGATTCAAACTGAAAATGGTTCTCAAGTCAATAAGATTCGTAGTGATCATGGATCTGAATTTGAGAATAGCGGTTTTGAGAAGTTCTGTAGCGACCAGGGAATATTACATGAATTCTCAGCGCCCAAAACTCCACAACAAAATGGTATAGTTGAAAGGAAAAATAGAGTGCTTCAAGAAATGGCTAATGTCATGTTGAATAGTATGAAGCTCTCTAAGAATCTTTGGGCTGAAGCAGTCAATATAGCTTGCTATATCATTAACCGGGTTTACACTAGTAAAGGTAATAATAAAACGGTTTACGAAATATGGTTCGACAAAAAGCCTACTGTCAAATGCTTTCGAGTTTTTGACAGCAAGTGCTATATTTTACGAGATCATGAAAATCTGGAAAAGTTTGATATGAAGAATGATGAAGGGATCTTTTTAGGATACTCTTTAAACAATCGAGCTTATAGGGTTCTGAACAAAAGGACCGGTGTGATTCAAGAGTCTATCAATGTAGTCATTGAAGATCACTTAAACACACCAGTCTCAAGTTCAGATAATAATGAAGTTCTAGTAATTGATAAATCTGATACTTCATCTAATCAGACTGATTCTGAACTGAGGACTGTTAAAGATCATCCAACCACACAGATTATTAGAAACCCTCTCACTAGTGTTCGTACCCGTAGACAACTTGAGGATATATATAATTACGTATGTTTTACATCCCAGATAGAACCATCTAACGTAAAAGAAGCTCTTGCTAATGAAAACTGGATTGTTGCGATGCAAGAAGAATATAACCAATTTGTGAGAAATGATGTTTGGTATCTCGTACGTAGACCTAAAGATAAACACATAATTGGAACCAAATGAATTTTTAACAATAAGTCTGACAAGCTTGGCAATATAATTAGAAACAAAGCTAGGCTAGTAGTATAAGGTTACACTCAAATTGAAGGTATTGATTATGATGAAACCTTCACACCAGTAGCACGTCTTGAATCAATTAGACTCTTTATATCCATTGCGTGTTTTAAAAAGTTTAAGATTTACCAAATAAATGTGAAAAGTGTATTTTTAAATGGCGATCTGCATGAGGAAGTCTATGTTGAACAACCGATGGGTTTTGAAGACCCCAAAAATGCTGATCATGTGTATCGACTTAAAAAGACACTTTACGGTTTAAAACAAGCTCCTAGGGCATGGTACGAGAAACTAACAAAGTTTCTATTAAGCCATAATTTTTAAATGGGATGTGTTAATAAGACTCTGTTTATTAGAAAACATAATGATCACATTTTAATAGTACAGATTTATGTTGATGATATCATTTATGGATCTACCTGTACTGACATGACTATTGAGTTTGTAGATTTGATGAAATCTTAGTTTGAAATGAGCATGGTTGGGGAATTGAATTATTTTCTTGGGTTGCAAGTAAAACAAAAACCTGATGGAATGTTTATTTCTTAATCTAAATATGCTATGAATTTGATTAAGAGATTTGGATTTGAGAATGGTAAGAATTTTGATACTCCTATGAGTACAACTTTGAAACTCTTAAAAGATTCTACTGGTAAAAATATGGATCCGAAATTATATCAGAGTATGATTGGTAGTTTACTGTATTTAACTGCTAGTAGACCCGATATCGCTCTAAGTGTTAGTATTTGCGCTAGATATTAGTCTGATCCTAAAGAGTCGCACTTGATTACTGTCAAGTGGATTATGCGATATGTTACAAGTACTGTTAATCTTGGTCTTTGGTATCCACATGAGACTAGTGTTCAATTAGCTGGGTACTCAGATGCTGACTGGGCTGGTAATCTTGATGATAGAAAATCAACCAGTGGTGGTTGCTTTTATATTGGAAACTGTTTGGTTTCTTGGTTTAGCAAGAAACAAAGTTCTATATCACTTTCAACAGATGAAGATGAATATATCGCAGCTGGTAATGCGTGTACACAGCTTGTTTGGATGAAACGTATGCTAAGTGATTATGGAATTAAGAAGGATTCTATGTTATTATATTGTGATAATTCTAGTGCCATAAATATTTCAAAAAATCCAATTCAGCATTCTCGTACTAAGCACATTGACATTAGATTTCAATATAATCAAGAATTAGTAGAAGAAAAGGTTACATCTTTGGAATATATCCCTATCAAGAATCAACGTGCTGACATTTTCACTAAACCGCTCGACAAAAGTAGGTTTAATAAAATGAAATTTGATCTTGGCATGTGCATTTTTAAATGAGTATTTATGTCTATTTGTATTATATTGTGTATAATTGTTTGATTAGATTTCAATTTTTGTATATAATGCTGGAAATCAGATTTTTGGTCGATACTCAACCAGTCGTGAGTATACATGACCAGTCATGTTACGACTGCTCGTGTACATCCACGACTAGTCATGAATCACGTGAATCACTTAAAATTGGGGAAAACGCTTCATCTTCTTCATTTCCTCTTCACTCTCCAATGAGCCGACGCCCAATTAGTTGAACCCTTCCTTCAAAATCTTCAAGGTTAGTACTCCATTTGCATTTTTCTTATAGATTTATGTCTAGATTACTTCTATTTTACTCTTAAAGTTATCTATTTCAAATTTCGTTGAGATTTGAGGTATTTCTTTTGTAAAATCTGATTTGAGAAAACCCTCTTTTTAATCCTTTGCAACTCTTTATTTTATTGAAATCCTTGTTGCAAATGGCATCTAGAGGGAGAAAGACAGCATCCTGTGGTCCATCTTCTTCCTCCAGATCAGCCCCTATCATTAAGCGTCATCTTCGGGCTCCCAAGGACGATCCATCTTATGCTCAGGACATCAAATTGCGTAATGTTATTGTTGAACATCCTGTTGATACTAATCATGTTCTTCCTTTTGATATCCTTCCTATACTCCAAGCTGTAGTTTGGGATAACTTATTACATTGGGGTGGGCCAGCATACCGGTCCATTGCCCAGTCCATGTTCGCATACATAAGTGATTTTTCATTGGAAAATATATCTTTCAAGATAGCCACAAGAGAAGTACCATTTGACGTTGATCGTCATTTGATTTCAGCTCTTATGAAAATTCCTGTGAATGATGAGGGCATTCCTAACCATAACTTATCTGAAAAACCCTTAGTAACTAAAAAACGTATGCTCACTAAAGATTTATGCAATTTGGATGTTCAATGGACACATAAAGGGAATGCTCTTCTCTCAAAGTATCTATTACCCAAATACAGAGTTCTTCATAAAATCTTTGTATCTAACTTGTATCCTCGATTGGGTAATAAATCTGAATTGACTTCCTTCATGGTTCGTGTTCTTCATGCTGTTGCTAGCGGTGCTCATGTTTATCTACCATCCTTGATTTGTCACTCCATTATTCAGTTTCGACTCCATCCAGGTCACAGTGACATTCCTTTTGGTTTTTTGATGACTGTGTTGGCTTCGCATATGTTAGTCAATATGCCAGTTGGAGAGGCCCCTATCCATCATCTAATATTTAACAATTCCAATATCAATAAGATGAAGCTTGATTTTCTTCCTGGTCAAGGTGCTGGTGTTGGCAATGCTGAAGCTGAACATGAAGAAGAAGCTAGTGATCATCCTCCTGATGATATTAACATGGATGATATTTTTTACGATCTTGAATCTAATTCTGCAACTGATCCAGATTATAAGCCTTCTAAGTTTGATGCACGTCTGCGTGCATTGGAAGATAAGGTTGAGAATATGAGTGTTAAGATGGAAAACATGTCTGTTGCCCATGATTTACAATTCAAGTATATGCGCAAATATCTTAGGCACTTGAACAAGGGCATGCATCAACTTGATCCTTCCATTCCTGCTGCTTCATCTGGTTCAGATTAGTTCTTTTCAGTTTACTAGTCTGTTATAACTTTATTACTCTTGCGCCAGCTTAACTGGTTTTGAGATTATAGCTATCTTTAACTTAGCTCGGTTTATGAATTATGTGGGTTGTTTATGCTTGTTATTCATATCTTGTCTTGTTATCTCTCGTACTTATTTCTCCTCAGTCATCTATTCCATGCTTCCTTTGTCCTCTTGTGACAAAAAGGGGGAGAATGGATATGGATTTATGTGTCTAATGATGTGTCTAATGATTATGTTAAGGATTATGTTATGAGGAGGGAGTAGCATTGCTCATTTTTTATGTATGTTACTCAGGAGGAGTATGTGCAGAAGTGGACTGTATGTTATGTTGAATATTGATTTACAAGTTTGCAAGATCATGTTAGTATGCCGATTGATAACAACTGGTGCATGATTCTTTAATCAGATAATCTGCGTTATGTAACATATCTTGAAAGTGTGTTTTGTCACTAATTTGACAAAGGGGGAGATTGTAAGTGCTATAATTTATAGCCCCTTTTTGTTGTCAAATTTTTGGTGCCAAAGACACTGTTATGAAGCTTGCATATGTGAAGAACAAAGCTCTACTCAAGATCAACTTTGATTGACAAGCACTGTTTACAAGTCAAGACCCAAGAAAGTGAGAGTGTTCAAATTAATTCAAGACAAGGTTAATGCAAGATCTCGAGAAGCTTTCAAGTTCAACCTCAAGATCTCAAGAAGCTTTCAAGTTTGAGCTACATCAAGACTTCAAGCTTCATTACTTTCAAAGGTCACTCGCCTCTAAGTTTCAATGTCCTTACTTCACTATTGAGGTATGACTGACCTTAGGTTGACCTTTAGAGTAGGCCATTTTGGATACATAATTCATATATTTTATATAAGTGAGTTTAGTCGGTTCTAAGACTAGTCCTGGACTTTGTTCGACTAGTCCTAGCACTGCTTCGACCTGTGTAAGAATTTCCTGGATCAGTCATAAGTTTGTTGCAAAATTCAAAAATTTTCTAGTAAGCTTCGACTAGTCTTAGGGAGTGTTCAACTAGTCGTATGAACAATGTCGACTTTTGCTTCGACTAGTCGTAGTCCTACGACTCAAAGTACAGTGTTGAAATTCGGCTAGCTTTGACTAGTCATGAGTAACCTACAACCAGTCGAAGGAGTCCTTCGACTAGTCGTAGACCACCTACAACCAGTCGTGAAACCACCGGATCTTATTGCGCCTGAATTTTCAAATATCTGTTGGTTCTACGACCAGTCGTAGAAATCTTTAGACCAGTCGAAGACATGATTTGCTCACCTATAAATAGAGCACGAATCTCAGAATAATATATGAAATTCAATCTAATTTAATTCGGCCTTCTGAGAGATAAGTTTGTGCTCCATTTAAGCTAAGTGTGCATGTTTAATATTCTCTTTCTTTAGCTTTTCAAATTGATTTTGTTTCTTGTATTCCAATCTGATCTAAAAAAGAGGAAGTTTCATTTTTTCTTTTTCTGGAATCAAAATCAATTAGAGCTAGCCCCATTTGGTTTGATTTAAAATCTATTACAACCTAAAACCATTATAAAGTGAGTATTGGACATTGAACTTTGACATTCAAATCTCTACTCTGACTTGGTTCTTCTGGGCTATTACAACGAAGGAGAAATTCAGGTATTTTATGTTTATGTAATTTACAGTCATTTGGTTTTCTTTTGGGATTTGCCAGAAAAATCTCATTGTATTGGTTATCTGAGGAGAGCTAGGAAAAATCAGAAGAGGGGTTTTTTAATTGTGTAAGCCCACAGAGAAAGACACAATTATGAAGGTTTTGGGTGAACCTGGAAAACCTATCTTTGATAGTGAATGCTGATATTCCCTGTGTGAGGATATTAGGAGTGGAGTAGCTGCGTGGCTGTTTATTAATAGTTGGTGTACACACAGGCGAACCATTATAATCCCTTGTGTCTTATGGTTGTGTGATTTATATTTCATATCTTTAATTATTCATTTGTGGGATGTATATGTGGATGTAAATGTTGTAATCATTTTATTTCAAGCTCAGTGGGGAATGTTGTAATAGTTTAGATTTATATTTCTACAATTTATTCCTTGCTATCTCTTTATTAGTTTGAGCTTCAGTTTCTCTATTTGTTCTAGTAAGGTTGCCCTGCTATTTTTGTGGTGCATGGTTGTCCTTAGAACAATTAATATTTTGAGATTACATTCCGCATTTGTGTATTGATTTATATATTTGACTATCTCTCTTTCTTTATTTTTGATGTATTTATTTTAAATTTATCATAGTCCTATTCACCCCCTCTAAGGCATATAGCTTGGCCATTTCAGAATGATGGTTAGATGTCCACATTGTGACCTTCCCATAAGCCTTGTTCAGTCGATCATCGAGACCGATTGTATAGGCCGATTCCGATTGTCGATTTTCAATTGATGTGACTGATTTACCGATTCTGATCATCGATTGATTCTGATTGTCATGACCGGTTGCCAATTCTGATTATCACGGCTGATTGTCGATTTCGATTAACGTGACCGATTTGTCGATCCTGATTATTGATTGATTTTGATTGTCGTGACCGATTGTCGATTCCGATTGTCGTGGCCGATTATCGATTAGCGATCGAGGCCGATTATCATGACTGATTGTCGATTCCCATTGACGTGACCGATTTGCCGATTCTGATTATCGATCGATTATGATTGTCGTGACTGATTGCCGATTCCGATTGACGTGACCGATTTATCGATCCTGATTATCGATCGATTCTGATTATCGTGTCCAATTGCCGATTCCGATTGACATGACCGATTTGTCGTTCCTGATTATCGATCGATTTTTATTGTCGTGTCCGATTGTTGATCCCGATTGACATGACCAATTTGCCGATTTTGATTATCGATCGATCCCGATTGCTGTGGCGGATTGCCGATTTCGATTGATGTAACCGATTTGTTGATTCCAATTATCGATCGATTTCGATTGACGAGGCCGATTGTATAGGCCGATTCTGATTGTCGAGGCCGAGTATCGAAGCCGATTCTGATTGTCGAGGCCGATTGTCGAGACCTATATATGTATTTGGGGCCTATGTGATGAGACCCATTGTGATGCATTTGAGGACCAGGCGATGGAGCCCATTGTGATGTATGTTAGGCCCATGTGAAAGCCCATCGTCATGTGTATTAAGCTCTTGAGTGAGGCCATGGTGTTGTATATTTGGCCCTTGTGTGAGGCCATGAGTCCACTGTATTTAGGCTTTATATGGGTCATTCCTTAGGGGCAATGTTGGTTAAATGTCCACATTGTCGAGGTTGACTGTCGATACCGGTTATTGATATCGATTAGGAGTATGTGACCGCATAGCATTATGATACATGCCCATACGCATCATCTGCATGTTTGTTATGAGATGTGGTTGACCCTTGCATATGTCATTGGGCAGGTTGGTATGAGACTCTTGGATAGGCGGAGGTTATCTTACATGAGCGCACGGTATGCGAGGATTGATGCATGACTAGATTGTATGACTCATGCATCTTGCATTGTGTATTGTGATTACTGTACGCCCTTGCAACATCAGGGTCGTAACCTCCATAGGTATATCGTGGATGGCCAGGTGGGACACCAAAAATGTTTGGTTTGAGCATCGGGCTGCCATAGATGGCCCTAGGTGAAAATCCCTAAAACTCACTTGGTACCAAAGGACGTCCCAACGTTGAGACCAAGTGGATATACATGAGTGTCCGAGTGCCGAATATCAGGAGGTCGCGTCTCCCACTGTGTCGTGGTCAGTTGGGAGGGGGTGTGGCCTTACCCGCCCGAGGGAGTAGGCATAGCTAGGCTGAGTTTAACCAGCTCGAGGAATGGGTCCGCTATCGACGAGCCGGGTAGGTATTGGCAGACTACTGGTCAGGCGGATAATGAGGTCTCTTCCACTTACCCAGTTATGCACTTGATGGGGCGACAGGTGGCGTGGAGTGTACTAGACCCCGATGATGATCCCAACGAGGAACCGTACTGATATGTGGACTTATTGAGCAGGAATTGCATATTCATTCATTCATTTATTCACTATCCACACGGGCTGGTGGTGCGCAATTATTTATTACGTGTACCTTCGCATAGCTAGGATTTCGATTGGGTGCACGACTAACCTGAGATCAGGAGTTTACCACATTGAGTCTGACTATCCAAATTTAGGTATGAGACTGGTTTGGATAGAAGTCCTTTGTGATAGACCCCATATCCTGATACCACGTACTATCATCCCAACTTCACACTTCAACTTGGTCATTTCATTTGCATTGCATATTGCATTACATCCGCAGGCATATGACATTTTAGGTTGCTATGTTTCTGCACTTATATGGCCTAGATGGACTTAGTAGGATTTGCACATTGCATTACATCCTCAGCATCCTCATTTGCCTAGCTGATCTGTATTGCATAGTCTGATTTTTTATGATTTAAGATCTTGTCAGTACTTCTTCTTACTTTGATAATTCATGATCTTGTTAGTATTTCTACTTATTCCGATATTATACAATTTATGGATCACCAGTATTTTTGGTATTGTATGATTATGGCATTGTATTAAATACTTGGCACATACCTTATGCACACACTTACACCACCCTCTAAGCTTTCTATAAGCTTATGCACGATAGATGTATGCAGGTGATGTTAGGTTGCAACAGCGTGGAGCTTGGAGCATGTAAGTGACTTCTGGAGCTTTAATTTTTACATATGTATTTCCCTTTTAGTATTGTACTCAAATGTTTATATTGGTGGATATGTGATGATGATGTTGCCTTTGTGATTTGGGTATACTTGTGGTTATGCTTATTACGAGTTAAATGTACATTGGAAAAAAAAATCCTCCTTGTAGGACCCCAGGATCGGAATCTAGGGTATAGACGCTAGGAGCCGAGAATGGGGTACTACGGAGGCTTTCGGCACCGGATTTGGCGATCGGGAATTTTTTAGCTCGATTTCCGAGTTTAAAGCGTGACAATAGAGGTGGAGTTGATATAACTTGTGGTGGATGGCGGTTGATCTTCTTAGGTGGTGTAAAACCATTGTCTCTCATCTTAGTAAAGCAAAATGTCTCGTTATAGCCTGTCTTCTTACAGTAGGCGCACCAAATATCTGATCTCCTCTGCTGGGTCACTGGAGTCATTAGCCTGGGAGGCGAATCTGCACGCGGCCTCTTGCCGAGAAATGGTTGGTTCGGCAATTTAGGCTGAGGTCTTGGGCTCATTGGTATACGTGTCTGAGACACTCTGTCTCCATCCTGCTCGGCTCACAAGGACATGTTCACTATCTCGGTATAATTGGAAATGCTAGCACAACACATCTTAGTGTGGATATTAGGCTGCAAACCCTCTGAAAGTCACCGCATTCTCATCGGCTCGTCTGCTAGGATTAATGGAGCATATCTAGCCAGCTCCGTAAAACAGTTCTTGTATTCAGTTACGATCATTCCCCCTTGTTGAAGGTGAAGAAATTCACCCTCCTTTTCATTACCGTGAGGGGGAAGTACTTCCCATGGAAACAAACTTCGAACGCATCCCACATCCACACGTATCCTGAGGGAACGGTTCGTAGGATGCTGTCCCACTAAAGACTAGTCTCCTTCTCGAACATATAAGTAACTAGCTCCACTTCCTCTGCCTCAGTACAGTGCAACGGCTTCAGCATCTTGCATATACGATCCAACCAATACTCAGCCTCCTTGGGTCGGTGAGTACCTATGAAAGTAGGAGGACGAAAACGCTAAAAGTGTTTAAACAAGCCACTAGTAGCCATAGTTCCAGCAGGCTGCACATGTGGTACAGGCGGGACCATGCTCATGTTTTGAGTAATGGCCCCTGCAATAGTGGCCAAAATTTACTGCTATTGTTGCATTAAGAGCATCATCTGCTCCAATCTATCAGGGGGAGAGGTCGCCTGAGGCATGTGTGGGTCGATGTAAATGCACAGTTCTGTCCCAGAACCGGTAGTGCACAGGTGTTGGCCCATTGGTGGGGCCAGTGGCCAACTATGAATCTGACATTGTCTCAAATTCAAGCCCAAGCTAGGGTTTGTCTAGCTATCGCTCAGGGGAGGTGCCCCGTCAATCGATCCGCCAGGTACGAGACGTGTTATATTCCGAGTGTTTTTAGGCAGCATTCCCTATATACAACATAGGGTGTAACATGTGTAAGATTAGGATAATATTACCCACTTTTTCAAACATTCTACACATTCTAAATCAAAAGAAGCTTCATGCATTTCATTTAGCCAAAACTTGTCACAATACATGAGATGCAGTATTACATGAATTATGATGAAAGATGCATGTGAGCTAATTTAGCAAAAGCTTTAACACTAACTACTCTAACATCTAACTAAGCCGACCAGGGCTATTACAAAGAAAAGCAAGAAACAAAGAAAACCAGAAGGCAACTGTAACACATGACTAGTCCTCTGATTCTGGCGACGGTGGAGGCACACCCTTATCCTGCATACAGCACATGAGGGTCTTCAAGGTGCGAGATATTTTCTTGAATTTTTATTTCAGATAGGCCTGATTCTCCTTGAACTCCTACTTCAAGGCGGCCTGGTTCTCTTCAATCCTGGCCATGTGGGCTTCTAAAGCAGCCCGTTCATGGCAGTCTTCATGTGTAGAAGGAGATCCCCCATCTGAGTCTTGGGTCTCCTCTACCTCTTCGTGCTCTTCCTCACTTCCTTCTTTATCCTCACTGCTTTCTTCCTCACTGCCTTCTTCCTCTTCATTTCCTTCCTTATCTTCACTTTCTTCTTCTATTTCATCCCCATACTCATCGAGTCAGGCTTAGCGCTGCCTAGGGCCAATCCCCATATTGTTGAGTGTAGCCTCACTGATGAAATGGATAGGTGCAAGATCATCCATATTAAGTCTGAAACCGAAGTTACGAGCAATCTTGCAGATAAGTCGGCCGAATGGAAGTGAGGCGTCTCCCCGAGTAGAGCATGCGGTTCTGATTATCTGAGACAGGGCGAAGGTAGGTAGGCACAGCTTGTCTCCCTGTCCATCTCTGTATAGAAGTCCACCATTAGGAGAGTGCATTCTGTATGATTACTCTACCTATGATACATGTTATACGTGCATATGTGGTAAAGTAGGCGAAAGTCTGCCATCATGCGTGTCGATGTGAGGCTATTGTCTCACCTCCAATGAGCTAATCGGCCACAAAGAAAACGTGTGCGGTGATCTTTCTCTCGTCTACTAGTGAGATGAGTTACACTTGCATGTACCACACCATGCTCAATTCCTATAATACGGGCCATCACATCCACATTGACTATGGCTTCCTGCCTCCGCAAAGGGATAGTAAACTGAAGAGGGTCTAGTAGTGAGTTTCGTATGTGGGCATAGAAGGCTCGTACGGTGCCTTCACTTGAATGAGCCTTCCCTTCAAACATGGGACCCCACCCGGTCTCCAATAGAAGGTCAATAACCGAAAACAATCTAAATAGTCTCTCATCAACATGAGCTTTAAATACGACTTTGCGGTCACGAAACTTACCAACTCTGGTGCCCGTCGGTTGAGATCTTTTGAGCGGGATTTGAGGATCGAGATCCCGTTTCGATCTTTACTCTCGCTTGACACTTATGCTAGCCTCAGCGCTCGCCTTCTTCCTCGAGTGGCTTGGACGGCTCGGCCCGGCCTCATCCGGTGTGGCTCTTCTCTTTCCCATAAGAGAAAGGAGAGTTAAGATGGAGAAAATGGCGGTAACTATCTCAAAGAACGTTATGGAAGTGGAAAAGCTTGGAGATTGAAGTGGATGAGAAAGTTTAGGAGTTATGAGACACAAAAGATGGGTTTTGTCTCAAATGAAGGGGAAATAAGGAAGATGGAGAGTTGTAAGGAATAGTTTTGAGAGAATGGTGGAGGATGGGTGTGAAATGCAAAAGAAAAAGGAGCTTTGAGTCTATGGAATGGGGATTTGGGAGAGAAAATAGGCCTTTTTGGGGTTTAGAGGGTTTGAAATGGGATGGAATGAGAAAAGGGGCAAGGAGAGGGGCTAAGTGAGTGGTCCCACAAGTGGGAGGGACCCACATGCATGGCCGATGGGTGGCATGTCATCGCTGCCGCGGTGCCACCGCGACTCGCTATGGAGTCGGGCGATGCGCCGCCTCCCCCCTGGGGTGTCCGACGGTGGCTCCTCCTTGGGGCAGTGGCCACCCCTCCCTGGGTGCTGAATATGAGTGGGGGACCCCCTAGGTCCCACGGTATTTTAGGGTTTGGGCACCTATGCCCGTAAGGTCCACTTTCGGCATTTAATACGCGCATATTCGCACCCTTTAGCTTGTTTCAAGTTTGGAATTTGCCGATTTATAGTTCAAACCCATCGATTGACAGCCTAAACGTGGTTGGGATCACTTCACATGATCTAGGACACGTACGGGCTAAACCACAGTAGTCAATCTCGCCCGTCGGTGAAACTTGGGATCCTACGAACTTTTTCAAATTCCATCTCCCCCTTCCTAAGTCAGAGTGCGTTAGAGTGCATCATGTTACCTATAACCCAGATCCAGTTTAATCCAAATCATGCTATGATACCAACTTGTCACGCCCCGGATTTCGAGGGTCGAGAAAAGCTCTACTCCCGAGATCTAACGCATCACTTATACAACATGAATAACGATGTTTAGATGTTATCCATATCAATGTATTAAACATGAGTGGGATTATACTAAAATAGCATATCATACTCTAGATATAATTAAATTTAGCAAGCGGAAGACTGAGACATATATATATATATATATATATATATATATATATATATATAAATAAGTAAATGTTTTACAACCTCTGGAGTATGATTATGTAGCCGGGCTGAATATGTACATGTATTGTTTCAAAATAGACAAAATATCAAAATGTAAGTGTCCAACTAATCCATGTGTCCCTGTAATCCCATTGAATCAGAACAAGGTCTATATAGACCCGCCTGATAGCTGAACATAGGAGAATTCCTCCTCATCTATGAAGTCCAACCCAGCTTCATAGACTCTGTCCTCACCTGCATCTACAACAGAGTCTGGTTGGTGTTTTAAAACACCGTCCCAGGGTGGGAGTGAGTGATTAACTCAGTAGTACTATAAGGTAAAGGTTAACATGTTACAAGTGAATCAAGCAGTAATGATAAAGTAGTACAACAATCATTTCCTAACTACTCTTGTTAATGTGGGGATGGTATGCAGAAATGATGTATGCCCTTTGTACATAGCTCCCTCACAAGCTACTCCGACAACCAAGTTCGTGCATGACAAACTCCCTAAAGTGCAACTTCCTTGCTAAAGCACATGCAATGTGGTGCATGGTCGTGTTAGCTGAGTACTTAATTAAGCTTATTCATACATCAGGGTCGGGAAGCTAAGGTACCTCCCTTTATATCATTAACCCAAACCGAAGGATCCATCTAGGGTCGTCAATCCTAGTTAATCATATACGATAGACAAGTTGTAGGGCATCACCCCTAATGAAAAGCACTTGATAGGCAAATTCAAAAGTTTATATTCGCGTTCACTACGGTGAGGCTCGTCACCTCAACGTAGGTCGACAACTCGAACACGGTGTCCCATACCACCATGCCTGGCTCACAAGTTTGGGTTACTCACTGGTCACTACGGGGAGGCTTGTCACCCCAACGTAGGTCAGCAGCCCGACCATGATGTCCCATACCACCATGCCCGGCTCATGAGTCTTAGCCGATCATGGTACTATGGTTGAAACATATTTTTACATTGGTAAGTGGTACCTTAGATTCAAGCAATAGTGTCCATATATGGTAAACACACAATAGGCCAATCGGTTCATTAGACAAGTTCGACTGGTACGGGCACACGCTGACTTAATTGACAGGGAGCACATAAGCACTCCTCGTGGCCTAACCACTATCGACAATCGTCGTACGACCCGGATTCATCGAGTATATCCAATGTGACGAGACTAATTCAGCCACCCGAACGAGAACTGCTACCAATTTTCTGGACTACGTTGTAGTCCCAATCTTACTTGGATGTAGCATATAAATACATGTGACAATCATATCAGTATTTAACAAACAATCTAAATAAATTCCTCATTTAAGCATTACAACAAACACATTGAACTTGTTACCAAACATTTGCATTTCATCCATAAATCGCGTAGTCGAAATTAAGATTACATGAAGGAAACTATACATATGGATAAGGTAATTGAGAATCTTATCTCAATACCCTTATTAAATACAATTCGTCAACAATTTCTCATTTAGACATTTTATCAAACACTTAAACTACACATTACCAAATACATAGAATAGATTAGTTACGACATATATTATGACAAATCCTTACACAAAGAGATCATCATACATACGACAAACATGAATCCTAGATTTATAGTCATGACAAGTGCAAATCTCAATTTCATGTTCATTCAAACATTTCAATAAACACATGGAATGCAACTTGTATTCCACATAGTTCACACATGTATAATATATCGAAAACGTCGTAACTAAGATCATATGGGAGAAATCAAGTCAGACATAAATTATTAGCTAACATTGAAAGCATTGAAAACCATAACCTAAATGTTTATAGTCTGCACCTTTCATCGGAATACTTGATTCGGACTCGATTCAAACACTACGTTCCCGAAAATAGAATGACGGGTACCTAAATCAGTGAAATAGGTTAGTTATTTCATCGATTACCCTATTTGGATCTCCAAATCAAGATTAGGGTTAGGATCTCTTACCCAAATCATGGCTGAATCAGAGTGTGTAGCGAAATGTGGAGGTGATTTGGTGTGTGGAGTTATAGGAGAGAAACACTGCAACAATCTCCCAACCTTTCACTTCTCTCCTCACTCTTTTCTCTTCTTTTCTCCCTTCTCTCTCCTAGGGTTTAGAGAAAATTAGTATGGAATGGAAATGGGGTGGTTTCAAGGCTTTATATGAGCTCAAAACTGATGCAAATGGCCTTAGGGCCATGATACACTTAATTTAATACCTAAGGGCAATTGTTTTTTACAAACGGGGCACTTAGGAAGGCCCATTACACACCTATGTCACATAGTAAGTCCCCTGACAATGGATCTAGGCCAGGATGTGATTTCAGCACGATTAGATAAGCTGATCGACCGTGAAGGACCTGTGTCAGATCAACGGTCGAACTTGCTCGATCGGGGACACAAGTATACGGATGTGAGCAAGGTAATTTCCTTTTTCCCTAGGTGAAGTTTGGTCAGAAACTGACAGTCCAAAATCCTTAATTTCATGCGTAAGCGAATGGCCCAATTCACTCAAGTTTCACTTCGTTTTCTAAAGATATTCGTGTTTCTCACACTCTTTACTTAGGGCTCAAGTTGTGCATTTTTAGATACTATTTAGACTCGATTCACGCGATGGTTGTCAAGCCCAGTAGGACCGACATATCCCTATAGTTTTACGGTCATCGAACTTTCGACGTGCACTCCAAGTCCAATACGGGGTTTCAATGTACTCCTGAGAGCGACAGGCTCGTGGGATTTCTCCTAGGTTCTTAAGTAGTGTTTAGCTAACGATTTTGATGGTTTTGGGTCTTGTCATTTGTATAAATGATGGTTCGAGCTAAATCCACCTATTAATCTAGTTCAGTACTTAATTAATTTTCGACTAAATTTCTACAAAATACAGTCTTTAGGGATTTCTACCTGAAGTGGTACTTGAGCCTTTGTATGGATTTTTTCAAGACGTTACACTCATATATATTCAAATCAATGCTTTTAAATGTAGGAAACAAGGAACGATAAGAAAGTACCTTCATATTGTGCTCGCTCATGTGGCCTAGATGTGCATGCCACAAACGAGCTGACATCGACTCCGCTACAGATGCTGCAGCTCCACCCGATATGGTATTCCTGATCAACTTGTAAATGTTACCATTCCATTGTTGTCACGCCCCAAACTCGCGAACAAGGCTCACAAAATTTCTGATCGTCGAATCTAGCATCGACGCCTCTATAGTACCACATTCTCGGCTCCTGGCACCCATATACCAGGTTCCAATCTTAGGATCCTACAAGGATGATTTTTGACATAAATTTGTTTCATAAGAAGCATAACCCACAAACAACAACTAACAACATCACCATATATCCATTATAATTAGAAGCTTTGAATACAATGCATAAGGGAAAATACAATGGCGATATCAAAGGCTCTAGAAACTCAGCGGCACGCTCCTAACTCAGTGCTACTACAGTGTCTTAGCGTCACCTGCACGCAACGATCATGCATAAGCTTATAGAAAGCTTAGAGGGTGGTGTAAGTGTGTGTTAGGTATGTGTCAAGTATGTAATATTAGAGTAATGTGGAATGTGCTGGTAAGTCCATGAATGAAAAAATGCTGACAAGTGAATGAATGAGAGGGTGCTGGAAAATCCATGAATGTTATCTATCGTAGCAAGGCTATGTAATGTAGGGTCTACCTGGCCAAATGTCATATGCAAGATCTAATACAAGCATGCCAGTCCTCATTTGAATCTACATATCAGTACGGTTCATCTTTGGACAATCATTGGGGTCTAATACACTCAACACCAACTTGCTGCCCCATCTAAGTACACAACTCGGTAAGTGTAAGAGACCTCATTATCTACCTGGCAATATCGGGCCCGACTCATCGATAGCAGACCCATTCCTTAAGCTGGGTCAGACTCAGCCTAGTGATTGCCCCCTCACTTAGGCGGGTAAGGCCATACCCCCTTCCAACCGACCACGACATAGTGGGAGACGCGGCCAACTAGTATTCGGCCCTCACGCACTCATGCATCCACTTGGTTTAGACATTGGAGCATCCTCCTGGTACCATAAGGGTTTGGGGACTTTCACCTTAGGACATCTATGACACCCCCATGCTAGAGCAAGTATTTCCAGTATCTAATCTAGCCATCCACGACATGCCTATAGAGGCTATGGCCCTGATGTCGCTAGGGCGTACAGTGATCATATCACACAAATGTAAGGTGCATGAGTCACACTATCTAGTCATGCATCAATCCTTCGTGTACCGTGCACTCATATGGGGCAACTCCATCTATCAGGGAGTCTCAAAAACAATCTGCCCAATGGTACATGCTATGATCAATCATTCCTCATATCAAGCATACATATGATGCGCATAGGCATGAATCATGAAGTTATACTAAGCATGATCTACGGTAATGATGTACTCTCATATATATATATATATATATATATATATATGTCATACTACATTAAGGATGGACCTCATGGGGTGAATTATACAACAGTGAGAGTCAAGATGATGACCCTTAGTATATTAAGTTGGCTTCCTCACCCACTCTATCATATGGTAAGTTGGGCTTTCTTATGGGGCCTGATACAAACAAAGTGAGTCTATAAGTTACGGTGATTCCTACAACGGTGGTGGAGAGCACTAGCATGAATGGGGGCCCAATGGTTTAAGTTAGCCCACTAGGGTAAGGTGGGTAACACTTATGGGGGCCTAATGATTTGGGATAGCCCAATAAGGTAAGATGGTCATGGGCTTAACAATGGGCCCTAGGGAGATGTACAATGGGAACATTTAACCATCGTGTACAATGTGGACATTTAACCACCATTTCTCCTAAGGTATGGCCCATTTGGAACCTAGAATCTAACTGTAATGGGGTCCACAACCCTTATACTAGCTAGAAAATGGATGGGCTACATAAATATTATCACATACGTCATGGTGGAATCATACATCATAATTGGGCCTCACTCAAGGGCCTCATATACATCACGATGGGCCTCACATAAGGGCCTCACATACATCACAATGGGCCTCACAAAAGGTCCTCATATACATCATATTGGTTCTCACTACATGGGCCTCATATACATCACAATGGGCCTCATCATAAGGGCCTCATATACATCACAATGGGCCTCATCATAAGGGCCTCATATACATTAGAATGGGCCTCACACAAGGGCTTCATATACATCACCATGGGCCTTATACAAGGGCCTCACATACATCACATTGGGCCTTATGGGGCAACCCATGATTAGGTAAAAATGGATGGGCATCATATGTGTACAACAAGGTGGGCCCTGCCCATGCAGCAGGTGGGCCCTGCACATGCAGCAGATGGGTCCACGTGATTGGCCCACCACAGTTTGAATCAAATTGATATTTGCATTTTCCTTCATCCAGGCCTGTCCAAAGAGATAGGCAGCATGGATACATCATACATCACGGTGGGATGCACAAGTGGACGACACAGATATACAATACATACATCACATCAGGGCCCCACCGCTGGACGGTCTGGATATACAATGCACACATCATGGTGGACCCCACCGTCTATAGTCTGGAAAGTGCGAATGAAACACTTACATTACGGTGGGTCCCACTGTCCTGCCCATCTGGACGGTGCAGATATACAACACATACATCATGTGGGCTTCACCGTCTAGGGATGGACGGTGCAGATACAACACAAACTTTAAGGTAAGCCCCACCCCCCACACGTTCAGCACGTGCAGGGTGGGTCCCATGTCCTGAGATGGATGGACGGACGGCATGGATGCAAAATGCATGCATCAGGTGGGTCCCACCATCCAGGGTCTGGATGGTGAGGACACGCCATACGCTTGGTGGGTCCCTTAGACGGACGGTGTGAATATAACACAAGCATCAAGGTGGGTCCATGTGGTGGCCCACCAGTCAGCGGACTGAGCCGATGTTTGTGTTTTTCCCTCATTCAGGTTGGCCCGAAATGGACAGTAAGGTGGGCTCCACGAACTGGATGTCCAGTCCATTTGAAACTTGCTGGATGTCCAAAAAATTCTGGACTATGGACTTCCCATACATGCATCATCAGGTGGGCCACACATCACCATGAAAGAAATGGAAAGAGAGAGAGAGAGAGAGAGAGAGAGAGAGAGAGAGAGAAAAATGGTAGTGGTGGGAGGAGCTCCGCCACTATGAGCTCTTCTCATGCATGCACATGTACATTAACTGGGCCTCACATAGATGGGCCATACATCAGAAATTCTGGAGGGGAAATCCCATTTCCACTACATAAATTAGGGCTTAGGTGGCCATAACAAGTTGCATAACATAGACATTTCATGGTGGGATCCATGGAGAATGGTCCCACCATGGATACATACATGCAAGATATGGTGGGCCGTTGGCCACACCTAGGGACCAAGATGGGATCCCCACCATTGATTGGTGGGTCCCACTTGCCCCATAAAAAAAGATAAAGATTCATGCAAGGATGTTAAAAAAACAAGTTCTAGGAAGCACCCACCTAAGATCTTCTCCTTCTTGTTCTAGCTATAGGTTCTAGAGCTCCAAGAGGGTTGATTTAATGGTTGAGATGGGTTTTTGATGGTTGGATTGAGAAGGATCTAAGGTGAAAGTGGCTGGATTTTTTTGGGTTCATGGCTTGGACATCCATGGCTTCTCTCTTGCTATGGGAGATGAGAAATGAGGGAGAAAGGGAGGGAGAGAGAGGGATGTAAGAAGGGTGTAATGATTGCATTGAAAGAAGCATGGCATGCTTGCCATCATTACATATAAGAGAGGCGTGGGGCTAGCTATCATAGTTTGTAAGAAGCATGGGGCTATGGTGTAATGTCATCCTAGGATGACATCATCATCATGATTGCTCTAAGGAAATGCACATAGACACCTTGGGTCCCACAACATGTAATCAACGGCTGGGATAATGTGCGGCCGGATCTCTCCATCTAAGCGTCGGATTGGCACATGAGACACGACGTTGGAACCACGGCGACAACGCAATCATAATGGCATAGGTCTCGGGTCAAGCCAACTCGAGTTTACAGGATGCGACTTAAGGTCACGCGCAAATACTATCTACAGGTCGTGGGTCGCCGGAATTCGACCGGGAGGACCGTGGGATCCTATGGAACGAAATGGTACTAGGACACAGGCCTAACAATTGTGCCTTCATCACTATGAGTGACCCTTTTGAAACCTTCATGACACGATCAAAACTGGTGAATTTACACCCAATTTCCTTAAGAGCACTCAAAGAGATTAGATTCTTCTGTAGGTCAGGAACGTGTCTCACATCCATCAGGATGCGTTCCATCCCATCAAACATCCTAATATGCATTGATTCAATTCCAATGACCTTATAGGTAACATTATTGTCTATAAACACCTATCCACCATCACGCTCATTGAACGTGGTAAACCAAACCCGATGCGAGGTCATGTGGTATCATTTCGATAAGAAACAAAGTATCGATGATTGGAATATCTACGTTTGTAAGTGGTATAATGTTTTAAGCACACTTCACACTTTGTTTGTCAAATTTTGTTTAGTCAAAACATCTTATCAAGTAATCTTCAAGTATGATTCAAGATCAAGCTTTAAAACAAGTTCAAGATCTTGTAAAGATCAAGACTAAAATCTAGTAGAAGATCAAGCTCAAGATCAAGTTAAAGATCAAGCTCGAAAGACAACATAAATTCAAGATCTACTAATGTTCTAATAAAAGATCAAGCTCAAGATCAAGTTGAAGATCCAACTTGAAAGACAACATAAAGTCAAGATCTACTAATGTTCTAGTAGAAGATTAAGCTCCTTAGAGAAGTTCAAGTCTCTAATCTACTTCAAGACAATGAAGTTCCGTCCATACAGGTATTATAAATCCTAGAAAGACCTTAGGTTTAGGTGCTTTTAAAATCTATTTAAAATTGAGTTTTTATGCTTGTATTTGTTGAGTTTCGACTAACCTAAGTTTTAGCTTGACCAACTTAAGATTTTCTCAACCAGTCATAGTACAAACCAAGTGATACAAAAAAAATTTTGTTGTACCTTCGACCAGCCGAGTGGTCTGCTCGACCAGTCAAAGGACAATCTTCAACTGGTCCAGAGTTTCTCGGCTTGAAATCTAGCAACTGAATTAGTTCGGATTTTGGTATCCTCGACCAATCGAACACCATGTTCGACCAGCCAAAGACCACCTTCGACCAGTTGAAGATTTTTTAAATCTTATCCCGCTCAAATTCAAAAATCCATTGGAACAAAATTTGGTGCTTGGGCCAGTCAAAGACTCCCTTAGGTCAATCGAAGAAACAACTTCTTTACCTATAAATTGAGGTTCTCTCTCAATCTGAATTATTTAATTATCACTACTATAATCCTTCCACAAGAGAGAGAAGCCCCAGTTATTATCAAGCTATTACAAGGTATTTATAAATCATTTTATAGATTTTTTGTTTAATTCCCTTAATCTCAAACTCTATCATTCTGATTCTAAAAAGATAGTGAATACTCTTCTTATTGAGATTTAAGAGAATTAATATAAGTAGCCGCTTGGTTTAAATTTAATTAAAATCAATAGAACCTTGGACCTTTTCTACCGGACTGAACATTGAACATTCGACATTCAAGAAAAGCAGTTCTTCGGCTACTACTTCTATAGTGAAGATAAGTAAACATTTATTTTTTGTATTTGGTTTTTCTAAGATAGCCAGAAAATCTTAGTGTTGGTTTTTCTGAGATAAGCCAGAAAATCTCAGTGAGGGGTTTCTTTGTTTGTGATAGCCTCAACTGTATCAAGTTTTAAGGTGACCCTGTGAAAATCTTGTTCTTAGTGAAAGCCAAGATTACGTGGATAGTAATTTTAGGAGTGGAGTAGGTGTGATTGTTTTAGAACAGTTGTTGACACACCAAACCACTATAATTCTTGGTGTTGTGTTAAATGATTTTATCTTTTTGTGGTGAATATTTGTAATTCCTTTTATGTTAAAGTGGTGAATGCTTGTAATATTTAGTTTTATTTAATCTTGCTCAGTTTGGGATTTTGATTCTTATCACGTTCATGAAATAAGGTTGTCCTACCTAAACTTATTTGGGTGAAGGTTGTCATACGAATCAGTTTGAATTAACGTTTTAATACTAGTGCAATTAAGATCTCTAATTTATTTATTATTCAGCACTTTATTCGATTATTTGACATAGTTCAATTCACTCCCCCCCCTCCCCCCCTCCCCTTTAGGAGTTCTTAAGCTCTCCTTTTCAAGTGGTATCAGAGTGGGTTGCTCTATTTTTTGGATTAACTTCCTTAAGTTAAGATCCAGAGCTTTATTATGTCAAATTTTGATAGTTTATCTATTACCAGGCCACCTCCTTTTGATGGCTCTAATTATTCATACTGGAAAGCCAGAATGAGAATTTTTCTAAAATCCTTAGATGAAAGTATGTGGCAAGCCACTATGATCGAATAAAAACCTCCTATGATAGAAGTAGTAGCTGAGGATGGAACCAAAATTAGGAGATAAATTGCATTTTATATATGGACTACAAGTTAGAAAAGTGAAAGCAGTGCTAATGCTAAAGCCTTAAATGCCATAACTTGCGCTCTATCACCTGATGAATTTAAAAAAATTATTTCATGCGATACAACTAAGCAAGCTTAGGACATTCTCGAAATGACACACGAAGGAACTATTATAGTCAAGAAATTAAAAGTTCAAATCCTCACTATCAGATTTGAGAAAATTCATATAGAAGAAAATAAAACTTTCATGGACTTCTATATGAAACTAAATGACATAGTAAATTCCATGTGGGGTCTAGGAGATGGAATCCCAAAAAGCAAGGTTTATGCCAAAATATTACGATCTCTTCCTGACAGATTCAACTCTAAAGTTATTGTTATTAAGGAATTAAGAAATATTGATCATATAAAGGTTGAGGAGTTAGTTGGCACGCTTCAAACATATAAGTTGAATTTTAAGGCTCATAAAGATAAGTCTTGTCACGCCTCAAACTCGGAAATTGGGCTCACAAAATTCCCGATCGCCGAAGTGCGGCCGTCACAGCCTGCAACATCTACTACAACTGGGAGGCACTCATAGATACGGTCAGATCCACACCGGTCTCTAGTGGAGGAGTTGCATCCATAGGATGGGTAGTGGGAATCTTTGGTGGTGGAGCAAGGATCGTAGGTGGCAGTGCGGGAGCTGCAGGTGGTGGAGCTGGAGTATCCGGTGGTGGCACGAGAGTCGATCGGGTCACTCTCCTACTCGGCATGTCCTACAAGAAAGAGCGAAGGTGCCTATCAACTTAAAGGCTCGCGAAGGCACGCACATTAAGGGTCTATAATAAAAGATCGATAGGCTATCCGAACTTAGGACTTAAATCATTCATAACAGACATGTAATGTTGTTCTTGGTTATTCTCGAGTTATGCTCTGATACCAACTTCTGTCAGTCCCCAAACTCAGAAACCGAGCTCACAAAATTCTCGATTGCCAAATCCGGCGCCGATAGCCTCCGTAGAACCCCATTCTCGGCTCCCAACGCCCATTCGCAAGGTTCCGATCCTGGGATGCTACGAGGAGGATTTTTAACATCAATTTGATCCATAATAAGCATAACCAAAGGCATAACCCACAAACAACAACCAAAAACTCCATCACATTTCCACTATGATCAAAAACTTTAAAAGTACAACGAGTATAAAGGGAAATACAATGATGATAAACAAAACTCCAAAATAATCAGCCACGTGCTCAAGCCTCAGCGCTGCTGCGATCCAACGTCACCTGCACGCAACGGTCATGCATAAGCTTATAGAAAGCTTAGAGGGATGTGAAAGTGTGTGCTCAAGGTGGTAATGCAGTTATGCAATATCAGAGTAATGCAGAACATGCTGATGAAAGCCAAGAATACCATTAGTCATACTAAGGCCATGCGGTGCAAAGCATGAATGATGTCGGACATACCAAGGCCATGCAATGCAAAATGTAACTCAAGCATACAAATCCTCATCTAAGTCCACATATCAATACAGCTCAAATCTGGAATATTACCGGGGTCTAGTACACTCCAACCAGATTGCCGCCCCATCGCGCGCAATAAGGTGAGTGGAAGAGACCTCACTATCCGCCTGCCAATATCGGGCTCGGCTCATCGATAGCAGACCCATTCCTCGAGCTGATCAAACTCAGCCGAGCATTGCCCCCTACTCTCAGGTGGGTAAGGCCACACCCCCTTCCAACCGATCACGACACAGTGGAAAGCGCAACCGTCTGGTAATCGGCACTCGGCGCTCATGCACCCACTCGGTCTAGACATTGGAGCAACCTCTTGGTACCATACGGGTTTAAGAACTTTCACCCAGGGATATCTATAGCACCCCATGTAGAACAAGATTTTCAGTATCCAATCCTTCTAACCACGATATGCCTGTGGAGGCTACGGCCATGATGTCGCTAGGGCATACAGTACCATATCACACAATGCGAATGCATGAATCACATTATCCAGTCATGCAGCAATCCTGCGCATATCGTGGGCTCATGTAGGGCAACACCGCTCATTCGGGAGGCCCTAAACAATCTGCCCGAAGGCATATGTTATGATCAGTCACTTCTCATATCAAGCATACATATGATGCGTATGATCATGAATTATGGAACTATACTAAACATGTTATAAAGTAATGCACTATCCTTACAACGCAGATGGCCTAGACGGCCTACACACAACAAGTACGGGCCTATCAATGGGCCCTAGGGAGAGTCGTAATGTGGACATTTAACCAACATTATACTTGCAATGTGGACGTCAAACCAACATTGCTCCCAAGGCACGACTATCATAAACATCATTACATAAACCATGTTGGGATCACACATTGCAATGGACCTTAGGTACATCCCATTGGGCCTTAAATACATCAAATGGGCCAAATCACAAGGGCCTTATATTCATCAAGTGGGCCACATCAATGGGCTGCACTAATGGGCCTTATGTACATTGCAATGGGCCATAACCCGTGGGCCTTAGAATGCATCAAAATGGGCCTCGTAACATGAGCCTTATATATCAAAGTGGACCTCAACCACGGGCCACAAATACATCGAATGGGCCTCATAACAAGGGCCTTACATCCACATCAAAGTGGGCCCTAATGGACTACCACAGATAAATTAAGATGGGCCTCATCCACATACCAAGGTGGGGTCCACTTGAGCTATGGATCTGGCTCACTCTTTAGCTCATGCCATAAAATATGCTTTTTAAAATGGATGGGCAGATTGTATGCAAAACCTGCCTCATGGTGGGGGTCCACATGAAGGCCAACCATCAAATATTATATATAAATATATATTATAATATATAATCTATAATAAATATATATATACACACCCACCGTCCCACACGTGGGGGATGGGTCCCACCATCCAGTGTGGACGGTGCGGATGGAACACATCATGGTGGGGCCTGACTGCTGGACCAGGAGTGGATAAAACACATACTAGGTGGGTTCCACCTTCCACGGCCGTGGACGGTGTGGCGACACATACAACAATGGTGGGTTCCACGAATGTGGCCCACCATAATGTTTTCCCGCCATCCAACTTGTTGACAAGGTCACACGGACTTGAGTGAAAGGAAAAACACAAATTTCATCTTGATCTAAAACTTCTGTGGCCCACAAAACGGTTTCAATGGCAGAAATTCAATATCACTGTTTCCTGCAGTGTGGGCCACCTAAGTTGTGGATGGAGCTGAAATTTGGAGGGAGCCCACTGCTGGGAGTGGCCCACCTTGTGAACGGGTTGGATGACAAATAAACATCATTGTGGGGCCCACGGCTAGAGCCGTGGGTTGCTGTACCCCTGCCCGTCCGCTGGTGCGCGGGCAGCGCCTGCTGCATCTCTTCCTCCCTTTTTTTTAAAATTTTTCTTTGATATTTCACGTGTGGGGCCCACATTAGGTGAATCCACCCCGTCCAATGGCTTCCCATGGCTCAAGACAAGCAAAACAAGCCCAATATTGAGCATATTTCGGTGTATAGAAATATGGAGGGTGTTTCAACGATAAATATATTATTTACTATGCTATGGCCCGCCTGATAGTCAGATAGGTCCCATTTTTCAGCTCAACGCCTAAAATGAGCTTAGGAAAGGAATAGATGGTGTGGATTGAATACATACCTCAAGGTGAGGCTTACTTGAATGGGTCACCCCATTTAGAAACAAGGTAATACTTGTGTTTTCCCTTTTTTGTCCAGCGTCCAGGGACGTTGGACGGTTTGGCCTTGCACATGCATTTGAAGTGGGCCCTGCTTAGGTGGGCCACCTCATGGAGGATGGTGTGGGTACAATACATATAAGGTGGGCTCCACTTGAAGATGGTTTGGATAAAATACATGTTTCAAGGTGGGGTCCATCCAAGTGGGCCATACAACCATGTTATGATCACATAAAAAAATTATGAAATAGAGAGGGAGAGAGAGAGAGATAGAGAGTGGGACACGCATTATGGAGGGACCCCGGCATTATGGGCCCTCCCTTTAATGATCTACAACATAAATCAAGTGGGCCATTACATGTGGGCCCATTAAATCGAAATCCAACGGTGGAGATCCCTTCTCCACTAAAATAGATGGTCTAGATGACCCTAAGTATGCAAGGAAAATAAATATCATGATGGGGTCCATGGAGAATGGCCCCATCATGGAATGATCATGATGATCCAAGTGGGCCATCGGCCACATCTTAGGGTCCAAAGTGAGATCCAAACCATTGATCGGTTGGCCTCACTTGGTGCATCATAAACACATGAAAATCTAGCCTATGACACACCCACCGTTCGATCTTCTTGCTCCCTTGGCTTCCTTAGCTCCTTAGCTTTGATTCCAACGGAGGAGATGGAGTTTGGATGGTTGAGATGGGAGATGAGAGGGTGGGAAAGGTGGGCCACACTTGTTGCTTGGAAGAGTTGGAGAGGCTTGGGACGTGTGGATTTTCTCTTGCTTAGGAGAGTGGTTTGAGAATGAATGAGAGAGAGAGAGTTGTAAAGGGAGAAAGAGAGTGATGGGTGATGGAGTGCTGGATGGGGTAAGTGATGGGTGTAAGAGATTTCTTTGACTTTTGTGGCAAATGGTGTAAGAAAGGTATGGGCTTGTAAGAACTTTTTAACTTTTGTGGTTGCTTGGGAATGGGTGAAAGGTGATGTGTACTTGACATGTACTTGACATAATGGGATTGATGGGTTGATTGATTGATGTGACATCTCGTAGAGATTCTCTCGAAATTCGCACGCGCGGCATTTTCCTCGCACCGAACGCTGGCCGACATCTCCTAACTACGGTATCGCCTTGGCGCGCGAGTCACGGCATCGGAACTGCGGTCGCTAAGGTACACATCTTGGGTTGAGTCGACTCGGGTTAATGGCATGTGAATCAGGGTCGCGCGTAAATACCGGTTAAGGGTCAAAGGTTGCCGAAATTCGACCGGGAAGACCGCGTAAGTCTATGGAACAGTGCGGCCTAGGATACAGGGCTTACAAGTCTATTACTCTTAAATCTTCTAAATCTATTTCAAAAGAAAATAATCCTAATTCTGATTTTGAAGAAAATGAAGATGATATGGAAATGTTAGCAAAGAAATTTTATGGAATTTTTAAAAACAAAGAAAGAGCAAATTTTTAAAAACCATCTGATAAAAGAAAAGGAAAATCTAATTCTTGGAAATCTAAAACTAGGGACAACCAATGTTTCAACTGCCATGAATATGGGCACTTGGCAAATAAATGTCTTAAAAAAGATAGGTAAAAAAGAAAAGACATGATAACTACTTGGGATGAATCATCTGACTTTGAAAGTTCTTCTGAGTCTAATGAATCATAATAAGAAAATGGAAATGCAAAGGATGTAAAAGCCCTTATGACTATAACCAGAGTCACTTCCTCAGATAGTTATAATATATTTGACTATGAAAATCTCAGGAGTGACCCTAAAAATGAAAATGAAGACGATCTTCAAGACGCCTACAATGCCCTATACAGAAAAAGTTGTAAAATTGTTGTCAAGTTGAAAATTTAAAAGGAAAAATATGCTAAACTAAAAGAAGAACTCGAAAAAGATGTTTTAGAATAATCTCATTTTTCAGATTGTTTTAAAAAACTAAATTAGATTTAATTTTTAAATCTTCTGAATTTCAAAAAATCAAAACAGAAAATGAGAAACTAAAACTTAAAGTTTTTTTGCTTTTGAGTTCTAAGGATATTTGGAAATATGCCCATAGTGACCAAAAGCTTGAAAAATTATCAACCTCATCTAGAAAATGTGGTGACAAGTTTGGTTTGGGTTATATTAAAGGTAATTCTTTGAAATATAAGGTTTCTGCTCTTATCTTTGTAAGAGGAGAATCCTCGAACTCTAAGGTAAGACTTTAAGAGATTTTAATCATAATGATTTCAAAAACTCAAAACCCTTTCAAGTTCCTAAAATTAATGATAATGTCATCAATTATAAACATCAAAGAAATAATAAATCACCCTTAGCTAAAAAATTTGTGGACTTGCTTAAAGAGCTTTTAAAATCCAACTCAGATGAAAATGGAGTTTATAGAAGGAGAAATCCTAACTCTCAAATGCAGCGAAAATCAAGAGATACTCTTAAACCTAAAACTGTAATAAAATGGGTTCCAAGGGTTACGTGTCTTGTTGCCCACATAGCTTTCAAAGCCATTACCCACAAAAGATGGTACCTGGATAGTGGATGTTTGAGACATATGACAGGCGACAAGGGGATATTCATGAACATCAAAGAAGTAAATGGCGGCTTAATTACTTTCAGAGATGGAAGCAACTACAAAATAATAGGCCAAGGTATTGTACAACTTCCTAACTTACCTCTCTTTGAAAATGTGCTTTATGTTAGAGGATTAAAACATAACCTCTTAAGCATATCTCAGATCTGTGATAATAAACACGGTGTAAAATTTTTAGATCACGGATGTGAGATTACAAATGAGAACGGTAATGTAATATTAAATGGTCGTAAGACCTCTAAAAATTGCTATATAATTGATAACTCCATGTTACATGGTCCAAACAGATGAGACTGAATTATGGCATAAATGTCTTGGGCATGTGAACTATAGAGATCTTTATAAGCTAAGCAAAAGCGATCACTTACATGGCTTACCCAAGCTGAAAAAGATAGAAAAAGTATGTGGCGTATATCAAATTGGTAAATAGATCAGGAGTAGTCACAAGAAAGTGAACTCCTTAGCTATGGCCAAACCTCTAGAACTATTCCACATGGATCTAGTAGGACCAACTAGAATGGAGAGTAGAGACAGAAAGAAGTATTTTCTGGTCATTGTTGATTATTACACCAGATATCATGGGTAGCCTTTTTAAGAGAGAAATCAGATACTCTCGATGAAGTCAAAAAATTTTTAAAGCATATTCAGACTGAAAAAGAGATATCCGTGATCAAAATTAGAAGTGATCATGGCACTGAATTCAGGAATAGCATTTTTGAGAAGTACTGTAATGATCATGATATATCGTATGAGTTCTCTGCTACTAAAACACCTCAACAAAATGGAATTGTTAAAAGAAAAAACAGAGTTCTACAGGAAATGGCTAGTGTAATGCTGAACAACATGAATCTACCAAAAAGTTTATGGGCTGAAGCTGTTAATATTGCATGTTATATTATAAATCGTGTTTACATTAGAAAATCTAAACATAAAACAACTTATGAACTATGATTTAATAAAAAGCCCACTGTTAAATATTTTTGGACTTTTAGAAGTAAATGCTTTATTTTACGTGATAGAGAAAATTTGGAAAATTTTGAAGCTAAGAGTGATGAGGAAATTTTTTTAGGCTATGTTCTAAATAGCCTTCTTACTAGGTTCTTAATAAAAGAACTGGGGTGATTCGGGAATCAATAAATGTAGTAATTGATGATCAACAAGTCACACTGATTCCAAGTCAAGATGATGATGAAGTCAATATAATTAATATACCTACCTCTTCATCCAAATCAGTTAACACTGAAATAAGATCAGTCAAAGACCATCTGACTGATCAAATACTTGGTAACCCTAGTACTGGTGTTTGGACAAGAAGACAATTAGAAAATATTTGTAATTATGTCTGCTTCACTTTCCAAATTGAACTAGCCAATGTAAATGAAGTACTTGCCGATGAAAGTTGGATAATTGCCATGCAAGAAGAATTAAATTAATTTGTCAGAAATAATGTATGGTACTTGGTTTCTAGACCTATTGATAAATATGTAATTGGAACCAAATAGATTTTTAAGAATAAATCTGATGAAATGGGTAATATTATCATAAATAAAGCTCGACTAGTTGTACAAGGGTATACTTGAATAGAAGTTATTGATTATGACGAAACCTTTGCACAGTTGCGCGCCTTGAATCCATAAGATTTTTTATTTCGATTGCATGTCATAAGAAATTCAAAATATATCAAATGGATGTCAAAAGTGTGTTTTTAAATGGTGATTTACATGAGGAAGTATATGTTAAACAACCTAAGGGTTTTGAGGACCCCAAACTTCCAAATCATGTGTACCGTCTTAAAAAGGCACTTTATGGTTTGAATCCCAAGGCATTGTATGAAAAACTGACTAAATATGTACTTAGTCACAACCTTATTATGGGTATCATTAATAACACTTTATTCGTCAAGAAATATAACGATCATATACTGATAATTCAGATCTATATTGATGATATCATTTATGGATCTATATGCACTGACTTATCTATTAAGTTTGCAGATATAATGAAATCCAAGTTTGAAATGAGTATGGTTGGTGAACTATACTACTTTCTTTGATTATAAGTTAAACAACTTAAAGATGGTATATTCATCTCACGAACTAAATATGCCTCGAACCTTGTAAAAAGGTTTGAGTTTGAGAATGGAAAGAATTTTGAAACTCCAATGAGTACAACTTTAAACTCTCAAATGATGAATCAGGTAAAAGTGTAGACTCCCACCTATATTGAAGTATGATTGGTAATCTTCTATACTTAACTACTAGTAGACCCAATATTGCTTTTAGTGTTGGAATATGTGCTATATATATTGTTGTTAAATGGATAATTAGATATATCGCAAGTTCCGCTAACTTAGGTTTATGGTATCCGCATGATACATCTGTACAAATTGCCAGATATTTTGAAGCAAACTGGGTAGGAACTATTGACGATTGAAAATCTACCAGTGGTGGATGTTTTTATGTAGGGAACTATTTAGTATCCTGGCTCAGTAAAAAATAAAATTCAGTATCTCTCTCGACAGCTGAAGTTGAATACATTGCAGCTGGTCAAATCGATCATAACAATCAGATCGATCAATAATCAAATCAGTAAATCGTGGTTGGCCAGACGGGACACCAAAAATTTGTTCTAGCATTAGGCTGCCATAAATGGCCCTGGGTGAAAATCCCTAAACCCTCTTGGTATCAGAGGATGCCCCAACGTCGAGACCGAGTGGATACATGAGCGCCCGAGTGCCGAATACCAGGAGGCCGCGTCTCTCACTGTGTCATGGTCGGTTGGGAGGGGGTATGGCCTTACCCATCCGAGCATAGGGGGCATTACTGGGCTGAGTTTGACCAGCTCATGAATGGGTCCACTATCGACATACCGAATAGGTATTGGCAGACTATTGGCCAGACGGATAGTGAGGTTTCTTACGCTCACTTGGACTGTGCGGCTGGGAGAGCGGCAGTGTCATTTGGAGTGTACTAAACCCCGGTGATAATCCCAGAGATGAACAGTACTGATATGTGGACTTATTGAGTAGGAGTTGCATACTCATTCATTCATTCATTCACTATCCACTCGGGCTGGTGGTGCGCAACTATTTTTACGTGTACCTTCGCAATGGCCAGGATTTCGGTTAGGGCGCACGACTAACCTGAGATCAGGAGTTTACCACATTGATTCTGACTATCCAAATCTAGGTATGGGACTGGTTTGGATAGAAGTCTCTTGTGATGGACCCCATAGCCCGCGATACTACGTACTATCATCCCGACTTCACACTTCAGCATGGTCATTCCAGTCACACCGTATATTAAATTACACTGGCGGCATATGAAATTTTAGGTTACTGTGTTTCTGCATTTATATGGTCTAGATACGACTGACGGTATTCATGGATTCATCAGGATTTGCATATTGCATTGCATTATCGGCATCTGATGTTTAGCTTACTGTCTCTGCATTGCATAGTGATCTACATTTCTTCATTACTATATGATATTATTTTTACTATATTTCAACATCGCATAGTCTGGATAAGGCTGATGGTATTTATGGGCATATCAATATGTTTTCACATTACTCTGATATTATATAAATTATGAGCTTGTCAGTATTTCCGCTTACTCTGTTATCATATGATTCATGATCTTGCCAATATTTCTGACATTGTATGATAATGGCATTACATTGAATACTTGGCACTTACCTTGTGCACACACTTACACCACCCTCTAAGCTTTCTATAAGCTTATGCATGATAGATGCGTGCAGGTGATGTTAGGTTGTAGCAGCGTGGAGCTTGGAGCATGTAGCTGACTTCTAGAGCTTTGATTTTGACATATGTATTTCCCTTTCAGCACTGTACTCAAATGATTATATTAGTGGATATGTGATGATAATGTTGCCTTTGTGATTTGGGTAAACTTGTGGTTATGCTTCTTATGAGATAAATGTACATTGAAAAATCCTCCTTGTAGGATCCCAAGATCGGAATCTGGCATATGAGCGCTGGGAGCCGAGAATAGGGTACTACGGAGGCTGTCGATACCGGATTCGGTGATCGGGATTCCTATGAGTCCGATCTTTGGGTTTGGGGCGTGACAGGTAATACTTGCAGTTAGCTTATTTGGATGAAAAGAATGTTAGCTGATTATATCATTGCATAAGATATAATGACCCTATACAGTGATAATTTGACCGCAATTAACATTTCAAAAAATCTAAACAAATATTCTCTTTCTAAATATATCGATATTCGATACCATTATATTCGATAATTAGTTGAAGACAAGAGTATTGTGCTAGAATACATTCAAACTGAGAAGCAGTTTGCAGACATACTGACCAAACCGCTCGACGGGAATAAAATTTCCAATTTAAAGCATGATATTGGTTTGTGTATTATTAATTAATCATATTTTTATGCATTTATTTTTTTTATGTTTATATTAATTAAATGCATAAAATGATAATAAAATAATTTTTTTAAAAAAAAATCAGATTTTATCTTTTTTGATGAGTCGAGCACATACTCGACTGGTCAAACCGTCGACGAGTCGAGTACATGCTCGATCGGTCGAGGACCACGCGATTTCACCCTAAAAAAGCTAAAAACCACTTTTCCATTTCATTTCCATCTTCTTCCTCGACTAGCCGATGCCCCACTTGACGAACCCAACTTTTAAACTTGGTTGTAAGTGTTTATTTTTCGATTTTCTTTAGGTTTTGGGTACATGTTTGCTAGTCGATCTCATATTTGGGGTGTATTTTTTTATTTCAAACCCTCTTTGTAGTGGGTTTTGTGTAAAATCTTATCTAGCTTTAATCTATCTACTCTTATTAATTAGTTCTTATGCAAGCACTAAATGGAGCATTGTACTAAAAGAACGGCAACACGCAAGAGCCGTAGTAACTCGTCCTCTAGGATAACTCCAATTAATGTGAGAACCCTAAGGGGCCCCGAAGAATATTTGGAGCACGTTAGGGATTTCCTCTCAAGAGGTATAATTATCGAGTGGACTGTCAATCTTGAACACATTGCACCGTTTGATCTTGTTCCTCTTTTTTCCAATATCTGTTAAGAACGCATCCTTGGTTGGGTCGAAACGGCTTACCATTCCATAGCACAAGGAATGTATGCCACTTCTATTTGTGATGTGTCTCTAAAATATCTTACATTTACGATTAAATTCATAGAAGGGACCTTCGCAGTTAATCACTATACTATCTCGGCATTGACTGAGATTACCGTTGCGGAAGATGCAATTCCAATTGACAATTTGACTGATAAAATGACTAATTATGAACAACAAGTTATTACTCATAAATTATGTCATTTTAATGCTAAATGGAAATCCGATAATGCTTTTTATGTAACCAAATGCTCCCAAAATATCGAGTTATTCATAGGATTTTTACGTCTAATGTGTATCCTAGATCGAAGAATAAGTCTGAACTTACTCCCTTTATGACTTTTGTGAAAGTGTCTTAGTTTGTCAATTAGTGTGAGTGTTGAGTCAATCAGACTGCAGAGCCGCATAGGAAGATCAATTTAAAGCGTCTGCCTCAATCGGATGTGAGTAAGCTCACCACAAGTAAATCTAACCCTCACATCCCATATCCCAAAACACCAGGTAAATAAAACCCTTAAAACAAGTTAGAACTTTATAAGGTTTATAAGTGAGAAATTTTTTTTGAAAATAGAAAATCTCTAAGTTTTTCTTGCTTTGTTGATTTTATCGATACACGTCTCAATAGAATCGACCTACTCTGTCGATGTCCTCGATGCTTAAACGATATCATCGAAATGAGGACAAAAATGTCCAACAACCACATATATCTCTGGACTGATTTATCGATATATCGATCTACCCATCGATATCATCGATATTTAAATCTCGGGTCTATCGAAAGTGACTCGGTAATATCGACAGACAGATCTCCGGCACCCCTGTTTTTACTTAAGAAAATCACATGTGCATTGATATATCGAAGTCGTTCTCGATACCATCGAAGTTCAAATCTCTATGATATCGGAGGGCTCTCAATATTATCGGTCATGAGCGCCTAGTCTTCCAGCAAATATTTCAGGATGTTTATCTATGATCGGGGGTCCCTTGATAGAATCGATATTCAAATATCAATGATATCAGTACAGTTTCGATGGCAACGAACAGGGACAGAAACTATCCAGCAAGCTTAAATGAAAATCCTCTGGATTTATCGATGCATCAACACTCTATCGATATCATCGACATTCAAATTTCGATGATCTCGATGGTCCCTCGATCATTCTTGTAAACCTAAAATATTTCAAAGCAAGTCTCTCTCATTTTTCAAATGTCGAGGAATCGAACCTTGCATCGATGGAATCGGAGTTCAAAATCTGATGACATCGATATGAGTATTGATTCCCTCGATCAGCTGGCAATTGGATTTAAAAGCGTATGACATTTGAGTTTGTGTTATCGAGCGGCCAATTAATGCTATCGAGAGCATACGCTCGATGATATCGACCCTGCTCGATAATATCGAACTTTGTCATAAATGTGACCGTTTTATATCCGTTGGAACCTTTTGCCTATATAAAGAGAGCTTGTCTATTGATGTTGGGAGAGAGAAAAAAGAGAGTGCTTTTGAGTGTTTTACCTTATATCATATACCCAAAGCCCTTTCTCTCAAGGAAGTTCATCCTCCAATCCACCCTCATCATTGATATTCAATAGAGTAGATTGGGGAATGAACTTCCGCATTCAAGGATCCTCCAGCTACTGCCTTAATGGGAAATCATTAAGCTGGAATGCCTTAAATGCATAACTGGAATCACTCTATCTTCCTTATAGGAAAACATTTTATAGAGTAGAAATTCGTCTTAACCTTGACCCAACCCGAAGCCTCGTATTGGTACATCATTTGTGTTGTGGATCAAGGAAGTCAAAGATTCTTCATCAACAAGGAGGAGATCTTCGTCAATGCGCTGAATGGGACTCATCCACTTATTTATAAGTAACTAGAGTCCAGAGGACACTTGTGATCATTCCTTTGTAGGATTGGGTTTAAGGTGTTTCTCACCCTTGCAAGTCCTTTAGGAGGCCTCCAACAGGAGTGTACGTGGTGGGTGCGTTGTATGAACCCTTGTTCTGTAGAGAGCATAAACATCTAGTTGAAGGTTAACTTGTCTAAAACCTTAGGTTAGAGGTGAACCGAGGGAAACCTCAGGGTCTTGTGGAAGATCCTTGGCCAGTGTGCCTAAAAGTGGGTGCGTCATGTTGACCCTTGCTCGTGAGAGCATAAACAGTCAACCTCAGTGTAGGTTATAAAGGTTGAAGGTGAACTTGATTTAAAACCTTAGGTTTGAGCTGAACCACTGTGAAACCTCACTACCAAAAAATCAAGCAAAGGCTATGGACTTTGAAAGCTTTTAGCTACGGATTAAATCTATAGCAAGATAGCTACGGATTTAATTTATAACTAAAACCTAAGTGATCTGTAGCTAATGCGTACCTCCTCACCTAAACTAGATGGTGCTTAAGGGGATCCATGGGGTCCATTGGAATATATGTGTTTGATCTAAGCCGTCCAATAATTCTGATATATAATTTTAGTGCATGAGCCCAAAAATTATGTAGATTAAATGTCTAAGTGGACCACACCACAAGAAATAATAAAAATTAAATTTCTCCTGTTAATATGTTGTGTGGTCTCCTTACAGATTTGATCTAACTCATTTTTTATATCAACACTTAAAGTAATAATTTAAAATTAATGGACGGAGTGGATATATGAAATACATCACAGTGGACCTCACGGTCCTAAAACCCAACGTCCCCAAGGAGCCGTCCGTCACGCGCCCCTCTAAAATCCAAACCCCCTCAAAAACAAAACCCTCCCCCGTCCGCCATTTTCTACCACGCAGACCATCTCTCCATCTCTCTCTTCATCTCTCTCTCTCTCTCGCACTCAGTCTCTCTCTTTCCCTTGCCCTCTCTTGATCTCCCACTCTCCCTCACCCTCTCTCCCTGTCTCATGGCCGTGTGCATTCCCCTCTCTCTGTTTTCAAAAACCCCTTTCACTACAAGAAGGAGAAGAAGGAGAAGGAGAAGAAGAAGGAGCACGGTTAGTTTCTCTCTTTCTCTCTCTTTATCTGTTTCTCAAATCTGTTGCGTTCGGATGCTCAATCCTTCAATCCCTATGCTTAATCTTTCAATCCTTCAATCTGCATTCCCCTCTCTCTGTTTCTGAAATCTAAGGGCCTATTTGGCCGGACGGATCCCATGGGATTAGGAGGGATGGGATGGATTTTAAGGTAATGATGGTGGTGTTAGTGGATTGGTTTAAGATCCATGGGATTGCTATATCCCGGGACAAGTTCATTGAGTCTGTTTGGCATGCCTAGCATATCTCAAGATTTTACCTTCCAATCCCTTCCAATCCGTCCAACCAAACATGCCTCAGGCATGATTGAATGGGATTAGGAAGGATAAGATCAATTTTAAGGTAATGATGGTGATGTCAGTGGATTGGTTTAAGATTCATGGGTTTGTTATATCTCAGGACAAGTTCATCGGGCCTGTTTGGCTCGTTTGGCATATCCCAGGATTTTACCATCCCATCCCTCCTAATCCCTCTAAATCCACCAAGCCAAAAGGGCCCTGAAAATTCTTTGTGGGCTCCACCATAATATGTGTATGCGGGCCATTCATTTTTTCCAGCTCATTTTAGGGCCAAATCTCAGGTGGACCACACCATAGGAAACTGTGGTGATTGAACGCCCACCATTAGGGCAGATTGGATGGTATTAGAGAGGATTACACGCATTTCAAGGTAATGATAGCTGCATCAGTGGATTGGTGCAAGATCTATGGGATTGCTATATCCCAGGATTGTTATTTTCGGTCTGTTTAGGATGCCCGGCCAATCCCGTGATTAAACCTTCCAATCCCTTTCAATCCCTTGAACCAAACACGTCCCAAGCAATTTTGAAGGGATTAGGGTGGATTGGATGGGATTTAAAGGTAATGATGGTGATGTCAGTGGATCGTCTTAAGATCCATGGGATTGCAACATCCCGGGATCAAGATCCCGTGTCTGTTTGGCACGCCTGGTCAATGTTGAGAAGCTGCAACAACATTTCAAGATCACGGGATCAACATCCAGTTCTGTATTAATTTCATGAATGAGAAGCTGCAACAACATTTCAACCAGGTAAAGTATCATACCCTACATCAGCAGGTCAACAGTGACTTAGTATTTTATTATATCTAAAACATGTGCTTTCGGTACTCCTTCACAGCAGATTGCTATCACATATTGATGTAAGTAAATATGAGTGTATTTACAAAAATGAATTTTTGGAAATAGGGCAATGATTAATGAGGGAAAAAGCAACTCCATTCTTATGAGTGGTGAAAGCGGAGCTGGTAAAACTGAGACAACCAAAATGCTTATGCGATATCTTGCCTATTTGGGTGGGCGTGTTGCAACTGAAGGACGGACAGTTGAACAACAAGTTCTGGAATTAAGATGAACTCACTAACATTGCTGCTCAATTTATTTTTCTTTGTCCTTCTCATTTGGGCTGTCCTCTATTTTCATCGATTTTCTTTGTAACAGTAACTTCTGAATCTATCTGAAATGCTTGTGCTAACTGATGTGACTGCAGTTAAATCCAGTTCTAGAGGCATTTGGTAATGCTAAAATTGTAAGAAACAATAATTCCAGGTGAGAGACAGTTCCAAGTGTATGTTTCATTGAGAAACTATGTAATGTCTTTTGCCTTTTTGAAACAACAATTCCAGGTGAGAGACAGTTCCAGCTTACCCCATTTGCAACAAATGAGCAAATTGAGCAAACTGAAAGTGAATTCCATGCTCTTGTATTCGTCAGAATTTGCTTGTTGGTTTGGAGCTGCTAAGTCCTAACTAACAAGAAATTCCGACTGTTTCCAATTCGTGCACATAATATCATTTGGTGGGACATAGTTAGGGTTGGTAGTTTCAAACATTTTCTTTTAGCAACATGTATCCAATCACCAGTGAGTATCTAACATGAATATGAATTTTTGGTTGGGAAATTTTCTTGCTGCAGCTTTTCACGCTGAGTAATCAACGTTAGTCCGAGCTCTCCAGTTAGACAACAATGTAGCAGTTTGTCCTCCATGCTTGTAAGTTTTACCATTTTCAAGGAAGATTCAAAAACTAAGCATTCATAGATAAAATGATAGGCTGTTAGATTAGGATATTAACACCCCCCCCCCAATGAAGATCATGTGGCACAAATCAGGTAGGTCTACTCATAAAGTGGGTTAAACCTATGTGTTCGATCACAGGTATAAAATCAGGCACAAATCAGTAGTACTTTTGAGTACAATAGATGTCTGCATTTTGCAGAAAAGGTTAAGATATTGCAAAACCATTTGTAGGAAGTTCCTAGTTACTGTTGTTTCGTGTGGCTCGCATAGCATTTATTTCATTATTCATTTTTTATCTTAGATTATTTAGCTTCATGTTATCTTATGTTAAATATGGTAAATAGTTACATTATTGTGAATTGATGTGAGTCATACATGCAGAACAATTCTTCTATGTTTGGGTGCATAGCGATTGGATCTGAAAATTTAAGATTTTCATTCATTTATTTCATGGCTTTCGGTAAGATCTTCTTTAATTATTAATTTATTTAATTTGAATGGAAGAATGATTGATTATTCAATGCAAACTCAATTTATGACTTCATGAGACTTAGCTCTTAACAATAGAACCTCAGGACCTAGATCATGGCTAGTGTAGTTTCTTTTTACCCTCCCAGCATTAATGAAATGCAGCAAAAAAAAAAAAAAAAAAAAAAAAACTGTGCATCTTTTAAGACCCATGAACAGAGACAAGAGCAAGTTAAACGTAAGTTACCTTATGAGATATTACCAATAGACGCAATGAAGATTAATGATACAAGATCATCAATTTGGCTGAATGATCCTGACCTCTGATTAGTGGGGACTCGTTTGCTGAATTAGGACTGTATGCTAGTTTTAATTTCAAAACCCACATTCCTTACATATTTTATAAATAACTATTTACTTTAGTTTTGTATTTTATTTTATTTTCTCAGCTGAGCAGAAAAAAAAAAAAAAAAAAACCTGAGATGCTTTAGATCTTGGGTTTTTCAGATTCATCATTTAAGGCCCATCTCCTTCATATTCTTCCCATTTCTTTGTAGTAGAGAGGAAGAAAAACCATGATGAATGAACAAAATCTGAATGAGTTGAATTTAAAACCATGTTTGCTTCATCTTTGGTAATGCTACTGCATTAGACCTTCACACTGCCATCTGAGTTAGGCCCTTGGGTAATGAGTAGATTGACTTGTCTACAAATTAATGAATGAGAAGGTTGCAGGGAACAGTTCTCTTCTTGGAAACCTTAGAGTAGCACATGGATTCTTTTCTTTATCAACAGGACATGAATATTGATGTTGCCATTAGCATTTGGAAAGGGACCTGATGGTACTCTTCTTTTGCTTGATGAGGTAGGGTGTCATTCATTTCAATGCAGCACTTAATTTGGTCTCCTCTAATTTGCGCGAATGTTAATTTTGAATAGCAATATCATTTTACTCGCTTGTTATTATTTATGGAGATTCTTAAATTTCTAGGTAGTAATATCATTTTACTCATCATTATTCCTAGGGATTCTTAAATTTTAATTTGTTTACTTGTTCTGTTCTTCTTTCACAAATTTTTTAGCTGGTTATCTTTTCTTTTTAATTTGTTTTTCGCTGCTTAAGTTCAAAGTATGAAGCACAATGGTTGGGTATATACTATTTAACATCACCACAATAGATGATCCCCTTGAGAATGTGAAGCTCTCTGGTACTTGCTAGTTTGCATGGTATCCCAAATCCATCATTGTGATAGGGATGAAATATACTTCAAACTTGAGTCAGCTACATAGTGTGAGTCAACACAGAACTTCACATGATGAGGGAACAAAATCTGAATGAGCTGAATTTGATATAGAGAGTTAACAGATACTTCAGAACACTGATGAACAAACTTTCTGTAGTCTCAATGGGTGCAGAGTTACAAATCGAATTTTGTTGTTGGTCCCAAATATTCAGGTTGTGACATTCCCTCTTGACATCCCTGCACAAGCAGCTTTGTGCCTTTAAACTTGTAATCCATGATTGTTTTTGTTTGCATTTGACCCAGAATTTCTACATGACCTTGAGATGCATGAGGTTTTGGGCAAAACACTGTGGCATTTATTTAAATGTAAGAATTTCTTTATATACTTGCAGTAGATTGGCAAATTTACCATGAATAGTTCCATGCAAACAGTTTGTCATTTGTACTAGATTGAGCAAATCGAATTGGCAGATTACCCATGCTAAAAACTCCAAAGTTCGTCATGTCAGGTTACCCATGCTCACATGGCTTCATTTCATAAGAAGGTCAAAGGTTGGACTTAAGATGACTTGAACTCAAGACATGTAATGAGATCTAGTACAGTTTGTGAAAATCAGATTCGAAAAATGATGAATTGAGTATGAAAACATAGAAAATCAATACCACAAATTGAATAAGGTAATGGTGAAGTGAATTCAGTGAATTGGATTCATTAAACACCTCACGAACCTAAAACTGCAATACTGAACATGAATTGAATTGAACAATGAATATGAAATCTGTGTGACATCTACATCATATATCATCATGGGGGGCCCAACAAAGAGATGAGTTGGCCCAAAAGTCATGTCATTCTACTCATCTGAAGAAACACTAATAGTCTTCATTTGTATGCCTCTCTCTCTCTCTCTCTCTCTCTCTCATGTACACAGACTATCCTCTATTCTTGAGATGTAACGGCATCACGCTAAACTAAACTCTTGATAACCCATAATTTACATAAACTAAACTATGATCTCTAATACATAATACTGTTAACTAAATGAGATGAAATCACTTTGAAGTGGCAACCAAACAGAGCCTAAAAGGATGAACTTTAATGGCTCGCATTCACAATAATTTGTTCATTATAGTGCATTCACAATAGTTATCATTGTGGTTACAATTATTCATTATGTGATAGGTTTTCAGGTGAGATGATCGAGTTTCAAAACAAAACAATCTGCGGTTTTAAGAAGCGATTCCCAGGATGTATGTGTATTTTAGGGGCCATCTGCACCTTGGAAGCATACAATGGAAGGTATGGAAAACCCTCCAGTTCCCTTCTTTGAATCATGAAAAGGTATTTGTGCTGAATCCCATGCATTGGCAATATTAGGCATGCTCATGAGCAGGACATGCATAATTCTGTAAAAATTGATGGAGCAGAACTGGATGTGCATCGGAGCTATCCATATATTGAGTGGGGGTCCTTGGAAGGTGGGAACCGTTGTTATGACCATGATGAAGCTGTCCATTTCCTATGGATAACATTGGAGTGGTCTGGCCATTTGGACAGGCCGTGTTTATGTATTTGGTCGCCATTAATGGGGTAGACCCGGATGTGCGTCGAAGCTATCCGGATGACCGGGGGTCCCTAGAAGATAAGAATCGTTATTATGACCATGATGAAGCTGTCCATTTCCTATGGACAGCATTGGAAGGGCCTGACCAATTGGAGCAGGCCGTGTTTATATCTGTATTTGCAGGGACCACACCCTTATCCTATAACCTAAACCTATTCTCAATCCCCAAAACCTATAACTACAACCTAAACCTATAACCTATAACCTAAACCTATAACCTAAACTTAATTCCCTAAACTTTAACCTACAACCTAACCTAAACCTATACTTATAACCTAAACCTATTCTTAAATCCCAAACCTATAACCTATAACCTATAACATAAACCTATAACTTAAACTCAATTCCCTAAACCTTAACCTATAACCTAACCTAAACCTATAACCTAAAACCTATACATATAACCTAAACCTAAACTTCTAACCTTAACCTAAACCTATTCTCAAATCCCAAAACCTATAGTTATAACCTAAACCTAAACCTTAACTTATAACCATAACCTAAACTTATAACCTTAACCTATAACCTATAACCTAAACCTGTACTTATAACCTTAACCTAAACTTCTAACCTTAACCTAAACCTATTCTCAAATCCCAAAACCTATAACCTAAACCTAAAATTAACCTATAACCTATAACCTATACCTATAACCTATAACCTAAACTCAATTCCCTAAACCTTAACCTATAACCTAAATGCAATTCCCTAAACCTTAACCCGTAACCTAACCTAAACCTAAACACAATTCTCTAAACCTTAACCCATAATCTAACCTAAACCTAAACCTATAACCTAAACCTAAACCTAAACCAAAAACCTAAATGAATTCTCAAATCCCTAAACCTAAACCTACACATAATCCTAATCTCAACTCCCTAACCTAAACCTAAACCTAAACTTGGAAACCGAAACCTAAACCCGATCTCGAACCCGAACCCGATTTCCTAAACCTAAACCTTAACCTATATATTCTCAATTCCCTAAACCTATAGCTTATAACCTAAACCTAAACCTTAACCTAAACTTAAACCTAAACCTATGACCAAAAACCTTGACCTATAACCTATAACCTAAACTTATAACCTATAACCTAACCTTACCCTAAACCTAAAACCTAAACCTTAACCTATAACCTAAACCTAAACCTAAACCCAAAACCTAAATGTATTCTCAAATCCCTAAACCTAAACCTACACCTAATCCTAATCTCAACTCCCTAACCTAAACCTAAACCTAAACTTGAAAACCCAAACCTAAACCCGATCCCGAACCCGAACCCGATTTCTTAAACCTAAACCTTAACCTATTCTCAATTCCCTAAACCTATAGCTTATAACCTAAACCTAAACCTTAACCTAAAGCTACACTTAAACCTTAACCTATACCTATAACCTTAACCTAAACCAAAACCTATGACCTAAAACCTTAACTTATAACCTAAACCTAAACCTAAACCTAAACCTAAAACCTAAACCTAAACCAAAACCTATAACCTATACCAAAGTCAAAACCTATAGCCTAAACCCGAACCCATTCTCAAATCCAAAAATCGATAACCTAAACCTAAGCCTTAACCTAAACTGTTAACCTATAACCTGCTAAAAAGACCAAAGAACCACAATGTTATGCCTGTCAGAAGTATGGACATCTGTCTACCGAATGCGCAAACAGAAAAAGTAAGGGCAAAGCAATGGCTACCACATGGGATGATACAGAAGAGTCAAACTCAGAATCTAGTGACTCAGAGAGTGATGGAGACCAGAAATCCTTAAAAATTCTTATGGTCTCCACTACTCTAATCATCCCCGGTGAATCTGAGAACGAGGTAGAACAAACCACTGAATCATTTCCGTCTGATAATGAAGAAACTGGAGAAGAAGAAGAGATAGAAAAGGATAAACTGCAAGATGCTTATAATCAACTCTATATTTATAGCATCCACATACTTAAAAGACTTAGAATGCCTGAAAACAAAAAGGAATTGCTGCAAACAGACTTGGACAAAACCTTGGAAATTAATACACATTTAATCAATGATTTATAGCAATATCACTCAGACAATGATAAGTTAGAAAGAGCCAATCTATCTTTAAAAATGGAATCATCAAAGCTTATAAAACAAGTTGAATTATTAAAAGATGAAAATGAGCAACTCAAGAATGAGAATCACACACTCCATTGTGACTTAGAGAAATCCAGAAAATTTACTAAAATAAATTACAAATTTTCCTAGAGTGGTGAAAATCTAGAAAAGTTGTTAGGGATGGGAAGACGAGGAAAAGACAAGAGTGGCCTAGGGTATGAAAAAACTAAAAAGAAAACTAGAAATAAAGTCCCAACAACTGAAAAACTTGCTGCTTAAGGTAGCAATATGAGAACTTCTCCAGTTTGACATTTATGTGGGGATATGGGTCATTATAAGTTTGAATGCTTAACTCCTAGAAGGACTTCATATAACTCCAGTCAAAATCATATTGGTAAATTCAACCCAGCCGGAGAAATATAGAATGTCAAAAGTCCATCTAGGAGAAACACTCATCCATCACCACCTAAAAACAAAGGCAAAATGAAGGAATCACTAGATCAAGTGGGTGAGATAAATATGAAAACTAAATCTACCACAGTAAAGAATTCTGTCTCAAAATGGATAGTGAAAGAAAAACTGAACTCTATACCCTGAAATGTAAAACATAGAAAGACAAGTCCAGGCCATGCATCTAGATATGGATATTTGCTGAAATGATGCAAATTTTGCTAAGCATCAAATGATATATCTGAGGTTCCTTACCTCAATCTTTTGTATATAAACATTCAAATGTTTATAATTTTGATATGTGCATTGAATGTACAAAATTTTGCTGAGTATACTATTGATTCATAGAAATACTAAAAGTATACTTAAAGGGCTGTCTGAATGCTGAAAATGAAAAATCATTCACCTTCAATACGACTATCGATATGTCATTCTCGATTAATTGATAAAGGGTCGATGTCATTGACGCCTCCTTGGTATAAGAAAAGTCGTGTGATCGAGAATGATATCGAAGACAGGATCGATAAAATCGATCAGAGTCCATCGATATAATCAAGACGAGGATCGATGATAATGACAGATGCCACCTGATATAAACCGGTGGAGCACGAAAAAGGGATTTTATTCCAGGGTTTCCGTTTCTCTTCCCTGCTTGCTTCTCTCAACCGGACGACTCGGTACATTGTCAGACAGCCCCAAAAGTTCCAAAAATACGTTAATACCCTTCTAATCATCAAGATTCCATCTTATTTTTTGGATATTTCCTTTTCAGTTAGGTTGTGTTTTTTTCAAATACCTTTAAGTCCTTTTTGTCCACATGGGAAAAGATAAGGGAAAAGTGTCGGGTCTGGGTGAATCTTCGCGATCCGCTCGATAAAAGGTGCTTGCTCCCAAAGAAAGAGCAAGGGCCTCGAAACGTGGGACCCCCACTAGGCAATGCACAAGACAGCGTGGGCCCCAGTCTAAGGCGCATGCACCCCCACTGGTACAAGTTAATCCGGTTTTGGCAAAGTTCACTGGGAGAAAGGTTATTCCCGAGAGAAGAGTCCACAGAAGTTGTCTGATTTCATATAATCTGGAACCACTATTTACCGCGATAGATTGTTACCAGTTCTCGACTTTGGGGGACCGTATCAACTTGAAGGACTTGGAATTTCTTTGCCTCCTGTCATTCTCCAATATCTGAACCACCGTACATCATCGTATCCATCGATGGTGATGATGTGCTGATCACTCCGGAATCCGTCGTAGGGATATTCAATCTTACCTTATCTCCTAAGGGAATCCCAGATATGGACATGGAAAATATTGAGGTTCAGTCCAAGGTCACCAAATTCCTCTTTCATGATCGTAATGTCCAGTGGCACCAAGGGAATGCCCTAAAAGTCAGATTCATGGAACTGCGCTATCAGGTCTTGCATGGTATTCTTGCTTCAAATATCTACTCTCGGGGTTCCAATAGGGCAGATCTCATGGGCTTCATGACTATGATAATTTATTCGATTGCCTCTAAGATCAAGATTTGTCTGCTTACCCTCATCGTGTATCAGTTGGTTTATGCTTTTCATATGGCAAGGGATACTCTCCTACCTTATCCTTGGATCATAGATACAATTTGCAATGCCATCACTTTTCCAACTACAAATGATCATGTATGTCCTCTCCAAACCTTTAACAAAAGTAACATTCGAAGGATTGATTTGAGGTTTCATAAATATCCTGAGGATCCACCTGAAGAGGGCATTCAAGTTGAGAGGGAAAGTGGGGCAGGTGACGCTCCCATGGAAGGGACAAAGATGGCTGAAGAAGAAGCTTCTGGACCCCATCAAGCACCATCGACATCAATTCCTGGGCATGCTAAATGATTTAAGTTCCACCAGATCGGATTGGTGCAATTCAGAGGGATGTCTACTTGGTGCACGAGAGGCTTACCGTCTTGGAACGACTGGTCCAAGGAGTGCAACAGACAGTGCAACAATTGGTCGAGATAATCACCTATCGTCGAGACAATATGGCGCCATCTACCTCTGCTCCTCCGCCATAGTATAGGACTCCGAACGCTATCGCATTCACCCACACTTATCTCAGCGTATGAGCATAAGTATCTTTTTGGTGCTCTACGCTCTCATGAGTGAATGTGATAGCCTCCTAAGTTTGACAAAATTTTTTTGTGGATGTTGTATATGCCCCATGTGGACTTGCTACTACTGGTTACTTCTGGTTGCCCATGGATGGGCTAAAAACTAATGTTTGATTGTGGTTGCCCATGAATGGGCTTGATAGTTTTGTTGGGATGAATGCTAAACAATTGCCAACCCTGGGCAGTATATGTTTTTTTTTTATATTGATTGAATATGGCTAAATATCATTCTCATCATTATTGCCGTAATTATGTTCAGATCCCCTGGTTTATCTAGTCTTTGATATTGAGTGCATGTGGTTTTCATGAATATTTTATCTGCTCTAATCACTGCTTTAATTGATCTGATGTGCATCCATACTTTTTGAGAATGATGTATGCTTAAACTGATTTTATCTCTATACATCTATATCTATGTGTTCTCCTACATGTCGTTAAACAACTTCAGTCAATATTTGCTGACATGCAATCTTTGTCAATGACTGACAAAAAGGGGGAGAACAGCTCAAACACCCCGTCAAAATATGTATATCTACGCTTGAGTATGGTGTTGCAGGTGTTAGGGGGAGTAGCTGCACCAAGCGAGGGGTAGTTTGCAAATAGGGGGAGCAGCTTCTGAATATGTTGAGTGTGTGACATTGTTAGCATTGTAAAATTGTGTAAAGTGTATGTGCACACAATTTAGGATGTCAGTATAGAAGTTGTTCTAGGATGTTTTGGTATTTTGTCACGTAATTGACAAAGGGGGAGATTGAAAGTGCCTTGGTTTGTCAATTAGGGTGAGTGTTAAGTCAGTCAGACTATAGAGCCGCATAGGAAGATCAATTCAAAGCATCTGCCTCAACCGGATGTGTGTAAGCTCGCCACAGGTAAACCTAAGCCTCACATCTTATATCCCAAAACATCAGGTAAATAAAACCTTTAAAACAAGTTAGAACTTTAGAAGGTTTATAAGTGAGAAAACTTTTTCGAAAACAGAAAATCTCTAAGTTTTTCTTGCATTGTCGATTTTATCGATACACGTCTCGATAGAATCGACCTGCTCTGTCGATGTCCTCGATGCTTAAACGATATCATCGAAATGAGGACAAAAGTGTCCAGCAACCACATATATCTCTAGACTGATTTATCAATATATCGATCTACCCATCGATATCATCGATATTTAAACCTTGAGTCTATCGAAAGTGACTCGAAAATATCGATAGACAGATCTCCGACGCCCCTATTTTTACTTAAGAAAATCACATGTACATCTATATATCGAAGCCGTTCTCGATACCATCGAAGTTCAAATCTCGATGATATTGGAGGGCTCTCGATATTATCGGTCATGGGCGCCTAGTCTTCCAGCAAAATATTTCAGGATGTTTATCTATGATCGGGGGTCCCTCGATAGAATCGATATTCAAAAATCGATGATATCAGTACAGTTTCAATGGCATCGAACAGGGACAGAAACTGTCTAACAAGCTTAAACGAAAATCCTCTGGATTTATCGATGCATCGACACTCTATCAATATCATCGACATTCAAATTTCGATGATCTCGATGGTCCCTCGATCATTCTTGTAAACCTGAAATATTTCAAAGCAAGTCTCTCTCATTTTTCAAATGTCGAGGAATCGAACCTTACATCAATGGAATCGTAGTTCGAAATCCGATAACATCGATACAAGTATCGATTCCCTCAACCAGCTGGCAATTGGTTTCAAAAGCGTATAACATTTGAGTTTATGTCAATGACCGGCCAGTCGATGCTATCGAGAGTATACGCTCGATGATATCGACCCTGCTCGATGATATGGAACTCTGTCATAAATGTGACCATTTTATATCCTTTGGAACCTTTTGCCTATATAGAGAGAGTTTGTTTATTGATGCTGGGAGAGAGAAAGAAGAGAGTGCTTTTGAGTGTTTTACCTTATATCATATACCCAAAGCCCTTTCTCTCAAGGAAGTCCATCCTCCAATCCACCCTCATCATTGATATTCAATAGAGTGGATTGGGGAATGAACTTCCGCATTCAGGGATCCTCCAGCTACTATCTTAATGGAAAATCATTAAGCTAGGATGCCTTGAATGTATAACCAGAATTACTCTATCTTCCTTATAGGAAAACATTTTATAGAGTAGCATTCCGTCTTAACCTTAACCCAACCCAAAGCCTCGTATTAGTACATCATTTGTGTTGCGGATCAAGGAAGTCGAAGATTCTTCATCAACAAGGAGGAGATCTTCGTTAATGCGCTAAATGGGACTCATCCACTTATTTGTAAGTAACTAGAGTCCAGAGGACACTTGTGATCATTCCTTTGTAGGATTGGGTCTAAGGTGTTTCTTACCCTTGCAGTCCTCTAGGAGGCTTCTGGCGGGAGTGTACATAGTGGGTGCATTGTGTGGACCCTTGCTCTATGGAGAGCATAAACATTTGGTTGAAGGTTAACCTGTCTAAAACCTTATGTTAGAGGTGAACAAAGGAAAACCTTAGGGTCTTGTGGAAGATCCTTGGCCAGTGTGCCTAAAAGTGGGTGCGTCGTGTTGACCCTTGCTTGTGAGAGCGTAAACAGTCAGCCTCAGTGTAGTTTATAAAGGTTGAAGGTGAACCTGATTTAAAACCTTAGGTTTGAGGTGAACCACTGTGAAACCTCCTTAGTGAAATCTGGTACACTCAAGGGTTGAGTGCGGTTACCAGGAGTGGAGTAGACAAGTAGTCGAACCACTATAAAAATGACAGTGTTTGAGATTGCTATTCTTTTATTTATGTGATTTGTTTTAATATTTTCATATCTGAATATCTCTGATCATACCTCACACACTTACACAGTCATATCCATCATAAATTAGTTTGAATAATGTTTACTTCTTAAATAGTTTGTGATTGGATCCTCTGCCAGGCTTGGAAGCTAGTAGAGTTACTTTTGAGTAATCCTAATATGTGTCTATTGTTAGGATTAGTGTAATAGGATTTTAAATAAACCATTAAACTTTACCCCCCCCCCCCCCCCCCCTCTAGGACATATTGACATATTCCTACTTCAACTAAAGCAATCTTCACCACAATTTCATTTTGTTCTCCATTTGATTGTATCTGGTATTCAAGTCTGTCTTCCTTATCTAATATGCTATATTATTATTCAGTTTCGTCTACATCCTGGTCATGGTTTAATTTTATTGCTTACCTCATGACATGTATTGCTTTACATTGTAATGTCACCATTCCTGCATCTGAGGGACCGGAGTCAGAATTACCATTTAACAATACCAACTTGAATAAGATGAATCTACAATTCTTCCTAGCCAACGTGAAGAAGAAGAGGAGGAAGCACCTGTACTTGAAGACACTTCCATGAACGACATTTTTGTTGTACTAGATGAGTCTGATGATCCAGTAAATCCTGATTATCAGCCTTCTCAGGTTGATGATCGTCTTAAAACTTTGGAGGAAAAGTCACTGCACTGCAGTTCTCTTCAGACAACCTGGTTCAAAATCAACAATCTTCAATGAAGTACATGAAAAGGTACTTTCATTGTATCATGAAAAGGTACTTTCATTGTATCACCAGGAGTTTGCATCAGCTTGATCTTTTTATGCCTGCTCCATCATCTGGATCTGATTGAGATCATTTCTTTTTAGTGATTATATTTATGTGGTTGTAAAACTTAAACTTTGCTTGTTTGCTTGGTTACTTTCTTCACACTCTTTTAAACTCCTTGGATGTTATTTCCCTAACTTTGACAATTTCATATGCTAATCTACTCCTTTCTATATTCATATGCTTATTTCTTCTTTTATTAAGTTTCTGTACTTATTAGTTCATTGAATATCTCATTTACTTGATAAATAAACTATTCATTCCCTTGTCAACTTGTGACAAAAGGGGGGAGAGAGTTTTAGTTATTACTTGAAGAATGACATGTTTTGAATATTCGAATATATGAATGATACGTAAATGCTTCGAGAATTAATGAATGCTATGGAATGGAATGTTTAATGTCATAATACAAGGGAAGTGCAAATTGAGGGGGAGTAATAAATATTTTGAACTCTTCAACAATCTTTTACAAAATGATTACAAGAGTACAAGGCTTCATTCTGATAATTATAATACTAAGTGTTTTATCATGAAATTGACAAAGGGGGAGATTGTAAGTGCTATAATGTTTTAAGCATACTTCACACTTTATTTGTCAAAATTCGTTTAGTCAAAACATCTTATCAAGTGATCTTCAAGTATGATTCAAGATCAAGCTTCAAAACAAGTTCAAAATCTAGTGAAAGATCAAGACCAAGATCTAGTAGAAAATTAATCTCAAGATCAAGCTCGAAAGACAACATAAAGTCAAGATCTACTAATGTTCTAGTAGAATATCAAGCTCTTTAGAGAAGTTCAAGTCTATAATCTATTTCAAGACAATGAAGTTCAGTCCATACAGGTATTATAAACCCTATAAAGACTTTAGGTTTAGGTGCTTTCAAAATATATTTAAAATTAGGTTTGTATGCTTGTATTTGGTTGAGTTTTGACTAGCCTAAGTTTTGGCTCGACCAGCCTAAGATTTTTTCGACCATTCCTAGTACAAACTGAGTGAAATAAAAAATTCTGTTGCACCTTCGACCAGTCCAGAGTTTCTCGGCTCAAAGTCTAGTAAATGAATCAATTCAGATTTTGGCATCCTCGACTAGTCGAAAACCATCTTCGACCAGTCAAGCAGGGCCTTCGACCAGTCGACGTTTATTAAATCTTATCCTGCTTAAATTCAAAAATCCATTGGAACATAATCTGGTGCTTAGGCTAGTTGAAGAAACAACTTCTTTGCCTATAAATTGAGGTTCTCTCTTAATTCGAATTATTCAATTATCACTACTATAATCCTTCTGCAAGAGAGAGAAGCCCCGGTTATTATCAAGCTATTAAACAGTATTTATAAATCATTTTATAGCTTTTTTTTGTTTAATTTTCTTAATCTAAAACTCTGTCATTCTGATTTTAAAAAGAGAGTGAATACTCTTCTTATTGAGATTTAAGAGAATTAATACAAGTAGCCGCTTAGTTTAAATTTAATTAAAATCAATAGAACCCTGGACCTTTTTTATCGGACCGAACATTGAACATTCGATATTCAAGAAAAGCATTTCTTCAGCTACAACTTCTTCTACGGTGAAGATAAGTAAACATTTATTTTCTGTATTTAATTTTTCTGAGATAGCCAGAAAATCTCAGTGTTGGTTTTTCTGAGATAAGCCAGAAAATCTCAGTGAGGGGTTTCTTTGTTTGTGATAGCCTAGTACAATCACAACTGTATTAGGTTTTAAGGTGCCCCTATGAAAATCTTGTCCTTAGTGAAAGTCAAGATTACATATATAGTAATTTTGGGAGTGGAGTAGGTGTGGCTGTTTTAGAATAGTTGTTGACATACCGAACCACTATAATTCTTGGTGTTGTGATGAATGATTTTATCTTTTTGTGGTAAATGTTTGTAATTTCTTTTATGTTAAAATGGTGAATGCTTGTAATATTTAGTTTTATTTAATCTTGCTCAGTTTGTGATTTTGATTCTTATCACGTTAGTAAAATAAGGTTGCCTTACCTAAACTTGTTTAGGTGAAGGTTATCTTACGAATTAGTTTAAATCAACGTTTCAATACTAGTGCAATTGAGATCTCTGATTTATTTATTATTTAGCACTTTATTCGATTATGTCACACCCCAGACTCAGTAACCGGACTCACAAGGAACCCAATAGTCGGTTCTGGCCACAACAGCCTCTTTAGTACCCCATTCTCGGTACCTAAGGCAGGTTCCAATCCTGGAATCCCACAAGGAGGATCTCCATAACCGTATAATCATTTCCAATACAAGCATACCCAAGATCACAACAAGTAAATCTCATAAATAATAAAGGGACACATCATAAAATCCACTATAAATTTGAACTTTTAAAAGTACATATCAAAAAGGAAATACATCTGATAGCAAAAGGAGGAAGAAAATCTTCAACACTGGGGGTCCTCGGCTCAACTCTAATCCAAGCTCTGCTGCTACGATGATGACCCAGGTTCTCCTGCATGCATCAATCGTGTATAAGCTTATAGAAAGCTTAGAGGGTGGTGAAAGTGTGTGACAATAGTGCACAGAAGAACAATAGGAGATACAGGAAGGGAAATATGATCAATAATAGTATTGCTAGCCTTACCGAGGCTTATCATGAATACAATGCAATGAGTATTGGGCGCCTTACAAAGGCAATGCATAAAGGGGCTTATGTAGTCAATGCAAATGCAATGCGAAGTGATGTCAGTGCTCATACCAAATCTACATATCAAGTACATTTCCAATCATAAGGAAATCACCGGGGTCCAGTACACTACTGGATGACTGCCGCTCTCTAGACACGCACAGTCAAACAAGCATAAGAGACCTCACTACATGCCTGTGGACAACCAATCACCAACAAGTCTTGATGATAGCGGACCCATTTACGAGCTGGTCAAACTTAGCCTAACAATGCCTTCTTACACCAGGAGGGTAAGGCCACACCCCTATCCAACCGACTACATGACAGTGGGAGTCGCGGCCTATCAGTGTAAGGCCCTAGTGCGCTCATAGTTTCCACTCGGTCATGGCGTAGGGGCATATCCTTGGTACCATGGAAGTTTTGAGAATTTCAACCATGGGCATCCTATGCACACAGTATGCTCAAGTAACATTTTCAATGTCCACACAAGCGGCCATCCACGAATGTCCCTATGGAGGTAAGGTCCGGATGAAGCAAGGGCAGATCATCATGAAATGCGATGCCAATGCATGAGTCTCCCACATAGGTCATGCACTAGCTTCAAGCACTCAATGTGCATAAGGGGAGAAACTTCATCCCTCTATCATGTCAACCCAATGACCACACACAATGCAATCCATTCACATAGATGATACATATGGGTCAAAATGGTGTAAGTACGCTATGACGTGGATCATACTCCTCCTACCCAAGGAGGGACATGGTTTAGATACGAAGATACGTACTCTTAAGGAGAAGTCCTCTAGTAGGGGCCTAATACTTTGAGGTAGCCCACAAGCTAAGAGGGTCATAAAAACCCAAGGAAGAAGCGATCTTAATCAAGGGCCCAAGGTGGGACTTCAACCACCTATAGGAACCCTATGGGCCTACCTTAGGGCCACCAAGGAGGACATCTAACCTCAACTGGGTCCCAAAAGGTAGCCCACTACCTATACATATATAGAGCAAAGCACAAGGCCTAAGCAATCCATGGCCTTGTGGGTCATACACTAAGCCCAATACTTAGGCAGCATGGTGGGCCCTTAAACAAGGTTTGGGCCCAACCATAAAGATCATGAGTCCACTCATTGTGATGGGCCTAATGGGCAGCCCATTATTCTAACATATGGGTGATCCTTATATTTAAAACAAGTAAGTTGGGCCTCACATCTCGGCCCAAGTATGGGTTTATTTTAATGGGCAAGTAAGGGCCTAACTACTTGAGTATTTTGGCCCATAAAACCCATCACAATAGTGTATTAAATATAGGCCCAAAGGTTGGGGGCATATCAAGAAAGCTTCAAGACAATGGGCCTAGGAAACCCAATAATTAACTACGAAGACTAGTCCAATAAGAACCCAATTGGAATGGGCCTTAAATATGCACTAATTAAGCCAAAAATCTAATTAAAAATGGGGCAAGATATGTGTAATAATGTCCCCAAATCTGGTGGGTTATGCTTCCCCAAAACACACATTTGTAGGTAGTAACCTTAGGCCTAATGCTGAAATTCCAACCCACCCACTATCTGGGCTTGCTAGAAATTCAATAAAAATTTATTTATACAATTATTTTAAATCTTTAGTGGCCCATACAAGTCACAAAGGGTCCCACCAGATGAAGGAGTGATTAAAACACATAAATCAGGTGGGCCATGTCCAGCAGTAGCCTAATGGGCTGGGTGTCCCATGTGCAAGCAGTCCTATGGGCCTGGGTAATTGGCCTAAAACTCACCCGAATAGACCCCAAAAATGGAAGCTACAGAGGGAGATGGCCATGTCCCACATGGACTAAGATTGGATGGATGGTGGGACAACAAAATACATCAAGGTGGGCCCACAAACTAGCATGGACGGCCAGCCATGGCTAGACGCCCCAGCCTGGGCGTCCCACCCTGGTGGGCTGGTCCAGCCTGCACCATGGGTGGTACAAGGGTCCATTGACCCCAAAAACTTACAGGTAGGTCCTACCATGGGTGGGCCACATCTCTGCAATATTTTAGAATTTTTGAATATTTAAAAATATTTTAATTGAATTTAGAATTACAGTCTATCCAGAAATTCTGCTGGGTAAAATGTTGTTGCCCATACAATGTTTATCCAATAAGATGGGCCCAAACTTCATCTAGGAGGGGAGGGATGGGTGATTAGTATTTTTTCCTAAAATATATCAAGGTGGGGTCCATGAAAGTGCCCCACCACCCAGAAAACCAAGCTGAAAATTGTGTTTTTCCCTCCATTCATTGGGCTGGACGGTCCAGCAAGGTGGACCGCCCACCCCTATAGGCCTCCCTTTTTGGGTGTTTTTGCATGGGCCATATGAGGTGTGATCTAACACACTTCAAGGTCGGGTCCACACCTTCATATTACACCCCACAACATAAAAAAATAGTGAAAAACATTGTCCAAATCCATGCCAAACATTAACCGTAACAGTCCATGCAACAGTCCAGATTTCTGGACAGCTATGTATGGCTGGACATATCAGCCTATATCTATATATATACAGCAAATAAAAGGATGTGTGGCCTTCCTTAGTGGGCCCCACACATGTCCAGATCAAGAACTTAGGTTAGGGCACTTGCATGCATCAAAATATGGTGCCAAAAAATCATAAAATGGAGGCTAGGGGCGTCCCACCCTTGCTGGATTTTTAAGACGTCCCAGGCCCACCAAGTGGGCCACACACATCACCATCCATATATAAAGGAAAAGAGAAGAAGAAAGATGATCCAGCTATGGGGATAGGGCCGACCACTAATGGGCCCTCCCAAGAACAATCAAACACATGGATCTACATTGATTTACACTTACGGTCACAAAACTATCACATGCATGATCTATATCTACAATAGATGGTTGGGATGACATCCCAACATGATCTTTAAGGTCTAGATGACCTTGAGATGGAGTAGATCATGAAAGACATCATGATGGGGTCCATGGAGAATGACCCCATCATTGAACATGGCATGCATGTAGGATGGGCCAAAGGGCCACATCCATGGTATCAAATGGGATCCCCACGATGGATTGGTAGGTCCCATGTGATCCATCCATGAAGAAATAGAGAGATTAAAGAAAAGAAAGGAAATCAGCAGAAAGAATAGTCACCCACTTGGAATCCAACTCTCAAACTTCTACACTATGAAGATCTTGGAGCAAGGAGGAGATTTTGATGGTTGAGATGTATTTTTATTGGTGGGATTTGAGGGGTTTTTGGGTTTAGAAGGCTGGAGAATTTGGTAAGAAAGGGACGTTGGGGAAAAAGGTTGCTAGGTATGGAGGGAAAAATGAGGAGAGAGAGAGAGAGAGAGAGAGAGAGATCATAATTGCTTTGTAAGAAAGACAATCATTGTCTATGGGAGGAGTTTATAATGTTGTAAGCTAGTATAGGTTTCTTGGTGGTGTGTGAGATAGGTGGTGTTAGATATGGAGCTTTTGTGTGGTGTGGGTTGTGTACCTTGGAACTTGTGCCAAGGGTGGCAGTCTACATGCATTCCACCTAAGTGGGCCACATGATTAAAGGTCATACAATAAAATGTACACAACTTTTGATCTACATATCGGATGGACGCACAAGATGCGTCATCAGAACCATGACAACGATACGAACAAGATGTCATAGGTCTCGGGTCGATCCGGGTCGGGTCAATGTGACCGGACACAAGGATGACTGTAACACTATCCGAGGGCCTCGAGTTGTCGGGATTCAACCGGTGAGACCTCGGGACCAAGAGAAATGAAATGCATACCTACACACATACATGCACATACAAGAACTTGGGTTGGGCCTTATAGATTATTTGACATAGTCTTATTCACTCCCCCTCTAAGACTTCTTAAGCTCTCCTTTTCAACATTCAATAGCAACAAAGGAAAATTGAAAAATAAATATCATCACTCATTTAATTAATTCTGAATTCTTATTACATCCCTCATGTTTTCCTTGATTCTGAAGCAAAATATATTTAATTAAAGTAATTAAAAGACAATCAAACGATGATTTCAACAACATCTCGGCTTGTATATCATCTGTCGTAATGACAGAAGAGTTATGTGGGTTTGAAACCCCTACTTAACGCCAATGTACACAGAATACATGCATAAAAGAGCAAATCACAATGATTTTTTAATCTCACGAGAAGGCACAATCATCGAATACATACATATATATATATATATATATATATATATATATATATATATATATATATATATATATATATATATATATATTGGAGGTTGGACAGTGAAAGGATCCTTGATGCGCGATTGCGCAACAGACTTTTGCTCTTATGTCTCCTTCTTTTCCTTCGCTTCTCTTGTACTGCGCCATGGGATACCTAAATGTTGTAATTCTGAATTCTCGAAGACTGTTAAAGATTTCTCTAATCCCTCTGAAGTTTCTTAGTTGTGAATGAATCGAATGAGAGGAGTGGGTATTTATAGGCCTTCACATGTGCGAACCACCAAAATCGTACAACGGAATTACACCCTTGTTGCACAGTCACACAATAGGTCTCCTACTCAATCTAGACATTTTACCCCCAAGCCAACATTCTGTCAATATTCTTTATGTTGTGCAGCCGCGCAACTCACCTCTATTACGCGGTCGCGCAACAGGACCATCTTTGTATTATTTTTATTTCTTTTGTGCCCCGATAGGTATAACGCCCCCTATCCAAAATCCACTCATCGCTAAGGTAGTTGGATTTGGATGTGGTCAGAACATCACTGATGTCCACATCTTCACTCGAATCTACTGCATTGGCCTCTTTTAGTGCTTCATTTGCCTTATCTCCTTTTTGGGCTTTAGGATTCTGACAATCATTTTTCATATGTCCGTCTTCCACAGTTCCAACACTTCATATTCCTATTGCCTTTAGACTTGGACCGTGAACGCAACGAATTAGCCATTACCCGCTCTAAATTCATTTCCCTAACTACCAACGCATCAATGGAGGAACCTAAGCTAGTCTTTCTTTATTAACACCCTCAACTAAAGGGCTGAGATGACAGTCTCAACATCAATTGTCTCTCTACCGTGTCACATAGTGTCTACAAGCTATCGTAAGACTTTAAAAAGGAGTTCAATAGAATTAGGGCTTGATCTTCCTCACGCATCTTCACTTTCATACTTGTCAATTTGCAAAGGATCTGATTGAACGTGCTGATGTGTTATTAAAATCTAACCCCTCCGCCACCTTTAAATTATAGAATTTCTTCTTCATGTACAAATGATTCGACAACGATTTCGTTATGTATAAGCTATGTAACTTCTTTCAAAGTCTTGTGGTGCTCTTTTAATTCAGGACATTGTCAAGGACATCATTCGCTAGTTGGACCGAGGTTTTCGCTCTTTCATCTAACTCTTCTCATTCTTCATCGCTCATAAATGTTGGACGCTTCTCAACAACAAGGAGTGTATGCTGTAACACTTACTGAATTAAAATGCCTCTCATCTTCACCTTCTATAGTTCAAAGTTATTTTTCTCGGTGAACTTCTTCGTTTCATACTTCATGTTTAGTCCTCTAATTGTCATGATACCAATCCAAACTCAAATCCTAGCATACACTTTGATGCCACTTATTGGGAATATATGGAAGCAAACCCTAAATTTGGGTCACATGAGATTAAGCAAACGTAAACCAAGTAATCACAAAGCACATACGATTTTACGTAGAAAAACCATTGAGGAAAAAAACCACAGCACAAAGTGACATCAAATCACTATAAAAGAAAAAATACAAGAGATGGAATCCCTTACAATACTCGAAAACTCTCGTTTTCACCTTCTCCAAGCCCTAAAAAATGTTTAGCCCTCCTTGGAATTGCTTATGATTGCCCTAATCCCGCAATTACACCCATTTATAGTGTCCCACCCATAATAGAAAACAATTCCCATAATTTCAAAAAATTGTGCGCTTCTGTCAATGGTATCGACAACCATCGAAGTCATTTTGATAGGATTGAAGTCATCTTGAATCAGATTGATTTGGACCCAAAAAATGTCTATGAGCAAAGGCAAAAGAAATGAGATTTTCTTGATGGAATCGACAGTTGCTCAAAGAGATAGAATGGTTTGCCGATGGCATTGACAAACCCTTTTCAAACCAGGTTGAAAACATCTAACAACACCTCCGGTAGTCAATTTATGAAAAATCTCCCACAATGGAACAATCCTAACCGGTGTGTACGTGCGAAATAATAGACGGTTGAGAAACAAGGCCAGACCATCAACCAACATTTTTATTTTATTTTTTCACACACCCACCGACGCCACATGGGCACGCCATCCCTGATCTCAGTGTTGAAACAGAGTCTGTCAATCACTTGACCAACATTATTTTTAAGATAGGATGATTTTACTGTGTATATTATTCATTGGGCCCTTCATATCAACAACCGTGGGTCCCACTTGTACAAATAGAACCCTTTAAAATCAGATTAATTGGATAATCCTGACCTCTGAGGGTCAGCATTTCATTTTAATAATCCATATATAGGTCACCCATCCAACAGTTCGAGTGACCATATATTGGTCACCCATCCAACAGTTTGAATGATCTGTTGGTATGTCTTTTGGTTTATCCTCCACCTACACTGGGCCAACGATTTTATGGGATTGGATTGAAGGGAGTGCATGCAGTTTGTAGAAAGGCTTTTGCATGTGTATAGATGTCTTTTTTTATTCTTTGATCTCATCAAAGATGGTAACAAAATATTTTATACAATAAATCAGGTTTTATTTACACCACGCTGCTTGGTGAAATTTTCATTCAAAACTTCACATTCTATTTCTATCCACGCCAGATCAAGAAGCAGAAAGGGAAAAAAAAAAAAATGCCTCCAAAGTTCATTCTTAATTACAGATGTTACCACAACCGAAACTCAAATCCCGACACCATCAAAAATCGGTCGAGTTGGCACCCGAAACGTTCTTCCCCTTCAGTTGCAGCTGCCGAAATGCAATCACCGAATCCGATACTCTCTCCTCCTCTCGAATCCACTCTCCTTCTTCTCCACTTCCCACAATTGCTTCAACAGCAGCTGCCACATCTCCTTTCCCTTTTAGCATTATAAGCATCCTCTTCGCCTTCTCCCTTGCCCTCTCGCTCTTTCCCGTCTCCGCTACCTCCTTCAAAACCTCCACTGCCCCTGCCGCCTTCGCTGACGCCTTGAACCTTAGCACACTCCCTCCACTGCTCAGAGCAAACAGCACCGCAACGCAATGCTCCCTCATCGCCTCCCCACCTGATTTCTCTCTCAGCATTTCAACAAACACCTGGACTGCATCCGCGTCCATGAGCGCCGCCCGCCCCTCCGTCCCTGACGCCAAATTACACAGTATGATCATCGCACGGCTCGCCAATTCTCCACCCCTGGCATACCCGAGCAGCAGCGGGACCGCCCCCAGCTTCACCAGCTTCGACCTGTTGCACTGCAGCAACGAAAGGTGGTACAAGGCAAGCGCTGCGTCCTGCCGGGCCTGCTGTCTCTCGTGCCTGAGCGTGTGAAGCAGCGGCTGTAGTGCGCCCAACACCCCGATCGCTGGCTTGTTGTCGTCGTCCAGCGCAAGACTAAAGATGGCTCCCGCCGCATGCTCCTGCGCCTCTGGGAACCCGCCTTTCAGGATGTCAATCAGGGGAGGGACAGCGCCGGACCGCATGATCCGCTCCTTGTTGGGCTTCTCCAGAGAAAGATTCACCACCGCGGCGGTTGCGTTGATCTGAACGGCTGGATATCGAGAAAGAAGCAACGGACGGATGGCGGCGAGCAGACGTGGGGTGCAGAGGGGGACCCTCGATTCCGGGCTACTTCTTGAGATATTCCGCAAAGAGCTGACAGCTTCTTCTTGCTCGTAGACGAGGACGCTCCTGAGTTTGCGGACGATCTCCTCTTCTTGGGAAGAAGCGGCTGGGATTATCTCAGAAGAAGACGGCGAAGAAGAAGAAGGAGGAGAAGAAGAAGAGGAAGAAGAAAAGCAAGAAGGTTTGGTAGTGAGAGGGAGAGGAGTGGCGGCGACTGATTCGTCGGAGCTGGAATAGAAGTAATTGGGCCTGCGATTGAGCTCGGTGGCGGCATGGGAGAAAAGGACGGGAGGCTTCTCAGCAACCCCTTGGAGAAGATGACGATCGTCTGTTTGTTGGGCAGAGGACATGAGGGATCGGATCATGTCCATGGCCACAGATGGATCGGGAGGCTTGGGGCGGGGAACGCCGGAAGCGTCACACCAGTTAAGGATGGTGGAACGGAGAGCGAGGTTGGGGATGAGAGGGGAAGAGAGAGAGAGAGAGGCGGAGGATGATGAGATAGCGCTGGGGAAGAAACGGAGGTCTATGCAGGCCTGGATGAAGGATCGTTCGAATGTCTGACCAGAAGAGAGTATGACAGGGTCTGACATTAAAGATGAGGAGATGGGGCAGATGAATTCTTCTGGTTTTTCCTTTGGTGGGGTTTTAGGAGAGTCGTTGGAGTTTGAAGAAGGTGAAGAAGGGGAAGAAGGAGAAGAGCGGAGGAAGGAGATCTTCCATCTGTTCTTGCCTCTGCCTCCCATTATTTCTCGCTTTCCTCTCTTTCCTTATTTTTCTCACTTTCGTTTCTTGGGTAATGAAATGCTGCGAAGAGAGGAAGCCATCAGAATCTTGATTTGACGGACGAAAAGCAAGGGCTCTGAAATTTTCGATTAGATTGGCTGAATGCCGCTATTTGGAGAGAAGAGGGAGCCGTTCGATCAACACATGGCTCGCTCCAGTTGTACACAACATTTGGGGGCTCCTTCAGATAATCCTACCCGTCCATGAGATGCGTCACCTTAAAGAACCATCGTATCCCAAAACTCAGCACGATGGGCCACAGCACAGGAACACATTTTGAGAGACAACACGCACCGTACATTTGTGCGGGGGCCACCGTGATGTGTTTGCGTAATTAAGGCCGTTCAAACCCTTCATATATTGTAGAAGAATGGTCAAACTAAAATTGACCCTGGTTTGAAACTAAGAGAGGACCAGGTTTTCTACAAGGTGATGCATCCAGTAATAACGAAGTTGGATGGTGCGAGTACATCACTTGGACCACGCATCTGCCCGGTAGCACCCTTTTAATTCAAAGGCGCACGGGTGAGCGCCCCCATCCATATGGCATCGTCTGTCCTCGGACGGAAACGCGTTTTTGATACCAGCCAATGCACGGTGCCTGCCCCTAATGACCAGGACGACTTCAAACAAATGACACCAATCTCCCTACACGGGCTATTTCCTCGTTGATTTGATAATGATAAAAAATCTGAAATTATCAAAAACTTAAATGGCCGCATGAGAGGGAATAGTGAAGATCCTGACTTGTCTGACGTAAGCGGAGGACACAGTGTAACGAACCTAATCGTGAAGTAATAATGACATGTCCTTAAGCTACAAATTGTTAGTAGTAGGTGATTTACTACTTTTTATTTGTTTCAAAACTGTCTTTCACTTTGTTTTGTTTGATCTCTCTAGATGAAATTATACGTAATTTTATGGCAATTTGACTTCTTTAAATTGATGTATCAATTATAGCTGTTTTTTCGCTTTTTACTGGCTAGAGATAAAAATAAAAATTAAAAAAAAAAAAAAAAAAGATTTATGGAATAATCAGTATTTTCTGTGTCCAGTTCAATTGCCCTCTCTTTCTGTTATTTTTTTAGCATAGGGATTATTCTAACTTGTCTTTCCATAGAGTTATATGGTGACACGTGTTTGCATCTCCTATTTTACCATTATAGTTAATATCATATAACTTTTTTCACTAAAAAGTAATTCTATCCGTTGGTAATTTATCCAAACAGTTACAATTTATTGTTCTTGTTATTGGAAAAATGGATCGACCAATAAAATGAGGCTAGGTCGAAACTTCATGCACTTCGTCAAGTCTGTCAACAATCAATATGACTAAAGGCTAAACTTTTGGCCCCGAACCAAGCAGGAAATGAGGTTAGACTCAACCTCTCGTCAGTCTTCAAGAGCAGGTCGGAAAACTCATTGATATGCATGATGCTAAGAAGAACACAACTACGACTCGCCAAAAGGAGCCAGGTCGGTATAACCACAAGTCGGCGTGACCCATCTACTAGTTCCGACCTGGACCCAATTGTGTCTACCCAATATCCCAGTCGAGGATTTCGGAAGGCAGCCGCAACATGGATCAAACCGAGATCTTATACGAAGATCTCAAAAGATCCTCACAACACATATGGGGTCCAAATCCCTCTATAATACGCACCTACCAAACAAGGAGACGACCTTCTACTTCACTGCCCTGTCTTACCTATAAATAGGAGCATCCCTAATAGTGAAAGATACACACAATCTTACGCCTAAAAACCTTTCGTTCCACTAGACCTAGTTTGCCTGTCTGACTTTGTATTTCAACCAGAAACGAAATGCATTTAATTTGGGAAATATCTCATTTAATATTAACAAAAGATAGAACGAAGAGAATAATCATCAATTCCATTTATTTTGAGTTCATTTACATCATTTTAGTCCTTTGATTCTAGGATAGAATCTCTTAGAAATGCTAGAAATACAAAATCTACGTAAATTCGAAATATAAATTTCGGCAGCATTCCGGCTCATATTGATCATATATCTAGGGGAGATGAGTTGTGCGGGCTTCCTATGCATTTCGTCCCTTATTGACATGATAAAGGAGTGTCTGGATTCCTTTAAAACATCTAGAATAGCTTAAGGATCTGAAAAAAATTCAACATGGCAGCTATCTCAAAGATTACCCGCGCAACTCCTGGGAGTTGCGCAGGCCGAGGAGTTGCGTGGACCCACGCAACTCGCTAGGAGTGGCGCAGCCCGGGCCTTCTTTACTCTGCACTCCCTCTCCTTCTCTTTGTCTCCAATACCTGTCAGAGGCACTGGTCTTTTGAGCGTCTAGTGGTCTAAATGAGGAGGTAGGGGGTATTTATATGCTTTCGCATGTGTGAGCCCTCGAATCCTGTGTCGTGGACTCTACTTCGCATTCCCAATCCGTCCCTCTTTGAAGAAAGTTGCGCGGCCCAACATGACCAATGTTGAGTTATGCGAAACCAAGCAACTCAGCTCTTGCGCAACATGGTTCCTGCGCAACTCACTTCTATCCTTCATTTCTTTCACCAATTTCCATCCTTGAAGCTTCTCTCCATAACCAAATTTTATATCCCAACATATGCCCCCTTGATCTGAAACTTGACTTCTCTCTAAGTTAACTTGAAGGATCAACATCCTCTTGTAGAACTTGAGTTGCGCGGGTCTACGCAACTCGCTGCCGGCACCACTGGTCTATAAATATCAGACCACCTAATCATTCATTACTTCAAAATTTTCTTTCTCCTAGTGAAGCCCTCCTCCGCACAACTATTCCGTGCAACTCGTCCACGCAAGTCTTCAGCACTTAGTGCTAAAGACTCCTATTCCGAAACTCTCCTGAAATTTCTAACTTTCCAAACTCCAACTAATTTCTTTGAACTCTTTAACCATGGCCTGTACTAAGAGAACTTTTCATCTTATAGAAGCGCCGACAGACCAACCTTCCCATGCAAATGTCCCTAACTCTCCTCAAGCCCTTGAACCCTCGCCGAATCCTACAAGCCCTATTCCTTCTTCTACGATCCAAATAGCCACTTCTCCCCCTCCAACACATGAAGATCCTCCCCGAAAACGAGTCAAAGTGACCAAAAAACACCCTGCATATACAAAGGAACCACTTTTACATGCTCATGACTTTTTTGATAGAATCAAGACATTGTCCTGGCCAATATGTCAAGCGATCATTTTCAGAGAAATAACAGGACCTCCAAAGCAAGGTCGTTAGGTTGACTGAGAAACTTAGCCAGAATTGACAGCCAATGTACAGATTAACATCATCGGATCTCCGGCAAGAGAAGATACAACACCACCAACATTTTCAAAAAAGAAACAGAAAAAATCAAAGCATCAAGAACTTCAAGGGAAGATCCAGGAGCATAAGAAGAGGAAGCTCCCGAATACTTAGGACACCGTAAAGGCTCAAGACGGCTACATAAAATTCAACAGCCATTTTAGGAATGAATTAATAACGATCCCACTGAACATTCAGTGACATCAGTCTATTCTTCAAAGTGAGCCAACAGATTGAACAACACAAAGTAGCGTGATGTATACTCCTAACTGGTCAATTCGAGAACCTAAAATGTTTGAAGGTATTGTTTCAGAGAGAGGGTCGGAGAAACAAATTGGTGAAGTGCATCCAATACGATTTCTGATTCCATGTTACAGTCCTCATGCACTGTTTTCTATAGTTATCCATGAGACGATATGCCAATGCTTCAGAGAGAGAAGGTCATTACGGGGGACTGAAGAATTCCATATATATGGCTTCCTAACATCTCGCAAATATTATACCAACTAGGCCAAGGCTATTCTCACCAAACATTCTGCGACGCTGATGGAGGTTGGCCGTTATGGTATAATTGAGGCTACTTCTGAATACTTCTATAAAGATCATATGGTCTATAAGGGGTTCCTTAGTTACTGATGCCCTACCATGAATTCTTTTCATCTACCTCTTGGTGAAGTCAGCATCACTTTGTGGGACCTTCACAAGATGGCAGGCCTCCCCATAACAGGTCTCTTCTATGACGAGTACGTTCCCACCAATGAGGAATTCTCACACTTTTCCTCTTCTAAAAGACAAGCACTAGTGTCAGATACTTCTGTTGAACTCTTCAGGGAAATGTCTAAGTTTCCTGATACCGTGAAGATCCCCCACTTTCTTTAGCTGGCTCACTTTTCCCAAGAGCTGTGGTATATACCTTCTTCTCGCATCATGATTTCGTGTTCTTTACTAATATCGTTCTCATTCGTTCTCCTCTTCCTCTTGTATGTTCAAGAATAGTCATTCAAATGAATTGGAAAATGCCCGTCGCAGAATAAGGAACCCATCAGAATTCTCATCCAAAGGCGAGCTAGCGACATTCTTGGCATATTGGTTGAGTGTAGTAGTGCTACCAAGTTCTAAGTGGACGGATGCCATCAGACCATCCGTATTTGTCATCGCGGGTGTATTGACATAAGGGTGAAAATATTCATTAGCGCCTCTCGTACTTTGTTCACTAAATCGTGCCTTCAGAGATATCGCCACGCACTGTTAAAACCCGTCCGTCAAGGCCAGTTAAGCATTCACTCCAGGGCATTACTTTTCCAGATGGTTGGGCATATACTTTCCGTGGATGTATGACGACCTTGAAAAGTCTTACGTGCATCCCTCGCGACTACCTTTATGTCACTACTAGTAGAGAATAATGTCGAAATGAATGTATGAGTGGGTGATTAACACCATCGAATCAACAAATGCTATTGACTTTTACCAGTTTTCATTCACCCAATACATTGTAGATCATGAAGCAGTTGATGATGACAACCTTCCTCCGGCTGAGCGAGCCTTCTTCATATCAATATGGTCCAACAACCTGCCTCTGCGAGAGGGCAGTGAGTTTTGGAGGGAGCCATACTACCCCAATCAGTTTGCGCAACAGTTCGAATATGACTAGACTATTCCCAAGCATTCTGAAGAAGTGACTCACAGCATGCGAAGTTACGGTATGGGACCCTACAACTGGGGGTTGATCTGGAGGCAACTACTTACGGCTCGAATCAATTCAAAATTCATTATTCTAAGTTTTGGTTGTTTTATCCACATGACCTACCCATGGATGCGATGGTGGGCACACTAAACATTTCTCATCCACCGATGTCTGCCAGTAGACTCACCAATATGGATTCCTGCCCCTCGAATCAGAAAACACGATATGATAGACGGGATAGGCTACATTGTCGAACACGACCATGCTCCTGCCCTCGGCGAAGCTTGCATAAGAATTTCTATGGAAGAACACATTCGCGAAGTCAAACCTACCAACACTCTTGAAGGTTGGATTGCCCACGGGTTTCCATTAACACACTTCAAGTCCCAGAGAAGGCCTATAATCAGAGAAAATGCTCCCATGGATGCCACCGAAACACCCCATATTCCTGCTCTACAAACCCTGTCCCCACTCCAGAGGTCGTCGGGCCTTTAGAACCTCAAGAAGTGCCTTCATCTGTTCCACCACCTCCTCCTCGCAGCAATTCTTCATCGCCTGTGACCAAATCACAGATGTGGGCAAGATCTTCTATATCCCCGATGACCACTACCATAGAAGACCCCGCTTTTACCGGAAAGAGGCAATCAATACGAAAAGGAAAACAAGTGGTTATTGAAAATTCTTCTTTGGAATCATCATCGTCTTCGTCATCGGCAGAGGGGGAAGACGGAGAATCCACTTCTGGTGACTCTACTTCCACTAATTAGGAGTCATCCTATAGTGACTCAGAAGAAGAGGGTGAACTAAATGCAGACGCAGGGAAAGCCGAGGAAAAGGAAGCAACGGAAGAAGGAGAAGTGGACATAGGCAAAGATGATGGAATTGGTGTAATTACTGAAATCAATGAAGAAATTTCATAAGAAAACATTCCCCCAGCCACTACTACTGGTGTTGATGAGGAAGAAGAACCCTTGGACTATGGGGAGTATGATGATACAGCTGGGGCTGACTTGACTATATCATTTAGCAGCAACTACTCTCCTCTTCCACGCGTGGCACCTTCAACTTCTTCGACAAACATTGTAGCATCTCCGGAGACTCTTCCGGCTCCCACAAATGTAGCTCAAGTTGCCCTTTTAGCCTCTACTTCTGGCAAGCCTTTTGCTAAGAAAATGAGGGAGCCCCTCAGACTTCCTATCAAGACTGGAAGAGCAGCCCGTGGAATAATTTTCCAAATAGAGTCTGCTGATGCTGCGACTCTAACTACCGTTGTATCAAGCACTGAGACTAAAGTGCCGTCTTTTGTCAATATGGTTCCAAATTTACCCAGACCATTCGCTCCTCCAGAAGAGAGGCAATCTGCAGAAGCAGCAATTCTTGCTCCGGCACCTTCGGTAGCTATAGGTACACTTTACTTTATTTCTTTGCTTTATACTAATTTACCTATAATCCATACCTTAACTTATATATTTTATTTGCATTTCACAGTTTGCGTTGTCTCTAGTGGTTTGCAAGTTCAAATTCTGTCGCCACTGTGTCGAATATCATATCCCTAGAAAAGATCTCTCCTCCTGCATTATCTCTATTACAGAGCTCAGTATCAGCAGCCATCTACATCTTTAAAGACCCATCCCAATTGTCTAATTTAGAGATAGTGATGTCTTCTCTAGAGAATGTAGCACGAATTTCCAGGATTAATATTTCCCCTCTGCGTGAGTCTTTATCCCATTTAGGTGAGACTTTACACAAACTGGGAGATGCCTGAAATATGATTGTCGCACCTGAAATTCTTGCTCGACAACGAGAATTATTGTAGCTTAAAGAAATAGTTTCGAAGGCAATGACGACAATTTCTAGTTATGATAAGGAATTTCTATAACGTCAAGAAAAAATCGGTGCAAAGACCTGAGTACCACCTAAGGCAAAAATCCCTAAGGACCGTATTCTTTAGAGATTTATGCCAAAATTAATTAAGTGTTGGACTAATTAATCCCTGGATTTAGCTCCAACCACTATCTATACAAATGGCAAGACCCAAAACCATCACAATCACTGACTCAACACTACTCAAAAACCTAGAAGAAATCCTAAAACCTAGTTGCTCTCGGGAGCACGTTAAAACTCCGTATCGGACCTAGACCGCACGTCGAAAATCCGATGACTGTAAAACTATAGGACTATGTCAGTCTTATTGGTCTTGACGAACATCATGGGAATCAAGCCTAAATAGTATCCAGAACTGCATAACTTGAGCCCTGAGTAAAGTGTGTGAGAAACACGAATATCTTTAGAAAATGCATTGGAACTTAAGTGAATTGGACCATTCACTTACGGGAAAAATTGAAGATTCTAGACCTTTAGTTTCTTACCAAACTTCACCCATGGATCAGGGAAATTTTCCTGCACATATCTGTATACTTGTGGCCCTGATCAAGGGGCGACGACCATTGATCTGATACAGGTCCGTCACGGTCGATTCACTAATCCGATCGTACTGAAATCATAACCTGGCATAGTTCCATGATCAGGGAACTTACCTTACACTGTAAGTGAGAAATGGACCTTCCTGAGGGCCCTGTTTGTCAGAAACAGGCACCCTTTGGTTATAACCTAAGTATACCATGGCCCTAGGGCCATTGGCACTAGTTCTGGGCCTATTTAAAGGCCTTAAACCACCCCACCCCTCTCTCATACGAATTTTCTCTAAACCCTAAGAGAGAGAAGAGAGAAAATAAGAGAAAAGAGTGAGGAAAGAAGAGAAAGGTTGGGAGATCATTGCAGTGTTTCTCTCCCACGACTACACGCACCAGATCGCCTTTTGATCTAGCTACACAACCTGTTTCAACTACGATTTGGGTAAAAAAATCCTAACCCTATTCTTGATTTAGGGATCCAAATAGAGTAAACGATATAATAGCTAACCTATTTCAATGTTTAGGTACCTATTGTTCTGTATTCGGGAACATAGGATTCGAACTGAGTTCGAAATGAGTATTCCGACGAAAGGTGCGGACTATAAACATTTAGGTTATGGTTTTCAAGGCTTTCAATGCCAGTAATGATTTATGTCTGACTTGATTGCTACCATATGATCTTAGTTACAATGTTTCGATATACTATATATGTGTGAACTGTGTTGAATATAAGGTGCATTTTGTGTTTGTTGAAATGTTTGATTGAGTGTGAAATTGTGATTTATGCTTGCCATGATTACAAATTTAAGGTTCATGTTTGTCATATGCTTTATAACCTAATTTGTATAAGGATTTACTGAGTTATATGTTGTAACTAACCTAGTTTATGTATTGGTGTATTGTAGCCTAAGTGTTTGTTAAATTGTCTGAATAAGAAATTGTTGGAGATTTGTACTCATTAGAAGTATTAACTTAGGATTTTGTATTGCTTTATACATATGTACAATTCTTTCAAGCATCCATCTTTACTTCTATGCAAATATATGGATAAAGTGTTGACAAAATGCTCAAATGAGTGTGGTATCTAAATTGTTAGTTTAATTTTGTTATGATTATCACGTGTCTGCTTACTGCTCTCGAGTAAGATTGGGACTACAACCTAGTCCAGGCAATCGGTAACCTTCCTAGTTCGGGTGGTCGAGTTAGTTTCGCCACATTGGATAATTTGACGAATCTGATCATACGAGGATTCTCGTCAGTGGTTAGGCCACACGGGGTGCTTATGCGCTACATGTCGATTTAATCAGCGTGTGCTCGTACCAATCGAATTTACCTAACAAACCGATTGGCCTATTGTATGTTCACTAGGCATGAATGCTACTGTTTGAATCTAAGATACCCCCATCAGTGTAAGAACCCACTTCAACCATGGTACCACGATCCGCTAAAACTCATGAACCAGGTATGGTGGTATAGGACACTATGGTCGAGCTGTCATCCTACGTTGGGGTGACAAGCCTCCTCGTAGTGACTAGTGAGCAACCCAAACTCGTGAGCCGAATACGGTGGTATGGGACATTATGTTCGAGCTATTGGCCTACGCCGAGGTGATTAGCCACCCCGTAGTGACCGCGAGTATAAACTTTTGAATTTGCCTATCGACTGTTTTTCATTAGGGGTGATGCCCTACAACTTGCCTATCGTATGTGGTTAACTAGGATTGACGACCCTAGATGGATCATTTGTTTGGGTTAATGATATAAAAAGAGATACCTTAGCTTCCCAAATTTGCTGTATGAATAAACGTAATTAATTACTCGGTTAAAACGACTATACATCGCATTGTATTTATTACCCAGTGTAGCTTGGCTATGTTCCAAGCGTGGGTTGGGGTGTGCCATCTGATCTGGAAGCCCTTTGAAAATAGCGCTGTAGTTGGTAGGTCGCTAGGTATGGTTGGTCTTACTTGCAGTTGCACTTTGTTGAGGAAGTGATGGCATGTGCGACAAAGGTGTCGGTGTCGCTTGAGGGAGCTTTGGTGTGAGAACATGCATCATTGCTTGCACTTCATTTCCGCATTAATAAGATAGCTAGGAAGTGATTGTTATGCTTTTTTATCATTTTTGTTTGATTGAATTGACAACATGTTAACCTTTGCCTTATGTACCACTGAGTTGATCACTCACTCTCACTCTGGGATGGTGTTTTAAAACACTAACCAGATTCTGTTATAGATGCAGGTGATGAGGACGTATATGCAGCAGAGTTGGACTTCGTATATGAGGAGGAAGAGTTCTCCTATGTTTAGCTCTCTGGCAAGTCTATGTAGACCTCGTGCTGCTAAGATGGGGTTACAGGAATACCTGGATTAGTTGGACATTTATATTTTGATATTTTGTATATTTTGAAACAACACTTGTGTACATTCAGGCTGGTACATACTCAAACTCCAGCTTGTGAAACACTTTCATGTTTTAATACACGTATTTAAGTCTTTCGCTTGCTTAATTAAATTGCACCTAGAGTATGATATGAAAGTTTTAGTATAATCCCACTCATGTTTATCTCATTCATATGGACGAAATCTGATCATCATCATCCATGTTGCATATGTGATGCACCAGATCTCGGAAGTTGAGCTTTGCTTGACCCTCGAAATTCGGGGCATTACAAGTTGCTGTCAAAGCATGATTTGGATTAAAATGGACCTGGATTATGGTAACACGATGCACTCTGATGCACTTTGACTTAGGAAGGGGGCGATGAAATATAGAAATGACCATAGAATCCCAAGTTTCACCGACGGGCGAAATTAACAATTGTAATGTACACCGTACGCATCCGAGATCATGTGAAATGATATTAATACCTTTTTAGCCATTAATTGACGGGTTTGAACAAAAATTTAACAAGTCTCAGACTCGAAATGATCTAAAAAGCGTGAATACGCACTTGTAGGACCGAGAAAACACATCGAACAGACATGGGGACCTAAATCCCAATTTTTGGTAGGACTCAGGGGGTCCCCCCACATGTACAACACCCTGGGAGGGGGTGGCCATTGCCCTAGGGTGGAGCCACTGCCAGCAGTCTAGGGAGGGGGCAGCAGCACCGCCCGGTCGGCTGCACATCGCCTACCTTCACAGCGGGCGCGTGGCGGCACCGCACGGGCGGCACACCGCCACCAATCGACCGTGTGGGGCCCTCCCATGTGTGGGACCCTTCATTTGAACCCCCTCCTCTCCCCTTTTTCCCTTTCACCCAATTCCTAACCCTCTAAACCCTCAAAAATCACATTTTCCCTCTCAAATCTCCATTCTATACACTTAAAGCTCCATTTTCTTCTACATTTCACATCAATCTTCCATCTTCTTCCATATTTTGCACCCATCTACCACCATTCCCTCAAAACTACCTCCTACTACTTTCCATTTTCCCTATTTCCCCACATTTGAGCCCAAAATCCACATTTTTGTGTCTCATAACTCTCAAGCTCCTCAAATCCACTTCACTCTCAAGCTTTTTCAACTCCATGGCTCTCTTTGAGCTAGTTGCCGCCATCTTCTCAATCTTTACGCTCCTTTCCCTCATGGAAAAGAAGAGAGCGGCTCCAGATGAGGCCAGGCCGAGCCAACCATGTCGTACTACGAAGAAGGCGAGTGCTGAGGCTAATACAAGTGCCGAGCAAGAGCGAAGATCTAAGCGGGACCTCGATCCTCAAATCCCATTGGAAAGATCGCTACTGGTGGGCATCGATCTCGGTAAGTTCCACAACCGCAGGGTCATATTTGAAGCACATGTCGAAGAGAAGTTGTTTGGAATGTATTTAGTCATCGACTTTCTCCTAGAAAATGGGTGGGGTCCCATTTGCGAGCCTTCTATGCCATATGGAACCCACTATTGGAGCCTCTCCAATTTACTATCCCTTTAGGAAGGTAGGAGTCCACAGTAGATGTGGATGTGATGGCCCACATTATGGGAATTGAAAGAGGTGTGGTTCATTCTAGTGAAACTTGTCTCGCTAGTGAGTGAGAGAGAATAGCCTCGCTTCATCTAAGATGGCGAACGACTTCCGCCTACACCATATATGCATGTATAACGTGTATCCTAGGTGGAGTAACCACACCGAATGTACAAAGCTCATGGTGGAATTCTTGTATAGAGTCGAGCAAGGAGAGAAAGTATGCCTGCATACTCTTGCCCTATCTCAAATAATCAGCACTGCACGGTCTACTAGGCAAGACTCCTCGCTACCTTTCGGCCGACTTATTTGCAAAATTGCCCACCACTTCAGTTTCAGACTCCATATGGATAATGTCGCCCCAATCCACATTATCAGTAAGAACATGCTCAACAACATGGACATTGGCCCTAGGCAACGCTAAGCCCGACTCGATGAGCAGAGCGAAGAAATAGAAGAAGAAAATGAAGAGGACGAGGGAAGTGAAGGTGAGGAAGAAAGCGGTGATGGTGAAGAAGGAAGTGGTGAGGAAGACAGTGAAGAGGAAGATCAGGGAGAAGAAGAGGAGGCCGAAGACTCTAATGGGGGCCCTCCTGCTACACATGAAGACCGCCATGATCGAGTTGCCTTAGAAGCCTGCATGGCTAGAATTGGGGAAAATCAGGCCGCCCTGAGATAGGAGTTCAAGGAGAATCAGGCTTATCTGAAATAGAAATTCAAGAAAATCTCTCGCACCTTAAAGGCCCTCCTGTGTTGTATGCAGGATAAGGGTGTGCCTCCACCTTCACCAGAGCCAGCGGACTAGTTGTGTTGAAGTGGTCCTTTGGTTTTCCTTGTTTCATATTTTTCTTTGTAATAGCCCTAGTTGGCTTGGATGGATGTTAGAATAGTTAGTGTTAAAATTGCTAAATTAGCTCACATGCATCTTCTGTCATAATTCATATAATACTACACCTCATGTATTATGGCAAATTTTGGCTTAATGAAATGCATGAAGCTCTTTTTATTTGCAATGTGTAGAATGTTTGGAAAAGTGAGTAATATTATTTTAAACCTGACACACATTGCACCCTATGTTGTATATAGGGGATGCCTCCTAAAACACTCGGAACATAACATGTCTTGCACTTGGCGAATTGATTGCTGGGGCACTTCCCCTGAATGATAGCCAGACAGACCCTAGCTTGGGCCCAAACTTTGGGACAATGCTGGATTCACAGCTGGCCACTGGCCCCACCAATGGGCCAACACCTTGTGCACCACTGGTTCCGTAACAGAACCGTGCGTCTACATCAATGTCGCACATGCCTCAGTCGGCTTCTCCTCCTGATAGGTTGGAGCAGATGATGCTCCTGATGTAGCAACAACAAGTTTTGGCTATGATCGCGGGGGCCATTGCTTAGAACATGACTACAGTACCGCCTATGCCACCTATGCAGCCTGTTGTGCTATGAATACAAGTGGCTTGTTTAAGCACTTTCAGTGCTGCCGTCCTCTTACTTTTGCGGGTACTCATTGACCTGAGGAGGCAAAGTATTGGTTGGATCGTATATCCAAGATGCTGAAGTCGCTGCACTGTAATGAGGTAGAGCAAGTGGAGCTAGTTACGTACATGTTTGAAAAGAAGGCTAATCTCTGATGGGACAGCATCCTAAGAACCGTCCCCACAAGATATGTGTGGACGTGAGACGCGTTAGAAACTCATTTCCACGGAAAGTATTTCCCCCTCACTTATCGTAATGAAAAGGAGGGTGAATTTCTTCACCTCCGACAGGGAGGAATGACCATAGCCGAGTATGAGAACTGCTTCACGAAGCTAGCCAGATATGCTTCACTGATCTTAGCAGATGAGCCGATGAGGATGCGGCAATTTTCAGAGGGTCTGTGGCTTGAAATCCACACGAAGATGTGTTACACTAGTACTCCCAACTATGCTGAGCTGGTAAACATGTCCCTGCGAGCTAAGCAGGATGGAGACAGATTGTCCCAGACATGTGTACCCATGGGCCCAAGGCCTCGGCCTGAACTGCCGAACCGACCATTCATCGGCAAGAGGCCACGTGTAGATTCGCCTCCCAAGCTGATGGCTCCGACGACCCAACCGAGGTGATCAGATCGTTGGTGTATCTACTATAAGAAGGTGGGCCATACAGACACTTATTACTTCACCAAGATGAGGGACAACGGCTTTATACTACCTCAGAAGATCAACCGCCAGCTGCCACAGGCTATTTCAGTACCACCTTTACAATCTGCACCACCAGCACAACCATTCTATAAACCACCTGTACCTCGAATTAGGCCACCTCAATGACCAATGATAGTGCAACCCAATCGTTCTTAACAAGGACGTGTATATGCACTTGCAGCTGAAGCATCTGAGTCAGCAACTGTAGTGCCTTTAGCCTTTGAAGTCACTGCCCACATTCAAGGTACACCTGTATTTCTATTTGTGGACACCAGGTCCATTATTACGATAATATCGTACTCTCCAGTTAAATGCTTAGGGCTGAACACTATCCCTATAGTTGGGGTGAGAGTCCTTACCATAATGGGGACCTTCTCCGACGCTACTAAGCTTTGTAAAGGTTGCCCGATAGATTTAGGAAGCAGAACATTGTGCATTGACCTGATCGTCACCTCGTTGTATCATTATGACGTCATCCTCGGCATGGATTGGCTTACTGAAATGAAGGCAGAGATCGACTGCGAAACCCGACTAGTGACGGCACATGGACCTGAGGGCACGGCTTTTACTTTCCTAGTTCAGGTTAGTTGGCCCTACTACAAAGTTGTTATGCTTCCTTATTGAGAAATGTTGATGGTCCAACACTTGGGGACACGCCTGTAGTCCAAGATTTTATGGACGTGTTCAGAATGATACCTGGACTACCTCCTCGGCGCAAGATCGACTTTACTATCAACTTTGTGCTTGGTCCGACGCCCATTTCCTTGCCAACATACCACATGCCTCCTTGTGAAATGGAGGAATTTAGGAGACAAATAGATGATCTGCTAGAATCAGATTTTATACGGCCTAACATATCTCCTTGGGGAGCACCTGTACTGTTTGTAAAGAAGAAAGACAGATCGATGTGGTTGTGTATTGATTATTGTAGGTTGAATCATGTCACGATCAAGAACAAGTATCATCTGCCTAGGATAGATGACCTGTTTGACTAGTTAAAAGGGGCACAATATTTCTCTAAGATCGACCTGTAGTCTGGGTATCATCAGTTGCGCGTTAGGGATGAAGACGTGTAGAAAATAACATTCAGAACCAGTTTTGGGCATTATGAGTTCCTCGTGATGTCGTTTGGACTTACGAATGCACCGGCCGTGTTCGTGGACCTCATGAACCAGGTATTTCGGATGTATCTGTACCAATTTGTCATCGTATTTATAGATGACATTTTGATATACTCTAAGAGTTGAAAAGATCACGAAGAACACCTACGAGCAGTCTTTGATACTCTCAAGAAGATTAAGTTGTTTGCACAATACCGAAAATGTGACTTTTGAAAAGAGGAAGTCAAGTTTCTGGGACACGTGGTGTCCAAAGAAGGAATTGCTGTGGACCTTGCCAAGGTGGCCGCGGTACAGGACTAGGAACAACTTAGTTCAGTAACAGAAGTGAGGAGTTTCCTCGGACTTGTTGGCTGTCATTGCCTCTTCATTAAAGATTTTTCTAAGATAGCCAGACCGTTATCGCAACTCACTCGAAAGGATTTTCAGTTCGCTTAGAATGAGAAAGTAAAAGCAGCCTTTCAGGAATTAAAGGACAGGATGACATCTGCACTCGTGCTAGTATTGTCAAAGCAAGGGATCAGGTATATTATATACACCGACACATCTCATGTTGGTTTGGGTTGTGTTCTAATGTAAAAGGACAGGGTGATTGCCTATGCATTGCGACAGTTGAGAAAACACGAAGAAAATTACCCCACGTACGACCTGAAATTAGCGGCAGTCATTTTCGCATTGAAGCTCTGGAGACATTACCTCTATGGAGAGGAGTTCGAGCTTTTCTGCGACCATAAGAGCCTCAAGTACATCTTCACACAGAGAGACCTGAATATGAGGCAGCGTCGTTGGATGGGGACCTTGAAAGACTTCAAGTTTAAGGTCTCTTACCATCCTGACAAGGCTAACCTTATGGCTAATGCACTGAGCTGCAAGAAAATAATAGAATTTGCAGCTCTGCCGATGATAGGAGAGTGGAATATGGTAGAGTTTGTGCGTGACTTCGAACATAAGTTTACAGTTGAAGAGCCTTTCGAAAGCGTCGCACACGTCCACGTGCGGCCACTTATCGATGACCAAATCATAATGGCATAGAGAGAAGATGAACTATTGGTGAAAATGAGAGAGTGAGCAAGTGACAGTGAAGAGCCCGAATGGAGAATTGGCTTGGATGGAGGTTTACGATATTGTGGCCGCTTATGCGTTCCGAATCTCCATGACTTGAGAAGGGAAGTTCTAGAAGCTGCTCACAATTCCAAGATGGCGATATATCTAGGCAGTACGAAGATGTATCGAGACATGAAGCGTTCGTATTAGTGGGATAACATGAAGGCCTAGATAGCAGACTTCGTGTCTCATTGTCTCACATGCTAGCAGGTCAAGGCCAAACATCGCCGACCCCCCTGGTTTACTTCAGCCCATGCCCATAGCTGAATGGAAATGAGATTTCATTGTCGGGTTACCAAAGATGAGAAGGGGGCATGACTCCATTTGTGTGATTGTGGACCGATTGACGAAATTGGCTCATTTCCACCTGATTAGAGTTTCAAACTCAGCAGATGATTTAGCCAAGCTGTACATCAAGGAGATAGTGCGACTGCATGGGGTTCCTCTGAAGATTGTATTGAATCGAGGCACGTGATTCACGTCCATTTTTTGGACTCAAATTCAAGAAGCAATGGGAGTGCAATTGAAGTTCAGTACCACGTTTCACCCACAGATGGATGGGCAGACGAAACAGGCAACCTTAGAGAAGATTGACATTATTAGGCATCGACTTCTTGCAGCCCAGATTAGACAAAAGAGTTATGCCGATACAAGACGGCGACAACTGGAATTCAAAGTTAGGGACCATGTATTTCTTAAAGTTTCCCTAATGAAAGGAGTCCTTAAATTTGGCAAGAAAGGGAAACTCATGCCGAGATTCATCGGCCCATTCTATCTAGACTGAGTGGGTGTGGTAGCATACCGCCTTGCCTTGCCCACACCACTCGCAGCGTACACAACGTATTTCATGTATCGATGCTGAAGAAATATATTCCTTATCCTACTCATATTATCAAGTGGGAGCAGGTGTAGCTAAGTGAAGATGCTACCTATGTACTTTAACTAACACATATTTTAAATAGGAAGGAGCAGGTGCTATGCAGCAAAATTATCCCATTAGTGAAAATATTGTGGACTCACCACACTGAGGAAGAGGCTACTTGGGAAAAAGAAGCTGAAGTTCATAAGAACTACCCTCAGATCCTGGAGGAGTACAAAAAGGTACTAATTTCGGGGATAAAATTTTTCTTTAAGGGGGGTAGATTGTAACGTCTCAAAAAAATTCGTAAAAAGACCCGAGTACCATCTCAGGCAGAAATCCCTAAGGACTATATTCTTTAGAGATTTATGCAAAAATGAATTAAGTGTTGGACTAATTAATCCCTGGATTTAGCTCCAACCACTATCTATATAAATGGCAAGACCTAAAACCATCACAATCACTGACTCAACACTACTCAAAAACCTAGCAGAAATCCTAAAATCCAATTGCTCTCGGGAGCACATTGAAACTCCGTATCGGACCTGGACCGCACGTCGAAAGTCCAATGACCGCAAAACTATAAGACTATGTCAGTCTTATTAGGCTTGACGAACATCGCGGGAATCAAGCCCAAATAGTATCCAGAACCGTACAACTTGAGCCCTGAGTAAAGTGTGTGAGAAACGCGAATATCTTTAGAAAATGCATTGGAACTTAAGTGAATTGGACCATTCACTTACGGGCAAAATCGAAGATTTTAGACCGTCAGTTTCTGACCAAACTTCACCCATGGATCAGGGAAATTTCCCTACATATATTTATATACTTGCGGCCCTGATCGAGGGATGATGACCGTTGATCTAATACAGGTCCGTCACGATCGATCTGCTAATCCGATCATATCGGAATCATACCCTGGCTTAGATCCATGGTCAGGGAACTTACCCTAGGCCGTAAGTGGGAAATGGACCTTCCTAAGGGCCCTGTTTGTCAGAAACAGGCACCCTCTGGTTATAACCTAAGTATACCATGGCCCTGGGGCCATTGACACTAGTTCTGGGCCTATTTAAAGGCCTTAAACCACCCCACTCCTCTCTCATACGAATTTGCTCCAAACCCTAAGAGAGAGAAGAGAGAAACGAAGAGAAAAGAGTGAGGAGAGAAGAGAAAGGTTGGGAGATCATTGCAGTGTTTCTCTCCCACGACTACACACACCAGATCGCCTTTCCATCTAGCTACACAACTTGTTTCAACTACGATTTGGGTAGGAAATCCTAACCTTAATCTTGATTTAGGGATCCAAATAGAGTAAATGATGAAATAGCTAACCTATTTCAATATTTAGGTACCCGTTGTTCTGTATTCGGGAACATAGGATTCAAACCGAGTTCGAAACGAGTATTCCGACGAAAGGTGCGGACTATAAACATTTAGGTTATGGTTTTCAAGGCTTTCAATGTCAACAATGATTTATGTCTAACTTGATTGCTGCCATATGATCTTAGTTACAAGGTTTCGATATACTATACATGTGTGAACTGTGTTCAATCTAAGGTGCATTCCATGTTTTTGTTGAAATGTTTGATTGAGTGTGAAATTGTGATTTATGCTTGCCATGATATCAAATTTAAGGTTCATGTTTGTCATATGCTTTATAAACTAATTTGTATAAGGATTTGCTGAGTTATATGTTGTAACTAACCTAGTCTATGTATTGGTGTACTGTAGCCTAAGTGTTTGTTAAATTGTCTAAATGAGAAAATGTTGATGATTTGTACTCATTACAAGTATTAACCTAGGAATTTGTATTGCTTTATACATATGTACAATTCTTTCAAGCATCCATCTTTGCTTCTATGCAAATATATGGATAAGTGTTGACAAAATGCTTAAATGAGTGTGGTATCTGAATTGTTAGTTAAATGTTGTTATGATTATCACATGTGTCTGCCTACTACTCTTGAGTAAGATTGGGACTACAACCTAGTCCAGGCAATCATTAAACTTCCCCGTTTGGGTGGTCCAGTTAGTTTCGCCACATTGGATAATTCGACGAATCCAGTCATATGAGGATTCTCGTTAGTGGTTAGGCCACACGGGGTGCTTATGCACTCCATGTCGATTTAATCAGCCTATGCTCATACCACTCAAATTTACCTAACAAATCGATTGGCCTATTGTATATTCACCATGTATGGACGCCATTGTTTTAATCTAAGATACCTCCACCAATGTAAGAACTTGCTTCAACCATGGTACCACGATCCGCTAAGACTCATGAGCCGGGCATGATGGTATGGGACACATGGTCGAGCTGTTGGCCTACGCTAGGGTGACGAGCCTCCCCGTAGTGACCAATGAGCAACCCAAACTCATGAGCCAAATACGGTGGTATGGGATGTTGTGTTCGAGCTGTCGGCCTACACGAGGTGATTAGCCACCCCGTAGTGACCGCGAGTATAAACTTTTGAATTTGCCTATCGACTGCTTTTCATTAGGGGTGATGCCCTACAACTTGCCTATCGTATCTAGTTAACTAGGATTGACGACCCTAGGTGGATCATTCGTTCAGGTTAATGATATAAAAGGAGGTACCTTAGCTTCTTGAATTTGCTGTATGAATAAACCTAATTAATTACCTGGCTAACACGACCATACATCACATTGTATTTATTACCCAGTGTAGCCTGGCTATGGTCCGAGCATGGGTTGGGGTGAGCCGTCTAATCTGGAACCCCTTTGAAAATAGCGCTCCAGTTGATGGGTCACTGGGTATGGTTGGTCTTGCATTAGTTACGAGGTGCTTTGGTGTTGTAGTTGCACTTTATTGAGGTTGTGATGGCATGCGCGACAAAGGTGTCGGAGTCGCTTGAGCGAGCTTTGGTGTGAAAACATGCATCATTGCTTGCGCTTCATTTCCACATTAGTAAGAATAGCTAGGAAGTGATTGTTATGCTGCTTTATCATTACTGCTTTATTGAATTGATAACATGTTAACCTTTGCCTTATAATACCACTGAGTTGTTCACTCACTCCCACTCTGGGATGGTGTTTTAAAACACCAACCAGACACTATTATAGTTGCAGGTGATGAGGACGTATATCCAGTGGAGTTGGACTTCGTAGATAAGGAGGAAGAGTTCTCCTATGTTCAGCTCTCTGGTAGGTCTATGTAGACCTCGTGCTGCTACGATGAAGTTACAGGAATACCTGGATTAGTTGGACATTTACATTTTGATATTTCATATATTTTGAAACAACACTTATGTGTATTTAGCGTGGACATACTCATACTCCGGCTTGTGAAACACTTTCATGTTTTAATACACATATTTAACTCTTTCGCTTGCTTAATTAAATTGCACCTGGAGTATGATATGAAAGTTTTAGTATAATCCCACTCATGTTTATCTCATTCATATGGATGAAATCTGATCATCATCATCCATGTTACATAAGTGATGCACTGGATCTTGGGAGTTGAGCTTTGCTCGACCCTCGAAATTCGGGGCGTTACAATTGCATTCGTTAGAGGAGCAAGTAAAGGCTAGTAAGCATACCTTGGTGACTATAACAAAGAAGATTGCAAACCTCAAGCAACAAATTTTGGACTTAGAGGCTTAGCAGCATGAAACTGATCCAAGAACTAGCCAACTCGAGGCTGATATTAAAGTCAATAGGCGGATAGCCAATCTGGAACGACTGGAGGTCTCAAAGGGGGAGGAAGCAATAATTTCCTTAGAGCAAGAGCTGATCGACACTCCGAACCAGGCCTGGCTCATTATTGATGCTGAAGTCGAGCACACGACTACTGAGGTTCAACTAAGAGGCAACCTACGCTGATATATGCTTTCTTTTGATATTTATCATCGTTTGTTTTCTCATTTGTTATTTTTTCTTTTGATATCGTAAACGAACTTTGATGAATCATGAATGCTATGAATGAATGAATATCATGCTTGATCAGTCAATTCTTCCGACTATATATTTATTTTTATATTATTTATTTTTATTATTATTTTTGTTGTGTTAGCATTGCTTATCGTATTGGCGTTTTTGTTATTAACATATAGTGTTGCCTATATGGTGTTATCTCGTATGGGCGGTGCTAAGTTCCAGTTTCAGTTAGTAGCACACACAGTTTAGGCTCGTAAGTAGTTGGAGCAATCACAGCTTAGACTCATCAGTAGTTGGAGTTGGTCTTAGACGAATGGCTGCTGTAACTCTCTAGAGTTCACGGAGCTTATCGTAACCAGGGAGTTCACAAACCACGATCCATCAGAGGGGCCCAGTGAAGCTACCGGGGTAGAAAACTCAATAGGATTTATGCACAGGGCTGGCCATAGTAACTCTCTAGAGTTCATGGGGCGCATAAGGCTACCTTTGGGTACCAAATCTAAGGCCGCAGTCTATCAATGAGAGGTCATCTTGCTTCAGAGACCTGTCCTCACGCGTTACTACTGAAATCAAACCAGGGATCTAGGGAGTCATCTTGCTTCAGAAACTCACTTTTCCTTCACATGTAAGTCAGACCCATTCACGAGGAGGCTCTCTCTAGCTACCCACATGATGCTGCCTGAAGTTGTACATATGCATAGGTCACTGCCCGCATGGGTGCGCGTGATGCTCTTTCTGGGCTTTTTAAGGCCACAGGCGACACTACTACCCGTATAGTTCTGCCATATCTCTATCGCCAATAATGATAAGCCTTATACGTGTTCGGCTTAATAGCGACATCTTTCTCACTGTCATACATGATGGATTGTCATCACTGTTGTGATCTTTTGCGATCCTTGTATTTAACTTTATCAGCTGATGACTTATTTTGCTGTGGCGGATGATAGACGGGCTTTGCAAGGATAATGAATTGAAATTAATATATCATGCTTGTTAATGATATACAACAAAATCTTACGGTTAAAATGCTATATCAGCTTGGCGGTGTTATTAATTTCAATAAATTTGAATAATAAAATGGCCTTACATCAGTATCATGATAATAATAACAATAGCTTTGACAACAACTCTAGCAATAGTCATTGACGCTTCAATAATGGTCATCTGGCGATTGGTGATTTGCAATGGTCATTGGTGATAATCATCACAATAATCATTGGCGTACTTGAAAACCTGCATTTTATTTTTATAGAAAGGGAAATACAATCTATGATGATTTTTCTTATTACCTATCTTGCCCCCTTTTGGTTTTGAAGGTATGGTGCCGATACCTTTTGAAACCAGAATTACTGCTGCTCCTCAAATTGGCTTATTGTCGATAAACCAAATATAGGCATATTGGCGAAAAATGCCTTATATTGCGATTCCATATCTTGCACCTCATTCGTCTCTTTTATCGGGGTATTTAAGCTGCGATACCCTGGTTTTGTCTATTATCGGGCATCTTTGAATGCAGATGCCCCCAAAATTTTCTCTCAACCGATGAACCCACCGGTTCATTGTTTTGGCAGTCGACGGAAGGTAAATCTCCTGAATTAATTTCTCTAGCCAATGTTATTGACAATCCTCTTACGGACGTTAGATTCATTATTGCCTTCCGTCACTGTTCATCGTCCTTTTTCAGGACTATTTCTCCTTGTCTTATCATTTTTTGCAATATATTTTTCAGTGTGAAGCAATCTTCTGTTTAATGCCTTAAACAATGACGATAATGACAGTAATTCCATTCTTTCATCATTGCAGCTTCTTCTGGATATCCTGGTGAGGGCAACCTAATGGTTCCAGTAGCCAATAACTGCTCCATCATTGGTAACACGTCCTCTCTCTCGAATGCATACTCTCTATGTGAGTCATATAGCCGCGTTCGCTTGTCATTCTTATAGTCCATTCCCCGGTCTGAGTCTTCTCTTCCTTTCATTTTCCTCTTATCGCGGAAGGTGTTTTTCTTTTTCTCTTGATTAACAGCATTTACTACTGCCCTGTTCAGCCATCTTCTTTCGGTTCTAGCTTAAAAGGCTGACGTCTTTTTAGTCATCAGTTCCAATGCATGCGCTCTAGTCGCCAAATCTCGAAAAGTCCTTATATTGGCACTGGTGAGTCCAAATGTAATTCCTATTTCCATAGAGCTTAGGCACATTTTCACCTGTTCTCTTTCCTTAGGTAATTGATGGCATGATGCCTCTAAGGTTTTCCACCTGCTGATGAATTTCTCCACAAACTTGTTTTCCCTCTGTCTTACGGATGTTAATTCCGTAATGCTAACATCACGGTCTGACGAAAAGAAGTTTGACATAAATGCATCCTTGATCTGTTCCCAGGTTTGTATTGATTTCGGGGCCAGGCTTGAATACCACCAGAACGCTTTGCCCATTAAGGAAGAGCCAAATAGTCGTAGGCAATATTGGGGAACAGGGGAGAAATTTCCCATAGACATTATGAAATGCATCAGATGTTCGTCAGGGGATTTGTCTCCACTAAATTTTTGAAACTCAGGGTGTTTGAAATTAGCAGGGAAAGGTACATCTTCTACTTCCATTGGAAACGACGTTTGATACGGGAACCTTCCTGTACTGTCACGTTCCCTTTTTATTCTGACAGCTTCCGTAGCCACATGGTGTACTTCTTCCTGAGTTATAATTCTTGTTGTAGTAATGGATCCATGAGATCCTACTGTAGGCAGCTGAGAACCTTCAGGTTGTTGTTCCCGTTCATTCATAGTAGCCATCATTCGGGGTGATATTATTTAGGCTACATTGTGTGTGAGAGTAGCCAGAGCTTCCTGAAGATTCTTACACTCATCCATTAATGTCTTCTGCACTTGAGCCATTTCAACTAGCCTATCTTCGGTGGTGGGCGGAGGGTCTTTACTTGTTCCGGCCATATATACTGTAACTTCTTTATTCCCAGACGTGGCTGTCATCGAGGTGGAGCAAGAATAGGTTGGTATGATGGGACTTATTGGAAAAGGAGTTTTATTTGACCCTTCTGTCCTTTCGTAAGATTCAACTGATTGCATCATAATATGAGGTGAAAGACTTTGGGGTGACACATAAATCGGCGAACTCTCCATACATGACTTACCTTTTTGTTTTCTAGTCCATTGAGCATTTGTAGTAGGTAAGGCTGGAAGTTCTTGACGCGAGGGCGGAGATGAAGATTTTCTTAGATATATTGCTGGGGGAGCGAGTTGGGGATTTTTCTTTATTGGGTTTCGTGTAACGGGTCCCCTAGTTCTTAGCACTGATGGGCTAATTCGGACTATGACTCTCGATCTCCGACGTGCCACCACTATCCAATCATTCTCATTTTCTTGCGCTATTGGGGAAACTGTTACAACCCCAACAGTAACTGAGAATTTTCTTTTCCTGCTCAATATAGGCTGGTCTTGCTTGGTCCAAGGCTGGTTAGAGGCATACTCGACTATAAATCCTATTGGTATGAAGTAGAAAATAGTCTCTTTTGCTAAAATCGCTATATCTTCCTGAAATCTAGAGCTTAAATGTGTACGTACCTTGTAATTTTCTCTATCAAAGAACATATGCGATATTAGTTAGTATTTATTCACAAACATATTCTATCCCGGAGATGAAAGGAAGGATGTTCCCACTGAGAGTCACCATTTTGGCACCTTATAGGACACCAACCAATGATGAAATTCTCTAAGTCGTTCTTAAGTCAATATTAAGAAAGATAAAGATGTTCCCCAATAGAGTCGCCATTTTGTTTCGGCCAGAAAGGAAATGCATTTGATTTGGGGAATATCTCATTTAATATTAACAAAAGATAGAATGAAGAGAATAATCATCAATTCCATTTATTCTAAGTTCATTTACATCCTTTTAGTCCTTTGATTCTAGGATAAAATCTCTTAGAAATGCCAGAAATACAAAAGCTAAGTAAATTCGAAATATGAATTTTAGTAGCATTCTGACTCATATTGATCATATCTCCAGGGGAGATGAGTTGTGCAAGCTTCCTATACATTTTGTCCCTTATTGGCATGATAAAGGAGTGCCTGGATTCCCTTAAAACATATGGAATAGCCTGAAGATCTGAAAAAATTTCAACATGGCAACTGTCTCAAAGAGTACCCAAGTAACTCGCTAGGAGTGGCGCGGCTCGGGCCTTCTTCACTCTGCTCTCCCTCTCATTCTCTCTGTCTCCAATACCTGTCAGAGACACTGGTCTTCTAAACATCTGGTGGTCCAAATGAGGAGGTAAGGGGTATTTATAGGCTTTCACACATGTGAGCCCTCGAATCCTGTGCTGTGGACCCCATTTTGCATTCCCAATCTGTCCCTCTTTGAAGAGAGTTGCACGGCCCAACATGACCAATGTCGAGTTACGAGGACTCGCGCAACTCAGCTCTTGCGCAACATAATTCCCACGTAACTCGGGTCCTGCGCAACTCACCTGCCTTTCACTTCTATCCTTCATTTCTTTCACCAATTTTCCTCCTTGAAGCTTCTCCCCTTGACCAAATTTTATACCCTAACACTTTGGCATCGAAGGGTCCCCCGCAGCAGCCAGGGTTTTCGTTTGTCTTATCTTGTAGGTCTTAAGTGATCTAAGGAGTATGACTAAATTTTTGTATAAACAGTTTGACGCCGTCTGTGGGAACGATAGAGAAAGTCGTTCTTCTCATCTACGGTGTTCTAACAATCACAAAAGGGAGAAGGAAAGACCAAACCACCACCACTGTGCCCAGCCCTGTGCCACTAGAACAATATAAAGACCGTCGGGACTTGTCTTCCCAACTTTAGGTCGACTTTGTGCTCGTGGGCCTGACGCAACGGTCACAGAACAGGGGAGGTTGACTTGTTTCCCTGGAACAAGTTGTAGTACTCACCAGCAACATCGATTAAATAAAGTGAATGTTAGAGCGACAGAGCCTTCCTCCCAACCAGGGGGATGAGGAAGTTCTCACTTGGGCATCAATTGAAGTTTTCACCCCGTCTTAAGCACCTAATGGCTCCCAAAGGAGCAAACAAGTAGGCAAAGCCCCTTCCCACACTTCGGGCACCGCCACGCTAAATGCCTCTGACTTACATCATGAGTTGGAGGAGGTGCGACAAATCTCTCGAGGTCGAAGCCGAGGTGATAGCTAAAAATGGAGATCCATGGGAGGTTGAGCTCAATGAATTGGGAGGCCAGATCAGTGACATATGGCAGGCTTACCGCACATATGCTCCAATCTCGATGGAGGTAATGCTGGAAGAAACTGAACCCCCATTTACTATCGACATCATGCATGCCCATCTCCCGCCCAGATTCTAGATGTCGCGGATCGCCCCTTATTTCAAAACCACCGATTCGGCTAAACACCTAGAATCTTTTAGGGCTTGAATGGAACTTAATGGTGCATCAACCATGGTTATGTGCCAGACATTTTCCTTAACCCTAACAGGAGCAGTTCGGAAGTGGTTCTGGTAAATGAAGCCACAATCCATCAGCTCGTTCTCACAGCTCAACAAAGCATTCATCACTAACTTCATCAGAGGAAAGGAAAATCTCAAATTAACTACTCACCTCCTCACCATCATCTAAAAAGAAGATGAGCTACTAAAGGACTACATCATACGCTTTAACCTAGAAGCAATGCAAATCAAGGGCTATTTAGACCAGATCGGAAGGCTTAAGGGAGGGAAAATTCCTCTCCACCAATGACTGTTTTGATCTAAAAGAGGAGATCGAAGCCCTCATCTATAATAGATATTTGCGAGAATACGTCAGCAAGAGAGAAGAGCGGGCGGATCGAAAGAACAAACAACCCATCAACAACGAAGCTATTGGGGAAATTTGCACCATCTTCGGTGGACCCGCTGGAGGAGGAGACTCGAACTGAGCATGAAGAGTTCATGCCTGAAGTATCAGTCACAGTAGATTGAATCATTAAGTTCACGTCACCAACAGGCCTCTAAAGGAACAGAAAGTAGCATCCTGCGAGATAACCTTCACCGAAGAGGACACCTGAGGTGTCCATCCCCCCCCCCCCCCGATGATGCGTTAGTGGTGAGCATGACTATAGCCAACCGTAAGGTATTTCAGATATTGGTGGACATCGATAGCTCGAATGACATACTCTTCGTTGAAGCCTTTGACAAGATGGGAGTTGGGAGGTCACGATTCCGACCTGTCAAAACTCCCTTGATCGTGTTTGCAAGGGATAAAGCACCTTTAAAGGATCCATACAGCTCCCAGTCATAGCAGGAGAAGGATAAAACCAAACAACGACCATGATCGACTACCCAGTGGTCAACTTCCCCTTTGTCTACAATGTCATCCTTGGACGACCTTCCCTCAATATTTATAAGCGATAGTATCCACATACCATCTCATGATGAAATTCCCGATAGAGTACTGAGTCGGGCAGGTCAGAGGAGATCAACAAGAAGCTCGGCAATGTAACTCCATGACACTGAGAGCACAACACCATACAATGGCCATCTCCTCCCTCGATCCCCGAGAGGACTTGATCGAAAGAGGTTTTCCGATGGAAGAACTCGTGACCATCCCGCTCGACGAATTTGACCCGACCTAAATAGTTCAGGTCGACTCATTACTGACTCCAGTCCTACGGGACGATATCATGGATCTCCTCCGACGATACACTGGTGTTTTCTCCTAGTCTCATCAGGACATGCCTGACATTAACCCAAAAGTAATAGTCCACAAATTCAATGTCGACCTCGACCACCGACCAGTAAGGTGGAAGCGATGAGCATTTGAGCCAGAACGGTATGCAATAATCGGTGAAGAGGTTGGCAAACTCCTTGAAGCTCGTTTCATCAAAGAAATCTACTACCCTGACTGGATCGCCAACGTCGTCCTAATGAGAAAGTCCACTGAGAAGTGGCAAGTTTGGGTTGATTACACCGACCTAAACAAAGCATACCCCAAGGACAGTTTCCCTCTCCCACAAATCCACCAGTTGGTCATCAGCATAGTTGAGCACGAACTCTTAAGCTTCATGGATGCCTACTCAGGATATAATCAGATCACCATGCATCCCTACGATAAGAAGAAGATGACCTTTATCACCGACAAATGACTCTACTGCTACAAGGCCATGCCCTTCGGGCTGAAGAACGCGGGGGCTACACACCAATGACTCATAAACCAAACGTTCATTAAGCAGATTAGACACTCCATGGAGGTCTACATCGATGACATGCTCATCAAAAGCATCAAATCTGTAAGACACATCACCTACCTTGAGGCAATGTTCGTAATCCTGCGAAAACTCCGGATGAAATTAAACCCGAGCAAGTGCACCTTCAGCGTCAGCCCAGTTAAGTTCCTCGGCTTCCTGGTCAGCCTGAGGGGGATAAAGGCAAACTCCAATAAAATCCAAGCTCTGCTGGACATGAGCTCACTCATGACAATAAAAGAAATTTAATGCCTCACGGGGAGAATAGCCACCCTCAACCATTTTGTATCTCAAGCCACTGATAAATGTCTCCCCCTTTTCAAGCAATTAAAAGGAAAATAAAAGATAGAATGGATAGAAGAGTGCAAGCTAGCCTTCCAATAGCTCAAACAGTACTTAGTATCTCCACCGATACATTTAATGCCTGAGCAAGAAGAGCCACTATTGCTATACTTAGCAGTTTTAACAGCAGTGGTAAGCTCGACACTTATTCGGGAGCAAGAAGGAAAACAACTACTGGTGTACTACATCAGCAAACCCTAGTCCCAGCAGAAACCAGGTACCCAAACATTGAGAAGCTCACCCTGGCCTTGGTCGTCTCATCTTAACTCCTGTGACCTTATTTCCAGGCCCATACCACCATAGTCTCGACTAACCTCTTCACCAGGTACTCAAGAAACCCGATGTATTGGGAAGACTTACGAAATGAGCAGTCGAACACAACAAGTTTGACATTAAATATTAGCCCTGAACCACTATCAAAGGCCAAGCAGTGGCTGATTTCATTGTCGAGCTCACGTGCGAGAGCAACTAGGAGGCCATTTCAAGCAGCAAGGTTGATCATCCTGAAGATCGAACTGCTAAGCTAGATCCACTGACATGGACACTGTATGTAAAAAATTCATCAAATTTTAAAGGCAGTAGGGCCGGGATAGTCCTTAAGGCTCTTGATCAAACCTACATGCGTATGCCTTAAGATTTGGATTCCAAACATTAAACAACGCGGCAGAATATGAAGTATTACTGGTTGGGCTTAAGCTGGCAGCAGCAATGGGAGCTCAGAACCTGAAAGTCCACAATGATTCGCAGCTCGTCATCAATTAGATAACTAATGAATACTAGGACAAAGAAGAGAGAATGAAGGCCTACTTGCAAAATCCCTGAGAACTTATCAGCAGATTCCCTAAATGTAATATCGACCTAATCCACAGGTCAGAGAACTCCAAAGAGATATGTTAGCTAAGTTGGTCACAATAGTTAAAGATGACTTCTCAAAGTCAATCCCAATCGATTTTTTTGTCAAACCGAGCATCAACAAATCCGACCCAAGCACAGTCCTCCCGATAGATTTGAAACCAAGCTGGATGGACCCAATAATTAGCTACCTTCAGGAAAGGAGATTGCTCGAAGAGCAACTCAAGGCACGTAGACTTCAATCTAGGTCGATATAATAGACCATAATTGGGGACACTTTTTACAAGAAAGGATTTTCCTTGTCATACCTCCGGTGCCTCCGACCTGAGAAGGCTAAATATGTTCTCAGAGAGATACACGAGGGGATTTACGGTAACCACTCCAGTAGCCACACCCTAGCCCACAAGGTCTTCCGAAAGGGTTACTTTTGGCCAAACATCCAGAAGGACGCTAAGTAGTACACCTAGAGGTTTGATAAATGCTAGAGGTTTGCAGTAATACCCCATCAGCCACCCGAACAACTGACTCCCACAACCAGACCATGGCCCTTCGCCCAATGGGGAATTAACATCATCGATCCCCTGCCAACTAGGAAAGGTCAGATCAAATTTGCAGTCGTCGCGGTTAACTACTTCACTAAGTGGGCTAAGGCCGAGCCTCTAACTAAGATCACCAAGCATAAAATTAATAACTTCGTCTAGAAAAACATCATCTGCCGATATGGGATCCCGCATATGATCATCTCGGACAATGGGAAATAGTTTGACAATTACCGATTTCGAGGTATGTATGAAGACCTTAAAATTCAAAACATCTACTCATCACCTCGACACCCCTAAGTTAATGGTCATGTCGAGGCAGTTAACAAGATCATCAAGAACCATCTCTGAACCAAGCTCGAGAAAGCTAAAGGGGCCTAGGCCGAGAAGCTCCCCCACGTTCTCTGGGCATATCGAACCACTGCCCGAACAACCACAGCATAAACTCCTTTCTCCTTGGTCTTCGGGGCCGAAGCTATTGCCCTAGTCGAGATTAGGTCCCCACTACTTGGGTTTATTTTTATGAGAAAACTCAGAATGTTGAGTATATTGTCGTGGACCTTGACCTATTCGAAGAAAGGAGAGAACAACCTAACTCAAAGTTGCATCTTGACAACATCAGGTCGCCCGATTCTACAACTCTAGAATGAAGATAAGAAGGTTTCGAGCCGGAGACCTAGTCCTCCGATGGACCTTCTAGAACACCAAAGAGCCTAGTTTAGGAACCCTAAGGCCGAATGTTAAGGGTCAAATATTTCATATTATCTCCCATTTATATCTTGATTTTATGAACATGATAATGCTTAATGTTCTATTTTACTCATATTTGTGTTGCAAGGTGAATTTAAGAGCATGGATTGAAAAGGGTGTTAAAAGCATGGATTTGATGCTCAAGAATCACCAAGGCAAGAGATGGATTTTAGGAGACTAAGATTGAAGAATTCACATGCCAGAGATCTAAGAAGACCAAGTGAGGAATAAAGAGAATCAAAGATTTGAAGTGAAGAAAAAGAATCCTGAAATCGTCCTGAAAAACCATATTCTGAAACTCTGGGTGATTTTGTGAAATTGCGCAGAGTGAAGTCTGTTTTGGGAAACTGCATAGAGAGAAGTCTATTTTAGCAAACTACGTAAATTTGAGATAGTTTTTAGAGTTTTCCAACTAGGTGTGAAAGTTGAAGCTCCATAACTATACATAGGACTTCGTAAGATATTCCTAGACATCTTCTAGGGTTTAAGGAGTGGAGCAAAAGGGTAGAGAAGTAGTCGCCAAGAGTTTTTTCCTTCTTCCTCAGTTATTTTCATGCTTTCTTCTAGGGTTTTAGATCCAATCATGTCTATGGTTGGCTAAACCTCTTAGCTAGGGCTAAGAGGTGAAGCTTGTAGCATAATGGGATGTTTCTATTGCTTTGATTCATGTTTATGTTGAACTCCATGGATTCTAATTTGATATTTAAGGAATAGTTTTAGTTTTTAATGGTTTATTGTGACTCAAATTACAGTAGATATGCAATAGCTTTGAGTATCTTCTTTTCCTGATTTGAGATTACGAGATTGGTAAATCTTGTTGTTTGCCATTATCTCCTAGGAATGGTTTGGTGATGGAATCCTTGCCAATTATCATAGTTCTCCTTCATTGAGAATTAGGTCAATGGAAGTTCAGATTTGGTTTTATTGATTATTTTCCAATTGAATAGGATAAGACTCCAATTATAATAGTGTTACTTGAATCAAGCAAGAGGGCTCCTTGATCACTAAAAGTGGATCCTTGGCACCCTAGTTCCCACCTTTGAATTTCTTAAGTTTATAATTAAATTTCTCACAATTACTTCTTTTTATTTCAGATTTAGATTCACATCTTTTTCTAGTTGTACTTCTAGTTACCTTTAGAATACTCACGAGATTAGTCCCTATGAATTCGACCTCGGTCTCAACGAGATTATTACTACATCGCGACCCTACACTTGGGGTTATGAACAAGTTTTTAGTGCCGTTGCCGGGGATTGATGGTTGCGTTTTCTAAATTTGATTAGTTTTGGAATTAGGTTAAGATTAGGATTTTTTCTACTTTCTATTTTTAGGTTAAGGTTTTTTTATAATTATTTTAGAAACTAACTTAGCTTTCTATTTATAGGTTTAGAAACTTTCCTTTTTTGTTTTTAGAAATTAACTTTTCTTTCTATTTCCAGATTTAGAAACTTCCTTTTTTTTAGAAACTAACTTTTCTTTCTATTTCTAGATTTTGAAACTTTCCTAATTTGTTTTTAGAAACTAGCTTTTCTTTTTATTTCTAGATTTAGAAACTTTCCTAATTTGTTATTAGAAACTAGCTTTTCCTTCTATTTCTAGATTTAGAAACTTTCCTAATTTATTTTTAGAAACTAATTCTATTTTTTTTAATCTTTTCTATTTCTAATTTAGAAGCTTTCTTAATTTGTTTTTAGAAACTTTTTTTTTTTTACTTTTTAGAAACTAATTTTTTTTAGGACTAACTTTTTATTTTGTTTTTTAGGTCAGGGTTTTTATTTATTTATTTTTAGAAACTAGCATTGTTTTCTGTTTTGTAGGATCCTAACATAGAACTCTCCAAACCGGTAAAGTCCTTCTAACTTCTCCTCTACTTACTTTCTATATTGTCGTAAGAATTTTCTTTTATTCTATTTTAGGATTAGGTTCAGGATTAGGGTTTCACCATGTATATGTAAGAGTGGGAACGTCAATATACTGAGCTAATTTTAGAGAATGCGAGAAATTGTGAAGGGTTGTCAGATGATTATGTTAGGAAACAACCTATGTCTCAAAATTTTTTTAAAACCATCATCGAGAACCAACCAGAATACAATGCTCCACCAGTTAAGAAGTCCTTACGCGATCATAGGCAAGAGAATAATTACACCCCATAGATTAAGAAAATAGTACATGATTGTTGAGGTTGAAATGGCCAAGCTATATGTCCTAGAGGGGGGGGGGGGGGGGTGAATAAGACTATGCCAAATTTAAAATAAATACAACAGAAATTAAAAATGAGAGATAGCCAAATAAATCAATCAATACACAATGCTGAATGCAATCTCAAAATATTAATTGTTCTAAGGACAATCATGCACCATAAAAATGGCAGGGCAACCTTACTAGAACAAATAGAAAAATTGAAGCTCAAATTAATAAAGAGATAGCAAGGAATAAATTGCAGAAATATAAATCTACACTATTACAACATTTCCCACTGAGCTTGAAATAAAATGATTACAACATTCACATCCACATATACATCCCACAAATGAAAAATTAAATATATGAAATATAAACCACACAACCACAAAACACAAGGGATTATAGTAGTTCGCTTGTGTGTACACCAACTGTTAATAAACAGCCACACAACTACTCCACTCCTAATATCCTCACACAGGGGATATCAGCGTTCACTATCAAAGATAGGTTTTCCAGGTTCACCCAAAACCTTCACAATTGTGTCTTTCTCTGTAGGCTTACACAATTAAGAAAACCCCTCTTCTAAGTTTTCCTGGCTCTCCTCAGGTAACCAATACAATGAGATTTTTCTGGCAAATCCCAAAAGAAAACCAAATGAAAGTAAATTACATAAACGTAAAATACCTGAATTTCTCCTTCGTTATAGCAGCCCAGAAGAACCAAGTCAGAGTAGAAATTTGAATGTCAAAGTTCAATGTCCAATACTCACTTTATAATGGTTTTAGGTTCTAATAGATTTTAAATTAAACCAAATGGGGCTAGCTCTAATTGATTTTGATTCCAGAAAAAGGAAAAATGAAACTTCCTCTTTTTTAGATCAGATTGGAATATAAGAAACAAAATCAATTTGAAAAGCTAAAGAAAGAGAATATTAAACATACACACTTAGCTTAAATGGAGCATAGACTTATCTCTCAGAAGGCCGAATTAAATTAGCTTTAATTTCATATTTTACTTAGAGATTCGTGCTCTATTTATAGGGGAACAAATCATGCCTTCGACTGGTTTAAAGATCTCTACGACTGGTCGTAGAACCAACAGATATTTGAAAATTTAGGCGTTATAAGATCTGGCGGTTTCACGACTGGTCGTAGGTGGTCTACGACTGGTCATAGGTCTCCTTTGACTGGTCGTAGGTTGCTCACGACTAGTCGAACCTAGCTGAATTTCAACACTATACTTTAAGTCGTAGGACTACGACTGGTCGAAGAAATAGTCGACACTGTTCACACGACTAGTCGAACAGTCCCTAAGACTAGTCGAAGCCTAACAGAAAATTTTCAAATTTTGTAACAAACTTACGACTGATCTATGAAATTCTTAGACAGGTCGAAGCAGTGCTAGGATTAGTCGAGCAAAGTCCAAGACTAGTCTTAGAATAGACTAAACACACTTATATAAATCATATGAATTATGTATCCAAATTGGCCTACTCTAAAGGTCAACCTATGGTCAGTCATACCTCAATAGTGAAGTAAGGACATTGAAACTTAGAGACGAGTGACCTTTGAAAGTAATGAAGGTTAAAGTCTTGATGTATCTCAAACTTGAAAGCTTCTAGAGATCTTGAGGTTGAACTTGAAAGCTTCTTAAGATCTTACATTATCCTTGTCTTGAATTAAGTCGAACAATCTCACTTTCTCGAGTCTTGACTTGTGAACAGTGCTTGTCAATCAAAGTTGATCTTGAGTAGAGCTTTGTTCTTCACATATGTAAGTTTCATAACAGTGTCTTTGACACCACAAATTTAACAACAAAAATGGGCTATAAACTATAGCACTTATAAGCTCCCCCTTTGTCAAATTAGTGACAAAACACACTTCAAAGATATGTTACATAACGCAGAATATTTGATTAAAGAATCATGCACCAGTTGTTATCAACCGGCATACTAACATGATCCTACAAACCTGTAAATCAATATTCAACATAACATATAGTCCACTTCTGCACATACTCCCCCTGAGTAACATACATAAAAAATGCAATGCTACACACAATGCTACTCTCTCCTCATAATATAATCATTAGACACATCCATATCCATTCTCCCCCTTTTTGTCACAATAGGACAAAGGAAGCACAGAACAAATGGCTGAGGAGAAATAAGTAAAGAGATATATGAGAGGTAACAAGACAAGATATGAGTAACTAGCATAAACACCCACATAATTCATAAACTGAGCTAAGTCAAAGATAGCTACAATCTTAAAACCAGTTAAGCTAGCACAAGAGTAATAAAGTTATAACAGACTAGTAAACTTAAAAGAACCAATCTGAACCAGATGAAGGACCAGGGATGGAAGTATCAAGTTGATGCATGCCCTTGTTCAAGCGCCTAAGATATTTGCACATATACTTGAATTGTAAATCATGGGCAACAGACATGTTTTCCATCTTAACATTCATATTCTCAACCTTATCTTCCAATGCACGTAGACGTGCATCAAACTTAAAAGGCTCATAATCTGGATCATTTACAGAATCAGATTCAAGTTTGTCAAAAATATCATCCATGTCGATATCATCAGGAGGAAGATCACTAGCTTCTTCCTCATGTTCAGCTTCAGCATTGCCAACACCAGCACCTTGGCCAGGAAGGAAATCAAGCTTCATCTTATTGATATTAGAATTGTTAAATATCAGATGATGGATAGGGGCCTCTCCAACCGGCTATCAACTAGCATATGCGTAGCCAACACAGTCATCAAATAACCAAAAGGAATGTCACTGTGACCTGGATGGAGTCGAAACTAAATAATGGAGTGACAAATCAAGAATGGTAGACAAACATGAGCACCACTAACAACAGCATGAAGAACACGAACCATGAAAGAAGTCAATTCAAATTTATTACCCGATCGAGGAGACAAGTTAGACACAAAGACACAAAGATTTTGTGAAGAACTCTATATTTGGGTAACAGATACTTTAGGGGAAGCGCATTCCCTTTATGTGTCCATTGAACATCCAAATTGCATAAATCTCTAGTGAGCATACGTTTTTCAGTTACTGAGGATTTTTCAGATAAGTTATGGATAGGAATGCCCTCATCATTCACAGGAATTTTCATAAGAGCTGAAATCAAATGACGATCAAGGTCAAATGGTCCTTCTCTTGTGGCTATCTTAAAATATAAATTTTTCAATGAAAAATACTTACGAATGTGAACATGGACTGGGCAATGGACCGGTATGCTGGCCCACCCCAATGCAATAAGTTATCCCAACCTACAGCTTGGAGCATAGGAAGGATATTAAACGGAGCAACATGATTAATATCAACAGGATGTTCAAAAATAACGTTACGCAATCTAATGTCCCGAACATAAGATGGATCATCCTTAGGAGCCTGAAGATGACACTTAGTGATAGGGGCTGATTTGGAGGAAGAAGATAGACCACGGGATGTTGTCTTTCTCCCTCTAGATGCCATTTGCAACAAAGATTTCAAGAAAATAAAGAGTTGTAAAGGATTGAGAAGAGAGTTTTCTCAAATCAGATTTTTCAAAAGAAATACCCCAAATCTCAACAAAATTTGAAATAGATAACTTCAAGAGTAAAATAAAAGTAATCTAGACACAAATCCATAAGACAAATACAAATGGAGCACTAACCTTGAAGATTTTGAAGGAAGGATTCGACTAGTCGGGCGTCGGCTCGTTGGAGAGTGAAGAGGAAATGAAGTAGATGAAGTGTTTTCCCCAATTTTAAGTGATTCACGCGATTCACAACTGGTCGTGGATGTACACGATTGATCATAACACGACTGGTCGTGTATACTCATGACTGGTTGAGTACCGGCCAAAAATATGATTTCCAGCATTATATACAAAAAAGTGAAATCTAATCAAGCAAATATATACAATATGATACAAATAGGCATAAATACTCATTTTAAAATGCACATGCTAAGATCAAATTTCATTTTGTTAAACCTGGTTTTGTCGAGCGGTTTAGTGAAAATGTCAGCATGTTGATTCTCGGTAGGGATTTCCAAAGATATAACCTTTTCTTCTACTAATTCTCGAATATAATGAAATCTAATGTCAATGTGCTTAGTACGAGAATGCTGAATTGAATTTTTTGAAATATTTATAGCATTGGAATTATCACAAAATAATAACATAGAATCTTGTTTAATTCCATAATCATTTAGCATACGTTTCATCCAAATAAGCTGTGTACACGCATTACCAGCTGCGATATATTCAGCTTCAGCTATTGAAAGTGATATAGAACTTTGTTTTCTTGCTAAACCAAGAAACTAAATAGTTTTCCATATAAAAGCAACCACCACTGGTTGATTTTCTATCATCAAGATTACCAACCCAGTCAGCATCCGAGTACCCAACTAATTGAACACTAGTCTCATGTGGATACTAGAGATCGAGATTAACAGTACTTGCGACATATCGCATAATCCGCTTGATAGCAGTCAAGTGCAACTCTTTAGGATCAGACTGATATCTAGCGCAAATACCAACACTTAGAGCGATATCGGGTCTACTAGCAGTTAAATATAGTAAACTACCAATCATACTCTGATATAATTTCGGTTCCACATTTTTACCAGTAGAATCTTTTGAGAGTTTTAAAGTAGTACTCATAAAAGTATCAAAATTCTTACCATTCTCAAATCTAAATCTCTTAATCAAATTCATAGCATATTTAGATTGAGAAATGAACATTCTATCAGGTTTTTGTTTTACTTGCAACTCAAGGAAATAATTCAATTCCCCAACCATGCTCATTTCAAACTAAGATTTCATCAAATCTGCAAACTCAATAGTCATGTCAGTACAGGTAGATCCATAAATGATATCATCAACATAAATCTGTACTATTAAAATGTGATCATTATGTTTTTTAATAAATAGAGTCTTATCAGCACATCCCATTTGAAAATTATGGCTTAATAGAAACTTTGTTAGTTTCTCGTACCATGCCCTAGGAGCTTGTTTTAAACCGTAAAGTGCCTTTTTAAGGCGATACACATAATCAGCATTTTTGGGGTCTTCAAAACCCATCGGTTGTTCAACATAGACTTCCTCATATAGATCGCCATTTAAAAATACACTTTTCACATCCATTTGGTAAATCTTAAACTTTCTAAAACACCCAATGGATATAAAGAGTCTAATTGATTCAAGACGTGCTACTGGTGTGAAGGTTTCATCATAATCAATACCTTCAATTTGAGTGTAACCTTGTACCACTAGCCTAGCCTTATTTCTAATTATATTGCCAAGCTCGTCAGACTTATTTTTGAAAATCCATTTAGTTCCAATGATGTGTTTATCTTTAGGTCTAGGTACGAGATACCAAACATCATTTCTCACAAATTGGTTAAGTTCTTCTTGCATCGCAACAATCCAGTTTTCATCAGTAAGAGCTTCTTTTACGTTAGATGGTTCTATCTGGGATGTAAAACATATGTAATTATATATATCCTCAAGTTGTCTACGGGTACAAACACCAGTGAGAGGGTTTTCAAGAATCTGTGTGGTTGGATGATCTTTAACAGTCCTCAGTTGAAAATCAGTCTGATTAGATGAAGTATCAGATTTATCAATTACTAGAACTTTATCATTATCTGAACTTGAGACTGCTGTGTTTAAGTGATCATCAATGACTACATTGATAGACTCTTGAATCACACCGGTCCTTTTGTTCAGAACCCTATAAGCTCGACTGTTTAAAGAGTATCCTAAAAAGATCCCTTCATCACTCTTCGTATCAAACTTTCCCAGATATTCACGATCTTATAAAATATAGCACTTGCTGCCAAAAACTCGAAAGTATTTGACAATGGGCTTTTTATCGAACCACATTTCGTAAGCCGTTTTATTATTACCTTTGCTAGTGTAAACCCAGTTAATGATATAGCAAGCTGTATTGACTACTTCAGCTCAAAGATTCTTAGAGAGCTTCATACTATTCAACATGACATTAGTCATTTCTTGAAGCACTCGATTTTTCCTTTTAACTATACCATTGTGTTGTCGAGCTTTGGGTGCTGAGAATTCATGTAATATTCCCTGGTCGTTACAGAACTTCTCAAAACCGCTATTCTCAAATTCAGATCCATGATCATTACGAATCTTACTGACTTGAGAACCTTTTTTAGTTTGAATCCTTTTGAGAACCTTTTTCACTTCTTCAAGGGTTTCTGATTTGTCCCTTAAGAAGACAACCCATGTATATCTGGTAAAGTCATCTACTATTACTAAGATATATCTTTTGCCACCTTGACTTTCCATCCTAGTAGGTCCTATAAGATCCATATAGAGAAGCCCGAGTGGTCTTGATATGGTATTGGAATTCACCTTTTTGTGTGAGTTCCTCGTTTGTTTGCCAATCTAGCATTCACCACATATTTTATCTAATTTTTGTAGTTTGGGTAGACCTCTTATAAGTTCTCGTTTGCTTAATCTATATAGATTTCGGTAGTGTACATGTCTAAGACGTTTGTGCCACAAATCAGTCTCGTCTGTATAGACCATGTAACACGATTGATTAGATGAGCTGGATTCGCTAACAATATAGCAGTTTTTAGACATTCTATGTCTAGTTAGAATCTCACAGCTTTGATTAGAAAATCGTTCACTATGGTTATTATCACAAATTTGAGATATGCTAAGAAGATCATGTTTCAGACATTCAACATACAAAACATTTTTAAACAAAGGAAGGTTATAGAGTTGAACCGTACCTTGACCCATAATCTTGCAGTTGCTACCATCACCAAATGTGACTGAACCATCAGTCATGTCCTTAAAATCGGTGAATAAACCTTTATCACCAGTCATATGCCTTGAGCATCCACTGTCTAGGTACCACTTAGAATGGCTTGTTGCTTTAAAAGCAGTGTGAGCAACCAAAAAAGTGACATTTGGAACCCATTTCATAACCATTTTGTATTTAGGTGGATATTTGGTCTTCTTTCATTTGTAAGAATTATAAGTATGACCCATTGAGTTAGACTTTAGAAGCTCCTTAAGTAAATCAACTATCTTTTTAGCCAAAAGATTTTGATTTTGCTTTTTATAGTTGATATAATTATTTTTAAGTTTTTGAAAAGATTTAGAGATTTTAGAAAACATTTGATCTTTCCCTTTTGAGTTTAAGGTCTCTCCCTTTACAAACTTGGGAGGAGTATTCTTTGGTTTAGGAGAAACATTCTTATCATAACCTAGACCAGATCGATCGCCACATTTTCTCGATCCTGATAAGAGTTTTTCTAATTTAGGATCACCTTGGACATATTTCCAGGTTTCCTTTAAACTCAAGAGAGAGGAGACTTCATGTTTTAGTTGTTCGTTTTCAGATTTAAGATTTTCAATCTGGGAGGTTTTAAAATCCAAATCGCATTTTGTCTTTTCAAAACAGTCTGAAATGTGGAACTTTTCTAAAACAAGAGATTCATAAATTTCTTTGAGTTTAGAAAATTTCTCTTTTCAAAGTTTCTATTTCATAGCAATTTTACAACTTTCCTTGTATAGGGCATTGTATGCATCTTGAAGATCATCTTCATTTTCACATTCACTATTCAGATTTTCTTCACTAGTTGAGTCATCATTATCTAAAAAAGTGAATTTAGCTAGAGTCATAAGGGCCTTAACATCACAACCCGACTCAGTTTCAAAATCTTCTGATTCAGAGGAGGCTTCAGAATCAGAGGACTTGTCCCAAGTCACCATCATACTTTTCTTTTTTGACTTACTCTTATTGGGTCATTTGTTAGCCAAATGCCCATACTCATGGCAGTTGTAATATTGACTATCTTTAAATGATTTTCTTGATTTAGGTTTAGGTTTCTTTTTATCAAATGCCTTTTGAAGATCAATTCTCTTTTTACTTTTAAAAATTTTATAAAACCCTTTTGCCAAAAGAGCCATATCATCTTCAGAGTTTTCTAAATTAGGGTTTAAATCATTTTCTTAAAAACCATTTTTAGAAGTTTTTAAGGCAATAGATTTTCCTTTTGGAGCTTTAAAGGTTAACTCATAGGTCTGTAACGAGCCAATTAATTCCTCAACCTTCATATTGTCCATATCATGAAGTTCCTGGATTGCAGTTACTTTAGAATTGAACCGTTCAGGAAGTGAGCGTAGTATTTTAGCACAAATCTTGCTTTCAGGGATTTTATCACCTAGACCCCACATAGTGTTTACAATGTCATTCAATCTGGTATAGAAGTCCATGAACATTTCATTTTCTTCCATTCGTATTTCTTCAAATTTAGTTGTGAGGATTTGTATCTTAGATTTCTTGACAATTGAAGTACCCTCGTGTGTCATTTCCAATATATCCCAAGCTTATTTTGCAGAATCACAGGATATAATTCTTTTGAATTCATCCGGTGATAGTGCACAAGTAATTGCATTTACTACTTTAGCATTTGCACTACTCTCATTTTTCTGAAGTGTGGTCCAAGAGAAATATGGTGTAACTTTCATAGATTTTGAACCATCAATCCCGATTACTTCAGTGGTAGGGGGGATCCATTCATTCACTATGGATAGCCACACACTTTCATCCATGGATTTGAGGAAGATCCTCATCCTAGCTTTCCAATAGGCATAATTGGTGCCATCGAAAGGTGGAGGCCTAGTGACTGAAAGGCTATCAAAATTTGACATCTTATATAAAGCTTAGATCGTTAGCTCAGGAATTAAATCTAAATAAGAAAGAGAGCTATTAGGCTCTGATACCACTTGAAATGGCCAAGCTATATATCCTAGACAGGGGGTGAATAAGACTATGCCAAATTTAAAATAAAAACAACGAAAATAAAGAAAGAGAGGTAGTTAAATAAATAAATCAATACACAATGCTGAATGCAATCTCAAAATATTGATTGTTCTAAGGACAACCATGCACCATAAAAATGGCAGGGCAATCTTACTAGAACAAATAAAGAAATTGAAGCTCAAATTAATAAAGAGATAGCAAGGAATAAATTACAGAATTATAAATCTAAACTATTACAACATTCCCCACTGAGCTTGAAATAAAATGATCACAACATTCACATCCACATATACATCTCACAAATGAATAATTAAAGATATGAAATATAAACCACACAACCACAAAACACAAGGGATTATAGTGGTTCGCCTGTGTATACACTAACTGTTAATAAACAGCCACACAACTACTCCACTCTTAATATCCTCACACAGGGGATATCAACGTTCACTATCAAAGATAGGTTTTTCAGGTTCACCCAAAACCTTCACAATTGTGTCTTTCTCTGTGGGCTTACACAATTAAACAAACCCCTCTTCTGATTTTTCCTAGCTCTCCTCAGATAACCAATACAATGAGATTTTTCTGGCAAATCCCAAAAGAAAACCAAATGAAAGTAAATTACATAAACGTAAAATACCTGAATTTCTCCTTCATTGTAGCAGCCCAGAAGAACCAAGTCGGAGTAGAAATTTTAAAATCAAAGTTCAATTTCCAATACTCACTTTATAATGGTTATAGGTTTTAATAGATTTTAAATTAAACCAAATGGGGCTAGCTCTAATTGATTTTGATTCCAGAAAAAGAAAAAATGAAACTTCCTCTTTTTCAGATCAGATTGGAATACAAGAAATAAAATCAATTTGAAAAGCTAAAGAAAGTGAATATTAAACATGCAAACTTAGCATAAATGGAGCACAAACTTATCTCTTAGAAGGTTGAATTAAATTAGCTTTAATTTCATATTTTATTCTGAGATTCATGCTCTATTTATAGGTGAGAAAATCACATCTTCGACTAGTCTAAAGATCTCTACGACTGGTCATAGAACCAAAAGATATTTGAAATTTCAGGCGCGATAAGATTTGACAGTTTCACGACTGGTCGTAGGTGGTCTACGACTGGTCGTAGGTCTCCTTTGTAAGTGTTATAGTTTAAAGCCTTGTTTCTTATCAAATTTGTGGTGCCAAAGAAACTACTATGAAGCTTGCATATATGAAGAACAAAGCTCTACTCAAGATCAACTTAGTTTGACAAGCACTGTTCATAAGTCAAGACTCGAGAAAGTGAGATTGTTCGACTAGATTCAAGAAGCTTTCAAGTTCAACCTCAAGATCTCAAGAAGCTTTCAAGTTTGAGTTCCATCAAGACTTCAAGCTCCATTTCTTTCAAAGGTCACTCGTCTCTAAAGTTTCAATGTCCTTACTTCACTATTGAGGTATGACTGACTATAGGTTGACCTTTAGAGTAGGTCATTCTGGATACATAATTCATATGTTTTTTTATATGTGAGTTTGCTCAGTTCAAAGACTAGTCCTAGCACTGCTTCAACCTGTCTAAGAAATTCCTGGATCAGTCGTAAGTTTGTTGTAAAATTTGGATATTTTCTGTTAGGCTACGACTAGTCTTGGGGACTGTTCGACCAGTCATAGGAACAATGTCGACTGTATCTACGACCAGTCGTAGACCTACAACTCAAAGAACAACATTGAAATTAGACAACCTATGACCAGTCGAAGGGATCCTCCGATCAGCCGAAGGAGACCTATGATCAGTCGAAGGAGACCTACGACCAGTCGTGAAACTGTCAAATCTTATCGCGCCCGAATTTTCAAATATCTTTTGGTTCTACGACCAGTCGTAGAGGTCCTTAGACCATTCGAAGACGTGATTTGCTCACCTATAAATAGAGCACAAATCTCAGAATAAAAAGTGCAATTCAAGTTAATTTAATTCAGTCTTCTGAGAGATAAGTCGGTGCTTCATTTAAGCTAAGTGTCCATATTTAATATTCTCTTTCTTTAGCTTTGTTAATTGATTTTGTTTCTTGCATTCCAATTTAATCTGAAAAGAGGAATTGTTGTTTTCCTTTTTCTGGAATCAAAATCAATTAGAGCTAGCCCTTTTGTTTTAATTTAAAATCTATTAGAACCTAGAACCATTATAAAGTGAGTATTGGACATTGAACTTTGACGTTCAAATCTCTACTCCAACTTGGTTCTTCTGGGTTGCCATAATGAAGGAGAAAATCAGGTATTTTACAATTTGTGTAATTTACATTTTTTGGTTTTATTTGAGGTTTAGGCAGAAAAAATCTCAAAGTTGTTAGTTATCTGAGGAGAGCCAGAAAACTCAGAAGTGAGGGTTTTTAAATTGTGTAAGCCCTTTAAAAAAGACACAATTGTGAAGGTTTTGGGTGAACCTGTGAAAACCTATTTAATAGTGAATGCTAATATCCCTTGTGTGAGGATATTAGGAGTGGAGTAACATTCTATGTGGCTGTTGTTTAATAGTTGGTGAACACACAGGCGAACCACTATAAGTCTTTGTGTTGTGGATGTGTGATTTATATTTCCTATCTTTTATCATTCAAAATTGTGGAATGTACGTGTGAATGTGAATGTTGTAATCATTTCATTTCAAGCATAGTGGGGAATGTTGTAATAATTTAGGTTTGCATTTCAGCATTATATTTTTGTTATCTCTTTATTATGTTGAGCTTCAGTTTCTCCGTTTGTTCTAGAAATAAGGTTGTCCTACCATAAACTTTGGTTTTTGGTGTAAGGTTGTCCTTAAAACAATTTTTGTTTCTATTTCTCTGTTTTAGGTTGCTTTCCATTCCTATACTGTGATTGGTGTATAGTGCTATCTATTCTTTGTTTCATATTCCGCAGTATTTAAATTTAATTTGGCATAGTCCTATTCACCCCCCCTCTAGGACATATAGTTTGGCCATTTCAAGTGGTATCAGAGCCTAATAGCTCGCTCTTATTGCTTTTTATTTGGATTTAATTCCTGAGCTAACGATCTAAGCTATATATAAGATGTCAAATTTTGATAGCCTATCAGTCACTATGCCTCCACCCTTTGATGACTCCAATTATGCCTATTGGAAAGCTAGGATGAAGATCTTCCTCAAATCAAGGGATGAGAGTGTGTGGTAAGCCATAGTGACTGAATGGAACCCACCTACCACTGAAGTGACTGGTATTGATAGTTCAAAATCAATGAGAGTAACACCATATTTCTCATGGACCACCCTTCAGAAAAATGAGAGTAGTGCCAATGCAAAAGCATTAAATGCAATCACTTGCTCACTATCACCAGATGAGTTCAAAAGAATCATATCCTGTGATACTGCAAAACAAGCCTGGAATATATTAGAAATGACACACGAGTGTACTACAATTGTCAAAAAATCTAAAGTCCAACTCCTCACAACCAAATTTGAAGAAATTCATATGGAGGAAAATGAAATGTTTATGGACTTTTACACTAGATTAAATGACATTGTGAACTCAATGTGGGGTCTTGGCAATAAAATCTCAAAAAGTAAAGTGTGTACAAAGATATTACGCTCACTTCCTGAACGGTTCAACTCTAAGGTAACCGCAATCCAGGAACTTTGTGATACGGATAATATGAGGGTAGAAGAACTAGTTAGTTCTTTACAAACCTATGAGTTAAACTTTAAAGCTCCTAAAAGTAAATCTATTGCTCTCAAATCTTCTAAAGGTATTTCTTAAGAAAACTCAGATTTAGAAAATTCTGAAGACGATATGGCTCTTTTAGTGAAGAAATTTTACAAGATTTTCAAAAGCAAGAAAAGGGTAGATTTTCAAAAATCAAATGATAAGAAAAGTTCTAAACCTAGATCTAAAAGTTGGAAGTCTTTGAAAGATAGTCAATGTTACAACTGCCAAGAATATGAGCACTTAGCAAACAAATGTCCTAAAAAGGACAAAACAAAAGGAAAGGGTATGTTGGCTACTTGGGATGAATTATTTGATTCTTAAGCTTCTTCTGAATCAGAAGATTCTGAAACCGAGTCGGGTAGTGAAGTTAAAGCCCTTATGACTTTAACCAAATTCACTTTTTTAGATCATGATGATTTGACTAGCAAAGAAAATCTGAATGGTGATTATGAAAATCAAGATGATCTTCAAGATGCTTACAATGCCCTATACCAGGAAAGTTGTAAAATTGCTGTCAAACTTAAACTTCAAAAAGAAAAGTTTTCTAAACTCAAAGAATGTTTTGAATCACTTATTTTAGAAAAATTCCAAATTTTAGATTGTTTTGAAAAATCAAAATGCGATTTAGAAGTCAAAACCTCGTTGATTGAAAATCTGAAATCTGAAAATGAGATACTTAAAAATGAAGTATCTTCTCTTCTGAGTTTAAAGGATATATGGAGGTATGCCCAAGGAGATCTAAAGTTAGAAAAATTATTATCCGGATCAAGAAAAAGTGGCGATCGATCCGGATTGGGCTATGATAAGAATATACTTCCTAAACAAAAGTATACTTCTCCCAAGTTTGTGAAAGGAGAGTCCTCAAACTCAAAAGGGAAAAGTACTTATCAAGGTTTTTCTAAAAATATAAAAACTTTTCAAAAATCTAAAAGCAGCCATGTCAACTTTAAAAATCAGAACCGAAACCCTCTTGCTGAAAAGATAGTAGATTTACTCAAGGAGCTCTTAAAATCTAACTCAGTAGGTCATTCTTACAACATCAGTCAGAAGAAGACCAACTATACTACTAAACCCAAAATAGTTCTGAAATGGGTTCCTAAAGTTGGTTGCTCACATTGCTTTCAAAGCAACAAGCCATTCAAAGTGGTACCTAGATAGTGGATGCTCAAGGCATATGACTGGTGATAAAGGTTTATTCACCGATCTCAAAGACATGACTGATGGTTTAGTCACATTTGGTGATGGCAGCAACTGCAAGATTATGGGCCAAGGTACTGTTCAACTCTATAACCTTCCTTTGTTTAAAAATATTTTATAAGTTGAAGGTCTAAAACATAACTTGCTTAGCATATCTCAAATATGTGACAATAACCATAGTGTACAGTTTTCTAATCAAAGCTGTGAGATTCTAAACAACAAGGGTTTAGTAATACTAACTAGATGTAGAACGTCTGAAAAATGCTATATTGTTAGTGAATCCAGCTCATTTAATCAATCGTCTTACATGGTCCATACAGACGAGACTGACTTATGGCACAAACGTCTTGGACATGTACACTACCAAAATCTATATAGATTGAGCAAATGGGAACTTATAAGAGGTCTACCCAAACTATAAAAATTAGATAAAATATGTGGTGAATGCCAGATTGGCAAAGAAATAAGGAACTCACACAAAAAGATGAATTCCAATACCACATTAAGACCACTCGAGTTTCTCCATATAGATCTAGTAGGACTTACCAGGACGAAAATTCGAGGTGGCCAAAGATATATTTTGGTAATAGTAGATGACTTTACCAGATATACATAGGTTGTCTTCTTTAGGGATAAATCAGAAACCCTTGAAGAAGTAAAAAAGGTTCTCAAAAGAATTCAAACTGAAAAGGTTCTTAAGTCAGTAAGATTCGTAGTGATGATGGATCTGAATTTGAGAATAGTGGTTTTGAGAAGTTCTGTAACGACTAGAAAATATTACATGAATTCTCAGCGCCCAAAACTCCACAACAAAATGGTATTGTTGAAAGGAAAAATAGAGTACTTCAAGAAATGGCTAATGTCATGTTGAACAGTATGAAGCTCTCTAAGAATCTTTAGGCTGAAGCAGTCAATACAGCTTGCTATATTATTAACCGGGTTTACACTAGTAAAGTTAATAATAAAATGACTTACGAAATGTGGGTCGATAAAAAGCCTACTGTTAAATACTTTTGAGTTTTTGGCAGCAAGTGCTATAGTTTACGAGATCGTGAACATCTGGAAAAGTTTGATACGAAGAGTGATGAAGGGATCTTTTTAGGATACTCTTTAAACAGTCGAGCTTATAGGGTTCTGAACAAAAGTACCGGTGTGATTCAAGAATCCATCAATGTGGTCATTGATGATCACTTAAGCATACCTGTCTCAAGTTCAAATAATGATGAAGTATTAGTAATTGATAAATCTGATATTTCATCTAATCAGACTGATTCTGAACTGAGGACTGTTAAAGATCATCCAACCACAGATTCTTGGAAACCCTCTCACTGGTGTTCGTACCCATAGACAACTTGAGGATATATGCAATTATGTATGTTTTACATCCCAGATAGAACCATCTAACGTAAAAGAAGCTCTTGCTGATGAAAACTGGATTGTTGCAATGTAAGAAGAACTTAACCAATTTGTGAGAAATGATGTTTGGTATCTTCTACCTAGACCTAAAGATAAACACATCATTGGAACCAAATGGATTTTCAAAAATAAGTCTGATGAACTTGGCAATATAATTTGAAATAAGGCTAGGCTAGTGGTACAAGGTTACACTCAAATTGAAGATATTGACTATGATGAAACCTTTGCACCAGTAGCACATCTTGAATCAATCAGACTCTTTATATCCATTACATGTTTTAGAAAATTTAAGATTTACCAAATAGATGTGAAAAGTGCTTTTTTAAATAGTGATCTGCATGAGGAAGTTTATGTTGAACAACCAATGGGTTTTGAAGACCCCAAAAATGTTGATCATGTGTATCGTCTTAAAAAGGCACTTCACGGTTTAAAACAAGCTCCTAGGGCATGGTACAAGAAACTAACGAAGTTTCTATTAAGCCATAATTTTCAAATGAGATGTGTTAATAAAACTCTGTTTATTAAAAAACATAAGGATCACATCTTATTAGTACAAATCTATGTTGATGATATCATTTATGGATCTACCTGTACTAACATGACTACTGAGTTTGCAGATTTGATGAAATCTCAGTTTAAAATGAGCTTGGTTGGGGAATTGAATTATTTCCTCGGGTTACAAGTAAAACAAAAACCTGATGGAATGTTCATTTCTCAATCTAAATATGCCATGAACTTGATTAAGAGATTTGGATTTAAGAATGGTAAGAACTTTGATACTCCTATGAGTACAACCTTGAAACTCTCAAAAGATTCTGCAGGTAAAAATGTGGATCCGAAATTATATCTGAGTATGATTGGTAGTCTATTGTATTTAACTGCTAGTAGACCAGATATCACTCTAAGTGTTGGTATTTGCACTAGATATCAGTCTGAACCTAAAGAGCCGCACTTGACTGCTGTCAAGCGGATTATAAGATATGTCGCAAGTACTGTTAATCTCGGTCTCTAGTATCCTCATGAGACTAGTGTTCAATTAGCTGGGTACTCGGATGCTGACTGGGCTGGTAATCATGATGATCAAAAATTAACTAGTGGTAGTTGCTTTTATATCGAAAACTGTTTAGTTTCTTGGTTTAGCAAGAAACAAAGTTCTATTTCACTTTCAATAGCTGAAGCTGAATATATCGCAACTGGTAATGCATGTACACAGCTTGTTTAGATGAAACGTATGTTGAGTGATTATGAAATTAAATAGGATTCTATGTTATTATATTGTGATAATTCCAGTGCCATAAATATTTCAAAAAATCCAATTCAGCATTCTCGTACAAAGCACATTGAGATTAGATTTCATTATATTCGGGAATTAGTTAAAGAAAAGGTTATATCTTTGGAATATATCCCTACCGAGATTCAACGTGTTGATATTTTCACTAAACCGCTTGACAAAAGCAGGTTTAACAAAATGAAATTTGATCTCAGCATGTGCATTTTAAAATGATTAATTATGCCTATTTGTACCATAGTGTATATATTTGCTAGTTTAGTTTTCAAATCTTGAAAAATATGCAAAAATTAGATTTTTTGGCCTGTACTCGACCAGTCGTGCTACGACCGGTCATATATACCCACGATCAGTCATGAATCGCATTGATTCACTTAAAATTTGGGGGAAATCACTTTCTTCTTCATTTCAACTTCACTCTCTAACGAGCCAACACATGACTAGTCGAACCAATCTTCCAAAATCTTCAAGGTTAGTGCTCCATTTGCAATTTGCTTGTAGATTTGTGTCTAGATTACTTCTATTTCTCTTTTGGAGTTGTCTATTTCGAATTTAGTGAAGATTTGGGGTTTTTCTTTTGCAAAATCTGATTTGAGAAAACCATTTTCTCAATCCTTTGCAACTCTCTATATTCTTGAAATCTTTGTTGCATATGGCTTCTAAAGGAAGAAAATCAACATCCCGTGGTCCGTCTTCCTCTTCTAGATTACTCCCTGTCACTAAGCGTCATCTTAGGGCTCCTTAGGACGATCTATCTTATGTTTGGGGCATCAGATTGCGTAATTTCATTATTGAGCATCCAGTAGATATTAATCATGTTGCTCTTTTTGATATTTTTCCTATGCTCCAATCTGTAGGTTGGAATAACTTATTGCTTTGGGGTGGGCCAGCATACCGGTCCATTGCCCAATCCATGTCTGCATGCATATGTGCTTTCTCACTGGAAAATTTAACTTTTTCTATCTCCACAAGAGAATCGCCATTTGAAGTTGATCGACATTTGATTTCAGCCCTTATGGATATTCCAGTGAATGATGAGGGTATTCCCATCCATACTTTATCTGATAAACCCTCTGTCACTGAAAAATGCATGCTGACTAAGGACTCATGCAATTTGGATGTACAATGGACACATAAAGGGAATGTGCTTCCTTCAAAATATCTGTTACCCAAATACAGAATTCTTCACAAAATCTTTGTGTCTAATTTGTATCCTTGGTCGGGTGATAAATCTGAATTGACGTCCTCCATGGTTCGTATTCTTCATTCTGTTGTCAGTGGTGTTAACATTTGTTTATCATCCTTGATTTGTCACTTCATCATTCAGTTTCGACTCCATCCTAGTCACAGAGACATTCCGTTTGGATATTTGATGACTGTGTTGGCTACTCATATTTCAGTCGACATGCCGGTTGGAGAGGTCCTTATCCATCATCTGATATTTAACAATTCCAATATCAATAAGATGAAGCTGGATTTCCTTCCTGGCCAAGGTGATGGTGTTGGCAGTGCTGAAGCTGAACATGAGGAAGAAGCTGGTGATCTTCCTCCTGATGATATTAACATGGATGATATTTTTGAAGAGCTTGAGTCTGATTCTACAAATGATTCAGATTATGAGCCTTCTTCATTTGATGCACGTCTAAGTGCATTAGAAGATAAAGTTGAGAATCTAAATATTAAGATGGAAAACATGTCTGTTGCCCATGATTTACAGTTCAAATATATGCGCAAATATCTTAAGCGCTTGAACAAAGGCATGCATTAACTTGATCCTTCCATTCCTGCTCCTTCTTCTGGGTCAGATTAGTATTTTTAAGATTACTGGTTTGTAATAACTTTATTACTCCTAACTAGTTTTTGAGTTTGTCACTCTCTTTAACTTAGCTCAGTCTATGAATTATGTGCGTTGCTTATGCTATGTTCTCATATCTTGACTAGTTACCTCTCATATTTTTCATTGATTATTTCTCCTCAGCCATCTACTTTGTGCTTCCTTAGTCCTATTGTGACAAAAAGGGAGAGTATGGATATGTTATAGACATGTAAATATGGATGCTGTCATGAGGAGGGAGTAGCATTGTATTGTATGGTGTTTTATGAGTATGTTACTCAGGGGGAGTATGTGCAGAGGTGTGTGCAGAGGTGGACTGAATATTGATTTACAAGTCTGCAGGATGCCAGTTGATAACAACTGGTGCATGATTCTTTAATCAGATATAACAACTGGTACATGATTCTTTAATCAGATATTCTGTGTTATGTAACATATCTTGAAAGTGTGTTTGTCAGTAATTTGACAAAGGGGGAGATTGTAAGTACTATAGTTTAAAGCGCTATTTATTGTCAAATTTGTAGTGCCAAAGACACTACTATATACTTGCATATATGAAGAACAAAGTTCTTCTCAAGATCAACTTAGTTTGACAAGCACTGTTCATAAGTCAAGACTCGAGAAAGTGAGATTGTTCGACTAGATTCAAGAAGCTTTCAAGTTCAACCTCAAGATCTCAAGAAGCTTTCAAGTTTGAGCTCCATCAAGACTTCAAGCTCCATTACTTTTAAAGGTCACTCGTCTCTAAAGTTTCAATGTCCTTACTTCACTATTGAGGTATGACTGACCATAGGTTGACCTTTAGAGTAGGTCATTCTGGATACATAATTCATATATTTTTTTATATGTGAGTTTGGTCAGTTCAAAGACTAGTCCTGGACTTTGTTCGACTAGTCTTAGCATAGCTTCGACCTGTCTAAGAAATTCCTGGATCAGTCGTAAGTTTGTTGCAAAATTTGAATATTTTCTGTTAGGCTACGACTAGTCCTGGGGACTGTTCGACCAGTCGTAGGAACAGTGTCGACTACATCTACAACCAGTCGTAGACCTACGACTCAAAGAACAACGTTGAAATTAGACAACTTACGACCAGTCGAAGGGATCCTACGACCATTCAAAGGAGACCTACGAGCAGTCGAAGGAGACCTACAACCAGTCGAAGGAGACCTACGACCAGTCGTGAAACTGCCAAATCTTTCGCGCCCAAATTTTCAAATATCTGTTGGTTCTACGACCAGTGGTAGAGGTCCTTAGACCAATCGAAGATGTGATTTGCTCACCTATAAATAGAGCACGAATCTCAGAATAAAAAATACAATTCAAGTGAATTTAATTCGGTCTTCTGAGAGATAAGTCGGTGCTCCATTTAAGCTAAGTGTGCATATTTAATATTCTCTTTCTTTAGCTTTGTTAATTGATTTTGTTTCTTGCATTCCAATCTAATCTAAAAAGAGGAATTGTTGTTTTCCTTTTTCTAGAATCAAAATCAATTAGAGCTAGCCCTTTTGTTTTAATTTAAAATCTATTAGAACATAGAACCATTATAAAGTGAGTACTGGATATTGAACTTTGACATTCAAATCTCTACAACGAAGGAGAAAATCAGGTATTTTACAATTCGTGTAATTTACATTGTTTGGTTTTATTTGAGGTTAAGCCAGGAAAATCTCAAAGTTTTTGGTTATCTGAGGAGAGCCTGAAAACTTAGAAGTGAGGGTTTTTGAATTGTATCAGCCCTTTAAAAAAAGACACAATTGTGAATGTTTTGGGTGAACCTGTGAAAACCTATTTGATAGTGAACGCTAATATCCCCTGTGTGAGGATATTAGGAGTGGAGTAGCATTCTGTGTGGCTGCTATTTAACAGTTCGTGAACACACAGGCGAACCACTATAATTCTTTGTGCTGTGGATGTGTGATTTATATTTTCTATCTTTTATCATTCAGAATTGTGGAATGTACGTGTGAATGTGAATGTTGTAATCATTTCATTTCAAGCACAATGGGGAATGTTGTGATAATTTAGATTTATATTTCAGCATTATATTTTTGCTATCTCTTTATTACGTTGAGCTTCAGTTTCTCTGTTCTAGAAATAAGGTTGTCCTATAAACTTTGGTTTTTGGTGTAAGGTTGTCCTTAGAACAATTTTTGTTTCTATTTCTCTGTTTTAGGTTGCTTTCCATTCCTATACTGTAATTAGTGTATAGTGCTATCTATTCTTTGTTTCATATTCCACAGTATTTAAATTTAATTTGGCATAGTCCTATTCACCCCCCCTCTAGGACATATAGCTTGGCCATTTCATCCTTCGACTGGTCTTAGGTTGCTCACGACTAGTCGAACCTAGCCGAATTTCAACACTGTACTTTGAGTCGTAGGACTACGACTGGTCGAAAAAATAGTCGACACTGTTCATATGACTAGTCGAGCAGTCGACTAGTCGAAGGCTAACAAAAAAATTTCAAAATTTGCAACAAACTTACGACTGATCCAGGAAATTCTTAGACAAGTCGAAGCAGTGCTAGGACTAGTTGAACAAAGTCCAGGACTAGTCTTAGAACAAACTAAACTCACTTATATAAAACATATGAATTATGTATCCAAATTGGCCTACTTTAAAGGTCAACCTAAGGTCAATCATACCTCAATAGTGAAGCAAGGACATTGAAACTTAGAGACGAGTGACCTTTAAAAGTAATGAAGCTTGAAGTCTTGATGTAGCTCAAACTTAAAAGCTTCTAGAGATTTTGAGGTTGAAGTTGAAAGCTTCTTGAGTCTTGCATTATCCTTGTCTTGAATTAAGTCAAACAATCTCACTTTCTCGAGTCTTGACTTATGAACAATGCTTGTCAATCAAAGTTAATCTTGAGTAGAGCTTTGTTCTTCACATATGCAAGCTTCATAACAGTGTCTTTGGCACCACAAATTTGACAACAAAAAGGGGCTATAAAGTATATCACTTATAGGGGTTATCATAATTATGGGAGTGAGAAGTATTATCATCCATCAGACAAGAAGAAAACAATGAGAGATTATGTTATGGGTGATAATATGTACCAACAACCATCAAACTCTCCCACCTATGACCTGTACGACTATGATAAGTGGAAACATCAACATTAGAGAGATGAACCAACAATTAATTATATTGACTATTCTCTTGGATCCCCTACCTTTGAAATCTAAGCAGAAATAATCCAAGAGGATTCATGTTTGAATATCACGGACAATCAAGAACAATTCAACCAACTTGCTGCAGGCATGATGAAATCATTGGAAGCGATTGAATTGCACCTCGATAAGGTTAAAGAGGCTAGGTTATCACAATCTCAACCCAATCTAGAAACACAATACGAGGAAACTGATCCTAACTCGCTTATGGAGAGTTCTGAAATTGAGAATGAAGAGTTGGATTGTGTTAACAAGCATACGGCTCAATTTCCCAAAAACTCGATCTTGATGATTGTCCAAAGGAATGATTGAGAGATATGGGTGTCTTCAAATATAATGATCCTGACACGCTCCAGTCATATGACACACTTGACTTCAATGAGGAGGAATAGGCTAGTTTATTCGAGCCTTGACTCAACCTAGGAAAACATTGTGAGGAAAGTGATCTCATCCCACTTGTGAACTATATTGAATTGAAAGATGATAAGTATTGGGATGAGAATCATGAGTTTATAGCCCAAGATTCATTGGAATCGATTTCAATTATGGTTCAGGAATGTGATCACAAGATACAGGACATTGTCGACCATAATGATATACTCCACTCATCTGACACGTTTGATTTACATGTGGAGGACGAGTCCCTGCCAAGTGAACCAAGTGACTCTTTTGAAGCGTGTGTAGACCACTACCCTGATTTAGATTATAATATGATTAGGGAGATGGACAAGTTGCCCGAGATGACTTTAGAATTTGAAACCACTCAGTTAAGGCCACCTTCTAAGCCGTCAACACTTGACGATATAATGCCTCTACCGAATAGTAACAATGAACAGTCTTCACATCAATGCGCCTACTAATCCACAATCTGTCTATGCAGGGCAGGGCGAGATGTATCCGGTGATAATTGACTCTCACCAAGGTGAAGAGCAAGAGATCATGTTTCTCTCTATTCCAAGAGAAGACGAAGAAATTATTGGGCATATCATCACAGACCTCAATGTGAAAAATGAGCTTCTCTTAACTAACTATCTCAACTCTCTAAAAGATTGCTTAACATGTTTTGCAGATTTAAATGATCCCATGATAAAAGAAATAATGGATGCCTTGCAAAACAATACCTCGGTGGTTGTTCCTGATCGAGAGAACCCTTATTCTAAATCCCCTTATTGAGTGTCAAATATTACATATTGGACCCCATTTATTACTTGGTTTTATGAATATGATAATGCTTAATGTTTTATTTTAATCATGTTTGTGTTGCAAGGTGAATTTAAGAGCTTGGATTGAAAGGGATGCTAAAAGCATGAATTACTCAAGAATCACCAAAGCTAAGGATGGATCTTATGAGACCAAGAATGAAGAATTCACATGTCAAAGATCCAAGAAAACCAAGTGAGGAATGAAGAGCATTAAAGACTTGAAAAGAAGAAAAGGAACCCTAAAAATTGGCCTCCTTCGACTAGTCCCTCGATTGGTCGAAGATTACTCGACTCGAACTCCAATGACAAAATCCTTTAAATTCTAGTCATCCTCCACTAGTCGAAGGAAACCCTCGACAAGTCAAAGGTGCCATAAATCAGTCGAAGGATTTCCTTGACTCGTCTAAGGTTACGCGGACAGCACACGGACTTGCGTAAATTTGAGGCAGTTTCTGAAATTTTCCAACTTAGTGTGAAAGTTGGAGTTACAAAACTATAAATAGGGGTCCCTAGGATGTTCCAAGGCATCTTCTAGGGTTTGAAGAGTGGATCAAAAGCATGGAGAAGCAGTCGCCAAGAGTTTTTCTTCCTCTTCCTTAGTCATTTTTATGCTTTTCTTAAGAGATTTTAGTTCAATCATGTCTATGGTTGGCTAAACCTCTTAGCTAGGGCTAAGAGGTGAAGCTTGTAGTTTGATGGGATGTTTCTTTTACTTTGGTTCATGTTTATGTTGAACCTTCTTTGATTCCAGTTTGATTTTAAAGGAATACATTCAGTTCTTAATGGTTTATTGTGACTCAAATTACAGTAGATCTGCAATAGCTTTAAGTATCTTCTTTTCCTAATTTTGAGACTGTGAGATTGGTAAATCCTATTGTTAAAGGAAAGTTCAGATTGATCTTAATTATATCTTCCAATTGGATAGGATAGGACTCTAATTCCATTCGTGAGACTTGAATCAAGGAAGAGGGCTCCCTGATCTTTAGAAGTGGATCCTTAGAAACCCTAGTTACCACCTTTGAATTTGTTAGTTTTAATCACTTTAATTACAATTACTCTTTCAATTAATTCAAATTTAGATTCCCATCTTCTTCTAGTTCTAGTTCTAGTTACTTTCAGAATATACACAAATTAGTCCTTGTGGATTTGACCTCGGTCTCACCGAGATTATTACTGCATCGTGACCCAACACTTGGGGTTGTGAACAAGTTTTTGGTACTGTTGCTGGGGATTAACAGTTGCATTTTTCTGATATTAGCTAGTTTTGGAATTAATTTAATATTAGGGTTTTTCTATTTTCTAGGATGAGGTTTTTCTGAATTATTTTAGAAACTAACTTAATTTTCCTATTTTGTAGGATTCTAATATAGAAACTTCTAATTCAGTAGTCTCTTTCTAATTTTTCTTTCTTTCTATCTCCAGATTAGGGTTTGTTTTATGCTTTTAGAAACTTTCTAATTCTAGGATTGTCTTTTTTAAGAAACTAACTCATCTTCCTATTTCTATTTTTAGAAACTGATTTCTTTTGTTTTGTTTTGCATGATCTTAAATTAGGAACTTTCGATTTGGTAACTTCTTTCTAATTCTTTTCCTTTCTTTTTCTAGAATTCTTATTCCTTCTTTCCTTATTAAATTTAGGTTAGAATCCAAAATTGAGGGTTGAGAGTGTTTCATGCCCAAGTGGATCCATGACAACACTCGACGTCTTTTGAGTGAAGAAGGATTAGTTGAAGGGTTCTTTATTCATCATAGGATTAGACACCACTCGAGATCCTCGGAGTCAATTGAAGTGATGGCTTCCAATTAATTGGTCAATCAACTGGGAAGATAACCTCAACCTTGGGTTAAGGAAGTCTAGGATGATAATGAGGTACATCAAGTACCCCCGCCTCGTACTTTGTGAGAATATTTACAACCGGTGGGATGAGTACACCCTCATGCATGATTTTTTCAGAAAATATGGGACACATGGATATTAAGCTAGGGGTAATCCAACTCCTTCCAAAATTTCATGGACTTGAATCTGAAAGTCCATATCTGCACTTGAAAGAGTTTGACAAGATTATAGCCACTTTATATTTTCCTAACGTGTTTGAGGACATGGTCAAACTGAAACTCTTTCCCTTTTCTTTGAAAGAGAAAGCTAAGACATGTTTGCATTCACTACATGTCTAAGGGAGTTCATAAAGAAATTTTTTCCACATCATTAAACAAACACCCTCAGAAAGTCAATCATGAACTTCGCCCAAAAGGAGGATGAAACATTCTTCCAATGTTGGGAGCGGCTCAAGGATCTTGTCAGTTCATGCCCACAACACAGTTTTGAAATGTGACACATTACACATTTTTTCTATGATGGACTGACATCCTCCATATGCCAATTGGTCAAGATAATGTGCAATGGGGAATTCATGAATAAAAACGTCGATGATGTGTGGGATTATTTAGACAGACTTGCTGAAAACGCACAATCATGGGACATCTCCCCAAAATCAAGAACCACTTCTAGGACCACTTAATCAAAGGAGAGTGGTGGATTATACCTTCTGAAAGAGGATGATGATATTAATGCTAAAGTGTCTAATCTCATAAGGAAATTTGAGGCCATAGAACTAAAGAAGGGTAAGGTTAGGGAAACTGTTTGCGGTATTTGTGCTTGCAATGTTCACACAACTAAAAATTGTCCAACAATACCTGCCTTTCAAGAGGTGCTGAATGAGCAATCTAATGTCGTGAACAATTATCGAAGACCTTTCAATCGACCTACCTCTAATACATACAATCCTAGTTAGAGAAATCATCCAAACTTCAGTTGGAGGAATGGACAAACTGCTACTCCTCAGGGATTCCTTAATCAAATTCCAAATCAAGGGAAACCTCAAGAGGATCCGGTTCTAAAACATATTCAAGACCAAGAGCTACTTAATCGAAATTCAGCATAAGCATTCCAGGATATCATATCAGCATTAAGAACGCTTGCATCGTTTATTCAATGGATAGAGTCACATTTAAAAATTGGGGAGAAAGGGATTCTTCCCACTCAACCTCTCCTCAATCCTAAACCACAATACGGAATAATTGATTTAAACTGTTCAAACCAGATGGAGCTAGCTAAATCTATCACCACTCTTAGGAGTGGGAAAACCATTGACAAAACTATTTAGGTTAAGGCTGAAAAGCCTAAGGACCTGGAAGAAGACAACAATGATAGACCTAGCACTGCTCCACAAGAATTAGAACCGGAACTTCAAAGCAAGCCAATTGCTCCATTTTCCTAATGGTTGGTTGCACCAAAACCTCTCTCTAACTCTCAGGACATTCTAGAGGAACCTAAGCAAGTGAAGGTCAATATCCCTCTTCTGGATGTTGTAAAACAAATTCCTTCATATTACAACTTTCTGAAAGACCAATGCATGACTAAGAGGCAGCAAAGTATCAAAAAGAATTTTTTTGACAAAAAAAGTGAGTGCAATCCTCAAGTAAGATGTGCCACAAAAATATAAAGATCCCGGTAGCCCAACCATCCCTTGTATAATTGGGAACTACCGGATTGATCACACACTTCTTGACTTAAGAGCGAGCGTGAATCTGATTCCTTACTTAGTCTACGAATAGCTAGGTTTTGGTGAATTAAAACTCACCCAAACCACTTTCCTAATTTGTTATTAGTAACTAGATTTTCTTTTTATTTCTAGATTTTATCATCCTGGATACTCAACCCATCATGGACATGAGCACTCAAATCCCTGTCATCCTAGGTCACCCATTCCTTGCCACATTAAATGCAATCATTAATTGCAAGAATGGAGTCATGAGTTTGTCTTTTGGAAATGACATTGGAGTTGAATATTTTTTTTCAATACGGGCAAACAAGTAGAGGATGATGATGAAGCCCCTTGATTGATTCTTTCATGGAGAATAGAACACTTTTGACATTATCCTCGGGTGTCATGCTTGATACTGTGCCGGTTGTGGGATCCCAGTCTTTTGCAACATCGCTCGTATGCACACGTGTCCTAAATCGCACTATTGATAAACCATACACTACACCCTAGTGCACCTACAAAACTCACCCAAGTGATTTGTTCTAGATGATCTTAAGACCTCTATCATGTAAACCGCATTGTCATTGCGATCGTAATGGTGAAAACCATGTGTCAATCCGATACTCCATTAGTGAGATATGACTCATCGAATGTAAGACCCAAATTATGTATCGGTAACACAAGCAACCTTTATTTTGGTAGGCCCATTGGACTTGAGCCCATGTGGGCCTAAAGCCCACTTTTAGAACATGAAAATTACCAACAAATAAGACAATTACTACATGACAAAATAAGAAGCTAGCACATATAAGACAAGCATTATAAGACAAAATTAGATTCTATCTCAAAACTCATCATTAGCTCTCTCCCCATGCCTTAGAAACTAATCATGGCTCATGTCCACCTCATCCTATACATGCATCTAATGTATGTCTTGATTTGTGCCACATCACTTCAAACAACCAATTGCAACACTCCCCTTCATCATCCACCATGCATCACCTACAACCCATAACCCTTATCCATCCATTAGCCAATGCATGTCTAGATTTCTTCCACCTTGGTCAATGCATGCTTAGCACCATCCACCTCATCTATCTACTCCCCATACCATATATCACATTCCACCTCACTTTTAGCACCAATAAGATCCCATAAACTTGTCACATAATCTTGCCACCTCAACCCCCAATTCCCTATATAAGAGTAGGAGCTCTCCTGCACTTATTCTTTTCCTATACTTAGAAAAATTCTAAGATTTTTAGAGAGAGTGAGAGAGAGTGGGGCCAAGGTGTGGCCCACCATTGATTAAGAGGAAGTGAACCACGCATCATCATCTAACCATCCATCCATTGTGGTGAGTCTACACCCCTCCTCCCATCCTCCTCATCCTCCTCTTTCTTTCTCTTTTTATTTTCTTAATATGTGTGGGCCCCACTAGTGTGAAGTTCTTGTGTGCATGTATTTATGGATATGGTGGTCAACAAAGTGGCCCATGTCAGTATGGTCCACCATGATGAACATTATACCTACACCCTTCATAAGTAATCCTATTTTTGTACCTAGACAACAACTTCTAAAACTCATATAAAATTAATCATGTAAACATCTGAGTTGAAACTTGGGAATGCTATGAACCACAATATAAGCTAACTTTAGATCAAAATTTGTAGCCATCCAACGGTCCAATCATCCATGGCATCAAGTTTACTTGACTGCTGTCCAGCAGCACATGCAAGATTCCGATTTACCTAAAACAGACCCATTTTTAACTCCTTTAATGAATGTATTAAAAATATATGTTCTTTTGGATTCATATAAAATTGAACTATCTTTCTAATGGTATATAATAAGCCTTAATCGAAGTTCGGACGGCTGAGATCTTGGCCTTATACGAAAGATGTATTTGAGAGCTTATTATTACTATTCTTATTTGGGGTCATATCCATGATTCCAACGGTCGAATGTATTTGATATTTGTTCTTAACTGACTTGAGTTAGTTAATAATCATATGTATGGTCCCTATGGTCAGATTTTTTCATGATAAAATTTAGAAAATTCTGAACCGATAGATACTTTTTTAAGGACAAATCTTGAATTTCTGTGTGGTCCAGATGGATCCAAGGCTTTGTATGGTCGGAAACCTATAAATGGCCTGAATGACTTGTTCCCAAACCATCCATTAGATCAGATCTTCCAACAGAGAATCTGATCATAGAGATTTGATTAATATTTTTCATGTGCTACTAGATGTGTAGGTTGGATATATGTTATACATAACATTCATCCTCTAATTAACCCACTTGGGTATGGGATCACTTGTGAATTTTATTAGTTCATCTAATCTGGAAACCCATGTATATTTTTTTTGTGTCTCTTATCTATGGTTTGCCAGCATGTAGGCCCCACGTTCCATTGGATCTATTTCATTCCCTTTATACTTTCTGTTTGCTAAAAATTTTCTAAGTACTTAACTGTACTGCATGTAGGCCTCTTTGATATATACCTTGTAGTGGACCCCACACTCTGTAGTTAAGGGTCCCACTTTGGGGATATTTAATCATTATATAACTGAGCTAGGATGACCCACTTTTTTGTCAAGAATGATTCTCTAAGTGTTTGGAAATTGGGCCCTAAGATGTGACAGACCCCATTTCTGCAAAGTCTGATTATTTGTGTTTTGTACCAACTTTGGGCCTCTGTAGTGGGCCACACATTAGATGTTTGAGTACGCCACCACTTGGAACCTCTAAAGTACACTAATGAATAGATAAATCATATTTTACTTGGGCCAAATCAGACCCCACATGATTAGGGATTGGATCCCAAAATGTGGTCAGGCATGGTTGTGCAGAAAATTAAAGTACCCATGTTTGGCCCTATACCAAATATTACATGTGCACAACTAGTTGGTCCCAGCTCATAGTTTTTTAAGTACATATATAGTACAACCAAGAGCTCCTGATGGGACACTGAAAGGTGGTCCCCTATGATCATGGGACATACTCAAGATTGGGCCAAAACTAATTTTGCACTATGTTTCCGGCATAGTTTCTCCAAGTACCCATGTTTAGGCCATCACTGTAAATTGTACTCACCCAACCAATGAGGCTTGCCTTATAATTTGTAAAGCCCATACATAGAGCTACCAAGTGGTTATTTTCTTTCACCATATGTAGGCCCCACGTGATCATGAATCTGACTCTAAAATGACCCATAACTAACATTGCACCAAAAATCTGTTTGATGTAAAATTTATGTGGGGCCATGTCAATATCGTCGACCACCTTCCCAAAGCATTTAATGTAGCATCTAAACTCTGAAAAATAACTCTCGGATATTATTGGGCTTAAAATCCTTAAGTGGGCCATCTAGTATGGGCTATCTTGTATGGGCCTTACCTTTGATGTAATGAGGTCCACCTGGCATGTTTTGTAAATGGGAGTTGTATAACTTATAAAATATTCAGTAGACAAATCTTGCTGTCCAAATGTTCTATTAAGATATACGTGGCCTTGGGCCCATCTAAATAATGCAACCCTAAGGCCCAAGCGGGTCCAACACTAAGAGAAATCGTTGGGGAATGAGAAACCCACAATGGTAACCTTCCTTGAGCCTGTTGGGCAGGCCCATTGTCTACTGGGGTAGCGTGCCTTTCATACTACCTTTAGTCAAGTGCACCATGCTTAGAGAGACCTATTTTACAATGCATAAACTGGATAATTGGGCTTTTTCTTGGTTTGTTGTGTAAGTGGCTAGTGGGCCCAATCTGATATATGACATGAAAGATGTTAGCATGTTATCTTTTATGTTTGAGATTGTTCATTGTTTCTAGTTTGTGGAATGTGCGGGGCCCACTTAGTTATGGAACTAGATCCACACCATTGAAAGCATTGTGGATGGACATTTATGCTCTTGGGTTGGCCTATTGGTTCACCAAGTGGGACTCACGCTTGACCTATACGATCCCATGCCTTGCATGTAGTTTAAGTCCAGTCTGCAAGTCACACTAGACAGGGCACACCTAGTAATGGGTGAGATGATGATACATGATAATAATGATTGTGAGTTATTGGTTGAAATGATATGTATGATTTAATGGATGGAGAGTTAGAGCATATCAGTGATAATGGATGAGTAATTATTTATAACACTTATGACATTGTTAATGTTAATCATGAAGTGAAAATGATCCTCATGGTAATGATGATGATATTATATATATATATATATATATATATATATATATATATACATATATATATATATATATGTATATATATATATATATATGTATGTATATGTATATATATATATACATATACATACATATATATATATATGTATACACACACACACACGTATATATATATATATATATGTACACACGTATATATATATATATATGGTCAACTAGCATGTGTGTGTGTGTATACATATATATATATATATATATATATATATATATATGTATGTATGTATATGTATATATATATATGTACACACACACACATATGATAACAAAACATGCTAGTTGACCACCATGCTTGATATCCAAGTGATAATAATGCACGTATTGATTGTCGTGATGATATTGTGGATAAAAAAAGCATGTTTTACTTGATGCGTGGATAATGATGTAACGCCCTGAATTTTGAGGGTCGAGCAAAGGTCTACTCTCGAGATCCAGCTCATCATTATGCAACATGGATAATGATGTTCAGGTTTTATCCATATTAATGAGTTAAACATGAGTGAGATTATACTAAAACAACATATCATACTCTGGATATAATTAAACTAAGCAAGCGGAAGTTTGAAGCATATATATTTAAGTGCATAAGTGTTTCACAACTTCCAGAATATGAGTATGTAACCGGGCTGCATATGTACATGCATTGTTTCAAAATATACAAAATGTGGAACAGTAAGATGTCCAACTAAGCCAAATATCTCAATGCTCCCCGCGTATCAGCACGAGGTCTACATACCCGCCCGAGAGCTGAAAGTAGGAGAACTCCTCCTCATCCATAAAGTCCTGCTCCGTCGCATAGACTTCATCATCACCTATATCTAAACCAGAGTCTGGTTAGTGTTTTAAAACACCGTCCCAGAGTGGGAATGAGTGATCAACTCAGTGGTACTATAAGGTAAAGGTTAACATGTTATCAAGTCAATCAAGTAGTAATGATAAAGCAACATAACAATCACTTCCTAGCTACTCTTATTAATGCAGGAATGGAGTGCAAGTAATGATATATGCCCTCGCATCAAAGCTCCCTCAACAAGCGACTCCGATACCCAATTTCGCATATGACATCACTGCTTCTTGTGCAACTTCCACGCCTTTAAAGCATGTTTTAACTAATGCAGTGTAATGCATGGTCATGTTAGCCCAGTAGTTAATTAAGCTTATTCATACAACAGATTTGGGAAGCTAGGGTACCTCCCTTTATATCATTGACTCAAACCGAAGGATCCATCTAAGTTCGTCACTCCTAGTCAAGCACATACGATAGGCAAGTTGTAAGGTCATCACTCCCAATGAAAAGTAGTCGATAGGAAATTCAAAAGTTTATACTCGCGGTCACTACAGGGTGGCTAATCACCTCGACATAGGCCAACAGCTCGAATACGGTGTCTCATACCACCATGCTCGGTTCACGAGTCTGAGTTGTTCACTGGTCACTACGGGGAGGCTCGTCACTCCAGCATAGGCCGACAGCTCGAACACAGTGTCTCATACCATCATGCCTGGCTCATGAGTCTTAGTGGATCATAGTACCATGGTTAAAGTGTGCCTTTACATCGGAGAGGAGTACCTTAGATTCAAGAAATAGTGCCCATACATGGTAAACACATAATAGGCCGATCGGTTTATTAGGCAAGTTTGATTGGTACATGCACACGCTGAATTAAGCGAGATGGTGCACATAAGCACCCCTTGTACCCTAACAACTGTCGACAATCATCGTGCGACCCGAATTCATCAAGTATACCTAATGTGGCGAGACTAATTCATCCACCCGAACAGGAATTGTTACCGATTGCCTGGGCTAGGTTCTAGCTCCAATCTTACTCAGATGCAACAATTACGTACATGTGATAATCAATTAAGCATTTAACAAACAATCCAAGTGAAATACTTATTTGAACATTTCATCAAACACCTTGATCATGTTACCAAATACTAGCATTTTATCAATCATTTGCATAGAGGTGAATATGATTGCATGAAAGAACTATACATATGAATAGGGTAACCAAGAATCCTATCTTAATACTCTTAATAAATATGAATCATCATCAATTTCTCATTCAGACAATTCATTAAACATTTAGACTACACTTCACCAAATATATAAACTAGGTTAGTTACAACATATATTTTAGTAAATCGTTATGCTGAGAGGTCATCATGCATATGACAACAATGAATCCTAGATTAGTAGCCATGACAAGCATAAATCATGTTTACATGTTCATTCAAACATTTCAACAAACACATGGGATGCATCTTTCGTTTAACATAGTTCATACATGTATACAATATCAAAAATGGTGTATCTAAGACAATATGACAGCAATCAAGTCAGACATAAATCATTAACTGACATTGAAAGCATTGACAACCATAACCTAAACGTTTATAGTCCGCACCTTTCGTCGGAATACTCAATCCGGACTCAGTTCGAATTTTACGTTCCCGAAAACAGAAGGTCAGGCACCTAAATAACATAAGTGGTTAGCTAGTTTGACAAATAATCAGCCCAGATCTCTATAATAAGATTAGGGTTACGGTTTCTTACCCAAAATTGTAGCCGAAACTGAGTGTGTAGCGTAACGGGGAGGTGATTTGAGGCGTGGAGTCATGAGAGAGAAACACTGCAACAATCTCCCAAGATCTCTCTTCTCTCCTTCCTCTTTTCTCGTCTTTTCTCTCTCTCTCTCTCTCTCTCTCTCTCTCTCCCTTAGGGTTTTGGAGAAATTCGTATATGAGAGAAGTGGGGTGATATAAGGGTTATTTATAAGCCCAGAAGTGATGCAAATGGCCCCAGGGCCACTATATACATGGGTTATACCCTTTGGGCAGCTGTTTTTAACAAACAGGGCTCACAGGGAGATCCACTACTCACCTATGTCATAGCGTAAGTTCCCTAACAATGGATCAATGATAGAATGTGATTTTGGTGCGATCGGATAAGCTGATCGACCGTGGAGGACCTGTGTCAGATCAACGGTCATACTTACTCGATCGGGGCCATAGTTATATGGATATGTGCAAAGAAATTTCTCTTTTCCATGGGTGAAGTTTGGTTAGAAACTGATGGTCCAAAATTCTCAATTTCACGTGTGAGAAAATGGCCCAATTCACTTAAGTTTCAATACATTTTCTAAAGATATTCGTGTTTCTCACGCACTTCGTTCAGGGCTCAAGTTATGCGTTCCTAGACACCATTTAGGTTCGATTCCCATGATGGTTGTTAAGCCTAGTAAGACAGACATAATCCTATAGTTTCACGGTCATCGGACTCTCGACGTACAGTCTAGGTCGGATGCGGGGTTTCAATGTACTCCCCAGAGTGACAAGCTCTTGGGATTTCTCCAAGGTCTTTAAGTGATGTTGAGTCCATGGTATTAATGGTTTTAGGCATTCTCATTTGTGGAAATGGTGGGTCAAGCTTAATCCAGCGACTATTTAATTTAGTACTTAATTAATTTCTGTTTAAATTACGACAGAATATGGTCCTTAGGTATTTCTGCCTGAGGTGATACTCGGGTCTTTGTACGGATTTTTTCGAGACGTTACAAATGATAAATGAATGATGTAGGTGGACGTAAGGATAACCTTATGCGTGATAGATGACTAATGCCTAGGGCATATATAATGACAGTATTGGACAATGGCCATGATATTAATAATGCATGTGAATTCCAATATGCTATGTACTCTATGCACGTGATTGCATGATACATGTTATGAGGATAAATTTGATGTTGAATGATGTCTATGATAATGATGATACATGTTAGAACTTATATACCACCATAACCTATGCACCTTATGTATGTGCATGTTATAGGAGCCCTGATGGCCATTTATTAAGTATTCACAAGAGGTATAGGGCCTCAGTGTGTTATTAAAGGCACTTAAATATATGGACCCTCGTGTTATATTGGTTATTCTTGTGTTTGGGCTGATTATTGTTATATTTGATAGTCATGCCAGTGTACCTAGTCTAGTAGGACACACTGAGAATATGCTTAGTATAGTATCATGATACATGCCCATACGCATCATTTACATGCTTGTTATGAGGAATGATTGATCATAACATATGTCATTGGGCTGGTTGCTTTTGGGACTCCCTGAGAGACGGAGTTGCCCCACATGAGCGTGTAGTACGTGCAGGATTGTTGCATGACTGGATAGTGTGACTCATGCATCTCGCATTTGTGTGACATGATTACTATATGCCCTAGTAACATCAGGGCCGTAGCCTCCACAGGCATATCGTGGATGGCAGGATTGAACACTGGAAATGCTTTGGTTCTAGACATGGAGCGTCATACATGTCACGCCCCAAACTCGAAAACCGAGCTCACAAAATTCCCGATCGCCGAATCCGGCGCTGACAGCCTCCATAGTACCCCATTCTCGGCTCCCGGCACCCATACACCAGGTTCCGATCTGGGGATCCTACAAGGAGGATTTTAAACATGATTTGATTTGTAATAAGTATAACCCATGAACAATAACCATAAGAACACCATCACAAAATCCACTACGATAAGAAACTTTGAGTACAATGCGTATAAAAGGAAAATACAAGATAATGAAAATAACAGAAACTCCAGAAGCTCGACTGCACTCTCCAACTGCGGCGAGGCTATGGTTGCGTCCTGACGTCACCTGCACGCATCAATCATGCATAAGCTTATAGAAAGCTTAGAAGGTGGTGTAAGTGTGTGCATAGTATAATCGTGCTCAGAATGTAATGCCAGAGTAATGCGGAATAATGCTGATCGGTACATGAATGCAATCAGCCGTACCAAAACTATGTGGTGCAAGATATGAATGTTATCGGCCATATCAAGACCATGCGATGCGAGATGCAACTCAAGCATGTCAATCCTCATCCAAATCCTCATACAGCTCATCAAATATCAGTACAGTTCTCATTCTGGATAATCACCGGGGTCTACTACACTCTATGTCAGCTTGCCACCCCTATCCGAACGCACAACTGGGAGAGTGGAAGAGACCTCACTATCCGCCTATCAATATCAGGCCTAGCTCGTTAATAGCAGACCCATTCCTCAAGCTGGTCAAACTCAACCTAGAAATTGCCCCCTCACTTAGGCGGGTAAGGTCACACCCCTTTCCAACCGACCACGACACAGTGGGAGACGCGACCTACTGGTATACGACACTCGCGCGCTCATGTATCTACTTGGTCTCGACGTTGGAGTCATCCTCTGGTACCATCAGGTTTATAGATTTTCATCCAGGGACATCTATGGCGCCCCGATGCTAGAAACAGTATTTTCAGTATCCAATTCGGCCATCGATGATGTTTCTGTGGACGATATGGCCCTAATGTCGCTAGGGCATACATTAATCACAATCACACAAATGTAAAGTGCATGAGTCATGCAGTCCAATCATGCATCAATTTTACGTATACCGTGTGCTCATGTGGGATAACTCCGCCTATCAAGGAGTCCCATAAACCACCTGCACAATGGCATATGCAACGGCCAGTCACATCTCATAACAAACATACAGATGATGTGAATGGGCCTGTATCATGATGCTATGTTGTCACAAACTCATAATCGGCAACGGTAGCTAGTATCGGCAATCGGCACCAATAATTGACATCGATAATCAACCTCGATGCAAGGTGGGGTCCATAAATGGATGGCTGATGATGGACAATTAAAATCATTGGGGCCCAAGAATTTGGGTTAACCTACGAGATAATGATGAGGAAGGGCCTAATAAGGCCTAAGGGAAGGTCACAATGTGGACGTTCAACCATCATTGCCCATCAATGTGGTCATTTAACCAACAATGCTCCCAAGGAAGGGCTCTCATAGGGCCAATCGTATAGGTGTCCACAGTCTCATATAAGGGTCTAATACACATCAACAAGGGCCTCAATTACATTAAACGGCTGAATCAAGTGGGCCAATCAAATGGGCTGATTCAAATGGGCCGAATCAATGGGCCGAATAAATGGGCCGAATCAAATAGACCGAATCGAATGAACCGAATCAATAGGCTGAGTCAAATGGGCTGAATCGAATGGGCTGAATCATTGGGCCAAGTCAAATGGGCCGATTCAAATGGGTTGAGTTGAATGGGCCGAATCAATGGGCCGAGTCAAACGGGCCGAGTCAAATGGGCTGAGTCGAATGGGCCAAGTCAAAATGGCTGAGTCGAATAGGCCGAGTCGAATGGGCTGAGTCAAATGGCCAAGTCGAATAAGCTGAGTCGAATGGGCCGAGTCAAATGGCCGAGTCAAATGGCTGAGTCGAATAGGCCGAATCGAATGGGCCAAGTTCAATACACCATTCATCCATCGTTAGAGATCATTATAGAGCATACAAAAATGAATCATATCCAAAGGATCATCTGGACCATACCACAAATGACAGTGGTGGTAATGATTCCCACAGTTAAAAATTTAGAAGGCCCACCATAACATTTATTTCCCATCCAAAATGTTCATAAGGTCACAAGGACCTGAACAGGGAGGGGAAAAACAAATATTATATTGATTCAAAACTTCTATAACCCGAAGAGGTTTCAATGGTAGGCATTAACACCACTGTTTCTGCAGTGTGGTCCACATGATACTAAATCTGTCCTTTTTTTCTCTCTCAAGCTCAAGGACGAGCTCACTAAATGTATGGACGGATTAGATGAATCACAAACATCAAGGTGGGGTCCACACACGTGGCCCACCAAAAATTGATTTAGCTTTATCATTTTTCTTTGTTATTATTATTATTATCATTATTATTTTTTTCAAACAGTCCACCGTTCAGCCATCTAGATGGTTGGAATATTACACATACATCAAAGTGGGGACCACTAGCACGTCAGATGGATGGACTAGAGTGGAGCCCACGAATAAGTCCAATGGATGGACGGTTTGGATGGAATCCATCAGCAGTGGGTCCCACCATATAAATGGATGGCGTGGATTTATCAGCAACCAGCGCTGCTGGCCATCCAATAACAGATGGCCCCTCGCCAGAGATACAAAGGTGGGTTCTCACGCGGGGCCCACCATATTATATATATATATATATATATTAATATAATATAAGTGTATCATATAATATATATATATATATATATATATATAATATTATACTATACCATCTAGCCCAGCGTCCAGCAACAGGGACGCTGAACAGTCTGGATGTTTTATATAACCTATATTATATATATATATATATATATATATATATATATAAATATATATATATATTATATTACATATACAATATCATAGCAGGTGGGTCCCCATGTGGGAACCTACCAAATTATATATATATATATTTGATGATGGATGTATGTTGTCTGTATTAGTGCATAAAACATGGAATAGATTAAGCCAAATAGCCAATATAATTCAGGGATAAGTGAAGAAAGCAAGCGGAAGACTTATAGAAATATATGTGTACAAGTGCAAATCCCTGAAGTACATATACATACCAGGTCGTAATGAAAGTGTTACTATCAAAATTACAAGTATTAAATTACATCATTTAATTTTCCAAAAGAAATCCCAGCATCCCGCGCATCAGAACGAGGCTCACTAGAACCCGTTTGAAAACTGCATAAAAGAAAAAGCAGCCTCATCATCATCCATCTCCCACTCTGCCTCAAAGGTCGCCTCAACATCTGCAACATCATCAGCTAAGACAGAGTCTGGTGGGTGTTTAACACCACCCCAGAACGTGGGAGTGAGTGATCAACTCAGTGGAACAATAAAGCACAGGTTAACATGTTATCAGTTCAATCAAGCAGTAATGATAAAGCAGAACAATTAAACATGTCCTAAGTACTCTTGTTAATGCAAGGATGAAAGCAGAATGATGCGTGCCCTCACACGTACACCCTCAGCGTCTTCATCTTACGTTACGCATGACACCACCTCAAAGTGCGCCACGTCTACAAAGCACATGCAAATGCGGTGCATGAACATGATTACTAAGTTGTTATTAGTCCTTTTCATACAGCAGGATTGGGAAGCTAAGATACCTTCCTCATGTCACCATCCAAACAGTGATCCATTCTAGGGTCGTCAGTCCTAGATGTCTCATACGATCATATGATTTGAGGTCGTTGCAAAGGGCTCGTCACCAATCAATGCACGCCTATCATACCATCTTTACTACACTAAGGCTCGTCACCTCAATGCAGTATCCAGGTATGCTCGAGGTCACTACAAAGGGCTCATCACCAATCATTGTAGGCCGACAGCACGAATATAGTGTCCCATACCACCATAATCGGCTCACGAGTTTAGTTGCTCACTGGTCACTACCGGGAGGCTTGTCACCCCAGCGTAGGCCGACAGCTTGACCACGGTGTCCCATACCACCATGTCCGGCTCATGAGTCTTAGCGGATCAAGGTACCATGGTTAATAGGATTTCATTGGTAAGTTCGGTACCTTAGATTCAAACAGTAGCGTCCATACATGGTGAACATACATCGGACAATCGGGTTACTTGACGAACTCGACTAGCACGAGCGCATGTTGGGTTGAACGACATAGAGTGCGCAAACACTCCGCGTGGCCAAACCACTGCCGACAACTCTAATACGACTCGGGTTCGTCTAATACATCCTACGTGGCGAAAGCAACCTCAGCCACGATCTTAAGGCCGATTACCGATTTTCTGGACTAATGCATAGCCCCGCACATATTACACTACAACAGATATTCATATATACAATTTATAGTAATAATGGAACAACAACTCAAATCATGCGATACATAAGCATTTGAAGAATATCAACTTAACATAAATGTAAGCATAAGTAATGCTTGAAATTAAACAACAAGGAATGTAACTTACATGAAGGAAATCATACACACTAGTGGGAAAGTTGAGAATAGCTTCTCAACGCCATACTAGGTTGATATATCACACTTTAGATCATTCAGACATTTCTACAAACACTTAGAATACATAATACAACATACATGACGTATGTTGAAATACACACATTTGGACAATTCCTTTTGTCAAGGAGTTGTTGCACATACAATTAGCATAAGTATACGACAGATAATCATGGCAATCACATGTTCATAATTTATACGCATACGGTACTTTATACATACACAGAATACACAAATCTCAATATAACGCATGCATATCAGGAACACAAAGTAAACATAACATTTGGCATGTAAAATCTCATCCATAGCAAGAATAAATCATTAACTGGCATTATAAGCCTTGAAAACCATAACCTATACACTTAAAGTCCGCACCTTAAGCCAGAAAAGAACACCGAACTGATTTCAGACGAGTTGTCTTCGTCAACTGTTACAAGATAACCTAAAGCAAGGATAGAAATGAGATACAACAACACCAAGACTATTCTAAGCTCTAACACAGATTAGGGTTAGGTTAACTTACCCAAAGATGAACTCAGAATCGCCGGAATAACGATTCTAAAGCGAAGGTTTAAGGATGAAGAAGAATAGGAAAGAATCTAAGATGATTCACCAACTTCTCTCTCACTTTCTCTCTCTTTTCCTTTCTCTTTCTAAGCTAGGGTTAGGAAAATTCGTATGGAAAAGAGAGCTAGGGTTTCAAGGTTTATAAATAGGCCAAATATTGATGAAAATAACCCCAGGGCCAAGGTATACTTAGGGTATAACCAAAACCGGTCTCTCACGATCCAACGAAGCACTTCCGGTGGGCCTATTACCACGAAAGGTCAGACTTAAGCTCACTGACCATGGATCTAGGTCAAGCTGAGTTTTCGTACCGACAGGATCTTCAGATCAGCCGTGGCGGACCACACTCAATTCAACGGTCACTGAATCTCGATCAGGTCCACAAGCACAAGGACATGCCTAGGCCACCTTCCCTGATCAGAGGGTGAAATTAGGTCAGAATCCAACGGTCAGATTGCTTAAAATCGTCGCGCAAGCAACATGACCCAGATTTCATAAAAGCTTATTAAATTTCCAACCGTTCTCACACTCTTCACTCCGAACTCAATCAAATCGACCCAGAACATCATCTGGACTTGATTTTTAAGGTGATGACCAAGTCCAACATGGTGACCACAACAGCCTAAGATCATCGCTATTAGACTTTCGACGCGCGGTCCAGGTCCGATCCAGATCTTCCAAAAAATCCCCAGAACAACTGGATTTAGCGATGGATCCCAGATTTCAAAGTAACATAACGCTAACCATTCTACAGGTTTTGAGTCATGTAGATATAATTTAAAGTGATTGATGCAAATTTCACAAGCAATCGAGTATAGCACTAAATTACCCCAAAAGCAACTACTTAAGGAAAGATAAGCACAAAATTTCCAGGGTCATTACAATCTACCCCCCTTAAAGAAAATTTCATCCTCGAAATTCATACCTTCTCATATTCCTCAAGGATCTGAGGGTAGCTCTTCCTGACCTCAGCTTCAGATTCCCAAGTAGCCTCTTCCACACTATGATGCGTCCATAGCACCTTCACAAGAGGGATAACCTTGCTACGCAATACTTGCTCCTTCCTGTCGAGAATACGCGTCAGTCGCAGTACATAAGTGGCATCCTCACTCAACTGCCCTTGCTCCCAACTGATAATATGCAAAGGATCAGGAACGTACTTCTTCAGCATAGAAACATGAAATACGTTATGCACGCTCGCAAGAGGTGTGGGCAAAGCAAGGTGGTATGCTACCGCTCCCAGTCGATCTAGAACTTGAAATGGACCAATAAATCTCGGCGTCAGATTCTCCTTCTTACCGAACCGCAGAACTCCCTTCATAGGTGAGACCTTCAGAAAAACATGGTCTCCAACCTCAAACTCAAGCGGTCGACGCCTCGTATCAGCATAACTCTTCTGCCTACTCTGGGCTGTCAGAAGTCGACGTCGAATGATGTCAACTTTCTCTGAAGTCACCTGCACCAATTTCGGGCCAAGCAAATTACGCTCGCCAACTTCTGCCCAACAATGTGGTGCTCTGCACGGGTGACCATATAACACCTCATAGGGAGCCATGCCGATACTCGCCTGGAAACTGTTATTATACGCGAACTCTGTATACTGAAGACAATCATCCCAACTGTCCTTAAAATCCAAAACACAAGCTCGCAACATGTCTTCCAGGACCTGATTCACGCGTTCCGTCTGCCCATCTGTTTGCGGATGAAACGCGGTGCTGAACTTCAGTTTCACACCCATCGCTTCCTAAATACGAGTCCAGAAGATAGATGTGAAATGCGTGTCTCTATCAGACACAATCTCCAGGGGAACTCCATGCAGACGTACTATCTCCTTGATATACAACCTAGCCAACTCGTCTGCAGAGTTTGTGACTCTGATCGGTAAGAAATGCGCCGACTTCGTTAATCAGTCGACGATCACCCAAATAGAGTCATATCCCTTCCTCGTTCTCGGCAACCCAGAAATAAAATCCATAGAGATGAAGTCCCACTTCCAATTGCTATGGGCATGGGCTACAGCAACCTAGGAGGTCGGCGATGCTCTGCCTTGACCTGCTGGCACGTGAGACAACGAGAAACTAACTCAGCAATCTGAACCTTCATATTGTCCCACCAATAAGATCTCCTCATATCCTGATACATCTTCGTGCTACCTGGATGCATCGCAAGCTTAAAACTATGGGCTAACTCGAGAACCTCCCGTCTCAAGTCAGGGATGTCAGGAACACATAACTGGCCACAAAATCATAGGCCCCCATCAGAACTAACACTCCAGTCGGAGTTCTCATCTATACCAACCCACTTTCTCATCTTCACCAAAAAGCTCATCATCTGCCTGAGCTGCAACGATCTTCTCGTCGATAAGGGGCTGTACACAAACGTGTGCGATAACCTTATACGGCTCAACCACCGTAAGCTTCTGCTCAAAATCTCGCACGAACTCTAACATATCCCACTCTGCTATCATCAGCAGAGCCGCAAACTCAATAGCCTTCTTGCGACTCAACGCATTTGCCACAAGGTTCGCCTTACCTGGATGGTAAGAAACATCGAACTTAAAGTCTTTCAATGTTTCCATCCATCGGCGCTGCCTCATATTCAAATCACGCTGCATGAAAATATACTTAAGGCTCTTGTGGTCTCAAAAGAGCTCGAACTCCTCACCATAGAGGTAATGTCTCCAGAGCTTTAATGCGAATATGACAGCGGCTAACTCCAGGTCGTGCGTAGGGCAATTCTCTTCGTGTTTCCTCAACTGACGTGAAGCATAAGCAATCACCCTGTCCTTCTGCATAAGGACACAACCCAGGCCAACGCGAGAGGCGTCAGTATATATAATATACTTAACCCCTTGCTCTGGCAATACTAGCACAGGGGCGGACGTCAACTTGTCCTTCAGCTCCTGAAAAACTAACTCTGCCTTCTCATTCCAAGCAAACTTCAAATCCTTCCGTGTCAGCTGCGACAACGGTCTAGCAATCTTCAAGAAGTCTTGAATGAAGCGTCGATAATAGCCTGCAAGACCCAAAAAACTCCTTACCTCAGTAACTGAACCAGACTGTTTCCATTCCTGCACTGCAGCTACTTGGTAAGATTGACAGCTATCCCTTCCTTGGACACCACATGTCCCAGGAACTTGACTTCCTCTTTCCATAAATCACACTTCTTGAACTGCACGAAAAGCTGATTCTTCCTGAGAGTATCCAAAACTGCTCTTAAGTGCTCCTCGTGTTCTTCTCGGCTCGCCGAATAAATCAAGATGTCATCGATAAAAATAATGACGAATCGGAACAAGAATGGCCAAAACACCATGTTCATCAGATCTATGAACACGGCCGATGCGTTCGTCAGACCGAACGACATCACAAGGAACTCATAGTGACCGAAGCTAGTCCTAAAAGCGGTCTTCTGCACGTCCCCATCCTTGACGCGGAACTGATGTTACCATGACTGCAGATCAACCTTCAAAAAGTATCGTGCCCCCTTCAATTGATCAAACAGATCATCAATCCTGGGCAAAGGGTACTTATTCTTCACAGTTATCAAATTCAACCTGCGATAATCAATACACAATCGCAAGGAACCATCCTTCTTCTTCACAAACAAAACATGTGCTCCCCAAGGAGACACACTAGGCCAAATAAAACCCAAAATCAACAAACCATCAATCTGCTTCCTCAACTCCTCCATTTCACTCGGAGGCATACGATAGGTGGGTAATGAAATGGGCGTCGCACCAGGCATGAGGTCGATAGCAAAATCAATCTCACGCTGAGGAGGTAATCCAGGAATCGACTCAAACACATCTTCAAACTCCCGAACTACCGGCGTGCTAACTAACGCCAATTCAGCCATCACAACACAACTTCAAAGATAAACAACATGCATTCCATTTAACAAAATTGTCGCAATACAAGTAGTGCAGCATTACATGAATCACGACTAGGAAAGCATGTGAACTACAACAACTAATACTTCAAGCAACTACAAACAACTCCAACTACAAAGCCAACAACGGCTACACACAGAAAGAAACAACAAACAAAGCAAAGGACGACTACAACGACAGTTACTCGTCGGAAACAGGAGATGGAGGCGGGGCACCCTTATCCTGCAAGCAACACAGGATAGACTTAAGAGTTCGAGTCACCTTCTTAAACTTATGCTTCACAAGGCCTCGAAGATCCATAATATCCTGGCGCAGAACAACCTGCCCTTCTTCAAGCCGAGCAATACGGGCATCTCTGGCAGTCTGCTCTATGCTCTGCTCTGGCGCCACAGGAGGAGAGCTATCACTCGTATCCTGTGCCTCTACCTCTTCCTCGTCCTGCTCTATTTCTTCCTCAATCTCAGCACCACCTTCAGCATAACTCTCTTCATCATCGCTCTCTGACTCATCCTCACTCTCTGAGGCATGTCGACCAGAACCAATCTCCATCTGCTTAAGGGTCGTCAAGCCAATATGACGAACAGGAACCGGCTTCTCTGCTCCAAGCCTATAGCCAAACTCATGAGCAAGCTTACAAATGAGGTGGCCAAAAGGAAGCGATTCGGTCCTCCTAGTCGAACGAGCGATGAGAATAATCTGGCGTAGGATGTACGTCGGCACACACAACTTCGCTTCTTGCCCCACCTGATATAGAAAATCCATCATCAGGCGCGTACACTCACTATGATTGCTCCACCTTGGGTATACATTAAACGTACACATGTGGTGAAGCAAATGGAAGTCGTCTGTCATGTTGGTAGCCAGAAGACTCCTATTCGGCTGCCATTCGACTAGACGACCACACAAGGATCGGGTGCGACGATCCTTCTCGCGCATACTGTTCAAATTCTTCTTGCTGGCATGCACCACACCAAGTGGCACATTCAGAAGTCGGGATATCAAAGCGACGTTGACTGTAGCTTCCCGACCACTACCACAAGGAATCTTGAACTGCAGAGGCTCCAGCGAAGGATCACGAATATTGGCATTAAAAGCTCGAACAGTACTTGCATTCGCGCGATACTCGCCCTCAAACAAGGGACACCAACCAGCCCCTTCTAGGCGCTCCAACAACAGAAACTCGTCATACAGTCGCAGATCAACATGAGCCTCAAAAAGGACTCTACGGCCTTCATAGACTCCATGCGATAGCTCCGCCAACAAGGCTCTACCAATGGAAGCTTGAGGATCGAGGTCCCGTTTGGTCTGAAATTCACGAGCAGCGGACGTGCTCGCAACGGTACCTCTCGGCCTCCGTGCACGGGTTGGGCAGCTAGGCCCGGCTTCATCCACGGGCGCTCTCTTCTTCCCCATCAAAGAAAGAAGGGAGGAAATGGAAAAGATGGCCGTGATAAACTCAAAGAGGGCCATGAGAAATGAGAGAAAGAGAGAAATAGGAAGGATGGAAAGTTTCCACACACTTGAGATCCCAAAAGAGAATGTGAGAGCTCAAATGAGAAGGAAAGAAAAGATAAACAGCAATGGGGATGAGGGTTTTGAGATGGGGTGATGGGGTTTGCACGAAAATGGAGGAAGAAGAAGATTTGGAAGGGATTTGGAGAAGTTTGGAGAGAAACTTGAAAGAAAAGAGAGCTTGGGAGGGAGTTTTGTGAAGGAAATAGGTCTTAGAAGAGGTTTAAACCACCGAACCATGGGGGGGTGGGCCACACTAGGCCAAACATACGTCGGCCCGCGTCGGCCCGCGCCTGGCCCGCTGATCGGCGAGGCCTCGCCGAGCCGGCGATGGCATCGCCTGTCTTTGGACCTTTTGGAGATGCCTCGCCGTTTGGGCGAGGTCCTCCTGGTCCCTTAGTTCCCAAATGATGTGGGTCCCCCCTGGGCCCCACTAAAAATGCCCCGATCGGCCCCTTTGCTTGGTTTAACGCCTATCGGGCCATTCGGGCAGAAATCTGATTCAAATAAAGATTTCTTGAAGATTTAAGGGTTAAGATGGGATGATAGACCATCTAGACTCATTAATAGATGGTCTAGGAAAGGTTTCGGGTTGCTGTGTGTGATTAGGAGAGAGCACAGACTCGATCTCGGCGAACATTTTTAGGAAACTTTCACCGATAGAAGCTACGGAACACAAACACACAATTTACAATAAAATCGCACCCAAATACACTAAAGTGGTGACAGCGAGCGGTGTGTGACCATAACCCAGGTCTGGTTTAATCCAGATCATGCTCTGATACCAACTTGTAATGCCCTGAAATTCGAGGGTCGAGCATAACTCAGCTCCCGAGTTTCAAAACATCACTTATGCCACATATTTGATGATGGATGTATGTTGTCTGTATTAGTAAATACAACATGGAATAGATTAAGCCAAATAGTAAATATAATTCAGGGATAAGTGAAGAAAGCAAGCGGAAGACTTATAGAAATATATGTGTACAAGTGCAAATCCCTGAAGTACATATACATACCAGGTCGTAATGAAAGTGTTACTATCAAAATTATAAGTATTAAATTACATCATTTAATTTTCCAAAAGAAATCCCAACATCCCGCGCATCAGAACGAGGCTCACTAGAACCCGTTTGAAAACTGCATAAAAGAGAAAGTAGCCTCATCATCATCCATCTCCCGCTCTGCCTCAGAGGTCGCCTCAACATCTACAACATCATCAGCTAAGACAGAGTCTGGTGGGTGTTTAACACCGCCCCAGAACGTGGGAGTGAGTGATCAACTCAGTGGAACAATAAAGCACAGGTTAACATGTTATCAGTTCAATCAAGCAATAATGATAAAGCAGAACAATTAAACATGTCCTAAGTACTCTTGTTAATGCAAGGATGCATGCAGAATGATGCATGCCCTCACGCGTACACCCTCAGCGTCTTCATCTTACGTTACGCATGACACCACCTCAAAGTGCGCCACGTCTACAAAGCACATGCAAATACGGTGCATGAACATGATTACCAAGTTGTTATTAGTCCTTTTCATACAGCAGGATTGGGAAGCTAAGATACCTTCCTCATGTCACCATCCAAACAGTGATCCATTCTAGGGTCGTCAGTCCTAGATGTCTCATACAATCATATGGTTTGAGGTCGTTGCAAAGGGCTCGTCACCAATCAATGCACGCCTATCATACCATCGTTACTACACTAAGGCTCGTCACCTCAATGCGGTATCCAGGTATGCTCGAGGTCACTACAAAGGGCTCGTCACCTCAATACGGTATCCAGGTATGCTCGAGGTCACTACAAAGGGCTCGTCACCAATCAATGTAGGCTGACAGCGTGAATATAGTGTCCCATACCACCATAATCGGCTCACGAGTTTAGTTGCTCACTGGTCACTACGGGGAGGCTCGTCACCCCAACGTAGGCCGACAGCTCGACCACGGTGTCCCATACCACCATGTCCGGCTCATGAGTCTTAACGGATCAAGGTACCATGGTTAATAGGATTTCATTGGTAAGTTCGGTATCCTAGATTCAAACAGTAGCGTCCATACATGGTGAACATACATCGGACAATCGGGTTACTTGACGAACTCGACTAGCACGAGCGCACGTTGGGTTGAACGACATAGAGTGCGCAAACACTCCGCATGGCCAAACCACTGCCGACAACTCTAATACGACTCGGGTTCGTCTAATACGTCCTACGTGGGGAAAGCAACTTCAGCCACGATCTTAAGGCCAATTACCGATTTCCTGGACTAATGCATAGTCCCACACACATTACACTACAACAGATATTCATATCTACAATTTAGAGTAATAATGGAACAACAACTCAAATCATGCGATACGTAAGCATTTGAAGAATATCAACTTAACATAAATGTAAGCATAAGTAATGCTTGAAATTAAACAACAAGGAATGTAACTTACATGAAGGAAATCATACACACTAGTGGGAAAGTTGAGAATAGCTTCTCAACGCCATACTAGGTTGATATATCACACTTTAGATCATTCAGACATTTCTACAAACACTTAGAATACATAATACAACATACATGACGTATGTTGAAATACACACATTTGGACAATTCCTTTTGTCAAGGAGTTGTTGCACATATAATTAGCATAAGTATACGACAGATAATCATGGCAATCACATGTTCATAATTTATACGCATACGGTACTTTATACATACACATAGAATACACAAATCTCAATATAATGCATGCATATCAGGAACACAAAGTAAACATAACATTTGACATGTAAAATCTCATCCATAGCAAGAATAAATCATTAACTGGCATTGAAAGCCTTGAAAACCATAACCTATACACTTAAAGTCCGCACCTTAAGCCAGAAAAGAACACCGAACTGATTTCAGACGAGTTGTCTTCGTCAACGGCGACAAAATAACCTAAAGCAAGGATAGAAATGAGATACAACAACACCAAGACTATTCTAAGCTCTAACACAGATTAGGGTTAGGTTAACTTAACCAAAGATGAACTCAGAATCGCCGGAATAACGATTCTAAAGCGAAGGTTTAAAGATGAAGAAGAATAGAAAAGAATCTAAGATGATTCACCAACTTCTCTCTCACTTTCTCTCTCTTTTCCTTTCTCTTTCTAAGCTAGGGTTAGGAAAATTCGTATGGAAAAGAGAGCTAGGGTTTCAAGGTCTATAAATAGGCCTAATATTGATGAAAATAACCCCAGGGCCAAGGTATACTTAGGGTATAACCAAAACCGGCCTCTCACGATCCAACGAAGCACTTCCGGTGGGCCTATTACCACAAAAGGTCGGACTTAAGCTCACTGACCATGGATCTAGGTCAAGCTGAGTTTTCGTACCGACCGGATCTTCAGATCAGCCGTGGCGGACCACACTCAATTCAACGGTCACTGAATCTCGATCAGGTCCACAAGCACAAGGACATTCCTATGCCACCTTCCCTGATCAGAGGGTGAAATTGGGTCAGAATCCAACGGTCAAATTGCTTAAAATCGTCGCGCAAGCGACATGACTCAGATTTCATAAAAGCTTATTAAATTTCCAACCGTTCTCACACTCTTCACTCCGAACTCAATCAAATCGACCTAGAACATCATCTGGACTTAATTTTTAAGGTGATGACCAAGTCCAACATGGTGACCGCAACAGGCTAAGATCATCGCTATCAGACTTTCGACGTGCGGTCCAGGTCCGATCCAGATCTTCCAAAAAATCCCCAGAACAACTGGATTTAGCGATGGATCCCAGATTTCAGAGTAACATAGCACTAACCATTCTACAGGTTTTGAGTCATGCAGATACAATTTAAAGTAATTGATGCAAATTTCACAAGCAATCGAGTATAGCGCTAAATTACCCCAAAAGCAACTACTTAAGGAAAGATAAGCACAAAATTTCTAGGGTCATTACAATATCATATATATATATATATATATCTTACATATTATATAAAATATAAAAGAAAGGGAGGGGGGGTTTTCTTTCATGCGTCAGTAGTTGCATGTGGTCCAGCAGCCTCAGTTATTGGACGCTCCATGGCTGGACGTCCATCATGGTGGGGTCCACATTCACGTGGCCCATAATCTATATGCGTCAAGGTGGCCCCATATCAAGGTGCTGAATGGCGAGGATTCACACGTGCACCACGGTGGCTCATGGACGGTCTAGATCAAATCCAAGAATCATACATCACAATGGGGGCCACTAAACTTGGAAAGGAGAGAGAGAGAGAGAGAGAGAGAGAGAGAGAGATCATGATGAAGAGGAGGGACCCCGCCACTATGGGCCCTCCATTTCTTACATTACATACTTCAAACAAGTCCCACCGCATGTGGCCCAAAAAAATGAGATTTAATGGTGGATCACCCACCTATATCACTCCTTCTTTAACTCCTTGGACTTGTATACTCCTTGCCTTCACTTTTGATAGAGGTTGATGGTGATTGGAAGGTTGAGATGGGAGATGAGAAGGTGAGCCACACTTAGTATTTGGGAGAGAGGAGCTTGGACATTGGAGCTCTCATGGGATTTAGGAAATTGCTAGAGAATGAGAGAGAGAGAGAGAGAGAGAGGAATGGTGGGATGATATGGGATGGGTGTTGTAAGGAAAGGAGATGGAGAGGTAAGGTTTAGTTTGAAAGTTAGAAAAAGAGGGATGGATAGGGAGAGAGGGTGTTGACTTGGGAAAAAGGAGAGATGGTTTGCTTGTACTTGAGGTATGGAGTGTACTTGACTTGATTGATTGATTGATTGATGGGATATGTAGAGATTTCCTCAAAATTCACAACATGCGGTGTTTTCTTCAAAATGAACGCAAGCCCACATCTTCTAGCCTGGGAATCGAATCGGTGCGCGAGTCACAACGTTGGAACCACGGCGACGGTGCGGTTGCTAAGATACAAGTTTTGAGTCGAGTTGACTTTGGTATGCAGGTCTTTGCTTAGGATCGCATGCAAATGTCGGATACAGGTCGAAGGTTGCTGGAATTCAACCGAAAGGACCGCGGAAGCCTACAGAATGGTACAATATAAGATACGGGTCTTACAATAGATGTCCCTGAGTGAAAGTCCCTAAACCCTTATGGTATCGAGGGGATGCTCCAACATCGATACCGAGTGGATGTATGAGCATACGAGTGCCGAATACCATTAGGCCGCGTCTTCCACTATGTCATGGTCGGTTGGAAGGGGGTGTGGCCTTACTCGCCCGAGGGTAGGGGGTACTACTTGGTTGAGTTTGAACAACTTATAAATTGGTTAGTTATTGATGTGTCGGATAGGTATTAACATACCATTAGCCAGGTGGATAGTGAGGACTCTTATGCTCATTTGGACTGCATGCCTGGGGGAGGGGCAGTGTTATTTGGAGCGTACTAGACCCCAGTGATTTGTCTAAAGAGGAACTGTATTGATATGTGGACTTACTGAGCAGGAGTTGTATACTCATCATTTAACTCATTCATTCATTCATTCACTATCCACTCGGGCTGGTGGTGCATAATCAAATCATCATGTGTACCTTCGCAATGGCCAGGATTTCGGTTGGGCGGGCGACCAACCTGAGATCAGGAATTTATCACACTGAGTCTAGCTATCCGAATTTAGGTATGGGATTGGTTTAGATAGAAGTCCCTTGTGATGAACCCCACAGCTTGCAATACCACGTAATATCATCCCGACTACACACTCCAGCTTTGTCATTTCTTTTACATTGCATATTGCATTATATCCTCTACATATGACATATTGTGACACCCCGTCACTGCGGTCACATGTGGGCGGGCATACATGGGTGAACGCTGATGTGGGCAGGGCCTAGCCAGCCTGGGCGAGCTACTAGTGGTTGGTAGGCTACTGTGCACACAGTAAAGGCAGAACCTTGTCTCACATATTCTGGATTCGTCAAGATTTGCATATTGCATTGTATCCTCAGCATATGACATTTGGTTTATTATGTCATTGTACTCGAACGATTACACGTCAACCTTGCCATTGTCTTTCCATCGTATGCCATATAGTAGAAAATGAAATTTCATTATCTTATCATGATGATTAGCTATTCTAATGGATCATGGTCATTTGTTAAGTGACATGCCTATTATTGATGTCATGTTCATGATAACCTATATAGTTACGCGACATGCATGATTGATGACCTACTCACCTATGATAACATGATTGGTTGATAATATGCCTATAGTTGTTTTGGATGTCTTTACACGAGTGCCCTAATAAGATGTGTTTTACTCCTGGCGCGCAGTAGACTCATGAGTTGTGGTTTGCTCTTATTTATGACTTACACTTTCTTTTCAGGATGCATTCAAAAGCTATTGGAGTTTGCTATTTTTTTCCTCATTACTGTTGAGCTGGTGCACCATATTATGTGTGACATGTTGAACAGGTTTGTCTCTTCGATATGCGTTGATACCATGTATAAAATGTGTAACCACCTAAATAGATTAATCATTCAAAAAAAAATTCACACTAAAAATCCTCCTTGTAGGACCTTAGGATCGGAATCTGGCATATGGGTGTTGGGAGTCGAGAATGGGATACTACGAAGGCTGTCTGCGCCAGATTCGGTGATCAAAAATTTAGTGAGCTTAGTTTTTAAGTTTGGGGCATAACACCAGTACTTGAAGTTAATTGGTGGAGGCCACAATTTAAAGAATTGCCCCAAACTGATGTAGTACCTCTATCGTTTAACCTCAAGGCACCAAAGCTTGACCTAGAACCATTGCCTTCTGATTTGAAATATGTTTATTTAGGTTAAGATGAGACATACCCAGTGGTGATTTCTTCCCAACTTGATCAAGAACAAGAGAGTATGCTCATTTATACTCTCATTGAGCATAAGGGAGCCCTTGGATGGTTAATTGCGGACCTCAAGGGAATTAACCCTTCAATTTGAACTCACCGCATTTACGTAAAGGATAATGCGAAGACCTCTCGGCAACCACAATGTAGATTAAATCCAAACATGAAGGAAGTGGTTAAGGCCGAGGTTCTTAACTTATTAGATGTGGGTATCATATACCCTATATCCGATAGTCAATGGGTGAGTCCAACTCAGGTCGTTCCTAAGAAGTCTGAAATCACCATCATATCCAATGACAACAATGAACTCCTGCCAACTAGAGTCACTATTAGTTGGAGAATATGCATTGATTACAGAAAATTAAATACCATCACAAGGAAGGACTACTTCCCTTTGCCCTTCATTGATCAAATCTTGGAAAGGCTAACTGGTCACTCGTACTATTGTTTCCTTGGCGGGTATTCGGGCTACAACCAGATAGAGATCACCCTTGAAGATCAGGAAAAGACCACATTCATATATCCCTTTGGCACCTTTGCTTACCGAAGGATGTCATTCGAGCTGTGTAAAGCCCGTGCCACTTTTCAGCGATGCATGATGAGTATTTTTTCTAACATGGTGGGGCAATATTTAGAGGTCTTCATGGACAACTTCTCTGTCTTTAGTCCATCCTTCAGCGATTGTTTGGAGAATCTTAAATGTGTGTTGAAGCGATGTAAGGAAAAGAACTTGGTACTGAATTGGGAAAAGTACCACTTCATGGTTTGTAAGGGAATTATCCTTGGACACATCATCTCGTCTAAGGGAATTGAGGTAGATAAGGCTAAAATTGATCTTATCTCTAACCTACCTCGACCTAAGAACATATGAGACATGCGATCCTTCCTAGGACATACCGATTTTTACATAAGATTCATAAAGGACTTTAGTCACCTCTCTCGTCCTCTATGTAATCTACTTCAAAAGGATGCACTATACGAGTGGACTGAGTAATGCCAAGAAGCTTTTATTAAGGTCAAGGGCATGTTAACCACTGCACCTATCCTGCAGCCACCCAAATGGAGCCTTCCTTTTGAACTTATGTGTGACATGTTTGACTATGCTCTTGGGGTGATTTTAGGCCAGAGAAAAGAAAAGAAGCCCTACGTTATTCATTACACAAGTAGAACTCTAAATCCTGCCCAAGTGAACTACTCTACTACAGAAAATGAACTTTTAGCCATAGTGTTTATTTCGAACAAATTTAGGTCCTACTTGATCGGATCTAAGATCATTATTTACATAGATCATGCGGTGCTCAAGTATCTTCTTTCTAAGAATGATGCTAAGCCCCGCCTGATAAGATGGATCCTCCTACTCCAAGAATTTGATTTGGAGATAAAAGATAAACAGGGAGTAGAGAACGTAGTGGCTGACTATCTTTCCCACCTTGATCTCCCCGATTCCCTTAAGACGACACTTATAAATGCCATGTTTCCTGACGAACAATTATTCAAAATCTTCCATTCACCTTGGTTTGTTGATATTGCTAATTATCTTGCCACAGGTTTCACGCTCACACATTGACTGCGCAAGATATGAAAAAATTATTTGCTGAGGTTTGTAAGTTCTTCTAGGATGATCTATATTTGTTTAAATATAATCCAGACCAAATATTAAGGAGATGTGTGCTAGACAATGAACACCAAACTGTCATCTCCTTCTATCACTCTCAGGCCTATGGTGGTCACTTTTTTGCTAAAATGACCACGGCCAAGATTCTGCAATGTGGCTTTTACTGGCCCACTATGTTTAGGGACACTCATGAGTTTTGCAAAGCTTGTGAGTGTTGTCAGAAGTTGAGAGCATTGTCTCATTGAAATATGATGTCTCTTAACCCCATTCTGATCATTGAAGCATTTGATTGTTGGGGCATCGATTTCATAGGACCATTCTCCCAATCCTTTGGAAATTTATACATTCTTCTAGTAGTAAACTATGTTACTAAATGGGTCGAAGTGATTCCACGCCGGAATAATGACCATCAAATGGTTATAAAGTTTTTAAAAGAGAACATCCTTTCCCGGTTCGGAATGCCTCAAGCCATCATTAGTGATGGGGGCTCATATTTTTGTAATAGGTCATTCGCGAACTTAATGAAGAAATATGGCATCTCACACAAGGTGAGAACTTCATATCACCTACAAACAAGTGGGCAAGCTGAGATTTCAAATAGGGAAATCAAACACATTTTGGAGAAAATGGTTAACCCTGATCGAAAGGATTGGTCAATCCAATTGACCGATGCTTTATAGGCTTACCGTACTGCATTTAAAACCCCTATTGGCATGTATCTCTTTAGACTTGTCTATGAAAAGGCTTGCCACTTATCTATGGAGTTGGAACATAGAGCCTACTAGGTGATTATAAATCTGAACTTCAATTTAGATAATGCTAGCTCACTACACAAACTTCAGTTCAATGAACTCGAAGAAATTCAGAATGATGCATACAAGAACTCAAGAATTTATAAGGACAAGATAAATGTGTTTCATGACTAACACATTCTTCAGAAATCATTCATAGTAGCTCAGAAAGTCCTCTTGTACAATTCTCAGTTACATCTTTTTTTCGGGTAAACTTCGATCTTGTTGGACCGGTCCTTTCACTTGCACTAATGTCTATCCTCATGGGGCCGTTGAGATAAAGAATCCAAACAATAGCAATGCTTTAAAGTAAATGGACATCGATTAAAGCCATTTGTTGAGAAATTTAATTCAGAGGACATGTCCATACCTCTGATTGATCATGTTTACTAAGATTGACCTCTTAGTCTGATGGAGGTATAGTTAGGTTTATTGCTTTCATGGAATTTAGGATTAGGATAGTTTAGTTTTATTGTTTTAGGATAGTTTACTTTCTATTTGTTTAGGATAGTTTGCTTTTTGGTTTTTTAATTCTTGTGCTAACCCACCTTCACGCTGAGATCCTTTGGAAAAAGCCTCAAAATTCCTTCATTAGATACTATCTTTCCATCACTTCTCCTTCAATTACGTTGTCTCATTTGCAAATCATGCTTATTTCTTTTACATTGAGGATAATGTAGATTTTAAGTTGGGGGTGGGAGATTAGGTAAACTAAGCAGTGTTTGCTCAGTCTTGAGCAAAATTTACAGAATTTTTGAAAAAATTTCAATGTTTATCTATTTGGAAGGCAATGAGTTGTGCATTTAAGACTGTTTTGAGTATGATGATAAGATAGAAATCGAATTTTGAATCTTGGAGTTTGATCAACTAAGTAGCCTATCACTTACGGTCCTTGCACTCAATTGATTAAGAGGAAATTTGAATATTATGTTAATCTAAATCACAAGACACATTCAAATTATTTTCTATGAATAATGCTAGAATTTCTGATTGTTATATGTGAATCTTTGATAGATGGTGAGAATCAAGTCTGAAGAATTTTATCCACCTTAAAAGAAGAAAGTGACCAGTTAAAAAAATAGGAGATTGATAAAGAGGTCATGTATGGTGAAAAGATTGTAAAAGAATGCAAAAATAATGCAAGGTCTGTAAAAGAATGAATAAAAATTGACTGTCGATATAAAATGAAAAACTGAAAAAAGAAGGAAAAGGGGATAAGTTTAGAATTAGTACTTGAGTTTTCAACCATTCTTGAAGTGATGAGCATGGCTAACGTTATGAAAAGATAGTATTTTCACTGAGTATGTTGAAAAACTTGATATGCGAACTATACTTTGACTTAATGGATAAAGAACTTATCTGATTGATTGCTTATCTGATTCGACTCTAGGTTTTCAAAATCTCATTTTCTCATCTTGAGTCTGCTCATTCAAACTTGATTACATAAAAGATTGTTTTTTGAAAAAGGTTTGAACATTGCGCATTAAAGTTCATTTTTCGCATACTTTGCTTAGGATTAACAAAATGCTAGTTGGGGATTATGTTGAGGGACAAATATTGCATATTATACCCCATTTATTACTTATTTTTATGAACATGATAATGTTTAATGTTCTATTTTAATCATATCTGTGTTGCAAGGTGAATTTAAGAACTTAGATTGAAAAGGATGCTAAAAGCATGGATTTAACACTCAAGAATCACCAATGCCAAAGATGGATCTTATGAGACCAAGAATGAAGAATTCACATGTCAAAAATCCAAGAAAACCAAGTGAGGAATGAAGAGCATTGAAGACTTTAAAAGAAGAAAAGGAACCCTAAAAATCGGCCTCCTTCGACTAGTCCCTCGACTGGTCGAAGATTCCTTGACTCGAACTCCAGTGATAAAATCCTTTAAATTTTAGTCATCCTTGACTAGTTGAAGGTGCCCTCGATCAGTCAAAGGATTTCCTCGACTCGCCTAAGGTTATGCAGACAGCACATGGACTATGTACATTTGAGGCGGTTTCGGGAATTTTCTAACTCGGTGCGAAAGTTGGAGTTGCAAAACTATAAATAGGGGTCCCTAGGATGTTTCGAGGTATCTTTTAGGGTTTGAGGAGTGGAGAAAAAGTTTGGAGAAGTTGTCACCAAGAGTTTTTCTTCCTCTTCCTTAGTCATTTTTTATGCTTTTCTTAAGAGATTTTAGTTCAATCATGTCTATGGTTAACTAAACTTAAGAGGTGAAACTTATAGCATGATGGGATGTTTCTTTTACTTTAATTCATGTTTATGTTGAACCTTCTTTCATTCTAGTTTGATTTTAAAAGAATGCTTTCATTTCTTAATGGTTTATTGTGACTCAAATTACAGTAGATCTGCAATAGCTTTGAGTATCTTTTTTTTCCTGATTTTGAGATTGTGGGATTGGTAAATCCTGTTGTTAGCCATCGTCTCATAGGCATGGTTTGGTGATAGAATCTCTTCCAATTATCACAATTCTCTTCCATTGAGAATTAGGTCAAAAAATGTTCAAATTGATCTTAATTGTGTATCTTCCAATTGGATAGGATAGGACTCCAATTCCAATCGTGTGACTTGAATCAAGTAAGAGGGCTCCTTGATCTCTACAAGTGGATCCTTGGAAACCCTAGTTACCACCTTTGAATTTTCTAATTTTAATCACTTTAATCACAATTACTCTCTCAATTAATTTAAATTTAGATTCGCATCTTCTTCTAGCTCTAGTTATAGTTACTTTCAGAATATACACAAGTTAGTCCCTGTGAATTCGACCTCGGTCTAACCGAGATTATTACTGCATCGCGACCTTACACTTAGGGTTGTGAACACCCCTCCTTCCACAGATCTTAAATATTTACCATTAAGGGAGGAGGAGCTGAAAGTTGAATCGAAGCCTGACACTTTGGAATATGTTGAGACTACATCACCTACTGAGAATTTCTCTGAATTTTATCTACTCAGAGTCTTTGATTCACTATGTTGTGCTAACTCTGAAACTTTCTGTCTCAGGTGAATCATATGTACTTTCGACACTTTAGGAGATTAAAAGGAAACTTTATGCCGAGGTCCACAAATTTCTCTAGAAAATCATGCTCCAGTGCATCCAAGCCTATTATAAAAAGGGCTTTTAAAAGATCTTGTTATGAAACCTACTGAGACATTTATCAAGATATTGGCCAGAGAGGAACCTTGTGGCATGACTAAGTAGTTTTTCCCTATTTTCCTAGTTAGGTTTATTGCTTTCAAAGAATTTAGAATTAGAATAGTTTACTTTTTTCCATTTAAAATAGTTTGCTTTTCACCATTTAGGATAGTTTTCTTTTTACTGTTTAGGAAACTTTTCTTTTTGATGGTTTAATTCTTGTGCTAACCCATCCTTATATTGAGATATTTTGGAAAAAAAAACCTCAGAATTCCTTCTTCAGGTACTACCTTTCCACCACTTCCCTTTTCTTTTCATTGCCTCATTTGCATTGAATGCTTATCTTTTTTACATTGAGGACAACGTTGATTTTAAGTCGAGGGGTGTGGATTAGGTAGGCTAATCAGTTGTTTTCTTAGTCTTTGGGCGAAGTTGTGAAAAATTGAGAAATTTTTTTGAAATTTCTACAAATTTAAGTGATCTTGAAGTTAATCCATGAATTAGAATTATAAGATACTTAATGTTGATGCCTTATGTTTCTTAGATTTTAGTCATTTGGGAGATCTTTAAATTAAGTTAAGTCATTGATCCTTGATTAGAAGTTTTAAACATTGATTGAGTCATGATTTCACAAGTCACGTCCAGCTCACACATTAAATTGTCAGTTTGATATTGAATTGTTAACTTGATAATTATTAAGCATGGAAGGAACCAACCCGGGGAATTTGTCCATCATGTTCAATGGGAAGAATTGAAAAGAAAGTAAAAAAAAAATACCTAGATTAAAAAAACAGTTGTTGTAAAAAAGGGCCACCTATTAAAGATTTTTAAAAAGGTTGACATAGCTTGAAAGTCATCGATGGAAAAATTAAAACTTGGAGGAATAAAAGAGGGAACTAAAAGATGAACTGTAAGGCAACTTTTGGTTTAGGTTTTGCTTGTCCTGAATGCTCTTTTAATTATCAATGTTATCATGAAAGTGACGAATTGAACCTTTAATTGTGATAAGTCTAGACTTCATTATACTCCCATGAAACTCAATGTTTGGAATTGTTCGAATTGGAGGATTAATGCTTTGAACTTGATTATGAAACTTACCGAGCACTAAAGTTTAGGAGAAGGTAATGCACAACATTGATGTATTTTAAAATTCTATTATCTGAATTGTTTTTTAAAAACCACTTGATCTTATAAAAATTATCATGTGGTTCTCGAAATATTTTTTACATACATTGCTCGGGACTAGAAAAATGCTGGTTGGCGATTATGTTGAGGGTCAAATATTACATACTATCCCCCATTTATATCTTGGTTTTATGAATATAATAATGCTTAATGTTCTATTTTACTTATATGTGTGTTACAAGGTGAATTTAAGAGCTTGGATTGAAAAGGGTGCTAAAAGCATGGATTTGATGCTCAAGAATCACCAAGGCAAGGGATGGATCTTAGGAGACTAAGATTGAAGAATTCACATGCCAAAGATCTAAAAAGACCAAGTGAGGAATGAAGAGAATCAAATATATGTAGTGAAGAAGAGGAATCTTGAAATCGTCCTGAAAAATCATATTCTGAAACTCTGGGTCATTTTGTGAAATTGCGTAAAGTAAAGTCTATTTTAGGAAACTATGTAGAGTTAAGTCTATTTTAGCAAACTATGTAAATTTGAGGTGGTTTCTAGAGTTTTCCAACTAGGTACAAAAGTTGGAGTTCCATAACTATAAATAGGACTACCTAAGATGTTCCTAGGCATCTTTTAGGGTTTAAGGAGTGGAGCAAAAGGATGGAGAAGCCATTGCCAAGAGTTTTTCTTCTTCTTCCTTAGTTGTTTTCATGCTTTCTTCTAAGGTTTTAGATCCAATCATGTCTATGGTTGGCTAAACCTCTTAGCTAGGCCTAAGAGGTGAAGCTTGTAGCATGATGGGGTGTTTCTATTTCTTTGATTCATGTTTATGTTGAACTCCATGGATTCTAATTTGATATTTAAGGAATACTTTTAGTTTTTAATGGTTTATTGTGACTCAAATTACTGTAGATCTACATTAACTTTGAGTATCTTCTTTTCCTAATTTGAGATTATTTGATTAGTAAATCCTGTTGTTTGTCATTGTCTCCTGGGCATGGTTTGGTGATTGAATCCCTGCCAATTATCATGGTTCTCCTTCATTGAGAATTAGGTCAATGGAAGTTTAGATTTGGTTTTTATTGATTATTTTCCAATTGGATAGGATAAGACTCCAATTCTAATTGTGTTACTTGAATAAAATAAGAGGGCTCCCTGATCACTACAAGTGGATCTTTGGCACCCTAGTTCCCACCTTTGAATTTCTTAAGTTTCTAATAAAATTTCTCACAATTACTTCCTTTTATTTCAGATTTAGATTCACATCTTTTTCTAGTTCTACTTCTAGTTGCTTTTTAGAATACTCACGAGATTAGTCCCCATGGATTTGACCTCGGTCTCACCAAGATTATTACTACACCGCAACCCTACATTTGGGGATGTGAACATTGAACTGGGAAGGACCCTACAAAGTGTCAGGCACGACCCGACCTGACCTGGAACCTATCGACTCGAGAATTTGCAAGGTTGACTTCTGCCGCACCCATGGAACACCGAACACCTGAGGGTTTATTACCCGTGAAAGTCGACTTAGATTATAGATCCCATATCAGAATCTACATGTCCACTCCCTGGAATTTTCAATAACCGATCTACAAGGTCAGAACCTACATTTTTTCTTTGAAATCTGCAATAAAACCCCGAGGCTGGGGTATTTTACTTTCTACTCATTATCTACAATGGTTTGACCTACATGGCCCACTGAGGACTTCCTTTAAAACAAGGAAAAATCATCCTCTCACCAATCATCTGACCCTTAAAGAAGAGTTTGGACCATTAACTAGTTCTGTTACATGGCCCACCGAGGACTTCCCTTAGTGTAAGGGAGGAATAGTCCTCACCAGTCACCTGACCCTTAAAGAAGAAGCCGGACCACTAACTAAGTAATGTCACTACGACTACCCGATCTACAATATGGGCCCCCTCCTTAGTGCGAGGGAAAATAATCCTCCTAAAACGAAATGCTCGACCCTCAATGAGAGAGTTAAAGCAACTCGTCCATCTACTCTGCGAAAACAAGAATGGTATGAGTACGAGCCCCGACACGATCTAAAGGATCGACCTGCTAACTAAAGATAAACCTATCTGACAAGGCTACTTAGAAAATTTGAGCACAACAATCATTGCAACAAAAGGTTATTTTCATTCATGAAAAGGAAGGGGTACATACAAAAATGAATTTTTTTTTACCGAAACGATCAAGTCTTCTTTACGATCGGCTGTTCGACTTCCGGAGTGGTTAGCTCTTTGGTGGGGCTACTCTCAAAAGGATTCAGGTTGAGCTTAGGATACGACTCATTAATATCCTCGAGGCACTTGTCATATTTAAGGCTGAAGAGTGCATCCCTATCCTCCTTAAACTCCTTAGAGGCCTTGAACTCCTCCATGGCCATTGTCCAAGCCACTGGATAACTACCTGGGCCTCCCTCATCGTCACATTGAAGGCATGCCTCAACTCACCCAGATCGGATTTCCATTGGCACCCTTCTCCAAAGCTTCTTTAAGAAGCAACTTCCAACTTCCAACTTAGGCTTCACCCCCTCCACCTGGGCCTTCAGAGCAGCGTTCTCAGAGCAGAGCTACTCAGATTTTATGCTCTTTTATAATAGAGCTGCTTTCATCTCCTGACACTTCGTCTGGTTATGTAATATCTCACGACAAACACTCAGAAGAGAAGGGGCAAACTAAAAACAAATCTACGTTAGAAGACATGTAAAATCACTTAATAACGAAATGCGACCATTACAAAATAAACAACCTAACTTGTAGAAGAGTGTCGCCAACTGACCTATAACATCATCCGAAGGCATTTCCTTCACCTCGGTGAACTCAGCATCTGGAACGTGTTAAGCTATCTAGGGCAGGAGGCCCTCTGTCGAGGCACGGGCCAATCTAAGAGGTCCTCGAGCCTCAGCACCTTAGCTACTAGCCAGAATACCCACTTAAGGTGAGAGGGAGCGAACTTCACTATCAGAAGCTGCCCGAACCTCGGAAGGCTGGGCCTTAACAGCAAAGGACGCTCCCACAAGGACCCCGACCACCTCTGAGACCATTGGCGGACCCGAAGGGGTAGCGGCAGGAGCAGCAATGGGGATGACATTGACGCCCTCCTGACCAGTGGAGGACAATGAGGCAGCGGTCCCCTTCTTCTTCTAGGCCACCTTGGCCATGGTAGAGGCCTTGCACTTCGAGCTCCTCTAGTTAGGCATTCCTACATGATGAAAAGAAGTGACTAGCAAGTGCATAAGAATGAAATGATTCTTCAACTAATTTCTAAGGATATACCTATTATGGAAAAAGCAAGACCTGATTTGAGAAGCTACTCGAGCGTGATCAACTACCTCCAAGATCTTAGTTTGGCATCTACCAACCTCGCTACAGCTATCCGAGCAAGCTCCTTCTCGCTCACTTCGGTAGGGTACTTAGGCAGAACTGCCGAAAATGATCATGATCAGTTAATAAGAAGGCAAAATAAGTTAAGGAAAAAGCAGTTCAGATATACTGACCTAGTTTGGTGAAGTAAGTCAGAACTCGAGAGTGCAGCTCGGTACCCGTTAGAGACTCACAGTTTCCTGACGCCCAAAGCCATTTACTCTTCCAACCCTTATTTGAGTTTGGGGCATCCAGAATTATTTCCCTGCTAGTCCTCCACCAGGCAGAAAAATAATACCAACCCTCGTGATGGGGATTGGACTTCACCTAATATAGGTGGAGAAATTCATCCATAGTTAGCTCAGGTTGGTTAAGCTCAGACCAGAGGATGAATGATCCCACTAGAGCTCTCTAGGCATTTGGGATTACCCTGCCTGGAGGCCAACCCTAAATGCAAGAGGACTCTCCTAACTATGCACTGGAGAGGGAGCCTCAGGCCGCACTGGGGGGCCACCTCTCTGGCCTGAGGCTCATTTAGAAGCTCACCAAGTAGTATCACAGAGTCTGAAATTTCATACCCGACCTGATCCGTACCAGGTTGGCATCCATCAGCGTCCACTCAATTGCCCCTTCTCCTCCACCTCTGAAGAGGACCCACTGGCTTCCTTAGTCACCGGAACGGCCCCTTCGGCGTCCTTCTATCTCTTGGCCGAGGACTAGGCGGCCATCCTCGGCTTGTGGGACATCCAGAAGTCCATGTCGCTCATCATCATTAACGATGATGGTGGGTTCGACATGGGGTGAAGAACGTCTCGCCCACCATCATGTTGGGGTGATTCCCCCCGCTAGTTTGATGAACTCGACATCCCCCTTTATGAACAGCTACTGGAAGTAAGGGCTTATAAGAGAAAGAAAAATGAAAAGAGGGAAAGGAAAAGGTCTAGAATGGAGCCACACTGGAGAAGAGGAAGAAGACTGAATCTCATTGGAAATCATCCGAAGTCTGGGAAAAGCAGGGGATTTAGCAAAGAGGCGACGAGGCAAATAGCCTTGGTCAGTGCTAGGGCACCCCCTTTTATAGCTAACCCAGCTCTACAACATTAATGGTCGTACTTATTACGAAAATGCCTCAATAACTGTGCCTGGACATTTGGAATGCTTTCACTCATTAGCCGACCTAACTCCTCAGGAAACGCCACGCATCAGCATCCTATAGGTCAGAAGCCGAGCAAGTGTGTCGCCAACGCACGTGACCTCGAGTGGTGTGCATTATCTTCGGTGCACCATACCATGATTGCATATATGCTCCGATTCTTGTGCACACCACATTATTCAGCATTAATGGCAAGCAGATCTAACACCCCAGGCATAAGACATAATGACCTAACCCAGACCGACCTACTTCTCAAGCCCGATACACAAGCTCGAAAGTATGGGGCTTATGGTTATAGGAAAAATGGATCAACCAATAAGATGAGGCCAAGTCAGAACTCCATGCACTTTTTCAGGTCAGTTAACAACCAATACAACTAAAGGCTTAACTTCCAGCCCCGAACTGAGTAGGAAATGAGGTCAAACTCAACCTCTCATTAGTCTTTAAGAGAAAGTTGGAAAACCCATTGATCTACCTAATGCTAAAAGGAACTCAACTACAAATCACCGAAAGGAGTTAGGTTAGTATAACCACAGGTCAGCGTGACCCCTCTCCTCTACTAGTTCTGACCTGGACGTAACGGTGTCTACCCAAGATCCCAGCCGAGGATCTAAGAAGGCATCCGTAACATGGATCTACCCGAGATCTTATCAAAAGATCTCAGAAGATCCTCACGACACGTATGGGATTTGAATCCCTCTATAATATGCACCTACCAAATAAGGAGACAGCCTCCTACTCCACGACCCTCTCCTACCTATAAATAGGAGCATCCCTAATGATGAAAAGGTAAACACGATCTTACACCCAAGAACTTTTCATTCCACTAGACCTAGCTTACCTGTCTGACTTTCGCGTCGGAGGGTCCCCTGTAACAGTCATGGTTTTTGTCTGTCTTATCTTGCAAGTACCAAGTGGTCTAAGGAGGATGATTAGATTTCTGCATCAACAGTTCTAATGTTTACAAAATAAAAATAATTTATGTTAATCTAATAGTACATTTTTCTTTCATCCTATAGTATATTATTATTTTTTCATCACCTATAGTTGTCATAAAGGACCAATTATACTAAAAAAATGTCTTTTCCTTTAGCTAGTAGAGAGGAAAAGTAAAAGAAAAAAATATTATAATTAATACATTTATTAAAAGAAGGCAAAATACCATAAAATTACATGTGATTACATATAGAATGCAGTGGGACTTTTAAGAAACTTTGATGATTTATCACATGGCTTATGCCCCATACTAGTTCCTGCTTCGGTATCATCCTGTCTTAGAGGGGTTGATGTTGTCTGGTCCTGGATGCCAATTCTAAGCTTTGTTTTATGACTTCTTTATAATCTTGTTCTTCTTGTTTCCTTAATAGTCTTTCTTCTTCTTATTTACTAAGTGTGAGGGCTCTTCCTCTGCATGACCCTTTGAAAAGACGAGCTATTGATGTCTTGGAGGGTGGGGGGTGGGAGGGGGGTGAATAGGTGTCATGCCCCAAACCTGGAGATCGGACTCACCAGAATCTTGATCACCGAATCCGGTGCCAACAGCCTCCGTAGTACCCCATTCTTGACTCCCAACGCCCATATGCCATATTCCGATCATGAGATCCTACAAGGAGGATTTTTCAACATATATTTATCTCATAAGAAGCATAACCACAAGTTACCCAAGTCACAAAGGCAACATCATCATCAAATATCCATTAATATAATCATTTGAATACAATGCTAAAAGGAAAATACATATATCAAAAATCAAAGCTCAAGAGGTCCGCTGCATGCTCCAAGCTCAATGTTGTTGCAACCTGACGCCACCTGCACGCATCTATCGTGCATAAGCTTATAGAAAGCTTAGTGGGTGGTGAAAGTGTGTGCACAAGGTAAGTGCCAAGTATGCAATATCCGAGTAATCAGAGTAAGCAGAAATACTGACAAGATTAGGGATCATACAATATCAGAGTAAGCAAAAATATACAGATAAGATCATGAGTGCCATTAGTTGTACCAAGGCTATGCAATGCAAGGCATGAATGCTAACAACCATATTAGTGCAGAAACATGGCAACCCAAAATGTTAAATGTTGCAGATGCATTGCAATATGCAGTGCGAATGAAATGATCAAGCTGAAGTGAAGTCGGGATGGTAGTACGTAATATCGCAGGCTATGGGGTCCATCACAAGGGACTTCTATCCAAACTAATCCCACACCTAAATTTGGATAGCCAGATTCAATGTAGTAGACTCCTGATCTCAGGTTAGTCGTGCGCCCAACCAAAATCCTTGCCATTATGAAGGCACACAACAATTAGTTGCACATCACCAACCCGAGTTGATAGTGAATGAATGAACGAATATGCAACTCCTACTCGATAAGTCCACATATCAGTACGATTTCCCTCTGGGATCATCACTAGGGTCTAGTACACTCTACATGTAAATCGCCGCCCACTGACGCGCGATCATGCAAGTGGAAGAGACCTCACCATCCGCCTGGATAGTAGTCAGCCAATATCTATTTGGCATGTCGATAGAGGACCCATTCACGAGCTGGTCAAACTTAGCCTAGTTATGCCCCCTATCCTCGGGCAAGTAAGGCCACACCCCCTCCCAACCGACCACGACACAGTGGGAGACGTGGCCTCCTGGTATTCGGCCCTCATGCACTAATATATATCCACTCGGTCTCGATGTTGGGGTGTCTCCTGGCCATGAAGGTTTAGGAATTTTCATCCAAGGACATCTATGGCGTCCGTATGCTAAAACAGATTTCTGGTATCTCATCTGGTCATCCACGATATGCCTGTGGAGGCTACGGCCCTGATGTCACTAGGGCACACAATGCAAGATGCATGAGTCATACAATCCAGTCATATATCAATCCTACGCATACCGTGTGGTCATGTGAGATAATCTCCGCCTGTGAGGGAGTCTCATAACAACCTACCCAATGACATATGCAATGGTCAATAACATCTCATAACAAACATGCAGATGATGCGTACGGGCATGTATCATAATCCTATGCTGTCACATACTCATAACCGGTATCAATAACCGACATCGACAATTGACCTCGATAATGTGGACATTTAACCAACATTGCCCCCAAGGAATGGTCCACATAGAGCCCAACATATAGTGGGCCCACGGCCTCACACAAGAGCGAAATATACAACACCATGGGCCTCACTCAAGAGCTTAATACACATCATGATGGCCTTTCACATGGGCCTAACATACATTACAATGGGCTCCATCATCTGGCCCTCAATGCATCACAATGGGCCTCATCATATAGTCCTCATATACATCACATTAGGCCTTAAACACGAGCTGAATACACATCACAACGGGCCTCAATTACGGGCCGCATATACATCACATTAGGCCTCGACAATCGGAATTGGCAATCGGCCACAACAATCGGAATCGATCAATAATCAGCCACAACAATCAGAATTGATCGATAATTGGCCTCGATAATTGGTATCGATAGTCGACCACAACAATCGATCAATCAATAATCGGCCTCGATGATCGGAACCTGCAATTGGCCACAACAATCAGAATCGATCGATAATCGGAATTGGCAATCGGCCATGACAATCGGAATCGATCAATAATCGACCTCGATGATCGGAATCGGTAATCGGCCACAACAATCGGAATCGATCAATAATCGACCTCGATAATCAAAATCAACAATCGGCTATGACAATCGGAATCGATCAATAATCGGCCTCGATGATCGGAATCGGCAATCGGCCACAATAATCAGAATCGATCGATAATCGGCCTCGATAATCGGAATCGGCAATCGGCCATGACAATCGAAATCAATCGATAATCGGTCTCGATAATCGGTATCGGCAATCGGCCACAACAATCGAAATCGATCAATAATCGACCTCGATTATCGGAACCTGCAATCGGCCACAACAATCAGAATCAATCAATAATTGGTATCGACAATCGGCCACAACAATTGGAATCGATCAATAATCGGCCTCGATGATCGAAACCTGTAATCGGCCACAACAATCGAAATTGATTAATAATCAGCCTCGATAATCGGTATTGACAATCGGCCATGACAATTAGAATCGACAATCAGTCACGATAATCAGCCTTGATCACTAATCAGAATCGGTAGTGACCTCGACAATCGAAATCGGTATCGACAATCAAAATCGGCCTTGATACTCGGCCTTGACAATCGAAATCGACTTATATAATCGGCCTCGACAATCGGAATAGGCATCGACAATCAGAATAGGCCTCGACAATTGGAATCAGTAATGATAATTGACATCAATAATCAACCCCAATAATCAGCATATAAACAAGGCGGGGTCCATAGATGAACAACCGATCAACCATAATATAAAGATTGGCCCTCAGCCGAGGTTATATCAAATCCGATAGCACGGAACCATCCGTCTATGGTGAATGGGGCCCACTAATTAAGGTTAACTCACTAAGAGAATGATGGGAATGGGCCTAACCAGGCCTAAGAAAAGGTCACAATGTGGACATTAAACCATCATTGCTCATCAATGTGGCCATTTAACTAACATTACTCCCAAGGAGTGGCCCACGTAGAGCTAAACATAAAGTGGGCCCATAGCCTCACACAATGGCCTAATATACATCGCAATGGGCCTCATACAAGAGTTTCGAATACATCATAATGGGCCTCAATCGTGGGCCTTATATACACAACAGGTGAGCCCTGCACATAGGCCTCAGATACATCGCACGAGCCACAACCCATAAGCATAATGCACATCACAATGGGCCTATGTGGGAGGTGGGCCGCATCAATGGGCCGTACCAATGGACCTCAATTACATCAAGTCGGTTGCATCAATGGGCCACCTTAATGGGCCTCATACACATCACAATGGCCGCTCACACTGGCTTGATATACATCACAATGGGCCCCATCACTTGACGCTCAAATGTGTTACAATGGGCCATAATTACATTACATTAAGGTGGGTCCTGCACCTTCTGAATGGGCCACAAAATACACCACATTGGACCACATCTCCTGGACCAAAAATTGATGGGTGGTAAGGATATATATATCATGGTGGGACCACACGTCAATCACGTGATAGACGGTGCAAATATTCAACACATCCTCAAAGTGGGCCCTACCCCAACAAATGGATGGTCGGCATGGATGAAACGTATACATCATGGAGTGGTCCATGCAGCACCGTCTAGATGGATGGTGTGCATATACAACACATATATCAAGGAGGGCCCCACCCAGCAAAACGTCCAGATGGATGGCTGGGTGGAACACATACATCAGATGGCCCACAAAACTCGCTGACATTAATATAGGTGGGATCCACAGAAGTTGCTGACATCACTATAGGTGGTACCCACATGTCTGGATGACATGGATGAAATACATACATTAAAGGTGGGTCCCACACACGTGGCACACCAGAATTTTGGATCTGCCTCACGTCCAGGTGAACGGTGAGGTGTCACAAATGGACAGTCTGGAATAGAACAATACATCAAAGAGGGCTCCACACAGCACATACACCATGGTGTGCACTGCACAGCACCATCCAGATGGACGGTGTAGATATAAAATATACATCATGATAGGTGATACACAGCACTCTCCAGATGGACGATGCAAAATATATACAGTAAGGTGGGTCCCACGTGGGGCCCATTATATATGCATATGATATATATATATATATATATATAATTTTATTAAATATTATTATTATATATATATATATATATATATATATTTGTAAAAGGGGGCCCATCGTGTCACATGGATGGACGGTGTGCATATAGAATGTTTACTGCAAGGTGGGTCCCATCCCACACCTGCAACACGTGTGGGGTGGGCCCCACACAATACCAAATGAATGGGTGGCAGGGATAAAATACAGGATCATGGTGGCTTCATCCACCACTGTCCAAACAGATGGACGGCTGAGATCATGCGAGACCACAAAACTTTCTGATGTCATTCCAGCATAGGGGCCCACCGTCCAGATGGACGGCTGGGATACAATATATACATCACAAGGGGCCCACATGGCTAGCTGATGCCATCAGCATATAGCTGGTGTGTAATTAGGCCACCGTCCAGATGGACGGTCTGGATGATATACCAGACATGGTGGGGCCGTCAAAGTTTGGTGACATCAATACACCAGCTATATAGCTGGTGTGGTAGACCAGCCAATTTGCTCCCAACAGCAGGTGGGTCCCATGGTTTCAACGGTGGACGTTCACTCTCTACACTGTTTTCTACAGTGTGGCCCACCTAATCATTAGATCTACTTCATTTTCTGTCCCAAGCCTCAAGATGAGCTTGCCAAATGGATGGATGGTTTAGATGTAACACATACATCAAGTAGGGGTATAACAATGCCTTAAGATCAAACCCCAGAACTAGCTAACGTCAATACAGTAGCAGCCCCATGTTGTTGGGCTACTAGTCCAGTGTCCAGGTGGTAATCCCACCGTTCCAACAGTGGATGGTGTGGATATCATGTGTACGGTGGGCCACACCATCAGATGGATGGATGGATGGAGTAAATATAACACATATATTGGTGGGGCCCACATCATCAAAAAGGAGAGAGAGAGAGAGAAAGAGAGAGAGAGAGAGACATGAAGGGGAGGGACCCCGCCACTATGGGCCCTCCCTAATTATAAAGCATACATCAAGATAGGTCCCACCACATGTTGTAAGTGCTATAGTTTATATCCCTGTCTGTTGTCAAATTTGTGGTGCCAAAATCACGGTTATGTTATATATAACTTGCTGTATAAGTGAAGCTCTCTCAAGGATCAACATTCATGAACAAGCTAAGCTCACAAGACAAGACTCAAGCTGAAGAGTACAAGGCAGTTAGTAAAGAACTCAAGACCCTTTCAAGATTGATCTACATCAAGACTTCAAGACTCATTCTTTAAGGTCACTTGTTCCTAATGTTTCAATGTCCATACTTCATGAATGAGGTTTGATTGACCATAGGTTGACCTTAGAAGTAAGTCATTTCGGATACATAAACCGAATGTTATTTTTCATGTGATTGGCCTGTTCTTCGACTAGTCCTAGGCCTTCTTCGACTAGTCCTAGAGTTGCTTCGACCAGTCTAAGAAATTCCTCGATTAGTCGTGAGTTTGTTACAAATTCCGGATGAAATCTGTTAGGCTTCGACTAGTCTAGGAATCTGTTCGACCAGTCGTAGGAACAGTGTCGACTGCATCTACGACCAGTCGAACTTCTTCGACTCGAATTTCAGCGAAGCTTTCTAGGACCTACGACCAGTCGAAGGTGAGCTACGACCAGTCGTAGGTGACCTACGACAAGTCGTAGGAGACCTTCGACCAGTCGTAGGAGACCTTCGACCAGTCGTAGAACAGTCAGAGCATATCCCGCTGGATTTTTCAAATATCTGTTGTTGCTTCGACTAGTCGAAGAGCACTCTAGACCAGTCGAAGACCCAATCTTCTCACTTATAAATAGTGCACGAATCTCAGAAGAAATTATCGATTTAATTAATTCATTCAAGCCAATCTTCGTCGAACTTCTGAGAGATAATTCTGTGCTCCATCTAAGCTAAGTGTGCTTATTTAATATTCTCTTTCCTTAGCTTTATTTTAATTGATTTTGTTTCTACTATTCCAATCTGATTTGATAAGAGGAATTATTATTCCCTTTCTTTGGAATCAAAATCAATTAAGGCAAGCCCTATTTGGTTTAATTTAAAATCTACTAGAATTAGAACCATTGTAATCGAGTACTGGATATTGAACTTGGACATTCAATCATCTACTTTGATTTGGTTCTACCGGGCTGCTACAACGAAGGAGATAAGCAGGTATTTTACATTTAATTGTAAATCCCTTTCTATTTTGGTTTCTTTCAAGATTTGCTAGAAAAATCTTGTTGTATTGGTTTTCTGAGGAGAGCTAGGAAAACTCGGAAGTGGGGTTTTTTAAATTGTGTAAGCCCACATACAAAGACACAATTGTAAAGGTTTTGGGTGAACCTGGGAAAACTTATTTTTAGTGAACGCTAATATCCCCTGTGTGAGGATATTAGGAGTGGAGTAGCATTTTGTGTGGCTGTTGTATAACAGTTGGTGAACACACAGGTGAACCACTATAAACCCTTGTGTTGTGGTTGATTGATTTATTCTTCTAATCTTTAATTAATTTTTGTGGGATGTATGTATGGTGGTGAATGTTGTAATCATTTAATTCAAGCATTGTGAGAATGTTGTAATAGTTTAGAATTTATTTTCTGCTATTCCTTTATCGCTTGATTTTCAATTTCATTTGAAAGTTGTTCCAGCAAGGTTGCCCTACCATTTTTATGGTGTATGGCTGTCCCTAGAACAATACATTTTTTATTACAATTTATTTCAATTCAGTTTGTATTTAATTTTGTATTCCTCTTCGATTTGAGATTTGATACAAAGATCTTTCTAGAAATAAGGTTGTCCTACCATAAACTCTGGTTTTTGGTGCAAGGTTGTCCTTAGAACAACGTTTGTATCAACCTCTCAAGATCTGAATTTTGAGGTTATTTTAATTTACTGCATTGTGATTTACTTTGGCTATCATTTTCTTTTTATTTCCGCTGTTATAAGTTTTATTTGGCATTGTCCTATTCACCCCCCCTCTAGGACATATAGCTTGGCCTTTTCAAGTGGTATCAGAGCCAAGTTGCTCTTTTTTTATTCTTGGATTTAATTCCTGAGCTAACGATTTAAGCTATTTAAGATGTCAAATTTTGATAGCCTTTCAGTCACTAGGCCTCCACCCTTTGATGGCTCCAACTATGCCTATTGGAAAGCCAGAATGAGGATTTTCCTCAAATCAATGGATGAAAATGTGTGCCAAGCCACAGTGACTGAGTGGAATCCTCCTATCATGGAAGTTACTGGGGTTAATGGTTCAAAGTCTATGAAAGCCACACCATATTACCAATGGACCACTCTTCAGAAAAAGTGAAAGTAGTGCAAATGCTAAAGCACTAAATGCAATTACTTGCGCACTATCACCGGATGAGTTCAAAAGAATCATTTCCTGTGATACTGCAAAGCAAGCTTGGGATATATTAGAAATGACACACGAGGGTACTACAATTGTCAAAAAATCTAAAGTCCAACTCCTCACAACCAGATTTGAAGAAATTCATATGGAGGAAAATGAAATGTTTATGGACTTTTACACTAGATTGAATGACATTGTAAACTCAATGTGGGGTCTTGGCGATAAAATCCCAGAAAGTAAAATGTGTGTAAAAATACTACGCTCACTTCCTGAACGGTTCAATTCTAAAGTAACCGCGATCCAGGAACTTCGTGATACGGATAATATGAGGGTAGAAGAACTAGTTGGTTCTCTACAAACCTACGAGTTAAACTTTAAAGCTCCTAAAGGTAAATCTATCGCACTAAAATCTTCTAAATGTAATTCAGAAGAAAATTCTGATTCAGAAGATGATATGGCTCTTTTAGCTAAAAAATTTTACAAAATTTTCAAAAGCAAGAAAAGGGTTGATTTTCAAAAATCAAATGATAAAAAGAAGTTTAGACCCAAATCTAGAAAATCTTTGAAAGATAGTCAATGTTACAACTGTCAAGAATATGGGCACTTAGCAAATAGATGTCCTAAAAGGGACAAACCTAAGAAGAAGGGTATGTTGGCTACATGGGATGAATCATCTGATTTTGAAGGTTCTTCTGAATCAGAAGATTCTGAAACTGAGTCAGGCAATGAGGTTAAAGCTCTTATGACTCTAGCCAAATTCACATTTTCAGATAATGACTCTACAAGTGAAGAAAATCTGAATAGTGAATGTGAAAATGAAGATGATCTTCAAGACGCTTACAATGCCCTATATAAGGAAAGTTGTAAAATTGTTGTCAAACTTAAACTTCAAAAAGAAAAGTTTTCTAAACTCAAAAATTATTTTGAATCACTTGTCTTAGAAAAATCACAAATTTCAGATTGTTTTGAAAAATCAAAATGCGATTTGGAATTCAAAAACTCCCTAATTGTTGATTTAAAATCTGAAATTGAGAAACTTAAAACTGAAGTATCTTCTCTTCTGAGTTTAAAGGACACATGGAAATATGCCCAAGGTGATCCAAAGTTAGAGAAACTTTTATCCGGATCAAGAAAATGTGGCGATCGATCCGAGTTGGGCTATGATAAAAATTTACCTCCTAAACAAAAGTATACGCCTCCTATGTTTGTTAAAGGAGAGTCCTCAAACTCAAAGGGGAAAAATACTTATCAAGATTTTTCTAAAAGTTCAAAAACTTTTCAAAAACCTAGTAACAGCCATGTCAACTTTAATCAGAAACGAAATCCACTAGCTGAAAAGATAGTTGATTTACTCAAGGAGCTCTTAAAATCTAACTCTATAGGTCATTCCTACAAATATACACAAAAGAAGACCAACTATGTTCCTAAACCTAAAACAGTTATGAAATGGGTTCCTAAAGTTACCTGCTTGGTTGCTCACACTGCTTTCAAAGCAACAAGTCATTCAAAGTGGTACCTAGACAGTGGATGCTCCAGGCATATGACAGGTGACAAAGCTTTATTCACTGATCTGAAAGATATGACTGATGGTTCAGTCACATTTGGTGATGGTAGCAACTGCAAGATTATAGGCCAAGGTACGGTTCAACTTTTTAATCTTCCGGTGTTTAAAAATGTTTTATACGTTGAAGGCTTAAAACATAACTTGCTTAGTATATCACAAATATGTGATAATAACCATAATGTTCAGTTTTCTAATCAAAGCTGTGAAATACTAAACAATAAGGGTTCTGTAATATTAACTGGACGTAGAACGTCTGAAAATTGCTATATTATTAGTGAATCCAGCTCATCTAATCAAACATGTTACATGGTCCATACAGACGAGACTGATTTATGGCACAAACATCTTGGACATGTACATTATCGAAATTTATATCGATTGAGCAAACGAGAACTTGTAAGAGGTTTACCCAAACTTCAGAAATTAGATAAAATATGTGGTGAGTGCCAGATAGGCAAACAAACAAAGAACTCACACAAAAAGGTGAATTCAAATACCACATCAAGACCACTCGAACTTCTCCACATGGATCTGATAGGACCTACCAGAACAGAAAGTCATGGTGGGAAAAAGTATATCCTGGTAATAGTTGATGACTTTACCAGATTTACTTGGGTAGTCTTCTTAAGGGATAAATCTGAAACCCTTGAAGAAGTAAGAAAAGTTCTCAAAAGGATTCAAACTGAAAAATCTTCTCAAATCAGTAAAATTCGTAGTGATCATGGATCTGAATTTGAGAATAGTAATTTTTAGAAGTTCTGTACCGACCAAGGAATATTACATGAATTCTCTGCTCCCAAAACTCCACAACAAAATGGAATTGTAGAAAGAAAGAATAGGGTGCTTCAAGAAATGGCTAATGTCATGTTGAATAGCATGAAGCTCTCTAAAAATCTTTGGGCTGAAGCAGTCAACACAGCTTGCTATATTATTAACCGAGTATACACTAGTAAAGATAATAATAAAACGGCTTACGAATTATGGTTCAATAAAAATCCTACTGTTAAATACTTTTGTGTTTTTGGCAGCAAGTGCTATATTTTACGTGATCGTGAAAATTTGAGAAAATTCGATACGAAGAGTGATGAAGGTATTTTTCTAGGATATTCTTTAAACAGTCGAGCTTATAGAGTTCTGAACAAAAGGACTGGTGTGATTCAAGAATCCATTAATGTTGTCATTGATGATTACTTAAACACACCAATTTCTAATTCAGATAATGATGAAGTACTAATCATTGATAAACCCGATACTTCATCGAATCAGACTGATTCTGAGTTGAGGACTGTTAAAGATCATCCAACCACACAAATTCTTGGAAACCCTCTCACCGGTGTTCGCACCCGTAGACAACTTGAGGATATATGTAATTATGTATGTTTTACATCCCAAATTGAACCATCTAACGTAAAAGAAGCTCTGGCTGATGAGAACTGGATTGTTGCGATGCAAGATGAACTCAACCAATTCGTAAGAAATGATGTTTGGTATCTCGTACCAAGACCTAAAGATAAACACATCATTGGAACAAAATGGATTTTCAAAAATAAGTCTGACGAGTGTGGAAATATAATTAGAAACAAGGCTAGACTGGTGGTACAAGGTTATACTCAAATTGAAGGGATTGATTTCGATGAAACCTTTGCACCAGTAGCACGTCTTGAATCTATCAGACTATTTATGTCCATTGCATGTTTTAGAAAGATAAAGATCTATCAGATGGATGTGAAAAGTGCTTTTCTAAATGGCGATTTACATGAAGAAGTCTATGTTGAACAGCCAATGGGATTTGAAGATTCCAAAAATACTGATCATGTATATCGGCTTAAAAAGGCACTTTATGGATTAAAACAAGCACCTAGGGCATGGTATGAGAAACTAACAAAATTTCTTTTAAGTCATAGTTTTCAAATGGGATCTGTCGATAAAACTCTGTTTGTTAAAAAACATAATGATCATATCTTAATGGTACAGATTTATGTTGATGATATCATTTATGGATCAACTTGACTACTGAGTTTGCAGATTTGATGAAATCACAGTTCGAAATGAGCATGGTTGGGGAATTGACTTATTTCCTTGGATTGCATGTAAAGCAACAACTTGAAGGAATATTCATTTCTCAATCTAAGTATGCTTTGAATCTAATCAAGAGATTTGGATTTGAGAATGGCAAGAATTTTGATACTCCTATGAGTACTACCCTGAAACTATCAAAAGACTCTAATAGTAAAAATGTTGACTCAAAACTTTATCGGAGTATGATTGGTAGTTTGTTATATTTAACTGCTAGTAGACCTGATATTTCTCTAAGTGTAGGTATTTGCGCAAGATATCAATCTGATCCAAAAGAATCTCACTTGATTGCTGTCAAGCGAATTATTAGATATGTCGCAAGTACTGTAAATCTTGGTCTCTGGTATCCTCATGAAACCAATGTCCAATTAGCTGGGTACTCGGATGCTGACTGGGCTGGTAATCTAGATGATAGAAAATCAACCAGTGGTGGTTGTTTTTACATTGAAAATTGTCTAGTTTCCTGGTTTAGTAAGAAACAAAATTCTATATCACTTTCAACAGCTGAAGCTTATCGCAGCTGGTAATGCATGTACACAGCTTGTTTGGATGCAACGAATGCTAAGTGATTATGGAATTAAACAGGATTCTATGTTATTACATTGTGATAATTCCAGTGTGATAAATATTTCAAAAAATCCTATTCAGCATTCTCGTACTAAGCACATTGACATTAGATTTCGTTATATAAGGGAATTAGTAGAAGAAATAGTTATATCTCTAGAATATATTCCTACTGAAGATCAACGAGCTGACATTTTCACAAAACCTCTCGATAAAAGCAGGTTCAAAAAGATGAAATTTGATCTTGGCATGTGCATTTTAAATTGATAATTTATGCCTTCTTGTATTATAGTGTATATATTTGCTAGATTAAATTCCATTTTTTGTTTAAATTGCAAGAAATTTGAATTTTTGGGGTTTATTCGACCAGTCGTGAGTATACACGACCAGTCGTCCTATGACCGGTCGTAGATACCCACGACCAGTCGTGGAACACGGGTTTCACTTCAAATTGGGGATTTTTCACTTTCTTCCTCATTTCTTCTTTCTTCTCCTTGGAGCCGAACTTCGACTTGTCGAACCCATCCTTCAAGTTCTTCAAGGTTAGTGTTCCAAATCCCATTTTTCTTGCAGATTTGTGTCTAGATTGTTTCCTTTTCTCTCTTGAAGCTTTCTATTTTGAAAATCATTGAGATTTGGGGTTTGGATTTTGAAAAATCTATTTTGTATAAACCCACTTCTCAATCCTTTACAATTTCCTATTTTCTTGAAATCCTTGTTGCAAATGTCTTCTCGAGGTAGAAAAACTACTTCCTGTGGTCCTTCTTCTTCCTCCAGATCGACCGCTATCTCTAAACGTCATCTTCTTGTTCCCAATGATGATCCATCATATGTTAGGGACATTAGATCACGTAATGTTATTGTTAAACATCCTGTTGATGTTAATCACATTGCACCTTTTGACATCCTTTCTATGCTTAAAGCTGTAGGTTAGATTAACTTATTGCATTGGGGTGGGCCTGCATACCGGTCCATTACCCAATCCATGTTTACATGTATTGGTGCTTTCTCACAGGATAATTTAACTTTTCAAATTTCTACTAGAGAAGGGCCTTTTGACGTTGATCGTCATTTAATTTCAGCCCTTATGGACATTCCGGTGAATGATGAGGGTATTCCTATCCATAACTTAACTGATAAACCCTCAATGTCTGAAAAACGCATGCTCACTAGAGACTTGTGCAACATGGATGCTCAGTGGACTCAAAAAGGGAATGAGCTCCCCGCAAGGTATTTGTTACCCAAATACAGAATTCTCCACAGAATCTTTGTGTCTAATCTGTATCCTCATTCGGGTAATAAATCTGACTTGACTTCGTTTATGGTTCGTGTTATCCATGCTATTTCCAATGGTACTTAGATTTGTTTGCCATCCTTAATCTGTCATTTCATTCTTCAGTTTCGACTCCATCCTGGTCATAGTGACATTCCTTTTGCCTATTTTATGACTGTATTGGCAACACATATGTTAGTCGATATGCCTGTTGATGAGGCACCAATCCATCATTTGATCTTCAACAATACTAATATCAATAAGATGAAGTTGGATTTGCTTCCTGAACAAGGTGGTGGTGGTGGTGGTGGTCCTGAAGAAGCTGGTGTTGACATTAACATGGATGACATTTTTGAGGAACTGGATTCTGACTCAGCTAATGATCCAGATTTTGTACCATCTGATGTTGATGCACGTCTGAGTGCATTAGAGGGTAAAGTTGAGAATATAAATGTAAAGTTGGAAAACATGTCTGTTGCTCATGATTTGCAATTCAAGTACATGCGCAAATATCTTAGGCGCTTGAACAAAGGCATGCACCAACTTGATCCCTCTATTCCTGCTCCGTCATCAAGTTCTAGTTCTGACTAGTTTTAATGAGTTTTCTGGTTTGTAATAACTTTATTACTTTGCACTTGGCTGATTTCGAGTTGGATTCTATTTATATTTTATGCTGGATATTTTTTTTCTATGTGATGCTATCACTCTTTTGCTATACTCATGTTTTATGCTTACCTCCTCATGTTTACTCTCATGAATTCCTTTATTTAGTTCTCCTTTGTCATATTGTCACAAAAAGGGGGAGAATGGTTTGTTCTTAATGTGATTATGAGAGGAGTAGCATTGGTTATGTTACTCAGGGGGAGTCAAGGGGAGTATATGTTTGATCTTGAGTATATGTTTGATCTTGTTGAATGAAAATGGTTGAATGTTGAAACTGGTTGAATATTGAATATTGAATATTGATTTGCAGGTATTAACCAGTTGTTTTACTTTTGTTTATCTTGGTTATGTGTTTTGTCACTAATTTGACAAAGGGGGAGATTGTAAGTGCTATAGTTTATATCCCTGTCTGTTGTCAAATTTGTGGTGCCAAAATCACGGTTATGTTATATATAACTTGCTGTATAAGTGAAGCTCTCTCAAGGATCAACATTCATGAACAAGCTAAGCTCACAAGACAAGACTCAAGCTGAAGAGTACAAGGCAGTTAGTAAAGAACTCAAGACCCTTTCAAGATTGATCTACATCAAGACTTCAAGACTCATTCTTTAAGGTCACTTGTTCCTAATGTTTCAATGTCCATACTTCATGATTGAGGTTTGATTGACCATAGGTTGACCTTAGAAGTAGGTCATTTCGGATACATAAACTGAATGTTATTTTTCATGTGATTGGCCTGTTCTTTGACTAGTCCTAGGCCTTCTTCGACTAGTCCTAGAGTTGCTTCGACCAGTCTAAGAAATTCCTCAATCAGTCGTGAGTTTGTTACAAATTCCGGATGAAATCTGTTAGGCTTTGACTAGTCCAGGAATCTGTTCGACCAGTCGTAGGAACAGTGTCGACTGCATCTACGACCAGTCGAACATCTTCGACTCGAATTCCAGCGAAGCTTTCTAGGACCTATGACCAGTCGAAGGTGACCTACGACCAGTGGTAGGAGACCTTCGACCAGTCATAGAATGGTCAGAGCATATCCCGCCGGATTTTTCAAATATCTGTTGTTGCTTCGACTAGTCGAAGAGCACTCCAGACCAGTCGAAGACCCGATCTTCTCACTTATAAATAGTGCACGAATCTCAGAAGAAATTATCGATTTAATTAATTCATTCAAGCCAATCTTCGTCGAACTTCTGAGAGATAATTCTGTGCTCCATCTAAGCTAAGTGTGCTTATTTAATATTCTCTTTCCTTAGCTTTATTTTAATTGATTTTGTTTCTACTATTCCAATCTGATTTGATAAGAGGAATTATTATTCCCTTTCTTTGGAATCAAAATCAATTAAGGGAAGCCCTATTTGGTTTAATTTAAAATCTACTAGAATTAGAACCATTGTAATCGAGTACTGGATATTGAACTTGGACATTCAATCATCTACTTTGATTTAGTTCTACCGGGCTGCTACAATGAAGGAGATAATCATGTATTTTATATTTAATTATAAATCCCTTTCTATTTTGGTTTCTTTCAAGATTTACCAGAGAAATCTTGTTGTATTGGTTTTCTGAGGAGAGCCAGGAAAACTCAGAAGTGGGATTTTTTTAATTGTGTAAGCCCACATACAAAGACACAATTGTAAAGGTTTTGGGTGAACCTAGGAAAACCTATTTTTAGTGAACGCTAATATCCCCTGTGTGAGGATATTAGGAGTGGAGTAGCATTTTGTGTGGCTGTTGTATAACAGTTGGTGAACACACAGGCGAACCACTATAAACCCTTGTGTTGTGGTTGATTGATTTATTCTTCTAATCTTTAATTAATTTTTGTGGGATGTATGTATGGTGGTGAATGTTGTAATCATTTAATTCAAGCATTGTGAGAATGTTGTAATAGTTTAGAATTTATTTTCTGCTATTCCTTTATCGCTTGATTTTCAATTTCATTTGAAAGTTGTTCCAGCAAGGTTGCCCTACCATTTTTATGGTGTATGGCTGTCCCTAGAACAATACATTTTTTATTACAATTTATTTCAATTCAGTTTGTATTTAATTTTGTATTCCTCTTCGATTTGAGATTTGATACAAAGATCTTTCTAGAAATAAGGTTGTCTTACCATAAACTCTGGTTTTTGGTGTAAGGTTGTCCTTAGAACAACGTTTGTATCAACCTCTCAAGATCTGAATTTTGAGGTTATTTTAATTTACTGCATTGTGATTTACTTTGGCTATCATTTTCTTTTTATTTTCGCTGTTATAAGTTTTATTTGGCATTGTCCTATTCACCCCCCCTCTAGTACATATAGCTTGGCCTTTTCACATGTGGGCCCTTAAATCACAAAATCGACGGTAAATCACCCACCTTTGATCTTCTTGGACTTCTTCTTCCATCAACGCATCCTTGAGCTCCAAGGGATGAACTTTAATGGTTGAGATTGATTTTGGAAGGTGGGGATGGGAGGTAGGAAGTGAGTCATGCCAAGCTTCTCTCATGGAGCTTAGACGATGGACTCTCATGGGTTTACTTGGGAGAATGAGAGAGAGAGATGAGAGAGAGAGGTGTAAGAGAGAGAGAGAGAGATGGGTGTGAGTGAGTGATGGAGTGATGGGTGTATTTGACTAGGTATGGGTGGAGAGAGAGAGAGAGAGTTGACTAAGGGTTGCTTGTACTTGACATGTGAAGTGATCGATGAGATTGATTGATGGGATATTTCTCTTGGGTTTTGCAAAGTGCGACATTTTTTCTTGAACTGAACGTGGGCCCACATTTCCTTGCCTGGGTATCGCCTCGGCGCGTAATACGCGACATCGGAACCGCAGCGACAGTACGGTCGTAAGGGTACAAGTTTCAGGTCGAGCTAACTTGAAAATACAGGACACAACTCAAGATCACGCGCAAATGCAGGTTACAGATCGCGAGTCAATGAAATTCGACCGGTAGAACCACGGAAGCCTACGGAACGGTACGATCTAGGATACGAGTCTTACAATAGGACAATACAAAATATTTTAATATAATACAGAATAAATAAACAATTAATCTCAATTACTTAGAGTATTAAAACTTTGATTCCAAATAGTTCATAGGACAACCTTCACCTAAAACATTTAGGCAGGATAACCTTATTTCACGACGTCTTTGAGATCAAATTTTCAAACTTATAGGAGATAATCAAAATAAATAAAGCATACACAATAAAGAGATAATTAATCACAACCAATGCAGAGTTATAGTGGTTCGGTGCTTAATCCCACACCTACTCCTCTCCTAAAATTACTACCATCGTAATTTTGGCTTTCACTATTCAAGGTTTTCACAGGATCGCCTTAACAATGTGATACAATTATTGTGATTTTCATGGGTTATCCCAACAAAACCCACTTTGTGATTTTCACGGGCTCACCACAAAAAAGAAATCAGCTGAGATTTTAGGTCTATCTCAGAAAAACTCAAATAATACACAGTACTTATCTTTAAATGTTGAATTGAAGATGTAACCGAAGCTTGATTGCAGCAATATTCTTTCTTGGGGAATTTATGTAGCAGTATATATTCAACGCAAAAGAATGAAAAGGGGTCTAAAGTATTTTAATAAAACAAACCCTAATAAAGTATGGATTACTCTATTTAAAAATGATTAAAATTAACTTGAGAAAGAAAATATAATAAGCTAAAATAAATATTAGAATTATCACACAAATAGCTTAAGGAGGGCCTGATTTTCTCTCTTTGCTTGAATAGATTATTAATAATTTTTCGTGCTTTGAATGGATGAGAGAAGTCTACTATTTATAGCCAAGGGATTTGGAAATTTGGTCAGCCCAATTTTTAGTTCGGCTGGCCAGATTTCAAAGATTATGATCCAACGGCTCTTGGATTTTGTGGGATAAGAAAATCAAATTTTCGGTTAGCCCGAGCCATAATTCAGCTGGCCGAATACAGGGTTCGGCTAGCCCAATTTGCTTAGAATAAGAAAAATTACGTTGCTAGAAACTTAATAGAAAAAAACTCAGGTTGGTCGATGCTCAAGTTCGGCTGGCCAAACCCAGAGTCGTGTTGGCTAAACTTACCATGAAAAATTCAATCGTTGCTATAAACTTGCCCGAATTATATTGGGTTAGCCGAATATGGTTAGGCTGGCTGAACCTGAAGTTGTGCTAGCCGAACTTTAGTGATTTTACATTGCATACGTTATTTTTACAGCTATAATTTAAGAACACCTAATTTAGGGTCATTTTAAGGTTTATACTACCTGATGGTTGACATATACATAATGCTTTAGTCTTGAACCTTGTAAAGTCTTTAACGCTTGAGATGTTGAGCCTATCTTTAAGTGATCTTCATGAGTTGCCGAAGAATATTGGTGTGTTCTTATGATCCATCTGGATTTACGAAATTTAACAATACTAAGTGTGCTTTAAGTATAAGCACTTACACTCTTCTTCATTTATAATAGGCCTACTTCTATATTTTCTGTGGCTGGTTGTATTGGCTATAGGGGAAGGGGTGAGAGCCTTTGTATTTCAGTTTAAAATTACTTGAAATAAATCCCAAACTTCTAGAGGAGCTTTGTTACATATGTCAGCGTCTCCTCCCCGACAAGATAAATGTAATTTTAACCGATTTATTTTATTTTCAATTTTTTTCCACACAACTTACGTTACAACTTTATCTTTTCGTCTTAGGAGTAGACTTGGGCTCCATAATCCCAAATATCTATCAATGTATCATCATCCAATGACATATCTGTAAGTGTGAATTTTGAAAGAAATAATATTTGGTTAGGCTGATGCAACATAAATAATTAATGAATGAAGATAAACAAATGCAATTAGACAACCTTATGAGATTTAAGCAACATTAAGTCATTTAAAAGTATAAATGAATATATATATATATATATAATAAACATAAAAATACATAAATAATACATAAGTCGATAAGTAATAAGCATAAAAAATATCCATCCACCCATCAAATGTTACAATTTAAGTCCACAAATAATAACTATCAAATTATCATAAGCAAATGTAAGGGAAATAGAAGTCATTGTCTCATTCTGCTTCATGCAATTTTTGGAGGTAGTCTCTCATCCTTCTTCTCACTCTCCACTTCCTCGAACTTCTCATCAATCGAGTTAGCTTTTCCCCAGATCTGATGCAAGCAAACCTGTGTACAAATGAGCATTTCAATTGATTTTGGTGTACTTGAGCTTCGATACTTATTCATGACCCTATTCTTTGTACTAAAAGAAGATTTTGATGTCATAGTTGAAATTAAAATTGACAATATGTCTCATTCATCAATGAGAGCACAGGGTATTGTGATTCACGAGCTTTTGACTTCTATTGGTCCAAAACACTAAATTCTTCGCCTTTGTACTTTACAAGTGGCTCCTTAAGATAGTGGTTAAGTTCTATTTGGGTTATTTGAAAGTACCCTAGTTTGTCAAGTTACTTGAATGTTGAGTCTATCTTTAAGTGAGTCCCAATACAAAGATTTCAAGATGAAGACCTCAACCAGAGAGATGCTCGACTGCACCAAACAGGTAATGAAGCCTCTCTTTCCTAAACCAAACCCTAAGGTATATGACCCCTATCCAACTTAAAACTTACCTCTAAAATCATTAGAAAACACCTTGGTAAGCTTAAGTGAGAAAGACACTTAGAATGTTAGAGGAATGAAAATGCATTATACTGGCAAGTCAATTATATCGATTTGCAATCGAAGGCATCTTCGATATTATCAAAGAAGGTTCGATATTATCAATAAATAGACCCATTTGTCAAGCAACAAAATGAACTATCTGCTAGAAATCTCGACAATATCGATTACAGTTTGATAATATCGAAATTCAAACTTCAATAGATATCGAACCCTATTTGATAATATCGACTCAGGGACTTCCTCTAAACAGAAGACATTCTCAAAACTGTTCATTGATTGAATTGAGTCACCTTTAATTACATCGAGAGTAAGTTCTCGATTGTATCGAATCAGACTCGATTGCATCGAACTTGAGGAACATTTTGTCTAGCAAGCTTTCAAAAAAAAATATAAATATCTTCGATCATATCAATACTATTCGATGTAATCGAACTTCAAAATTTAATAGCATCGAATGATGATCGATTGCATCAAACTTCTGGATAAAATCATCCAGCAACTAAAGGTAATTTTCTTAAAAATTTCTAATGGGATCGAACTAACCCTCAATAACATCGAAGTGGACATCGATGGAATCGAATAGTATTCGATAAAATTGAGCAGAGTTTGTTCTACACAAAAATGAACATATATGTGTAGAAAGTCGATACAATCGAATGAGACTCGATATAATCCAAATTCAAATTTTGATAATATCAAAGACTGCTCGATAGTATCGATAATGACAAATTTTTACCCATGTTATTATCGTTGGGATTCTTTCTCTATAAATACCTCAGGTTGCTTCTTGTTAAAATGAGATGGAATCCAAGAGAGTTTGAGCTTGTTATTCCAAGATCTACCTACCCTCTTACTCACTCTCTCTTTCCTATTATAGTTCATCATTTAATCCTTTGCTTAAGCATCAACTCTTATCTTATATGCTTAGATTAAATAATGAACTCTAGCATTCATGAATTTTCCACCTAATCATACTATCCTTGGAACTTATGAACTCCTAGCTCATGGGAACCTTCTCTATTGATTTAAATCTTATCATTTAAATAAAGAAGATCAAAACCTTAAACCTCACAACCTTAGAGCCTTTGTGAAAGCATCATCAGCAGGTTGCATTTTAAAGCAACTGAAGATTCTTCGTCATTATTGAAGATCTTCACATTGTGCAAGAACGGGAGTCACCAGCTTACTTTGTAAGTATTTAGAGTCTAATGTGTCTGAAGATCTTTCCTTGTTTAGGATCGGGATTCAGAGTTTGAGTGTCAAACTCGCCAAGTCCTAGTTGTAGGCCTCCGACGGGAGAATACATTGTATCCTTGTCTAGGATGTGTAGTCTTACGTAGGTTGTGCCCTGTGTAGGCTTGGGTTGCCTTGTGTAGACTCCCAGTGTTGTGTCCTTAGGTTGGATGTGTCACCTTGTGTAGGCATCTAGGAACCTTGTGTAGGTGTCCTAGTTTAACCTTGCATAGGTTATGAAAGTTCACGGTTAACCTTATTGAAAACCATTGGATAGTGAAATTCGGTACACTCTACGAGAGTGCGTTCACCGGGAGTGGAGTAGGTAAGTAGCTGAACCACTATACATGATTGTGTTTGGGATTGTTTTGAGTACATTTATCCAATTATGCTTATGTTCATCATATGTTCACAATGATGCATCATTTAATTAATGTATAAGTATTGATAGAAGTCACATCCCACACACAATATACACTATCCTTATAGGCTTTGCTTTTACATATGAATCTTGTAAAAGCTTATATGAATTGGACCCTCTATTGGCTTGGAAGCCATAGAATTACTTTACCTCACTTCCTTTGTTTTAAAAGTTAGGCATAGGTTGTTATTAAAATATAATAAATTTTGAAAAAGTCCTTTTCACTCCCCCTCTAAGACACTTAGTCATACTTCATACTTCAATACTAGTGGTTCCACCGTAATTTCAATTAGTATCAGAGAGGGTTCCTCTTGAAGGTTTTAACAACCTAGAGGGACATCCTTAAACTGAAGTTAGAAATATGGCTAAAAAAGAGGGAACAACACTCTCTCGTCCTCCTATTTTCAATGGTTCAAAGTGTGTATATTGGAAAGCAAGAATGAACTACTTTCTGCAATCCTTGGATCATGAAGTTTGGGAAATAGTTGAGAATGGATATTTGCCACCAACCAAGCTAATTTATTAGAAAATGGCACAACCATCGGCAAACCCTAAGCAAAAGAGAAATGGACAGCTTTTGAAAAAGAAAGTAAAACATATGAAGCAAGAGCTATGAATGCTATTTACTATGTAGTTTCTGAAGAGGTATTCAACCAAATCAGTATGAGTAAAACCTCAAAAGAAGCATGAGATCTATTGGAAACCACCCATGAAGGAACCAGCACAGTAAAAAGATCAAGGTTGCAGTTCTTGATAACCCAATTTGAACAATTGAAAATGGAGGAAGATGAGACCTTCATGGAGTTCTTTGCAAAATTAAATATCATATGCAACTCCAGAAATAGTTCCTATACCTAAAATCTGTAGGAAAATCCTAAGATCACTTTCGGAACGGTTTAACTCTAAAGTAACTACCATAGAAGAATGTAGGAACATTGATGAGATGAAAGTAGAAGAACTGTTGGTTCTCTACAAACATTTGAACTACATCTTAAAACACCCATAAAATCCAAAAATAACATTCTCAAAACCTCTAAAAGCATGAATACAATAGAGGAAGAAGATAATGAGAATGAAGATTAAGATGAGGAGGTTGCCCTCCTAGCTAAAAAGTTTAAAAGATTCTTTAATATGAACCGTGGGAGACCATACAATAACAAAGGAGTTCAACTGGACCACAAGCGCCAAATCGGCAAAACCTTCAACAAGTCCAAAGAGCTTCAATGCTACAACTATAGAAAATATGTGACACATCTTAATGGAATGTCTTACAAAGAAGTCTAAAGGGAAAGCTATGATAGCCACTTCGGATGATACTGAAGACTCTAATTCAAATTCAAGTGAGTCAGAAAGTGATGGAGACAAAAATCATTGAAGATTCTCATGGCCTCCACCACTACAATCATTCCTAAGAAACTGGAAGAGGGAGAAGAACCTAATCTTGAGAGAATTAAAAATGGGAGAGGAACTGCTGTTAGAAGTATAACATTTGATAATCTAATTAAGAAAATTGAACTTCAGGAATTAAAAGTTGAGAGATTAAAAAGAGAAAATAAAATTTTAAAAATAGAAGTAAAAAATTATGTACGTACAACAGAACTAACTCGAAAATTTACTCAAAGCAATGAAAAGTTTGAAAAACTTCTAGGCATGGGTAGAAAATCCAAAAACATGAAAGGCCTAGGATATGAATCAGACTCTTCCTCTACCTCATCAAATATGACAAATTCAACTACTCCAAACCAGAAAAATTTAGTCGAATTGTCATGCCATCATTGTGGAAAGATAGGACACTACAAATGGGAATGTCCTATATCCAAAAATCCTCATGTTACTTCCAAGACAAACCTCAGAGACACATCCAAATCGTCTAGAAGTCACTCAAAGAAATATTTTTTGGGCTTAAGGAAAATGGTTACCAAATGGGTAACACAAAATAGATATATGTGCCCTGAAATCAACTCGGGCCCATGTAAATCAGCTTGTTATGGGTCAAGTACTGAATAAGGGAGCTATTATGAAGAAAACTGAGCTAAAGAAATTCTTGAGGATTGATAAAAAGATATTGGTCAAGAAGTAAATCACAGTCTCATAAAATTGATTCAAGAACATTAAAAGACATTATGATATTTTCTTTTGGAATCAATTTTCAATCTATCTCTGAACTAATAATTCTATCATATATGGAGTTTGTTGAAATCTAAACATTTCAAAAAATTATCTTATAAGCTAAGCATCTCCATGTAAACCAGGTATCAAGCATAATTTTAAAATCATTTTGAAAAACATTATGTATGTTATGATACTTATTTTGAACCAGAAAAGGTTTATCTACACTCTATAATCAATGCTTATAATCTGTAGATCAACCATCTCCAAAGAATGGTTAATGGTTCATTTGTTATAAAGATATCATCCGAGGATACATAGCCTCATCATCCTTTTTGAACATTTGTATATTTTTTATGGATGTACATAATACTAATGACCTTATATATATTCATGTACATCAGTTAGAATGGTCAGTTCAAGCTTAAATAAGTATAGTCTGTCTGAACTGCTTCGATAACATCAAAGGATACTCAATATCATTAAACATACTTCGATGATATCGATTACTACTCGATGATAAGGAACATCTTGCAAAATCACTAACCTATCTGGGAAACTGCTCGATAATATCGAAATAGATTCGAATATTGAAAACAAGTCTTTGATAATATCGAACATACCTCGATGGTATCGAGGAATCAAGGTTATAAAAATTGCGCGGGTAGGATTTTTTTCTGTTTCACTCTCTGCCAAGGACCGTTTGTCTTATAACCTCCTTGAAGGTAGAAGACCACCTTGCACTCTTCTCTTCATCTTCTCCATCCTCCTTAGGCAAGATTATCACTCAAAATTCTTCACTCCTATAATATTCTACAAGCATTCTGTAACAGATTTGGGGATTTTCTTTTCCTTAGTTCATCTCTCTTGAAAGCCCTACCCAAACTGTTTAATCTTAATGTTAAAAGAGAAAGGGAAAACAATTGAGGTTAAAGAGTCCTCAAGGGGTGTTTGAACTAAACTCTGATCAATACCTCGATTTGAATGGCCCCTACCGGATGAACTAACCTCCTCATCTCAATCGGCTCCTAGACGAACTTGAACTTAAAGGAGTGCACCCACTCAAGCCCCACTTGCACCTATTTAACATAAAATTTTGATCCCTTAGGTCCCTCCTCCACCAGAGAAAGTGTATGACAAATTTCATGTCAGGAATATGGTATATGAGAAAAAGTAGATTGGGAATGCATTAGACCATTTGGGATACTGGAAATTCTAGATAAAGTTAGCTAGAGGAAGATCCTAGATTTTAGAGGAACAGTTCGAAATAAACAGGTGTTTCGGTTCTTATCATATTGTCACTCACCTGTGTTGCATCCTACTTCATTCATAGTCACTATTGGATAGACTTCCTCTACCATTACTCTTGTTGTAGTTGCTTCACTTATAGGGTTCCAACATCCTGTCGGAGATTAACTGATTATGACCTTGATTCCATAGATGTTCAAGTACAAATTATAGAGTATCTCTATAATGGAAAAAATGTGTCGTGGCATCAAGGTAATGCCCTTAGGGCTTCAAATATGGCAGACAAGTACAGGGTACTTCAAAATACCTTTATTATCAATGTTTATCCTCGGGGGATAAATAAGTCTGACATAACCCCGTACATGTTATATATTCTCTACAACATCTGTAAGGATATTCCTCTATACCTACCCATCATCATGGTTCATCTGATTGCCGACTGCATTCAGAGCATGAGAGACACATGGATTCCATTTCCATACCCTATTTGTTTGCTCTCTCCATGTTGGATTGATGCCCAAGACTAATCGTCCTAGACCTACATGCCTATTTTCAAAGACCAATATCAAGCGCATGAGTCTGGAGAACAAGGGGGCATCCTCATCAAGAGAGCATACTGAAGATCTTCTAGGAGAAACAGAAGCAGAAGCAGTAGAGACGGAGGCAGCTAAGATGGAAGCAAGTGAGACTGACTATCCTACTGAGGATGAGCATCATAAGGTGCCACGTACCTCGGATAGGTACACCAAACGTCACACACCATACCATGACCGACGAGAATCCATCTTGGTATGGATGGATGAACAAGGTCGTCGTCTTTCTCATCTGGAGTAGCTATCAGAGGTAATTCAGAAAAGCCTGGAGCAGGTGGATCAAAAGATTCAAAACTTAATTGCCACGATCACTTGCCAGCGTGATGATGTCTCTCCACCAGGGGGAGGACCATCCAGTTAGTTGTTAGTTCATCTTGTGCATGGTTAGGAACGTTAGCTTAGGCATGAAATATCTTTTTGGGATGTCAAGCTAGTCTAATCTAATTCCAATCTTATTCTATGATCAGTCTTAGTCATGTTGGCATATTTTCTTATTTTGTATTGTTGGTGCCTAACTTGGGCTAATATGTTGCGTTATTTTGGATAGTCTTTTTAGATGATGATTATACTACCCAAGCTTGGGGTAGTTATTTTGGTTAACTTTTGGTGAATGAATGATGATATCTAATCACCTTCTTTTTTATAATGCTCATGCCATTTATGTCCTATATTAGCATATTTTTAAAAGGCATGATTAATTCATTTAGTTCTTATGCTTCATTTTTCTATATTATGAACTTACGTGATTTCTCAGATTCTCCCCCTAGCTTTAGATATAAACATGCTTCGGTTGTATTGGTTTATTATTTACCGTTTGCCAATCACTGACAAATAAGGGGAGAAACATTTTATGCACCCAAGTTTATTGTTCTTTTGTGTTTCTTGAATCTTAATGCAGGAACTTAGGGAGAGCATGAACAAAGGGGGAGCTACAATCAACTCTATCGTAGATTTATTTGAAACTTTATCATATACTAGTTGTTTGTAATAACCTAGGGTTTGTTAGTTTGTTTTGTCACATAATTGACAAAGGGGGAGATTGAAAGTACCCTGGTTTTTCAAGTTATGTGAATGTTGAGTTTGTCTTTAAGTGAGTCCAAAGACAAAGATTTCAAGATGAAGACCTCAACTAGAGAGAAGCTCGACTGCACCAAATAGGTAATGAAGCCTCTCTTCCCTAAAACAAACCCTAAGGTATATGACCCCTATCCAACTTAAAACTTACCTCTAAAATCATTAGAAAACACCTTGGTAAGCTTAAGTGAGAAAGACACTTAGAATGTTAGAGGAATGAAAAATGCATTATACTGGCAAGTCGATTATATCAATTTACAATCAAAGGCATCTTCAATATTATCGAAGATGGTTCGATACTAGCGATAAATAGTCTCATTCTCTCTAGCAAAAAAATGAACTATCTACTGGAAATTTTGACAATATCAAATACAGTTTGATAATATCAAAATTCAAACTTCAATAGATATCAAAACCTATTCGATAATATTGACTTAAGGACTTCCTCTAAACAAAAGACATTCTCAAAAGTGTTCATCGATCGAATCCAGTCACCTTTAATTACATCAAGGGTATGTTCTCGATTATATCGAATCAGACTCGATTGCATCGAACTTGAGGAACATTTTGTCCAGCAAGATTTCAAAGAAAATATGTATATCTTCAATCATATCGAATACTATTTACTGTAATCAAACTTCAAAATTTGATAACATCAAATGATGATCGATTGCATCGAACTTCTCGACAAAATCCTCCAGCAACTAAAGGTAATTTTTTGAAGAATTTTTGATAGGATAGAACTTACCCTTGATAACATCGAAGTGCACATCGATGAAATCAAATGGTATTCAATAAAATCTAGCAGAGTTTGTTCTACACAAAAACTAACATATATGTTTAGAAAGTTGCTACAATTGAATGACACTCGATATAATCAAAATTTAAATTTTGATAATATTAAAGACTATTTGATAGTATCGACAATAATAGATTTCTACCCATTTTATTACCATTAGGATTCTTTCTCTATAAATACCTCAGGTTGCTTCTTGTTAAAATGAGCTAGAATCCAAGAGAGTTTGAGCATGTTATTCCAAGATCTACCTGCCCTCTTACCCACTCTCTCCTTCCCATTTGAGTTCATCATTCAATCCTTTGCTTAAGCATCAACTCTTATCTTATATGCTTGGATTGAATAATGAACTCTAGCATTCATGAAGTTTCCAACCAATCATACTATCCTTGGAACTTCTGAATGCCTAGCTCATGGGAACCTTTTCTATTAATTTAAATCTTATCATTTTGATATAGAAGATCAAAACCCTAAACCTCACAACCTCAGAGCCTTCGCGAAAGCATCATTAGAAGTTTACAGTTCAAGGGAGCTGAAGATTCTTTGTCATCATCGAAGATCTTCACATTGTGCAAGAACGAGACTCACCAACTTACAAAGTAAGTATTTAGAGTCTAATGTGTCTAAAGTCATTTCCTTGCGTAGGATTGGGATTCAGAGTTTGAGTGTCAAACTCGCCAAGTCCTAGTTGTAGGCCTCCAATGGGAGAATACGTTGTGTCCTTGTGTAGGACATGTAGCCTTACGTAGGTTGTGCCTTGTGTAGACTTGGGTTGCCTTATATAGGGTCCCAGTGTTGTGTCCTTAGGTAGGACGTGTCGCCTTGTGTAGGCATCTAGGAACCTTGTGTAGGTGTCCTAGTTTAACCTTGCGTAGGTTGTGAAGGTTCATGGTTAACCTGCTTTAATACTATTGGATAATAAAATCCAGTAAACTCTAGGAGAGAGTGCGTCCGCCGAGAGTGGAGTAGGCAAGCAGCCGACTACTATACATGATTGCGTTTGGGATTGTTTTGAGTACATTTATCTAATTATGCCTATGTTCATCATATGTTCACAATGATGCATGATTTAGTTAACGTATAAGTATTAATAGAAGTCACATCCTACTCATAATATACACTATCCTTATAGGCTTTGCTTTTACATATGGATCTTATATAAGCCTATGTGAATTGGACCCTCTTTTGGCTTGGAAGTCATAGAGTTACTTTGCCTTACTTCCTTTGTTTTAAAAGTTAGGCATAGGTTGTTATTAAAATATAAAAAAATTGAAAAAGTCCTATTCACCCCCCTCTAAGACACTTAGTCATACTTCATACTTTAGTACTAGCAGTTCCACCACAATTTTATTATTTGCATTTGGATCTTAACTTGTCTCATGAAAGACATAAAATTTTCAATCGTGTTTCATTGTGCAGCAACAGTAGAAGTACAACCCACTTAAGGAGTCTGACTTACAGTATTGTCTTTTATAGCCCCTAAAGTTTCTACATGGAAATTGGATAGATCTTCGAATGCATCACGAATCTTATCAAACTCAATGTCACATTTCTTACCATACAACTTTTTTAACAAGGAATATAACTATGAATATCTTGTATCCAAGATCAAGAATGACTGCAACAACCATTACTAAGCTGCACTTAGACCAATACTTACCAATCTTTAATTGTATACCCATAGTCATTATTTGTAGAAAGCCTAGTCCACTACATCTTAGGTACAAAATATCTTTTACTCTCTAATGTTTTGGCAAAAATATATTTGTTGTTAGATACTTGCTTCCTGAAAAGATCTTCCTTATGTCGTAAAAAAAAACCTAAAAGGAACTTGTGAACTGCTTCAACTCTTATCCAATCATCATCAAAAGGCAACCACTGATACGCACTATCATGCTCCACATAGTGAGAGAATGCATCTTTGAAAGCTATTACTGAATCCAACAATTCATAAGTTGAACTCCAACGTGTCATGACATCCAGCTTCATCATTCTCTGAGATGGAAAATTTAACAATTTCATGATCTCATTGTATGTATTTAATTATGAAGGTGACCCCCATATGTACCTCATACACTCTCTTATGTTCTCGATTGTTGGGTCAATTATTATAAGCTTATCTTTTACAATCAAGTTTAGGATGTGGGCACAATACCTAACATGAAATATTTTTCTATTGAAATACAAGTCATCGGTGGCCCTAAACTAGTTCCGCAAATTCATTATCATGCTATTGTTTGTAGAGGCATTGTCTAAAGTTATCGAGGAGATTTTTCTCTCAATGCCCCGCTTCACAAGGCATCTGTAGATGTAACCTAAAATCATCAAGCTAGTGTGAGGAGGTGTAAGATAGCAAAAGTTAATAAATTATTATTTTTTCTAAAGCCTTTATCCGGCATCAACATAGTGGGCATTTAGTGACGTATAATCCTTTCGTTGATTGGATGTAGTCCATAAATCTGATGTCAGACTGATTTGAGAAATCGATGCTAACTATCCTTTCAAGTTGACCTTCTTGCATGCATATATCTTCATGCACACTTTCTTTATTATTTTACGGGAGAACTTCTCGTATCTGTGGTTAAGGCCTCTGGTTAATTCAATAAAAGATGGAATCTCTACCATCTGAAATAGTTTTTTAATTTATAATATTAAATCTGGTTGTCAACTCATTCACATGGTCCATGTTATACTTATAGGTGGACAAGGCAACTTGCGAAGGAACCACGAAAGATTTGGTAAATGAAAGTGTATGTTGGCCTGATGTCTTCCTTCTGACTTTTTATGACACTTCAATAGGTGATTTTTCTGAGATGTAGTGAAAAGGCCGAGCTAAGAGTCCTAGGCGGGTGAATAGGACTATGCCAAATTAAAAATTTTAATCCGGAATAAGAAAGAAATAAATAAAGATAGCACTTATCAATTCCAAATAGCAGAAACGAATAGCAACCTCAAATGCACAAGTATTGAGAGGTTGATACAGATGTTGTTCTAAGGACAACCTTACACTAAAAACCAATGGCTTATGGTAGGACAACCTGATTTCTAGAACGGTCTGTGTATTTAAATCCCAAACCAATACAGAGGAGTAAAGAATAAAACAGAAATAAATATCTACTCCTATTACAACATTCACCACATGTGCAGAAAATAAATTACAATCATTCACCATAAATGCTGAAAATAAATTACAATCATTCACACACTTAAACTGTAACGCCCTGAAATTCGGGGGTCGAGCATAACTCAGCTCCCGAGTTTCAAAACATCACTTATGCAACATATTTAATGATGGATGTATGTTGTCCGTATGAGTACATAAAACATGGAATAGATTAAGCCAAACTGCAAACATAATTTAGGGATAAGTGAAGAATGCAAGCAAAAGACTTAAAGAAACATAGGTGTATATGTGCAAGTCCCTGAAGTACGTATACATGCCAGGTCATACTACAAGTGTTGCTATCAAAATACAAGCATCAAATGACATTCTCTATTCTAAAAGAAAACCCAGAATTCCTGCGCATCAGGACATGGCTCACAGGAACCCACCTGAGAACTGCATAAAAGAAAATGCGGCCTCATCATCCTCGAACTCCTGCTCTGCCTCAGGGGTCGCATCAACATCTGCATCTAAGATAGAGTCTGGTTGGTGTTTAAACACCGTCCCAGAACGTGGGAGTGAGTGATCAACTCAGTGGAATAATAAAACAAAGGTTAACATGTTATCAATTCAATCAAGCAGTAATGATAAAGAAGAACAATCAAACATGTCCTAATTACTCTTGTTAGTGTAAGGATGTATGTAGAATGATGCATGCCTTCGCCTTACTCCCTCTGCGTCTTCATCTCACGTTACGCATGACATCCTCCGGCAGTGCCAACGACTACCACGCACATGCAAATGCGGTGCATGAATATGATTACAAGTTGTTATTAGTCCTTTTCATATAGCAGGATTGGGAAGCTAAGGTACCTTCCTCATATCAAATTCCACACGGTGATCCATTTTAGGGTCGTCAGTCCTAGACATCTCATACGATCATATGGTTTTAGGTTGCTGCAAAGGGCTCGTCACCAATCAATGCATGTCTATCATACCTTAGTTATTACAATAAGGCTCATCACCTCAATGCAGTATCAATGTATGCTCGAGGTCACTACAAAGGGCTCGTCACCAATCAATGTAGGCCGACAGCACAAATATAGTGTCCCATACCACCATAATCGGCTCACGAGTTTGGTTGCTCACTGGTCACTGCGGGGAGGCTCGTCACCCCAGCGTAGGCCAACAGCTCGACCACGGTGTCCTGTACCACCATGTTCGGCTCATGAGTCTTAGTGGATCAAGGTACAACGGTTAACAGGATTTCATCGGTAAGTTTGGTACCCTAGATTCAAACAATAGAGTCCATACATAGTGAACATACATCGGACAATCGGGTTACTTGAAAAACTCGACTAGCATGAGCGCACGTTGGGTTAAATGACATAGAGTGCGCAAACACTCCGTGTGGCCAAACCACTGCCGACAACTCTAATACGACTCGAGTTCGTCAAATCACGTCCTTCGTGGCGAAAGCAACCTCAGCCACGAACTCAAGGCCGATTACCGATTTCCTGGACTATTCCATAGTCCCAAACATATTCCACTACAACAAACATTCATATCAACAATTTAGAATAGTAATGGAACAACAATTCAAATCATGTAGTATATGAGCATTTGCAGAATATCAACTCAACATGGATTTAACATAAGTAATACTTGAAATTAAACAACAAAGAATGTGACTTACATGTAGGAAATTATACACACCAATAGGAGAGTTGAGAATCGCTTCTTAACGCTCGCAAATAGGGTAATATATTACACTTTAGATCATTCAGACATTTCTACAAACACTTAGACTACAAAGTTCAACATACATGACGTATGTTGGAATTCACGCATTTGGACAATTCCTTTTGCCAAGGAGTTGTCACACATACAATTAGCACAAGTACACGACAAATAATCATGGCAAGTACATGTTCATATTTTATACGTATACGGTACTTCCTACATATACATAGAATACACAAATCTCAATCTAACACATACATATCAGAAACGCAAAATAAGCATAGCATTTGGCATGTGAAATTGCACCCACAACAAGAATAAACCATTATCTGACATTGAAAGCCTTGAAAACCATAACCTATACGAATATAGTTCGCACCTTAAACCAGAAAAAGCGCACCGAACTGATTCAGACGATATGTCTTCGTCAACGGCGACAAGATAACCTAAGGCAAGAATAGAAATGAGCTACATCAACACATAGACTCTTCTAAGCTCTAAAACAGATTTGGGTTAGATGAACTTACCTAAGAAGGAACTTAGAATCGCCAGAATAATGATTCAAAAGTGATGGTTTAAGGATGTAGAGTAATAGGAAAGAATCTGAAGATGATTCACCAACTTCTCTCTCACTTTCTCTCTCTTTTCCTCTCTCTTTCTTAGCTAGGGTTAGGAAATTCGGATGAAAAAGAGAGTGAGGGTTTTAAGGTCTATATATAGGCCTAAAATAGATGAAAATAGCCCCAGGGCCAAGGTATACTTAGGTTATAACCAAATCAGGCCTCTCTCGATCCAACGGAGCACTTCCGGTGTTCCTTTTTCCACGTGCGGTCAGACTTAAGCTCACTGACCATGGATCTAGGTTAGGCTGAGTTTTCGTACCGATCGGCTTTACAGATCAGCCGTGGCGGACCACACTCAATTCAACAGTTACCGAAACTTGATCAGGTCCACAAGCACAATGACATGCCTAGGCCATCTTCCCTGATCCGAGGGTGAAATTGGGTCAGAATCCAATGGTCAGATTGCTTAAAATCGTCGCGCAAGCGATACGACTCAGATTACATAAAATCATATTTAATTTCTCACCGTTCTCACACTCTTCACTCCGAACTCAATCAAATCGACCCAGGACATCATCTGGACTTGATTTTTGAGGTGATGGTCAAGTCCAACATGGTAACCATATCTGTCTAAGATCATCGCTATCGAACTTTCGACGCACGGTCCAGGTCCGAACCAAAGCTTCTAAAAATTCCCAAGAGCAATTGGATTTAGCGTTGAATCCCAGATTTCAGAGTAACATAGCGTTAATGATTCTACAGGTTTTGAGTCATGCAGATCAAATTTAAAGTGATTGATGCTAATTTCACAAGCATTCGAGTTTAGCGCTAAGTAACCCACAAATAACTTCTAAGAAAAATAGAGGTAGTACTCGGGTCTTGGCACGAAATTTTTCAGGTCATTACATAAACACATTCAACCATCCACCATAACTCCAGTAATTATAGTGGTTCGCTTGTGTGTACACCAACTGTTAGAAAAGTAGCCACACAACTACTCCACTCCCAATCTCCTCACGCTCGGGATATTGGCTTTCACTATGAAATAGGTTTTCCAAGGTTCACCCAAAACCTTCACGATTGTGTTTTCAAAAGGGCTACCACAATTAAAAACCCCACTCATTGAGATTTTCTGGCTATCTCAGTCAAAACCAAAAATGAAAGTTTTTTGGCAATCTTACAAACCAAAATACAAAAAATTGAAATGTACTTATCTGAGGATTCTTTTGATGAAGCCCGATAAAACCAATTCGATGTAGATGTTCAATGTCCAAACTCACATATGAAAGGGTTCTTAGGTCTAAATGATTTTTTGATTAAATTAACCTGGGCTAGCTTGATTTGATTTTGATCTTAAAAGGGTAAAATCAATATTCCCTTTTTCAAAAGAAATAGAATTAAATAGAGATCACAAAATCAAATGCAAAAAAGCTATTAAAAGAATCTTAAATACTAACCAATTAACTTCTCGAATGTGGGGACAAGTTTTCTCAAAGTTGTGACTTGAATATCTTGGAATGAATTGAAAAACTCTAAAAATCGTTCTCAATTTATATGCAAAAATACTGTTCACTCAACTGGCCCAGTGGTCGGTTCGACTGGTCGAAAAACCAAAAACAATTCAAAATTTTGAGTGCGATAAGATAAGATTGTTACTTAACTAATAGAGTGGCTTGCTCGACTGGTCGAGCCTTGCACTCGACTGGTCGAGTGATATCCCTTTATTTCACCTAAAATTTTAAAAATTCACTTCAATTTTTACTAGGGTTACTAACCTTCAGGATCTAACAGAAATTTCAAAAATTCACAACAAATCTTGGACTGGTCAAGAAAATTCTTAGACTGGTCAAGCCAGTACTTGGACTAGTCGAACCATGACTAGGACTAGTCGAAGTATGACATATAAAATTATCAAATGACTTATGATATAAATGCAAATTGTATGACCTATCCTAAGGTCAAACAAACCTTATTTGGGAGATGGAATCATCACATATCATTCTCTTGATATAGTTAAAGCATGAAGACTTGATCTAGTGCTTGAACTTCTTGATGTTGTTCTTGAATCTCTTAATCTTGTACTTAAACTTCTTGATGTTGTTCTTGAGTTTCTTGATCTTGTACTTGAACTTCTTAAACTTGAATTTGAACTTCTTAATCATGTACTTGAATGTAGGCAAGGATGACATGAAGTTGATCTTACAAAAAAGCTACACAAGATACAGATTCCAAGAAGTTTTGACACTACAAAATTTGACATACCTAGGAGCTAGATAAGATAGCATTTACATGTAGTCGACCCATCTACTTATTTAGCATATTAATCCTTACAGTACTTGCACTATATCTTCACCGTGTTGTTCTTTACTGTTACTTCTTCAAAATCTTCCCACATCATCGATCTTTTTTTTTCAATTTACTGAACTCTGGTTGGTAATCTCAATGGGCACCTCTTTATCTTATAGACCTAATACTTTATCCAAAATCATCGGTGAAGTGACTGACAAACCGCCGGGAGTATTGAGAATTTCCCTACTAGTCATCTACTAATTGAAATGTACTAAATTAGACTAGTACTATAATGCCTTGAAAGTATATACTAAACTCTAAATTAGTCACCCATCCAAGGTTGGATAGATTGTAATACTTTCATATTCTCATTTAAACGCCCACGATAAAATTTCGACAGCATCTCCCTGTCTTTTCAGAAAAGTTGATCTTCCATTTCATTTCCATGCCAAATATCTAAGCAATCACTATGCCAAAGTCGCGGATTTGCGACGGATGTAATCCATCATAAAACTAAATAAACGACGGATTTCGTCCGTTGCTTGGTCCATCGCTGTTTACTGGGTTTTTTTTCGATGGATAAAATCCGTCGTTTAATCTGCAACGGAAGGTCCGTTGAAGATTACCGGTGGATAAGATCTGTCGCAAAAAATAAAAAATTTGTCACTGAAATTCTAAAAAATCCACTCAAATTATTCGTCATTTAAAATATTAATGATGGATAAGGTCTATCGCTAATATGAGGAGAGTGACGGACTCAAATTCGTCGATTTCAACTTGTTCAGAAATCAGTGACAGATTCGATCCATTGCTAAAATATCTATAAATTTTTTTAAAAAAATTGTCTTCAGATTTTATTTATTTATTTATTATTATCATTATTTTTTAATCTTACACCTTATAGTCATTTAAATAATAATTCACATGATTGTTTAATAAGAATCCCATGCACAAAATTGGTAACAACTCAATTTATTAAAGAGGAAATGACTAAATGGGGCCATTTGAATGGACTACTACAGGTACACCTTTCTTTTCATTATTTTAAATTTGTCATTTGTTGAAAGGGTAGTGAGATTAGAAGGGGTGAAAGGGGCACCATGCCAACATGCCAACACTTGCATGAGCAACATTGATGGTTAGATAATATATGAGTTGTGGTCTATATTCAACATATGTGTGGCCCACCCAATGAGTGGACTGGCTTGGACTTGAGATAGGGCATGCTCATGTTTGGGAACCATTTAACTAATAGGGTTAGATTGGCTATTTTAAGACATTTATAATTGATTGATGATTTTTAATTGATCAGATAATTCAAATCAAACCATAATTAAGAAAAAATTATAATAGACAATATGTAACCTGTAGGACAAAGAAATCATCTTCAGCCAAAATGGATTCGCAACAACCAAATAACTCTTTCATGTATTCATGGCAAACTCCTATCATCTCACTACAATTATAAAAAAAAAAAAAAAAAAAAAAAAAAACACCAGTTGGGGAATGCAATTTAATTCTGCCTGTTAAAAGCTGATTGAGTTTTAGCAGTTGCTGGGAAATCACCATGATATAATCTTATCATATTTCTGAGAGCTTGGCAGTTGGCGATAGTCACATAGAAGGAATTTTATCTTAACCTGAAAACATGATTAATTAAAATTAGAATGTCAACCAAACATGTCTTATAAAACCAACTTTAAAATATTTGGCAGTCTTGGAAGATTGATTTTCAAGAAAACAGTATCCATCAGTATTCTTCATCTCTAGATTCCACTTAAATACAACTAAAAAAAATAAAAATAAAGGGATCAATCAATCTTTGAGCATTTGGTTAGTAATCCATTTTCACTGAGATCACAAATTTGTAAATAGAATTTTGAATAAAATAAACTACCTGGAGGCCAGCTTCTTTCACTTTCCTTTCTGCATATTTTAGCTACTCCTCGGACAATGTGATGCCTATGTATTTACAACCAGTTCTCTTAACAACTTCTATAGCTAGGCTTCCCTAACCACAACTAATCTTAAGAATTTTGTGCCTGGCATTGATTCTTGCCTAGATCATTTTGAAAAGTACAGATAAAGTCAGATAAGAAAGTAATAGATGGAAACCCATCCAAATACTATTTAAATAGAATAGTTGGTGATAAGGGCCTCACCTTTTCAATCAGGAGAGAGATTTTTCGTAGCTATGTGACCTTTAAATCTTCATCCTTGCTCTTTCAAATGGTTCAAACATGGAAGTTAGAATCCTATAAATTGCACCCATCACATACTAGAAATAAAGGATTAAATTGAATAAAGATGGTTTCGCAAGGAATTGATACACACCTTAAATATAGCGCATGAATATGTCATTGTTTCATCCAAGAACAGCGCAAAGAGGTCATTACTCTAGAAGCATGAAAGTTAAGGACAGACCATTAAATTATATTTTGTTATAATACAAAGTACAATAACATCATGATAAACATGAAGAGAGATAGTAAGGCTATGTTTAGAAACCATGGATTCCATGCCAAACAGTGGAAACGGGTTTTCCTTTGAAGTGACTATTCATATTGTTTGAATAGTAAAGAAAAGGGTGGGATTCTACCAAGAAATCATTACACTTTCATTATTTGGATTCTTAGCACAAAAACTAGATGCATTTTGTGAGAGGAATATGGGATTTCCACTTATTACACAAACAAGAACTCAAAGTTGGAATCCATTTTTCAATGGTTCTCATGGAAATCATCATCGGATAATTATTTATTTATTTATTTTTCCCTTCTCTTGCCTTGGATTCCACTTATCCAAACATGGCCTAAATGAAAGACCCACGATACATTGCTCAAATTGTAGTATATGAGCAAACCATGAATCACTGGAATGATTCAACTTAGGTAATGTCAAAGAATGCACTAATGGAACTTGTATCCTACAGCTCCTACAGCAAGAATCCAATACAATATCTAAGTCACATTTTGCAATAGTAGATGCCACTATAGTGAAATAAGCAAGGTGGATGGCAGATGAGTAACTTTTTACAACTGGATGAATAACTTTTTACATGTAAGTGAATTACTTGCAGAGGAACTAGAGTAATAACTTTCAGCAGACTTGTTCGTATTCAATGCTGCTCATCTAGTTGTCCTATTATCTGATGGACCATGCTCTTATATCTAGGTGATCAGATGATCCTATCCATCTAATGATGAAAGATGGAGAACTATAACCGACAGTCAAAAGTTGAAGTGCCCATGACTGTGTGTCAGAATTGTAAACATGGATTGATGTATCCCATTGAATGAAATCACCAGGCACTTGCTTAGATTTCACAACAGAAATGGTATAACCAAGTGATTTCCGGTCCACCAATTCAACAGTTTGGATAACTGAACCCAGTATCACATTATGAAATATGAGTGAACTGTATAGTTGCTAATGTTCAGAACCTATTGGATATGGACAATCCAAAATGCAGACATGGAAAACCCCTATGAAATCCTCAGGAAACGAAAACTGTGGAATTTTGGATTTGATATATGGTCAAGCAGCAACTTGCCTTGTCTCTCAGCAACTTCCCTGAAAGTAACCATCTAGCAAATTTGGGTTTTAATTACAATCAAGAAGCACATAAATCCATCCATTCTTAAAATGATCATGTAATAGCAAATTTGGCAGTGAAAGTGGCAAAAAAAAAAAAAAAAAATCTAGTTCAGTCAGCTAGCCCTTTGTATGAAATAGACGTATCACATCACACTATTTACCTTAAGACTATTGGGATCTCATAATTCCTATGTTTAACCATAACCACCATCCACAAACTCATGAATAGCCAAACAACCATTGTAAGGTGTAGGAAGTAATCAGGCATAACAGGGCATCATATATATAACCCACATAACATATATATTCATTTATAATAAAGCACATAAGCTACAGTCATACCACAACTAGGAAAGGTAAAAACATCAAACCACCTTATTTACTTCTAAGAGTTGATCACCTACAACCACTGTATTTTAACTTCTTGTGATGCAGCCAAATCTTTTCTGAAACACGTCTTCCATCATTTTACAACCAAATACATTGAATCAAGCAAGGAATCTTATTAGATTACGCCAAATACCAGGAAAAAAATTAGATCTAATCTCTAAACCAAATATATAGCTTCAAAAACCTAAAGAAACCATAATAAGATAAGATGGACAAGATCTCTCCATAAACCATGAAAAAACATCATTTTGGGGAAAGAATATGTATGCTTTATCCCCAAAAGTCGTATGTATGCTCCATCCCCAAACGGGCCATTTTTTTCAACGACATTGGAGTAGCAGAAATCCCCAGATCCCTAATAAATAAATAAAACATAGATGGTGAAATCACTAATTCGTTGATATCCTCAGATCCCTAAAATCCTAAATCCCCAAATCCCTAATTTGTAAAATCAGAAAAACCCCAATTCAAGGTCCACATTCAAATCTATAAGCCCTAAAATCCCCAAATCCCTAAATGAGGGTCCACATCAAATGAAAAATCCATAAATTACTAAATCCCCAAATTCCTAAATTGGCATTAAGATTGAGAGAGAGAGATACCTCACATTCGACAAATAGTCATCAACCGAGCTTCAGAGAGAGAGTGAGGCCGTGCGTGGGCAGGGCGTTCATATATTAAAGACACACACAAGAAAGGTTAGGGAGATAGAGAGAGAGAGAGAGGAGGGAGAGTGGATTAGGATGAGAGAGAGAGAGAGGAGGGAGAGTGGATTAGGATGAGAGAGAGAGAGAGAGACAAAGAGAGGGAGAGGATTAGGGAGAGAGAGAGAGACAGACAGAGAGAGGGAGAGGATTAGGGCGAGAGAGAGAGAGGGGAGGGGGACGTGAATTAGCTACTGATAGGTTTGTGTAGCGAGACTTGCTACTGAAGTGACGTCACCAAGTTCTGTGGGGCCCACTATGATGTATGTGTTATATCCACACCGTCCATCCATTTGGAGATATCATTTTAGGGTGTTATCCAAAGAATGAGGCAGATCTAAAGCTTTAGTAGACCCCACAACAAAAAACAGTGGGGAGAGTGATTCCCACCATTGAAACCTTCCTAAGGCCGACCATGATGTTTATTTGAAATCCAAACTGTTCACAAGTTAACACAGACATGAAAGAAGGTAAAACACAAGTATCAGCTTGATCAAAAACTTTTATGGGCCTTAGAAGTTTTAAATGGTGGGCATCACTCTCCCTAGTCTTTTCTGTGGTGTGGTCCATTGGAGGTTTGGATTCGACTCATTCTTTGTCTATTTCCCTAAAATGATCTCTCCAAATAGATGGACAGAGTGGATACAAAGAATACATCATCATGGGGCCACAGAACTTAGTGATGTCAGTCTCGTTACTCAACCTGTCAGTAGCTGATCTGTGTTTAAGAGAGGGAAGGATTTCCTGCGAAAGCCTTTAACAGGAAGTTCTTGCGAAAGGATGTTGGGTGGGGCCCACCGAGATGTTTGTGAGAAATTCACCCCGTCCATCCATTTTATGAGATCATTTTAGGACGTGCGACCAAAAATTAGTTGTATCCAACACTCAACTGGACCACACGAGAGGAAACAGTGGGAATTCAGTGAGCACCGTAGACATTTAGTAAATATTGTTTTCCCATGGTGTGGTCTACCTGAGATTTTGATCTACCTCATTTATGTGATATAGTATTAAAATGATGTGCAAAAATTGATGGACGGTGTGGGTTTATCTGAAATTTATGGGCCTTACAAAAAATTGTGTTCCAATCCGTTCCCCTTATTTGTGGTGTGGTCCATTTAATCTTTGGATATGATTCATTTTTTGGACAATTCTCTAAAATGATCTCGAAAAATGGATGAACGGTGTGGGTTGATCCCAAATTTTTGGTAAATCCAAAACTCAAGGGGACCATGCCACGCGAAATAGTGTGGAATAATGATTTCCACCGTTGATACCTTCCTTAGGCCCACAATAATGTTTATTTGCCATCCAACCTGTTCATAATATCAAAAAGATATGAATGAAGAGAAAACACAAACATCAGCTTGATCTAAAATTTCTATGGCCTCCAAATATTTTTCAATGGTAGAGGTTCAATCACACTATTTCCTGTGGCGTGGTCCACTTGAGCTTTGGATATGCTTCCTTTTTGTTCTTTAGACCTCAATTATCTGTTAACATGGATGAACAGAGTGGATAAAATAAATAAATAATGGTGGACCCCACAAAGTTTACTCTGGTAAGGGTAATGAGTAACTCACCTAAATTTAGTGGAGAGGGGTTTCCTTAAAACATTTATAATGATATATTGGGCTTGCCTAAATGTGATTCACATATCCAACCCACTCATTATGTGTCCCACTAGGATGAGGGGTCAGACCAAGTTTTAGCCGCATCTAAAACTCATGTGGGCCCCACCAAGTGCTTTTATATTTTTTAGGATGTCTTCACATGGTTTTTGATGGTATGGCCCACCTGGGCTTCGTATATGGATGATTTTTGAGATATCTCATAACCTAGAGGGGACACATTAAATGCATGGTGTTGAAGTTCGACACACATCATGATGGGGCCCACAAAATTTACTAACATCAATTCTTAGGTTCTCGCGAGGTTAATAAGTTGGGTCACAATTTTACCAAAATATGTGGCCCATTTTACATGTCTGGTCCATTCACTCTATTTTACTGATCAATACCCTCAATTTGACTAGTTACTCACCTCGATCAGGCTAGCTACATATGAGAAAGATATTGGGCATACAAGATTGATCAATAATTTGAGTGAAATTTGATTTAAACATCTGAAGTTATTTACTATTCAATCTGGACTAATTAGATTGTCAAAAAATGGTTAAATGTTCAATTAGTGGATGTGCCTAATAATTTATTAGAAATTTTTTTCACAGATAAATTTCAATTTCCATTTAAAAATAACATTTTTTTTTCAAAATGTATACTTTTTACTCTTAATTTCTTTGAAAACTTTTAACAAAATATCATTTTTATTATAAATTATTTCAAAAAAAAATACAAATTTTGAATTTTTATTTTCAAAATCTCTGAAATTTTCACAAATTTTATTTATTTTTCCCAAAAATTCCAAAATGCCGATTTTTTTTTCCTTCAAAAGCATCATTTTGTTTTCAACTTTTCAATTTTCTTTTTTAAAAGAATAATTTTTTTTTTCAAAATCTCAATGTTTTTATAAATAACTTTTTCCTTTAATTTCAAATTTTGAACGTTTTCAATTATTTTTCAAAATCACAAATTTTTTCAACTTCTTTATTTTTTGTTTCAATCAATTGTTAAAAAATAATCTTATATACAAATATGTACAATTAAACCACTAAAATTCTATTAAAAAATAATTATTAGGCTATATAAAAACACAATTTTCCACCATATTCTAAAAAAAAAAAAAAGTTGGAGGCAAGTCCTTTTACGACGGACCATGATCCGTCACAAAAGTAACTAAAAACCGTCGCGAATTGCTATTTTGGGCGGGAATTTGCAACTGATCATATTCTGTCGCAAAATCAAATTTTACAATGGATTTAGTCCGTCGCCATTTTGCAACAGACCATAATCCGCCGTAAATCAGATTTTAGTGACAGATTTTGGTTCATCGCAAAATTCTACGACTTTTGTACTTCGGATTTTCAAGAAAGATGAAATTGGCAACGGACATTTTCCTTTAGCGACGGATTAAATCCATTGTTAAACCAAGCGCCGTCGCAAAAAACCATCGCAAATTTGCGATTTTGGCGTAGTGAATGTGAAGACTAATTATCTAATTCACAAAAATAAACCAAATTAGGCTAGTTGTCTAATGCACAATAATAAGCTAAGTAATAAGCAATGTAATCTATAATTCAAAAAAATCAATAATTAGGGTTAGGTTTTGGGTTTAAGGTTTAGGGATTAGGATTTAAGTCAGGGTTTAGGTTTAGGGATTAGGTTTTGAGTTTGGATTTAGGATTTAGGTTTGGGTTTAGGTTTAGGGTTTAAGTTTTAGGGTTTAGGATTAGGGTTAGCGTTTAGCATTTGTGTTTATGTTTAAGTTTAAGGTTTAGGATTTAGGTTTGGGGGTCTAGGGTTTAGGATTTAGTGTTTGGGTTTAGGTTTTAGAAATGGCTCAGCTAGAGCCAGCCCGGACACACCACAGATAGCCCGACCACACCCAAGTCAGCCCAGACACACCACAGCTAGCCCAATCACACCCGAGCTAGCCCAAATGCACCAACATAGTCCACACCCAGTCCAACTGCACCCGACTCGAGCCAGCTCGGATGCACACCACCACCTGTCTAGTTGCACCTGATTTCAACCCTACTCAGCCTCAATTTCACAAAACCCCCTAAATTAGAAATTAATAAATGAAAATTTATAATAATTAGTAAATTACCTTAATTAGAGGTAGAGCTGGGTGACTGGGTGGGTGTAATTCATTTGGACGAGTTGTTGCCTGAGTCGAGATGAGCGGTTGTCGGGCTCAAGAGATGAATGGAGTGGAGAGAGTGAGTGAGAGAGAGAGAGAGAGAGAGAGAGAGAGAGAGAGGGTGGCCTAATGGTTGCTGGTGGTGGGTGGCCGTTGAGCTTGGGAGAGGAGGGAGGGAGAGAGATCAGGTCAAGTGCGGTTGTGTGGCGGGTAAGGTGGGTCAGATAATTAGGTTACACACAAACACAACTCGAACTTGACTCTAAGTCGAGTATGAACAAGTCAGATTTTGGGTCGAGCTGAGTCGAGTTACTAGGTGACTCAGACTCGACTCGGTTTGAGTTTCGATTGGGCGAAGTCTACTCAGTTCAGGTCAAGTTGATTCTGAATAAGTCAAACAAGTCGAGTCTGCTGAGTCAACTTAGCCTGTTGTTAAGGGTCAAATATTGCATTATTACTTGGTTTTATGAACATGATAATGCTTAATGTTCTATTTTAATCATGATTGTGTTGTAAGGTGAATTTAAGAGTTTGGATTTAAAAGGTGTTAAAAGCATGGATTTAATGCTCAAAGATCACCAAAGCCAAGGAAGGACCTTAAAAAACCAAGAATGAAGAATTCACATACCAAAGATCCAAGAAAACCAAGTCAAGAATGAAGAAAATTGAAGTTTTGGAGTGAATCCTAGACTATTCCTAGCTCTTGCTCAACTAGTCGAGGCTCCTGCTCGACCAATCGAGGATTCCTTAACTCAACTTCCAACGACAAAATCCCCAAAAATTAGGTCATCGAGGTCAAGGATGGTCCACGACCAGTTGAAGGTGACCCTCAACCGATCGAGGATGGTCCACGACCAGTTGAGGGTTACGCAAATTTTGCGCGGATCGCATAAATTTGAAACGGTTTTCAAAAATGATGAGAAAGGAGGTGACGTAAAACTATAAATAAGGGTCCCTAAGCATCCCTAAGCATCATCTAGGGTTTAAGAAGTATAGCAAAAGGGTGGAGCCGCCATCCGGGAGTTCTTCTTCTTCCTCTTTAGTTGGTCTTTTTGTTTTGTTTAAGAGTCTTTAGTTCAATCATGTCTATGGTTGGCTAAACCTCTTAGCTATGGCTAAGAGGTGAAGCTTGTAGTATGATTGGGATGTTTGCTTTGTTTTGATTCATGTCTTGTTAAACCTTATGGATTCTACTTTGATTATTAAGGAATATTTTTAGTTTTTAATGGTTTGTTGTGACTCAAATTACAATGGATCTGCGATTGCTTTAAATATATTCTTTCCCTGAGTTGAGATTGTGAAATTAGTAAGTCTCGTTGTTCAGCATCTTCCCTTGGGCATGGTAGGGTGACAGAATCCTTCCTAACTATCACAATTATCTTATGATTAGTTGTGGGATTGATAAATCTTGTTGTTTTCCTTTTTTCTTGGGTATGGTTAAGTGACGAAATCACTTTCAAATCTTCACCACTCTCATCCATTGATGATTAGATCCATGAGAAGTTCAGAGATTTGACAAATCTCTTCTTACCAATTAGATAGGATAGGACTCTGAATCCAATTGTGTCCTTGAATCATGCAAGGCAGCTTCCCAATTGCTACAAGTGGATCCTTGGAAGCCCTAGTTACCACCTTTGAAGTTGTTAGTTTTTAATCACTTTAATCACAATCACTTTCAAATATTCCAGATTTAGATTCACATATTCTTCTAGTTCTAGTTCTAGTTACTTACAGAATACGCACGAGGTTAGTCCCTGTGGATTCGACCTCGGTCTCACCGAGATTATTACTACATCACGACCCTACACTTGGGGTTGTGAACAAGTTTTTGGCATCATTGTCGGGGACTAACAGTTGCATTTTTTCTGAGATTAGCTAGTTTTGGAATTAGGTTAAGATTATGATTTTTCTATTTTCTATTCTTAGGATTAGGGTTTTCTGAATTATTTTAGAAACTTTCCTTTTCTCTTTTTAGAAACTTTCTATTTTTTTTCTTTTTAAAAACTTTCCTTTTTAGAAACTAGTTTAGTTTCCTAATTTGTTTTTAGAAACTAGCTCATCTTTCTATTTTCATTTTTTTAGAAACTTTCTAATTTTAGAATTTCAGTTTTTAGAAACTGACTTGTTTTGTTTTGTTTTGCAGGACCTTAATTTAGGAACTTCTAATTTGGTAACTTCTTTCTAATTCCCTCTCTCTTTCTATTTCTACATTTATATTTCCCTTCTTTCTTTTAGGTTTAGGTTAGAATCTGAAATTGAGGGCTAAGAGTGTTTCATGCCCAAGTGGGTCCGTGACAACACTCTACATCTTTTGAGTGAAGGAGGATTGGTTGAAGGGTTATCTATCCATCGCAGGATTATACACCACTTGAGATCCTCAGAGTTAACTGAGGTTATGGCTACAAATCAACTGGTCAATCAACTGGGAAGACAACCTCAACCTAGGGTTAAGGAAGTCCAGGATGAGAATAAGGTTCATCAAGCACCCCCGCCTCATACTTTACGAGATTACTTACAACTGGCAGGGATGAGCACCCCTTCTTGTATAATTTTTCCAAGAAACACAGGTAACATGGATATCAAGCCTGGAGTGATCCAACTCATTCCAAAGTTCCTTGGACTTGAATCTGAAAGTCCATATCTACACTTGTAAGAATTTGATGAGGTTATCGCCACTTTATACTTTCCTAACATGTCAAAGGACACGGTCAAACTGAAACTCTTTCCTTTCTCCTTGAAAGAGAAAGCTAAGACGTGGTTACACTCACTACATCCGCAATCTATTGGCATATGGAATGGCATGATGAAGGAGTTCATAAAAAAATTCTTTCCATACCATAAGACGAACACCATCACAAAGTTGATCACGAACTTCGCCCAAAAGGAAGGTGAAACATTCTTCCAATGTTGGGAGCAGTTCAAGGATCTCGGCAGTTCATGCCCATAACACGATTTTGAAACATGGCACATAACAACTTTCTACCACGATGGACAAACATCTTCCATGTGCCAATTCATCGCGACGATGTGTAATGGGGAATTCATGAATAAGAATGTCGATGAGGTGTGGGATTACTTTGACAAACTCGCTGAAGCCGCACAATCATGGGACATCGCCCCAAAACCTAGCACCATATCTAAGCCTACTTAAGCAAGGGAGAGAGGTGGGATATACTTGCTAAAAGAGGATGATGATATAAATGCTAAAGTGGCTAGTCTTGTAAGGAAGGTTGAGGCCATGGAACTTAAGAAGGATAAAGGTAAGGAAACTGTTTGCGGCATTTGTGCTTGTAACATTCACACATGAAAATTGCCCAATAATATCTACTTTTTAAGAGGTACTAAATGAGCAATCTAATGCCATAAATAGTTACCAAAGACCTTTCAGTGGACCCATCTCTAACACATACAATCCTAGTTGGAGAAATCATTCGAAGTTTAGTTGGAGGAATGGACAAACTGTTAATTCTCAAGGAATCCCTAACCAATTCTTGAATCAAGGGAAACCTCAAGAGGATCCGGTCTGGAAACATATTCAAAACCAAGAGCTTATCACTCAGGGTATATTGTAAACCCTTCAAGACCTTTCAAAGGCCATACAAGGGCATGAGAGAAAAAATTTAATTGGGGAAACAAGGATTCTTCCAGCCCAACTTTTCCCCAATCCTAAACCGTAATATGAAATAAGTGATCCAAGCTCTTCAAATCAAATGGAGCAAGCTAAGTTCATAACCACTCTTAAGAGTGGGAAGATAATTGACAAATCTAATCTAGTAAGGGCTGAAAAGCCTAAGGACCCGGAAGAGGACAATAATGATAGACCTAGCACTGCTCCATAAGAATTAGAACCGGAACCTCAAGGCAAGTCGATTGCCCCATTCCCCCAATGATTGGTTGCACCAAAATCTCTCTCTAACTCTCAAGACATTCTAGGGGTGTTGAAACAAGTGAAGGTCAATATTCCTTTACTGGATGGGCTTAAATAAATAACTTCATATGCCAAATTTCTAAAAGACTTGTGTACGACTAAAAGACGGCAAAATATTCACAAGAAATCCTTTTTAACTGAAAAAGTGTTTGCCATCTTAAAACAATATGTGCCACCGAAATACAAAGATGCTGGTAGGCCAACCATATCTTGCGTAATTGGGAACTACCGAATTGAGCACGCACTTCTTGACTGAAGAGCGAGTGTAAATCTGATTCCTTACTCGGTCTACAAACAGTTAAGTTTGGTGAATTGAAACCCACCCTAACCACATTATAACTAGTTGATCGCTTAGTTCGTGTACCGAGAGGGGTAATTGAGGATGTGTTGTTCCAGGTTGATAAATTCTACTATCACGATAGATTTTATCATCTTAGTTACGCAACCCATCAGTGACATGAGCACTCAAATTCTCGTGATTCTTGGTCGTCCATTCCTCGCTACTTCAAACGCAATCATTAATTACAGGAATGGAGTTATGAGTATGTCTTTCGAAAATATGACATTGGAGTTGAATATCTTTTTCAACACAGGCAAACAGTTAGAGGATGATGATGATTTCTACGACATTAACATGATTGACTCTTTTGTGGAAGATAGAACACTTTTGACCTTATCCTTTGACCCTCTAGAGACATGCCTGGCCCACTCCCATGATTTTGATGATGACATGATTAAGGAGATGGGGGCCATGCTTGATGTCGTGCCAGTACTTAAAGTTAACCAGTGGAGGCCACAATTTAAAGAATTACCACAAACTGATGTAGTGCCTCTACCGTCTAACCTCAAGGCACCGAAGCTTGACCTAAAACCTATGCCTTCTGATTTGAAATATATCTACTTAGGTCAAGAAGAGACATACCCGGTGGTGATTTCTTCGCACCTTGAGCAAGAATAGGAGAGCATGCTCATCTCTTCTCTCATTGAGCACAAAGGAGCCCTTGGATGGTCGATTGCGGACCTCAAGGGAATTGACCCTTTAATTTGTACTCACTGCATTCATCTTGAGGTTAATGTGAAGTCCTCACAATAACCTGTAACGTCTCAGAAAAATTCATACAAAGACCCGAGTACCACCTCAGGTAGAAATCACAAAGGACCAAATCCTTTAAAAATTAGACGAGAATTAACTTAGTGCTAAACTAGGTTACCTGTGAAATTAGTACTAATCACTTTAAATATGATCTGTAAGATCCAAAATGAGTAATACTGTTAATGCTACATTACCTTAAAAGTTAGGATTCATCTCAAAACCCAGTTGCTCTCGGGAGCATCATGAAACTCCGTATCGGACCTGGACCGCGCGTCGAAAGTCTGATTACTGCGAAACTATACGATTATGAACACATTATTGGACTTGACAACCACCTTGAAAACCAAGTCCTAATAGTACCCAAAAATGCACAACTTGAGCCCGGAGTGAAGTTTATGAGAAACGCAAATATCTTTAGGAAATAAACTAAAACTTAAGTGAATTGAGTCGTTCACTTCCAGGCCAAATCTAAGGATTCAGACCATCGGAATCTGACCCAATTACACCCTTGGATCAGGGAAAATTTTCAACACAGATCAGTGTACTTGTGACCCTGATCGAGTACCGGTGACCATTGAACTGAAACTGGTCCCCCACTGTCGATCTGTAAATCCAATTGGACCGAAAACTTAGCCTGGCCTAGATCCAATGTCAGGGAGCTTAAGTCCAACCGCACGCAGAAAAGGGACCTCCATATGTGCTCCGTTGGACCGAAACGGCCAGTCTTTGGCTATAACCTAAGTATACCATGGCCCTGGGGCCATTCCCATCAGTTTTGTGCCTATATAAGGGCCTAAACCCACCCCTCTCTCATTCCATACGAATTCCTAACCCTAGCAGAGAAAAAAGAGAGAAAAGAGAAGGAAAGAGAGAAAGTGAGAGAGAAAGTGGGAGACCGTCCTTGGGATCCTTCCTTATCGCTCCACGGGCTGAATCAACCCTTCTTCATCGCTATTCTACCAATTTCGACTCCATTCTTAGGTAAGAAAACCTAACCCTAATCTGTTTTAGGGCTTTAAATAGTGTAAGTGAAGAAATAGCTAACCTATTTCATGCTATAAGAGACTGTCGTGCCGTAGATGAATACTTGACATACAAACTGAGTTCGATACTTGTTTATCAACGAAAGGTGCAGACTATAAACATTTAGGTTATGGTTTTCAAGGCTTTCAATATCAATCAATGATTTATGATTGACTTGAGTGCTATCACATATGCGTAGTTAGGATGTTTCAACATATTACACATATATATAGGCTAGGCTATTTCGAATACATTCTAAGTGTTTGTTAAAATGTTTGAATGAATATGGAATTATGATTTGTGCTTGCTATGATTATTGATTGCTAATACATGATCGTTGTGCGTGTCAAAACTCCTATGGAGGAGGATTTGCTATAATATGTGTTTTAACTGATTTATTACATATGTAATAAGTGTAGACTAAGTGTTTGATAAAATGCCTGAATGAGAAAATGCTGGTTTAAATGTATGTAATGAGGGTGTTGAGATAGGATTCTCAATCCCCTTAACTATGGTTATAGTATCCTTTATATAACATATCTTTCTACTATGTGTTATATGGATGAAATGTCTCTGTATGATAATATGTGTAGTATGTGTTTGTTAAATTGCTCAAGTAAGATTTATATCTAATTCCAGTTGTCACATGTTGTTTTGGATTACTATATGTAAGTGCTATTATTTGGAATATGATTGGGGCTATGATGTAGTCCAGGCAATTGGTAATTGTCTGTGAATGATGGTTGAACTGCTTAATCACAACAGACACGCCCGATGAATCCGAGTCATACACTGCTTGCTGGCAGTAGTTAGGCCATGCAAAGTACTTACGCGCACCATGTCGATTGGCTCGACGTATGCTCGTACCAGTCGAGCTTGTCAAGCAACCCGGTTGACCCGATGTATGTTCACCATGTATGGATGCTACTGTTTGAATCTAAGGTACCAACTTACCAGTGTCAAACCCGTTTAACCTTAGTACCTCAATCCGCTAAGACTCATGAGCTGGGCATGGTGGTATGGGACACCATGGTCATGTTGTCGGCCTACGCTGGGATGACGAGCCTCCTCGTAGTGACCAGTGAGCAACCCAAACTCGTGAGCTGAATATGGTGGTATGGGACACTATATTCGAGCTGTCAGCCTACGATCAGGTGACGAGCCCATAGTGACCTTGGGCATACACTAGAAACTAAATTGAGGTGATGAGCCTTTCCGTAGTAAACTATAGTATAAACCAGGCCTATGCTGACGGTGATGAGCCTCTCCATAGTGACCTGGAAACCATCTATCGTATGTGACTACTTGGATTAACAACCCTAGATGGATCAATGTTTGGGTTATGATAAAAAGGCAGATGCCTTAGCTTCTCAATCCTGCTGTATGAAAAGATCTAATAAGAACTCAATAATTATGCTCATGCACCGCATTGGATGTGCCTTTAGCGTTGGTGTTAAGCACAGAGGAAGGGGTGCATGCCGCGACCGTAAGAGGAAGATCGCAGAGGGAGTGCAGGCGAGGGCATGCATCTGGACTATTACGATGACTAGGAGGATTTCTCCTATATGCAACTCTCTGGCAGGTCTATGTAGACCTGGAGTTGCGCTGATGGGGCTACGGGGTTTTCGATAGAGAACATTACACTTTCTAATTTTTGTATATTTTTGAATTAAACTTGTAATTGTTTAACCTAGTGACAGTCATACTCTGATTGCTTACGATTATTTTTTGTATAGTTTATATACATATCACAGTCTTCCACTAGCATACTTTAATTGCCTCTAGAGTATGATATGCTGTTTTAGTATAATCTCATTCATGTTTAAGGCACTAATACAGACAACATTTAATCATCATTATCTATGTTGCATAAGTGATGCATTGGAACTCGGGAGTGAGTCTATGATCGACCCTCGATTTTTAGGGTGTTACAAGTTGGTATCAGAGCATGATTTGGATTAAACTAGACCTGGGTTATGGTCACACAATGCACACTAACGTACTTTGACTTAGAAGGGAGTGTTGAAATGTAGAAACTAGCACTGGATTCCCAGTTTCACTAATTGGCGAAACCGATCGAGATTGACCATTGAATTCAGGCCTGTAGGACTCTGTGACCATGGGAGAGGGCCTCCAATCATTTTTAAACCATCAATCAATGGGTTTAGACCCTAATTCAACCTATTCCACACTCAAACAAACTGAAAAGTGCAAAAGTATGCGAAATGGGACCCGAAACGACTCAAATGGAGTCGGGGGCCTAAACGGTGTAAATCGGGGGGACCCAAAGTGGACCCCGTACATTTCATGCACCCCAGGGGGAGGGGGGATGGCATCACCCCTGGGGTAAGCCATCGTAGGACTGTCGAGAAACCAATAATGGCATTACCAGGTCGGCGAGCCCTCGCCACCTGGATGGTCCGGGCTTGTCGGGGCGATGCGGGCCGGTCGGACCGGCTCTTGTCCAAGGCTGTGGGGCCACCAAAACATGTGGGGACCCCCTTTTCTACCCCATTTTCTCCCCTCTCCCATCTTACACAACTCCAAGCTTACCTTTTTCTCAAAAACCTATTTTTTTTCTCTCTCAAATCTTCCCTCCATCCTCATATTTCCTCTTTTTCCTTCATTTCACACACCCCTCCACCATTTTTATCAAAACCCCTCTCCTATCTCCCTCATTTCCTTTCATTTGAGTGCACAAACCTTCCTTTGTGTCTCAAAAGTCTCAAGGTTCAACAACCCATTCCATTTCTCCACCTTATTTCACTTTCATGGCTCTTTTCGAGCTTGTGACAGCCATTTTCTCCATTTCCATGCTTCTTTCACTCATGGGGAAGAAGAGAGCTTCCACAGATAAAGTCGGGCCTAGCCGCCCTACTCGTTCAAGGAGGCCAAAAAGCATCGCCACAGGTCCGAGCACCGATCGAGAGATAAGGACAAAGCAAGACCTCGATCCTCAGGCACCTCTCGAGAGAGCTCTACTAGCGGATCTGTCCCATGGAAGATTCGAGGGCTGTAGGGTCCTTTTTGAAGCGCACATGGATGAGAAGCTCTTTGGAGAATATCTGGTGATGGACCACCTGGTGGATGTCGGGTGGGGTCCCATATTTGAGGGTAAGTCTCGTGCGAATGTGGGCACTGTCCAAGCCTTTTATGCTCATATTCGAGAGCTGACACTGGAGCCTTTGCAATTCAAAATTCTCGTGGGAAGGTGGGAGGCCACAGTTGATGTTAGCTTAATAGCCCGACTCATGGGGATGCCGCTTGGCGAAGTCCATACTAGCGAGAAGAGTCTTCAGAGTGCACGTGAAAGGGATCATCGCACGTAATTCCTTTATGGCCAACTGGCCCACTGGAATCCAAACAATAGTCTCCTGGCATCTAATATGATCGATGACTTTCGCCTGTTACACCACATCTTCACGTACAATGTGTACTCCAGGTGGAGCAATCGTAGCGAGTGCACGCGCCTGATGGTAGACTTTCTGTACCGAGTTGGGCAGGGAGAGAAGCTATGCGTGCTTATGTATGTACTGCTATAGATAGTGCAGACTATGTGCTCTTCTAGGACGTCTGTTTCGCTCCCCTTCGGCTGACTTATATGCAAGCTTGCACGTGAATTTGCCTACAAACTTGGCACAGAACTTCCTGTGTCGATCCATTTCATTAATGACACCACTCTCAACAACATGGAGATTGGGCCACACAGCATCAGGCCCGACTCGATGAGAGTGAGGATGAGACGGAAAGCGAAGAAGAAGAGAGTGATGAAGAGGGCGGAGATGAGATAAGGGAGGAAGGAGAGTAGGGAGAAGAAGAGGAGGCCCAAGACATTGATGAGGGCTCTACTCCTACTACGCACGAGCGTGACAGTGATCGGGCTACATTAGAAGCCCACTGGGCTGGAATCAAGGAGGGTCAAGCCGCCCTGCGATGAGAGATCGGGCAGGTCCGGGCCAAACTTGGAGAGACCTGAGCCAAGCTTGAAGAGAATGAGGCCTTCATGAAGCAAAAATTCAAGAAAGTGTCTTGCACCTTGAAGGTTATCCTTTGCTACATGCAAGATAAGGGTGCACCTCCTCCATCACCTGATTTAGATGACTAGTCATGCATATAGTCACCCTGTTTGTTTGTTTTGTTGCTTGTTTGTTTGTTTTTATGTTTAGCCTTTTTAGGCTTAATGGTGTGGTAGACTGGTTAGTATGTTTCAGTGTTGAAGCCTTGCTTAGGTTAGCTCACATGCATCTTCTGTCATGATTCATGTAATACTACATCTCATGTACCATGACAATTTTGTTAAATGAAATGCATATGACTCCTTTCGTTATGGACTGTGTAGAATGCTTGGAGAATTGAGTGTTGTATGTGTTGAATCTGACATAGGTTGCACCCTATGTTGTATTTAGGGAATGCCACCTAAGAGCACACAAACCTCGGCCGGTCTCACCCTTGGCGACTCGATTGACGGGGCTCCTCCGCTAAGCGATAACCACATAGACCCCAGTTCGGGCCCACCTCATGAGACTATGCCGGACTCTCAGCCGGCCACTGGCCCCACTAATGGGCCTACACCTGTTGCACCACCAGTTCCTGAGCAGAACCTTACGTCCTCTTCGATGCAGCATATGCCTCAGACGGCCCCTCCTTCAGATAAGTTGGAGCAAATGATGTTATTGATGCAACAGCAGCAGCTTTTGGCCATCAGAGCATGGGTGTGGCTCCCCCTGCTCCATTTGTGTCCCCTGCTGGGAATACGGGTGTTAGTGGCCATTTCGAGCGATTCCAACACTTGCGGCCTCCTACTTTTACGGGTACTCACCGACCCGAGGAGGTCGAGTATTGGCTTAACCGCATCTCTAAGATGTTGAAGCCGTTGCAGTGCACTAAGGCAGAGCAGGTGGAGTTGGTAACCTTCATGTTTGAAAAGAAGACCAGCTTATGGTGGGACAGCGTTCTCTGCACTATTGCTGTCGGACACGTATGGACGTGGGAGGCCTTTGAGATGAGCTTCCACGAGAAGTATTTTCCTCTCACGTACCACCATAAGAAGGAGAGTGAGTTCCTTTACCTCCGATAGAGAGGCATGATAGTGGCAGAGTACGAGAACAGGTTCACGGAGCTGGCTTGGTATGCTCCCTTGATTCTCGCCGATCAGCTGATGAGGATGCGGCGCTTCTCTGATGGCCTATAACCTGAGATACACTCGAAGATGTGTTGCGCTAGCATATCTACCTATGCTGAGCTGGTGGGCATGTCTCTGCGAGCGGAGTAGGATGCGAATAGATTGTCCCACACGCACATGCCTATGGTTCCTAGACCGTGATCAAATTTTCAGAGCAGGTCGTTCCTTGGCAAGAGGCCCCATGCAGACTCGCCTCCTAGACTTGCAGCTCCACAAGTCCCTATAAGACGACTAGACGTGTGGTGCACCTACTACAGGAGGTCTGGCTACGTTGATGCCCACTGTTTCACCAAGATGAGGGATAACGGCTTCTCCCCACCTTAGAGGATCAACCGCCAGCTTCCTCAGACGATTGCAGCTCCACCTCTATGGTTAGCACCAGTATATCCATCTTTTCGGCCACCTGCACCCCGATTTAGGCCACCTCAATGGCCTATGGTATCATAACTGACCGATCTCAACAAGCTCGTGTGCACTCACTTAAAGCTGAGGCATTCGAGACAGCAGTTGCAGCACCATTGGCTTTCGAAGTCATGGCGCATGTTCAAGGTACACCAATCTTCTTGTTGGTAGACACCGGGTCCACTATCTCTATTATATCGTGCGCAGTAGTCAAGCGACTGGGGTTGGAAACTAGTCTTATGGTTAGGGTGAGAATCCTTATCGCCATAAGAACTTTCTCGGACGCTACCAGGATGTGTAAGGGTTCTTCAATAGACTTAGGGAGCAGAATAGTGTGCATTGACCTGATTGTCTCTCTGTTGCACCATTATGACATCATTCTTGGTATGGATTGGCTCATGGAGGTGAAGGCAGAGATCGACTGCGATATTACAATGGTGACAGCCCATAGACCAGAGGGCATGACCATTACATTCCCAGTGTAGGTCAGTTGGCCCTATCGCATTAGTTGTTACGCTTCATTACTAGAGGACATTAATGGTCCAGCACTTGAGGACACCCTTGTAGTCCAAGAATTCTCAGACGTATTCATAAAGATACTTGGATTACCCCCTCAGTGCGAGATTGATTTTACTATCGATCCAGTGCCTAGTGCGACACCTATATCTCTTCCAACTTTTCGCATGCCTTCATGTGAGATGGAAGAGCTGAGGAAACAGATTGATGATCTGTTGGATACAGGCTTTATACGACCTAGCGTATCTCCGTGGGGAGCACTTATGTTATTTGTGAAGAAGAAGGATGAATCTCTGCGATTGTGTATTGATTACCGCAGACTTAAGCAAGTGACGGTGAAGAACAAGTATCCTCTACCCAAGATAGATGATTTGTTCGATCAGTTGAGAGGGGCACAGTATTTTTCAAAGATCGATTTGCAGTCAGGGTATTATCAGTTGTGCGTCAGAGATGAGGACGTGCAGAAGAAGCATTTAGAACCAGCTTTGGGCATTACAAGTTCCTAGTGATGTTGTTTGGACTCACGAATGCACCGGCCTTGTTCATGGACCTGATGAACAGGGTGTGTCAGCCGTATCTATACCAATTCGTCATCGTATTTATAGATGACATCCTGATATACTCCAAGAGTCAGAAGGAGCACGAGGAGCACCTGCGAGCAATCTTCGATACGCTAAGAAAGAACCAGTTGTTTACACAGTACAAGAAGTGCGACTTCTGAAAAGAAGAAGTCAAATTCCTGTGACATGTGGTGTCCAAGGGATAGCTATGGACCTTGCTAAGGTAGCCGCAGTTCAGGACTAGGAGTAGCCTAGTTCGGTTACTGAAGTGAGGAGTTTTCTTGGCCTGACAGGTTACTACCGTCGATTCATTAGAGATTTCTCCAAGATAGACAGACCGTTGTCTAAGCTAACTCGGAAGGATCTCAAGTTTGCCTAGAATGAGAAGGTAAAAGCAACTTTTCTGAAATTAAAGGACAAGTTGACGTCCGCCCCTGTGCTAGTATTGCCAGAGCAAGGGATCAAGTATACGATATACACCGACGCTTCTCGTATTGGTTTGGGTGGTGTTTTGTTGTAGAAATATAGGGTTATTGCTTATTTATCATGACAGTTGAGGAAACACGAGGAAAACAACCCTACGCACGACTTAGAGTTAGCGGTCGTCATCTTTACATTGAAGATCTGGAGACATTACCTCTACGGAGAGGAGTTCGAGCTCTTTTGCGACCATAAGAGCCTCTGATACATATTCACACAGAGGGACTTGAATATGAGACAGCGGTGGTGGATGGAAACCTTGAAAGACTTCAAGTTCAAGGTCTCCTACCATCCTAGTAAGGCCAACCTTGTGGCAGACGCGTTAAGCTGCAAGAAGACAATAGCATTTGCGGCTTTGCTGATGATAGAGGAATGGGATATGGTAGAGTTTGTGCGAGACTTTGAGCAGAAACTTATGGTAGAAGAGTCGTTCGAGAGCATCGTACATATTTGGGTTCAGCTACTTATTGATGATAAGATCATCACAGCTCAGACAGATGACGAGCTATTGGCGAAGATGAGAGAGCATCTTAGTGCTGATGTAGACTCAGAATGGAGAGTTAGTACGGATGGGGATTTACGTTATCGTGACCGCCTATGCATCCCAAACCTTCATGACCTGAGGAATGAGTTCTCGAGGCTGCTCACAATTCGAGGATGGCAATGCATCTCGGCAGTACGAAGATGTACCACCACATGAAGCTTTCGTACTGGTGGGACAACATGAAGGCCCACATAGCAGAGTATGTATCATGTTGTCTCACGTGCCAGCGGGTCAAGGCTGAACACCGTCGACCTCCTGGACTGCTTCAGCACATGCCCATAGCTGAATGGAAATGGGACTTCATCTCTATAGATTTTATCTCAGGGCTACCGAAGACAAGGAAGGGACATGACTCCATCTGAGTGATCATGGACCGGTTGACAAAATTGGGTGGTGTACCGCCTTGCATTGCCCACACCACTTGTAGGCGTGCACAACGTATTTCATGTATCTATGATGAAGAAATATGTTCCTGATCCTTCCCACATTATCAAGTGGGAGCAAGTGCAGTTGAGTGAGGATGCTACTTATATACTATGACTGACGCATATTCTGGTTAGGAAGGAGCAAGTGTTGCACAGTAAGGTGATTCCACTTGTGAAGGTTCTATGGACACACCACACTGAAGAGGAGGCTACTTGGGAAACAGAAGCTGAAGTCCGAAAGAACTACCCTCAGATTCTCGAGGAGTACAAAAAGGTACTAATTTCGATGATAAAATTTTTTCTTATGGGGGGTAGATTATAACGTCTCAGAAAAATCCGTACAAAGACCCAAGTACCACCTCAGGTAGAAATCACAAAGGACCAAATCCTTTAAAAATTAGATGAGAATTAACTAAGTGTTAAACTAGGTTACCTATGAAATTAGCACTAATCACTTTAAATAAGATCTGTAAGACCCAAAACGAGTAATACTGTTAACGCTACATTACCTTAAAACTTAGGATCCATCTCAAAACCCAGTTGTTCTCAGAAGCATCATGAAACTTCGTATCGGACCTAGACCGCGCATCGAAAGTCTGATTACCGAGAAACTATACAGTTATGCCCGCATTACTGGACTTGACAACCACCTCAGAAACCAAGTCCTAATAGTACCCAGAAATGTACAACTTGAGCTTGGAGTGAAGTTTGTGAGAAACACGAATATCTTTAGGAAATGAACTAAAACTTAAGTGAATTGAGTCATTCACTTCCAAGCCAAATTTAAGGATTTAGACCATCGGAATCTGACCTAATTACACCCTCGGATTAGGGAAAATTTCCAACACAGGTCAGTGTACTTATGACCCTGATTGAGTACCGGTGACCGTTGAACTGAAACTGCTCCCTCGCGGTCGATCTGTAAATCTGATTGGACCAAAAACTTAGCCTGGCCTAGATCCAATGTCAGGGAGCTTAAGTCCAATCGCATGCAGAAAAGGGGCCTCTAGATGTGCTTTGTTGGACCGAAATGGCCAGTCTTTGGCTGTAACCTAACTATACCATGGCCCTGGGGCCATTCCCATCAGTTCTGGGCTTATATAAGGGCCTAAACCCACCCCTCTCTCATTCCATACGAATTCCTAACCCTAGGAGAGAGAAGAGAGAGAAAAGAGAAGGAAAGAGAGAGAAAGTGAAGGAAAAAGTGGGAGACCATCCTTGGGATCCTTCCCTATCGCTCCACAGGCTGAATCAACCCTCTGCATCGCTATTCCAGCGATTCCGACTCCGTTCTTAGGTAAGAAAACTTAACCCTAATTTGTTTTAGGGTTTCAAATAGTGTGAGTGTGAAATAGCTAACCTATTTCATGCTATAGGTGGCTGTCGTGCCATAGACGAATACTTGACATACAAACTGAGTTCGATACTTGTTTATCGACGAAAGGTGCAGAATATAAATATTTAGGTTATGGTTTTCAAGGCTTTCAATGTCAGTCAATGATTTATGACTGACTTGAATGCGATCACATGTGTAGTTAGGATGTTTCAACATATTACACATATATGTAGGCTAGGCTATTTCGAATGCATTCTAAGTGTTTGTTAAAATGTTTGAATGAATATGGAATTGCGATTTGTGCTTGCTATGATTATTAATTGGTAATATATGATTGTTGTGTGTGTGGAAACTCCTATGTAGGAGGATTTGCTATAACATGTGTTTTAACTAATTTATTACATGTATGTAATATGTGTAGACTAAGTGTTTGATAAAATGCCTGAATGAGAAAATGCTAGTTTAAATGTATGTAATGAGGGTATTGAGATGGGATTCTCAATCCCCTTAACTATGGTTATAGTATCATTTATATAACCTATCTTATTACTATGTGTTGTATGGATGAAATGTCTATATATGATAATATGTGTAGTATGTGTTTGTTAAATTGCTCAAGTAAGATTTATATCTGATTTCAGTTGTCACATGTTGTTTTGGATTACTATATGTGAGTGTTATTATTTGAAATGTGATTGGGGCTACGATGTAGTCCAGGCAATCAGTAATTGTTTGTGAACTGTGGTTGAACTGCTTAACCACGACAGACACGCCCGATGAATCTGAGTCATACGCTGCTTATCGGCAGTGATTAGGCCACACAGAGTGCTTATGAACTCCATGTCGATCGGCTCGACATATGCTCGTACCAGTCGAGCTTGCCAAGCAACCCGGTTAACCCGATGTATGTTCACCATGTATGAACGCTACTGTTTGAATCTAAGATACCAACTTACCTGTGTTAAATCCGTTTAACCTTGGTACCTCGATCCGCTAAGACTTATGAGCTGGGCATGGTGGTATAGGACACCGTGGTCATGCTGTCAACCTACGCTGGGGTGACAAGCCTCCCCGTAGTGACCAGTGAGCAACCCAAACTCGTGAGCCGAATACGGTGGTATGGGACACTGTATTCGAGCTGTCGGCCTACGATTAGGTGACGAGCTCGTAGTGACCTCGAGCATACACTAGAAACTACATTGAGGTGACGAGCCTTTCCGTAGTAAACTAGAGTATAAACCAGGCCTACACTGATGATGACAAGCCTCTCCGTAGTGACCTGGAAACCATCTATCGTATGTGACTACTAGGATTGACGACCCTAGATGGATCAATGTTTGGGTTATAATAAAAAGGGAGGTGCCTTAGCTTCCCAATCCTGTTATATGAAAAGGTCTAATAAGAACACGGTAATCACGCTCATGCACCGCATTGCATGTGCCTTTGGCGTTGGTGTTGAGCATAGAGGAAGGGGAGCATGCCACGACCGTAAGAGGAAGATTGCAGAGGGAGTGCAGGTGAGGGATGCATCATTAATACATATCATTTTTACATTAACTAGAGTACTTAGGGATGCTTGATTGTATTGCTTTATCATTACTGCTTGATTGAATTGATAACATGTTAACCTTTACCTTATAGCTCTACTGAGTTGATCACTCACTCCCATGTTCTGGGATGGTGTTTTAAACACCAACTAGACTCTGTCTTAGCTGCAGGTGATGGCAATGCTTATGAGGCAGAGCCGGACTATTATGATGACGAGGAGGAGTTCTCCTATATGCAACTCTCTGGCGGGTCTATGTAGACCTGTAGTTGCGCTAACGGGGCTACAGGGTTTTGGATAGAGATCATTACACTTTCTAATTTTTGTATATTTTTTAATTAAACTTATAATTGTTTAACCTAGTGATAGTCATACTCTGAGGGCTTACTATTATTTTTGTATAGTTTATATACATATCACAGTCTTCTGCTAGTATACTTTAATTGCCTCTGGAGTATGATATGCTATTTTGGTATAATCCCATTCATGTTTAAGGCACTAATACGGACAACATTTAATCATCATTATCTATGTTGCATAAGTGATGTGTTGGAACTCGGGTGTGAGTCTATGCTTGACCCCCAATTTTCAGGGCGTTACAAAACCACAACGTAGACTAAATCTAAACATGAAGGAAGTGGTTAAAGCCGAGGTTCTTAAGCTATTTGATGTGGGTATCATAAACCCTATATCCGATAGCCAATGGGTGAGTCCAACTCAGGTCATTCCCAAGAAGTCTGAAATCACCGTCATAGCCAATGCCAATAATGAACGCGTACCAACTAAGATCACTACTGGTTGGAGAATGTGCATTGACTATAGGAAGTTGAATACCGTCATAAGGAAGGACCACTTTCCTTTGCCCTTTATCTATCAAATTTTGAAATGGCTAGTTGGTCCCTCTTACTATTGCTTCCTCAACGGTTACTCAGGCTACAATCAGATTGAGATAGCCCTTGAAGATCAGGAAAAGACTACATTTATATGTCCTTACGGCACCTTTACTTTCTGAAGGTTGTCATTCTCCCCCCCCCCCCCCTACTTTTCAGTGATGCATGTTGAGTATTTTCTCTGACATGGTGGGGCAATATTTAGAGGTCTTTATGGATGACTTCTCGGTCTTTGGTCCATCCTTCAGTAAATGTTTAAAAAATTTTAAAAATGGGCCGAAGCGATGTGAGGAAAAAAAACTTGGTGCTGAATTGGGAGAAGTGTCACTTCATGGTTTGTAAGAGAATTGTCCTTTGACACATCATCTTGTCTAAGGAAAATGAGGTAGATAAGGCTAAAATTAATCTTATCTCTAACCTACCTCTACCCAAGAACATACGAGACGTGCGATCTTTTTTAAGACACGCCGGGTTTTACAGAAGATTCATAAAGAACTTTAGTCACCTCTCTCATCTTCTATGTAATCTACTTCAAAAAGGATGCACCATACGAGTGGACTGAGCAATGTCCGGAAGTTTTACTAAGCTCAAGGGCATGTTAACCACTGCACCTATCATGCAGCCAACCGACTGGAGCCTTCCTTTTGAACTTATGTACGACACGTCTAACTATGCTCTTAGGGTGGTTTTAGGCTAGAGAAAAGAAAAGAAGCCCTACGTTATTCATTACGCAAGCAGAACTCTAAATCCTGCCCAAGTGAACTACTCTACTACTGAAAATGAATTTTAGCCGTAGTGTTCACTTTGGACAAATTTAAGTCCTACTTGATCGGATCCAAGATTGCCATTTAGATAGATCATGCGATGATTAAGTATCTCCTTTCTAAGAATGATGTTAAGTCCAGCCTAATAAGATGGATCCTCCTACTCCAAGAATTTGATTTGGAAATAAAAGCTAAAAAGGGAGTGGAAAACGTAGTGGCTGACCATCTTTCTCATCTTGATCTATCTAATTTCCTTGAGATGACACATATAAATGATATGTTCCCTGACGAACAATTGTTCAAAGTCTCTCATTCACCTTAGTTTGCTGATATTGCTAATTATCTTGCCATAGGTTTCACGCCGACACATTGAACTGTCCAAGATAAGAAAAAATTCTTCACCGAGGTTTGTAAGTTTTTCTGGGATGAGCCATATTTGTTTAAATATTGCCCAGACCAAATATTAATGAGATGTGTGCTAGACAATGGACACCAAAGTGTCATCTCCTTCTGTCATTCTCAGGCTCGTGGTGGTCACTTTTTTGCTAAAAAGACCATGGCTAAAACTCTACAGTGCGGCTTTTACTAGCCCACTATATTCAAGGACACTCATGAGTTTTACAAACCTTGTGAATGTTGTCAGAAATTGGGAGCATTGTCCTGTCGAAATATGATGACCTTAAATCTCATTCTTATCATAGAAGCATTTGATTGTTGGGGCATCGATTTCATGAGACCATTCCCCCAATCCTTTGGGAATTTATACATTTTGCTAGCTATAAACTATGTCACTAAATGGGTTGAAGTGATTCCATGCCGGAAAAATGACCATCAAACGTTATTAAATTTTTAAAAGAGAACATCCTTTCCTTGTTCGGAACGCCTCGAGCCATCATTAGTGATAGGGGCTCACATTTTTGTAATAGACCATTCACGAACTTAATGAAGAAATATGGCATCTCTCACAAGGTGAGCACTCCATACCACCCACAAACAAGTGGGCAAGCTGAGATTTTCAATAGGAAAATTAAACACATCTTGAAAAAGACGGTTAACCCTAACCATAAGGATTGGTCAATCCAATTTCGATGCCTTATAGGCTTACCGTACCGCATTTAAGATTCCTATTGGAATGTCTCCCTTTAGACTTGTCTATAGGAAGGCTTGCCACTTGCCTGTGGAGTTAGAACATTGAGCCTACTGGGTGATTAAAAATCTAAACTTCAATTTAGACAACGCTGGCTCGCTACGCAAACATCAGTTGAATGAACTTGAAGAAATCTGGAATGATGCGTATGAGAACTCGAGAATTTACAAGGTCATGATGAAGGTGTTTCATGACCAACATATTTTTCGAAAATCATTCACACCAGGTCAGAAAGTCCTCTTGTATAATTCTTAATTACATCTCTTTTCGGGAAAACTCCGATCTCATTGGACCGATCCTTTCACTGTTACTAATGTTTATCCTCATGGGACCGTCAAGATACAAGATCCGAACAATGACAAAGAATTCAAAGTAAATGGACATCGTTTAAAGCCATTTGTGGAGAAATTCGATTCAGAAGACATGTCCATACCTCTGACTGATCCTGTATACCAGGATTGATCTCCTAGTCTGATGGAGGTATAGTTAGGTTTACTTCTTTCATGTTATGTCTAGGATAGTTTGCTTTATGCTGTTTAGGATAGTTTTCTTTTTGTTGGTTTAACTCTTGTGCTAACCCTTCTTCACACTGAGATCATTGGAAAAGCCTCAAAATTCCTTCTTCAGGTACTACCTTTCCATCACTTCCCTTTTTCTTTTCATTGCCTCTTTTACATTACATGCTTATTTCTTTTACATTGAGGACAATGTAAATTTTTCGATTGGGAATGGGGGATTAGGTGAACTAATCAATGTTTTCTCAGTTTTGAGCAAAATTTTAAAAATTTTCAATACTTTAAGTTACAATCTGTTTAGGAAGTGATGAATTGTGTACTTAAGAATGCTTTGGGTATGATAAGATAGAGATTGAATTTTGAATTATTGAAGCCTAATCATCTAACTTATCACTTAAGTGCTTACGTTCAATTGATCAAGAGGTAGTTTGAATATCATGTTAAATCACAAGACACATTCAATTTGCCTTCTGTAGGACATTCTAGAATTTCTGATTGTTAGTATGTGAATCATTAATGGATGGTGAGAATCGAGTCTGGAGAATTTATCCTCCTTAAAAGATGAAAAGAACCGGTTAAAAAATAGGAGATCGACAAAAAGGTCATGTATGGTGAAAAGACTGAAAAATACTGGAAAAGAATGCAAATTCAAGGTTTGTAAAAGAATGAATAAAAATTGACCATCGATATAAAATTAAAAACTAGAAAGAGAAGGAAAAGGGGATAAGTTCAGAATCAGTACTTGAGTTTCAAACTAATCTTGAAGTGATAAGCATAGCTAACACGATGAATTGATAGTATTCGTATGGGAATTAAATTGATTTTCATTGAGCACATTAAAAACTTAATATACAAATTATGCTTTGAATTAGTGGATGAAGAACTTATTTGATCAGTTGCTTATATGATTGGGCTCTACGTTTTCGAAATCTCACTTTCGTATCTTAATTCTACCCATTCATCCTTGAGTGTACAAAAGATTGTTTTCTGAAAAAGATTTCTGACATTAAGCATTAGGATTTATTTTTTGCATACTTTGCTCGGGACTAGCAAAATGCTGGTTGGGAATTGTGTTGAGGGTTAAATATTGCATATTGGACCCCATTTATTACTTGGTTTTATAAACATGATAATGCTTAATATTCTATTTTAATCATGTTTGTGTTACAAGGTGAATTTAAGAACTTAGATTAAAAAGGATGCTAAAAGCATGGATTTAATGCTCAAAGATCACCAAAGCCAAGGATGGATATTAGAAAACCAAGAATTAAGAATTCACATGCCAAAGATTTAAGAAAACTAAGTTAAGAATGAAGAAAATTGAAGTTTTGGAGTGAATCCTCGACTAGTCGAGGCTCCTGCTCGATCAGTTGAGGATTCCACGACTCGAACTCCAGTGACAAAATCCCCAAAAATCAGGTCATTAACGACCAGTCGAGGATGGTCCATGACCAGTCGAAGGTGACCCTCGACCGGTCGAGGATGGTCCACGACCAGTCGAGGGTTACGCAAATTTTGCGCGGATTGTGTAAATTTGAGACGGCTTCCGAAAATTTCCAACTCAGTGCTAAAGGAGGTAATGCAAAACTATAAATAGGGGTCCCCAGGCATTCTTAAGCATCATCTAGGGTTTCAGGAGTGGAGCAAAAGGATGGAGCCGTTGTCCGGGAGTTCTTCTTCTTCCTCATTAGTTAGTCATTTTGTTTTGTTTAAGAGTCTTTAGTTCAATCATATCTATGGTTGGCTAAACCTCTTAGCTAGGGCTAAGAGGTGAAGCTTGTAGCATGATTGGGATGTTTGCTTTGTTTTGATTCATGTCTTCTTGAACCTTATGGATTCTACTTTGATCATTAAGGAATATTTTTAGTTTTTAATGGTTTGTTGTGACTCAAATTACAGCGGATCTGCGATTACTTTGAATATCTTCTTTCCCTGAGTTAAGATTGTGAAATTAGTAAGTCCCATTATTCACCATCACCCCTTGGGCATGGTAGGGTGACAGAATCCTTCTTAACTTTCACAATTCTCTTATAATTGGTTGTGGGATTAGTAAATCCTGTTGTTTTCCTTGTTTGCTGAGCATGGTTAGGTGATGGAATCACTTCCAAATCTTCACCACTCTCATCCATTGATGATTAGATCCATGAGAAGTTCAGAGATCTAACAAATCTCTTTTTACCAATTGGATAGGATCGGACTCTAATTCCAGTTGTGTCCTTGATTCATGCAAGGTAGCTTCCCAATTTCTACAAGTGGATCCTTGGAAACCCTAGTTACCACCTTTGAATTTGTTAGTTTTTAATCACTTTAATCACAATCACTCTCTCAAATATTCTAGATTTAGTTTCACATCTTCTTCTAGTTCTAGTTCTAGTCAGTTTCAAAATACGCACGGGATTACTCCCTGTGGATTCGACCTCGGTCTCACCGAGATTATTACTACATCGCGACCTTATGCTTAGGGTTGTGAACACCTGTGCCCAACTCTACATGTAGGCGACCATTTGAAAAACTCAGTATCCTTAGTTTCGAGTGAAAATATTACTTTCTAAATCATATTCCCTTCTCCGAAAGCCTTCTTTTTCACTTTCTTATTGTATGCTCGAGCAACTCTTGCCTTATTTGTCATAATAAAATTTAAGGCCTTTAGTTGTATTTCATCAGAGTCCTTGAGTTCAACCAACATAGCATCTGTAAACTCAATCAGGGTCAAGTTAACCTGATAAGCTACTTATAATGATGGCACAGTCACCTTTAGCAGTAACATAACATCATCTCCATATGCAAGTTTGAATGGACTCATCCTTTTGCTTATTCAAACGAATTTCGATATGCCTAAAGAGCTTCTGACAACTTAATATGCCATTGTTTGGGATTCCCATTAATCAGTTTCCATAAAATATTCTTGATGACCTTGTTACTAGCTTCAGTTTGGTCATTAGCATGAGCATATTAAGGTGATGAATGCAATAGTTTTATTTTATATTGATCTGTCATTTTCTTGACTTGCTTGAATGGAAATGCTACTCATCGGTCCATAGTAATTGATCTAGGAATTCTAAACTGATGAATTATATGAGTCTTGATGGACTCAATAATTTCTCGATGATCTATTCCCAACAAAAGTTTTGATTCTACCCATTTGGTAAAGTAATCAGTCTACCATAATAAAATTATACCTTTTAAACAAAGGAAGATAAATTTTTACTATCAAATAAATGGTCCATCGTCAAAATGTCTAAGGTTTGACAATATGATGGAATTCAGTCATGGTGACATGTTGTATCGGCTAATGTTTTATACATGCTTCACACCCTTTAGCATATTAGTTACAATTGACTAGCATACTCGGTTAGAAAAACCCATAACATCGAAGTGTAAGCCTCATTTTTTTTCTTACCTAGTGCACTCCATAAATTCCTTCATGAACTTCGCCCATAGCTAACATAGATTTCTTTTTACTCAAATATCGTAACAATACTCCATCAACCCCTTTTTGATATAGTTCCTTATCAATCAATACATAATTTATAGTTGTCATCTTAATGTCTCGACCGACCTTTATCTGTGGGGACCAAACATATTCTATGATTAGAGCTCTCCAGTCATCATCGCTCATCTCGACCTGGTAAATTTTGTTTATTAGTTCCCTTTAAAAAAATTGAGGGTAATGACTTCCTTTGAACAATCACCGTTCTTCCTTCAAATCCCTAAGCAATTTGAAGCCCCGATGCTAACTGTGTCATTTATTTTTTTCTCAAATTATATGTTTTAATTCGACTTCATCAAATTTACTTAGTGGTCATGTCGCCAAAAGATGATATGACTGTAGAGCATCACTTGTACAATTTTTTTTAAAAAAAACCAATTAATTGGTTTATAACTAATAAGGAATCGCCCATAACCAATACATCTTTTCCTCCTAAATCGGTTAACATTTTTAAACTGATTATAAAAGCTTCATATTCGGCTTGATTATTGGTGCAATCGAACTCAAGATGGATCGATTAGGACAATCCCTACACCTGATCCTTTGTCATCTTTTAATCATTAAATATCATTATCTAGGATGATCGATACACTACATATAAATCTAATGCTTCCAAAGGAAGTCAAATTTCTATAATTGAAGGATGATTTGTCAAAAAATTTGTTATTGTACCCTTTTACAGCCCTTTGTTACATATATATTAAATTAAACTCAGATAATGCGAGAACCCATTTGGCAATTTAGCCATTCAGAATTGGACAATTTAACATACATTTTCTTTAAATCAGTTACTGTAATCACATTAGCTATTTTGGCCAAAAAATAATGTTGTAATTTTATAGTTGCGAAGTATAATGATAAACATAACTTTTCTATGGTAGAATATTGTTTCTTAGTATCTAATAATGTTTACTGAGATAAAAACCAGGTGCTCTTTTCAATAATCGTCATCTTATTGTTGAGGGTCAAATGTTGCATATTTTCCCCCATTTATTTCTTGGTTTTACAAACATAATATGGCTTAATGGTATATTTTACATATGTTTGTGTGGCAAGGTGAATTTAAGAGCTTGGATTGAGAAGAATGCTAAAAGTATGGATTTAGTGCTCAAGAATTGTCAAAGCAAAGAAGGGATCTTTGGAGACTAAGATTGAAGATTTCAAGACTCTAAGATCCAAGAAAACTAAGTGGAGAAGAAGGAAGTCAAAAGAACAAGCGTAGAGATCGCAAAGACTATGTCATCGAGGCCCATTTGATGACATTGAATATCCATTTGATGACATCGAACACTAGTCGATGACATCAAATTTATGAGGAAAAATCGAGTTGGTGCTAGACATATTAGGTGTTTTTCACGATCAATCGAAGACATGTTCGATGACTCGAAGGAGGGTGCTCGATGACATTGAAGACTGCTCGATGGCATCGAATTTATTGAAGAAATTGAAGCAATTCGCTGGATTATTTTGGACACATTCTCGATGACTCGAAGACCTGTTCAATGGATCGAAGCTTCGCTTGATGACATCGAAGGACGATTCGATGATACAGAGACTTACGCAGTGCGAAAGAAGAAAAATTCGTAACTTCTAGATTCAAACCCCTTCGATGACATTGAAGGTAGTTTAATGGTATCGAACCAGTTATGCAGTGTTCACACGGACTGTGTAAATTTGATCCGATTTTGCGGAACTTTGCTTATAAATAGGGGTTTTCAAAGTTTTTCTAGGATATCTAGGGTTTGGAGAAGGAGAGAAAAAGGGCGGAGCCACTTCCCAAGAGTTCTTCTTCCCTTCTTCTTAGTTTTTAATGCTTTCTTTTAGAGTTTTTGATCCAATCATGTCTATGGTTGGATAAATCAAGGGTTAAGCTTATAGCATGGTTGGGATGTTTTTCTTATTTGATTCTTGTTATTATTGAACTTCTTTGATTCTAGTTTGATATTTAAGGAATACTTTTAGTGTTTAATGGTTTATTGTGACTAAAATTACAATAGATCTGCAATTACTCTTCTTTTTCTGTTTGGAGTTTGTGAAAATAGGAAACCCTACTGTTCTCCATCGTCCCTTAGGCATGGCTGAGTGATGGAATCCCTTTTATTCTTCACAATCCTCCCTTGTCGATTGTTAGATTGTTATATCCTATTGTCTACCATAGTCTCTTGAGCATGGTTAGATGATGGAATCACTTCCAATCCTCACGACTTTCATCCATTAAGAATTAGTCAATGGAAGTTCAAATATGAGTTTATTGAATATCTTCCAATTGGATATGATAGGACTCCAATTCCAATTAAGTGCCTTAAAATCAAATAAGGAAACATCCTAATAGTTGCAAGTGGATCCCTGGAAACCCTAGTTCCCACCTTTAAATTCTTATGTTTCTAAATTCATCATCTCACAATTACTCCCTACTTTCCTGATTTATGTTAGATCTTCTCCTAGTTTTAATTCTAATTACTTTCAGAATAGACACACAAGATTTTTCCCTATGGATTCGACCTCGGTCTTACTGAGATTATTACTGCATCGTGACCCTACACTTAGGGTTATGAACAAGTTTTTGGTGCCGTTGCCGGGGATTAACGGCTGTGTTTTTCAGAGATTGATTGGTTTTAGAAGTAGGTTAAGAATAGGATATATTTACTTTCTAATTCGAAGATTTTTTAGAAACTAACTTATCTTTTTATTTCTATTTTTAGAAACTTTCTAATTTTAGAATTTCTGTTTTAGAAACTGACTTGTTTTGTTTTATTCTACAGGATCTTAATTTAGGAACTTCTAATTTGGTAACTCCTTTCTAATTCTCTCCCTTTCTATTTCTAGATCTCTATTTCCTTCTTATTTCTTTTAAGGTTAGGTTGGAATCTGAAATTAAGGGCTGAGAGTGTTTCATACCCAAGTGGGTCTGTGACAACACTCAACGTCTTTTAAGTGAAGGAGGATTGGTTGAGGGATTATCTATCCATCACAGGATTAGACACCACTCGAGATCCTCAGAGCTAATTGAGATTATGGCCACAAATCAACCTATAAATCAACCGGTGAATCAACCGCAACCTCGAGTTGCGGAAGTCCACGATGAGAATGAGGTGCACCATACACCCCCACCTCATACTTTATTAGATTACTTACAACCGACAAGGGTGAGCACGCCCTCATGTATGGTTTTTTCAGGAAACACCGGAAACATGGATATTAAACCAGGAGCAATCGAACTCCTTTCGAAGTTCCTTGGACTTAAATCTGAAAGTCCATACCTACACTTATAAGAGTTTAACGAGGTTATAGCCACTTTACACTTTCCTAACGTGTCTGAGGACCCGGTCAAGCAGAAACTCGTACCTTTCTCTAAGGCATGCTTGCACGCACTACATCCGCGATCTATTGGCATATGAAATGACATGATGAAGGAGTTCATAAAAAAATTCTTTCCATACCATAAGACGAACACCATCAGGAAGTCGATCATGAACTTCGCCCAAAAGGAAGATGAAACATTCTTCCAATGTTAGGAGCGGTTCAAGGATCTCCTCAGTTCATGCCCAAAACATGGTTTTGAAATGTGGCACATAACAACTTTCTTCCACAATGAACTGACATCTTCAATGCCCCAATTTGTCGAGACGATGTGCAATGGGGAGTTCATGAACAAAAATGTCGATGAGGTGTAGGATTACTTTGACAAAATCGCTGAAACTGCACAATCATGGGACAACACCCTAAAACCTAGCACTGCATCTAAGCTTACTCGGGCAAGGGAGAGAGGTGGGATATACTTGCTTTAAGAGGATGATGATATAAATACTGAAATGGTCAGTCTCGCAAGGAAGGTCGAGGCCATGGAACTTAAGAAGCATAAGGGTAAGGAAGTTGTTTGCGGTATCTGTGCTTGCAACATACACACAACTGAAAATTGCCAACAATACCTACTTTTCAAGAGGCACTGATTGAGCAATCGAATGCCGTGAACAACTACCAAAGACCTTTCAGTGGACCCATCTCTAACACATATAATCCTATTAGTTAGAGAAATTATCCGAACTTTAGTTGGAGGAATGGATAAACTGCTACTCCTTAAGGAATCCCTAACCAATTCTTGAATCAAGGGAAACCTTAAGAGGATCCGGTCTGGAAACATATTCAAAACTAAGAGCTTATCAATCAGAGTATATTGCAAACCCTTCAAGACCTTTCAAAGGCCATACTAGGACATGAGGTAAAAAAATTAATTGGGGAAAAAGGGATTCTTTTAGCCCAACCTTTCCCAATCCTAAATCGTAATATGAAATAAGTAATCCAAGCTCTTTAAATCAAATGGAGCAAGCTAAGTCTATCACGACTCTTAGGAATGGAAAGATAATTGACAATATTCTGATAATAACTAAAAAGTCCAAGGACCCAGAAGTAGATGAAACTGATAGACCAAGAGACACTCCACAAGAGTTTCAACCAGAACTTCAAGGAAATCCGATTGCACCATTCCCCCAATGATTGATTGCACCAAAACCTCTCTCTAACCCTCCGGACTTTCTAGAGGTGTTGAAACAAGTGAAGGTCAATATTCCTTTACTGGATGTGGTTAAATAAATAACTTCATATGCCAAATTTCTGAAAGACTTATGTACGACTAAAAGATGACAAAATATGCAAAAGAAAATATTTTTAACTGAAAAAGTGAGTGACATCCTAAAGTAAGATGTGTCACAGAAATACAAAGATCCTGGTAGCCCAACCATTGCTTATGTAATTAGGAATTAACACATTGAGCAAGCAATTCTTAATTTAGGAACAAGTGTAAATCTGATCCCATACTCAGTTTACGAGCAACTGGGTCTAAGTGAATTAAAATGCACCTGGACCACGTTACAACTTGTCGATCGCTCAATCCGTGTACCAAGAGGGATAATTGAGGATGTGTTGGTCCAGGTTGACAAATTCTACTATCAAGTAGATTTCATCGTCCTGGGTACTCAACCCATTGTAGACATGAGCACTCAAATTTTCATCATTCTTAGTTGCCCATTCCTTGCCACTTCAAATGCAATCATTAATTGCAGGAATGGAATCATGAATATGTCTTTTGGAAATATGACATTGGAGTTAAATATCTTTTTCAACACAAACAAATAGTTAAAGGATGATGACGATTCTCACGACATTAACATGATTGATTCTTTTGTGGAAAATAGAGCACTTCTGACCTTATCCTCTAACCCTCTAGAGACGTGTCTGGCCCACTCTCATGATTTTGATGATGACATGTTTAAGGAGATGGGGGCCATGCTGGATATCGTGTCAATACTTGAAGTTAACCAGTGGAGGCTATAATTTATAGAATTACCCCAAACTAATGTAGTGCCTCTACCATCTAACCTCAAGGTACCGAAGCTTGACCTAAAACCTTTGCCCTCTAATTTGAAATATGTCTATTTAGGTCAAGAAAAGACATACCCAGTGGTGATTTCTTCCCACCTTGAGCAAGAACAAGAGATTATGCTCATTTTTACTCTAATTAAGCGTAAGGGAACCTTTGGATGGTTGATTACGGACCTCAAAGGAATTGACCCTTCGATTTATACTCACTGCATTTATCTAGAGGATAATGCGAAGACCTCCTGAAAACCACAGCGCAAATTGAATCCAAACATGAAGGAAGTGGTTAAGGCTGAGCTTCTTAAGCTATTAGATATGGGTATCATATACCCTATATCGGATAGCCAATGGGTGAGTCCAACTCAGGTGGTTCCCAAGAAGTCCGGAATCACCATAATAGCCAATGCCAACCACAAACTCGTGCCAACTAAGGTGACTACAGGTTGGAGAATGTGCATTGACTACCAGAAATTGAATACCATCACTAGAAAGGACCACTTTCCTTTGCCCTTCAATGATCAAATCTTAGAAAGGCTAGCTGATCACTCATACTATTGCTTCCTTGATGAGTATTCGGGCTACAACCAAATAGAGATAGCCCGTGAAAATCAGGAAAAGACCACGTTCACATGTCCCTTTGGCACCTTTACTTACCAAATGATGTCATTCGAACTGTGTAATTCCCTCGCCACTTTTCAGTGATATATGTTGAGTATTTTTAACATGGCAGGGCAATATCTAGAGGTCTTCATAGATGACTTCTCCATCTTTGGTCCATCTTTCAGCAATTTCCTAGAAAATCTTAAATGTGTGCTGAAAAGATTTGAAGAAAAGAATATGGTACTCAATTGGGAGAAGTGTCATTTCATGGTTCATAAGAGAATAATCCTCGGACATATCATTTCGTCCAAGGGAATTGAGGTAGATAAAGCTAAAATTGATCTTATCTCTACCCTACCCCTACCCAAAAGCATACGAGATGTGCGACCCTTCTTAGGACACGCTGGATTTTACAGAAGATTCATAAAAGACTTTAGTCACATCACTCGTCCTTTATGCAATCTACTTCAAAAGGATATTCCATATGAGTGGACTGAGCAATGCCAAGAAGCTTTTTCTAAGCACAAGGGCATGTTGACTACCGCACATATTATACAACCACCTGATTGGAATATTCCTTTTGAACTTATGTATGATGTGTCTGACTATACTATTGGGGTGGTGTTAGGCCAGAGAAAAGAAAAGAAGCCCTATGTTATTCATTACACAAGTAAGACGCTAAATTCGGCCCAGGTGAATTACTCAACTGCAGAAAAAGAACTCTTGGTCGTAGTATTCGCTTTGGACAAATTTGGATCTTACTTGATCGGATCCAAGATCATTATCTACACCGATCATGTGGCGCACAAGTACCTTCTTTTTAAGAATGATGCAAAGCCCCGCCTGATAAGATGGATCCTCCTACTCCTAGAATTTGATTTGGAAATAAAAGATAAAAAGGGAGTAAAAAACGTAGTGGCTGACCATCTTTCACGGCTTGATCTTCCAGAATTCCTTGAGACGGCACCCATAAACGATATGTTCCCTAACGAACAATTGTTTAAAGTCTCTCACACATCTTGGTTCACTGATATTGCTAACTATCTTGCCACAAGTTTTCCGCCGACACATTGGACTACACAAGATAAGAAGAAACTTTTCGCTGAGGTACGCAAATTCTTCCGGGATGATCCGTATTTATTTAAATATGCCTAAATCAGATTTTAAGGAGGTGTGTACCAGACAATGAACACCAAAGTGTCATACCCTTTTATCACACTTAATCCTATGGTGGTCACTTTTTTGTCAAAAAGACCACAACAAAAATTTTGCAGTGCGGCTTTTATTGGCCCACTATGTTCAAGGACACTCATGAGTTTTGCAAAGCTTGTGAGCGTTGTCAAAAAATAAGGGCATTATCTTATCAAAATATGATGCCTTTGAACCCCATACTCATAATTGAAGCATTTGATTGCTGGGGCATCGATTTCATGGGACCATTCCCCCAATCTCATGGAAATTTATATATTTTGCTCGCCGTAGACTATGTCACTAAATGGGTTGAAGCGATTCCATGCTGGAACAATGACCATCAGACGATCATTAAATTCTTAAAAGAAAATATTCTTTCCCGGTTCGGAATGCCTCAGGCCATCATTAATGATGGATGGTCACATTATTATAATAGGCCATTTGCAAACTTAATGAAGAAATATGGCATCTCTCACAAGGTGAGCACTCCAAACCACTCACAGACAAGTGGGCAAGCTAAGATTTTAAATAAGAGACTAAACAAATTTTAGAGAAAATGGTTAACCCTGCCCGTGAGGATTAGTCAATCCAATTAACTGATGCTCTATGGGCTTACTGTACCGCATTTAAAACTCCTATTAGAAAATCTCCCTTTGTACTTGTCTATGGGAGCGCTTGTCACTTACCTTTGGAGTTGGAACATAGAGCCTATTAGGTTATTAAGAATTTAAATTTCAATTTAGACAACACTAGCTCACTGTTCAAGCTACAATTGAATGAACTTGAGGAGATTCGAAATGACGCATACGAGAATTAGAGAATTTAGAAGGATAGGATGAAGGTGTTTCATGATAAGAACATCCTTTGAAAATCATTCTTGACTAGCCAGAAAGTCCTTTTGTACAATTCTCGGTTACGTCTCTTTCTGGGAAAGCTCTGATCTTGTTGGTCCGACCCTTTCACTATTACAAATGTCTATCCTCATAGGGCCGTTGAGATAACAACTCCCAACAATAGTAATGTGTTTAAAGTGAATGGACATCGGTTGAAGCCGTTTGTTGAGAAATTCAATTCAGAGGACATGACCATCCCTCTAACTAATCCTGTGTACCAGGATTGACCTCCTAGTCTGATGGAGGTATAGTTAGGTTTATTACTTTCATGTTATGTTTAGGATAGTTTGTTTTTTGCTGTTTAGGATAGTTTTCTTATACTCTATTGAGTTTAATTTTGTGCTAACCCATTTTATACTAAGAGAAGTTTTAAAATTCCTTCTCTCAGGTACTATCTTTCCAACACCATCTCTTTTATTTTCGTTGCCTCTTTTACATTACATGCTTATTTCTTATACATTGAGGATAATGTAGAATTTTTGTGGGGGTGTGGGGGAATTAGGTAACCTAACTGTTTTCTCAATTTTGAGCAAAAAATTTGAAATTTTTCAATGTTTTAAGTTAAAATCCATTTAGGAAACGATGACTTGTGTACTTAAGAATGCTTTGAGTATGATAAGATAGAGATTAAATCTTGAACTCCTGGAGTCTAATCATCTAAGTAACTTACCACTTAAGTTCTTGTGCGCAATTATCCTAGAGGTAGTTTGAATATCATGTTAATCTAGATCATAGGACACATTCAATTTATCTTCTATAAGATATGTTAGATGTTCTGATTGTTAGTATGTGAATCATTGATAGATATTGAGAATCGAGTTTGGAGAATTTTATCCACCTTAAAAGAAGAAAAGAACCAGTTAAAAAATAGGAGATCGATAGAGAGGTCATTAAAAAGAATGAAAAGAATGAAAAATCTGGAAAAGAATGCAAAAATAAAGAACGGATAAAAATTGATTGTCGATATAAAATCAAAAATTAGAAAAAGAATGAAAAAGGGGATAGTTTTAGAATCAGTACTTGAGTTTTCAACTAATCTTAATATGATGGACATGGCTAACATTACGAAACAAAAGTAGTCTTTTGGGAAGTAAATTGATTTTCACCAAGCACATTAGAAACTTGACATTTGAACTTCTACTCTGATTTAATTGATAAAGAACCTACTTGATTAATCACATAGTTGATTTGGCTCTAGGTTTTCAAGATCCCACTATCTCACTTAATTTTACTCATTCATACTTGATTGCACAAAAGATTGTTTTTTGAAAAAGGATTTTGAACTTGAGATTGAATATTATTTATCGCATATTTTTCTCGAGACTAGCAAAATGCTAATTGAGAGTTGTGTTAAGGGTCAAATATTGCATATTATCCCCCATTTATTTCTTGGTTTTACAAACATAATATGGTTTAATGGTATATTTTACATATGTTTGTATTGCAATGTGAATTTAGGAGCTTGGATTGAAAAGAATGCTAAAAGTATGGATTTAGTGCTCAAGAATTGCCAAAGCAAAGAAGGGATCTTTGGAGACCAAGATTGAAGATTTCAAAACTCCAAGATTCAAGAAAACCAAGTAAAGGAAGTCGAAAGAACAAGTGCATAAATCACAAAGACTGTGCCGACGAGGACCGTTTGATGACATCAAATATCTGTTCAATCACATCGAACACTGGTCGATGACATTGAATTTATGAGGACATATTGGGTGCTTTTCTCAATCAATCGAAGACATGTTCGATGACTCGAAGGAAGGTGCTCGATGGCATCAAATTTATTGAAGAAATTGAAGCAACTCGCTGGACTGGTTTGGACACATTCTCCATGACTCGAAGACTTGTTCAATGGATCGAAGCTTCACTTGATGACATCAAAGGACAATTCGATGATATAGAGACTTACGCAGTGCAAAAGAAGAAAAAGGCACGACTTCCGAATTCAAACCCCTTCAATGACATCGTAGGGTGTTTGATGGCATCGAACTAGTTATGCAGTGTTTACGCAGACATTGTAAATTTGATCTAATTTTGCGATTTATGGAACTTTACTTATAAATAGGGGTTTCCTAAGTCTTTCTGGGATATCTAGGGTTTGGAGAAGGAGAGCAAAAGGACAGAGACGCTTCCCAAGATTTCTTCTTCCCTTCTTCTTAGTTTTTAATGCTTTCTTTTAAGGTTTTTAATCCAATCATGTCTATGGTTGGATAGATCCCTTGGCTAGGGCTAAGGGGTGAAGCTTGTAGCATGGTTGGGATGTTTTTCTTGTTTGAATCTTGTTATTGTTGAACTCCTTTGATTCTAGTTTGATATTTAAGGAATACTTTTAGTGTTCAATGGTTTATTGTGACTGAAATTACAATGGATCTGCAATTACTTGAAGTATCTTCTTTTTCTGTTTGGAGTTTGTGAAAATAGGAAATCATGTTGTTCTCCATCACCCCTTGGGCATGGCTGAGTGATGGAATCCCTTCTATTCTTCACAATCCTCCCATGTTGGTTGTTGGATTGCTATATCATGTTGTCTACCTGTAACACCCAGAACTTTCAATACTCGGGTACTACTGAGTAACCCTACTTAGTATAAGTGCAAACCTAGCTCTAACGAACGTTCACATGTATTCCAATCAAAATCTAACCATTGAAAGCTGTTCCCATCCATGTATCAGGCTATCCATCCGTTATCCTTCTAGATGGACCGTCACATCAGTAGAAAGACCTATTCTTAGGATTTTAATTTCATTGATACATAAATCTAACCAACCATCAAGATTACCATTGTAAGGCCCATCATTCAAGATTGCAATCAGATTTTCTAGTCCATATTTAATCCCCATATCACGCCTAAACACCCGTTAGGATCCTAAGACCATTAATAAATGATTTTGAGGTAAACCGACCATTGAATTATAAGAGCAAATGTTGCGGCTGAGAGTACAACTATGGAGATGCACATTTTCCCAAATAACTCAGTCAAATGGTTGGATGGAGAGATGCATCTATACTAGTTCATGACCCCTAAAACCACTCTAGGTCAAGTTAGAAGCTATCTGCCCATAGAACAAATTAAAATCAACTTAATCTTTGTTTCAAATTCTGTAATTTATCATTAAGAAACTATAATAAAAAAATAAATTATTATCCTGTGTGGCCAACTAATGCATGAAATCCACCCTGGATCTGGGCCCGAGACTTGGTAAGGACTTATAAATTTAATAAAGGCCATTGACAGAAAATAAAATAAAATAAAATAAAGAAGATAATAACTAATAATTATGATGATGATGATGATAATAATAATAATAATAATAATAATAATAATAGTAATAATAATAGTAAATAATATTAAAAAATAGCATGACATGATACTTAGAGTTATAAAAACATAATAGGTCATAGGTCCATAACCCGACCATTGATTTCTACCTTAAATGATCCCTTCGACCTTTCTAACCATTGGCATTCAGTTTCAGAATCATTCGACCATCAAAATGATGAGAATCAGCAAATAGGACCCGAATCCATCTATAGGGCCCACATGAAACTTTAGATCTACCTGATATTTGGCCAAAGGCCCTAAGTGATCTCCTAAGAACGAATGGATGGTGTGGATCAGGCAAAACAGCTGAGTGGACCCCACCTCTAGATCATGGGCATGCACAACAGGGTGTGCACCCGCTATGCACTAAGCCAAGAGGGCTCGGTCAGACGCCTCTAACCATGTCTCTCTCAAAAAAGAGAGATTTCTCTCTCTCTCTCTCTCTCTCTCTCTCTCTCTCTCTCTCTCTCTCTCTCTCTCTCTCTTCGGATTGGCAACGGACGAGCAGGCGTCCTCTACTTTTGATCTGTGGCCCACCATCATCAGCTATTTGATGATCAGAGCCATCCACGTGTGAGGCATTGAATTCTGACCAAACCCTGGGTGGTTTCCCCCATTGAAATGCACCCGCGTGCACACAATCATTGTGGAGAATAGGCCCTACAAACACAAACATTTTGAAAATGGAACCTATTCTTGCTGCCAAGATTGGTGATCCATGTAAGCTCCTCTCCTTGCATCTCCACTGTTCAAACCGGAGTGATCTTGACTATTTAAGGCTAGGTTTTAGAAAAGAAAGGGAAAGAAAGAGGGAGGAAGCAATCGTTTCTCCACAAGCTCAAACCCACCAACGAAACCTTCTCCAAACTTCAAGGGAGCTTGTCTACGAGCTTCCTAGGGCCCCCACGAATCATCTACAGGAGGGATATTAAAGGAGGAAGCCTCCGATTAAGATTCACCATTTACAATAACCCACCTTCATTGCCTTTCTCTCGCTGCCGCTCCACCTCGACTCGAATTGAGATTGGTCTAGGTTGGATTTGTCTTGCTGGCTGGTACAGGAGAAAGAAGGAAGAAGAAGAAAGAAGTAGGAAGAAGAAGAGATGGGGTGGTGTGACTATTGCTCCGCACCACCATGACCGGCTCGTCCAAGTCGAGTCAGGCAGGGCCCATTGCCACTATTGGGTCTGTAGCAAACAAAGGATAAGGAGGAGGGAGAAGAGAGTGAGAAAGGAAGGGAAATGAAAGAGAGTGAGTGTAATCATTGCACTCGCTACCGAGTCGAGTGAACCTGACCTGCTAGAGAGACCAACTCGCTGGACCGAGTTCGGTCTAAGTTAGGCATGGGTTCGGGCTACTCCAAACCCCTGTGAAAGCCCAGCAAAGGAAGAAGAAAGGAGAAAGGAAAAGAAAGAGGAAGAAAGGAGAGGAGGAGAGTTACAATGGGATCAACTCGGTCCAGCCGAGTTAACTTAGCCAATCGCCCCACCGAGTTCAACAGGTAATGGAGGTTGGATTTGGCCTTTCCAAGCTACTGGCCCCACCGGGTTAGTTTGAGCTCATCCTTAAGCTGATTTTTTTGTTTGGACAACCCAGTTGTGTTGGATCCTTTTCTTGCACTAGCGAGTCATGGAGTAACTGAGTTAGTGTTTGATGTTTTCAGGGATTGATTCGAACCCATAGCCACAAGCAGGCCGTGTTTCTCTCTGAATTAAGAGAGATTTAGATTTTAAGGTGAGTTGAGCCTCAACCGCTAGTTTGATTTAAGGTCTATGATAGATTAGAGTTAATCTTAATTTATTAAGAAATTTATTATAAAATAATAATAATAATAATAATAATAATTTATTTCCTTCAAATGGGAACTTACCCCTTACAACATGCCTAGTTGATTGGGTGCGGGGCCAACCGTAGCCAACAACTTTAGAAATGTTGTGGGGCTTTCAAAGATAGCAATAAAGGTGAGCCCACATTGAATTTATTTCGGTTACAAGTATCATTGTTACCACTGTTATCATTAAGCAGGATTATTAATAGCTTTCCTATACTAACACCGATTATTACATACAGATTTCAATAATTAGATAAAAGTGTTTTATTCTTCATTCTTAAAGATCACCCTTAATAGTAAAGCACTCTATTTGTTTCCATTACAATGATTACTGGTGTCATATTAACTAATATTAATTACATCATTACCATGTAGTTATTAACATTAGCATGGTATCCATCACCTGAAAATATTATCCTTAATAATAGGATATACTTATTACAGTTGTAATACTTATTATTATCAAGGTCATAAATATTAATTATATCATTAACATTAAATTGTAATTAACCATATTATTACATTGTGTTGAAACCACATACATTGTAGTACAACTCCTAGAACTAAACCCTAGGATGAAGCTCTAAACCTAGGTAATCCAAACCCTAGGTTAAGACCTTAATCTGGAATAGCATATAAAGCTTGAATCTAACTGCACAACTTCATAATTTGTGATAGGATTTGACACTAAGGGTGCGCACGCGCTTCCTAGCAACGTTAGTGGGTAATTCGATTCGTAAGGTGATGATTTCTTCCCCTTGAGCTTTCCATTTTTCCATTAGCTTGAGTGATAGTTTTTATTTTAATTTCAGTTGATAATTGATATCTTCACTTTATAATCACATGTGTAAACTGTTGGAATTGGATTGTTAGATTACATGCTTAATATTTATTTTGCATATCTTCTTATGTTTGTGGATTACTTGTGGATTGTTTCTGGAATTTAAACTGGTACATCAGTGGGAAAGCCCCACTTATAAATGTACACCCATACTTGGGATGTAACTCGATTGATTGTGTTTATAATGGACCTTCGACTTAGTGGTTATTGAATGGTGAAGTAATTCGAATATTGATGTGGGCCTATCATCCAGGGGTTGTTATGTCCAAGTGGTTTTTAAGGATGGTCTTTTATTGCATGGTTTTGATACTTGCCCTATGTGGCTTATTTTGATATTTGCCCTATGTAGTTTGTTTTGATATCGCCCTAGGTGGCTTTATTTTGGTATTTGCCCCTATATGGGTTTGATGTTTTATATAGTGCAACCATATGATAGTAAGCCCCATATACTGTAATATGATTGGCCACTAGTTGACGGGTTTCCATTAAACATCTTAAAATGATAATCTCATGAGTCGGGGATGGTGGTATGTGACCTATACTCGAGCTATCGGCCTATGCTGGTGACAATCCCCATAGTGACCTTGAGTTTATTTAAATTGGCTGATTGTAACTAGACTAATAATGATTTGGCTAATCATGCATACATGGCACAAACCAGCGTCTATTGCTATCGTACGTGATGTACGTATTCTGTCTGACTGGATGATCATTCCCAGGTCGATGATTGCATGGGTGACGAGCCCACTGTTCGCATGGATGAGCATCCCCGGGGTGATGATTGCATTCACTCATCCATGCATCTAATAAGACCTACATCATGTATTATTTTGTATGCTTTGCTTTATAATTATGCTTACCTAATGCGGCAGTGTGTAATCTTGAGGGAAATTCATACTGAGTTGACCACTCATCCATCAAATATATAACTGTACAGGTAACACAAGTGGCCCAGACAACATTCATGTTCATATTGATGAGGAGCAAGCTATGGTTGATAAGGGTGCATGACTGTATTTTTTAAGGGTTGCTACAGGATTTCACAGCTCAAGATTGTTATAAATTTACTTTGTTTCATATGTAATATTATTTTATTTCGTAACTGCAAGAATGAGGACATTGGTTTGTATAAGTCATTATTGGTAGCTTCTTGTATATTTAAATGATAATGCGACTTTCCATTATGTTTGAGTTGTCCATACTACGCAAACTGCTAATTCTGAATAAATAAACTCTGAAGAAAAAAATATGTGGACTTTGGCTCTTTATAGGTTAATACTCAGGTTTTTGGGAAACGGGTCATATACTCGGGTCTTGAAAACATCGAGCGTTACGCTACCATAGTCTCTTGGGCATGGTTAGATGATGGAATCACTTCCAATCCTCACGACTTTCATTCGTTGAGAATTAGGTCAATGGAAGTTCAAATCTGAGTTTATTAAATATCTTCCAATTGGATATGATAGGACTTCAATTCCAATTGAGTGCCTTGAATCAAATAAGAAAACATCCTAATAGTTGCAAGTGGATCCCTGGAAACCTTAGTTCCCACCTTTAAATTCTTAAGTTTCTAAATTCATCATCTCACAATTACTCCCTACTTTCCTGATTTAGGTTAGATCTTCTCCTAGTTTTGATTTTAATTACTTTCAGAATAGACACACAAGATTAGTCCCTGTGGATTCAACCTCGATCTTACTGAGATTATTACTGCATCATGACCCTACACTTGGGGTTGTGAACACTTGTGCTAACAAAGCTCCAACCGATTATGATAAAGACACAACATAAAACTTGAGCGATCGACCCTTTAATTGTGTCATCAACACTAGTAGTTTAGACAAATAATCTTTAATATTATTAAAAGCCAACTGATGTCCTGTCTCCCATTTGAACTCATCTCCTTATTTCAACTTCAACAAAGGAGAAAGCACATTAGTTTTTCCAACACAGTTAGAAATAAATCCTCACATAAATTTAACCTTGCCAAGAAACCTCTGTAACTCAGTTTTTTTTCTTGCCGCCCGAGCTTTTATTATTGATTGCATCATATGTTAATCAATTGTAATTTCTCTTCAATGTACCGTGAATTCTAGAAAATTTCTTATCAATAGATCAAAAGAACATTTAAGAGGGCTCGTCTTTAATTTATGAATTCTCATTCTTTCAAATGACTTTCGCAAGTGGTCAAAATATTTGTTTAAATTGATGAATTTGACCATCATGTCATCAATATAGATTTTCATAAATTGGCTAATTATATTATGGAAAATGGTGTTCATGCCTATTTCATAAGTGGCTCCTACATTTTTAAGCCCAAGTGCCATTACGACCTAAAAAGACATACCTAAAGGACTAGGATATCTGAAGGCTATCTTTGAGACATCTTCCATTATATCCTGAATGGTCAACCATAAAGGATATCATTTGATGTACAATGGCCCGATCAATCAACTGATCGGCCATAGGCATAGGATACTCATCTTTGGTATGACTGGATTTAAATTCTAAAAGTCATTGCATACTTTGTGCTTACTATTTTTTTAATAACAGGTGCTATATTCAAAATCTATTCGGCATATTTGATGGGTTTAATAAAACTTACTTTCAAAAGCCACTCGATTTCTTATTTTATCTTTAGCATCACTTTGGCCATCATCTGTCTAGGTGGCTCTTTATATGGTTGATAACCTTCTTTCATAAGTAACCTGTGTTCAACCATATTTCAGTTTAATCCAAGCAACTCATGATAATCCTAAGTAAAAAAAAAAAAATCGATGAACTCTTTAAGTTAATAAGTTTGGCTTGTATTTGGGAATCCAATAATCCACTGATAAAAATAAGCTTGGGATGTTGTTTTGTTCCCAAATTTGTCTCTATTGGAAGATCTTGAACTTGAGCTTAAGAATCCTTCAATTTCTCTGGAGTTGGTTTTAAATCCTTCATTTCAATACCTTTCAGTTATCTAATCAACCGGTACTGCTATTTCGGCCATATCAGCAAAACATCGATTATCATATTTTTGTAAACTCTCTTTAAGTTGTCGTACTCAGGCCGTGAACATGGCCTTGACCGAAGATCAGTCCATCATGGGATTTCTTATATCGTGAAGCTTGTAGTCACAAGGAAGGGAATTATAATCTTGGGTAACTCTTCATTCAGTTGAATCATGATAGCAATATCATGTATGCCATTATCTAGAGTATATTATCGATTCTAATCGGTTTGCCATTCTTATCTCATCTTATGAATCATATTGCTCCGATCTTATTTTCCTAAAAAAAGCCTCAACCGCATTAGACATAGCTAGGAATGGTTTGTTATTAGCCAAAACCAATTCTACTCTATCTTGATTTAGGAAGACCACGAATTAGTGTAGTGATGATGGAATGCACGAGAATGAATGAATCCAATCTCGTCCAAGTAAAGCATTGTAATTTGATGAAGTGTCGACCACAAAGAAAGTGGCCATCACCTTGTTGGTTCTGACCATCAGTTCGTCCAGTAAAATACTTTGCATTTACGTTACTCCTTCAGCAAAATTAAACATTTAACCTCGGTCGGAATAAGGTCAACTTGAGTCTTTCCCAATTTGATCATCATTTTGGATGGATGAATGTTAACAGAAATTCCATTATTGACTAGAACCCAAGTGTGAAATTACGCGTGGAATAGGATACCGTGGCTAGGCGTGCGGAAGCTTAGCGGAGCTACAGAATGAAGGCTATGTCCTAGGGGGTGATTAGGACCAAATAAGACTTTTTCCTTTTAAACATAATTTTTTATTTAAACTAATATGCAAATTAAACCAAGGCAATTAACTTTGTTAGTGCACTGATTTGTGAATCTTGTTTGTCAATCGCCTCAGTCCATGTGTCATATAGATGGTTGAGCCCTTGGAAGTTGAAGACCGAATACATAAGAGTACATGAACATCAAGGAGCAGAGAACATGTAAATAAGGTCCCTTAGTGACCCTAACCCTTGACCCAAACAACCCCTTTAACCTCTAAATGATCTTTAGCCTTAGAAGTCTAATTAGAACATAATAAGTAATGCTAAGTACAAAGCTATTCTAATATCATATGTCCAAAACAACAGACTTTCAAGTGGTGCTTAATCTCATCGAGCTGTCCTCGAGGAGTCTTCGATGGCATCAAAGAGCACTCAATGGAATCGAGTAGGTAACTCATATCTTTCCAGCAAAATATAATTATTTTTTATCTGATTTTCATGGAATCTGGGAACCTTTAGTGACATCAAAGGGTCCCCTCAATCCCATCGAACACCACACGATGGCATTGGATAACAGTGTGTAAACCATCTAACAACAATTCAGCAGGAAACTTAATTTTCTCAATACCATCAAAGCCATGCTCAATGCCATCAATAGAGTCATTATCTGCCCTTTTTTTCTATTGGAGATCGGAACTCCATCTATAGGGCATTTGATTCTTTGGCATTTGGATGCATTTTTGGTGCAATAGAAGCTTAGGTGATTCCATGATGATATCTCTCATCCCAAGCCTCTTATTCCATGAGATATAAGTCTTTATCCTTATGATTTATCACTTGAAAGAAGATTTCATCTTCAACGATGATCATGAACTTAATCTCTACCTTGTTCTAAAGGTTAGACTTGAACTAATGGTTAAATCATTGTCTAAACCCTCTAGCACATCCATCTAGTGAATCTACTAGGCATTACAACTGCTCATTAGTTGTATGAGATTCTACCAATCTCGCATTACCTTAGTCACCTCAAAGGAGCATCACATGCACGGTGGTTGATCTTGGAGCTGAAGTATTGGTAACACATCGGCATCATGAATAGGGGAGCAAAGGAGAGCTGATTGAAGCATAAGGATCATCGATCAAGCAACCCAAGAAGGGGCTTCAAAAGGAGCTCAATCCAATAAGTAAGTTGTCATGTGTAAGAATCCATGTACACTCCTTCCCTGTGTAGGATTGAGTGTAAGAGTTTGAATTACCAAAATTGACTAGGTTTGTGTGTAGGACATTGGTTCTTGTGTAGGACCTAAATTAAAGTGCTTTTGTAGGCCATCGGACATAGGTGTGTACATGTTAGTCTCCAAGGGAACCTCCGGCAGGAGTAAATGTAGGTCTGTGGATTAGGACCGAGGTTGTTGGTTAGCCGATAGAAAACCAACTCAAGTCTTTTAATCGAGCCTCCAACGGGAGTGTACACATGTAGGTTCTTATGTAGGACTAAGGTTCATGGTGAGCTTATAGAAAATCATGTAAAGTCTCTTGCTGGAGTTGGTCCTTGTGTAGGATTGTAAAGGTTAGAAGTGAACCTGATTTAAAACATCTTGTAGTGAAATCTGGTACACTTATGGGTTAAGTGCGTTCATCTGGAGTGGAGTAGGGAAACCGAACCACTTACATACCTGTGTTTGGGATTGTCTTTGAGCACTTGTTTGATTAAACTTATGTGATTGAATGCGTGATTAACTATATGTATGATTAGATGAATACTAGGAGTTTATAGGTAGCACATCCCACATACGCATGTACACTCATATATAGACTAGTTGCATGTCATTTGTAGTCTATGTGATTGGACCCTCTATTGGTTTAGAAACCTTAGAGTTAATTGAATCAGTTTAATTTGCATATTAGTTTAAGTAAGTAATTGTGTTTAAAAGGGAAACATTATATTTAGTCCTAATCACCTCTCCTCTAGGACATATCCATCATTCATTAGTTCCATTAAGCTTCTGCGCATAGCCCATGGGCCCACCATATGCAACTTCTAACTTTAAATCTTCCAATCCAATAGAAGGTCCAATCGCATAGACTGCAAATGACATGACATTCAAGCAACTAATCTATAAATGATAATTTACATGTGTGTGTGGGATGTGCTACCTATCAACTCTTAGCATTCATCTAATCATGCATACATACAATTAAATATTCAATCACATAAGCATAATCAAATAATTACTCAAAGACAATCATAAACACAAACATGTATAGTGGTTCAATTTTCCTACCCAACTCCCGGTGGACGCACTCAACCCATGAATGTACCGAATTTCACTATCGGAGGTTTTAAATCAAGTTCACCTCTAACTTTTAGAATCCTACATAAGGATCGACTCCCTCAAATACTTACGTGGTTTTCTATAGGCTCTCCATGAACTTTGGTCCTAGTCTAATGACCTACGTTTACTCCCATTAAAAGCTCCCTCGGAGACTAACACGTACACACCCATGTGTAGTGGCCTACACAAGGACCTTGAATTAGGTCCTACATAAGAACCAAGGTCATACATAATAACCTAATTGAGTTTGGCAATTCAAACTCTATAATCATTCATACACAAGGAAGATGTCTACATTAACTCCTACAAATGGTAACTTGTCGGATTGAGCGCCTTTTGCAGCACCTTTTCGGGTTACTTGATTAATGCTCTCCCATGCTTCAATCATCTCCCCTTACTTCCCCAATTATGATGTCAATGAGTCACCAATGCTTTAACTCCAAGATCAACCACCTTTCATTTGATGTCCTTTCGATGACCAAGGTGATGGGAGGTTGGTGAATTCTCCTACAATAGGTGGGAATGTTGTAATTCTAAGGGATTTACCTAAATGGGTCTTCTAGAGGATTTATATAAGGATATACCTATAGAGGTTGGGTCTAAACTCTAAGAAATGATGGAGTTCAAGCACATCTTTAAGGTAGATCTTGGAATCTTCATTAGAGTGTTAATTTTAAGGAAGATGACTTAGAACTCATTGGTTTAAAGGCTTGGGATAAGGGATATGATCATAGATTCACATAAGCTTCTATTATACCAAAACTCATCAAAATGCCCAAAGACTAGATCTTCTATATAAAGAAATCAAGTTCTAACGATCATAAAATGGGAAGAAACAGCTAGTCTTCATTTGCACTGAATTGGGGTTCGGTCACACCAAATTAGATAGAGATGCCCTTGGTCAGAATTGGGCACTTTTAATCGCACTGAATGTGGTCTTTAGTCACATCGAACATGGACTTCGTTGGGACCAATTGTGGCATTTGGTTGCAGTCGAATTACTTGAAATTATGCCACAACACGCTATCTTGTTTTAGTCGATTTTAGTCAGACCAAAGGTTGCTAAAATTGTGCAAACTTTTCAGCAATTCGGGACCTCTAAAGCCAATCTAAAAATGATCGATTTGAAATTGTGATTTTAGACTGCTGTAGTAGAAGTATGGAATAGTCTAAGAGTCCTAGAGGGGGGTGAATAGGAATTTTCAAATATTTTGTCAATTTAAAAATCTTAATTGCCTAACTTAAATAATTCTTCCATTTAAGGCAAGTGAGGCAATATAACTCTAAAGGCTTCCAAGCCAATAGAGGTTCCAATCACATAGGCTACTTAAGATATACAAATAAAGCAACTAGCCTGTAACATTATGAACTTGTGTGTGGAAGGTGCTACCTATCAATCCTTGGCATTCATCTAATTATGCACATTCAATTAAGCATTTAAACACATAAACATAATTAAATAGATGCACAAATATTAATTCCGAACACAAGCATTTATAGTGGTTTGGCTACGTGCCTACTCCACTCCCGACAACCGCACTTTCTCCTAGAGTGTAATGCCCCGGATTTCGAGGGTTGAGCAAAGCTCTACTCCCGAGATCCAGAACATCACTTATGCAATATGGATGATGATGATCCGATTCTGTCCATATTAATGAGTTAAGCATAAGAGAGATTATACCAAAACAACATATCATACTCCAGATATAATTAAATTAAGCAAGCGGAAGTCTGAAACATATATAGTCAAGTATGTGAGAGTCTCACAAACCTCCAAAATATGATTACGTAACCAAGTTTAATATATACATATATTGTTTCAAAATATACAAAATGCGAAAGAGTAAATGTGTCCACTAAGCAAAGTATCCCTGTAATCCCCGCGTATTGGCACGAGGTCTACATAAACCTGCCCGAGAGTTGAAAATAAGAGAACTCCTCCTCATCCATCAAGTCCTGCTCCGTCATAGAGACATCATCAGTACCTACATCTAAACCAGAGTCTGGTTGGTATTTTAAAACACCGTCCAAGGGTGGGAATGAGTGGCCAACTCAGTGGTACTATAAGGTAAAAGTTAACATGTTATCAAGTCAATCAAGTAGTAATGATAAGGCAATCATAACAATCACTTCCTAACTACTCTTGTTAATGTAGGAATGGAGTGCAAGTAATTATGTATGCCCTCGCATCAAAGCTCCCTCACAAGTGACTCCGACAACCTATTTCACGCATGACATCACTGCCTCTTATGCAAACTTCACCTTCTTTAAGGCACATCCTAACTAATGCAATGCAATGCATGGGCGTGTTAGCCAAAAACTTAGTTAAGTTTATTCATACTGTAGATTTGGGAAGCTAGGGTACCTCTGTTTATATCAATGACCCGAACCGAAGGATTCATTTAGGTTCGTCACTCCTAGTTAAGCACATACGATGGGTAAGCTATACTCGCGGTCACTACGGGAGGCTCGTCACCTTAGCGTAGGCCGACAGCACAAACACAATGTCTCATACCCCCATGCCCGGCTCATGAGTCTTAGTTGCTCACTGGTCACTACAGGGAGGCTCGTCACCCTAGTGTAGGCCGATAGCTCAAACACGGTGTCCCATACCACCATACCCGGCTCATGAGTCTTAGCGAATCGTGGTACCATGGTTAGAGTGGGCCTTTACATTGGTGAGGGGTACCTTAGATTCAAGCAGTAGTGTCCATACATGGTAAACACACAATAGGCCAATTGGTTTCTTAGGCAAGTTCGATTAGTATGGGCACACGCTAACTTAATTGACATGGAGTACATAAGAACCCCTCGTGGCCTAATCACTGTCGATAATTGTCATGCGACCCGTATTCATCGAGTATACCCAAGGTGGCAAGGCAAATTCGGCCACCCGAATGGAGAAATGTTACCAATCGCCTGGGCTACGCTGTAGCCCCAATCTTACTCAGATGCAACAAATAAACACATGTGATTATCAATTCAACATTTAGTAAAAAATCTAAGTAATTTCCTCATTTGAGCATTTCATCATAAAAAACATTGATCATGTTACCAAACACATGCAATTTATCAATGCATTGCGTACAGGCAAATGTGATTACATGAAAGAAACTATACATGTGCATAAGAAAATAAATAATCTTATTTTAATACTCGTAACAAATACAAAACATCAACAAATTTCTCATTCAGACAATTCATCAAACATTTGGACTATAATTCACCAAATACATAAACTAGGTTAGTTACAACATATATTTTAGTAATTCCTTATACGAAGAGATCAACATACATATAACAATGATTAATCATAGGTCAGCAATTATGGCAGGCACAAATCATATTCAAATGCTTATTCAAACATTTCAACAAACACATGAAATACATCTTTTGTTCAACATAGTTCATACATATATATTATACCAAAATAGACGTATCTAGGACAATACGACAGCAATCAAGTCAGGTATAAATTATTAGCTGACATTGAAAGCATTGATAACCATAACCTAAATGTTTATAGTCCGCACCTTTCGTCGGAATACTCGATTCGGACCCAGTCCAGACACTACGTTCTTGAAAACAGAACGTCGAGCACCTAAATGGCATAATAGGTTAGCTAGTTCAACAAATAATCAATCTGAATCTCTACAACGATATTAGGGTTAGGGTTTCTTACCCAAAATCATAGCCGAAACAGATCGTGTAGTGAAATGGGGAGGTGATTCGGTGCATAGAATTGTGGGAGAGGATTCCTGAAGCAATCCCTCCAACTCCTTCTCTCTTTCCTCTTTTCTCTCCTTTTCTCTCCTCTCTCCCTTAGGGTTTTAGGAAATTCGTATAAGAGAGGGGAGGGGTGATATAAGGGCTATTTATAAGCCCAAAAGTGATGCAAATGGCCCCAGGGCCTTGGTATACTTAATTTATACCCTTTTGGCGACTGTTTTTAACAAAAGGGGCTGATAGGGAGGCCCACGACCCACTTACGTCATAGGGTATGTTCTTTGATGATGGATCTATGTCAGGACATGATTTTGGTGCGATCGGATAAGCCGATCAACCGTGGAGGACCTGTGTCAGTTCAACGATCATACTTCCCCAATTGGGGCCACAGTTATATGGATATGTGCAAGGAAATTTCCTTTCCCCATAGGTGAATTTTGGATAGAAACCAACGGTCTAAAATCCTCAATTTCGCGTAAGATTGAACGACCCAATTCACTTAAGTTTCCCTTTATTTTCTAAAGATATTCGCATTTCTCACACACTTCACTCAGCGCTCAAATTATATGTTTCTAGATACTATCTAGGCTTGATTTTCGCAATAGTTGTTAAGCCCAATAGGACGGACATAATCCTATAGTTTCACGGTCATCGAATCCCCGACGTGCGATCTAGGCCCGATACGGAGTTTTAATATACTCCTAAGAGCAACTAGCTCTTGGGATTTCTCCTAGGTCTTTATGTAATGTTGAGTCAGTGGTATTAATGATTTTAGGCCTTCTCATTTGTGAAAATGGTGGCCTGAGCTTAATCCACCGATTATTTAGTTTAGTACTTAACTAATTTCTACCTAAATTACGATAGGATACGATCCTTAAGTGGTTCTACCTGAGGTGGGACTCGAGTCTTTATACGAATTTTTCCGAGACGTTATATAGAGTGTGTCAGATTTCACTATGAATGGTTTTAAATTAGGTTCACTATTAACCTTTACAACAATAAGGACTCAAGAATTTATGCTCTACACACGAGCAAAGGTCCTACATAAAGAACCTACACTTAGGCCCACCGGCCAAGGTCCCACACATGGCACCTTCGTTTAGGAACACAGGTCAAGGTCCCTGAAATGGCCAAGCTATATGTCCTAAAGGGGGGGTGAATAGGATTATGCCAAATTTAAGATAAATATAGTGGAAATATAGAAAGATAGAACTGAATAAATAAATCAATTCACACTGCTGAATGCTAACTCAAAATATTGATTGTTCTAAGGACAACCATGCACCATAAAAATGGCAGGGCAACCTTACTAGAACAAATACAGAAACTGAAGCTCAAAGCAATAAAGAGATAGCAAAAATATAATGTTATAACAACCTTGGAAATTTTTGTGCTAATCTTTCCCTAAGTAGTTGTTTTTGGGGTAATTAGCGCTATACTCGATTGCTTGTGAAATTCACATCAATCACTTTAAATTCGATCTGCATGACTTAAAACTTGTAGATTAGTTAGCGCTATGTTACTCTGAAATCTGGGATCCATCGCTAAATCCAGTTGTTCTGGAGAATTTTTGGAAGTTCTGGATCGAACCTGGACCACGCGTCGAAAGTTCGATAGCGATGATCTTAGGCTGTTGCGGTCACTATGTTGGGCTTGACCATCACCTCGAAAATCAAGTCCATGTGATGTTCTGGGTCGATTTGTTTGAGTTCGGAGTGAAGAGTCTAAGAACGGTTGGAAATTTAATAAGCTTTTATGAAATCTAAGTCGTGTCGCTTGCGCGATGATTTTAAGCTATCTGACTGTTGGATTCTGATCCAATTTCACCCTCTGATCAGGGAAGGTGGCCCAGGCATATCCTTGTGCTTGTGGACCTGATCGAGATTCCGTGACCGTTGAATTGAGTGTGGTCCGCCGCGGCTGATCTGAAGAGCCGGTCGGTACGAAAACTCAACCTGACCTAGATCTATGGTCAATGAGCTTAAGTCTGACCTTTCGTGGTTATAGTCCCACCAGAAGTGCTTCGTTGGAGGCAGGTTTTGGTTATACCCTAAATGTACCTTGACCCTGGGGCTATTTTCATCAATATGAGGCCTATTTATAGTCCTTAAACCCTAGCCCTCTTTTCCATACGAATTTTCTCTAACCCTTGCTTGGAAAGAGAGTGGAAAAGAGAGAGAAAGTGAGAGAGAAGTTGGTGAATCATCTTGGATTCTTTCCTATTCTTCTGCATCTTTGAACCTTCACTTTGAATCGTTATTCTGACGATTCTGAGTTCATCTTGGGGTAAGTTAACCTAACCCTAATCTGTGTTAGAGCTTAGATTAGCCTTGGTGTTGTTGTATCTCATTTCTATCCTTGTTTTAGGGTATTCTATTGCCGTTGACGAAGACAACTCGTCTAAATCAGTTCGGTGTTTCTTTTCTGGCTTAAGGTGCGGACTTTAAGTGTATAGGTTATGGTTTTCAAGGCTTTCAATGCCAGTGAATGATTTATTCTTGTTATGGATGAGATTTCACATGCCAAATGTTATGTTTATGTTGCGTTCCTGATATGCATGTGGTATATTGAGATTTGTGTATTCTATGTGTATGTATAAAGTACTGTATACGTATAAAATATGCACTTGTGTTTGCCATGATTATTTGTCATGTATGTATGCTAGATGTATGTATGACAACTCCTTGGTAAAAGGAATTGTCCAAATACTTATATTTCAACATACGTCATGTATGTTGTATCATGTATTCTTAGTGTTTGTAGAAATGTCTGAATGACCTAATGTGTGATATTTCAACCTAGTATGGGCGTTGAGAAGCGATTCTCAACTCTCCCACTAGTGTGTGTGATTTCCTTCTTGCTAGTTACATTCCATGTCATTTAATTTCAAGCATTCCTTATGCTTACATTTATGTTAAGTTGATATTCCTCAAGTGCTTATGTACCATGATTTGAGTTGTTGTTTCCTTTACTGTTCTACATTCAATTCATATATTTGTTGCAGTGTAATGTGTTTGGGACTATGTATTAGTCCAGGAAATCGGTAATCTGCTTTATGATCATGGTTGAGATTGCTTTTGCCACGTAGGACGTATTAGACGAACCCGAGTCGTATTAGAGTTGTCGGCAGTGGTTTGGCCACGCGGAGTGTTTGCACACTCTATGTCGCTCAACTCAACGTGCCCTCGTGCTAGTCGAGTTCGTCAAGTAACCCGATTGTCCGATGTATGTTCACCATGTATGGACACTACTGCTTGAATCTAGGGTACTGAACTTACCAGTGAAATCCTAATAATCATGGTACCTTGATTCGCTAAGACTCATGAGCCGGACATGGTGGTATGGGACACCGTGGTCGAGCTGTCGGCCTACGCTGGGGTGACGAGCCTCCCCGTAGTGACCAGTGAGCAATTAAACTCGTGAGCCAATTATGGTGGTATGGGACACTATATTCGTGCTGTCGGCCTACATTGATTGGTGACGAGCCCTTTGTAGTGACCTCAAGCATGCCTGGATACCGCATTGAGGTGACGAGCCTTAGTGTAGTAGCGAAGGTGTGATAGGCGTGCATTGATTGGTGACGAGCCCTTTGCTACGACCTACAACCATATGATCGTATGAGATGTCTAGGACTGACGACCCTAGAATGGATCACTGTTTGGATGGTGATATGGGGAAGGTATCTTAGCTTCCCAATCCTGCTATATGAAAAAGGACTAATAACAACTTGGTAATCATATCCATGCACCGCATTTGCATATGCTTTGTAGATGTGGCGCACTTTGAGGTGGTGTCATGCGTAACGTAAGATGAAGATGCTGAGGGTGTACGCGTGAGGGCACGCATCATTCCGCATACATCATTGCATTAACAAGAGTTCTTAGGACTTGTTTAATTGTTCTGCTTTATCATTACTGCTTGATTGAACTGATAACATGTTAACCAGTGCCTTAATGTTCCACTAAGTTGATCACTCACTCCCACGTTCTGGGGTGGTGTTAAACACCCACCAGACTCTGTCTTAGGTTCTGATGTTGCAGATGTGGATGCGACTTCTGAGGCAGAGCGGGAGATGGATGATGATGAGGCTGCTTTCTCTTATATGCAGTTTTCAGACGAGTTCTAGCGAGCCTTGTTCTAATGCGCAGGACTCTGGGATTATTTTTGAGAATTTAAATGATGTAACCTGATACTTATAATTTTGATTAGTAACACTTTCATACGACCTGGTTTGTATATGTACTTCAGGGATTTACACTTGTACACATATATTTCTATAAGTCTTCCGCTTGCTTTATTCACTTATCCCTGAATTATATCTGTGTTTTGGCTTAATCTATTCCATGTTTTATGCACTAATACAGTCAACATATATCCATCATTAAATATGTTGCATAAGTGATGTTTTGGTACTAGGGAGCTGAGTTATGCTCGACCCCCGAATTTCAGGGCGTTACAAATGCTGAAATGTAAATCAAAATTATTACAACATTCCCCACTGTGCTTGAAATGTAAAATTTACAACATTCACATCCACACATACATTCCACAATTTTGAATGATAAAAGATAGGTAATATAAATCACACATCCACAACACAAATAATTATAGTGGTTCGCTTGTGTGTTCACCAACTGTTAAACAACAGCCATACAGAATGCTACTCCACTCCTAATATCCTCACACAGGGGATATTAGCGTTCACTATCAAATAGGTTTTCACAGGTTCACCCAAAACCTTCACAATTGTGTCTTTTTCAAAGGGCTTACACAATTCAAAAAACCCTCACTTCTGAGTTTTCTGGCTCTCCTCAGATAACCAATAACTTTAAGATTTTTCTAGCTTAACCTCAAATAAAATCAAACAATGCAAATTACAAAAATTGTAAAATGCCTGATTTTCTCCTTCGTTTTAGCAGCCCAGAAGAACCAAGTCGGAGTAGAGATTTGAATGTCAAAGTTCAATGTCCAATACTCACTTTATAATGGTTCTAGGTTCTAATAGATTTTAAATTAAAACAAAAGGGCTAGCTCAAATTGATTTTGATTTCAGAAAAAGGAAAGCAACAATTCCTCTTTTCAGATTAGATTGGAATATAATAAACAAAATCAATTAAGAAAACTAAAGAAAGAGAATATTAAATATACACACTTAGCTTATATGGAGCACCGACTTATCTCTCAGAAGGCCGAATTAATTTACCTTGAAGTTCTTTAATTTTCATGTATAATTTTGAGATTCATGCTCTATTTATAGGTGAGCAAATCACACCTTCGACTAGTCTAAGGACCTCTACGACTGGTCGTAGAACCAACAGATATTTGAAAATTCAGGCGCGATAAGATTTGGTAGTTTCACGACTGGTCGTAGGTTTTCTTCGACTGGTCGTAGGTCTCCTTCGACTGGTCATAGGATCCCTTCGACTAGTCATAGGTAGCCGAATTTCAATGTTGTTCTTTGAGTCGTAGGTCTACGATTGGTCGAAGATGCAGTCGACACTGTTCCTGCGACTAGTCGAACAATCCCCAGGACTAGTCGAAGCCTAACAGAAAATTTCTGATTTTTGTAACGAACTTGCGACTAATCCAGGAATTGTTTAGACAGGTCGAAGCAGTGTTAGGACTAGTTGAACAAAGTCCAGGACTAGTCTTAGAACAGACCAAAGTCACTTATATAAAACATATAAATTATGTATCCAAAATGGCCTACTCTAAAGGTCAACCTAAGGTCAGTCATACCTCAATAGTGAAGTAAGGACATTGAAACTTTAGGGACGAGTAACCTTTGAAAGTAATGGAGCTTGAAGTCTTGATGTCATTTAAACTTGAGAGCTTTTTGAGATCTTGAGATTGAACTTGAAAGCTTCTTGAGGTTGAACTTGAAAGCTTCTTGAGATTCTTGACTTGTGAACAGTGCTTGTCAAACTAAGTTGATCTTGAGTAGAGCATTGTTCTTCACAGATGCAAGCTTCAAAACAGTGTCTTTGGCACCACAAATTTGACAACACAAAGGGCTATAAACTATGGCACTTACAATCTCCCCCTTTGTCAAATTAGTGACAAAACACACTTTCAAGATATGTTACATAACACAGAATATCTGATTAAATAATCATGCACCAGTTGTTATCAACCGGCATCCTGTAGACTTGTAAATCAATATTATTTAACATACAGTCCACCTTTGCTCACACCTCTGCACATACTCCCCCTGAGTAACATACTCTTAAAACACCATACAATACAATGTTACTCCCTCCTCATGACAACATCCATATCCATATACATATCCATAATATCCATAACATATCCATACTCCCCATTTTTGTCACAATAAGACAAAGGAAGCACAGAACAGATGGCTGAGGAGAAATAATCAATGAGAAATATTTGAGGTAACTAGTCAAGATATGAGAACATAGCATAAGCAACACACATAATTCATAGACTGAGCTAAGTTAAAGAGAGTGACAAACTCAAAACTAGGTAAGAGTACTAAAGTTATTACAGACCAGTAATCTTAAAAATACTAATCTGACCCAGATGAAGGAGCAGGAATGGAAGGATCAAGTTGATGCATGCCTTTGTTCAAGTGCCTAAGATATTTGCGCATATATTTGAACTATAAATCATGGGCAACAGACATGTTTTCCATCTTAACATTTAGATTCTCAACTTTATCTTCCAATGCACTCAGACGTGCATCAAATGAAGAAGGCTCATAATCTGGATCATTTGTAGAATCGGACTCAAGTTCTTCAAAAATATCATCCATGTTAATATCATCAGGAGGAAGATCACCAGCTTCTCCCTCATGTTTAGCTTCAGCACAGCCAACACCATCACCTTGGCTAGGAAGGAAATCCAGCTTCATCTTATTGATATTGGAATTGTTAAATATCAGATGATGAATAGGAGCCTCTCCAACCGGCATATCGACTGACATATGTGTAGCCAACACAGTCATCAAATATCCAAAAGGAATGTCACCGTGACCAGGATGGAGTCGAAACTGAATGATGAAGTGACAAATCAAGGATTGTAAACAAATATTAACACCTCTGACAACAGAATGAAGAATACGAACCATGAAGGACGTCAATTCAAATTTATTACCCGACCGAGGATACAAATTAAACACAAAGATTTTGTGAAGAACTCTGTACTTGGGTAACAAATACCTTGAAGGAAGAGCATTCCCTTTATGCGTCCATTATACATCCAAATTACATAAGTCCTTAGTCAGCATACATTTTTCAGCGACAGAGGGTTTATCAGATAAAGTATGGATGGGAATACCCTCATCATTCACTGGAATATACATAAGGGCTGAAATCAAATGATGATCAACTTCAAATGGCCCTTCTCTTGTGGAGATAGAAAAAGTTAAATTTTCCAGTGAGACAGCACATATGCATGCAAACATGGATTGGGCAATGGACCGGTATGCTGGCCCACACCAAAGAAATAAGTTATTCCAACCTATAGATTGGAGCATAGGAAACATATCAAAAGGAGCAACATGACTAATATTAACTGGATGCTCAACAATAACATTACGCAATCTAATGTCCCGAACATAAGATGGATCGTCCTCAGGAGCCCTAAGACGACGCTTAGTGATAGGGGCCGATCTGGAAGAAGAAGACGGACCACAAGACGTTGATTTTCTTCCTCTAGAAGCCATATGTAATAAGGATTTCAAGAATATAAAGAGTTGCAAAGGATTGAGAAATGGGTTTTCTCAAATCAGATTTTTCAAAAGAAAAACCTCAAATCTCAACTAAATTCAAAATAGACAACTCTAAGAGAGAAATAGAAGCAATCTAGACACAAATCTACAAGTAAAATGTAAATGGAGCACTAACCTTGAAGATTTTGAAAGATGGGTTCAACTAGTCGTGTATCGGCTCATTGGAGAGTGAAGCTAAAATGAAGAAGAAGATGATTTCCCCCAAATTTTAAGTGAATCCACGTGATTCATGACTGGTCGTGGATATACACGACCGGTCGTAGCACGACTGGATGTGGATACTCACGATTGGTCGAGTACAGGTCAAAAAATCTTATTTTTACATATTTTTCAAGATTTGAAAACTAAACTAGCAAATATATAGACTATGATACAAATAGGCATAATTAATCATTTTAAAATGCACATGCCGAGATCAAATTTTATTTTGTTAAACCTGCTTTTATTGAATGGTTTAGTAAAAATATCAGCACGTTGATTCTCAGTAAGGATATATTCCAAAGATATAACCTTTTCTTCAACTAATTCCCGAATATAATGATATCTAATATCAATGTGCTTAGTACGAGAATGCTGAATTGAAATTTTCAAAATATTTATGGCACTGGAATTATCATAATATAATAACATAGAATCCTGTTAAATTCCATAATCACTTAGCATACGTTTCATCCAAACAAGCTGTGTACACGCATTATCAGCTGCGATATATTCAACTTCAGCTGTTGAAAGTGATATAGAACTTTGTTTCTTGCTAAACCAACAAACTAAACAGTTTCTGATATAAAAACAACCACCAGTGGTTGATTTTTTATCATTAAGATTACCAGCCCAGTCAGCATCCGAGTACCCAGCTAATTGAACACTAGTCTCATGAGGATACCAGAGACCGAGATTAACAGTACTTGCGACATATCGTATAATCCGCTTGACAGCAGTCAAGTGCGACTCTTTAGGTTCAGACTGATATCTAGTGCAAATACCAACACTTGAAGCGATATCGGGTCTACTAGCAGTTAAATACAATAGACTACCAATCATACTCCAATATAATTTCAGATCCGGATTTTTACCTACAGAATCTTTTGAGAGTTTCAATGTTGTATCATAGGAGTATCAAAGTTCTTACCATTCTCAAATCCAAATCTCTTAATCAAGTTCATAGCATATTTAGATTGAGAAATGAACATTCCATCAGGTTTTTGTTTTACTTGCAACCTGAGGAAATAATTCAATTCCCCAACCAAGCTCATTTCAAACTGAGATTTCATCAAATCTACAAACTTAATAGCCATGTCAGTACAGGTAGATCCATAAATGATATCATCAATATAGATTTGTACTAATAATATGTGATCCTTATGTTTTTTAATAAACAGAGTTTTATCAACACATCCCATTTAAAAATTATGGCTTAATAGAAACTTTGTTAGTTTCTCGTACCATGCCCTAGGAGCTTGTTTTAAACCGTAAAGTGCCTACACATGATCAGCATTTTTAGGGTCTTCAAAACCCATTGGTTGTTCAACATAAACTTCCTCATGCAGATCTCCATTTAAAAATGTACTTTTCACATCCATTTGGTAAATCTTAAACTTTCTAAAACACGTAATGGATATAAGGAGTCTGATTGATTCTAGATGTGCTACTAGTGCAAAGGTTTCATCATAGTCAATACCTTCAATTTGAGTGTAACCTTGTACCACTAGTCTAGCCTTGTTTCGAATTATATTGCCAAGTTCGTCAGACTTATTTTTGAAAATCCATTTAGTTCCAATGATGTGTTTATCTTTAGGTCTAGGTACGAGATATCAAACATCATTTCTCAGAAATTGGTTAAGTTCTTCTTGCATCACAACAATCTAGTTTTCATCAGCAAGAGCTTCTTTTACATTAGATGGTTCTATCTAGGATGTAAAACATACATAATTGCATATATCCTCAAGTTGTCTACGGGTACGACACCAGTGAGAGGGTTTCCAAGAATCTGTGTGGTTGGATGATCTTTAACAGTCCTCAGTTCAGAATCAGTCTGATTAGATGAAATATGAGATTTATCAATTAGTAGTACTTTATCATTATCTGAATTTGAGACTGGTGTGTTTAAGTGATCATCAATGACCACATTGATGGATTCTCGAATCACACCCGTCCTTTTGTTCAGAACCCTATAAGCTCGACTGTTTAAAGAGTATCCTAAAAAGATCCCTTCATCACTCTTCGTATCAAACTTTCCCAGATGTTCACGATCTCGTAAAATATAGCACTTGCTGCCAAAAAATCGAAAGTATTTGACAGTAGGCTTTTTATCGAACCACATTTCGTAAGCCGTTTTATTATTACCTTTACTAGTGTAAACCCGGTTAATAATATAGCAAGCTGTATTAACTGCTTCAGCCCAAAGATTCTTAGAGAGCTTCATACTATTCAACATGACATTAGCCATTTCTTGAAGCACTCTATTTTTTCTTTCAACTATACTATTTTGTTGTGGAGTTTTGGGTGCTGAGAATTCATGTAATATTCCCTGGTCACTACAGAACTTCTCAAAACTGCTATTCTCAAATTCAGATCCATGGTTACTACAAATCTTACTGACTTGAGAACCTTTTTCAGCTTGAATCCTTTTGAGAACCTTTTTTACTTCTTCAAGAGTTTTTGATTTGTCCCTTAAGAAGACAACCTATGTATATCTGGTAAAGTCATCTACTATTACCAAAATATATCTTTTGCCACTTCGACTTTCCGTCCTGGTAGGTCCTATTAGATCCATATGGAGAAGCTCGAGTGGTGTTGATGTAGTATTGGAATTCACCTTTTTGTGTGAGTTCCTTGTTTGTTTGCCAATCTGGCATTTACCACATATTTTATCTAATTTTTGTAGTTTGAGTAGACCTCTTATAAGTTCTTATTTGCTCAATCTATGTAAATTTCGGTAGTGTACATGTCCAAGACATTTGTGCCACAAATCAGTCTCGTCTGTTTGGACCATGTAACATGATTGATTAGATGAGCTAGATTCGCTAACAATATAGCAGTTTTTAGACGTTCTACGTCCAGTTAGTATTACTGAACCCTTGTTGTTTAGAATCTCACAGCTTTGATTAGAAAACCATACACTATGGTTATTATCACAAAATTTGAGATATGCTTAGAAGATTATGTTTCAATCCATCAACATACAACACATTTTTAATCAAAGGAAGCTTATAGAGTTGAACTGTACCTTGGCCCATAATCTTGCAGTTGCTGCCATCTCCAAATGTGACTGAACTGTCAGTTATGTCTTTGAGATTGGTGAATAAAGCCTTATCGCCTGTCATATGCCTGGATCATCCACTATCTAGGTACCACTTAGAATGTCTTGTTGCTTTGAAAGCGGTGTGGGCAACCAAGCAAGTGACCTTTGGAACCCATTTCATAACCATTTTGGGTTTAGGAGGATAGCAGGTCTTCTTTCGATTGTAAGAGTTATAAGTATGACCTAGTGAGTTAGACTTTAGAAGCTCCTTAAGTAAATCAACTATCTTTTCTACCAAAGGACTTTGGTTTTGCTTTTTATAGTTGATATATCTTTTAGGTTTTTGAAAAGATTTAAAGTTTTTAAAAAACATTTGATCTTTCCCTTTTGAGTTTAAGATCTCTCCCTTTACAAACGTAGGAGAAGTATTCTTCGGTTTAGGAGGAACACTCTTGTCATAGCCCAGACCGAATCGATCGCCACATTTTCTCGATCCAGATAAGAGTTTTTCTAATTTAGAATTACCTTGGGCATATTTTCAGGTTTCCTTTAAACTCAAGAGAGAAGAGACTTCATGTTTTAGTTGTTCGTTTTCAGATTTAAGATTTTCAAACTGGGAGGTTTTAAAATCTAAATCGCATTTTGTCTTTTCAAAACAGTCTGAAATATGGGACTTTTCTAAAACAAGAGATTCATAAATTTCTTTGAGTTTAGAAAATTTCTCTTTTTGAAGTTTCAATTTCACAGCAATTTTACAACTTTCCTTGTATAGGGCATTGTAAGCATCTTGAAGATTATCTTCATTTTCATATTCACTTTTCAGATTTTCTTCATTAGTCGAGTCATCATTATCTAAAAAAGTGAATTTGGCTAGAGTCATAAGGGCCTTAACATCACACCCTGATTCAGTTTCAGAATCTTCTGAGTCAGAGGACTCATCCCAAGTAGCCATCATACTTTTCTTTTTTGACTTTCCCTTATTAGGATATTTCTTAGCCAAATGCCCATATTCATGGCAGTTATAACATTGACTGTCTTTTAATGATTTTCTAGTTTTAGGTTTGGGTTTCATTTTATCAAATGCTTTTTAAAATCAACCCTCTTTTAAACTGTAAAGGGCCTTTTTTTAGGCGGTATACATGATAAGCATTCTTAGGATCGTCAAAACCAGTTGGTTGTTCAACATACACTTCTTCATACAAATCGCCATTTAAGAAAGCACTCTTTACATCCATTTGGTATATTTTAAATTTTCTAAAGCATGCAATGGAAATAAATAGTCTGATTAATTCAAGACGAGTTATTGGGGCAAAGGTTTCATCATAATCAATGCCTTCGATTTGAGTGTACCCTTGTACAACCAGCCTAGCCTTGTTTCTAATAATATTATCAAGTTCATCAGACTTATTTTTAAAAATCCATTTCATTCCAATAATATATTTATCGTTCGATCTTGGAACTAAGTACCAAATATCATTTCTAACAAATTAATTGAGCTCTTCCTGCATCGCCACAATCTAGTTTTCATCAGTAAGAGCTTCTTTTACGTTAGCCAGTTCTATCTGAGATGTAAAACACATGTAATTACACATATCTTCGAACTGTTTACAAGTGCACACACCAGTGAGAGGGTTTTCAAGAATATAATTGGTTGGATGGTCTTTAACAATCCTCAGTTCAGTGTTATTTTGACGTGATGAAGTATCTGGTTTATTAATTAAAAGAACTTCATCATTTTCTGAACTTGAGACAGGTGTATTTAAGTGATCATCAATAACCACATTAATAGACTCTTGAATTACATCAGTCCTCTTGTTAAGAACCCGATATGTTCGACTATTCAGAGCATACCCTAAAAATATCACTTCATCACTTTTGGTGTCAAACTTACCCAGATTTTCTCGGTCACGTAAAATGTAGTACTTACTACCAAAAACTCGAAAGTAGTTGACAGCAGGCTTTTTATCAAATCATATTTCGTACGGTGTTTTACCATTTAATTTTCTAGTATATAATAAGCAATGTTTACGGCTTCGGCCCAAAGATTTTTAGGGAGCTTCATACTATTTAACATTACATTTGTCATTTCTTGAAGCACTCTATTTTTTCTTTCTACTATACCATTTTGTTGTGGTGTTTTGGGCACAGAGAATTCATGTGATATTCCTTGATCACTACAAAACTTTTCAAAACTGTTATTCTCAAATTCTGATCCATGATCACTATGAATCTTACAGACTTGAGATCCTTTTTCCATTTGGATACGTTTAAGTACCATTTTTACTTCATTGAGAGTTTCTGATTTGTCCCTTAAGAAGACTACCCAAGTATATCTAGTAAAGTCATCGACAATTACTAGTATGTACTTCTTGTCACCTCGACACTCCATTTGGTTGGTTTAATAAGATCCATGTGGAGAAGTTCAAGCGGTTTAGATGTAGCAATGGAGTTCACCTTTTTGTGAGTACTCCTAGTTTGTTTGCCAATCTGGCATTCGCCACATATCTTATCTATTTTCTACATTTTGGGTAAGCCTCTTACTAACTCTCTTTTGCTCAATCTATACAAGTTGCGGTAGTGTACATGTCTAAGGCATTTATACCATAACTCAGTCTCATCGGTATCGACCATGTAGCACGATAGATTAGATGAGCTTGAATCACTCACAATGTACAGTTTTCAGATGTTCTGTGACCAGTTAATATTACAAAATTATTTTTATTTAGAATTTCACATCATTGGTTAGTAAATTTTACACTATGATTATTATCGCATATTTGAGAGATGTTTAATAAGTTTTGTTTTAACCCTTCTACATATAAAACATTCTCAAATAAATGGAGGTTAAAAAGTTGAATCGTACCTTGGCCAACAATTCTGCAGTTGCTACCATCATCAAATGTGACTAAACCATCAGTCATGTCGTTAAGATTAGTGAACAAATCTTTATCACCTGTCATGTGTCTGGAGTAACCAATGTCTAGGTACCACTTTGAATGGCTTGTAGCTTTGAAAGCAGTGTGCGCAACCAAGCAAGTAACCTTAGGAACCCATTTCATTACAGTCTTGGGTTTAGGAGTATAGTTGGTCTTCTTATGTTCGTAGTTGTTATAAGACCGACCCATTGAGTTAGATTTTAAGAGCTCTTTAAGTAAATCAACAATTTTCTCAGCTAGAGGATTATGATTCTGATTTTTATATTTGATATGGTTGCTTTTAGGTTTTAAGGTTTGAAAAGTCTAGCCTTTTTAGAATAGTTTTGATTCAGACTTTTCCCTTTTGAGTTTGAAGACTCCCCTTTCACAAATTTAGGTGGAGTATTCTTATGTTTGAGAGGAATACTTGTATCGTATCCCAATCCAAATCGATCGCCACATTTTCTGGATTCGGATAAAAGTTTTTCTAACTTAGGATCACCTTTTAAACTCAAAAGTGAAGATACTTCAAGTTTTAGCTTTTCATTTTCAGATTTAAGTTTTCAACTTCGGAGTTTTTGAAATCTAAATCACACTTTGTTTTTTCAAAACAATCTAAAATGTGAGATTTTTCTAAAATAAGATTATCAAAATTTTCTTTAAGTTTTGAAAACTTTTCTTTCTGAAGTTTTAGTTTTATATCGATTTTACAACTTTCCTTGTATAAGGCATTATAAGCATCTTGAAGATCTTTTTCATTTTCATGATCACTATTCAGATTTTCTTCACTAGTTGAATCATCATTATCTGAAAAAGTGAACTTGGCTAGAGTCATAAGGGCGTTGACTTCATTACCTGACTCGGTTTCAAAATCTTCTGACTCAGAAGAGGCTTCAAAGCAGGAAGATTCATCCCAAGTAGCCAACATTCCTTTCCTTTTAGGTTTGTCCTTTTAATGACATTTGTTTGCTAAATGCCCATATTCATGGCAGTTTTAACATTAACTGTCTTTTAAAGATTTTTAGGTTTTAGATTTAAATCTTTCTTTTCATTAGGTTTTTAAAAATCAACCCTCTTTTTACTTTTGAAAATCTTATAAAACTTTTTAACTAAAAAGGCCATATCATCTTCAGAATTTTCTAAATCAGAATTACTATTATTTTCTTAAGAAATACTTTTAGAAGATTTAAGAGCGATGGATTTACCTTTAAGAGCTTTAAAGTTTAACTCATAGGTCTGTAATGAGCCAACTAATTCTTCTACACTCATATTATCCGTATCACGAAGTTCCTGGATCGCAGTCACCTTTGAATTAAACCGTTCAGGTAGTGAGCGTAGTATCTTTGCACATACTTTACTTTTTAGGATTCTATCACCGAGACCCCATATAGAGTTAACAATGTCATTTAATCTTGTATAGAAGTCCATGAAAGTTTCACTTTCTTCCATACGTATTTTCTCAAATTTGGTTGTGAAGATTTGGACTTTAGATTTCTTGACGATTGTTGTTCCCTCGTGTGTCATTTCCAAAACATCCCAGGCTTACTTTACAGTATCATAGGATATAATTCTTTTGAATTCATCCAGTGATAGTGTGCAAGTAATTGCATTTAGAGCCTTTGCATTGGCACTACTCTCACTTTTTTGAAGAGTGGTCCAAAAGAAATAAGGTGTGACTTTCATAGTTTTGGATCCGTCGGTACCAGTTACTTCAGTGGTAGGAGGGGTCCAATTAGTCACCGTGGCTTGCCACACGCTCCTATCCATGGATTTTAAGAAAATTCTCATCCTAGCTTTCCAATATGCATAATTGGAGGCATCAAATGATGAAGACCTAGTGACTGAAAGGCTATCAAAATTTGACATCTTACAAAGCTCAGATCAATTAGCTCAGGAAATTAATCCAAAAGAAATAATAATTAAAGCGAGCTATTAGGCTTTAATACCACTTGAAAAGGCCGATCTAAGAGTCCTAGAGGGGGGGAGGTGAATAGGACTATGCCAAATTAAAAATTAAATGCAGAATTTAAACAAATATAAATAAGATAGCACTTAAACAATCCACAATGTAGAAATGTAAAACAACCTCAAGTATACAAGTATTGAGAGGTTGATACAGATGTTGTTCTAAGGACAACCTTACACCAAAAACCAATGGCTTATGGGAAGACAACCTGATTCCTAGAACGGTCTGTGTATCACAAATCTAAACTGATATAAAGGAATAAAAAAATAAATAGCAAAGGAAATAACTAAGCTATTACAACATTCCCACACTTGCATAAAAGAAATTACAACATTCTCCACAAATGCATAAAGGAAAATTACAACATCCACAAAATGAAATATTCAATTAATCACCACAAGACCAGAAATTATAGTGGTTCGCTTATGTGTACACCAACTGTTTAGAAAAACAGTCACACAACTACTCCACTCCTAATATCCTCACACAGTGGATATTAGCGTTCACTATGAAAATAGGTTTTTCAAGGTTCACCTAAAACCCTCACAATTGTGTCTTTCAAGTGGGCTTACACAATTCAAAAACCCCACACTCTGAGTTTTCTGGATCACCTCAGACAAACCAAAAGAAAGAGATTTTTCTGGCACAATCTCAATGAAACCAAAACAATGAATTTACAAAACTGTAAAATACTTATCTGGATATTCTCCTTTTAATGTAGCCCAGAAGAACCAATTCGGAGTAGAAGTTCAACGTAGATGTTCAATGTTCACACTCACTTATGAAATGGTTCTAAGTTCTAAATTGATTTTAAATTAAATCAACTTGGGTTAGCTTGATTTGATTTTAATTCAAAGAAATGGGAAAACTTCAATCCCTCTTTCAAATAAAATTGGAATGCAGAATACAAAATCAAATGCAAAAATCTAATTAAAGAGAATATAAAATAAGAACTAGATAGCTTATGAATATCACTAACTTATCTCTCGGAGCGGATTATTGACTTTACTTGAATTGGATATCAAACTCTAAAATTTGTGCTCTACTTATAAGTGTAGAAATCGCATCTTCAACTGGTCCTGAGGCCGGTTCGACTGGTCGAAGGACCAATAAACTTTTGAAAATTTAGGGGCGATAAGATCAGACCGTTCCACGACTGGTCGAAGGACCTGCTTGACCGGTCGAGTGGCCTCCACGACCGGTTGAGTCCTATCCACGACTAGTCGTGTGGAACTCAAATTAGTTGCTGAACTTTGAGTCAAGCCTGCTGGACTTTAAGTCGAGCCTACAGGACTGGTCGAATACTGTTCACACGATCGGTCAAGTAGTCTCCAGAACTGATTGAGGCTTTAACAAAAAATCCTAAAAATAAGTAACAAACTTAAGACTAGTCGAGAATTTCTTAGACTAGTCGAGCCAGTGTTAGGACTAGTCAAACTTAGTCTAAGACTAGTCGAAACACAGACTATGCACTTATAAAATGACCCAATTAAATTATGTATTCAAAATGACCTATCCTATGGTCAATCTAGTTTCATTCATACCTTGTAAGCAATATATGAACATTGAATCTTCTTTTGCTTCAGATTATAGTCGTTCTTTGAAATTCACGAAGCTTGAGATCTTGACATATGATGAAGCTTGAACTTTAGACCTTTTGAAGCTTGAAATTGAAGTATTTGTCTTGTATTCGAACTTGAGTTTTGAGTACCAAAGTGAAGACTATTGCCTTGCCTTTAGATGTAGCTTTGAAGCCTTGAACTTTGAAGTTTGAAGGAGTGAACTATGTACTTGAACTTGTATATCTCTTGATCTTGCATTTGAAGTTCTTGAGGTAAAAACCTTTGATCTTGTACATGAGATGCAATGTCTTGAATTTGTAGATGAGCTACATAAGACACAGATTCCAAGAGGTTTTGGCACTACAAAATTTGACAATAATAGGAGCTAGAAAACATAGCACTTACACGACAGCACACCCCTCTTGGGTAGACATCATTCTTAAGCCCCTCGGATTAATTCAAAGTGGTTAAACCCTTCAAGAGCTACCCTCTCTGATACCAATTGAAATTTGCATGGAATAAGATACCACGGCGTTCACATCCTTAAGTGTAGGGTCACGATGTAGTAATAATCTCAGTAAGACCGAGGTCGAATCCACAGGGACTGAAACTTGTACGTTTCTGAAATTAACTAGAAGTAGAACTAGAAGAAGAGGTGAAAGTAATTTTGAAGTATTTGAGAGAGTAATTGTGAACAGAGTAATTAAAACTGAGAATTTAAAGGTGGGAACTAGGGTGTCAAGGATCCACTTATAGTGATCAGGGAGCCCTCTTGCTTGATTCAAGTAATACAATTAGAATTGGAGTCTTATCCTATCTAATTGGAAAATATATTAATAAAACTAAATATGAACTTCCATTGACCTAATTCTCATTAAAGGAGAACTATGATAATTGGCAGGGATTCTATCACCAAACCATGCCCAGGAGACAATGACAAACAAAAGGATTTACCAATCCCATAATCTTAAAGCAGAAGAATTGTGAAGATTAGGAAGGATTCCATCACCCTACCATGCCCAAGGGACGCTGGTGAACAACAGGACTTACTAATTTCACAATCTCAAATCAGGAAAAGAAGATACTCAAAGCTATTGCAGATATACTGTAATTTGAGTCACAATAAACCATTAAAAACTAAAAGTATTCCTTAAAAATCAAATTAGAATCCATGGAGTTCAATATAAACATGAATCAAAGAAATAGAAACATCCCATCATGCTATAAGCTTCACCTCTTATCCCTAGCTAAGAAGTTTAGCCAACTATAGACATAATTAGATCTAATACCCTAGAAGATATCATGAAAACAATTAAGGAAGAAAAAGAAAAGAAAACTTTTGATGACGACTTCTCCATAATTTTGCTCCACTCCTTAAACCCTAAAGATGCCTAGGAACATTCTAGTGAGTCCTATTTATAGTTGTGGAACTCCAACTTTTGCACCTAGTTGGAAAACTCTAGAAACTGCCTCAAATTTATGTAGTTTACTAAAATAGACTTCACTCTGAGTAGTTTTTCAAAAATAAACTTCACTTTGTGCAATTTCACAAAATGACCCAGAGTTTCAGAATATCCTTTTTCAGGATGATTTCAGTATTTCTTTTCTTCACTTCAAATCTTTGATTCTCTTCATTCCTCACTTAGTTTTCTTGGATCTTTGATATGTGAATTCTTCAATCTTGGTCTCCTAAGACTCATCCATTGCCTTGGTGATTCTTAAGCATTAAATACATGCTTTTAACACCCTTTTCAATCCAGGCTCTTAAATTCACTTTGCAACACAAACATGAGTAAAATAGAACATTAAGCATTATCATGTTCATAAGACCAAGATATAAATGGGGGATAATATGCAATATTTGACCCTCAACACACGGGTTATGCATGCGAAAGCTTGGCGGAACTACGGAATGAAGGCTATGTCTTGGGGGGGGGGGGGTGATTATGACCAAATAAGATTTTTACCTCGTAAATACAATTACATATTTAAACTAAGGCTATTAACTCTAAAGCTTTTAATCCTATAGAGGGTCCAATCACATCGACTACAAATGATATGACATTTAAGCAACTAGTCTATAAATGATAGTGTACATGTGTGTGTAGGATGTGTAACCTATCAACTCCTAACATTTATGTAATCATGCATACATATAATTAAACATTCAATCATATAAATATAATTAAACAAGTTCTCAAAGACGATACCAAACACAAGCATGTATAGTGGTTCGGTTACCTTACTCCAGTCTCGACGGACGCATTTAACATATGAGTGTACCAAATTTCACTATAAGAGGTTTTAAATAAGGTTTCCCTCTAACCTTTACAATCCTACATAATGTCCTATTCCCTCAGAGACTTATGTGATTTTTTATAGGCTCACCACGAACCTCGGTCCTAGTCTAATGACCTATGTTTATTCCTACTAGAGGCTCCCTCGAATATTAACATGTACACACTCGTGTCTGGTGGCATACACAAGGATGTTGATTTAAGTCTTACACAGGAGCCAAGGTCCTACACAAGAACCTAATCAATTTGGACAATTCAAACTCTACACTCATCCCTACACCAGAAGGAGTGTACATAGACTATTACAAATGACAACTTGTTGGATTGTGCCCCTTTTTGTAGTGACTTCTTGGGTTGCTTGATCGATGTTCTCTCGTACTTCAATCAGATCTCATTACTCCCTCAATCATGATGATAATGCGTCATCAATGCTTCAGCTCTAAGATCAACCACCTTGCATATGATTCTTCTTTCGATGACTAAGGTGATGGGAGGTTGGTTAATTCTCCTACAAGTGGGAATGTTGTAATCTTAGGGGATTCACCTACAATGGTCTTCTAGAGGATTTAAACAAGGATATACCCATGGAGATTGGGTCTAAACTCTAAAAAATGGTGGAGTTCAAGCACATCTTTAAGGTGGAACTTGAAATCCTCATTAGAGTATTTATCTTAAGGAAGATGACTTATAACTCATTGGTTTAGACGCTTGGGATGATGGATATTATCATGAAATAATATAAGCTTCTATTGTAAATATATATATATATATATATATATATATATATATTATCAAAATGTCTAAAGACCGGATCTTCTATATAAAGGAATCGAGTTGCAACGGTCATAAAACGAGTAAAAATGGTCATCAGTCACACCGAATTGGGGTTCAGTCGCATCAAATTAGATAGAGAAGCCCTCGGACAGAATTGGGCACTTTCAGTCCTACCGAATGTCGTCTTTAATCACACCAAATATGGTCTTTTGTGGGATCGACTGTGGCATTTTGTTGCAATTGAATTACCTAAAAATTTGGCACAACACATTGTCCTATTTTAGCCGATTTCGGTAAGACCGAAGGTTGCTAAAATTGTGCAGATTTTTCAGTAACTCGGGACCTTTAAATCCAATATAAGGATGATCAATAAAGTCTCCTATGGCTTAAGAAATGATCAATAAAAGGTTTACCTATTAGGGTTAAGATCATCTAGAGGTTTAGGTTGTTTTGGGTCAAGGGTTATGGCCACCAAGGAACCTCATATACATGTTCTTTGGTCCTTGATGCTCTACCTCGACTTGTGTCTTTGGTCTTCAGCTTTCAAAGGATTAACTGACTACATGACACATGGACTAATGTGATTGATAAATAAAGTACACAAATCAGTTCACTAATAGAGTGAACGGACACCCTTCCAAGTGTACGAAGATATACAATGGCTTCAAGTATTGGGTCATTGTAAGAGTCAATCTTTCAATAATTTTTATTTTCAGAAGGGGATATTAGTTCAACCGTAACAGTCAACAACTTTTTGGCTTCTTCCTCGAAATCAAATGAACAATGTTGTATGATTATATAAGGATCTAACTCTTCCACATCTCATCCCATCTTATTTGGTTGAGATGGTTTATCCTGGAAACTCAATGGCAGTGTGAACACTATATTACAATCCAATGTAATTGGTGAGAACAAGCCAAATTGTATTACCAAATTCAAACATTGCCCCCCTAAGTGTCTCTGAATTTGGTTGCTTATCCACTTCATTTATAGCTTCATTCTTGATTTCCTCATTTGGTTTAAAAGAGGCCTATTCTAATGCATTTGCTTTTGTAAGCAATTCTTCAATTAGAATATTATACAAAAAAATCTTCATCATTCAAGTATTCAGTCAATCCTTTCATATCCAATCCTGTTGTTGAGTGTGAAATATTGCATATTTCCCTCTTATTAGGCATTGGTTTTATAAACATGGATGTGCTTAATTGATCTAATTGTACATGTTCTCTCTTACAAGGCGATTTTGAGAGCTAAGGAGAAATGAATCCTTAAAGCATGGATTTAATGCTCAAAGGATTACCAAGTAAAGGATTGGATCTATGGAGGTCAAGATTGAAGAATTCAAGAGTCTAATATCTAAGGAAACCAAATGAGGAAGGAAGAAAATTGAAGTTGCAAGGTGCCAAAAATTGAATGTGATGAAATTGACAGTTCGATGCTATCAATGTCATCGAAGTAAATGTTCGACAACATCAAAGCTGCTCGATCCCATCGCAAAAATCATGAATTTTTGAGTTGGTTGTTGGATATATTGGAGCATTCTTCGATGTCATTGAAGGTGTATTCAATGCCATTGAAGTCAGTTAGATACCATCGAAGGAGGTTTGATGCCATTAGAAAAATCCATGAATTTGAAATTCAGTTGTTGGACAATTTCCTATTTTCACTTGAACTCTTTGATGGGAGTTTAATGCCATCGAAGCTGCAATAGTTGCATAAATTTGAGTCTATTTTGAAGTCGGTGTGAATCAAACCTATTTAAAGGGATGTTTTAGGAGTTTCTAATCACGAATTAGGGTTGAATGACTAGATCAAGGAGTTGTGGAGCTTTAAAGAGTCCTCCCTCTTCTTCAATCCTTCTGTTCTACTTAGTTTTTATGTTTTTCTTTGAGATTTTTCAGTTCAATCATGTCTATGGTTGGCTAATCTCTTAGCTAGAGCTAAGAGGTGAAGCTTATGGTTTGTTTTGATGTTTATTTTACTTTGATTCAAGTATATGATTTATATATTGAACAATTCATGGATATTGGTTTGAATGAAGAAGTATTTTCAATTTACTTCCATTATCGACTCTGGGCACTTTGGATGCTTAGGAAAGCTTTTGATATGTTCTTACATGTTTTGCAATGGTTTGATCTGTAAAATTAATTGATCTATCATTGACTTCAGGCATGATAGATGTTTTAAATTTCCTACGATCAATACATTGATGCTTTATGATAGAACCAATTCAATGAAAGTTCAAAATCTGTTTTGATGAATGAATGTTGTTTTAACTACTCTATTATCTGACTGGATAGATTAGAACTTCGATTCCAACTGAGTTATATCCATTAAATCAAGTAGAATAACATTAAGATGGCTATAAATGGATCTTACCACTTTAGTAATTTATCTTTAATAGTTTTATTTCACAATTACTCTCTTCAACAATTTTAGTGTTTAGTTCAAGTTATAGTTCTAATTCTAACATATTCCAAAAATCGCACAAATAGCAAGTCCCTGTGGATTCGACCTCGATCTTATCAAGTTATTACTATTTCGCAACCCTGCACTTGGGGTTCGTGAACTGCCTTATCATAATTTTGATTTTTAATCGAGTCAAGCCCCACATGAAGTTCAACCATATTATATAATATTTGTTCTTCTTCTTCTGACTTTGGAATTGTTAGCCTTAATTGGGTTGGTGGGTACTTCATCTATGATTCGTCCCATACAACGGCTAATTGTCTTCTCTTTTTTGCCTGCTATTTTTGCTAATGTCATTTTTTAGTACAAGTCATTCCTTTTGGTACTATTAAGAATTTCGGATGACTCGGCCTTTTCTAAACTCTTCAATTAGGCCAAAGTTTATCCATCCTTTGCCCTAGGACGGGCCTAAGGTGATTACTGACATGTTTAACCTCTTATGGGTAAAAGGAATTTCCTTCCTCCTAGTTTCATTAACTGATTGTCTTGCTTGATATTTTAGTCAATAAAATCTCCAGCTTGATCAAGTCAGCCTTGCATATTTCTCACAAAGGTGTTGATAATTTGAAATTATTCCTTCCGGACGTGCTTCGGTCTATTCGACCATAGTGTAACACCCCAAAATTTTTAATACCCAAGTATTAAAAATTCTCAAGTGTTACCATGAAATTTAATTTAGTATATACATGTGTATGTCACCAATTTACCCTATCCTAACCTTATATTTATCCTCTTAACTGAATTTGACCATTAGGAATAATCTTCGTCCATAGATCAAGTCATCCGACCATTGATTTTTAGGACAAGATCCTACTTGTTCATCATAATCAACCGTTTAATCAATTATTCACCACTTGGTAAAGATATCTGACCATCCACTTTGAGTTTGGACCACCCGATCATGAAAAATTAACTACCCAATCTCTACATCCGCTTATACATGTATTAAATCGAGATACTAATCCATTCATCTTCTTCACTACCTATGAATATACTTAACTCACCATCAGGACTACAATTTGAAGAACTTACACATGTGAACAAGTCACATAAATCTAGCGGTATACATGTTTTACCTCTTAATCACTCCAAAAAACCTACTTGTGTTCATCTGTTTACAAAATTGATCGTACACCTACTTACATACATAATCAAAGTACTAACCATCAATTTTTCTATCTTTAACATGTCATTTGACCATCCATCATATTTAGATCTGCCAAACGGGCTGCCTAAATATCAGAATGTACTGCTCAATTCGATGATCGTAAGGTATATGCCACAACTACCGGCTGACTTCTTAATTAGATATATGAAAGCATTGATTTAGACCTCGGGGTGGTATAGCCAATTAAAAAGGCATCTTGGTCATCTTTAAGCAATCAAGGCCCAAATGGAGCGATAGAAAGAGAATGAAAAATAAAAAATGTCTGTTAAATTTCAATTCATTTGGATAGTGTAGTCCGACATTACGAACAGTGAAAGTTGGAGAAATAGAAGATGGCAAAATTGTAAATATTTAATGCCATTAACCTATACCCTTGAATTCTAGATCACATAGTTTTCATGATCTGTTTCATGTCAAAATTTATACCATATCTATTTATCATAAATTAATCATACACGTCGAATTTCAGCCTTTAGATCATTGTAAAAGTGTCTCAATTAACAAATCAGCCCCTTAACCATTGATTTTGGTGTCCATCGAGTGAGGAAAGCTCGTAGGTAATTATATTAGGATATTTCCCTCCATATGAATGACTTACATTACCCATCATATGGACCCAGTGTAAAATATGAGGACCCCACCTTGGTAGGCTTTTTGTTAGGCATGAAGTAAACCGTAAGCTTACCAATTCTTCCTAAATCTATAGCTTCCGATCGACCCATATTACACTGTTAATCGCAACTTAAATTTGGACCAAACTTTGACTTCATATGACTACGATATCATATAAAATTTAGACCCCGATATATGGTCCTACACCATTGAATGAAGACCGCCTTGACTTAAATTCCTTCCTTTTGGTGCAAAAGATGAAATTTCATATTTAGGCCTTTTCCACCATTTATCAACCACTAACTTTTATCCAACCGTTTACCTATCCTAACTATACATTTTTTTCTAAATTGGGCTTTGATCATTAAGTATAGACCGTTAATTGAGATCAAGTTCGTTTTGTCACCCGTTAGGAGAATTCAAGATAAGCTAATCTAAATTTTGGATTACCAAATAAATCATATACCCTAGCTCTATTCAACGACCCCGATACACTAAATGAATTAGATTTAAAGAAAGATCACCAGAAAATATCAAATTGGATAAACCCAATCCAAATGGGATGTGAAACACACCCCCTCTCACATGCTCACTCCTTTATAAAAAGGGGTGAGTGTTGAGTATGAAATATTATATATTTCTCCCTATTTATACCTTGGTTTTATAAACATGATAATTTTTAATCAATTAAATTATTCATGTTTTCATGTGCGAGGTGATTTCGAGAGATTAAGGTGAAATTGATGCCAAAAAGAAGATTTATGTTCAAAAGATTACTAAATGAAGATTTGGAGATTTGGAAGTCATTAATAAAGAATTCACATACCAAAAATCCAAGAAAACCAAGGAATGAAGAGAATCAAAGATTTGAAGTGAAGAAAAGGAATCCTAAAATTGTCCTAAAAACAAACATATTTATGAAATTGTCCTGAAAATTATATTCTGAAACTCTAAGTATATTTTGAAAATTTACACAAAGTGTTAAATTTGAGGCGGTTTAAACCTCAAGTCTATTTTGGGAAACTGCACAGAGTGCGTAATTTCAGGAGGTTTCTAGATTTTTCCAACTCGATGCGAAAGTTAGAGTTCCACAATTATAAATAGGACTCCCTAAGATGCTCCAAAGCATATTATAGGTTTTGGAAAGGTCTTGTAAGACCCGTATCATAGTCCGTACTATTTCATAGATTCCTGCGATCCTCCCTGTCGAATTTCAGCGACCCGTGACCTATAATCGTTGTTTGCGCGTGATCCTAAGTTGTGTCCCGTATATTAAAGTCGGCTCAACTCAAGACTTGTACCAATGCGACCGTGTCTCGCGCGCTGAGGCGATACTCGGGCCAAGAGATGTGGGTCCACGTTCAGTTCGAGGAAAACGCCGCGCGTTGGAAAGCCCAAGAGAATCTCTACCTAATGTCCCATCAATCAATCCCATCAATCACCTCACATGTCAAGTACAACATCCCATCCTCAAGTACCAACACCATCCCTAAAGTCAACTTTCTCCTACAACAAAGTACACCCTCCCATTACTTACCATCCCTCTCTCCCATCACCTCTCTCTCTTTCTCATTCTCTCTTTCCATTTTTCAAACAACACCCATGAGAGCAATCATCCATAGCTTCCATGAGAGAGGCTAGTGTGGCCCACCATCCTAACTCCCATCCCCACCCTCTAAAACCAATCTCGACCGTCGAATCTCAACCATTGGAGCTCTAGAATGCATTGGCGGAAGAAGGAAGTGGAGATCTAACGGTGGGTGTTCATAGTACCTCTTCTTTTGATTTAGGGTCCATATATGGTGAGACCCATCTTGATGTCTGATTGGTATTAAAGAGGGGCCCATAGTGGTGGGGGCAACGATCTCTCTCTATCTCTCTCTTTCTTCCTTTCTCCCTTTTTTTCTGGAGATGATGTGGCCCACCTGATCAGTAAACCCATGTCATCCAGCCGTCCATCTGGACGTGCTGGGTAAGGCTAACCTTGATGTATGGGCTTTTATCAACACCGTCCATCCGATGGTGGACCCATCCATGTGGGTCGCACCTTGATGTTTATATGTTATCCACCCTGTCCATGCATGGGACAGGGAGCCCACTTTGATGACGCGCTGAGCCCAGCACGTGGGACCCACCGTGTAGAGGGTTGGCTGGTATACGCATACACCAGCCATGTAGCTGATGTATTGACGTCCCAAGTTCTGTGGGTCTCAAACCGCTCTCAGTTGCTGCACCATTGTCAGCAAGTGCTGCATGGGCCACCCCATGATGCATGTATCAGATCCGCACCGTCCCCCCATTTCTCTAGATAATTTTAGGGCTTGAGGCCAAAAAGGAGGCCAATCCAGATCTCCGCTGGGCCACACCACAGGAAGCAGTGGAGACATTGATGTCCACCGTTGAAACTTTTCCAAGGCCCATCTTGATGTTTATTTTCCATCCAATCTGTTCACGGGGTCACGTAGACTTGCATGTAGGGGAAATCACAAATATCAGCTTGGTCCCGAGCTGTGGGCCACGTGTATGTGGGACCCCTCTGCCGTATGCATTTCATCCAGACCGTCCGTCCGTTGGATGTTCAGCGTCCCTGGATAAAGGGTAACATAAATAACAGCTTGATCTAAAGATGTGTGGGCCACACCGTGATGTATTGGCTCCATCCACACTGTCCAGATGATCTGGACGGTAATGGACAGCTTGGGCGGTGCAGAGCTGCCCCACCTCTGATATAGGTGTTAAATCCTAACCGTCCATTTTGTTGGGCTACTGGGCAGCAGCCCAGTAGCATTCGGCTGCTGCACCTCACGTCAGCAAACCGTGGGACCCACCTACTATGTATTTGGATCCACCGTCCAGCGGCAGGACGGTGGTATCCACCTTGATGTGTGTTTGGCACACCCCACACGTGTGGGTGAGACCCACCTTGATGTAAGGGTTTTACATCCACACCGTCCAGCCATTTTCAGATGGCAGGTGGGATACCACCATGATGTGTCTGTTCAATCTCTCACCGTCCAGCAGATCTGGACGGTGGGCCATACCTTGGTGTTTGCGTTGCGTATCCAACACCGTCCATCTGTTGCTGCCCGCAGCTAGAGCTGCTTGGACGACAGCAAGCTATGTGGGCGACAGCGATGTATCTGTTTTATTTACACCGTCCGTTTTGGACGGTGCCTCATGTGGCCTGCTATGATGCATGTATTTCATGCATGTCGTCCGTCCGTTTGAGGAAGGTGGACCCCAGCATGATGTATGGGTATATCCCCACCGTCCTCCCAATTGCTGGGCTGGGACCTACCCCACACGTGCTGCACGTGCAGGGGTGGGGCCCACCCTAATGTATGTGTTATATCAGCATTGCGTGGGCCCACACATGATTTATATATTTTATTCACGTTGTCAACCGTCCAGCAATGGACGGTGGAGCCCTCAGATATAAGTATTTTACCCACTATGTCCCGTCGTCCAGGGGACGTGGACCCCCCCTTGATGCATGTGCTTCATTCTGTGCCGTCCATCTCAAGGGTCCACCGTGATGCATATATTTCTCCAAGCCATCCATTTGTTTTGCCAGCGTGGGACCACCATGATGTATTTATTTCACCCACACCATCCAGATTGTGTTAGACGGTGCTGGACAATGTTTGGACAGTCCTGATTTACATGTACAATGTTTGGACAACCCTAATTTACATAGAAAATTGTTTGGACAATGTTGATCATCATTAGCGAGCTATGTGCCCATAGAATAATAGTGCACAGTGATACACATGTTACACCTGTAACTATTGAAATGATTTTTGGTGTGGTCCAAGCCCACTTGAGGCCCATTGGTGCAGCCCATCCATGAGGCCCATCATGATGTATATTTAAGGCTCATATGATGGGGCCCACCTTCTTGAATTCGTGGCTTATGAGCAAGACTCATTGTGATATGTATTAGGCCCATGACGCGTGGCCCTTTTGATGTATTTGAGGCGTAGCCCATTCGATGCATATGAGACCCATGTGCAGGGTCCATCTGTTGTGTATATAAGGCCCATTGGTACGGTCCGTTGAATTGGCCCACTTGATGTATATAAGGCCCATGTGTAGGGCTCACCTATTGTGTATTCAAGGCCCATGGGCGGGGTCCATTATGATGTAATTGTGGCCTATGGGCAAGGCCCATTGTGATGTATTCGAGGCCCATTGTTGAGGCCCAATGCGATGTATGTATGACTCGTTACATTGTGTATGGATCCTTTGTATGGGTCACTCCTTGGGAACAATGTTGGTTAGATGTCCACATTGATGGGCAATGATGGTTAGATGTCCTCATTGTGACCTTCCCTTAGGCCTTGTTAAGCCCATTATTACCGATTCCGATTTGTCGATTCTGATTATCGATCGATTCCGATTGTCATGACCGATCGCCAATTCCGATTGACGTGAGCGATTTGCCAATTCCGATTATCGTGACCGATTATCGATTCCGATTGACGTGACCGATTTGCCGATTCTGATTATCGATCGAATTCCGATCGTCATGACCGATCGCCAATTCCGATTAACGTGACCGATTTGCCGATTCTGATTATTGATTGATGTCAATCGTCATAACCAATCGCCAATTCCGATTGTCGTGATCGATTGCCGATTTCGATTGACGTGATCGATTTGCCGATTCCAATTATCGATCGATTTCGATAATCGAGGCCGATTCTGATTATCGAGGCAGATTCTGATTGTCGAGGCTGATTCTGATTATCGATACAGATTCCGATTGTCAAGGCCAAGTATCGGGACCGATTCCGATTGTCGAGGCCAATTATATAGGTCGATTCCGATTATCGAGACCGAGTGTCGAGGTCGATTCCAAGCGTCGATTCCGATTGTTAAGGCCAATTTCGTTTGTTGAGGCTGATTTTGATTGCCTAGGCCGATTGTCGAGGCTTATGTGATGAGGCCCATTGTGATGCATTTAAGGGCCAGGAGATGGAGCTCATTGTAATGTATGTTAGGCCCATGTGAAAGGCCCATTGTGACGTGTATTAAGCTCTTGAGTGAGGCCCATGGTATTGTATATCAAGCCCTTTGTGAGGTCATGGGTCCACTATATATTAAGCTTTATGTGGGCCACTCCTTAGGGATAATGTTGGTTAAATGTCCACATTGTTGAGGCCGATTATCGGTGCCGATTGTCAGTGCCAGTTATTGATACTGACTATGAGTACGTGACAGCATAGCATCACGATACATGCCCATACGCGTCATCTGCATGTTTGTTATGAGATGTGGTTGACCATTGCATGTGACTTTGGGCATGTTGTTATGAGACTCCCTGATAGGCGGAGATTGTCTCACGTGAGTACACGGTATGTGCAGGATTGGTGCGTGACTGGATTGCATGACTCATGCATCTTGCATTGTGTGTTGTGATTACTGTACGCCCTAGCGACATCAGGGTCGTAGCCTCCACAGGTATTTCATGGATGGCCGATGGGATACCGAAAATCTGTTCTATATGGGGTGCTATAGATATCCCTGGGTGAAAGTCCCTAAACCCTCTTGGTTCCAGAGGTTGTTCCAACATCTAGACCGAGTGGATGCATGAGCGCATGAGGGCCGTATACCGTTAGGTCGCATCTTCCACTGTGTCGTGGTTGGTTGGAAGGGGGTGCCGCCTTATCTGCCCTAGAGGAGGGGGCAATGCTAGGCTGAGTCTGACCAGCTAGAGGAATGGGTCCGCTATCGATGAGCCGGACCCGATATTGGCAGGCGGATAGTGAGGTCTCTTCCACTCACCTTGTTGCACGCGATGGGGCGGCAATCTGGTTTAGAGTGTAATAAACCCTGATGATCCTAGAGATGAACAGTACTGATACGTGGACTTATTGAGCAGGAGTTGCATACTATTCATTCATTTATTCACAATCCACTCGAGATGGTGGTGCGTAACTATTTGTTACGTGTACCTTCGCAATGGCCAGGATTTCGGTTGAGGCGCGCGACTAACCTGAGATCAGGGGTTTACCACGTTGAGTCTGACTATCCAAATTTAGGTATGGGACTGGTTTAGATAGAAGTTTTTTATGGTAGACCCCGTAGCTTGCGATACTACGTACTATTATCCCGACTTCACACTCCATGTTAGTCATTTATTCACATCGCATATTGCATTGCATCCTCAGCACATAGTATTTGGCTTACTATCTCCGCATTACACAACTAATCTACATTGCTTCCTCAGTATATGATATTGGTTTATTATATTTTTGCATCGCATAGCCTAGATAATGCTGATTGTATTTATGGGCCTATCAGTATGTTTTTATATTACTCTGACTTCGTATGATTTTTATGAACTTGCCAATATTTCTGATATTACTTACTTGGCACTTACCTTGTACACACACTTTCACCACCCACTAAGCTTTTTATAAGCTTATGTACGATAGGTGCGTGCAGGTGGCGTTAGGTTGCAGCAGCGTTGAGTATGGAGCGTGCAGTGGTCTTCTGGAGTTTTGACTTCAATATATGTATTTCCTTTTCAACATTGTATTTAAATGTTTATATTAGTGGATATGTGATGATGATGATGTTGCCTTTGTGATTTGGGTATACTTGTGGTTATGCTTAATACGAGTTAAAGGTACATTGAAAAATCCTCCTTATAAGATCCCAGGATCGGAATCTAGTGCATGGACGCCGGGTGCCGAGAATGGGGTACTACGGAGGTTGTCGGAACCGGATTCAGCGATCGAAAATTTTGTGAGCCCGGTTTCCGAGTTTGGGGCATGACAGGTCTTAAAGAGTATAGCACAAGGGTGGAGCAGTCGCCAAAGAGTTTTTCTTCTTTCATAGTTTATTTTTCATTCTTTGTTTAAGAGATTTTGTTTCAATCATGTTTATGGTTGGCTAAACCTCTTAGATAGGGTTAAGAGGTGAAGCTTGTAGTATGTTGGAATGTTTATTTTGCTTTGATTCTTGTTCTTATTTAACTTTATTAATTTCTAGTTTGATATTAAAGGAATATTTTTAGTTTTCCATGATTTATTATGACTCAAATTACAAAAGATCTTGTGATAACTTTGGATATCTTCTTTTCCTGTTTTGAAATAGTGAGATTGGTAAATCTCACTATTCACCATGGTCTCCTAAGCATGGTAGGATGATGAAATCCCTTCCCATCTTCACAGTTCTCCTAATTTGATTTAAATTGCTTTATCTTCCAATTGGATAGGATAAGACTCCAATTCCAATTGTGTTTATTGAATCAAGTAAGGTATCATCTTAATATCTACAAGTGGATCCTTAGCACCCTAGTTCCCACCTTTAATTTATAGTTTAAACATTATTCACAATTACTCAAATTCAGATTTAGAACTTCTTCTAGTTATAGTTCTATTTTTTTTTAGAATACATACAAGTTTAGTCCCTATGGATTCGACCTCGTTCTTACGAGTTATTACTACATTGCAACCCTACACTTGGGGTTGTGAACAATGTGCGTCCCTTCTACACTCACACACCAACTCCCAATGTCCAAAGGGAAAAGAGAGAAGGAGAGAGAAGGAGAAGGAGAATGAGAATGAGAAGGAGAAAGAGAAAGAGAACGAGAAAGAGAAGAAAGACAGAAAGAGAAGCCTAGATACCCATCGTCCTTTTCTTTCTCAATCGTGTGGCATCTCCCTCTTGCTCAAGCGATGCATGTAGAAGCTTTCCTACATCAAGATCTACCCAAGGTTTTTACATCTAAGGCAAAGGTGAGGGATTCTTTTAAGCTTATACTAATTTGAGTTGATATAATTTATCTTGTTTTTACATACTTTCATATTACCGTGATTTTTCATACAATTGATTGATAGACCTTTATAAATTATTTATCCTTTTGGGAATTATGGTTAATGTATAATTTTAATTATGCCTGATTTTTATGAATTCATGTGGGGTGATGGATATAAGCTTGCCCTTTACCAATTTTGAGAGCGACACGTATTTACACTCTATATTGAGTTGAGTTTTACTCCTCTTTTCTTATTCTTGTTAAGTTAGCCTATTTGCTAGTCCTCTCTTTTACTAAGATAGCTTAATGCTACCTTTTTCCTTTATTAGGTTAGCCTTATGTTACCTCCCTTTATGGCTTAAGCATGTGTCTTGAAATTTCAAAACTTTCATGATTCGATTTATTTTCCCATTAATGTAAGTGATGTGTTAGAGGTCTCACATCTAGTGATTCATATATTTTTATCGTGGATGTAATACACTCTGGGTAGTGACCCGCTTAGTCGACACGTAATTCTATAGATTTTGGATAGCACAAATCAATGTAAGTAAACCGCCATGCGTGTTACATCTCTTCTTGGATTAGATGTCGCAAATAATCACTCCATGAACAAATTGTGTGACGTAAATTATCTGATCCGTGTGTTGTGTCATCCTGAGGTATTCACATAAATCCACATTAGCGTTGGACACGCCAACAAATTTTCGTAGTGTGAGAATGCGAGGCGAGTCAGGTTTTCTATGAATTACATTCCACAATATTGTAATGATCACTATGTATGATGGATCGCACACACTTTGTTAGGCATGCATTCATAGATATATTGGTTGCGCATACTGATACCACTAGTAGTTGTGGAGTACGAGACGTATCAGAACCCTCGCATTATTCATATGAATCTCATAAATTATTGTTATTTTTAAAGGATAACCAACACTATGAGTAGTGCATTGACCCTCTCTAACCATACAGATAATGCAGGTGATGTACAGATTGAATATACAGATGACGATTTCCCTACGGAAGATTATTCTGAATAAAGGAGGAGATACCTTTACGTTTAGTTTTATTTATTTTCTGCTACTCACTTTGAATAATGTAATAAGCTCCCATTTGAGAGGGCATTAGATAATTAGCTGCATTTTATGTCTTGATGAGATAATAAGCATAAATGATTTTTTTCTTATGAATGTATATCTTCGTAAAGGTAACTAGATGTGATATAATTTTTAAAAAAATGTGTAATTTTAAAGCGTCCAATTATTACTTTATTAATGCCCGAAATTCTCGGGCACAAGTATGTACTTGAGCTGCGAAAATTCGGGATGTTACACATAGGCTTAAGCCTCATGTTCCTTTTACCATCCTTTCGCTCCTTAGCTTGACCCTTTTAAATTCCAAGATTAATTTTTTATCGCTATCGAACCATGCTTTGAGGATTAATGGTATCCTTATTGATCTCCATATAGGATGGAAATGTATCAGTATTGATCAACATCGCTTCTTTTTATTTTTTAGAGAACTTCAGCCACCCTTGATCGATGTTGTCTTCAATAACATTCCTAAAAAAACACATTTATTAGTGGAATGCAACCGAGTTCCATGCCATTTACAGTAATTAATATTCTTTAATTCATTGGCTATTAGAATCTTATAGTCAACAAGAATTTTGATAAATATCTCGACTAACATGATATCAAAGATTTCGTTAGCGCGAGCAATATCAAATGTATACATTCTTTGAACTTTCTGAATAGAAGATGTCGTTGCCTTTACTTTAACAAATGTCGAGCACATGAATGGTTGTTTAGGTACTACTTCAACTATTGCAACATTATAATTAGGGTCATAATTATATGTTCATGCTAACAAATTTGTTTATCGCATTGACTCTTAATGTAGAGTCTTATAATGAGACATTTTTTTGTTTAAATCATAAAGATCTGTGAATTCCATCCCAATAAGCTTGAATTCTAGCCTGTCTTCAGCAACCTGGAAAAATTCTACTTCGATCGTGACTATTTTGCATTAGATTTTTGCTTTTTGAAATTGAGCAAATAATTTCCAACTGATTCTCTAAGAAATTGCCGAAAATGAGTAAGATTGACATAAAAAATTTTGTCCTTATAAAAGAACTGTGTATAAAACTTTTCTTCCATCTCTTACTAATTTTGTATGGAATTTGGTAGTAAATTAGAATATTAAGTAAAAGTTACTCTAGTGAGTGAATGACCAAATAATTATAATTCATAATACACATTATTGACTAACTCTCTATATTGTATGGTAAATGACCTATGTGTTCTACGGTCGATTAACCCGTATCACTTATAAACAGTGTCAAGTTAGGTCAATAATTCTTCGACAATGAATATTGTTGGTCAATCCAATCAAGATATAGCTTATAATAAATTGAAGTAGTAGATGGCTGGGAACTTGGCTTGATAGTTCCTGAACCAGTTGAAAATTTTGATTACACTCCTAATATTATTGTCTAGTAAGTGGAGGTGTTTTTAGAGCAATATGATATTGCTCTTTCATTATAAGATTAATTTCTAGCACAGGTTGCCCCCTAGGTATTCCTTAATTCTTATGTTTAGGGATTAAGTTTCTATTCTCACGTTCAAAATGCCTGAAATTTACCGGTGGTGGTGAATTTCGAATGTCCTGGAAAAAAAAAATATGTTCAGGATGTCTAAAATCGACCAGTATCGGTGAATTTCGCACATCCTGGATTGGACCACGGATAGGAACAAGTGGTGTATTTTGTCATAAAGGAAGTGTCTATGGCATTGGTTGGACTAGTGGTGCACATGCCAGATTTTCAACAAAACTAGTATCGACCTGTTACTGAGGTGCAACATTTGCTCTTTCAGCAAACAAAGCCACCAACCAATTATGCTCTAAGTATGGTCAACCATCCACCTATTAAAGGCTTCAGTCTGAGCTCGTAAGTGCTCAGCCTGAACTTACGATAATTATACAATGTGTTAAATCCCCCTTTGCACGTCAATTATCCTAGTTGACATAATCTCGAGAGATTCAACTCGGTATATCGATAGTCTATCTAGATTTGGTGGAACATGCACTGGATTAGGTCGTTGATTTACTTGCTCAGGCACCTATTGAACTTACAACTCTTCTTCGTGAGTAGGAGGCTCATTGGCTACAATAACATTAGTAGTGGCTGCTGAAGCATTACGACCACCCATTCGAGTCATGATTCTGAGAAATTACTGCACTAGTAAGTATACTTTGTAATTGAATCCCACCGAGCATGCTAAAATTATTCGTTTTGTACGGCCAGTGTAAAATGAATATTAATGACAACCAAGTAGTTTTTTAGTCTCACCGAGTATGCTAAATTTGTTGGTGCTCGATTTGTTTCCTGTCACATGTAATGTGTTCAGAATCGATTTAGCGGCTCAATCGAAACGGATCAACTTCAACCCTAAGCACCTAAATACGCAGATACGCCCAATACAAATGCATATGGCTATAATATAGGAAGATGGTCGCTTACTTAGCCTTTTGTAGAATTTTATAATGATCAGGCAATAATCAGAAGGTGGGGTTCTTCCTCTTAAGATGGGTTGCGTTCCTTCTCCAAGAAAAGACTTTGAATAACTTAAGCAAATCAAACTAAAGGAAAAAACTTACAATCAGCCATTAGGAGTGACTGCAAGAATGCATCTCTTGAAAGAACTGCATGATAATGAATAAAGGATAAAGCGTATGAGTATAGATTTAGATTACAACTAAAAGACTATAGCAAATAATTATCACCACTTGATAATCGTTACTCCTATGATAACTGAGATAAGATATATTTGTTTTGATTATTGGTTTTTTTTTTTTTTTTTAATGATGTTTTCTTCTGCTATTTATAAATTTTGGCTATGAAATTTATCCTTTCATATGCTTCTTTCATTATTTCAACGATTTCAATAGTTGAAGAGCTTATCTATAGATTCTTCTATTATTACGTTCCCGTTTTATGATTGTTCTTCTTTGATTAACCAAGTTTTGTCTCTCAATTAACTCTCGTATCTTAAATTATTCAACCGTGTTTCTCTCTTTAGTTGTTAAACTTTTGGAGAACTCGGCGGCATCACTCTTTAGATCATCTAATGACCTGAAAATCTGAATTTATGCCGGCTATAATTCTACAAAAACACTACAATTATGACCATATAGAGACACCACATATTTCTGGTACGATGCCATATGTGGCCCTACTATCGTCTTTTTCTAAAATGGCCACAACAAGTATAACTTTTAGTTTGTGCTCCCTAAGTGGGGCTTACCATTTGAAAGGTTTAGTTGGAGTTACTTGCCACGAGTACTTGGTGGACGGACTGGATCTAATCCAGGCGCGTTGTTTCCGCTGCGTAGCTAAATCAGCGAGGTACGCAAGCGTTTTCCTGAGTCTCTTCGTTGTCACGTGGTAGGTGCAGGACTGCTGACTGCTGACTGCGGACTGCTGACTGCTGAGGGTCGCTCTAAGGCGCATGAAAGATCAGAATCACAACCAACTTCTACTAAAGGACGCCTAGCGTCTGATTTATTTTATTTTTAAACGATGTCGCGTTCGGGAGAAAGCTAACTACCGAATATGGTACACACATTTTGCTACAGTACACGTGGCAGGCTGATACATCAGTCATCAGCGTCCATATGTTGGGCCCTCCTATGAACGGAAAATGTTTCAACATACACGGCTAGGATAACCCTAACCATAGGAAGAACAACCTCCAAAGCAGCGACGGTGGTGAAAGGTTAGCTTCAACGGCACGAATGTCAGCTAACTAACTAATGGTTGGACGCGGATTTCCTGCGAAACCCTTTCGCAGGAAGTTCCTGCGCTGGGAACCCAGGTGGGGCCCACTGTCAGGTTTGTGAGAAATCCTCCCCGTCCATCAGTTTTGTGAGTTCATTGGAGTACATGTTGCCAAAATTAACCATATCCAAAGCTCAAGTCAGCCGTACTAAAGGAAAACGTGGTTATGGAAATTCCTACGGTTGAAACCTTCCTAAGTTCAGCAGTGATGTTTAGATGCCATCCATACCATTAATAATGTCATTGGAATGAACTGAAAACAAAAATATTAGCATGAATCAAAACTTATGTGGCCCCACAAATATTTTAACTATGGACGTCTAATTATCAATTTTTCGGCTCACTTGAGCTTTGGATATGGTTCATTTTTGACAACATGTCTTAAAATAAACTCACAAAACGGATGGACGGGGAGGATTTTTCACAGACATGACAGTGGGCCTCACCTGGGTTCCCAGCACAGGAACTTCCTGCAAAAGGAAATCCGCGTCCCTAAGGGCCCGTTTGGCCAGGCAGATTGGAAAGGATTGGATGGTATTGGAAGGGATTGGAAGTTAAATCCCGGGATTGGCTGGGCGTGCCAAACAGTCTTGGTGATCTGATCCTGGGATATAGCAATCCCATGGATCTTAAGACAATCCATTGACAACACCATCATTACCTTTAAATCCCACCCAATCCACCCTAATCTGTTCAAATTTTCCTGGGACGTGTTTGGTTCGAGGGATTGGAAGGGATGGGAAGGTTTAATCCCGAGATTGGTCGGGTGTGCCAAATAGACTCGATATAGCAATCCCATGCATCTTAAGACAATCCACTGACAACACCATCATTACCTAGAAATCCATGCCATCCACCCTAATACCATTCAATCCCTTCCATTCCGCCCGACCAAACGGGCCCGTCCCACACTTAACACTTTTTTTCTGGAAAAAAGTATTGAGTTCTTAAAAAATAAGCCATCGATGATGAGGCCCATTAGATGGATGATTATGATTGGCACGCCACGTGGCCTGTCAAATTATCTACTTTTGTGTCTCCCAGTGTCACGCCCCAAACTCGGAAACTAGGCTCATAAAATTTTCGATCGTCGAATCCGTTGCCGACAGCCTCCGTAGTACCCCATTCTCGGCTCCCAGCGCGCATACGCCAGATTTCGATCCTCGGATCCTACAAGGAGGATTTTCTAACGTACATTTATCTCATAAGAAGCATAACCACAAGTTTACCCAAATCACAAAGGCAACATTCATCATCACATATCTACTAATATGAACATTTGAATACAGTGCTGAAAGGGAAATACATATATCAAAATCAAAGCTCCAAAAGTCCGTTACGCGCTCCGAGATCAATGCTGCTGCGACCTAACGCCACCTGCACGCATCTATCGTGTATAAGCTTATAGAAAGTTTAGAGGGTGGTTAAAGTGTGTGCGTAAGGTAAGTACCAAGTAAGCAATATTAGAGTAATCAGAGTAAGCGGAAATGCTGACAAGCCCATAAATACCATTAGCCTTGTCCAGGCTATGCGATACAAAAATATAATAAACCAACATCATATACTAAGGAAGCAATGTAGATCAATTATGCAATGCGGAGACATAGTAAGCCGAATGCTATGTGCTGAAGATGCAATGCAATATGCGATGCAAATGAAATGACAAGCTGGAGTGTGAAGTCAGGATGATGGTACGTAGTATCGCAGGCTACATGGTCATCCACAAGAGACTTCTATCCAAACCAGTCCCATACCTAAATTTGGATAGTCAGACTCAATGTGGTAAATTCCTTATCTCAGGTTAGTCGCGTGCCCCAACTGAAATCTTGGTCATTGCAAAGGTAGGCGTAGCAATTAATTGCGCACCACCAGCCCGAGTGTATAGTGAATGAATGAATGAATGAGTATGCAATTCCTACTCAATAAGTCCACATATCAATATGATTCCTTTCTAGAGAATCACCGGGGTCTATTACACTCCAAACCAGATTGTCACCCCATCGCGCACAAAAAGGTGAGTGAAAGAGACATCACTATCTGCCTGCTAATATCGGGCCCGGCTCGTCGATAGCGGACCCATTTCTCGAGCTAGTCAGACTCAGCCTAGCATTGCACCCTTCCTCTCGGGCAGGTAAGGCTGTACCCCTTCCAACCAACCATGACACAGTAGGAGATGCGACCTAACGGTATACGGCCCTCATGCGCTCATGCATCCAGTCAGTCTAGACGTTGAAGCAACCTCTGGAACCAAGAGGGTTCTGGGACTTTCACCTAGGGATATCTATAGCACTCCATGTAGAACAGATTTTTGGTGTCTCATCTGATCATCCACAATATGCCTGTGGAGGCTACAGCCCTAATGTCGCTACGGTGTACGGTGGTCATATCACAAAATGCAAAATGCATGAGTCATACCATCCAGTCATGCATCAAACCTACGCGTACCGAGCGCTCATGTGGGGTAACTCCGCCTATCAGGGAGTCCCATAAACAACATGCCCTACGACATATGCAATGGTCAATCATATCTCATAACAAACATGCAGATGATGCGTATGAGCATGTATCATGATGTTATGCTATTACATACTCATAATCAGTATCAATAACCGGCATCGACAATCGGCATCGACAATATGGACATTTAACCCCCTAAGGAATGGCCCACATAGAGCCTAACATATAGTTGACCCATGGCCTCATACAAGGGCCAAATATACAACACAATGGGCCTCACTTAAGAGCTTAATACACATCATGACGGACCTTTCACATGGGCCTAATATACATCACAATGGGCTCCATTGCCTGGCCCTCAAATGCATCACAATGGGCTTCATTACATAGGCTCATATACATCACATTGGGCCTTAAACATAGGCTGAATACACATCACAATGGGCCTTAAATACGGGCCGCATATACATCACATTGGGCCTCAAACACGGGCCGAATGCACATCACAATGGGCCTCAAATACGGGCCGCATATACATCACATTGGGCCTCGACAATCAGCCTCGATATCCAGCCTCGATAATTGACCTCGACAATCGGAATCAGCCTCGATAATCGGAATCGGTATCGACAATCGGAATCAGCCTCGATAATCAGCCTCAACAATCAGAATCGGAATCAGCCTCAATAATCGGCCTCGACAATTGGAATCGGCCTCGATAACCAGAATCGGCCTTGACAATCGAAATCGGCCTCGACAATCGGAATAGGAATTGGCCTCAACAATCGGAATCAGAATCGGCCTCGACAATCGGAACAATATCAACAATGGGAATTGGTCTCAACAATCGGAATTAGAATTGGAATCGGTCTCAACAATCGGCCTCGACAATCGGAATAGGAATCAGCCTAACCAAGGGCCCAAGGGAATGTCACAATGAGGACTTTCAACCATCATTGCCCATCAATGTGGATATTTAACCAACATTGCTCCCAAAGAGTGGCCCATACAAGGGATTCATACACAACGTAACAAGCCATACATACATCGCATTGGGCCTCAACCATGGGCATCGAATACATCACAATGGGCCACATCACATGGGTCTAATATATATCGCAATGGATCGCTCACACGGGCCTAACATACATCATGTCGGACCTCATCACATGGGCTTAATATGCATCGCAATGGGCCGCATCACATGGGCCGGAATATATCACATTGGGCCTCAAATACGTTGCAATGGGCCTCGGCACATGGGTCATAAATACATCACATTGGGCCTCATATATGGGCCTCAAATATACATTAAGTGGGCCGCATCCACGGGCAGCACCAATGGGATGCATCATGTGCTCCACACATCAAGTGGGCCGCATCAATGGGCCTCACCAATGAGCCCCATATACATCAAGTGGGCCGCATTAATGGGCCCCATATACATCAAGTGGGCTACATCAATGGGCTGCACCAATGGGCCCCATATACATCAAGTGGACTGCGTCCACGGGCCGCACTAATGGGCCTCATATACATCAAGTCGGGCCCATCGTTATGTATTTTTGAGATCTGATCTATTCATAAGTTAACATAGAGATAAATGAAGTGAAAACCAAATATCAGCTTGATTGGAAACTACTGTGGCTCCTAAGAAGTTTGAACGGTAGATGTCACTGTCCCCATTATTGCAAATGGTGGGGTCCACTTGAACTTGAGATCTGACTCATTCTTTCTCTCGAGCCATGAAATGATCTCTCAAATGGTCGAACAGTATGGATACAACACATGCATCATGGTGGGTCACATAGATGGACGAGGTGGATGAAACAGGTGGGACCCACAGAACTTGGTGACGTCATATACACCAGCTATATAGCTGGTGTGTGGCACTCGAGCCAATCTACTTCCCTATTTGGGTCCACATGTGTGACCCACCAGTCCAGTAGAATGAATGGAGGGTGTGGATATCTACATACATCATGGTGGGTCCCACGGCATAGGGATGAAACACATACATCTGAAGTGGGTCCCACCGTCCAGTGGTGTGGACGGTGCGGATAAAACACATACACTATGGTGGGTCCCCACCTTGTATAACACGATGGAGTCCTCACGTGTGTGGGGCCCATGCTGCTGTGTAGGCAGCATAAAACACATATATCACAATGGGTCCCACGTAGGGCCCACCATTATATATATGATAATATAATATATTATATTATTATTCTTCTATTTTTTTTGTTAGCTGGTCAGTACACCACACTGTCAGTTCACACTTCACTGTGTGGCCACGTCTAGCATCCCTGTACGCTGGATGGTTTGGATACAACACATTTAAGGTGGGCCCCACCTACAGACGTGCTACCAGGGGGTGGGCCCTGCCTAGGTGGGCCACCAAATGGCCAGATGGTGTGGATAAGACATACATCAAGGTGGGGTCCACACATGTGGGCCGCCCCGCTTAAGGATCTAGCTGATATTAGTGTTTTCCTTTTAATCAGGCCTGCATGACTGACCGGTCATGCATGCCCCAAAAATGGCAGTAAGGTAGGCCCACTTACTAAATGGCTAGGATAAAATACATACTTCATGGTGGGGTCCATCCGAGTGGGCCACACGGCCACATCATCACAAAAAAAGGATGAAAGAGAGAGGGAGAGAGAGAAAGAAAGAGGCGAGTGATGGAGGGACCCCGACACTATGGGCCCTCCCTTCCATGCTTTACAACATACATCAAGTGGGTCCCAATACATGTGGGCCCACCAATCAAAATCAACAGTGGAGATCCCTTCTCCACCGAAATGTAAGGTCTATATGACCTGTATTCATACAAGGAATTTAAACATCATGATGGGGTCCATGGGGAATGACTCCATCATGGAATGATCATGAGACTCATAGTGGGCCATCGGCCACATCTAGAGTCCAAAGTGGGATCCATACCATCAACCGGTAGGCCTCACTTGGCCTATAATTAAAAGAATGAAATCTAGGCTTATAGAAACACCCACCTTAGATCTCTTCTTCCTTCTTCCGCCAATGCATACTAGAGCTCCAAAGGAACAATTTCAATGGTTGAGATGAAACTTGGATAGTGGGAATGAGAGATAGAAAGTGGGCCACACAAAGCTCTCTCATGGAGCTTGGATGTTGGAGTTTTCTCCTCTCCTTAGGGTTGCTTGAGAATGGAGAGAGAATGAGAGAGAGAGAGAAAGAGGGATGGGTGAAAGGTGATGGAGTGATAGGTGTACTTAACATATATGAGTTGCTTTGATTTTGGGGTTGCTTGGGGATGGGTGAAAGGTGATGGAGTGATAGGTGTACTTGACATGTATGGGTTGCTTTGACTTTGGGGTTGCTTGGGGATGGGTGAAAGGTGATGTGTACTTGACATGAGATGTGATGTTGTACTTGATTGATGGGATGTGATGTGATTTATTTGAAAGATTGTCTTGGGTTTGCAAATGTGCGGCATTTTTCTTGAACTGAACGCGAGCCCGCATCTTCTGCCTAGGTATCGCCTCGACGAGTAATATGCGGCATTGGAACCGCGGTGATGGCACAATCGCTAGGGTACAAGTCTCAGGTTAACCCAACTCTAGAATACGGGACAGGACTCAAGGTTGCGCACAACTGCTGATAACAGATCGCGGGTTGCCGGAATTTGACCGAGAGGACCGCGGAAGTCTATGGAACGGTACGGGCTAAGGTACGGGTCTTACAGCAAAGAAACTTTTATTAGGCTAGGATGTTACATTAGAGTCAGAAGAGGGCCATTTGTTCACCTTATGCATCAATCAATATGATACGCCAATCTAAAGATATCTATCATCAATGGGCTATCTTTCAAATTTAAATGAATTACAGAAGTTTATCCATTAGTTTTCTTCAGTTCTTATAATGACGTAACTATTTTTGTTTACACAGTCGATTTGAAAGTCACTGATGGTATAGCTAATATCATCTTATCAATATGTATTGTAAATAATTTTCTATCCATGGTGTGGAAAACAATATGAACGGTCCTGATTGAAAAGATACCCTGCCATATGTGCTTTCAAGAGATGGCTCTATTATCCTGTGGCTCAACTAGCTCCACCGGATCATATCCTGCTTAGGTGGATGGATCGTTTGCTTTCCCAAATGCGGTAAAAGCTTTTATCAATCCCCAATGCGCCCGACAGGAGGAAACAAATTGGCTACTCCCCCTGCCACCAGCCAATGGCTAATGGTCGGTGTTCTGTGGGCCCCACTATGATGTATGTGTTTCATCCATGCTGTACATCTATTTTTATAGATCATTTTATGGTATGAGACCAAAAATGAGATATATCCCAATCTCATATGGACCACATTATAGGAAACAGTGTTAAATGAACGTCGACCATTAAAAAAATTTTGGGGGCCATGAAAGTTTTGGATCAAGCTGATATTTGTTTTTCCCTTCATATGGGTTTATATAACATAATCAATAGATTGGATGTCAAAAAAATAGTATAACGAGCCTTAGGAGGATTTTAAGGGTGGATATCCAATCACTATTGTTTTCTTATGTTGTGGTCCATGTGAGATTTATATCCCTCTTATTTTTTGTATCAAACCCTAAAATGATCTTTTAAAATGGATGAAAGGAATGGATGAAACACATACATCGTGGTGGGGCCCACAGAGCACCAACCATCAGCCACCGGGCTGGTGGCAGGGGGAGTAGCCAATATGTTCTCAACCATCAGCCACCGGGAAGCTTCCTTCTATGAGGGGTGTTATTTGAGGAAACAGATTGGCTACTCCCCCTGACACCAGCCCCGAAGCCGGTGGTCGGTGCTCTGTGGGCCTACCATGATGTATGTGTTTCATCCATTCCGTTTATCTATTTTTCTAGATCAATTTATTGTAATACACAAAAAAATGAGGTATATCCCAGTCTCAAGTGAACCACATTACAAGAAATAATGTTGAATGAACTTCGACTGTTAAAAATTTGTGGGGGCCATAAAAGTATTGGATCAAGTTGATCTTTGTTTTCTCCCTTCATCTGGGTCTTTATGACATAATCAACAAATTGGATGTCAAATAAACAGTATATCGGGCCTTAGGAGGATTTAAATGATGGATATCCAATCACTATTGTTTTCCTTTGGTGTGATCCACTTGAGATTTATATCCCTCTCATTTCTGGGATAAAGACATAAAATGATATTTAAAAATGGATGAACAGAATGGATGAAACACATACATCATGGTGGGGCCCACAGAGCACCGACCACCAGCTCCGGGGCTGGTGTCATGGGGAGTAGCCAATCTATTTCCGTTATTTGATACTCTAGCAGCTCCCAGCGCTTGATATGCAGGCACTTATAAATTGTATGACTGGCATAAGCTAACTCAAACCAAACCAACTAAATTGTAGAGCCAACTGTGTCTAAGTGAGAGTCCAAATTCAAATCGGCGGAAGCAATCCTAATCTATTCGGCGAACATTCACTTCGGTTGGAAATATGATCATTAGATGCTAATCAATTTCAACTGTCCAAAAATAAGTGTCCACAGATCCAACACTCAAATAATCAAATAAGGGTAATACATGGTTCTGGTAGATCTGGATACAAATCGAGCTAGCTCGTTTCGTTGGCTTGACTCTTTCTAACCATCTTGACTCGGCTCAGATCGAACGTTGGGTTCAAAATGAGTTGAGCTATTGTTTTAAGCTAGAAAGATTTTCGACCTAATCTCTAGTTGGGATTGAGCCATGTTCAATTCGGCTTGGTTTGGAGTTCTGATTGGTTCGGATTTTCGAATTTCGTAGGATGAAATCTTTCAAGAATTCAGCTGGCCAAATACATGGTTCAATTGGCCGAATCTCCATGAGATCCGAAATCTAGTCTTGTTGGAAACTTGACTAAACATACTTCGGGCAAGCCGAGCAAACAGGTTCGGCTGGCTGAACCCAAGGTTGGGCTAGCCGAACTTACTTCAGAAAAAATCTTTTTTGCTATATACTTGCTCGAATTATGTTGGGTTGGCCAATGGTAGTTGGGCTGGCCGAACTTGAGCTCGGGCTAGCCTAACTCCAGTGTATTTTACTTAGAATCATATGTTATCTGATATCATGTAAAATACACCTAATGTAGGGTCAATCTAAGGTTATACCACCTAATAGTTGACACATACAAAGTGTTCTAATCTTCGAACCATGTAAAGCTTTTAAGGCTAGAGATGTTGAGTCTTCCTTGATATGTTGATCGAGTCTTTACGATTTATTCACGAGTTGTCAAAGAGTATCGTCATGAGTGATTGTTCTCCTTTCAAGACGATGAAATTTGATAATCATAATTGTGCTTAACTATAAGCACTTACAATTTCTTTAGAAGAACCCTTTTGGCAGATAAAGACAGCCAATTCTTTGGAAGGTGTGAACGCTGGGAAATCGGTGCCCATGCTAATTTATGTTTTTTTTGGGGCGGATTGGGCTGGTTTGGATTGTTGATGCGATAGTCTCAGAGTTGCCACTAGCCACTTAACTCAAAATCCCGCAGTCGGCTAAAACCTGTAAAATTATAAAGCTCTAGAGACTCTCTTGCTTTAAATTAACTCTTGATCTGCGATTTGAAATTCTGAGTAAGGGACCTCAGTTACAAAGAGGGAAAGTGTTAGGCACCCTCTCTGCCCGTACGAATGTACAGTCTCTACTTCCTGTAGTAAAATAGTCTTAAGGGATATGATGAAAAGATTGAAATGGGACTAGGCAGACTTGGATTTCTGATGTGGCAAGGTCTGGAATTCCGACAAGCCACAGAGTATACGTCCAAATAATGTCTAGAGGAGTATTTGAACAGGTGTGATGATGCTAAAATATCATTAAAAAGAGGACTAGGCTACTACGAGTTTTTGATGTGACAGGATCCGGTGTTCCGGCAAGTCACTGAGCATACATTCAATGACAATTTAGAGAAGCAGGGGGGGTTGAGTAGGGAAGTAATGATGCGATTGATGAAGTAAAAATAAATCAAAAAAATTCTAACCTAAAAATAGAAAGTAAATAAATCCTAATCTTAGCCTAATTCCAAAACTAATTAATCTAAAGAAAAAAAGCAATCGTTAGTCTCTGGCAACGGCGCCAAAAAACTTGTTCATAACCCCAAGTGTAAGGTCGCGATGTAGTAATAATCTTAGTGAGATCAAGGTCAAATCCACAAGGACTAAACTTGTACACTTTTGAATTTAACTAGAATTAAAACTAGGAGAAGAGAAATCTAGAAAAAGTGAATAATTGTGATTAAGGTGAAAACTATAAATTAAAAGGAACTAGAGTGCCAAGGATCTACTTGTAGCTTCTCGGGATACTACCTTGCTTAATTCAGGAAATCCAACTAGAATTGGAGTCCTATCCTATCCAATTGGAAAAGAGAGATAATTGAATTTCTGAACTTCTCATGAACCTATTCTCAACGGATGAGAATTGTGAGGATTGGAAGTGATTCCATCATCCAACAATGCCTAGGAGATAATAGCAAACAACAGGATATACCAATCCCACAACCAATCTTAGGAGAATCGTGAAGATTAGGAAGGATTTCATCACCCTACCATACCCAAGGGACGATAGTGAACAACGAGTCTTACTAATTTCACAATCTCAAATCAAGAAAAGAAGATATTCAAAGCAATTACAGATCTATTGTAATTTGTCACAACAAACCATTAAAAACTAAATATATTCCTTAAATAAGAACTAGAATCCATAAGGTTCAATAAAAACATGATTCAAAACAAAGAAAACATGTCAATCATGTTACAAGCTTCACCTCTTAGCCCTAGCTAAGAGGTTTAGCCAACCATAGACATGATTGAACTAAAATCTCTTAAGAAAAGCATAAAAACAACTACGGAATAAGAAGAAAGACTCTTGGCGACGGCTGTCTATGCTTTTGTTCCACTCCTTAAACCCTAGAAGATGCCTAGGAACATCCTAGGAACTCCTATTTATTGTTGTGAAACTCCAACTTTCGAACCAAACTTGAAAATTCGCAAACCGACCTTGGAACCGCCTCAAATTTACGCAGTCTGTGTGCTGTCTACGTAACCTTCGATGAGTCGAAGATCACAGGAATTTAGAGGATAATGTTGCTGGAGTTTGAGCCGAAGTTCATTTAAGTAGTCGAGGCAAAGCTTAGACTAGTTAAAGCAGGGCTTAGACTAGTCAAGAATCACTTGGTTTCCTTGGATTTTGGCATGTCAATTCCATGCTTTTAGCATTCTTTTCAATCCAAGCTCTTAAACTCACCTTCCAACACAAACATGTATATAATATACCATTAAGAGTTATCATGTTCATAAAACCAAGATATAAATACGGGAAAATATGCAATATTTGAGTCTTAACAACCACCATCATAGAGCACATAGTAGAATAGATGCTAGCTATATCATGGTTCAAAAACTTGAAGAAAACTCAATGTCTAGCCAGTTCAAGATGCCCTTTTTTTTAAGGACGGGGAATGAAAGACAGAAGGTGAAATCCCTAATTCCAAAAATTCCTAGATCCCCAAAATTTTAAAATCCCCAAAATTCCTAAATTGTAAAATCAGAATATCCCCAATTCAGAGTCCATATTCAAATCTGTAAGCCCTAAAATCGCCAAATCCCTAAATGGGGGTCCACATCGAATCAGGAATCCACTAATTACTAAATCCCCAAATTCTTAAATCGACATTAAGATTGAGAGAGATTGAGAGAGAGAGAGATACCTCACGTTTGTGAATGAGTCTTCAACTGTGTAAGACCCGTGTCATATCCCGTACTATTCCTTAGGCCTCTGCGGTCCTCCCGGTCGTATTCTAGTAACCTGCAATCTGTTATCGGTGTTTGCACGCGGTCCTGAATCGTGTCTTGTATATCAGAGTCGGCTTGACCCGAGACTTGTACCAGTACGACCGCGCCATCGCCGCGGTTCCGATGCCACGTCTCACACGCCGAGGCGATACCCAGGCCAAGAGATGTGGGCCTGCGTTCAGTTCGAGGAAAAATATCGTGTAATTGCAAACCCAAGAGAACATCACATCAATCACATCAATCTCATCAATCATGTGCATAATCAAGTCAAGTACACTTCCCATCAACCCACACCTCTCTCTTTCCCAATGTCAACAATACCCATACCTTTTCATCCCATCTCTTACACACCCATCACTCCCCATCACCCCATCGCCTCTCACCCATCCCTTATCAATCTATCACCCCTCTCTCTCTCTCATTTCTCTCTCATTCCAAGCAACCCAATGAGAGATCCAACGACCAAGCCTTCCAAGAGATAGCTAGGTGTGGCCCACTTCCTACCCCCTCAATCCTCACCATCCAACTCTTAGATCATCATCTCCACCATTGAAGGAGCTTCTTAGGAGCCTTAGAGCACTAGGGAGGAAGAAGAAGGAAAGGTGGATTATTTTTAGTATTTGATTTTATGATTTGAGGGCCCACATATGTGGGACCCATCTTGATGTATGAATTATATGGGGAGGGCCCATAGTTGCGGGATCCCTCCCCTCCTCACTGTCTCTCTCTGTCTCTCTCTCTCTCTCTCTCTCTCTCTCTCTCTGTGATAGGCGTGGCCCACTAGATCCACACGTGTGGACCCACCAGATGAATGCGTTTTGTCCATGCCATCCACCATCCAGATAGCTGGACGGTGGAAACCCACCGTGTTGTGTGTTAATTGCACACCGTGCACCCACAGGGAGCCCCACGTGATGTATATTTTTTATTTATATTCACAACTTCCACACACATGGACCCCACTTTGGTGTATGTATCTGATCCACACCGTCCACTTTTTTTCCTAGCTCATTTTAAGCATTGATCCGAAAAATAAAGCCAATCCGAATCTCTGGTGGACCATAATGCAGAAAATAATGATTTTGGGTGATTTAAACTATTAAGGACCACTGTGATGTTCCTATACACCAAAAAAATATTGTCTATTGGGCTCATTAGATTTATTACGAGCCAAGAAGACCAATAGTCGGCATGGATCCCCTTGATATGGGCCCCACCTATGAAAAACCTCACAAAAAAATAAAAATATATACATACGGGACGCCGTTGCTATCAGCGTCCTTGCTGCTTGTTTAAGGGTGGGACGGTGGGCCCCATCACAGGCCCCACCATGATGTATGTTGTACATCTACACCCTGCATTTGATGGGTCCCCTTTGGGAACTGGGATTCCCCAAAAATCAGCCAGACATGGGGCTAGGTAGTCCACACCACCACAAATAGTAGTGGATTGAACATCTACCATTGAAACCTTTCTGAGTCACATAAGTTTTGGATCAAAACGAAATTTGTTTTTCCTCTTTATTCAGGTCTATGTGAGCTTCTGAACAAATGAGATGGAAAATAAATGTTATGGTGGGCCTACGTGGGACCCACTTACCGTGGACGTAGAATGGCTGGTGTACCGTACAGCTGCATAGCTGCTGTACTGCACGTCAGTCAACTCCTGACGCCAGTAAGCTCTATTAGGCCTGGATGCTGGTGTGTTGATGCATGCATTTTTTTATATATAAATATATATATTTACTATATATACATATAATGTTTTATGGTGGGCCCTACGTGGGACCCACCTTGATGAAAGTATTCTGTATCCCACCGTCCAGAGGTCTGGATGGTGGGCATTTAATTATGATTATAATATTTTATAATATATATATATATATATATATATATATATATATATTATCTCTAGCAATGGATGAATGGTGCATTTGATTCGGCCCATTGGTGCAGCTCATATGATGTGGCCCATTTGATGTATATAAGGCCCATGTGCAGGGCTCACCTATTGCGTATTTATGGCCCATTGATGCAGCCCACTTGATGTATGTTGAGGCCCATGGGTCATAGCCCATTGTGATTTATGATGTATATTGAGGCCCATGGGTCGTAGCCGTTTGTGATGCATTTGAAGCCCATGGGTCATGGCCCTTGGTGATGTATATTAGGCCCGTATATGCGGCCCGCCATGTTGTATGCATTGTATATCCATGCCGTCCATTTGTGCGGCCCGCAGTGATGTATTTGCGGCCCATATGATGAGGCCCATTGTGATGTATTTTTAGCCATTGTGTGAGGCCATGGGCCCACTATATATTATGTTTAGCTCTATATGGTCCACTCCTTAGGAGCAATGCTAGTTGAATGTTCACATTGATGGGCAATGATGGTTAAATGTCCATAATGTGACGTTCCCTTAGGACGATTGTCGAGGCCGATTCTGATTATTGAGGCCGATTGTTGAGGCCAATTCTGATTGCCGATTCTGATTGTCAAGGTCGATTCCGATTATTGAGGCCGATTCTGATCATTAAGGACGATTGTATAGGTCAATTATCGAGGCCGATTTCGATTGTCGAGGCCTAATATGATGTATATGCGGTTCGTATTTGAGGCCCATTATGATGTGTATTCAGCTCGTGTTTAAGGCCCAATGTGATGTATATTAGGCCTATGTGATGAGGCCCATTGTGGTGCATTTGAGGGCCAGGCGATGGAGCCCATTATGATGTATATTAGGCCTGTGTGATGAGGCTCATTGTGGTGCATTTGAGGGCTAGGCGATGGAGCCCATTGTGATATATATTAGGCCCATGTGAGAGGCCCATCGTGATGTGTATTGAACTCTTGAGTAAGGCCCATGGTGTTGTATATTAGGCCCTTGTGCGAGGCCATGGGTCCACTATATGTTAAGCTCTATGTGGGCCATTCCTTGGGGGCAATGTTGGTTAAATGTCCACATTATCGAGGCCGATTATCGAGGTCGATTATCAGTGTCGGTTATTGATACCGATTATGAGTATATGACAGCATAGCATTATGATACATGTTCATACGCATCATCTGCATGTTTGTTATGAGATGTGGTTGACCATTGCATATCTCACTAGGCAAGTTGCTATGAGACTCCCTGGTAGTGGAGATTGTCTCACATGAGTGCACGATATGCGCAGGATTGATGTATGACTGGATTGTATGACTCATGCATCTTGCATTGTATGTTGTGATTACTGTATGCCCTAGCGTCATCAAGGCCGTAGCCTCCAAAAACATATCGTAGATGGCCAGATGGGACACCGAAAATATGTTATTAGCATCGAGCTGCCATAGATGGCCCTGGGTGAAAATCTCTAAGCCCTCTTGGTACTAGAGGACGCCCCGACGTCGAGACCGAGTAGATATATATCAGCACATGAGGGCTGTATATTAGTAGGCCGCGTCTCTCACTGTGTCGTGATCGGTTGGGAGGAGGTGTGGCCTTACCCGCCTGAGGGAGTAGGCATAGCTAGGCTGAGTCTAACCAGCTTCTAAATGGGTCCGCTATGGACGAGCTGGGCCGATATTGGCAGGCGGGTAGTGAGGTCTCTTCCACTTACCCAGCTGTATTGTGCGCTTGATGGGGCGGTAAACTGGCGTAGAGTGTACTAGACCCCAGTGATGATCTCAGAGATGTACAGTACTGATTTATGGAGCAGGAGTTGCATACTTAGTATTATATGCATTCATTCATTCATTCACTATCCACTCGGGCTGGTGGTGCGCAACTAATTATTATGTGTACCTTCGCAATGGTCAGGATTTCAGTTGGGGTGCGCAACTAACCTGAGATCAGGAGTGTACCACATTGAGTCTAATTATCCAAATTTAGGTATGGGACTGGTTTGGATAGAAGTCCCTTATGATAGACCCCATAGCCTGCGATACTACGTACTATCATCCCGACTTCACGCTCTAGCTTGATCATTTCTTTCGCACCATATATTACATTACATCCACAGCATATGACATTTTGGGTTGTTATGTTTCTACATCTACATGACCTATATGAGGCTGACGGTATTCATAACTCTTCCGAATTGCATATTGTATTACATCCTCGGTGTCTGATATTTGGCTCATTACGTCTCCACATTGCATAGTCGACCTACATTACTTTTTCAGTATATGACATTGTCTTGCTATATCTTTTCATCGCATATACTGGATGAGATTGATGATATTTTATGGACTTGCTAGTATTTTCGCTTAGTCTGATGTTGTATGACTTATGAACTTACCAGTATTTCAGTTTACTCTGATATTATATTTTGAGTACGCATATATTGCCCACACACTTACATCACCCTCTAAGCTTTCTATAAGCTTACGCATGATGGATGCGTGTAGGTGACACTAGGACGTAGTCGCAGCTGAGCAGGAGCAGGAGCAGGAGCAGGAGCGTGTCGCCGAGCCTCGTGAAGATTTTATTATATGCATTTATTTTTCCCTTTCAGTATTGTACTCAAATGATTATATTAATAGATATGTGGTGATGAAGTTGTTCTTGTGATTTGGGTATACTTGTGGTTATGCTTCTTACGTGACAAATTCATATTGAAAAACCTCCTTCTAGGATCCTAGGATCGGAAACTGGCGTATAGGCGCTAGGACCCGAGAATGGGGTGCTATGGAGGCTGTTGGCACCAGATTCGGTGATCAAAAATTTTATGTGCCCGGTTTTCGAGTTTGGGGCGTGACAACCAAGCTTCAAAGAGCGAGAGAGAGAGAGAGAGACAGAGAGAGAGAGAGAGAGGGTGTGCGCGGGTAGGGAGGGAAAGAGGGCATGCGTAGGTAGGGAGGGCCTTTGGATAGAATCCGGTGACCCGAGCTCATGGGGGTGTCTGGATGTGATAGTCTTTGGATCAAACACACACAAAGACAGAGAAAGGTTATGGAGTGGAGAGGGAGGGGAATCATGGGTGGAGAGAGAGGAGGGAGAAAGATCGAGAGGAAGAGAGAGAGGAGAGGGAGGGGATTATGGCGAGAGAGAGACAGAGAGAGAGGAGGGTTGAGAGAGAGGGAGCGTGAATTGGGCGGAAGCAGATAACCTCCTCAAGCGTTGATGCTCCTCGAGATCCAAGTTGTACGAACGGTTCAAAGGAGATCAAAGATAAATGGGCCTCAAAATGATGTATTTATCATATCTACACCATTCATCAATTTGGAGAGATCATTTTAGATCCTGATCCAAAAACTAAGTAATTTACAAGAATCAAGTGGACCACACCACAAATAGCAGTATGAGCAATGATTCTCACCGTTAAAACATTCGTAGGGCCCACCATAACATCTACTTTCCATCCAATCTGTTCATAAGGTCATAAAGACCTGGATGAAAAGAAAAAACAAATATCATATTGATCCAAAATTTCTATGACCCTTAAAAGGGTTTCAATGGCAGATGTTTAATCCTCCACTACTTTTTATAGTGTATTCCACTTGATTTTTGGATCTGTTTAAGCCTTACAACTAACTCATTAACTGGACAAACGGTTTGGATATAACTCATACCGCATGATGAGACTCACGAAGCTTAGTGACGTCAACACACCAGCTAGGTTAAATGGACTTGCAAAATTGACGCTGCAAGCTCTACATGGAACAAGAGATGGATGGTCTAGTTAGCCACTCATGGAGCCCATCGTAATGTATGTTGTCCATCCACTCCGTCCATCCATTTCTATGGTTCATTTTAGGGTATGATATAAAAAAGAAAGAAGATCAAAGCTCCGATTGGAACACACCATGTATTAATGGTAGACGCTTAATCTCTATTATTTTCTATGGTGTGGTTCATTTGGGCTAACGATCCAACTCCTTTTTTAACTCATACCTTAAAATGAGCTCTCAAAATGGATTGATGGTTTAGATAAAATAAACATATTGTGGTAGACCTCACAACCACTTTTTTTATTGCCATTGCAACAAAGGTCTAATAAACCTTATTACTTTAGCTGACAGCTTATTGTGATTCGCCAACGGCTTTTAACCGTCGGCAACACTGACGGCTAAACGCCATCAGGGAAACCACTATATGATCATCAGCATTGGTCTTTTTTTGGTAGTGTACCTTGCTGAGTTCTAGAGAAATCTTCAATCTTCCGCTAGCTTTCAGAGTCTTTAGATGTTGCAAATGAAGAGAGAGGTGGGGTATTTATAAGTAACCACACGTGCGAACCCTAGATCCCACACAATAACTCATTGCATGAGGAATGGGTCCCACTATGCGAGGCGTAATAGACTATCATCAACTCCTATTGCGCGATCACTCTTTTCCCATTGCGCGCCACACAATAGAATATTATCAACATGCTGTTACGCGCCATGCAACAAAACAACATGGATTCTCATATTATTCTTTTTCTCTTAAATTTGTGCTCTAACAACGGCCTCGGTCAGGTGGAATCAATGGGGGGACAATACATGGAACAACGGACAATTACATTTATTACATTGGACAACAAAATAATGTCGCTTTCACCTTTTTACAAAGGTTTAGAGGTGTTGTATCCTATTTCTAGCCATTCTAAAAAAAAAAAGCCAACAGAGGGCGACGTGTGTCATTGCATGAGAAATAGGTGGATGAAAAGATCATCAAGATACTTGGATTTCATTTTGTAAAATTATAGATGTCGTAAATCTAATTTTACATGTCAGTAGATAGTCGACAAAGTGATGTGGTTGAGTTACTCAAAAGTCTAATGAATGAAGAGAGAAACGTGGTCGAGCAATTCGATATACAAAATGAAACCAAGAGGAACAAAACTTGGGTGACAGAAGGGGAGCAGTTACAAAAGAGAAACATAACAAAATGAATGATCTAGAGACAGGCTTTTCTACTATTGTAACCGTTGCATTAAAGCAATGATTTAAAAGAATAAGCCGCAATAGAACTCTATAAAATATAGAAGAATTCAACAGAGCAAAACACACACACAACCCAACAATAAAAAATAATTAATTAAATATATTAATTTACTTTATCTTAGCTTATCCTAAGAGTAGCGATAATCAAGTAATAGTAATTATTAGCTAGTCCTTCGTTGTAATCTAAATCTATGCTTATATGTTGAATTTGTTCTCTGCTCAATGTCACACAATTCTTTCAAGAGACATATTCTTACCATCACTTTTGGTGACCAATTGTGAGTTTTTCCTTTTGTTTGATTGCACTGCTATTTTGAAAGTTATTTTTAATGAAATGCATAAAGTAACTAATCTTCGGAGGAAGAACTCCACTCTTCAATTATCACCTGATCATTATAAATTTCTGTAAGTGATTGAGTAAAAATATGATCATATATGTTTATATTAGATGTATTTGTTTATTTTAATGCTTAGGGTAATAGTTGATTAGTTCAAATCAAGCCACTTGATCAATTTTGGCATAGCAATGCACATTACCTGTGACAAAAAAACGAACGGAAGTACCAACACTTAGAGCTACTTATTCTCAAGCTCATGCCCTAAAATGAGCTGGAATAACATACGGACGGTATGGATTCATAACATATGATTAACGTTGGCCACACTGCGAGGGGTCTCATCCAGCAAGCTGTCACCCGGACTCACCAAGTCAGTGCCTGCCACCAAGCAAGTTGTCGGAGGATGCGAGCGGGAGAGGATTAGGTGCAACCGGAGAAACAGCTTAGTGGGTGTTAGCCTTAACAATGGGCCCACCTTGATGATTTGTTGTATATCCACACCGTCCATCCATTTCTACATACCATTTTAAGATAGTACCAAAAATTAAACAAATCCAAGTTTCAGATGGACCACACCACTGGAAACAATAATGATTAAGTTTATCACCATTAAAAATTCCAAAGGGCCCATTGTAAGAGTTTCATAATGTTTATTTTCCATTCAATCTGTTGATAATGTCAAGAATACTTGGATGAAGGGAAAAAAATAAAGGTTATCTGGATCAAAAACTTTTGTAGGCCATAAAAAGTTTTAAATGATTATTCATCACTGTTTCTATTAATGTGGTCCACTTGTGAGTTTTATACTCTTAAAATTTTGTAATTTTTCCTAAAATTAAATGGATAGACAAATGGACTCCGTAGATATACAGTAAGGGCATGTTTGGCCGGGTGGATTGGAAGGGATTGAATGGTATTAGGATAGATGGCATGGATTTCAAGGTAATGATGATGTTGTCAGTGGATTGTCTTAAGATCCATGGGATTGCTATGTCAAGTCGGTTTCGCACGCCCGGCCACTCCCAACATTAAACCCTCCCATCCCTTCCAATCTTCGAACCAAACATGTCCCGGGCAAATTTGAATAGATTAGGGTGGATTAGATGAGATTTAAAGGTAATGATGGTGTTGTCAGTGGAGTGTCTTAAGATCACGGGATCAGATCACCCAGTCTATTTAGCACGCCCGGCTAATCCCGGGTTTTAACTTCCAATCCCTTCCAATACCATCCAATCCGCCCGGCCAAACGGGCCCTAAATAAACCAAGGTAGGCCCCACACGGTCAGAGTAACAACCACTAAGGTGTTACCCGGGTAACAGCTAATCCGCTTAGGATGCGAGCCCCCGTTACTGCATTACTAATTAAACAAGGAGATGTTTTCATGAGAGGAGCTTTTGTATGGACACCTGCCTACTCACAGCGTCGGTAGCGAGGCGGCTACTGACAAGGCTCCGTGGACCGAGCATGATATATATGTTTTATCTAAGCCATCCATCTATTTTTTTTAAGATAATTATAGAGCATCATCTAAAAAATGAAGAAGATCCAACTCTTGAGTAGACCATACCAGAATAAAATAGCTGTGATTAATTGCTCACCATTAAAAACTTCCCGAGGCTCACTGTAATATTTATTTGTCATCCAACGTGTTGACTGGGTCACACACACCGGTATGTAGTGAAAACACGGCAATCAACTTAATTCAAAACTTTTATAGCCCCTAAAAAGTTTCTAACAGTAAGTGATCAATCACCACTCTTTTTTGGGGTGTGGTCTATATGAATTTGGATCTACCTCAGGGACACATAGGTCATTTTGTGGTCTACATGGCACCGTAAGTAGCCACCTCGCTACTGACACTATTAGCTGGCAACCTGTTTTCCTCCTATTGTTTTCAGTTAAAGTTAAAAATGATGATGGGTCTAGAAGACAGAGTCCCGAGGCAAGTTAACAGAAAAAGAGAGAGGCGCAGGTTCGTAACGTGGATTTCCTGTGAAAGCCTTTCTCGCGCAAGATGCTGGGTGGAGCCCACCGAAATGTTTGGAGAAATCTACCTCATTCATCTTATTTGAGAGATCATTTTAGAACATTAGACCAAAAATAATGTGTATCCAAAACTTAAGTGGGTCACATGAGAGGAAACGGTCTGAATTTAGTGTAAATCGTTGAAACATCACTGGGGCCATAAAATTTTTAACTTAGGAATTTTATTTTATTTTTTTGGTATTTTCACTTTATCCAAGTATTAATGACCTTATAAACGGTTTGGATGGCATATAAACATCAACGTGGAGCCCAGGAAAGTTTCAATGGTAGGAATTTATTTCCCTAATTTTCCCTCTAGTATGACCTCCTTTAATATTGGATCCACCTATTTTTTATCACATTTCCTAAAATGTGCACTCAAAACAGTTAGACGGTGTGGATTTATAACAAACATTTCTGTGGACCCCGCCCAGCATCCTTGTGCAGAAACTTCCTCCTAGAGGCTTTGGCAGGAAATCCGCGTCCCAACAAGCCTTTGATTCCATAGCATGGAAGCTTCCCGTTTCCCAATCAGGCTTCAGATGTGTTATAAATCCTATTATAATAATAATTAAACATGTGAGAAATGATCTACTGCTCTTTCTCTATTATAAATTATAAACCTCAGGATTTCACGTATACAATTTGGACACGAGAAATGGTCGATCACAACCAGTGAACATTTAATGGGCTATGTCAGTATCCACATCATTTCAATCCATTAGTTGCCCTTGTCCTTGTAGCCAAAAAAATAAAATAAAATAAAAAATTGCTTGTTTGATTTTAGACCTATTTACCATAATTGACATTGATAATATATTCTACGAGACATTGATGGATAGCTCTGGTTGGAATCTCTTCCAATTGGGATGATTATTTATTTATTTTTGCATGACAGCCCATGAAATGAAGAAAATCCAGATCGACATCCTATGCAGCCTTTTTAAACAATAAGTTACAGTGGTCCACTTAATAATTATATATAAGTGGACACAAAGCTCTCTTTCTGCCCAAAAACCATTTCTTTCAATGGCCATTCATTTTTTTCTCGCTGTCACTTCGAGTTTTGTCTCGAAAGGCTACTCCCCTTCGGGACCCACCATTCATATGCCACGGACGGACATAAATATCTTTAAAAGAAATGCGCTGGGAATGGTTGAAATAACTATTCGCTGGAACATGTACTATAGTGTCGATCGTGTTTGAGATCCGGACCATTCATCAAGCGTGGCCCAATGTAGGCATGCCCTGATCAAGCACTTTTACGCTAGTCGGCGCATGCCTGAGAATATGGACGGATGAAAAGAATTTCCGGTAGTCTAATGTTCAGCATACTGATGTGGTCCCCCACATGAATTCAACAACCAGATTTTTGGGACCCTTCATATTCATGTGGGGCTCCACCATATGCATGGTCATGATCTCTCAAATATATGCCATGTTAGAATGTGCAGCGTGAATTACCTGTTCAATCTTTTCTTGCTAGTCCTCCCTGTTTCAAACGTTTCTTACGAGGGAAGTAACTATGTATGGCTTTGCGACTCAAATTTGTGCACGGATGAATGGATAATGGATTAGTGGGAACGCGGAGTTGCTGAGGCAGGGCTAATAGCCTGGTGGGTGAGGCCCTGACTGTGGGGCCCACTTCTATGTATGTGTTGTATATCCACACCGTCGATTCTTTTTGCCGGCTAATTCTAGTGTATGGCTCCCAAAAGTGAGGCAGATCCAAATCTCAGTGGACAAAATCACAGGAAAACGGTGGTGATTGAACTGCCACCATAAAAATCTTCCTACAGCCCCGCGGTAATTTCTAATCCCCCCAACCTGTTGATAAGGTCACACTGACCAGGATGAAGTCAAAATACAAATATAACAGTTTTATCCAAAACTCGTGTAAAACTGAGATTTAAATTCTGCTTTTACGGATCACGCCCTAAAATGAGAATAACATTGGGGGATCAACATCGGTGGTGTGTTGATGTGGCAGAGTTTTGTAGACCCATGATGATGAAATTGTGCCCGTGGTGTAATCACAAAACCCATGATGATGAAATTGTGCCCGTGGTGTAATGTGATTATCATGATGATGAAATTGTGCCCGTGGTGTAATGTGATTATCACACTTACGCTTGCGGAAGCTTGACGGACCTAAGGAATGAACGCTACATCCTAGAGAGGGGTGAATATGAGTAAGTTAAAATTTGATCCTTTAAAACCTAATTGGCTAGCTTAAACTAATTAATTAATTAAACTAAACAAGACAATATAACTCTAAGTCTTCCAAGCTAATAGAGGGTCCAATAACATAGACTACAAATGATGAACATTAAAGCAACTAGTCTATAATATGATAGTGAACTTGTGCGTGAGGTGTTTTAACATCAATACTAGGTAATCATCTAATCATGTATATTTGTAATTAAGCATTCAATCATATAAGCATAGTCAAATGATTGCGTAAATAACAAACCCAAATACAAGCATGTATAGTGGTTTGGCTACTTACCTACTCCACTTCCGGCGGACTCACTCAATCATGAGTGTAACAGATTTCACTATCGAAGTTTTTAAATCAGGTTCACCTCTAACCTTTACAGCCTTATATAAGGATCTTAAGATTTAGGCCGTACATAATATCCAAGGTCCTACGCAAGAACCTAGGGATTTAGGCCATACACAAAGGCTAAGGTCCTGCACAAGAACCTGAGATTTAGGCCCTATACAAAGGCCAAGGTCCTACTTGCGAACTTATGATTTAGGCCATACACAAAGGCTAAGGTTCTATGCAAGAACCTAATTGAGTTTGAGTTTACTAACTCTTAACCTCAATCCTACACAAGGAAAAAGAGAAAACTTTGACTCCCATGATTGACAATTTACTTGTCGGATGGAACCCCCTTTTATAGTGTCTTCTTGAGTTGTTTGATCTTTGCTCTCCAGTGCTTCAATCAACTCCCTGATGCTCCTCGGATCATGATTTCGTTGCTTCACTAAGGCTTTAGCTCCAATATCAAACACCTTGCATGTAGTGTTCCTCTGTGGTGACCAAGGTGATGTGTAGTTTGGTTGAATCTCCTATAATCAATGGTAAATTGACATGCCTCAGAGATTCACCTGGATGGACACTCAAGAGTTTGATAAACACTAGAATTTACCAGTAAGTATGGTATTTGTAACGCCCTGAAATTCGGGGGTCGAGTATAGCTCAGCTCTCGAGTTTCAAAACATCACTTATGCAACATATGCAATGATGGATGTATGTTGTCTGTATGAGTGCATAAAACATGGAGTAGATTAAGCCAAACTGCAAACATAATCCAGGGATAGGTGAAATCTGTAAGCGGAAGACTTAAAGAAATATATATATATATATATATAAGTCCCTGAGATATGTATGCTCTGCCAGGTCATAATTACAAGTGTTTGTCTTCAAAATACAAATATCAAAATGAAATCATCTATTACAAAAGAAAACCCAGGATCCTCATAGATCAAGACACGGCTCACATGAACCCACCTGAGAACCGCATAAAAGAAAACGTGTCCTCATCATCCTCATACTCCTGCTCTGCCTCAGGGGTCGCATCATCATCTGCATCTAAGATAGAGTCTGGTTGGTTGTAACGACCATGGAATTTTTGTGCTAATCTTTCCTTAAGTAGTTGTTTTTGGGGTAATTAGCGCTTTACTCGATTGCTTGTGAAATTCACATCAATCACTTTAAATTGTATCTGCATGGCTCTAAACGTGTAGATTAGTGAGCGCTACGTTACTCTGAAATCTGGGATCCATTGCTAAATCCAGTTGTTCTGAGAAATTTTTGGAAGATCTGGATCGGACCTGGACCGCGCGTCGAAAGTCCGATGGCGATGATCTTAGGTTGTTGCGGTCACCAAGTTGGGCTTGACAATCACCTCGAAAATCAAGTCCATCTGATATTCTGGGTCGATTTGCTTGAGCTCGGAGTGAAGAGTGTGAGAACGGTTGGAATTTAATAAGTTTTTATGAAAATCTGAGTCGTGTAGCTTGCGCGACGATTTTAAGCTATCTGACCATTGGATTCTGACCCAATTTCACCCTCTGATCAGGATAGTTGGTCCAGGCATATCCTAGTGCTTGTGGACCTGATTGAGTTCCCGTGACCGTTGAATTGAGTGTGGTCCGCCACGGCTGATCTGAAGAGCCGGTCGGTATGAAAACTCAGCTTGACCTAGATCCATGGTCAAAGAGCTTAAGTCCGACCTTTCGTGGTTATAGGCCCACCAGAAGTGCTTCGTTGGATCGAGAAAGGCTTACTTTGGTTATAACCTAAGTATACCTTGACCCTGGGGTTATTTTCATCAAGAATAGGCCTATTTATAGTCCTTAAACCCTAGCTCTCTTTTCCATACGAATTTTCTCTAACCCTAGCTTGGAAAGAGAGTGGAAAAGAGAGAAAGTGAGAGAGATAAGCTGGTGAATCATCTTGGATTCTTCCTTGTTCTTCTTCATCTTTGAACCTTCACTTTGAATCGTTCTTCTGACGGTTCTGAGTTCTGTTTGGGGTAAGTTAACCTAACCCTAACCCGTGTTAGAGCTTAGATTAGTTTTGATGTTGTTGTATCTCATTTCTATCCTTATTTTAGGGTATTCTATCGCCGTTGACGAAGACAACTCGTCTAAATCAGTTCGGTGGTTCTTTCTTCGCTTAAGGTGCGGACTTTAAGTGTATAGGTTATGGTTTTCAAGGCTTTCAATCCCAATTAGTGATTTATTCTTGTTATGGATGAGATTTCACATGCCAAATGTTGTGTTTACGTTGCTTTCCTGATATGCATGTGCTATATTGAGATTTGTGTATTCTATGTGTATTTATAAAGTACCGTATACGTATAAAATACGCACTTGTGTTTGCCATGATTATTTGTCATGTATGTATGCTAGATGCATGTATGACGACTCCTTGGTAAAAGGAATTGTCTAAGTGCATGTATTCCAACATACATCATGTATGTTGTTTCCATGTATGCTAAGTGTTTGTAGAAATGCATGAATGATCTAAAGTGTAACTTCTTACACTTATTGTGGGCGTTGAGAAGTGATTCTCAATACTCCTACTGATGCGCATGATTTCCTTTATGCAAGTTACATTCCAAGTTATTTAAATTCAAGCATCTCCTATGCTTACATTTATGTTAAGTTGATATTCTTCAGATGCGTATGTACCATGATTGGAGTTGTTGTTCCATTATTGTTTTACCTTCCATATGAATATCTGTAGTAGTGTAAGATGTTTGGGACTATGCCTTAGTCCAGGAAATCGGTAATTGACCCTATGTTCGTGGTTGAGATTGCTTTCGCCACGTAGGACGTATTAGACGAACCGGAGCCGTATTAGAGTTGGCGGCAGTGGTTTGGCCACGCGGAGTGTTTGCGTATTCTATGTCATTCAATTCAATGTGCGCTCGTGCAAGTCGAGTTCGTCAAGTAACCCGATTGTCCGATGTATGTTCACCATGTATTGGACGCTACTGTTTGAATCTAGAGTACCGAACTCACCAGTGAAATCCTATTAACTATGGTACTTGATCCGCTAAGACTCATGAGCCGGACATGGTGGTATGGGACACCGTGGTCGAGCTGTCGGCCTACGCTTGGGTGACGAGCCTCCCCGTAGTGACCAGTGAGCAACTCAACTCGTGAGCCGATTATGGTGGTATGGGACACTATATTCGTGCTATCGGCCTACATTGATTGGTGACAAGCCCTTTGTAGTGACCTCGAGCATACCTCGATACCGCAAGGAGGTGACGAGCCGAACTGTGGTAGTAAAGGTATGAAAGGCGTGCATTGATTGGTGACGAGCCCTTTGCTACGATCTTAAACATATGATCGTATGAGATGTCTAGGATTGACGACCCTAGTATGGATTACTGTTTGGATGGTGATATGAGGGAGGTATCTTAGCTTCCCAATCCGGCTATGTGAAATGGACTAATAACAACTTGGTAATCATATCCATGCACCGCATTTGCATGTGCTTTGTAGATGTGGCGCACTTTGAGGCGATGTCATGCGTAACGTAAGATGAAGACGCTGAGGGTGTACGCGTGAGGGCATGCATCATATTGCATACATCCTTGCATTACTTAGGATTTATTTAATTGTTCTGCTTTATCATTACTGTTTGATTGAACTGATAACATGTTAACCAGTGCCTTATTGTTCCACTGAGTTGATCACTCACTCCCACGTTTCTGGAGCGGTGTTAAACACCCACCAGACTCTGTCTTAGGCTCTGATGTTGCAGATGTGGATGCGACTTCTGAGGCAGAGCGGGAGCTGGATGATGATGAGGCTGCCTTCTCCTATATGCAGTTTTCAGACGGGTTCTAGCGAGCCTCGGTCTGATGTGCGGGATCTCTGGGATTATTTTTGGGAATTTAAATGATGTAACTTGATACTTATAATTTTGTTAAATAACACTTTCATACGACCTGGTTTGTATATGTAATTCAGGGGTTTACACTTGTACACATATTTTACTATAAGTCTTCCGCTTGCTTTATTCACTTATCCCTGAAGCATATCTGTGTTTTGGCTTAATCTATTCCATGTTTTATGCACTAATACAATCAACATACATCAATCATTAAATATGTTGCATAAGTGATGTTTTGGAACTCGGGAGCTGAGTTATGCTCGACCCCCGAATTCCAGGGCGTTACATTGGTGTTGAAACACCGTCCCAAAATGTGGGAGTGAGTGATCAACTCAGTGGAACTATACAGTAAAAGTTAACATCTTATCAAATCAATCATGTAGTAATGATAAGGCAATACAATCAAACACATCCTAATTACTCTTGTTAATGCAAGGATGTATGTGGAAATGATGCATGTTCTCGCCTGCACTCCCTCAGCGTCTTCATCTTACGGTACGCATGACAACCTCCCGCAGTGCCTACGACGCCAAAGCACATGCAATGCGGTGCATGAACATGAATACCAAGTTGTTATTAGTCCTTTTCATACAGCAGGATTGGGAAGCTAAGGTACCTTCCTCATATCAATTTCCAAACAGTGATCCATTCTAGGGTCGTAGTCCTAGACAATCTCATATGATCATATGGTTCTAGGTCACTGCAAAGGGCTCGTCACCAATCAATGCATGCCTATCATACCTTAGTTACTACCCTAAGGCTCGTCGCCTCAATGCAGTATCAAGGTATGCTCGAGGTCACTACAAAGGGCTCGTCACCAATCAATGTAGGCCGACAACACGAATATAGTGTCCCATACCACCATAATCAGCTCACGAGTCTGGTATGTTCACTAGTCACCACGGGAAGGCTCATCACCCCAGCGTAGGCCGACAGCTCGACCACGGTGTCCCATACCACCATGCTTGGCTCATGAGTCTTAGCGGATCAAGGTACAATGGTTAACGGGATTGCATTGGTAAGTTTGGTACCCTAGATTCAAACGATAGCGTCCATACATGGTCCACATCCACCGGGACAATCGGGTTACTAGCACGAGCGTACGTTGAGTTGAACGACATAGAGTTCGCAAACACTCCATGTGGCCAAACCACTGCCGTCAACCCTAATACGACTCGGGTTCGTCAAACACGTCCTACGTGGTGAAAACAACCTTAGCCACGAACTCAAGATTTGTTACCGATTCCCTGGACTATTTTATAGTCCCAAACACATTCAGGTATAACAGATATTCATACTAGCAATTCAAACGGTAATGAATCAACAATTCTAATCATACAGTATATGAGTATTTGATGAATATCAACTTAACATAGATTTACACATAAGTAGAGTCTGAAGTTAAACAACAAAGAATGTAAATTGCATGTAGGAAATCATACACATCAATAAGATAGTTGAGAATCTCTTCTCAATGCCCGTAAATAGGATAATATATTACACATTAGATCATTCAGACATTTCTACAAACACTTAGACTATATATTCCAACATACATGACGTATATTGGTGATAACACACATTTGGACAATTCCTTTCGCCAAGGAGTTGATACTCATACAACTAGCACAAATACACGACAATTAATCATGGCAAACACATGTTCGTATTTCATACGTATACAATACTTTCTACATACACATTGAATACACAAATTTCAATATAGCTCATATATATCAGGAACGCAATATAAACGTCGCATTTAGCATGTGAAATTGCACCCACAACAATAATAAACCATTATCCGACACTGAAAGCCTTGAAAACTATAACCTATACGAATATAGTCCGCACCTTAAACCAGAAAATGCGCAACAGATCTGATTCAGACGATAAGTCTTCGTCAACGGCGACTAGATAACCCAAGGCATGAATGAAAAGAGCTACATTAACACTTAGACTATTCTAAGCTCCAAAACAGGTTAGGGTTTGATTGACTTACCCGAGAATGAACTCAGAATCGTCAGAATAACGATTCAGAAGTGATGGTTGAGGGACGCAGAATAACAGAAAAGAATCTCAAGATGATTCACCAACTTCTCTCTCACTTTCTCTCTCTTTTCCTCTCTCTCTCTCTTAGCTAGGGTTTAGAAAATTCGTATGGAATTTGAGTGTGAGGGTTTAAGGTCTTTATATAGGCTTAAAATTGATGAAAATAGGCCCAGGGCCAAGGTATACTTAGGTTATAACCAAATCGGGTCTATTTCGATCCAACGGAGCGCTTCTAGTGGTCCCTTTTCCACGCGCGGTCGGACTTAAGCTCACTGACCATAGATCTAGGTCAGGCTGAGTTTTTGTACCGATCGGATTTACAGATCGCTCATGGCGGACCAATCTCAATTCAACGGTCACCGAAACTCGATCAGGTCCACCGGCACTATGACATGCCTGGGCCATCTTCCCTGATCCGAGGGTAAATTTGGGTTAGAATCCAACGGTCAAATTGCTTAAAATCGTCGTGCAAGCAACACGACTCAGATTTCATAATTTCATATTTAATTTCTCACATTTCTCACCCTCTTTACTCCAGACTCAAGCAAATCGATTCAGGACATCATCTGGACGTGATTTTTGAGGTGATGGTCAACCCAACAAGGTAATCATAATTGTCTAAGATCATCGCTATCGGACTTCCGACGCGTGGTCCAGGTCCGATATAAAGTTTCCAAGTACTCCCGAGAGCAACTGGATTTAGCGTTGAATCCTATATTTCAGGGTAACATAGCGCTAACGATTCTACAGGTTTTGAGTCTTGCAGATCAAATTTAAAGTGATTGGTGCTAATTTCACAAGCAATCGAGTTTAGCGCTAATTAACCCACATATAACTTCTAAAGAATTTGAGGTAGTACTCGGGTCTTTGCACGAAATTTTTCGGGTCATTACAGTATTTATACTCTAGAGAAGGCTTGAGATCATGATCTTATTGAAAAAGAGCTTATTAAATTGAAGAATCACTAAGAAGAGATCATGAATCTCATTGGGATGGAGTTTAAGCTGTTTGGTACAACTTGGGATACATTAGGGTCTCTAAAATGCCAAAATTCATCATCACTACAAAGATTCAGATCCTATTTTTATAAAGAAAAATTCTTAGCGAATCTTTAACGGCTAGTTTTCGATTTCACCGAGTGGATATTCGGTCGCACCGAAATATCTTTGGTCGCATCCAATTATGATTCGTTCGGACCAAATTCTGACTGAAACCTGCTGGACAGTTTTGGTCATTTTTGTTTGGACCGAATGGTGATTTCAGTGGGACCGAACTTGACTTTTGGTTGGACCGAATGGTGATTTCGATGGGACCGAACTTAACTTTCGATCGGACTGAGTCCAGCCGAAGGTGGGACTAAATTAATCTTTTTTGTTATTGTCCTATTTTGGTCAGATTCGGTCGGACCGAAGTCACCCTTTTGTCGCACCGAGTCCAACCGAAGGAAATTTCGGCTATAGCCGAATTAGCCAGTTTTCCAGGTCTAAGTTCACCGTCTCATTTTGGCCATTTTTGGTGGGACGGGAGAATCCTTCGGTGGAACCGAAGGTTGCTGAATTTTTGTAATTGTTTCAGCAACTCGAAACCTCTTAAGCCAATATAATAGTATAAGTTTTAGGATCTTATGGTTTATGAGATGATCACTAAAGATTTTACTAATTGGGTCCCTAAGATCATTTAAAGATGTGTTGTTTTTTAACTATGGTTAGGGTCATCAACTATTTTTATATATTCAATGTTCGTTGATGATCCAACTTCACTTGTGTTTTCGATCTTCACTTTTCAAGGGCTCATCCGACTAAGTAACATAAAGACTCACGTGATTGACAAATAGGGTGCATAAATCAGTGCACTTACAGATGGGATATGTGTTATATCCACAGTGTTTATCCATTTTATGGGATTATTTTGGGCATGAAAAATGTGGCAAATCTAAACTTCAAGTGGACCACATCACATAAAGCGGGACAAATAATGCCCACTATTGAAACCAGCATAAAGCCCACTATAATGTTTATCTACCATCTAACCTGTTCATAAGGTAGATAGAGGGGAAAAACACAAATATTAACTTGATCCAAAAGTTCTGTAGCCTTAAAGAAGTTTTCAATGGTAAGTATTCAATCCCTACTGCTTTTTGTGGTGTGGTCCACTTGAGGTTTGGATCAGCCTATTCGTTAAAATGATCTTTGAGAATGGATGGATGGTGTGGATATAACATATACATCATATTAGGCTCACAAAACTTTACCACATCAACACACCACAGGTCACACAATCCGTTTCCTCTAAAATGAGCTGAAAAAATGGATGGTTGGAGCGGATAAACAACACGTACATGGAGATGTGTCCTATGGTCAGGGGTCCACCCCTGCCTCACCTGTTATGTGTCCAATTAGAGGGGAGACAACGCGGCAAAAGTGTTTCTTTTATTCTTCTTCTTCTTCTTCTTCTTCATATTATTATTATTATTATTATCATGCAACGCAAGTGCGAGCATGACTTCATCCATAGTCCTTCCGTCTTGAAAGCTCATTTTAGATGACTATAACATATAAGAAATGATGGTAATTGACGGTTAAAAACTTCTTGTCGAGCTGGTATCCGTGTGGTCCATTCATCCAAGTCTTGATGACCTTATCAACAGGTTGGATGGAGAATAAATATTCATGTGCCCCTAAAGAGTTTTCAATGGTTGGTGTTCAATCAGCCCTGTTTCTTATAGTATGGTCTTATTTATTTATTTATTATTTATTTTTATCATGCCTTAAAATGGGCTGTCAAAATGGATGGACTGCATCGATGTAAGGCATATACATCACGGTGGGCCCCACAGTCAGGGATCCGCCCACCTTGGTGGATCTGGGGATCAGTGCTTTCAGGGCACACGTGTACAGTATCCGAACCATTCATCAGGTGAGACCCACAACGAACATGTCACAACAGAAGAGCCAGCTGTTCGGCTCACTAGGGGGACATTTGTTTATAATAAGAAACAGCTTTGGTCGGTTTTTCTTCTGTTTTTCTTGACATGCATTTGCGACCCATTCAAGGACTGAACCGGCCATCTTGGGCCATTCAGGGTGGGCCCTGCCTGATTGAATGGTCCAGAATACATACCTATCATTACTGGCAAGTAGGACATTTAAAACCTATTCAACCTGTATGGATTTGATATACTAAAAAAAAATCTTCCGACAAAGGCATAGGCATTCACTTCATGGACTTTTATTTTATTTGGAATTTCAAACTCTAATGGACTTGCTTTACACTTGGAAAAGCGAGGAACTTTAATTAAATGAATGAAATAGACAGATCTTTGTATTGATTCTTTTTGGTTGTGGCAGGGTCACATGAAGAAAATGACACCCCTTGTCTTTGTTTGGTTAGAAATGACAAGGTCTAGGCTATACTAACCATAGTAAAACTTGGTGTTTGAAGGACGCCAATTGCCTCTCCTCCCACTCAACAGGAAGTTCCTGCAACCTAAGGTAGGTGGGGCCCACCTAGATGTCCATTAGAGAGCCACTCAATCGATCGGTTAGCAAGTTTACAATAGTACACGAGTCCAAAATTGGAAATGCTTTAGCTGAATCCTTTCTAGAGCCCACCATGATGTTTATATGCCAATGAAAACCGTTCATAAGTAGAGCTGGGCATGGGACGAGTCAACTTGGCACACTCGACTCATTTTGACAATGTCTATTTACTTTGTTCTATATATATATATATATATATATATATATATATATATATATATATATGAAAAAGGTACTATGTGCTCGACCTCACGATAAGCTCCCGTGAGGTCGAGCTGTGTGGGCCCAACTGTGATGCGTGTCGATCATCAACACCGTGCATTTGATGGGTCCCCTCTAAATTATGGGATAGCCCAAAAATCAGCCGTATACGGAACTCAGGTGGGCCATACCATCTAAAATCATGTGAAGACACCGTTAAAACATATAAAAGCACTTGGTGGGGGCCCACATGAGTTTTGAATGCTGCTGAAACTTGGTCTGAACCCTCATCCAAGTGGGACACAGATAATGGATAGGCTGGATTTGCAAACCACATCTTGGTGGGCCCAAAAAATGATTATGAATGTTTTAATGGTGCACGGCCCCTCCCCACTTATTTATGTGGTGTGGCCCACAAAAGTCACAGATTGACTTGATTTTTGAGACCTAGGCCCACGATGGAATGGTGCATCTGACTGATGGGGTAGATGTTTGAAACGCATCACAGTGGGGCCCACACAGCTCGACCTCATGGGATGGACTTGTGTATATATATATATATATATATATATATATATATATATATATTACTTTTGAGTTTTTGATAATATTTATTCTGAACAACTCAAGTAGAAAAAAAAAAAAATTTACAGGGAAAAAAGAAACTCAACCCAACTTGGTGCTTACTCGACCAGACTTGGTCTAGGTTAGTCCAAGACGGACCTGGACTCAGATCAGGTGAGGCATGCTAGCTGTATAACGAGTTAGGTCTATTTCAAAATTGAGTCGAGTCAGGTCTCGACTCGATGCCGAACTCTAGTCATAAGGCGAGTCCCACTAGGATTAACTGAAAACACAAATATCATCTTCATCAAAAACTCTTGTGGCCCACACAAAGCTTCCAATGGTAGGCATTACTTCTTTGTGTGTAGTGGTCCACCTGAGTTTTGGATCTACCTCATTTTTTGGACTCATATCCTATTGTAAGCTTATTGAATTGGTGGATGGAGTGGATTTTTCACCAACATATCGGTGGGCCCCAGTTACCAGAACTAGAGGGTATTGGAAAAAGAAAAAGAAACAAGCATAATTGGTTATTCAAAAACATACAAGTTAAACATGTTTTCATAAATGTGTTTTATTAAATGGAAAAACTATTAAGGACGATTTAGAAAACAGAAATTGGTGCTCGCCATATCCTTTAATAGAATTGAGAAAGTAAAAAAATTTAGGAACATGCTGTTTATATAAGAATTATTTGAAAACGAAGGATTCAAGAGATGTGAGGGAGATATAACCCACCAGTTGAATACCCCGTGAGCATTATTACTCGTGCATATAACCGGTGGTAATTTGGTGTGTAAGAGGTCTCTGCGGTAGGGTGCGCAGGAGACTATTACCGTGTGTGTGTGTGTGTGTATATATATATATATATATATATATATATATATATATATATATATATATATATATATGTATATTTGGCTGTATGGAGGGGCCATTAGCAAGAATCTGGAAAGCATTTTAAAAACGGGTCGTAGGTGACATCCAGTTCATGCCATGCACACACAAACTATTTTCATGTTGAAAATGTGGCACAATGCAAAGAGCTTCCTCTTAAAGGTGCTCTCCTCAGCTGCCATTACCCACGTAAGCGTACAATGGTAATGGGCAGATGTGGGATGATGTAGGATGAGTCCGGGAAGACCGAATGGGGTACCAAGATTGCACAAATTAATTAGATTGAAGGGTCTTTATCACGCAGAAAGGGTCTAGATGCCAGCTCTAGCTTCTTACTATTGTAGCTTTGTAATCTATTATCCATTTTGCGTGTATAATATATGATCCGAAAGTTCTTAGCCTCTGAATGGCTTTGCAAAATTCCATCATTTTAAGAGTAAAATCTGAATTTGAAGTCAACACTTCTGATTTTAGTAAGTTTTTTATTCGTGAAAGCTACAAATTTAGTGCTCAAAATAGGCTATATCAGTTTCTTGGTGAAGAGGCTTTTTCATTATTCTTAAAAATATTTTTATTTTCACTTGATAGAGAATTAAAAATAATAATAAATAATAATTAAAAAAAAAAATCCTTGTGAATATAAGGTTCCTTGTGGATTCCGAGAGAAGACAGTGAGCTCTTCCTTCTATTCCTACCACGCATCCGCTCTGACATGAAGCGCATACGGTGTGTATATCACATCCAACCCATCCAACGGATGTCTCCTCAGGTGACCCACAGGCCAGAAAATTAATTCGATCTAAGACTCTGGTTGGCCATGACTCAGGTGAAGGGTCTGGACAGCTTGCATTTTAAATATGCAATATGGTAACTGATGCAGAGCCAGTTGCAGATAGTTTCATTGCCAAGATAGATTAGAAAAGGCCCGATCAGAAGCGGAGGTGATCCAAACCTTCAGAACTTAAAACGGACGTATCTTGCAAACTGAAATGAGCTATCAGACGTACCATATATGATTTTGGGTAGGACGAGCTAGTTTAGCCACCCAACCCCACTACGCCAGGTTGCGCACACCGAATTTGCCAAATACCATTAGATCAACAGTCGAATTCCTGTTTTAATTTCGTTTTTACTATTTATAGTAAGTTTTAGTTTGGGTATAACTCTTCATCCATTGGGCTTTAAGAGTTGTGCCCAAAATGAAGAGTGCTTAGAATAATTAGGATAACATCATGGTTCGACCAAATGTGACACTAACTATTTTTAGGCCGAAAACCATGCGCACTAGTAGGAATCACGACTGTCTTACTATTTATAGTAAGTTGCGAATTCTAAGAGTTTTAGTTGTAGTTTAATTCCGAAACTTCTTCCGTCGCATCCCCCTATTTAAAGGGGTGTAAACTCGTTTATTCACTCGTCATTCAAATTACGAATTTTATAGAATTTATTTTCTATTTTCCTTGCTTTTTTCCTTGTGGATTCGAGAAGTTTCTGTGAGGAGTCCACAGAAGCTCCATGAATTTAGAGTAGTTATCCTTGAGGAAGACTGTGACACGTTCATCCCTGCGTCAATAACCTCCCACGCAAATTGAGAGTGCGCATCCCCTCTCAATTCGTCCCATTTCCTATGCCCCACCTGACTGTTTTCTTGGGCTGAATTTTGGGACTTGAGGGAAATCGCGCGGAAAGCATATGATGCATAGTGTAGTACTTAAGATGGTACTGTAGAGCACGCCATTTTCCTCTAGCATTGCTTCGGTGCATCGTGTGAAGATAGACGAAGTATGTGGTGCTTAACATACCGGTCCATGCCAATGTATCTGGTTGTGATGTTCTTTCTGTTTTGCTTTGAGTGCATGGTGAGAATTCCATATAGAGAGATAGAGAAAAAAATAGCCATTTATCCCGGACGAGATCTGGCCCATTCATCATCAAGTCAAGTGGTTGGCGCAACAGGTCCATAAATCAAAAGTTACAAACAATCAAACCTTCCAACCAGGGGACATTTGCTTATAGAATGTGGATGATTACTTATTTCAATCTCCACGCCAAGCCAAGAAACCTCCATGGTGGGGCCACTATATTAACGGTCAGGATCTAGTCCATTTTGAATCAAGGAGCATAAGGCTTAGTGTACAGTCGTAATTAAAAGAGTAAGAAAAAGAAGAGCAGAGAAAGCATAAGATGCGATTGGAGTTGGTGGCCGACTTTATAGAAAGGAAGAACGATAAAACGGAATTTGTTTTCTTTTTCCCTTTTCTTTTGATTGGAATGAGCTGGATTGAGGCAGTGTTACATGCTCCATTCAAGATTTATGTTAATGGCATTGGCAGGTGCATGACACTTTTTTCTGGAAGGGGATTGCGTGGTGTGCCCCCACACCACCGACTTTCGTGGTGTATTGAGGTAACTGTGTTCCATGGGCACCACCATAATGTATGTGTTATATCCACACCATCCATCTATTTTTTTTTTTTTTGAGATCATTTTAGACCATGGACCCACAAATGAGGCAGATCCAAAGCTCAACTAGACCACAATACAAAAAGAGCTTTTAACCATAACATCCAACGTTAAACCTTCTTGGCCCACCATGCTATTTGCCATCCAACTTGTCCATAAGGTTACACAAATCTAGATGAAGGGAAAACAAAAATATCAGCTTTACCCAAAGCTTCCGTGGCCCTTAAGAAGTTTTCAATGGTAGAAGTTCAATCTCCGCTACTTTTTGTGGTGTGATCCACTTGAGTGCAGGATTTGCCTCATTTTTTATCCTTTTTCTACAATAACCTCACAAAATGGATGGTTAGTATGAATATGTAACACATACATCATTAGAGCTGGGCAGAATTCAACCTGATCCGATTCAAACCGAAGCTTAGGATCTGGTCGGATCGAGTAGGCCCACTCAGATCCGATCGTACATCGAATCAAGTTCGGATCAGTGGTCAATCCGGACCGATCCGATCCGGAATCTGATCTGATTGGATCCAATCCGATCTGGTCAGGTCAGGTCATATGAAGTTAAAATAGAGTCGTTGGATGTTTGCATCTTTAACTGCTAAGAAATAAAGGGCTGGGGTTAAACCATTCCTATGAGGCCCGTATCCTAGACTGTACCATTCCGTAGGCTTCCGTGATCCTCCCGGTAGAATTCCGGCGACCCGCGATACGTAAGTAGCATTTGCACGCAACCCTGAGTCGTATCTCGTATTACAGAGTCAGTTCGACTCGAGACTTGTACCCTTGCGACCGCGCCATCGCCGATGTTCTAACGCCACATCTCCCACACTGGGGCGATACCTAGGCCGGGAGATGTGGGCCCGCGTTTAGTTCGAGAAAATATCATGCATTTTGCTAAACCCAAGAGAACATGTCCCATCAATCCCATCAATCAAGTACATATCCCATTCCCAAAAGTAACCCCTAAAGTCAACTCTCTCTCTCTCTCTCTCTCTCTCTCTCTCTCTCTCCACCCATACATGTCAAGTACACACCTATCACTCACCCATTACTCCCCATCACTCTCCATTACTCCATCACCTCTCACCCATCCCTCTCTCTCCTTACAACCTCTCTCTCTCTCTCTCTCTCACTCACTCATTCTCCCAAGCAACCCAACGTCCAAGCTCCATGGGAGAGAGCTTGTGTGAGCCACCTTCCTACCACCTAATCCCACCATCCAAAGTTTATCTCAACCATTGAAATTCATCTATTGGAGCTCTAGGATGCTTTGGTGGAAGAAGGAAGAGGAGATCTAAGGTGGGTGATCTTGAGTTTTTCACCGTTGATTTCTATTTATGGGCCCACTTGTGGTTGGACCCACTTAATGTATGCATTGTATAGGGAGGGCCCATAGTGGCGAGGTCCCTCCCCTTCACACGTCACTCTATCTCTCTCTCTCTCTTTCATTGTTGATGGCCCATCCTATGATTACATATTTTATCCATACTGTCCATTTAATGGACCACACCATAGTCCACTTGTGGGGCCCACCCTGCTGCTGGTCCGTTTGGACCGGCCTTGATGAAGGAAGAATACAAAGATCAGCTTGATTCAAAGCTGTTGGTGGGCCACACATGTGGTCCAACTTTTATTTTGTGTTGTATATCCGCACCATCCATCTGGACGGTGCCATGTGGGGCCTTATCTGGAGTGACGTAATCCAGACCGTCCATTGGACGGACATCCAAACCCCCCTGGACGTTGGACTATATATATATATATATAATATGATAATATATTAATATAATATTATAGTGGGCCCACGTGGGACCCACCTGTGAAGAGATTGGCTGGTGTATGTATACACCAGCTATATAGCTACTGTATTGACGTCCACATGATCAGTGGGTCTGATCATGTGGTACGTGTTATATCCACACCATGCAACCGTGGGCCACACCGTGAAGTATGTGATATATCCATATCGTTCGTCCACTTTCCTTGGATGTGGGGCCCCCTCACACGCATGGCACATGTGAGGGTGGGGCCACCTTATGCATGTATTCTGTATCCGCACCGTCCAGTACTCTAGATGGTGGGACCCTCTCAACCATGATGTATGTATTTTATACATACTGTCCAGCCATTTTTCATATGGTGTGGGGCCCACCCCACACGTGTGGCACGTGTGGGGGTGGGACCCACCTTGATGTATGTATCATGTCTCCACACCGTCCATTCTGGATAGTGCTGTGAGGGATACCATGATGTATGTGTTTTTCTCATGCCATCTAACCCAGCCACGTGGTCGTGGAGCCCACCGTACTGTATGGGTTTTATCTGCACCGTCCAGCAGTGGGTCCCACTGCAGGACTTCAACAAGTTTTGTGGGCCACCGTGATGTATTTGTTTCATTCACACCATTCAAATAGTGCTGGACGGTGCTGGACAATGTTTGGACAGTGCTGATCATCTTTAGTGAGCCTTGTGCTCCATAGAATGATAGTGTACAGTGATACACATGTTACACTTGCATCCATTGAAATAATTTTAGGTGTAATCCAAGCTCCCACTTGATGTATATATTTGGCCCATTAATGCGGCCCATGTGATGTGGCCATGTGATACGGCCCATGTGATGTGTATTAGGCCCATGTGACGACCCATTGTGATATATGAGACACTTGTGTGAGGCTTATTATGATTGTATGAGGCCCATTGAAATTATATACGGCTCATTATATTGTGTATGAGGCCTTTGTGTGAGGCCATGGGCCCACTATATATATTTGGCCCTATGAAGGTCACTCTTTGGGAGCAATGTTGGTTAAATGTCCACATTGATGGGCGATGATGGTTAAATGTCCACATTGTGACCTTCCCTTAAGCCCTTTGTTAGGTCGATTCTGATTGTCGAGGCCGATTCCGATTATATAGGTCGCTTCTGATTTTTGAGGCCGATTCTGATTGTCAAGGCCGATTCCGATTGTCAAGGCCGATTCCGATTGTTGAGGCTGATTTCGATTGTTGAGGCCGATTCTGATTATCGAGGCCGATTCCAATTATATAGGTCGATTTCGATGGTCGAGGCTGATTCCGATTGTATTGGCCGATTTCGATTGTCGAGGCCGATTCCGATTATCGAGGCCGATTCCGATTGTCGAGGCCGATTTCGATTGTCGAGGCCGATTTTAATTGTATAGGCTGATTCTGATTGTCATGGCCGATTCCGATTATCGAGGCTGATTTCGATTGTCGAGGCCGATTTTAATTGTATAGGCCGATTCCGATTGTCGAGGCCGATTTCGATTGTCAAGGCCGATTTCAATTGTTGAGGCTGATTCTGATTATCGAGGTCGATTTCGATTGTCGAGGTCGATTCCGATTATCGAGGCAGATTATCGATGCCGATTATTGGTGCCGGTTGTCGATATCGATTATGAGTATGTGACAGCATAGCATCATGATATATGCCCATACACATCATCTGCATGTTTGTTATGAGATCTGGTTGACCATTGCATATGTCATTGGGCAGCTTGTTATGAGACTCCCTAATAGGCGGAGATTGTCTCACATGAGCACACGATATACGCAGGATTGATGCATGACTGGATTGTATGACTCATGCATCTTGCATTGTGTATTATGACTACTGTACGCCCTAATGACATCAAGGTCGTACCCTCCATAGGCATTGTAAGACCCGTGTCCTAGTCTGTACCATTCTGTTGGCTTCCACGGCCTTCCGGTCAAATTCCGGCAACCTTCGCACCATAACCGACGTTTGCGCACGATCCTAAGCCAGGTCCCGCATACCGAAGTCGGTTCAAACCGAAACTTGTATTTTAGCGACCGCGTCATCGCCGCGGTCCTAACGCCGCGACTCGCGCACCGAACCGATACCCAGGCTAGAAGATGTCGATCTGCGTTTATTCGGAAGAAACGTCGCGCATTGCGATTATCGAGGAAATCTCTACGATATGTCTCATCAATCAATGTCAAGTGCAAGCCTTACCTCAAGTACAACAACCCATTCCCTCCTTTTCCAAAAGTCCACTCTCTTTCCACCTCACCATTCCTCTTTTTTCAAATTTCAACCACAACCATACCACTTTTACAAAATTTTCAACCCAACCCATCACCCATCACACCTCACCTATCCATATCTTCTCTCTCTCCCTCATTCTCCAAAAAAAAATCCCTCCAAGCAACTAAGAACCCCAAAACGTCCAAGTCTCTCTCTCTCCCAAACCACAAGTTTGGCCCACCCTCTCATCTTTCATCTCAACCATCCAAATCCCATCATCCACCGTCCAAGGCAAAGACAAGGAGCATTTGAGGCCAAGGGAGCAAGAAGGAGGCCAACGAGGTGGGTGATCCACCGTTGAAATCTTATCTTTAGGGCCCACTTGTTGTGGGACCCATTTTGTTGTATGTGATTTCATCAAGAGGGGCCCATAGTGGCGGGGTCCCTCTGTCTCACCGTCTCTCTCTCTCTCTCTCTCTCTCTCTCTCTCTCTCTCTCTCTCTGAATGGTAATGATGATGAAGGGGTGAGTGTGGCCCACCATGAATCATGTAGTTCATGTGGGACCCATTGGATGAATGTGTTAGATCTACGCCATCCAACCCATTAGCGGGCTGAGATGAAGGAAGAACACAAATATCAGCTTAATGCAAATCAGGTGGGCCACGTTCACGTGGGACCCACCTTGATGTGTGGGACACGTTGATATGGGACCCACCACAATGATGTGTATCAGGCCGTCCAGCGTCCAGAGACACTGGACGCCTGGCTAACATGGAGTGCGTATTAACATGGGTGTGTACTGTCAAGCTAAAAAAAAAAAAAAAAACTTCAACTTTTAGGGTGGGCTGCTCCTGAAGGCCCCACCTTGATACATGAATGCCTTCACCTTGATACATGAATCTGATCCACGCCGTCCATTCCACTCTTCAGCTCATTTTAGACGTTGAGCCGAAAACTGAGGCTGATCCCATTTTTCTGGCGGGCCATACCATAGGAACTAGCGGTATTACCCGTAAAATCCACCGTGACCCTTCTATTCACCAAAAATGGACCGCATATTGGACTCTTTTGGTCAGTATTGGACCAAGGAATCCAATGGCTGGAGAGGATCCAGCTGATGTGGGCCCCACGGGGGAAAAACCATGGAATTTTCAATTTAAAAAAGAGAGAGAGAGAGAGGAGCCAGCGCTAATGCTGCTGCTGCAGGACGCACAGGCAGTGCCTGCGGCTGGCGGGCGGATGGTCTGGCAGGGCCTCACGGCCCCAGTTGTGGGCCCCATCCTGATGCGTTTCGACCATCAACACCTTGCATTTGATGGGTCCCCACGGACCAGGTGTCCACCCCAGAAGTCAGCCGTATACGGAACTCAGGTGGGCCACACCATCTAAACTCATGTGAAGACATGCTAAAAACATATGAAATCACTTGTGGGGCCTACCTGAAATTTGGATGCGGCTGAATCTTGGTCTGAACCATCAGTCCAGTGGGACACACATAATGGGTGGACTGGATTTAAGGACCACCTTCCAGTGGACTCCCTGTCCACGTGATTAAAATAATAGAAATAAATAAATAAATAAATAAATTTTAAAAAATAAATAATATCACCGTGGGCCCTGTCCGTTTAGATGGCAAATAAATATTACAGTGGGCCCTATCTAGGCCCACGTGACCTTGTGAATAGTTTAGATGTCAAATAAATAGTACAGCGGGCCCTAGGTTTGAGTGGCCTTATGAACGTTTTGGGGGTCATATAAATAGTGCAGTGGGCCCCAGTCCAGTGGGCCCTCCTTTGGTCCACATGACCTTATGAATAGATTGGATGATAAATAAATATTACAGTGGGCCCTACCCTGGTCCACATGACCTTATGAACAGTTGGTTGGAAAATAAACATTATGTTGGGCCCTAGGTTGCTTGGAAAATAAACATTACTGTGGGCCCCGGTCTGAATGACCTTATTAATGGGTTGGATGAGAAATAAACATTATGGTAGGCCTCACATGGGACCCACTTATATATGTATTGTAAACCATACCCTCCATTAGAGTGGGCTCCATCATGATGCATGTGTTTCATCCAACTGTCCAACCATTTTGGAGATAATTTAAGGCCCATTGTTGAGGCCCGCCTTGATTTGTATAAGGCCCATATTATGAGGCCCATTGTGAAGTATGTAAGAATCGTGTGTTTAGGCCCAGCTTGATGTATTTGTGGCCTGCCCACTAAGGCCCACTTGAGATATATGAGCCTATGGTTTGAGGCCCATTTGATGTATTTGGGCCCTTGGGTCGAGGCCCAACAAGATCTATATAAGGCCCATTACAATGTGATTCTACCATGGTTCATGTGTTGATTATTGTAGTGGGCCATGCCTTGGGAACAATGTTTGGTTTGACGTCTACATTGTAAGTACAATGTTGGTTAAATGTCCGCATTGTCACTCTCCCTAAGGCCCATTAATAGGCCCATACCTGTAGTATATAGGCCGTCTAAGCCCATCTTCATTTTGATCAGAGCCCATCACCACATAACATGTATAGCATAGATCCATGATTCATGATCATACGCATCATATGTATGCCTGATATGAGAAGTGACTGATCATAGCATATGCCTTCGGGCAGATCGTTATGGGCTCCTTGATAGGCGAAGTCGCCCCACATGAGCGCTCGATACGCGCATGATTGTTGCATTTTGGTAGGGTGATTCATGCACTTGCATTTGTGTGATCATGATTATTGTATGTCCTAGCAACATCAGGGCCATAGCCTCCACAGACTCATCGTGGGTAGCTGGGTTAGATACCGAAAATGTTTGGTTCTAGCATACGGGCGCCATAGATGTCCCTGAGTGAAAATTTCTAAACCCGATGGTACCAGAGGATGACTCCAACGTCGAGACCGAGTGGATATATGAGCGCACGAGGGCTGAATATCAGGAGGCCGAGTCTCCCATTGTGTCGTGTTCGGTTGGAAAGGGGTGTGGCCTTACTCGCCCGAGGGTAGGGGGCAATACTAGGCTGAGTTTGACCAGCTCGTGAATGGGTCCACTATCGACGTGCCGGATAAGTATTGGCAGATTATTGGCCAGGCGGATAGTGAGGTTTCTTACGCTCATTTGGACTGTGCGGCTTGGAGAGCGGCAGTGCCTCTTGGAGTATACTAAACCCCGATGATTATCCAGAATGAGAAGTGTACTGATATATGATGAGGATTGGCATGCTTGAGTTGCATCTCGCATCGCATGGCCGTGTTATGGCCGATGACATTCATATCTTGCACCGCATAGCCTTGGTACGGCTGATTACATTCATGTACTCATCACCATGATTCCGCATTACTCTGACCTTGCATTCTGAGCATACTTATATTGCGCACACACTTACACCACCCTCTAAGCTTCCTATAAGCTTATGCACGATTGATGCGTGCAGGTGACGCCAGGACGTAGCCATAGCATAGTAGCAGCAGGAGCGTGCAGACGAGCTTTGGAGTTTCTATCTTTTACATTATCTTGTATTTTTCTCCTTTCAAACGCATTGTACTCAAAAGTTTTTGATCATAGTGGATTTTGTGGTGGTGTTCTTGTGGTTATTGTTCGTGGGTTATGCTTTTGGTTATGCTCATTATGAATCAGACTAATGATTATAAATCCTCATTGTAGTATCCTAGGATCGGAACCTAGTGAATGGGTGCCGGGAGCCGAGAATGGGGTTCTACGGAGGCTATCGGCGCCGGATTCAGCGATTGAAAATTTTGTGAGCTCGATTTCCGAGTTCGAGGCGTGACAGGCATGTCATGGATGACTAGATAGGACATCGAAAATCTATTACTAGCATCGAGGCACCATAGATGTCCCTAGGTAAAAATCTATAAACCTTTGTGGCCAGGAGATACTCCAATGTCTAGACCGAGTGGATACATGAGCACCCGAGTGCCGAATACCAGTAGGCCGCGTCTCCCACTGTGTCGTGATCAGTTGAGAGGGGGTGTAGCCTTACCCGCCCGAGGGTGGGGGGCATAGTTAGCCTGAGTTTGACCAGCTCGTAAATGAGTCTGCTATCGACGTGCCGGGTAGATATTGACTGACTACTGGTCAGGCAGATAGTGAGGTCTCTTTCACTTGCATGGTTGTGTGTCTGGTGGGTAACAATTACATGTAGAGTGTACTAGACCCCAGTGATGATCCCAGAGATGTACAGTACTGATATGTGGACTTATTGAGTGGGAGTTGTATACTCAGTATCTTACTCATTCATTCATTCATTCACTATCCACTTGGGCTGGTGGTGCGCAACTAATTTGATATATATACCTTCGCAATGGCTAGGATTTTGGTTAGGCGCACAACTAACTTGAGGTCAGGAGTTTACCACATTGAGTTTATCTATCCAAATTTAGGTATGAGACTGGTTTGGATAGAAGTCCCTTGTCGTAAACCCCGTAGCCTGTTATACTACGTACTGTCATCCCGATTTCACACTCTAGCATAGTTATTCCATTCGTACCGCATATTACATTGCATCATCGGTATCTGATATTTGACTCTTTACGACTCCTCATTTGCACAGCTGATCTATATTGCATATTCTGATATTGTATGACTCGTGGACTTGCCAGTATTTTCGATATTATATGATTATGGCATTGTATTGAATACTTGGCACTTACCTTGTGCACACACTTACACCACCCTCTAAGCTTTCTATCAGTTTTTGTACGATGGATGCGTGCAAGTGATGTTAGGTTGCAACAGCATTGGGATTGGAGAGTGCAGCGGTCTTCTGGAGCTTTGATTTTCGATATATGTATTTCCCTTTCAGCATTGTATTCAAATGTTTATACTGGTGGATATGTGATGATGATGTTCCCTTTATGATTTAGGTGAACTTGTGGTTATGCTTCTTACGAGATAAATGTACGTTGGAAAATCCTCTTTGTAGGGTCCTAGGATCGAAATCTGGCGTATGCGCGCTGGGAGTCGAGAATGGGGTACTACGGAGGCTGTCGGCACCGGATTCAGCGATCGAGAATTTTGTGAGCCCGGTTTTCGAGTTTGGGGCGTGACAATACCCAAGAAAGGTGACGTGAGCAGTGGGTGACGCATTGATGAGGCCTGCGTTGGCAGGTGTACCAGACCTTGAAACGGGCCTGGTTAGGAAGCAAATTGGCTGGTGTACCACGGAAGCGGGCGTACTGAGTAAACTCTATGGGCCTAACTCTTATTCATGAAATTTATCCACTTCATCCATCTCTTTTAACAGATAATTTTAGGGTTTTATTCCAAAATTGGAGTGTATCCAATCCTCTAGTGGAGCACACCACCCAAAATAGTGCGAATTGAACATCTACCGTTGAAAATTTATTGGGGGCCAAAGAAGTTTTAGATCAAGTTGACATTATTTTTTCCCTTCATGTCTTTCTGATCTTATGAACAGGTTGGATGACAAATAAACATCACTGGGGCCTTATAAAGTTTTCAACGGTGGAAACCGATACTTTTACTTTTTCCTGTGGTATGGTCCACTTGTGCTTTGGATATGCATCAATTTTGGGTTCAACCCTTAAAATGATCTGGAAAAACAAATGGACGGCGTGGATAAACCACATGCATTCATGGTGGGCCCAATAGAGTTTACTCAGTACGATAAGAGTGTACTGAGTAACTTAATACACAATCCGATTTCGTGTATAACACACCAACTGTACAGCTAGTGCAAATACGTGTCGTGCGAAGACAAGCGCATACGTGCCTCAAGCTCTAAGTTGTACGAACGACTCAAATAAGATCAAAGTTACATGGGCCCCACAATGATGTAGTTATTATATTCATACTATTTATCCATTTTTGGAGATCATTTTAGAGCATTAGAAAAAAAAAATGAATCATATTGAAAGCTCAAATGGACCACACCAAAAATAGCAGTGAGGATAATATTTTCACTATTAAAAAATCCATAGGGCCCACTATAACATTTATTTTCCATCTAATATGTTAATAAGGTTAAAAATATATGGATGAAGAGGAAAAACAAATCAAAAGGGTTTCAATGGTAAACGTTCAATCCCCCACTGTTTTTTACAGTGTGGTCCAACTGATCTTTAGATCTGTCTTATTTTTTTGCTCAATCCTTAAGACGAGCTCTCCAAATGGATGGACGGTTTGGATATAACACATATCGAATGGTTTGACCTAAAGAACTTGCTGACGTCAATACACCAGCAGCTAATCCACTTCCGGTTCCATGAACCGTGACTTGTACAGGTATTCCACCAAATTCTCTCTCCTCTGCCCTAATCCTGCCCCTCCCAACCAAGTAGGTTATCCATCCCACCCATTCACCTTTCATACCCAACCTGATCTGAAACATACCCAACTCGATCCGACTCGGTTTCCCTTATCGAGTTGGACTCGGTTCGGGTCAAGCCAACAGTGCATCAGATCGGATCAAGTCAATTGACCCGAACTCAGTCCTGGATCGGATCGAGTTCGGGTCAATTACTTGAAAATTTTGGATCGAGTCGAGTTAGACCCAATCCGGTCTGATTCGACTCAATGACCACCTCTTTACATCATGGTGAGCCACAAAGCTTGGTAATGTCAACGCACCACCCAGCTCGGCACGCCATGCAATCAGCTTCTTTTTTTCTCCACCCAAAATATCAAAGGCCCTTCTGTAAAATAAATAAATAAAAAATAAAATAAAATAAAATAAAGAAACAAACAAAGAAAGGAAAGTAATATAAGGGTGGTAATGGTTCAGGATCCATTAGGTTCGGTTGGATTTATATTTGGGCCATAATGAAGATGGATCTGTGAATGTGTCAACTTAATTAACCTAACATCAACCCTCATTAATTAAAATTATAAAATATTTAAAATAAAAAATATTATCATTTTGTATAAAACTATAAACCATATACTTAAAACTATTAAGTTCAATAAAATCCAACATTCACTATAATCCAAATTACTATAAGATTGGCCTCATGGGAAGCTTCCTATGAGGTTGAGCTCCATGGTCCCACCGTGATGTGTAATCGACATCAATTCCATTAATCAATTGCACCCTTTCATGGTGAGGCATGGGCCTAAAAAATCCGGCCAATCCATGACTTAGGTGGGCACGCTAAATAACAGTTGTGAGTGGATGCCTACCCATTGAAACCTTCCTCATTGTATGGCCCGGTGAGATGTGGTTTCAACATTCAACCGATCCGTTGTGTGCTCAATTGGATGAGGGGTCACATCAAATTTTAGGCTATTCTAAAACTCAGCTGGACCCGGCCAAGTGCTTTTAGATGCTTTAGGCATGATTTCCCATGATTTTAGATGGTGCGGCCCACCTATGTTTTGGACGCGAATAATTTTTGGAAAATCCAATAACCTATGCCCACCTGCCAAATGCAAGGCATGGATGTCCATCACAGGTCATGGTCATGGTGGGACCCCAACAATTAGATAAACCCTTCCATAGTGAGTCATGGACCTAAAAACAGGACCAATGCCTGAAGATAAGTGGGCCACACCATAAACAAGAGTTGAAATTAGACGCTTGTCCATTGAAACCTTTCTCATTGTATGTAAGGCCTAGTGAGATGTGGTTTAAATATCGAGTGGGCTACACCAAGTCCTTTTAATCCATTGTGTGTGTCCCACTTGGACAAGGGTCACACCAAATTTCTGGCCAATCCAAAACTCAACTGGGCCCCACCAAGTGCTTTTAAATGTTGTGGGCATGATTTTTCATAGTTTTAGATGGTGTGGGTCACCTGAGTTTCGGATATTGCCCGGTTGTTTAAACTTGTCATAACCGGGAGGGGACCGACCAATTAAATGCATGGCATGGATGTCCATCACATCTCACAGTGGGGCCCACAAAGTTCAACCTCATAGTATGGTACTGTGGTTGAACTAATGGGAAGCATATAATGCAAGATCCCAGATAATCCACTAGATGAGTCACCTCATGAAACATCCAGGGCTAACTTTCTGGCCTCATCCAAAATTTTGGTGGGTAATGGCAAAGTGATATGCAAATCAAGGGCTTGGAGGTTTTCAATTTGCTATGGTCCATTAGAAATTTAGATCATGCTAAAAAGTTAGCTCAAGGGGTTTCATGAGGTGACTCATCTAGAGAACCATCCAGATTTTGTGCCTACATCATGTGTCTAAAGTTCTCGGGAGAACCGGTTTCAGAGAGCATTTTTGTAGTTGACCTCAGGAGAGTTTCCCATTATGTTGAGCTCTGTGGTACCCATCATGGTTTATGTTGAACATCCACACCGTGCATTTGGTAGGTCTCCTTTAGATTATGGGATGTCCAAAAAGTCAGCTATATCCAGAACTCAAGTGGGTCACACCATTTGGAACCATGTGAAATCTTGCATAAAACATTTAAAGCACTTAGTTGGGTCTACCTGAGTTTTGGATACATCAGAAACTTGGTGGGACCCTTCATCTAGGCGAGACACACAATGTATGGGTTAGAGTTTTGAACCACATCTCAGTGGGACCTACAAATGATCATGAAGGATTCAATGGGTGGGTATCGACTCTCAACTGTCGTTTCTAGCATGACCCACCTAAGTCATGGATTCGCTTGATTTTTAAGCTCGTGGCCCACCATGAAAGGGTGCATCTAATTGATGGAGTGGATTCTCAACTTAGACTATAATGGGTTCCAGCTCAACCTCATGAGAGCTTTGGGGCGAACAACTCGACGTCATGGGAATTGGGAAGCTCTCATAAGGTCGAGATTTGTGGGGCCCACCTTGATGTGCGATAAACATCCATCCCATCAATTAGATGCACCCTTGGATGGTGGGCATGGGCCTAAAAGTCAGGCCAATGCATGGCTTAGAAGGGTCGCACCACATACTATATATATATATATATATGTGTGTGTGTGTGTGTGTTGGGGGATCGTGGAAGCACATAGAGCTGAATATAGGTCATGTCTTCCCTTGAGCCGTTGGATGATAAAATTTCAAAATATTCCGTGGAGATGCTGTCCTGAAGAAAAGAGCAGAACCAACTAAATCTGCATTATACAATCTCGAGGGTGTGTTGTGGTCGCCAATTCTGTAGGACCCTCCATTATATATGTGTTATATCCACAACGTCTAATCCACACCGTCTATCCATTTTGAGAGATCATTTTACGGCATAAGCCCAAAACTATGGCAGATAACGAGTTCAGGTGGACCACAACACAGAAAGTAATGGGACAATGATGCCCACCTTTGAAACCTTTCCATGGCCCATCATGATGTTTATTTTCCATCCAACCTGTTCGTAATGTCACAAGGAACTGGATGAAGGGACCAAACAAATATCATCTTGATCCAAAACTTTTGCGGCCCAAGAAGTTTTCAATGGTAAGCATTTAGTCCCTATTGCTTTCTGTGTTATGGTCCACGTAAGCTTTGGATTGCTTAATTTTTGTACTAATACTGTAAAATTATTTTTCCAAACGGATGGACGGTGTGGATATAATACTTACATCGGGGTGGGCAGGGCTCACAGAACTTGGTGACGGCTTCACACCACCAAGGTCGGTGGCGTGTGGCACACCAGCTATTCCGCTTGGAAGGGAGCAGATTAGGTGCGGCGGCAGCCTAACCTAAAATGGTGCGTCCCTTACCAAGGGGCCCAACTTGATCTAGGTATTGTATATCCATACCATCATTCTGTTTTGGAAGACAATTTTAAATCTTGATTTCAAAAATAAAGAAGATCCAGCTCTCAGGTAGACCATGCTATCAGAAACAGTGGTGATTGAATATTATATCATTAAAAACTTCCCATAACTCACTGTAAAGTTTACATCATGCTTATTTTCCATCTAACCTGTTGATAAGTTACATAACCGTAGATGAAGTCAAAAAACAAATAGCGGATTCATCCAAAATTTAAGTGGTCGATTAATTGTCAATCACAACTTTTTCCTATGGTTTGGTCCACCTGAGAATTGGATCTGCTTCAGATTCTGAATCATATCTTCAAATGATCTATAAAAACAGATGGACGGCGTGGATATAAAATTTATAAGTCAATGTGGGCCTACGATAAGGGCCACACCTTCTTGGGTGAGGCCGGAGTTGCACCTAATAACTCCCCACACAAACCGCCTGTAATTTGTGGTGTGGTCCACTTGAGCTTTGGACTTGCCTTGTTTTTGTGCTTATATGCTAAAATGATTTGAAAAAAATGAATGGACAGTGTGGATCTAAGAAATGCATCATCTGGAGGCCCATGCAAATTTCATAAGTAGAAATTCCGTTGCTTTGCTGTGTGGTGCAGCACATTCCGGGATAGAAAACGAGAAGTGTTGACGTGTAGGACTTGCGTGGGTCGATCGTGATGTATGGCCATACTACAGGAAACATTGGGAACTGGACGGATGCTGTTGAAAACATCTTGCAGCCACATAAGGCTCTTATCAAGCAGCTGATATTTGTGATTTCCCTTCATCCAGATCTCTGCGACCATATGAAGAAGTTATATGGTAAATAAACCTAACATTAGACCTTGGGAATTTCATGATCAACGGCCGAGATCAGTATTGAATTTTTAAGGTACATACCCCTATTGTTGTGCATGAGGAATTAACAATTTATGTGTAATCCAGTCTTTGTGATTTTAAGTGAAGCGACATGCTTGATAGGAACAATCATAAGACCTTTCATAAGTGAGTGGTTATAGATCAACGGTCTTGATCAAACCGATTCACAGGCATTAAGATTGTCGATGAAACCTGTTAGTGACATGATCAACTTTAACCATGACATGATCCGGCACACCACTTTCATCGTATACTTCTTCATCACTTCCCATGAAGTCGAGCTTTGTAGGCGCCAGCGTTGATGCGTGTCCAACATCTACCCCATTATTCAGATGCACCATTCCATGGTGGGCCATGGGCTTAAAAATCAAGTCAATACATGACGTATGAATTTTATATCCAATACGGTGAGCTAAAATTACAGGCGGTTTGCATGGAGAGTATATTAGGTGCCATTCCGGCCTCACCCAAGAAGGTGCGGCCCTTGTTGTAGGCCCACATTGACGTATGAATTTTATATCCACGTTACCCATCTGCTTTTATAAATCATTTTAAGATATGAGGCAAAACCTGAAGTAGATCCAATTCTCAAGTGGACCAAACCATAGAAAGAAGTTGTGATTAACAATTAATCGGCCACTTAAATTTTGGATGAATCCGATATTGTTTTTTGACTTCATCCAGGGTTATGTAACTTATCGAAAATAAGCATGATGTAAACTTTACAGTGAGCTATGAAAAGTTTTTAATGGTATAATATTCAATCACCACCGTTTCTGATAGTATGGTTTACCTGAGAGTTGGATCTTCTTTATTTTTGAAATCAAGGCTTAAGATTGTCTTCCAAAACAGAAGGACAGTATGGATATACAATACGCAGATCAAGTTGGGCCCCATGGTAAGGGACACACTATCTTAGGTTAGGCTACCGCCGCACCTAATCTGTTCCCTTCCAAGCGGAATGGCTAGTCTGCCACACGCCACCGACCTTGGTGGTGTGACGCCGTCACCAAGTTCTATGAGCCCCGCCCACCTCAATGTAAGTATTATATCCACACTGTCTGCAAGGCCTGAATCCTAGCCCGTACCATTCCGTAGGCTTCCGCGGTCCTCCCGGTCGAATTCCAGCAACCCGCGACCTGTAACCGGCATTTGCGCGCGACCCTGAGTTACACGTTATCAACCTGAGACTTATACCCTAGCGACTATGCCGTCGCCGCGGTTCCGATACTGCGTCTCGTACGGCAAGGCGATACCCAGGCTAAGAGATGTGAGCCTGCATTCAGTTCGAGGAAAACGCCGCGCGTTGCAAAACCCAAGAGAATTCTACAACATGTCACCTCAATCAATTAATCAATCCCATCAAGGGTCAAGTACACATCACCTCACACCCATCCCCAAACAACCCCATAAGTCAACAAACCATTACACAACCCATACATTTCTTAAACAAATTACCTCAAAAGTCAATAATTTCTTACACACCCATCACTCACCTCACACATCACTCTCTCTCCTTCCATCACCTCTCTCTCTCATCTCTCTCCCATTTTCTCCCAAGCAAGCACCGTCCATGGTTTTCCAAGGAGAGGAAGAAGTTAGTGTGGCCCAATTCCCTACCACCCAATCCCACCATCCAAAGTCCATCTCAACAGTTGAAGTTCGTCCATTGGAGCTCTAGGATGATTTGGCGGAAGGAGGATGAGGAGATCATAAGTGGGTGCTTTTATTTGTTAATTTATAATTTGAGGGCCCATATATGTGGGACCCATCTTGATGTATGCATGTATAGGGAGGGCCCATAGTGGCGGGTCCCTCCCCTTTCTCTCTCTCTCTCTCTCTCTCTCTCTCTCTCTCTCTCTCTCTCTCTTGTCATGTGGCCCACCTGATGGTGTGGTGTCCGCACTGTCCAGCAAGGGACGGTGGGACCCACCAGATGTATATGTTTTATCCACACCGTCCAGCGTTTTCTGGACGGTGGAGACCCCTGTTTGATGTAGGCCCTCTATATCCTAGACGTACGTCCGTCCACGAGACGTGGACCCCACTGATGTTTGTATTCCGTCCATGCCGTCCATCACATGGACCCAGCACACGTGTGGCATCCATGGGCCACATGATGTATGTATTTTATCCAGCGTCCAGTGATAGACGCTGGACGATACTGACCTGCAGAACAAAGTAAGAATAAAATAGGTATATAATTTATATAATAAAATAATTTATATATAATTATATGATATATACATACCATATATATCTGGTGGGCCCACGTGGGACTCGCCTGTTGAGTGAGTAGATTGGTTGGCCTACAACACACACCAGCTATATTGTTGACGTGAGACGTCAGCAAGCTTGTGGGACCCACCATTTTCATGTTGATCCACACCGTCCATCTAAACGGTGCGGTACGAGGTACACCATGATGTGTGCTTCTCCACGCTGTCCATCAGAAGGTGCGACCCACCATGATAGGTGTGTTTTATCAACACCGTCCAACCCTCTGTTGAGGACGTTGGATGACAGTGCAGGGAGGGTGCGGCTGATCTGGAATCCAGATGGGTCCCACACGTGGTGCACGTGCCTGAAATCCAGGCCGTGCAGACCCTGAGGGCCATACCATGATGTATGTATTTTATTCCAACCGCCCAGATGGCTAGACGGTGGATTTTTGTGATGTATCCGTGGATAATCCACACCGTCCGTCTAGATTAAGAACACCACTGGCCTGGACGCTGTACCATATATAGTATATTATATATCATATATTATATAATATAATATATATTACATTATATCTGGTGAGCCCCACGTGGGACCCACCTTTATTGCATGTATTTTACATCAGCACCGTCCATCTGGATGGTGCCATGTAGGGTATGCTGTTTGTGTGTGGGCCACGTGTGTGGGACCTACATGAGGTATATGTTATATCCCTGCCGTCCATCTAGTGGACGTGGACCCACCTTGCTATATGTGATCAACGTCCAGCCGTCCATCAGAGACGGTGGTACACCACTCTGATGTATTTGTTCTATCTATGACCGTCCATTGCATGGACGATGGACGTAACCTTGTAATATATATATATATATATGTATATGTATATATATATATATATATATATATATATATATATAATTTAATAATATATTATTATATTATGTGGGCCCCATGTGGGACCCCCCATGATTATGTGCCTTCGTCCATATCGTCCACTACCTGGGATGGTGGGACCCACCTCACCTAAAACTGAGACAAATTCAAATCTCAGATGGTCCACCACATGGACTCCAGCATGATATATATGTTATATTCATATAGTCCATTTGTAGTGGACGTGGCCCCACCCCACACGTGTGACACGTGTGGGTAGGTGGGACCCACTTTGATGCATTTATTCTATAACCACTACGTTCATCTGCTCTGGACGGTGGATGTGGGGCACCACTGTGATGCATGTTTCAACCATGCTGTCCGTCTATTTTGGTAGCATGGGACCCACCTGCTGTGCGTGCATCGTCCAGCACGTGGAATGTGCTGGACGCACCTTGATGTATTTGTATCCAAACCGTTCAGCAATGGGTCCCACTGCATGACGTTACAAGTTTTGTAGGTCTGGATCATGAGGAATGTGTTATATCTCACCGTACATCCATGTAGGGCCACTGTGATATATGTGTTTCATGCTACCGATCATTTGTGGCCCACCATGACATGTGTTATGTCCAAACCGTCCATCTGGACAGTGGGCCAGCGGGTCACACCAGCTATATGGCTGGTGTATCGATGTTAGCAAGCCATGGGGTCCACCTTAATGATTTGTTGCATATCTGCACCGTCCATGGTGTTGGACAATATTTGGACGGTGCTGATGAGCTGGACAGTGTCCAGATGGTGCTGATTTACATAGACGATGTTTGGACGGCGATGATCATCATTAGCGTGCTGTGTAGGACCCACCATTGATGTATTTATTCTATATCCACGCTGTCTATCAGGTGGACCACTGCAGAAAATGGTGGAGATTGAACGCTTACCATTGAAACCCTTTTTGGGGTTACAAAAGTTTTGGATCTATATGAAATTTGTTTTCCCTCTCAAACCAAGTCTTTACGACCTTATGACTAGATTGTATGGAGAATATGGTGGGCCCTACCTTGATGTATTTATGGCCCATCTATGGGGCCCACCCGGATGTATTTGTGGCCCATCGATGCGGCCCACTTGTAGATGGGTTGAGGCCCATTGGTGCAACCCGTTGATATGGCCCACTTGATGTATATGGGCCCATTGGTACAGCCCATATGATGTGGCCCATTTGATGCATGTTGGCTCATTGGAGCGGCCCACTTGATGTATATGAGGCCCATTGAGATGTATATGAGGCCCATTGTGATGTATATTAGGCCCTTGTGTGAGGTCGTGGGCCCACTGTATGTTTAGCCCTACGTGGGCCACTCCTTGGGAGCAATGTTGGTTGAATGGCCACATTGATGTGCAATGATGGTTGAAAGTCCTCATTGTGAACTTCCCTTAGGCCTTTGGTCAGGTTGATTCGGATAAACGTGACCGATTTGCCGATTCTGATTATCAATCGATTCCGATTGTCATGACTGATTGCCGATTCCGATTGACGTGACCGATTTTGACGATTCTGATTATCGATCGATCTTAATTATCGTGACCGATTGCTAATTCCGATTGACATGACCGATTTACTGATTCTGATTATCGATCAATCCCGATTGTTGTGACCAATTGCCGATTCTGATTAACGTGACCGATTTCCCGATTCTGATTATCAATCGATCCCGATTGTCATGACCGATTGACGTGACCGATTTACAGATTCTGATTATTGATTGATCCCGATTGTCGTGACTGATTGCCGATTCCGATTGACGTGACCGATTTGCTGATTCTAATTATCGATCGATCCCGATTGTTGGGACTAATTTTTCGATTTCGATTGTCGAGGCCAAGTATCGAGGTAGATTCTGATTTGTCGAGATCGATTGTATAAGCCAATTCCGATTGTCGAGGCCGAGTATCGAGGCCGATTCCAATTGTCGAGGCTGATTGTATAGGTCGACTCCGATTTTCGAGACCGAGTATCGAGGCCGATTGTTGAGACCTATATGATGTATACGCAACCCGTAGTTGAGGCTCATTGTGATGTATATGCAGCTCGTGTGTAAGCCCCAATGTGATGTGTGTGTGGCCTATGTGATGAGGCCCATTGTGATGCATTTGAGAGCCATGCGATGGAGCCCATTGTGATGTATGTTAGGCCCATGTGAAAGGCCCATCGTGATGTGTATTAAGCTCTTGAGTGAGGCCCATAGTGTGGTATATCAACCCTTTGTGAGGCCATGGGTCCACTATATGTTAGGCTCTATGTGGGCCACCTCTTGGGGGCAATGTTGGTTAAATGTCCACATTGTCGAGGTCGATTGTCGATGATGATTATTGAGGTTGGTTATTGATACCAATTATGAGTATGTGACAACATAGCATCATAATACATGCCTATACGCATCATCTGTATGTTTGTTATGAGATGTGATTGACTATTGTATATGCCATAGGGCAGGTTGTTCATGGGACTCCCTGATTGGCGGAGTTGCCCCACATGAGCTCACGGTATGCGCAAGATTGATGCATGATTGGACTGTGTGACTCATGCATTTCGCATTTGTGTGACATGACCACCGTAGGCCCCAGCGACATCAGGGCCGTAACCTCCACAAGTATTTCGTGGATGGCCAGATGGGACACCGAAAATCTGTTCTACATAGGGTGTTATAGATATCCCTGGGTGAAAGTCTCTAAACCCTCTTGGTTCCAGAGGTTGCTCCAATGTCTAGACCGAGTGGATGCATGAGCGCATGAGGGCCGTATACCGTTAGGCCGCATCTCCCACTGTGTCGTGGTCGATTGGAAGGGGGTATGGCCTTACCTGCCCGAGAGGAGGGGGTAATGTCAGGCTGAGTCTGACCAGCTCGAGGAATGGGTCCACTATCGACAAGCCGAGCCCGATATTAGTAGGCGGATAGTGAGGTCTCTTCCACTAACCTTGTTGCACTTGGTGGGGCGACAATCTGGTTTGGAGTGTAATAGACCCTGGTGATTTCTCAGAGAAGAACCGTACTGATATGTAGACTTATTGAGTAGAAGTTGCATACTCATGCATTTATTTAATTCACTATCCACTCGGGCTGGTGGTGCACAACTAATTGTTGTGTACCTTCACATGGCTAGGATTTCGGTTAGGCGCGCGTCTAACCTAAGATCAGGAATTTACCACATTGAGTCTGACTATCTAAATTTAGGTATGGAACTGGTTTGGATAGAAGTCCTCTGTGATAGACCCTATAGCTTGCGATACTAAGTACTATCATCTCGACCTCACTCCAGCTTGGTCATTTCATTCGCACCGCATATTGCATTGCATCATCAGCATCTGATATTTGGCTTACTGTCCCCCCATTGCATAGCTGATCTACATTGCTTCATCAGTATATGATATTATTTCTATTATATTTTTACATCACATAGCCTGGATAAGACTGATGGTATTTATGGGCCTATCAGTATGTTTTCGCATTACTCTGATATAATATAATTTATGATCTTGCCAGTATTTCTGATATTGTATGATTTATGGGCTTATCAGTATTTTCGCTTACTCTGATTACTCTAATATTGCTTACTTGACACTTACCATATGCACACACTTTCACCACCCACTAAGCTTTCTATAAGCTTATACACGATAGATGCATGCAGGTGGCGTTAGGTTGCAGCAGCGTTGAGCTTGGAACATGTAGCGGACCTCTGGAGCTTTGATTTTCGATATATGTATTTCCCTTTCAGCATTTTATTCAAATGATTATATTAGTGGATATGTGATGATGATGTTGCCTTTGTGATTTGGGTAAACTTGTGGTTATACTTCTTACGAGATAAATGTACGCTGGAAAATCCTCCTTGTAGGATCCCAGAATCGGAATCTAGTGTATGGGCACTGGGAGTCGAGAATGGGGTACTACGGAGGATGTCGGCACCGGATTTCGGCGATCGGGATTCCTATAAGTCCGATCTCCGGGTTTGGGGTGTGACACTGTCCATCCGTTTAGCAAATTAATTTTACAGTATTAACACAAAAATTATGCAGATCCAAACCTTAAGTGGACCATAACACAGAAAGTAATAGGGATTAAAGGTTTACCATTGAAAACTTCTTGGGCTGCAAAAGTTTTGGTGGGCCATGGAAAGGATTCAAAGGTGGGCATCATTGTCCCATTACATTTTGTGTTGCGGTCCACCTGAACTCTGTATTTGCCTCAGTTTTGCGCTCATGCCCTAAAATGATCTCTCAAAATGGATAGATAGTGTGGATATAACACATATTTCATGGAGGGTCCCACAGAATTGGCGACCACAACACACCTTCAAAATTGTATAATGCAGATTTTGTCGGTTCTGCTCCTTTTATTGTATTTTATTTTTTTTTATTTTTAGGACACATCGCCACGGAATATTTTGAAATTTTATCATCTAACGGCTTAAGGGAAGACACAACTTGACCTCATGATAAGGTTCATGCGCTCGACCTCATTGTGCTATTTCCCATATATATATATATATATATATATATAGAGAGAGAGAGAGAGAGAGAGAGAGAGAGAGAGAGGATCACTTGTGCGCATATATCACTTTTGCACCATAGTATAAGCCTTTAGGGCCTGTTTGTTAACTCTTAAAATTAACACTTAACACGGAATTGAGAAAATGCCCCATATCAAGATGTAATACCTCGAGTTTTCAAGGGCCGTGTAAGAACTCGGTTCTCGAATTCCCATGTGCCATGGGTGCCCTAATGGGTGTTTCAAATTTTAATTACATTTGGATGATCTTATAAACAATGAAAAGTTTAGCAAGGCATGAAGCATAAGTTATAAAGCAGTATTAAGTGCCACTAAATATAAAAATATCCAAACCACAAATTCCAAATCATCTAAATAGGGAACTAGTCCTACCCATACATAACCCAAACTGACTAAAGCCTTGGCCCATACCTCGCGGTAGCCCGAACTCAGACTAAAAGGATCCACCGAAAGTCTGGAAGCAGGGAAGCTCCTCTTCCTTATCCATGCTCACCCTGCTCGGCTCATCGAGCTCCACCTCACCTGCATCTAGTAAAAGGTCTGGTTGGTGTTTTAAAACACCGTCCCAGAGTGGGAGTGAGTAGCTAACTTAGTGAGTGTCATTAGCCATAAGTTACATCAAATAACAATTCCATGATGAATTTAATGAAAAGCATAAATTCATAAATCACTAACTAGTCTTTGTTAATGCGTATGCATGAGTTATGTATGATGCATGACCTCACCCACAACACTCCCTCGAGTGACTTTGTCTCACGGTCGCGCATAACCAATACTCCCTCATTGCGACCTCAACTGCCGAGTCTCCAAATTCTACCTAATGTGATGCATGAATAATGTTAACTGAGTATTTAATTAATTCTGTTCATCTAGCAGGTTGGAAAAACTGGTATACCCCAATGATATTAATGTCCTCATCCATTTACGAGGCCAGGACCCCTCAACATGCGAGGCCAAGACCCTGCGATCCTTGATCTCATCGGAGTTCCCACCCCCGATTGCAAGCACGTGGGGAGTGCTGGGAAGCTGGATTGCTCACGGTCACTACGGGGAGGCTTGTCACCCCAGCGTAGGCTGACAACTCGGACATAGTGTCCCATTCCACCATGCCCGGCTTATGAGACTGTGGATCAGTTTCTAGTTGTTGTTAGTGGGCGTCAGTGGGTAAGGGGTATTCCAGGTTTCAGACAGGCATGAGCAAACATGGTTAACAAGCATGGTTGGTCAGTCAGTGGACTAGACCGCCCAAATTTAGGCGAACACGTAATGCACGACATTGGGTGCAAACAACCCACATAGTCCTACTACTATCGCCCATTCGCATTCTCTCAAACCAGTCAGTCTAGTCACGGGACGACTCAACCAATGGGACCACCCTCACAAATTACAGATACCTAACCAATCCAGAGAATGGGCTATGTTCAATAACACTTCTAAGCAGCTAAGAGCTCATCTTCAAGTTCAGATAGAATTAAACGTGCAATACATCAAGCATAAAATTTCAAGATATTAAGATGAATGCAACTACTCTTAATAGCATAAATTAGACATGTGTGTGAGTGGTGCCGGATTCCCTAAGAGGTAAAAGATCACACATCATCCATAGTGCAGGGAAATACTATCATGTATTCAACAGGGAAGAATATGCAAATATCAGATGCAAGAATGAACATGCAGCACAAATTCTATGCCCAACAGTTTGGAGATTAATCAAACATCAATACATGCAGCACAAATTTCATGCCCAAACAACTTGAAGACTAATCAAACATCAATTTACCATCGCATGCATGTTGGGTAGATGTATCATATAGATTCCTAACTAGGTTTTCTCTAAATTACACATGCACATCAATCTAGCATCCACAATCATTAAATTTATCCTAGAATGGGTACTTAGCCACCTAAGGATAATGGTCCGCACTTTGTGACGAACAACTCGATTCACGACGCCCGTAGGGTTAGGGTGTTAGGAAATTATCGTTGAAATACCTAAATAAGCATACAAGCTTGTAAGAATTGGAAGGAATTAAACACAAAACCTAAACCTACAAATATAACTCAATACTTACCTTCAATCGTTGCCGAATCGACACCAATGAAGGACAATGTTGCTATAGAGGAGATGAGAGGGTGAAGGTGCACAAACCCTCATCCTTCTAAGCTCTCCCTCTCTCTTTCTCCTCTTTTTTCCTCTTTCTCTTCTCCCTTTCTCCCTTTTTTTCTTGTTAAAATTCGTATGGGAAGAGGGGGTGCCCAAAAGAAGCCCTTATATAGTGCCAGATTTGGTGTAAATGGCCCCAAGGGCTAGGTTTTTACTATACTAGACCTATGGGAGGATCTTTCTAACCTCTAGGGCCCACTATGGGGTGTACATATTGATATACACTATAGGATAATTAGCCCTGACGATGATCTACGTATGGATATGATCGGCTTGCCATTTGGATGCGTCGATCGACAGATATGATTAGAAGTCTATTTAACGGTCACTGATGGTCGATCGGGGCCGCGGCTATACGAATATGAGCAGGGACATATCCTTACTCCATGTGTAAAGTTTGGTTGTAAACCGACGGTCCGAAATCCTCAACTTTGCATAAGAGTGGACGACCCAATTCACTTAAGTTTCAGCTTCTTCCTTTAGGGTATTTACACTTCTCATGTACTTGTCCTTTGGCTCAAGTTGAGCGGTTCTAGACAGTACCCAACTCTGACTCTCGCGATGGACATCGAGCCCAGTAAGACAAACATTATTGTATAGTTTTGGAACTATTGGCCCACTAACGAGCGCTCTAGAGCTTGTTTGGAAAATCAGAGTATTTCTGGAATGAATTAGTTATTGATATTTCTCTTGGGCAATGATTAGGATTTGGATTAACTATGTTCATAGGGTGGCCTATTTATAACTAGTGAAAGTGAAAATTTGGTCATGATTACTCTAAACCGTCGGTTTTAGGCTAAAAGAGTGACGGGGCTGATTTAGTCCATTAGTTAAGATCTGGGCCTTATCTAACTCAGCTTCGAGTAGATCTTTTAATTTAGTTATGATTGTCTTAATTAATCAGTGTTAGATTGGTTAGATTTAGGCTCTATGTGAGCAAATCATGTGGCTAAATTCGGTGTTTAAGTGATCGGGTGGATTTGTTGGCTTCCTACGGTTGATTAATCAGACTTGTGCGGTTTTTTACCAGTACCACTAGTGTATAAACTAACACTGAGTGCTAATGGTCAATAAGTGATAATGTAAGTTAATTACATTAAAAAAAATTTAAGGATTTTTGGAAATCCAAAATAGTGAAAATCCAGGACGTCACACAAGAGTTGTTTGTTAACTCCGGAAAGCACTAAGTGATTTTCTGTAACATTTCATTGAATTCTTTCTGCTATACGAGTCTGGCTTAATGGTGAATGATGAATGCGCTCCATAATTTTTTCTATTAAATAAATAAAAATTGCTTCTAAAATTACCCCTTTTCAAGTTACTATCGATTTTTTTT